>NC_053037.3:284498491-285776705 GCF_002575655.3 Aegilops tauschii subsp. strangulata
ATGGGTTGCTAGAGTGATAGAAGCTTAAATCCTAGTTTATGCGTTGCTTCGTAAGGGGCTGATTTGGATCCATATGTTTCATGCTATGGTTAGATTTACCTTAATTCTTCTTTCTTAGTTGCGGATGCTTGCGAGAGGGGTTAATCATAAGTGGGAGGCTTGTCCAAGGAAGGGCAGTAGCCAAGCACCGGTCCACCCATGTATCAAATTATCAAAGTAACGAACGTGAATCATATGAGCATGATGAAAACTAACTTGACAACAATTCCCATGTGTCCTCGGGAGCGCTTTGCTTTATATAAGAGTTCATCCATGCTTGTCCTTTGCTATAAAAAGGATTGGGCCACCTTGCTGCACCTTGCTACCTCTTGAGCATGCATTGGTTTTTCCCCTGAAGAGGAAAGGGTGATGCAGCAAAGTAGCGTAAGTATTTCCCTCAGTTTTGAGAACCAAGGTATCAATCAAGTAGGAGGCCACACGCAAGTCCCTCGTACCTACACAAACAAATAAGAACCTTGCAACCAACGCGATAAAGGGGTTGTCAATCCCTTCACAGCCACTTGCAAAAGTGAGATCTGATAGAGATGATCAGATAATATTTTTGGTATTTTTATGATAAAGACTGAAAGTAAAGATTGCAAAGTAAAAATAGATTGGAAACTTATATGATGGAAAATATACCCGGGGGCCATAGGTTTCACTAGTGGCTTCTCTCAAGATAGCATAAGTATTACGGTGGGTGAATGAATTACTATCGAGCAATTGATAGAAAAGTGCATAATTATGAGAATATCTAGTCATGATCATGTATATAGGCATCACGTCCGTGACAAGTAGACCGACTCCTGCCTCTATCTACTACTATTACTTCACACAACGACCGCTATCCAGCATGCATCTAGAGTATTAAGTTCATAAGAACAGAGTAACGCATTAGGTAAGATGACATGATGTAGAGGGATAAACTCAGGCAATATGATATAAACCCCATCTTTTTATCCTCGATGGCAACAATATAATACATGTCGTTTCCTCTTCTGTCACTGGGATCGAGCAATGCAAGATTGAACCCAAAGCTAAGCACTTCATCACAATTTTCAGATTCACTGATTTCAAGCAAAACCTTATAAAGATAATCTAGTGCACAAAACTCACTAGCAATTGGTTCATCATAATTGGATCTCTTAAAAAGATTAGCAAGCGGATGAGGATCCATAAATCTTAGGTTCTCTGTTTAGCAATAAATAAACAACTATTCCAACCAAACAAGCAAACGAGCCAAATAAGATATCAAAGCAAACAAAAAGACAAACAGAAGAAGGGTGAATAAAACCGCAAGGGTGAAGTGGGGGAGAGGAAAACGAGAGGAAAATGGCAAATAATGTAATGCGAGGGATAAGAGTTTGTGATGGGTACTTGGTATGTCTTGACTTGTGCGTAGACTCCCCGGCAACGGCGCCAGAAATCCTTCTTGCTACCTCTCGAGCACGCGTTGGTTTTTCCCTTGAAGAGGAAAGGGTGATGCAGCAAAGTAGCGTAAGTATTTCCCTCAGTTTTGAGAACCAAGGTATCAATCCAGTAGGAGGCCACACACAAGTCCCTCGTACCTACACAAACAATAAGAACCTTGCAACCAACACGATAAAGGGGTTGTCAATCCCTTCATCACCACTTGCAAAAGTGAGATCTGATAGAGATGATAAGATAATATTTTTGTAATTTTATGATAAAGATTGAAAGTAAAGATTGCAAAGTAAAAATAAATTGGAAACTTATATGATGGAAAAAAGACCCGGGGGCCATAGGTTTCGCTAGTGGCTTCTCTCAAGATAGCATAAGTATTAGGGTGGGTGAACGAATTACTATCGAGCAATTGATAGAAAAGTGCATAATTATGAGAATATCTAGTCATGATCTTGTATATAGGCATCATGTCCGTGACAAGTAGACCGACTCCTGCCTGCATCTACTACTATTACTCCACGCATCAACCGCTATCCAGCATGCATCTAGAGTATTAAGTTCATAAGAACCGACTAACGCATTAGGTAAGATGACATGATGTCGAGGGATAAACTCAAGCAATATGATATATACCCCATGTTTTTATCCTTGATGGCAACAATACAATACATGTCGTTTCCCTTTCTGTCACTGGGATCGAGCAACGCAAGATTGAACCCAAAGCTAAGCACTTCTCCCATTGCAAGAAAGATCAATCTAGTAGGCCAAACCAAACTGATAATTCGAAGAGACTTGCAAAGATAACCAATCATACATAAAAGAATTCAGAGAAGATTCAAATATTGTTCATAGATAATCTTGATCATAACCCACAATTCATCGGATCTCGACAAACACACCGCAAAAAGAGTTACATCAAATAGATCTCCAAGAAGATCGATGAGAACTTTGTATTGAGATCCAAAGTGAGAGAAGAAGCCATCTAGCTAATAACTATGGACCCGAAGGTCTGTGGTAAACTACTCACACATCATCGGAGAGGCAATGGTGTTGATGTAGAAGCCCTCCGTGATCGATTCCCCCTCCGGCGGAGCGCCGAAAAAGGCCCCAAGATGGGATATCACGGGTACAGAAGGTTCCGGCGGTGGAATTAGGTTTTCGTGGTGCTCCTTGATGGTTTCGGGGTACGTAGGTATATATAGGAGGAAGAAGTAGGTCGGTGGAGCCACGAGGGGCCCACGAGGGTGGAGGGCGCGCCCAGGGGGGTAGGCGCGCCCCCTGCCTCGTGTCTTCCTCGTTCGTTTCTTGACGTCCACTTCAAGTCCTGTGGATCACGTTTGTTCCAAAAATCACGCTCCCAAAGGTTTCATTCCATTTGGACTCCGTCTGATATTCTTTTTCTGCGAAACACTGAAATAGGAAAAAAATCAATTTGCACTAGGCCTTCGGTTAATAGGTTAGTCCCGAAAATAATATGAAAGTGTATAAATTAGCCCATTAAACATCAGAAACAGAATATATAATAGCATGGAGCAATGAAAAATTATAGATACATTGGAGACGTATCAAGCATCCCCAAGCTTAATTCCTGCTCGTCCTCGAGTAGGTAAATGATAAAAACAGAATTTTTGATGTGGAATGCTACTTAGCATATTTCTCAATGTAATTTTCTTTATTGTGGCATGAATGTTCAGATCCAAAAGATTCAAGATAAAAGTTTATATTGACATAAAAATAATAATACTTCAAGCATACTAACCAAGCAATTATGTCTTCTCAAAATAACATAACCAAAGAAAGCTCATCCCTACAAAATCATATAGTTTGGCCATGCTTTATTTTTGTTACACAAGAATGCTCTCATCTTGCACAACCCCGATGACAAGCCAGACAATTGTTTCATACTTTAGTAATCTCAAACTTTTTCAACTTTCACGCAATACATGAGCGTGAGCCATGGATATAGCACTATGGGTGGAATAGAATATAATGATGGGGGTTGTGTGGAGAAGACAAAAAAGGAGAAAGTCTCACATTGACGCGGCTAATCAACGGGCTAGGGAGATTCCCATCAATTGATGTCAATGTGAGGAGTAGGGATTGCCATGCAACGGATGCACTAGAGATATAAATGTATGAAAGCTCAACAAAAGAAACTAAGTGGGTGTGCATCCAACTTGCTTGCTCACGAAGACCTAGGGCATTTGAGGAAGCCCATTGTTGGAATATACAAGCCAAGTTCTATAATGAAAAATTCCCACTAGTATATGAAAGTGACAAAACAAGAGACTCTCTATCATAAAGATCATGGTGCTACTTTGAAGCACAAGTGTGGAAAAAGGATAGTAGCATTTTCCCTTTTTATTTCTTTTTTGGGCCTTTTTTTATTTGGCCTTTCTCTTTTTTTTTCTTTTTGTGGAACAATGCTCTATTAATGATGATCATCACACTTCTATTTATTTACAACTCAATGATTACAACTCGATACTTAGAACAAAATATGACTCTATATGAATGCCTCCGGCGGTGTACCGGGATGGGCAATGAATCAAGAGTGACATATATGAAATAATATGCATGGTGGCTTTGCCACAAATACAATGTCAACTACATGATCATGCAAGGCAATATGACAATGATGAAACGTGTCATAATAAACGGAACGGTGAAAAGTTGCATGGCAATATATCTCGGAATGGCTATGGAAATGCCATAATAGGTAGGTATGGCGGCTGTTTTGAGGAAGATATAAGGAGGTTTATGTGTGATAGAGCGTATCGTATCACGGGGTTTGGATGCACCGGCGAAGTTTGCACCAACTCTAAAGGTGAGAAAGGGCAATGCACGGTACCGAAGAGGCTAGCAATGATGGAAGGTTGAGAGTGCGTATAATCCATGGACTCAACATTAGTCATAAAGAACTCACATACTTATAGCAAAAATCTACAAGTCATCAAAAACCAAGCACTACGCGCATGCTCCTAGGGGGATAGATTGGTAGGAAAAGACCATCGCTCGTCCCCGACCGCCACTCATAAGGATGACAATCAAAGAACACCTCATGTTTCAAATTTGTCACACAACGTTTACCATACGTGCATGCTACAGGACTTGCAAACTTCAACACAAGTATTTCTCAAATTCAAAAATACTCAACTATCACAACTTTAATATCACTATCTCCATATCTCAAAACAATCATCAAGTATCAAACTTTTCCTAGTATTCAATGCACTTATATGAATTTTTTTATCCTGGATGCCTAACATATTAGGATCAATTTTATAACCAAAGAAAATTACCATGCTGTTCTAAATAACTCTCAAAATAATATAAGTGAAGCATGAGAGATCGATAATTTCTATAAAATAAAACCACCACCGTCCTCTAAAAGATATAACTGAAGCGCTAGCGCAAAATTGTTTAGCTCAAAAGATATATGTGAAGCACATAGCGTATTCTAATAAATTCTGATTAATGTGTGTCTCTCTCAAAAGGTGTGTACAGCAAGGATGATTGTGGAGAACTAACAAGCAAAGACTCAAATCATACAAGGCTCTCCAAGCAAAACACATATCATGTGGTGAATCAAAATATAGCTCCAAGTAAAGTTACCGATGGACGAAGACAAAAGAGGGGATGCCTTCCGGGGCATCCCCAAGCTTAGGCTTTTGGTTGTCCTTGGATTTTACCTTGGGGTGCCTTGGGAATCCCCAAGCTTAGGCTCTTGCCACTCCTTGTTCCATAATCCATCAAACCTTTACCCAAAACATGAAAACTTCACAACACAAAACTTAACAGAAAATCTCGTGAGCTCCGTTAGCGAAAGAAAACAAAACACCACTTCAAGGTACTGTAATGAACTCATTATTTATTTATATTGGTGTTAAAACTACTGTATTCCAACTTCTCTATGGTTCATAAACTCCATTACTAGCCATAGATTCATCAAAATAAGCAAACAACACACGAAAAACAGAATCTGTCAAAAACAGAATAGTATGTAGTAATCTGTAACTAACGCAAACTTATGGAACTCCAAAAATTCTAAAATAAATTGCTGGACATGAGGAATTTATCAATTAATCATCTTCAAAAAGAATCAGCTAAATATCACTCTCCAGTAAAAAGTTGTAGCTAGTCTCGTGAGCGCTAAAGTTTCTGTTTTTTACAGCAAGATCGCAAAGACTTTCCCCAAGTCTTCCCAAAGGTTCTACTTGGCACAAACACTAATTAAAACACGAAAACACATCTAACCAGAAGCTAGATGGATTATTTATTGAATAACAGCAAGAAAAAATATTGGGTTGTCTCCCAACAAGCGCTTTTCTTTAAAGCCTTTTAGCTAGGCATTGATAATTTTAATGATGCTCACATGAAACATAGCAATTGAAACACAAAGAGACCATCATAAAGTATATGAAAAACACATCTAGGTCTAACATACTTCCTATTCATGGGCATCTTATAGGCAAACAAATTATCATAGCAAGCAAAAACTAGCATATGCAAGGAAGAGGAAAGAAACAATAGCAATCTCAACATAACGAGAGGTAATTTAGCAACATGAAAATTTCTACAACCATATTTTCCTCTCTCATAATAATTACATGTGGGATCATAAGAAAATTCAACAAAATATCTATCCCATAAAATATTTTCAACACGATCCACATGCATGCGAAGTTGACACTCTTCCAAAATAGTGGGATTAACATTAACTAAGGTCATGACCTCTCCAAACCCACTTTTATCAAAAACTTCATAAGTTGAACATTCTCCAAATATGCGGTATCTAAAGTTGACACTCTTCCAAAGCCACTTTCAATATTATTGCAAACATTATTATCAATCTCATATTCATCATGGGGCTTCAATAAATTTTCAAGATCATAAGAAGAATCACCCCAATCATGATCATTGCAACAAGTAGTAGACATAGAAAAACTAGCATCCCCAAGCTTAGGGTTTTGCATATCATTAACACAATTGACATTAATAGAGTTTATAATAACATCAATCATGCTTTTTATTCAAAGATCTATCATGAATCACTTCATAAAGCACTTCATCACAAATTTCAGATTCACTGATTTCAAGCAAAACCTTATAAAGATAATCTAGTGCACAAAACTAACTAGCAATTGGTTCATCATAATTGGATCTCTTAAAAAGATTAGCAAGCGGATGAGGATCCATAAATCTTAGGTTCTCTGTTTAGCAATAAATAAACAACTATTCCAACCAAACGAGCAAACGAGCCAAATAAGATATCAAAGCAAACGAAAAGACGAACAGAAGAAGGGTGAATAAAACAGCAAGGGTGAAGTGGGGGAGAGGAAAACGAGAGGAAAATGGCAAATAATGTAATGCGAGGGATAACAGTTTGTGATGGGTACTTGGTATGTCTTGACTTGTGCGTAGACTCCCCGGCAACGGCGCCAGAAATCCTTCTTGCTACCTCTCGAGCATGCGTTGGTTTTTCCCTTGAAGAGGAAAGGGTGATGCAGCAAAGTAGCGTAAGTATTTCCCTCAGTTTTGAGAACCAAGGTATCAATCCAGTAGGAGGCCACACGCAAGTCCCTCGTACCTACACAAACAATAAGAACCTTGCAACCAACACGATAAAGGGGTTGTCAATCCCTTCATCGCCACTTGCAAAAGTGAGATCTGATAGAGATGATAAGATAATATTTTTGTAATTTTATGATAAAGATTGAAAGTAAAGATTGCAAAGTAAAAATAAATTGGAAACTTATATGATGGAAAAAAGACCCGGGGGCCATAGGTTTCGCTAGTGGCTTCTCTCAAGATAGCATAAGTATTACGATGGGTGAACGAATTACTATCGAGCAATTGATAGAAAAGTGCATAATTATGAGAATATCTAGTCATGATCTTGTATATAGGCATCACGTCCGTGACAAGTAGACCGACTCCTGCCTGTATCTACTACTATTACTTCACACAGCGACCGCTATCCAACATGCATCTAGAGTATTAAGTTCATAAGAACAAAGTAACACATTAGGTAAGATGACATGATGTAGAGGGATAAAATCAAGCAATATGATATAAACCCCATCTTTTTATCCTCGATGGCAACAATATAATACATGTCGTTTCCCTTTCTGTCACTGGGATCGAGCAATGCAAGATTGAACCCAAAGCTATGCACTTCTCCCATTGCAAGAAAGATCAATCTAGCAGGGCAAACCAAACTGATAATTCGAAGAGACTTGCAAAGATAACCAATCATACATAAAAGAATTCAGAGAAGATTCAAATATTGTTCATAGATAATCTTGATCATAAACCCACAATTCATCGGATCTCGACAAAGACAACGCAAAAAGAGTTACATCAAATAGATCTCCAAGAAGATCAAGGAGAACTTTGTATTGAGATCCAAAGAGAGAGAAGAAGCCATCTAGCCAATAACTATGGACCCGAAGGTCTGTGGTAAACTACTCACACATTATCGGAGAGGCTATGGTGTTGATGTAGAAGCCCTCCATGATCGATTCCCCTTCCGGCGAAGCGCCGGAAAAGGCCCCAAGATGGGATCTCACGGGTATAGAAGGTTGCGGCAGTGGAATTAGGTTTTCGTGGTGCTCCTCGATGGTTTCGGGGTACGTAGGCATATATAGGAGGAAGAAGTAGGTCGGTGGAGCCACGAGGGGCCCACGAGGGTGGAGGGCACGCCCAGGGGGGTAGGCGCACCCCCTGCCTCGTGGCTTCCTCGTTCGTTTCTTGACGTCCACTCCAAGTCCTCTGGATCACGTTTGTTCCAAAAATCACGCTCCCGAAGGTTTCATTCCATTTGGACTCTGTTTGATATTCTTTTTTCGCGAAACACTGAAATAGGCAAAAAAAACAGCAATTTGCACTGGGCCTTGGGTTAATAGGTTAGTCCCAAAAATAATGTGAAAGTGTATAAATAAGCCCATTTTTTACTTGTTACCCGTTACGGATCATCTTAGCACACAACTATCTATTACCGAGAATTTCAGTGCTTGCAGAGAACACCTTGCTGAAAACCAATTGTCATTTCCTTCTGCTCCTCATTGGGTTCGACACTCTTACTTATAAAAAGGACTACGATAGATCCCCTATACTTGTGAGTCATCAGTGGGCATGCAAAGGTTAAAGTATTTCTACTAGAACACAAGGATTATCTACAAGTCCTCATGAATACAGTGAATGATGGGGCTCGGCCATCACAAGCGGTTGGACTAGAGTCATGCTTGCCTTCTGCATGGAGGAGAGCACAATACGGGCATTCTTCTTCACCTTGTTCAGCAACAAGAATATCTTTCACCTTTATCTTTATCGTCTTTAATAGTACAAGTATACAACCCTGGTTCATCATTCTTTATTTGGTGCTTATGTAATTCTTCAACATATGTACCTGTAAATTGAATAATGCAATTGTTATTGAACCTGATGTATATGAATAAAGTTATAGCCTACTTTCAAATTCAAACTTGGTACAATTTTAAATAGCAGCGATTAAATTAGGGTGAAAATACACTCTGTGGGTCATTATGGCGTACACGATGTGTAAAGCACAAACGTGTGTGATATAAATCACAATTTGACACAATCCACAGAGAGAAAACATGTGTAACCATGCACACAAATGTCGTTTGCGAAGCGTGTGTGATGTCAGACAATATGGCAAATGGTGTGAGCAAACTAAATGTTTGTGATCATCACCTTATCGTACACACTTTACAATCATGAATTGTTTCTGATGTCGAACACATGATAAATGTTGCACCATAGAATAGCATGTGCGATAGGTATCCTGTATGACACTGGTACGACAATCTGACATTTCATAATCCTATCCAACACTCGTACGATGATTAGCTAGTCTTCTTGATTATATATCGCATACGGTTCAGGAGAAGTGAATGTGTGTGACAGTCTCCTTATCATACATGCTTTACTAGCATGAATTGTTTGTGATTGGGTGCACATCATGATGTTTTACCATAGAATAGCGTGTGCAATGTAATGCCAAATAGTTGAGTGACGAATCGTGTTTGGGATAGATGCGGGCATCGCATAGGTTTTGTTCTGGAAAACATATGCATTCCTACTCCCAATCCCCAACGGTTTCTGGGTCGTGTGGGAAGGACCCCCCTATCGCACACACAGGCAAGGCGACGGTTTAAAACTCCATCGCAGGAAGGGGTTAAAATTGTTTGTATAGCAGCTCACTATACCAGTGAAATTATATGAATGGAATAGTAAGAATGCATCACCAAACACACATGTGAATGATCATATATAGATAAAGATTAAGATAACTAATGTGCATAACATGAAGCATTGTATGATCAAGCACACAATCAACCAATCTAGTATCTCGCAAACACAATGAAAAGATAGCACAAACCAAATAGTAGCAAAAACTCAAGGAAATCAAACGAGTAAAAAGCAAGACACACTCTCTCTCGAAGCCTAATGATCTACACAAATTCTCTCCCTTTGGCAACAAGTCCCAAAAAGTTCAAATAGGTATAGAGCTAATCGTCACTCTAGGCATGATCTCTGGTAGGTCCTGGAGGTGAAGATCTCTGGTTGGTAGCTCCGGTGTGCGTCGATGGCGTTGAGAGAAGTGTGTATACAAAAGCTTCGGATGATGTCTACTGGGCTAGTGGAGTGTACACTAGCGGTGAAACTGATGGAGCAGTAGCTGGGGCAGAAATGGTAGTCCTTGTATGTGCAGCAGGCATAGTGGTAGACCTCAATGCCCTAGGCACTGTATGAAATCTGTCGGTGGTAGGTCTATCATCACCACTGTCCTCTGCTGCTTTTCTTGCTCTAGCTACTTCATCTACATCATACTTTATCTTCTCCACAATAGTCTAGACTTCTATGAGATTCACATCAAGATCATGATTTTTTGTTTCCACTACCCGCTCTAAGCTCACCTGGATCTTGGCGATGTTGGCCCAACTCTGCTCAATCCTCAGGGTAGCTTCTAGCAAATAGGTCATCTGATCAGATTTCATCTTGATCTAAGCTATGGATTCACTAGGACATGATGCTTCTTTGGTTGCTTTAGTTGCATTAGATACCTCTATCCTCTCCTGTGCCTCCACAGAATTAGGGTGAGAAGGATCGATCACCACTACATTCTCCTCGAACACAGGTAACAATTGGAGATGCTCGCGATCAAGAAGATATGTGCTCGTTCCAACCTTGGAATTTATGAGCAACTAAATGTGCGGAGAAAAACCAAATGATCTCTTTTGGTCGGCTGCCGTCCACTTTAGTGTTTCCACAATCAGACTCATTACCTTGAACTTCTGCGGAGTGTCAAGAAGGTGCAGCATGTTGACGGAGTAGCCACGTATCATCTTGCATCTCAAGATTTGGGTATCAAAGTGTGCCTCAAAATAGTGTTTGTGGTGGCAAAACCAGGTAGCAAGTGCTTCAATGAACCTAGCTTGTGAGTCTCAACATCCTTCTCAAGAATGGCCTTGTACATGTCCTTCATGGAATTGTGGTATTTCTTGGACTTGGCATAAACATCAATGTCATGCTCTTCCTCCTCAAAAGCACCAAGGAGAGCAGCCCACTCAGTGATAGAGGACGGGTATATCTCACTCCCTCAGTCATCCACACAATCTTCCCATCTGGATAGAAGTGTGCAGTGGAATAGAACTACATAATCATCTCATCACTCCATGATGTAAGCTTCCTCCCTATGAAGGCATCAACTCCAGCAAGCTTTAAACTCTCATGAATATGGGGAAAGTTGTCTTCATTCTCATCAATATATTCCCAGTCCACCCATCTCACGTCACTGACTATTGGCTTCTTGTCTAGCTGCACTGTCTCATAAAAATCATGCTGCTCTCCCTTGGATACATGAACCTTTCTTCCAACATTTCTTTCCTTAGTGTAGTAGTTGGCCTCTCCTTGGAGGTCACTTTCTTTGGCTGAAAGTTCCCATCTTCTGTGTCTGAGCCCTTAGTTTTCTTGTCCTTTTATCAAAACTTCTCTTAGCACTAGAACCTACACTCAAATCCACATTGGCATCAGACGCATTTTGACTGTCACTCGCATCTCACATCTTGCAAGCAAACTTGTGAATAGTTGGGTATAGGCAGAGTAGATGAGTCATCACAAAATGATAGTTGGTTTTTGAAAAAAATGAGTTCAAATCTTAGGTTCAAATTTTCACAGAAGGCATTTCGGATCATCCGAGTTGATCATTTTGGTGTTACCGAAGCACTTAACAAAAACTTGGCACATAGATTTGGTCAGACTGATATGTGGCTTGGTGTCTTCGGTATGCTAGGGTTTCACAGAAACTTACTTTCGGTCTCACCGATTAGTACAACTCGGTGGCACCGATACGTACTAGTGCAATGGCCAAAGCCAAATCGATGACTCTAAAAGTTTCAATTTGGTTGGTCGAGATGCATTCTGCGGAAACTTAAACCTATTTTTTTGCTTGAATCTAATCTAAGGAATTTTGTATGAGGAATAGATATTGCAAACTGTGGCATGAATCATGGGGAAAACCCTAGTGCGTTGAATCAGAAATTGAAGCACGAGGGGATCGGATTTTATCCCAACTTGGCACAATTCCTCTATGGTGGCAACAAAGGGAGAGATACCCGTTGACAACGACGGACTCCAACGGTGAGGGCGCGCTGTACGCAAGGGTGACTGTCTGAAGACTTGGCGATGGCAGCTGTGGGGCACGAGTTTGAAGAGTTTGAGAAATTTCAACCGAACGGACTCGCTAGATATATATACCGATCAGCCATCGGTGGCTCCGAGTGAAGCGAATCGGTGGCACCGAGACGTGTAATTGCTAGCAATATAACACATCAGTGACTCTGAGACGATTCAGGTCGGTTGCACCGAGATGGAAAATTAGATTAGTCCAAATGGTTTCGGTGAGACTGAATGAGAATGAGTTGGTCTAACCGAAAGACATTTAGAAGGTTTTGGAGTTCAGCCCTTGACAGATCGGTGACTCCGAGTGCGCCTCACCCGAAGGGTCTGAAAAAGGCTTGTTCTATTTTTGTGATGTGGCAAGAATAGAGTTTGAGACAAGCAAGGATAGATAGCTAGACAAAGTCCTTAGGCATTCTTGTACATCCACTTAGTAAAAAAACAAGACAAACAAAACAACAAATGGATGTCCTCGAATGAAGAAAACGCATTGCAACATGCTCACACAATAAAATTTCAAACAAAATATGTATCAAACATGCACAACCAATTCTAGCATCTATCAAGCAATGGGCGATGACATACTCATCTATACATGAGTATATTAACTTAGGAGCCAAATGAGAACATTTGATCATACACTGGTACAACGAGCTGCTATACAAACGGTTTTTGACCCCTTTCTGCGACGGCATTTTAAACCGTCGCCTAGTGAGTGTGTGCGATAGGGGGGATCCTTCCCACACGACCCAAAAACCATGGGGGATAGGGAGCCATGATGCAGACACCTTGCCAAGTCTAATCGTATGCGATGCAAGACACACCAAATTTTGTCACACGTGTGGGATCGATGATTAAACATTTCTAATGACGTAATGAAATCAAACGGTGTTTCATAATGAACCGCTTGTGAAACAGTATCTAAGGCACACGGGCCAACATAACCGTGTGCGATATGTGCCCCATCGCACACGAGTTTTCTGCGGAACTCGTCTATCATGCATGACTCCATCGCACATGTTTTCAAACAATTACTGTGTGCGATAATGTTCTATCACAAACGGTTCAAGAGCCCCTTCACACACATACAAGTGCTACAGACCATTTGTGATTTGTTGTGTAGCACCGACGGTTACGGTATGAGTGACGTGTGCTTTTCCTTTGGGATCCCACACGTTTCCTGAAAAATTGACGACTGGGATTGTATTTTACATTGGGCACGGTTTACTCTGAGCTCTCGTGTGCGATAATGTGGTATCACAAACGGTTGCGTAGCCCCTACGCACACGTTTGCTTTCCAATGTGGATCGCACAAACTCATTTAGTTGAACCGTATGTGCAGCAATTGCCAGGTTCACACAAAAATATCCCATTTGGATCGGCATGCAAAAAGCAAATTTGCCACAATATGCAATTGAACGAATAGTGTCCACAGGAAGAACATTCATTAGATTTCACAACAACTGCAATTGAAAAAATGGTAGCTAAATTCCAATGATTTGTCGACATATATATGCATTACATAATTAATCATAGTACGAAATACGAAAACCTCATCACATGGAAAACAATGGATCCATGCGTATATGTTTAGCGGCTAACTCTTACTCAATGTTTCAGGAGAAGGCATGCTGAAATCTTCATTATCACCAGTGGAATTGATGTAGTGATTCAGGAAGAAGTCACTAATAAATCTCCGAACCATCAGCAATTCACCTGCGGGGAGCGGTTCAGGGGTCCTCAATTCTAAGATGAGCTGTAGTATTTTTAATATCAGAATGTGCCATATGAGTGGAGTAGAAGATATTAATTAAGATAGACTAACTGGTACTAATTCGCCTGTATCTTCACAACTATCAGCAGATTTGTAGATGGAGGTCATGTGTCTTCAAACATAGTATCCACAAAGGTTGGTCCCTGCTTGTTGCTGAGGACACTGAATTTTTTTGTACATAATTAGTCATGTATTTGTCCTGTTTGGAACAACCTAAACGGTGTTAGATGTATTTTTTTCTCTAGACCGAAATAAAAAGAGGTTTATTTACAAGCTTGAACATTTGACTAGCGTAAGAAAAAGTATTTGCAGACTATTGGATACATTTTCCGAAGACAACGGATTTCGGTGTGTTACTGAAGAAACGATCTCGTGCTGCAGAGGTAGTTCCCTTTTGAACAGGTTCCCTGGTTTAGTTTTCCACAATGCGAACACACTGCAAATGAAGATGAATTTTCACAACATCAATTCTTGAACCAAATATGAATGCAAATTAATTTCAACATCATAGAATTCAATACCTATCCATGAATTGCTAAAGATGCGTCAGATCCTGAGCCTTTATTGACTCTCTGAGAGAATCCATGTTGTAAACTATGTTCTTGTTCGGAACAATGAATACCAAGATCCAGTGATCGCTACATATTAAAAAAACCATGAACTTACGATTATGTCGAAATCTGAAAGACAATAAGTGTATGCGTGGTTGTTTATTTGGCTTATCGTTCATGATATAGCCAGAGAAATGATTTTGCATGGGACGTGTTTTCGAAGATACGGGCGACCATGTTAATGGCCCAATCCCGTTCATCCGTACCATGCAATGTTGTGCCATTTGCTAATGCAGGATCTATGAAATACACACTCTCTCTTTTTCTTCTCTCTGCGCGGTCAATCCCCTAAGAGAAATAAAATGCAGTTAGTTGTATATCATTTACAACCTTGTATGGAGAAGTTGATCAGAGTTTGTTAAGTACTTACAAAATTAGGCATCTAACAAGAGTGGCATCGAGCACGTTGAAGTTGAAGAAGAGATGCAAGTCCTCGAAATCCACACCGATGGAACCAGGATCGTGTCAGAAATGATCGATGTTGTAGCAGACTAGCAGAATATGATGACCTGCTGACATTTGATCCATGCAATATTTATGTAACTGGCGGCAACTGGAGCTGCACTCATCAAAGTATTCGCCAACAAGAAATGGCTGGCCATGAACGTAATTGCGTGCTTCAAGTATGCATGCTTTATTTTTAGCAAGCACCAAATCTATTTCTGCATCATTCATGCCGTCAGAAATAATATTACTCTCTGATTCGAATAACTTGTTGTTAATTTGGTTCTGGGCGATGTGTGCCTTAAGTAAGAAGCAATCATTATCATTCCTCTTCGCTCTCTGGGCGCGCTTCCTCACGGGCGCAGCCTTTTTGCCCGCTTCCTTCTTGGTACATGAAGCACTTCTGTACAATGTCTGGATGGCTGAAAGGAGGACCACCAAGCAGACGGTAATGCTTCAACAGACTGTTTAGCAGATGGTTTAGCTACGCCGGACTGCTGAGCTGGCAGTGCTGCTATGACGAACTGTTGTGTTGTAGGAGCAAAGGCATCGGACTGCTGACCATGCGTTGAAGCTATGTGGGTTTCTGCGCAGGTGGTGCCAACTTGTCGGTGTGCTTAGGAGGCCGTGCCAACGCGTTGCTTTGCTGAGCAGGCAGTGCTACGCATTTTTATGCTGAACACACGGCTACGGACCGACAGACTGATGAGTAGTCGGTTCTAGACCTACATACTAGTTAGAAGGCGGTTCCGAAGCATCAAACTGCTTAGCAATCCATTCCACCAGGTTGGTCTGCTGAGCATGTGGTGCAGCTGGGTCTCCCCCTGCTGCTTCAGTGGCCGGCATCTGAACCGGTGGTGCATCTTCAGCAGTTGTAGACCTTGCCACTGGCTGCTCTGGGGCGGACGGTGACATGGCATGTATGGCACAAAGTCGGGCTGGCTGATCACAGGTTGATGCATCAGTCGTCGGATTACGAGTATTAGGTTCCTTTGGGGAATCACGCGGGAGCTGTTGTGGCAAGGAGAGCATCACCGGTTGAGGGGCGACATTGGTTGCTCTTGGTGGGGCTTCAAGGATCTCATCCATGAAGTCTATTTCCTTTCGTGGCCACTAGATGTGATGTAACCGTGTTTCTCCCAAGGTCCTATGCTCATTAAAGTCCCTTAGGACATTCTTCAGGGAAAATTCATTGAATCCGGTCTTTACTTCAGTCATGTAGCACAACATTAGTACATTACTTACACATAAGTTGCGGAGGAAGATTGGAGATTGTTCTTTGTCTGTGGTATAATCTTTGTATGAAGGAAAGATGCACATAAAGTTCCTGACAACAATAAAAGCTTCGTCTTCTGAAATGGGAAGAAGTGGAACATGGGTCCTATTTGCTGCAATTGGGGCTCTCTCCTATTCAAAAAGGGATTTCGCAACTGGAGTTGGTGTACTGTTTGCTGTAATGGGGTTTTTGTGTCGTAGAGCTGTACTATGTCAACTTGTATTGTCATACTGTTTGCTGCAGTTGGGGTCTGCTGAGTTGGGGCATCTAAGATGGCCAGTGGAGTAGGGATAGAGTCTGCTGAGTTGGCGCTGTATTTTGTGGACCTGGTGATATTGCCACTACACCTAATGGGCTATTTGATTTATCAGGTGTCACTACCTTTTCCAAATACTTTGTTCGTGGTCCTTCACGATCAGCAATCGCCCTCATCCTTTTGAACGTCTGATACACGAGAACAACATTTGAATGGAGAAATATGGTATGATGACAGATGGAATATGTAATAAAAATGGATAGGCGGGGCATATTCACATATACGATGTGTAAACTAAGCAAATGGCAGTGCAACAAAGTAGAAGCAATGCAAAGCATCATTTGTAAGATTTGTGCGACCAATATAACCTTGCAAAGTTAAAACAAGCGCCTTGATGGGTTAAAAATATAGGGCATCTGTCTCTGACTCCTCCACTAGGGAGCTACATTGACTTAGGTCTCCCTCTAGCTCGAAATCATTGTTAGGATCATATTCTTAACACGAATCTATACATGTGCATTCTATTGCATCCAGACTGGATCTCAGTCCCTTAATGCCAAGTTTGACAACCACGACATTGTTTCGCTTTATTCTTCTCATGTGTGAAAGCTCATAATCGTTATGATGAAGTTCAATATTTGAGATTCATGAAAACATAAAAAGTAGTCAGATTATCTATGAAATACATTGCGGATTCTACTCCAATAGTCTGGCCCTACAAACCCCCGCGTATACAAAGTTCGTCCCCCAACCGTGCTAACTAGACCACACACAGAAATACAAACCTCTATGTCTCTATAAGGGGCGAATACACATTTCAAAACTAAAGTAGGAACATTAGCATCATATCAAATTCGTATTTGAATAAATAAACTTTAGAATTATGATTGGCATAATATTTAGCTTCAAGGTTGGAGTGCTGGTAGTGCGACACAAAGCAAGTAGGAAGATTGTATTCCATATAAAAGATCGTAGTCTATGTAAAAAGGTGGATATAACACTCTTCTCTCTATACAATGCAGTGTTTGTTTCCCACACATGCTGGAAGAGATCACGCAGAAAAATACTATTCACTCATGTCGGCGATTCCAGGATTTCAAAACAGGGTGGTCCACCCTAAAAAATATTGACAACAAATATGACAAGGCAAGTATAGAGCTAGTGAATCAATCATTACTTATGAGCTTACTAAGACAAGTATGCAGAATCGTAACTTCAGTAAAAGATTGTCCAAAATCTGAATTAGGAAGTTGGGCTAGCGCTTATTGTTTGCAACTAATCAAAGTGAATAATTGGATATCATATTGAATGAGTAAGAAAGACAGGTAAACCTGGCATGCAGCAGTAATATTGGTCAATTTCACTATAACCAACAATCCAACATGACTAGTGTCTGTTCCTAGGCCAGGAATTTTGAAACCCTATCAACTTTACATGTACTAAAGATTACTGAAACATATGAACAATTAAGTGTAGGTAGCAGTTAGTACACAAAAAACCCTAGTGACAGTCCTGCCAAATGAGTAATCAATCAATTAGAAAATGGGTGATGGGCAGTGGTTGTTGAGTGTTGAGGATGTATCTGAGGATAAATCGGGTAGGCTGAGTGGGTGCTGCAAGTCTGAGCCCTGAACGGACTTGGAAGGTAGGCATGTTGGTGCTCCCGGGCAACGGTGACGCTGTTGTGTGAGCGGCTCCTGACCTAGTGTTAGTCTGGCGTCTCCTCCTAAAGTCATGTCGTTCGGCAATGGTAAGTCGATGGCGAGGCAGGCGGCTGGGGGAAAGTAGAGATCAGAAGCGTAGCAGAACAGAGTGGAATTTGGTTCTGGGCCGACCCAAAATCCCAGGTTGGGCCGCGGCCCACCCTGGCCACCCTATAGATCCGCCCCAGCGGCGTACATGCATTTTGAAACTAAATTAGGATCATAAGCTGACCAATTAAACGACTCTGTTATACTAATATCAGCATCATATTAGATTCGTATTTGAACAACTAAGCTTGTTTAGCTTGATGGGTGGAGCAGTGCTATTATGACATGAAGCACGTAGGCTGATCGTATAGTGGTCATAAAAGGGAGGAAACCCTAAGCATTATCAGTTAAACCCTATTGTGACTGTGACATGGCAGATTTGAAGCCGTAAACTGCACAAAGGCTACTTAGTAAGCAATGTTTGCATTAAACTAACAACTAAGATTCTAAGAGATGAAAAGAAAGTACAACAACCAAGTGACGATCTATTTTCTGGTTGAGATCAAAAGGTTGAGAAGATATGAAGGAGTACCACCTCTATGGCAGCAGGGTGGAGGCATCGAGGGTGCGATGGATGTCGGTGGCATGGAAGCAGATTTGTGATGGTAGATGGAGGCATCGAGGGATAAGTCTCGTTGCGGTGGATGATAAGGTCGCCGGAGCGGCCCCAACAAGGTGGACAGCGGCGGGGATGAAGCGAGAAGATGCGATGCAAGGCTCCTAGTCTGGCGCCGTGGATGAGAAACATCAAACTCTTGCAGTTGACAACACGGGCTGGGTAGGCGCTCCGGCATGGTGGAGGAGGGCGGCACTAGATGGGGTGACGGACGGAGCAGGCTATTGTGGGGATAGTGTTTTGGTGTCGACGGTGTATGAATGGGAAAATGGAGGGAGAGGGGTAAGGCGAACCATGTCTTTGGGACGCGCTTGTCTGAAATATGGGAAATTTATGAACTTAGCCCCCGTTTAGAATTTCAGACGTCTCGTCAGTTGGGGGTAGGACGATAATCTCGCATCTACCCAATATTTGACGAGAGCAATTTCGGGTGAGGAGAGGGTGTTTCGGCGCCCACGATTGGCGCCCATGGTGTATCAATGGGCCGGACAAGTAGGGCAGTTGTGTCACGTATGAGTCAAGTTACAAACCTGCCCCTATTTAAAACATTTGCCTAGATCGATTTTGGCCGAGGAGAGTTTGTTTTGCAGCCCAACGTGTATGAATGGGGAAATGGAGGGACAGATAAAGGTCCTTCGGACGTGCTTGAATCAAATGTGTTCTACCACCCACGTTTGGCGCTCACCATGCCTGAATGGGGTGAGAGGCGGTCCTATCACGTCTGGTTGAAGTTACTAACCTACCCCTATTACCCCTATTGTGAGCAGTGGAAATCGGGCCGATATGTTGTGCGTGTCAGCGGTAGATAGTAATTTCCATCTCGCAAACACTAGCTTTGGGCAGACAATGTGGGAGTGGGTGTTTTACCGCTTCTTAAATTTTTTGGGAGAATAAGCATTCACGTTTCCCTGGCAACTAAACTCGAACCCATTTTGTATTCTTATATGAATCTATATAAATCATTCTATGTTTTTTATATATCTTCAAAAGCACAACGAAGATGTATTCCACTTTCATATATGAATGTGATTTACAAATGCCGATACTTGAATTCAGAAGGTTGAGTCCAGTTTAAGGTGAATTTGAATATTTGAAACCACTTTATGCCCAACTCAAGTGTAACATGCATGACACACACAACATATAGTATACTTCCATTTAGATATGAATTTTAGAAACCAAGCGCTGTCTTATAATTCAAAATACCGAGTCAAACAACCAATAATATAGAAAACTAACAGACATATAAACACTTATAGAGTATACGGATCAATAATATCAACTAACATACATATTCCAGACCATTGTACTTTTTTGGCTAGAAGAGCATCTTTTTTAGCAAAGCTAGTACAACATCTTGGCTCTTTCAGATGCGTGCCACTTAAGGCCCATCTATACTACTATTTTTGTTGAATGCACAATCAGCCCAATTGGCATATTTGTAGGTATGGCATCGCAAACAAAATGGAATATCCTTGCCTCAACAAAAAAATGAAATGTCTCACAGCCTTATCAATTAATACAAACTCATGCTCAAAAAAATACAGACCAAAAAACTAAAAACAATTATTACATTATCTCTAAAAAAATTCAATTGATTACATGAACAAACAACACAAAGGTCCTTTAACGATGGAAAAAACTTTCAACTATGTTTTACCAAGTGGGATTTTATTTCCTTTTTTCCTCCAGGACCTTAACAATGCGGCCAGTCTCAGCTTGCTTTGTTTTGAAATCCTCCAAATATTTAATGGTTTTCATGAGTACTTCTTGTGATTGTGTTGATTGCTTCCTCAACATGTCAACTTCATCTCTAAGTGTAGAAGCACACTCTCGTTCTACCAATAGTTTAGCCTCTAGAGCATCAGTAGTTAGTAATTCATGATGCATGGTTGGTCTGGTCCCACTGCTGTGGGATGATCCAACGTCCATGGGGACATCGCTCTTTGATCTTGGGCTAACCTATTTTACCATTACAGTTCTGATTAGATTTGAAAAAGTTGAAGTTCACAAAACATCTCAACTAGGAGTTGGAACAGCAACCTAACTAAACAAACAAGGAATTAAAGAGTTTCGATTAGATACTAAAAAGTGTAAGTTATAAACATCATTTGAGCAACCGGTTGTAGCAGCAAAGCAGTTAAACAAACAAGTTTTGCAAAAGGCACCTGTTGTGGCATTGGAGTTTCTCTTGGATCCTGGAAAGTTGAGTAGTGAAAGTGCAACTAACACTGGTACGTGTCGGTGCTATACAAATGGTTTTTAACCCCCTTTCCGCGACGGTGTTTGGAACCGTCGCCAAGTGAGTGTGGGCGATAGGGGGGTCCTTCCCACATGACCCAGAAACCATCGGAGATATGCCCTCCTGGCGCACACGCTCGGCAAAATGAGGTCGTGTGCGACCGGCGAGCGCTCAAATACGGTTATATGTACAATAGTGCTAAAAATACAATTATACAGGCGAAATTGTTTCCGGTCGTAAGTACATCCCACACAGTCAGTCCCCGCTAAACGTTTCCCTTCGTATGTACATCCCACACAGTCGCTCCAAGGAAAACGCTTCCGTTCGCAGGTACATCACACACAATTTTCCCCATTAAATCGTTTGTGATAGTGTTGCCATTGCATACGATATTGACAATTTTATCGTTTGCATTATTGAATGCATCACACATAGTGCATAGAAGAAACTGTGTGGCAAAGGCTGTCCATCACACACTATTTTTCTGTGTTAAACGTTTGCGCAAGGTGGGCTAAAGCAAACAGTTTTCAAGAGGATGTCGCGTGTGCAGTGGAGGTTGATCGCACACGTAGTGGATCCTAGAAACGTGTCTGATCTCCACGTCTATCACAGACGTTTCGCTTTCGAAAACCATGTGTAGTGTAATCCCTAATTTAAAAATCACATGTTCTGAATTTGAAAGTAGGCAATCACTTATTTCATATCCAACCATGTTTATTACAAATATAGGTTCAACCACAAATGCATAATTCGATGCACAGGTACATATACTGAAGAACTACAGAAGCACCAAGTAAAGAATGATGAACCACAGTTGTACTAAAGAC
Source organism: Aegilops tauschii subsp. strangulata (assembly GCF_002575655.3). Lineage (NCBI taxonomy): Eukaryota > Viridiplantae > Streptophyta > Magnoliopsida > Poales > Poaceae > Aegilops > Aegilops tauschii. The sequence goes on from NC_053037.3 coordinate 284,520,460, forward strand.
TGTAAAGAGAGAGGTGAAAGACATTCTGGTTGCGGGAGAAGGTGAAGCGGAATGCCCATATTGTGCCCGCCTCCATGCGTAATGCGCGCACGACTCTAGGCCAACCCCTTGTGATGGTTGCCCGTCCATCCTTCACTGTCTTCATTACGACTTCTCAAATGCTCATTGTAGTCTGGATGAAATACTTTAACCTTCATTATGTGTCCACCAATCATGTACTTTGTGAGGTAATGTTGACTAAACTGCTTCGGGAACCACTGCGAACGAAAAAAATTCAGACATTGTTGTCTAACAACTCATTATGGGCAGTAAAAAGAGAAGGCTGCAGAGTTTGTAGTTACCATCCTACAACTCACTGTTGTGTTGGATAGAGCATAAACAAATAATTTACTTGGCACCATTCGTATCTTTTTGATAATAATCCTTATCAGTTTCCTCACTTGATGCTTGTTCATGATATCTCATTGCCCCATACGCAAAAAGGGTCGATGCGTGGATCCTTGCCAAGGGCATATGTACCTACAAGCAACAAGTCAATATTAGAATCTAACAAGTGTCCAGGCCTGGATCTATATTCACTACATTATGGAACGACAAGGGGAGTACAAGCTGAGGGATGAAGCTAACCTCGGCGGAAAATGGTGGCCACTCCCGTTGTTGTCCTGCATAAGTAGTGGAAAGGCATGATAGTCCTGCATAAGTATTGGAAAGGCATGATAAGTACAACAACCATAACATCAAACAAATATAGCAAAGGTAAACAACATCATCTCTAAATGATAGCTTGAATGTGTTGGTTTCAGCATGCTGTTAAAGCAGATATAAAATGGAAGGCAAGGTTACAAACAGCAGGCTTAACAGCCATCAAATATTGCAATTCAAACTGGTATTGTTGAAAATGAATAGAACTTAGGTATTGCTTAAACATCACACAGGATAAATGTGTAAAACTGAAATAAAGGGCATGTGTTAACTACATCAGGCATAACTGGAACCAAATATAGCCGTTCAAACTGGTATTGATGCAGTCGAGCGGCACAGTTCCGGCTTGCACATAATGGACAACACATTGTGAATGACTGAAATAAACAAGGCATAAATGATCAGTATAACAACCAAATATAGCCATTGAAAACTGGACGTAGTCTCACTACAACAAACATAACAAGCAAATGCAGATAAACATGGCATATGCTTGAAAACTGGACAAATGCTCACTGCAACCAACCTAACAAGCAGATACAGATAAACAAGGCATCTTCTTGAAAACTGGACAAATGCTAAAAAAAGGAACCTAACAACCAAATATAGATAAACAAGACATTTGCTTGATAACTGGACAAATGCTCACTGGAACCAAACTAAGAACCAAATACATATAAACAAGGCATCTGCTCGATAACTGGAAAAATGCTGACTGCAACAAACCTAACAACCAAATACAGATAAACATGGCATCTACTCACTATAAACAACCAAATATAGCCATTCGTGCAACTGAAGTGGACAATTCATACTTAAACATCACATAGCCCTATTGAACAATACATTTTTGCATAACTGAAATAATTAAACATGGCACAATTAAAGCACCGCACGGCAAATGCTACTACAACAAAGGGTACGGGTTGGCAAGCTAGAAAAGGTAAGATTTGCTGATAGGATGCTGCCTCACATTTCATGGATGGGATCCTTCCAGTTGGAAGAGCACAGACCCATGGTGCGCTCTCTGATGTCACAGATGGGCTGTTTCACCTTGGAAGAATATCTGTGGGAGCCCTCCTCGTGGTCATGGTCGTGGTCGATGAGATCTTACTTGGCAATTGAGGATCCCAAGCCGCCACCGTAGAACGTGTCCTTCAGAAATGACGAAATGGGCTCGATGGCGTATAAGGATCGCAAATCCTTGACCGCTTGGCACAGGAGATCAGCGGCAGGGCCGTCGAAGAGATCAACAGCGGTTGAACCAGAGGGGTTGGGGATGGACCACTTAACCTATGACATGGCCCGCGTGAAGCCATCACTATGGACGAGCTTGGTGTCGTAGCCAGCTTTCTTGAGAGACAGTAATACGCTAGCCCGCTGACATGAAGCCTTCGGCATGGCAACGTAGTCAACATCTTCGTCGGCTTCCGCGGCGATCTGTTGCTCCGGGATCGACAGGTCGGGGCGAACGGCGGCCACCTCGCCAACGTCCGCCGGAGAGGCCCTGATAAACCTCTTCTTGGCCGAACACTCGTCGGGCTCCCCGGGATACGTGGCCGAGCTTAGACTGCGACATTCTGGAGAAGGGGATGTGGATCTGGCGGGGTGGGACACTGCAGGCCTCATTTGTAAACTAAGAGGAGTGGGGCGACGGTATGGGAATCGCTGGGTAACCTGAACTTTATTATCTAAGCTAGGAGGAACAGGCAGACTGGCAGGGGTTGGTGGCGGCAGCAGCAGCGGCCGCGAGCTAGGGTTCAAGGGGGGAGGGGTCGGGTGGGGGGATTGTGGTGGGGGGGTGTTTGAAGATACGCCACGGTTACTGAAATTTTTAGTAATGGTGGGTGGAGATGGTGGTGGATGAGGGAGGGCGACGGTTCAAATGCCTCGGCTACTGCAATTTTACTATAAGGTCGGTGCTAGAGGAGTGTGGGCGACGGTTGAAGTACGGCAGCTACTAAAATTTGGGTAAAGGAATTGATGCGGGGCGGGAGTGCCCAAGATTGCGCACGGTCCAATAACAATATGCGTGTATGATAACAAGGAAAAGTGGCGGAACCACTGAGTTTTGCAACGCTCAAGGCAGGTAGTTTGTTTTTATATTTCTAGCTAGCTGGTCTATCACACACGGTTCGTCCTAATTTCCAAATAAACTTACCCGCCATTAGCTTGCGCAGGTGGTGATTTTACAGCACACTTGCATCGCACATGGTTAAGCCAGTACCTCCACCCTTTGCTCGCGCTTGCGCGGTCGTGGTGATTTTACATGGCACTTGCATCGCACACGGTTGAGCCAGTACCTCCACCTTCGCTCGCGCTTACACAATCATCATGATTCACAGCGCACTTGCATCACACACAGTTAAGATATTATACCCGTGTCCGTTGAGCGTCATCAGAGTCTTTGCAGCAAAAAAACATTAGAGAGGGTCAGAAGACAGCCACACCAGCATGTGGCCCAAATATATATGAGTGAAATTGGTGGGTTGTGATGTTCAAAATTCCATTGCACAACTTTGACCGCGCGGGCCCACGGTTGGGCGCGTCAACGAAGATCGATGAGAGGGTCCAGAATTCAAGAACCACGTGGAAGTGTCCAAATATATGTAGGAATATTGGGTGTGATGTTTAAAACTTTAAATACACAATGCGTAACTTTGGTTGCACCTGCCTCGCAAACCCAAAAGCACCCTTGGATATATCTATAAAGACATAATGTCGTAGCTAGCTAGGATGCTTGGACCACCACCTCCCACTTCCTGTCAGCGGGGCGGATGCACGTAATGATCAATACTTTGGTCATACATGCATGCCACCATGACCTACCATAAGACGGACCAATGAATCTATCGTTTGGTCAAACGACAACTATTATTGTCGATAAACCACTTGGGCCAATAGATTGAACCATCATAAAAATCGCATGAGAGGGACCACAAAACCAGCACCTCTTGCATGCGGCCCAAAATGATGTACGTTGGGAAGGGGTGATGTGTGTTTTCAATATATAATAATGTACAATTTAGATGTGGTGCCTACCTCTCGATACAGACAACAACCATGAAGGCAAGGTAGTTAAGAATGAGATACGCAGGGTATGATGTAGGTCGAACCCAGCAATCCAAGCATGTGGGAGGGAATCCTGACAATGCATGAGCTCGAGCTTTGGTTGAGCGACATGTGACGGTGACCGGCCCTAACACGAACTAGGAGGAATCCATTCATAGCCAACACATACCCCTCGTTATCAGTCAAAGGGATGATATATATACAGTCGGGGAGCCCACAGATATGTGTGTCGTGACAAAAAACCGCACAAGGGAGACGTGGTCGATTAGAAGACCCCGTATACACTGCATCCGGCCCGAAAATATGTATGGGTACGGTGGTGTGTGGTGTGTTTAAATCCCGAATGCACAACTTCGATGGGCCACCAACTACATTACAAACTGAACACCGTACCCGACTCCAAGCCTGGTTCAATACGTACAATGTCGGTTTCCCAACATCGAGGCGGCGGGGGGGGGGGGGGGTGGGGGGGTCGCCCCACGGGTGCGCTCAAACTTCATTTGGTCTAGCATAGGACACAGCTATACCCCTATATAGTGTGCGAATAACTTTGAAAGTTGGTCGTTGGATAAGCCAATCAGACGGTACAGAGATGGCAAATCCGAGCACTACTGGCCATTGGATATCATCTACATTCCACCAGATTCTACCACATGTACAATCTAGAAGACTCCATGGTTGAACTTAAGCATAATGCACAAACCTCAAAACACAAGAACTTCTCCTTTGTTCTCGAATCTTCCATATCTTAATTGCCCAAAATTTTATTTCTAAATGAATTGTCACTTTTTGTTTTTACTTTATGCTTTACAATGCACAATTCCATGAATCTTAAAATTGATTTTTTTGTAAAACTAATTGATTTTTGATGAGATGAACTATAAGAGTAAAATGAAGATCTACATCATGCATATATGACTCAAAGCTTACATGCTATTGTGTGGTTTATTCATAATTTGGTTACCAAATCTCATGCATGCAATGCACGTGTACCTTACTAGTATCAGTAGGAAACCATCATGGTCAAACCCTTCTCGCTGTTGGGTCAAAGGGATAGATTGTGTGGGCCCCCTAATTGTCTGTAAAGGATAGTATATATATCTCGGGGAGCCCACAGATATGTGCCGCGTCTATAAGCCACACAAGGGAGACATGCTCGATAAGAAAACCCTGCCCCCTATACCCTCCATGCGACCTAAAAAAGGTTTATATAATCGCCATGAATGGTCAAGTCAATCATTCTTTAATTTTCTAGAGCAAAAAATAACCAATAAAAACATAGTCTACACATTAGCAAAACAAGGATCGCAAGGTTTATATAATTGCCATGATAGGTCGCTATAGAGATATATTATATCTCTATAATTACCGTGTCATGGCATTTAAATGAAGCTTGAGATATGCAACTTCCCAACTGGTCACCCATCCTTGGACTACTCCAGCCCGAGCACACTTAACTTATGCATTCTATTCGACTAGGCTATCGGATGGGAAGCCGCCCCTTGCTGATAGGAATTGCCTCCTTGCCATTAAGGCGTTTCACGCTGGTCACCCTATGGGACCTACTCCCTCCCATCACACAAATTTGTGCTTTTATAAACTATGTCCGATATTTACATCGCCGATGTGTCGCCGCTAGCCTTCAATGAGCACTGACATTGGTAGCGGGAAAATGATGGGAGAAGAGGCGGGAAACCGATGAGAGGAAGGTGGGATACGGTAGCCTGTTTAGAAAATGTAGTAGAGAAGGAATCGTGAGCTAGCACGACGCATGCACACGGTGCTTACCCATGTACTGCATGTGATGTCGAAAGGGCTGAGGGTTGTCGTTCGATCTGGGAGCATCCAACGGTGCACACGTACGATCTGTGGGCTTTGAGTTCTGGCCAATCAGAACGCATGACTCAGATCGCGCGCGTAGCAGGGGGGCATCGGCCACGGTTTGGTAGCCACACGACTTTCATGAGTGAACCGTGTGCTATTTGAAAATATTTCATGAGAAGAATCTCAGTTTTTAAATCCCCGTAAATCCAAACCTCACCCGAAAATCATGAAACCAGGCATGGTGTCACGACATGCACATATATGTTGAGGAATTTTTTTCCGTCCATTTTTGCACAAGTTTTATTACAAGCCTCTTACAAACGGGAGCTTCTATCAAAGAAGCCTTGTGGTTCCGATAGGGAAACGTGTCCCCCTTGTGGGCGAAACGTAATCATTGCCTCTTTTCGCCTTGTATTTTCTTCTACGCTGGAACGACAGGATATTCGTGCTGAAATTCAAACTTATTCAGGGTTCGTCTGGCCTTTTTATACACTAATTGAGTTTCCTAGGCATTTAATTTCCATAATTCTAATATGAACTTCAAATACATGCTCCAGTTCACAAAAATGGCTAGAAATTTTATACATGTGTCCTTGGGTGCATGCTTAGGTCCCATGCTAGGAATGGGAATGAATTACAACCGTACCGGCGTCTTGGCTCGTCCTCAAACATTTGGAATCTCGGTTTTTCAATCCCCGTTAATCCTAAACTCACTAGAAAGTCATCAAAGGTGGCATGGTGTCACGTCATGCCACATATATGTCATGGTAAAAACATTGTCCAATTTGGGCCAAGCTTTATTATAAACCTCTTACAAACCGGAGCTTCTCTCAAAGAAGCCTTGTGGTTCCGATAGGGAAACGTGTTCCCCTTGTGGGCGAAACATAATCACTACCTCTTTTCACCTTGTATTTTCTTCTATGGGCAACATGGAACGACATGATATATGTGCTGAAATTTAAACTTATTTAGGGTTCGTCTGGCCTTCTTATACACTAATTGAGTTTCCTAGGCATTTAATGTCCATAATTCAAATCTGAACTACAAATACATGCTCCAGTTCACCAAAATGGCTACAAAAATTATACATGTGTCCTTGGGTGCATGTTTAGGCCCCATGCCAGTAATGGGAACGAATTACAACCGTACCGACGTCCTCGCTCGTCCTCAAACATTTTGAATCTCAGTTTTTAAATCCCCATAAATCGAAAACTCACCAGAAAGTCATCAAAGGTGGCATGGTGTCACGTCAAGGCACATATATGTCGTGGTAAAAGCATTGCCAATTAGGGCCAAGCTTTATTACAAAACTCTTACAAACCGGAGCCTGTCGCAAGAACCCTCGTGGTTTTGATAGGGAAACGTATCCCCTTGTGGGCCAAACGATAATCGCTCCCTCTTCTAGCCTCGTATTTTCTTCTACACACAACACGAAACAACAGGAGATTCGCGCTGAACTTTGAAATTATTCAGGGTTTGTTTGATCTTTTTAATTCATTAAATGAGTTTTCTAGGCATTTAATGTCCATAATTAAAATCCGAACTACAAATACATGCTCCAGTGCACCAAAATGGCTAGAAAAACGTATACTTTTCTTGGGGTGCATGTTTAGGTCCCATGGAACGAATGGGAATGAATTCAACCGTCTCGCCATCCTGGCTTGGCCACAAACATTGCGAATCTCGATTTTTAAATCTCTGTAAATCCAAAACTCACCAGGAAATCATGAAACTTGGCATGGTGTCACTACATGGTACATATAATCCTCCAATTTGGGCGAAGCTATATTACAAGCCTCTTACAAACCAGAGCCTGTCGCAACCCTCGTGGTTCCTGTAGGGAAACAGGCCCCTCTTGTGGGCGAAATGATAATCATTGCCTCTTCTCGCCTTGAACTTTGTTTTCTACAGGCAACGTAGAATAACAGGAGTGTCGTGCTGCAATTTGAAATTGTTTAGGGTTCGTTTGGCCATTGTATATATTAATTAAGTTTTCTAGGCATTTAATGTAGTGCATAATTCAAATTTGAACTACAAGCACATGCTCCAGTGAAGCAAAATGGGTGGGAAATCGTACATGTGTCGTTGGGTGCATGTTTAGGTTTGATTTAAGGAATGGGAATGAATTACAAACTTCTCGTCGTCCTGAAACATTGAGAATCTCGGTTTTTAAATCCCAATAAATCAAAAACTCACCCAGAAAACATGAAACTTGGCATGGTTTCATGACATGGCACATATATGCCGTGGTAAAAAAATCGTCCAGTTTGAGACAAGGCGCACACAACAATTGCCAACGAAGTCCTTTTTGAAACAAATAGCTGACACGTTAATATCGCAAACGGTTGTATCATATGAACCGTGTCAAAATTTAACCATACTCGGTGGCGTGCGTGCGGCTGTTTGATTAGACGGGACGAGCGCGAGAAGTCCGCCTTGCAGGCTCAACGAGACGCGTGTGAGCAGTCCGCCGCGCAGCCTAGACGGGGCGCGTGCATCCTGTCCACCTCGCAGGCTCGACGGGACACATGCGTGCAGCAAGGCCGCCCATGCTCACCGGGAAGCGAGAGCTTTGACCTCCATGCACCAGCCGCCGCCCGCCTCGCTCAGAACTTCTCCATTAATGGGTTAATTAAAGCACCTGGACGGAGGGTGTTTGCTTGTGATCCCATGGCAGCATTTTCTTTGTTCGTGTTTTCAACTCGTACTCCAGCCTAATTTAAATTGCCACACAGGGCAACGGATAATACGAAGACAAATAAAATGGCAATGGGTAATACGACGACAAATTTACAGTGGCGCAGATAATAATTGTCTTCCATATTCCGGATAATTTACAATGCCACATGCGGCAAAGCCAGGAAGACACGGGGGCAAGAGAAGAAGGAAATCGCAGACAATGATCTGGGTCGCTACTGTCTCTACTCGTCGATGGATCACCGGGCAACGACATCCTCCAGCTCCTTCTTCAATTCCTTAGGACTTTGCTTGAAAGCAGTGATACGTCTCCAATGTATCTATAATTTTGTATTGTTCCATGCTATTATATTATCTATCTTGGATGTTTTATATGCATTTGTATGCTATTTTATATGATTTTCGGGACTAACCTATGAACCTAGAGCCCAGTGCCAGTTTCAGTTTTTTCCTTGTTTTTGAGTTTTGCGGAAAAAGGAATATCAAACTAAGTCCAATTGAGCTGAAAATTTACGGTGATTTTTTATGGACCAGAAGAAGCCCCCGAAGCAAAAGAGTTGGGCCAGAAGAGCCATGAGGCCTCCACAACGGTGGAGGGCGCGCCCTTCGACCTTGTGGGCTCCTCGTGGACCCCCCTGACTTGAAACCGATGCCAAAAATTCTTATAAATACAGAAACCCCCGAAAAGAAACCTTGATCGGGAGTTCCACCGCTGCAAGCCTCTGTAGCCACCAGAAACCAATCGGGACCCTGTTCTGACACCCTGCCAGAGGGGGAAATCATCACCGGTGGCCATCTTCATCATCCCGATGCTCTCCATGACGAGGAGGGAGTAGTTCACCCTCGGGGCTGAGGGTATGTACCAGTAGCTATGTGTTTGATCTCTCTCTCTCTCTCTCTCTCTCTCTCTCTCTCTCTCTCTCTCTCTCTCTCTCTCTCGTGTTCTTGATTTGGCACGATCTTGATGTACCGCGAGCTTTGCTATTATAGTTGGATATTATGAAGTTTCTCCCCCTCTACCTTCTTGTAATGGATTGCATTTTCCTTTTGAAGTTATCTTATCGGATTGAGTCTTTAAGGATTTGACAACACTTCACTACAAAAAAAAAGAAACATCCGTGACATTTTGAGCTGAACGATTTTTTTTCTGTCATGCTTATGACACTTCTATGATGATAATTGTGACAAAACCCGGTATCATCATAGATGTGGTGGGCTCCTACTTCTATGACAAAAAATCATGACAAAAAATGGGCTTTTCGTCCTGGGCGGGCCGGAGACGCAGCTGCATGACATTCTTTGGGCCGTCCGTGACGGAAAAAAACGTGGTAGAAGCGAGGGCGAGGAAAATATCAGGGAGTTCCCGGTTACGGTGGGTGGTCGGGGGCCGAGCGATGCGCGTTTCTCTCATACACATACGCGTGTGGGTGCGAGGCGCTGGGCTCTAACTGAACTCGAGCGAGGCGTTCACCTACTGAACCCGAGCGATTGCACTATAGGCTACGCGCTACTGAACCTGAGCGATCGATCGATGGCTGTTAACTGATCCCGATCGAGCGATTCCTTCGGTACTGCTGCTAACTGAAGCCGGTCGAACCTGCTGCCTCTTGATGAACAGTGAATGTTGTTGGGGGGTTGGATGAACAGTTCCTGGTGGGGGGTGGATGAACAGGACCCCGTGGTAGTAGAGGCCATTGCCGTTGGATGAACAGGACCCCGATCGATCGAGCCAGTTGGGGGTGGATGAACAGGACCCCGTGGAGGGCTGGATGAACAGGAACCCGTGGAGGGTTGGTTGAACAGTAGCCAGTGGAGGGCTCGATGAACAATAGCTCGTGGGGGGGTGGTTGAACAGGACCCCGTGGAGAGGGCTGGTTGAACAGTAGCCGGTGGAGGAGCGATGGAGGCTGGATGAACAGTGGCTGGTGGAGGCAGGAGGGGAGACGCCGTGGATGAACAGTCACAGGTTGAGGTTGGAGGAGGTCAACGGTGGATGAACTGTAGCCCGTGGAGGCAGTCGATGGTGGAGATGAATAGTATCCCATGGAGTCTCGTTTTACGGTACGCCACACCCCTCCCGGTGAACAGGACCCCCATTTCGACCATAGCACTCCAACACAAGTCTGTTTCCTCCGTTTTGTGAGACGCCACACCCCTCCTGATCAACAGGACCCCGTTTCGACCGTAGGAGGTCCGAAGTCCGTTTCCTCCGTTTTGCGGTACGCCACACCCCTCCCGATGAACAGGATCCCGTTTTGACCGTGGCCGGTCGAACACAAGGCCGTGTCCTCCGTTCTGCGGTACGCCAGGCCTCGTTTCGATCAGCTATTCCGTCCAAGCCGGTTGGCTCCCGATGAACACGACGTATTCCGTTGCCTCCCGATGAACACGACGCATTCTGTTGCCTCCCCATGAACACGACGACGACGCAGTTTCTCCGTTCCAACCCAGTCGGTTGGCTTCTGATGAACAGGATTAGTCACTGTACGCGTAAGAGACCCCGCTCGTATGTACATACGTAGCCGTATTTACTATGTTGCAGCATGGCCATACATACGTGTACACGATATAGACGGGACTGCGTGGCATGCTATGTCGCCGCCTCTACTTCAACACATGCCGCTCCTTACTCGGCCACGGTACATCGCTGCAGAGACACCGATCGACTGCTATGTACGTACACATTCGCGGCCGGACAGATAACGCTACCTTCGATTCAACCTAGTGGGTCCCAGCTGTCAGGGGGTAAGAAGGCAGTTCCTTCTATGCGAAGATAAAGCCGGTGGGTCCCGGCTGTCAGGGGGGAAATACTTTTTCGCGAAATACAGTGGCCCTTCTGGTAGGTCCGAGGTGTCAGGTGAAGGAATCATTATTCTGCGCGTAAGAAGGAGGCATTTCCTTGCGTGCGGCCATGGACCAAGCTGTCATCCTCTCCACTTATAGTCCTCTTCTGATGGCTGTCATTCATTGACCGCGTTGACAACGCCGTACCGCTCGAGAGCACTAAGGTGGTGGACGACGGCGTGACCTAGGAAGGGAACGACCCGGAGCCGGGGAATACGCAGCAGTGGATGCCCACGCAGAGGGGAGTACGAGGGCTGACTGCTTCGGCTGCGGTTTGAGGCTGTCGTCTCCGGAGAATAACAGGGGGTGTGGGTAAGTAAAGGGAAGGCCTGGCCAGTAGTAGTATGGTCGGGCGGTGAGGCCTGCGCGGCAGCATAGCCGACCACGGGAGGCTGGAGCAGGCGGCACGGCGGGCGCAGGTTTGTGCGGCTGGAGCGACAAGACCAGAGGTTGAAGACGCAGCTTGGCCGTTGGATTAACATCGAACGGTCAGTGCAGCTAGAATCGTTTATTGACTAAGTTGACAAAGCCCTGCGTACACGTTAACTTAGTAGGCACACAAGTCAGCCTACAAATCTGGTGTCCCAGCTAGCGGGGGAATCATTTTTTTTCCCGTAATAAGGTGGCACTTCCTTGCATGCGAAGATGTTTTCTAGTTTTTTTATTTCTTCTTTTTCGAGTTAGAAAAAAAGAAAAAAATTAGGATCTTCGGTACAATCTATATTTTCACGAAAAGGATCATAATAAAGCTGGTGGGCCCTAGCTGTCACGGAGAGGAAACTTTTTATTTCCGCGTAATAAAGGAAGCACTTCCTTGCGTGCGAAGATGTAGCTGGTGGGTCAAACTTGTCAGGGGGAGAAATTATTTGTTTTCGCATAATATGGGGGCACTTGCTGCGTGCGACCATGGGCCATGTGCGTCCCTACCATCAGCCAATCCACGTACATGCCTCATCTAAGCCGCCCTCTGATCCAACGGATGGCTGGCTGCCAGTTACGCCGTGCCTTGCTGTGGGCAAGGCACTGGATCTCTGTCCCCGATGGCTATCGTTTGTTAACAAAGTTGACCACGCCGCGCCGAGAGAACCAACATAGTGAATGATGGCGAGTATTACTAAGGGAACGACACGGAGCCGGCGAAGACACAACAGTGGATGCCCATGCGGAGGGGAGTATGAGGGTTCACTGGTTCAGCTGCAGTGTGAGGCTGTCGTCGCTGGCGAAGAACAGGAGGTGTTGGTGAGTAGAGGAATGGCCTGATGGTGTTTGGGACTAGAGTGGGCCGGTGAAGCCTGCGCGGCAGCATAGCCGGCCACGGGAGGCGGTAGCAGGCGGTACTGCCGACGGTGGTTTGGGCGGCTGAAGCAAGAGTATCCGAGATTGAAGAAGCACTACAGCCGTTGGATGGATATCCAACGGCCACTGCTGCTAGAATCGTGTCTTCACTATATGTTTACAAAGCCTTCCGTACGCCTTAGTAGGCCCACAAGCCTTCCATACGCGTCACTGACTATAATTCTCAAAAAATAGTGGGCCCACAAGTGAGCATCACATCTGTGGCAGAGAACATATAGCCCAATTGCCATTTGTAATAGTGTACAATCCATTTTTGAATTCTAATGGAATTTACTACAACCCATCTACAGTTTGTTAAAATTATAGCCCATTTTCCACCCAGGACAACGATTAATAATTTAAACCAACCTCTCAAAACGGAATTCAACCAAAAATCCCACATTTTGATGGGATCCAAAAAAATTATCCCGTTTCAAGTCAGATTAAATATAATTTCAAAATGAATTTGTATTAGGTAAAAATCTAAAAAAGTACTGCGCGCAATAAGTAATGAAATTAAATTTTCAAATTCAAACAATAATATTTTTGAAACTAATTACCTGCTTGGTGCTTTTTTGTATATTTACAGCCCAGTTTTTATAATTACATCACATTTATTATTTCTTAAAGCCCATTTTCTTGTTAGGCCTAATAGGAAAGATTTACAGCCCAGCGGGGCGAATAATAACAAGTTGACCTGGGTTGGGTACTCCACAAAAAAGTATAGTTGGGCTAGCCATTTTCACCTTGAAAAAATAATATCTGGGCCGGATATTTGGTTGACATAAAATAATAGCCTGGCTAGACGGGCCACAGCCCGCCTAGTTGATACCCTGCTCCTCTGAACAACAACAAAAACATCGCTCAAGGAAAACTCCTCTTACACCTAAAAAATAGGTACTGCTCGAGCTGCTGGGTCCCAACTGTCGGCCGCTCCTTGTGCAATTCTCTCGTTTATTGACTATATAGGTTGACGATGGTGTGGGACCGTGATGTCAGGAAACCAGGAGGAAGCAAAAAAATTATGTAGTTGATATAATAAGGAGGAACTTGCATACGTACGGTTATGGCCCTAGTGGGTCCCTACTGTCATCCAGTCAAAATAAAGTCATCTCCTAAATCCTCATGTCCGTTGACCATGTTGACAATGCTCGGCGCCACGGTGAGCGCAACAACTCAAAGGACGATGGAGAGGGCCTCGCGGGCCCAACGGATGGTCTGATACAACGCTCGCTCCTCATTCAGGAAGCCAGGATCATCGGACACCTATGAGCACCTTTGAGAGAGCGAGACGGCATGAAACGGTAAGGTCGCGCTTGGGAGCTCTGGTTTATTTCACACATGTATTAAGATACAAGTGTAATTTACTCGTCATCGGAAACAACGCGTACAATACAGGCGCAATGAAACCGAGGGCCCGAGGTCTGTAACAAAAACCGGCGTATTACGCGTGTAATTTGAGAGACCAGTGTATATTTTACTAGTCGAAATCGACCAACCAAGCGCTTCACCCGAGGCCATCTGCTTCTATTTACAAGCGTCAGTTTTACAAGTGGGTTTGATTGGAAAACGACGATCCAATCATGGCCTAATATGATGAGTTGGTCGGAAGATCATATGATTTCACCTCTAACCTACCCGAGTTGTCGTATAGGCTGTGAATGAACATATGACAATGAACTTCTTAAGCACAGAAACAACAGAAGAGGATGATCTTCTTAACATGCAAATCACAGGCATTAGCTCAACATGCAAAACAATATGAAGCATTATTCTCAGGAGGCACGGTGAACAGCTCGTGATGCAGCATGCCACAGCATTCCAAGCTCAACTTTGCAATCAAACTCACAAGGCCTGGCATTACATAGACAACATTCAGAACAAACTCTTAAAATTCCTTACATAACTCAACATTCATGTGACTATGCATCTCAGCAGAGTAAATATTTACTTCTGAACTGAAGACAGGAATAGGAAAAAACGATCGACATTGCTCACAACAAAGGGCGTCCCACTTAAAAATATCAAATGCATTTCTGGCTAACATCAATGAGCAAAATTTGACAAGGTTTTCCAATTCCAATATATTAAACTAATGTCTTCTTGCTAACATCAATGATTAAACTTTGACAAGCTTTTCCCATTCAAAATATGTAATGCATATGATTGTGGAACAGGCAGGGTTGGTCACCAGTTTGTCATCTGATAGTCCGGTGGATGAAGGTGACAACGAATTTTGCATGATGAAGTATTATGGAGGACACGAACCATCTGAACATTTTGTGCAGTTCCACTAAAATCAAGCTGAGCATCCCTGTGGATTTCGTATTTATATGCTGCAAGAAAATAAAGACACATCAGCACACACATGAATATTGGCCCCAGTGTCAACCCACCAATCGGTGGACTAACAAGCTGAAAGTACGGTAAACAGATTACCATACCCAGATGCCCCATCATTGTTGCTTAGAATGACATTGACAGACTTGAAGTCATGTCCTGGCTTCTTGTACTTGTTTGGGCACTTTTTGCCCAGTGCACTCCACGTGTTGTAGAGTTGCCTATGCTCTCTGCAGACCAGTCATGTCACCAGCGTCTAATAATACTCTGTAAAGCTTTTCGATCATTCCTTCTGTAATGTAGCGCAAACAATGACTGCTTCTTTCTGCAAAGTGGTAAGATCAACTAGACCCACTAATGCAGCAGTTTGCCTTAGACACATTGGCTCCTTTTGTGCAGTTCAACTAAAACCAAAGTCGGAATAAAACCGAGCTTTAATTTTGATATCCCTGTAAGCAACAATAGGTATACGGGAAACAATTACTGAGAAATAACGGTTGATGACTTGTACTCCTAGAAAAAAAACATCTACTGATCTACCTTATCTTAATGGGAAACAAAGCAGGAGAGTAGCCATTCTCAATCAGTGTTATTCATTCATATTAATTGAGACATTATCTTAACAATGCCTTGTTTCAACATGTATAAAGAATGACAAAGTAGAAAAGTACCATTCCTAAAACAATGCGACTGATTCATTTTAACAGAGACATTATCTTAACAAAACCTTGGTTAAACATGTAGAAAGAACTACAAAGCAGGATAGTACCATTTGTAAAACACTGTAACTGATATATAATAACAGAGATATTATCTGAACAATACATTTCTTAAACATGTACTCCGGCCGATCCGTAACAGAAATGGTACTCCCGCCGATCCCTAACAAGTGTTGGAGTTTTGAACCAAGATTCAGTAGTTAATTCTAAGGAAAGTCGGTACTGACCTTTCAAGACCAAGATTTGAAACAACTCGTGAGGAAGACCTGAAAGAGATCTCAACACATATATGGAAATCCGGTCTCCTTTTGTGCAGTTCCACCAAAATTAAGCAAAGCAAAATGTCTCAATAGCAAAAAGTTGAATAGATATCCCTGTTTTAACGGAGGCAAAAAAGGAATCAATTGCTGGCCAATGAAGGAGGATGAAACATGCAGCAACAAAAATGGTAATCCCGCCAATCCTTAAAAAGTGTTGCAGTTTTGAACTAAGATTCAGTAGTTAATTCTGAGAGTGGCATTGCTTAATTTTACCAGCGACATTAGATTAACAAAAAGCATAAACAGTTCCAGGAGAGAGTGGGCGCAACAACAGCATGTGCTTCCATCTACTTATAAAGGGGGTGGTGCAGAGTTTTGTTGTAACAAATAAACAAGCATCATTTCTAGGTTGGAACAATTTTTGCTCACTTAATAGTAAAAGACAACAGTTCAATAGCTTCAATTCAACATTTATCCAAAACAGTACCAATACAAGTAGCACAATATCTCAAAGCACACTACAGCATCATGTGGATGAAAGTCGGCACTGACCTTTCTTGACCAAGATTTGAAACAACTCACGAGGAGGACTTGAAAGAAATCCCAACACATATATGAAAATCCGATCTCCTTTTGTGCAGTTCCACCAAAATTAAGCAAAGTCGCCGACGTGACATTCAAGTTGAACTGCACAAAACACTCTTAACACAAAAGTGTTTCACGTAGCAAAGCAAAATGACTCAATAGAAACAAATTGAATAGATATCCCTATTTTAACATAGGCAGAAAAGGAATCAATTACTGGCCAATAAAGGAGGATGAAATATGCGGCCACAAAAATGGTAATCCCGCCAATCCCTAACAAGTGTTGCAGTTTTGAAGTAAGATTCAGTAGTTAATTCTGAGAGTGGCATTGCTTAATTTTACCAGTGGCATTAGATTAACGAAAAGCATAAACAGTTCCAGGGGAGTGTGGGCGCAACAACACCATGTGCTTCCATCTACTTATAAAGGGGCTGATGCAGAGTTTGTTGTAACAAAGCAACAAGCATCATGTCGGATTGGTCCCATTTTTGTTCACTACTTAATGGGAAAAGACAACAATGCAATAGCTTCAATTCAACATTTATTTAAAATAGTACCAATACAAGTAGCACATCATCTCAAAGCACACTGCACAATCATGTGGATGAAGGCCTGTACTGACCTTTCATGAGACGAACAAGATCAAATACAAATCTACCAACACGAATAGGAAATCCAATCTCGTTTTGTGTAGTTGTACTGAAATCAAGCAAAGTTGCCGGTGTGACATTTAAGTTCGCTATAGCAACAAGTTGAATAGAGATCCCTGTTTTATTAGAGGCAAAAAAGCAAACAGTTACTAGCCAATAAAGGAGGATGAAACATGCGGCCACAAAAAGAAGCACCTACCTTATCTTGATGGAAAACAAAGTATAGGACAGTAGCATTTCTAAAACGTTTGCATTTATTCATATTAACAGAGAAATTATCTTAAAACAGTTCAGTAGTTAATTCTAAGAGTGGCATTGCTTAATTTTACCAGCGGCATTAGATTAAGGAAAAGCATAAACAGTTCTAGGGGAGAGTGGGCACAACAACACCATGTTCTCCCATCTACTTATAAAGGGGTGATGTAGAGTTTGTTGTAATAAAGAAAAAAGCATCATGTGTGGGTTGGAACAATTTTTGCTCACTTAATGGTAAAAGACAACAGTTCAATAGCTTCAATTCAACATTTATCCAAAATAGTACCAATAAAAGTAGCACAACATCTCAAAGCGCACTTCACCATCATGTGGATGAAAGTCGACCAAGATTTGAAACAACTCACGAGGAGGATTTGAACGAAATCTCTCAACACATATATGGGAATCCGATCTCCTTTTGTGTGGTTCAACCAAAATTAAGCTAAGTCGCCGGTGTGACATTCATGTTGAACTGCACAAAACACTCTTAAACAAAAGTGTTTCACGTAGCCAAGCAAAATGAAGCAATAGCAACAAGTTGAATAGATATCCCTGTTTTAATAGAGGCAAAAAAGGAATCAATTACTGGCCAATAAAGGAGGGTGAAATATGCGGCCACAAAAAGAAGCATCTACCTTATCTTGATGGAAAACAAAGTATAGGACAGTAGCATTTCTAAAATGGTTGCATTGATTCATATTAACAGAGAAATTCTCTTAAAATAAGATTCATTAAAAATGTAATTTACTTTTAACAATGGCATTGCTTCAATTTACCTGCGGCATTCTTAGATTAACAACAGCAAAATAGTTGTATGGGACATGGGACATGCCAACACCATGTGCGTCCGCATGTATAAATGGGTGATGCAGAGTATGTTGCCAGGCATCATATCTGCGTTGGTCCCATATTTGTTCTCTTTGAACCTTTTTCCTATGTGAGGGCCGCAAATCTAGTCCTGCACAAACTACCCGACCCCCCAATTTCTTTCCTTTTTCAACAAAGAGGTAGGTTCCTTACAGATGTGTGTACTAGGTTACCCCCATTTTCCCTTTTCGACCAACAAAGCGGCTGGATAGCCAGTCTATACTACTTTCTCTCCCTCCTTTCCTCATTGAACCACGTCCTAGATTCATGCTCCACCCCACCGCACCCTTCTTTCCTCTTTGAACCAAGACCTAGATTCGACTACAGAATCGAAAAAGATCCGCATGCAGCTATAGCAATGACGGTTTCAAAGAAACTTATACCTTAGGGTCGTCGGTATGTGGCAAGGCGTGCGGCGGGAGGCCGTATCTGCTCACACTATGTATGACAGCGAGCAAGAAGGGGTTGGTGGCCCTCCCGCACAGGCGCTGGGTGAAAGAGAACAGCGCAGCCGGCAGTGGATTGCCTCCCTCGCCGAAGGCGGTAGAGTGAACACTGCACCTCCTCCCCTCCCCGGTGCAAAGGGATCCGGACGCCTCCTTCACCAGCTGTGAGGGGGAGAGACAGACAGAGGCTAACGCAGTCTTGTTTAGATCTGGTGAAGAGGGTGAGAGACTATGAATATAGCAAACCCTAGAAAAGGAACGCTGAGCCTCCAGCGTGTGTGTATATATATATATGTGTGTGTGTAGTGCGGCGAGAGTGTGGAGAGTGCAAACCCTAGCGACCAAGCGCTGGCTCCAGCTTATATAATACTACATATATATTGTAGTACGGATTGAGCTCCGGTGCCTTAACTGCACATGCCTTTGACTGTACGACAGGTGGGCCAGCCACATTTTGGGCCCACCTGTCATACACCCAAAGGCAGGTGCACTAAGTCAATGAAGCTGCGTCCATATAGTACTCGTGTATACTACTAATATATAGTGGAGTGGTTTTATTATTCTCTCCATAACAATCGTTTTAAATTGTGAAAGTACGAAATGAAACTCTTTATTTAATGTACCAGTGAAGAAAACTACTACTTCCGATGAACTAACGATCCACACGTCCTGGTCGCACTTCTTGTCCTTCACATGCGGTACACTACCCTCCCTTAAGTGAACAATCACACATGCGCCAAATTATCGGAAACGTGTGAGAGTGTGTACAAAGAAATAATTTTAATTTCAATTATCGGAAAGGTTTGAGAGTATGTACAGTTTGCCCTCTCTCAATAATTATGGTTTGTTGTGTTCCACCTAAACTTGGTCAAACTTTACAAAGTTTGACTTCAGTCAAATCTAATATGCGGTGTAAATAAAAATGGAGGGCCACTACGTCCATCCGGGTTTTTAGTCCAGTCCATTTTTTGTAATAAAAGTTAATAGATGGACAAATAAAATTACAGGGGAGCTGAAGACAAAGTTGTGAGAAGGCTTAGAAATCAATACAAAACTTATGCTCTTAGTACCAACGTCGATCCTTCTTCGAGGAAACATTTGGTTCATGGGCAATTGTGTGATAAAATTGCACCAACGTGATAGACGACTGCGTCTCCAACGCAACCAAGGTGAACTGATGAAGGATATCATCTTTGTGGGTAACAAGCAAAGAGCACTAATGGAAGACAACTTGTTTTTCATTGAAAATCGACCAGCTTCACCAACCGATGCAACCATGAGGCGCAACCAGGAGCATCGATAGGTCATCGTGGTGATGCATCATCCATTTGGCATCAAGTTTGGGTGAGGCACCTATGAAGTTCGACAAATCCTCACTGTGGTCTGCTTCTTCTTAGTAATCATGCTTGAGGAAGGAAGAACCACGTGGCAGAGGACAGTGAGGCGGAACAACAATGGCCATCCAATTTTGTGCAGTTCCACTAAAATTGAGGAAGACATGCCTAGGTATGGAGATACGCATCGTTGTTTGCAAAAATATAAAAAAGGGATACTGTGTTGTTACTTTCTTTTGGCAGTGGTACAAGATTAATAGCGACATCTCAATTGTCAATAAGAATTAATGAAAAGTACACCAACAAACAGAAGCATCATGATTATCTTGATGGGAACTAAACCAGGATACCCGAGAAAAAAAGCATTTCTTCATTTAACCAGTGATAGTATTAGATTAGCAGTAGCAATAGGAGCATATGGACAATGACCGCGCAACCACCATGTACTTTTTGTCGAAACAACATGTATACCTCCACCGAGGCATAAACTAGGACAACTTTTCGAGTGGCATTTCCTCTATAATAGTAGGTGATGTTGGACCAGCCGACGAACCCTAGCTACTGTACATGTGGAGCTGGGGAGTAGTCGCATAGAAGAAAACCCGCATGCAGCGACCTGGGGAGCTGGACCAGTACAAGAAGTTATACCTCAGGTGGGCGAGATGTCACTTAGGCGGGCGGGCGGGATCTTCCCACACAACGGCAGAGAACAAGGGCGCGGAGGACCTTCGTCCGCGCTGGCTCCGAGAGGACGGTGTGCATCGGCTTCCTCCAACGCCGACGGCGACAACGTCAACGCTGCACCTCCTCACCTCCCGCAGCGAACGGGATTCGGCCGGATCTGTGACCACCGGTGAGGAGAGAGATAGAGTGGACACTGTCATCTTGTTTTGATATGGAGAGGGTGAGAGAGCGAGACGCGAGAAACCCTATCAAACATGAGGTCATATATACAATGGAGTAAGAAAATCTCTCCATAGCAGTTGTTTTAAATAGAATACGCGCGTTCCCGGAAAAAAGAAAGGGATAATTAGATTTATGCCCCTAGTTGTGCCCCACTCGTCTGTTTTACCCCTAATTCCCAAAATTCACCGGTTCTGTCCAAGTCACTTTGCTCCTCTTATGCTTTTGCCCTTTGACCGTTTGACCGTCAGTTTGAAAACTTCATAACTAATTCATACTAAATCAGAAAAATGCAAATAAGATACCAAAATGTTCAGAAAAACATCACCTATATGTCAGTGTCATTTGCATTCATGAAAAAAGTGTTGGAAAGTGCACATCCGAGTTTTAGCTCTTTTGATACCACCATGAATAGTAAACTCTAAAAAATTCAAAAAAATTCTAAAAAAATATGGTGGCAAAGAATGACAAATGTTCTAAGTGCTTGCCAAGTTTCATTAGGGAACGACATTCGTGGAAGTCGTGGCAAGAAAATAATCTATTTTGGAGTGCTGATTGGTTTTTTTGCCGCGGCACCCACGAATATTATTCCCTGATGAAACTTGGCAGGCACTTAAAACATTTGTCATTCTTTGCCACCAATATTTTTTTGAATTTTTTTGAACTTTTTTAGATTTTACTATTCATGGTGGTAGCATAAGATTTAAAACTCGGATGGGCACTTTCCAACACTTTTTTCATGAATGCAAATGACACTGACATATAGGTGATGTTTTTCTGAACATTTTGGTATCTTATTTGCATTTTTCTGACTTAGTATGAATTAGTTATGAAGTTTTCAAACTGACGGTCAAACGGTCAAAGGGCAAAAGCATAAGAGGAGCAAAGTGACTTGGACAGAACCGGTGACTTTTGGGAATTAGGGGTAAAATAGACGAGTGGGACACAACTAGGGGCATAAATCTAATTATCCCAAAAAGAAACGAAAACTGGCGGACAATTTTTTAACATACCAAGAAAGAAAACTCGATCAAAAACACACCCCGCTTCTAGGTCGCGAGAGTCATCACGCACACACGCATAGACATAGACATGAATATTCGTGTTTACTTAAAAGTCCATCTCCATCTCCATCTCCAATCATATTTGTCCAACTGGCACATTATTTACGTTGTTAATTGTATATGCAGCAATATTAACGTACAACATCTCTTGTTTGCGGGCGTCCGGACCGCTGCCACGCTCGCTCCTGACCAACCCAAACCCTCTTCATCACCCGCGCGTGCTTCCCGCCCGAAACGGTCAGTGCCACATTCATGCCCAGCCAGAGTGGACGCGACCTCTCACTAGCTCCGGCATTGAAGCAGCGCCCCCGGCCGAGAGAGCGTCGCCCGCGCCTCTTCCCGGTGCACGCGACTGCTCCGCGTTCAAAGGTCGCAATAGCCGGCCACAACATGCATGTAGAAAGTTCTTGGGAGTCCATTCTACAGCTAGCTGTCCTCCCCCAACTCGTCAATCTTTTCCAGTAGTGCTAGTACTCCATGGCGCGATCCATCGACAAGCAGGATGGAAAGTTATCGTATACTCGGTTTGCGGTGAGTGGCATGCCGAGCGACCGTGTGGGGTGGAGCCATGGAGGAGGGTGAGACACGAACGCGACATACGTGATTTAAAGGTAGGTTTTGCTCGATGGCGCGACCCAACGAAGCGAAACGTTGGTTTCTCTCCGTTTCCATTTTTTCTCTGAAAAAATGGAAACTTTCCACTCCATTATAATTCCTACTCCAAGGTTGCCCCGTTACAACATTCCATCAAATACAAAGGAAAACTAACAAGCATGCTGATGCATCTCAATGATTCATAGATCATAGCCAATATTTACTTCACAACTAAAGACAAAAGTTGTGAGAGCGTGTACAAAAGAAAAACTACTGATGGGGTCACTACGACTTAAACCCTAAGCCCTAAACAGGATTTAATTTCCTGGATAGGTAGAACCTGTCGAACGGAAGACGGCTGGCACCCTCGGATCATATGATGCTTTTGTGCTGTTCCACTAAAATTGAGCTGAGCATCCCTGATGGCAAAGATATTGAAGAAGTGTGATTAGAATAATAGTACTGACACTAATTTATGAGACCTAAACTCATCACAAATAGAAGCCGGTAGAAGTAGAGAAAGATCGACATGGAGATGGAGCTACGTGGGGAGCTGCAGCAGTGGAGCAAGACGGTTCAAAAAGGAAGATGTACCTGGGACATCGGGTTGTAGCTAGAAGGGCGGTTGGGACGCGACATCAGCCCATACCGTGGGGACCACCGATTGGGACGCACTGACTGTGGGTTTTCTCCCTCGCCGATGTCAACTGCGTCTACGCAGAACATCGTTCCCTTCCCGCAGCGGCGGGATCAGGCCGAATATGTGACCAGCGGTGTGGCCACCGTCGTTCTATGCTTGTGAAGAGAGCAACCCAAGCAAGCAGGCTTGGAGCTTAGGCTCCTGCTACTGTATATGTAGTTGTTTTGTTTTTCTCTCCATATCAACCATTTTATATTGCGTACGTGTCATTGAAGAGTGAAATGATGGTTGCTTCTTCCGACTAGCTTACTGTGTGATTTTACTACTCCTTAGTGGCCCCTACACGTACCCCCCCTACGTGTATGACCGTTCTTGAGTCTTACTTGTACTTATCTCTATTTTTTGCATGGCACGTAGACAGGATGTGCATAGATGAATTTTGTTACTGCACGTTGTTACGTAGTAGTACTACTAGTACCTACTCCCTCCTTCCGGTTCACTACTGGTACTCCTCCGTCCTGGCTTATTGGTCCCCTTTGTACTCAATTCATGGGCTCGTTTTCCTCAAGAAATTGTCTTTACCAACATATTAATATCGGGAATGCATGCGTGAACAACGAATGATTAAACCTTGCATGCAACATTTTGACAAAGCATTGACTTATGAACATGTGAATGTGAGGGACTACAACCTCGTGCATGCATGCAACAGTCCAACATACACATGGACGCAAAAACGCGCGCGACGCCCTAATGCATGCATGTCCGAGCACACGACAGCACACAAACGGTCACGCTCAAGTGCTCAACCTACACGTGCATGCACACACATACTCAGCCAGGGTGAGCTAGTGACCGTATAAACACCGGAAAATTTATATATTGAGCGCAATGAGCGTATTATGAAGTCCACCGACCGTATTTTTACAAATATACAGTGACAGACAGTGTATTTATCTCGTTTGCAACTAAGCCATATTAACCGGAAAGGAGGCAGTCTGGACTAGCATTACTTTGTTGTGTCCCGTCAACTTGCCGAATGAGGAGAAGCTTGCAGGACGGGAGAAGCTTGCGCGCGGTGGCTCGCAGGACAAGGAGAAACTTTTTGACTAATGCAAGCTCTCCCTCGCTCAGGCAGTGGACGTGCAATAGTTAATTCGGTGTAACATTGCCAGAAGCATACACTATACTAGTACTATTATTGTTCGACTTCCCGAAGAGGCGAACAGCCAAGCGCAAAGTTTACTAGTACTAGTACTACTACTATAGAGGTATGTACTACTACTAGGAACCGGATGGAAGAGCGTCTGCACGCTTATTTTATTTTAAAATGTGGTAAAGCAATCTTCAACACATTTGGTTCTCTTCGAGGGTTCTCGCATGTGATAATGTAAGTTGATTGCATGGAACACTCGCCACAATTCTCACTTAATTCTGGCTCATATCCTGTTACAAATAGGTGCGCTCGGTAATTTTTTCCCTTTTTTTGTTATTTACTATGTAAAAAACTAAGCAAACCTTGCGGCGCATCTTTGTGTGAACCGTGCTTGCTGCACTTTGAATGTGGCCGAGAGCTGGCTTGATGAAACACCTCGCTTCCTTCTTCTTTTTTCGCGGGGTACCTCGCTTCCTAGTGACTAGTATCTTGGATGATCGTCCTAAGAATGCTTATATATGAATAAAGCTCTCTCATTTACCCACAAAAAAGATTAAGCCATATTAACCGAAAAGGAGGGAGTATGGACTAGCACTACTTTTTGGTGTGTCCCGTCAACTCGCAGAACGAGGAGAAGCTTGCAGGACAAGGTGAAGCTCGCTTACGTCTTTTGACTAATGCAACCTACCCTCGCCCAGGCGGTGGACATGCAACAGTTCATTCGGTGTCAGATTGCCAGAGGCATACACTGTAGTACCCAACATGCGGACTATCATCATTGTTCGGCTTCACGAAGAGGCGAAGAGACAAGCGCAATGTTTAGTAGTATGAGTAGTACTACTACTAGAACCGCATGGTGGAGCATCTGTACTATTATTTTATTTTAATCTCTGATAAAGTACGCGTTTATTCGGGAGAAGGGCGGAAAACGGTAGCCCAATAGTAGTAATAAAAAACATCGAACATGTAATGATGATATCGATCAACCATGCTCGAATATATCTTGGCCTCCGTGCGAGCCCGTCTGTGTCTTCTCGCTCATCGTCTCTCTCAAGGAACGGCGGGTTGGCCATTTTGCCGTCAATTGAGATCGGCTTGCTCACACTCCGGTCCCACATGTTAGTGATATGCCAAGAGGAAGTGCGTTGACCGACTGGCCATATGCATACTTGGTTTTGCACCTTCATACTACTCCTCCATCCGTCACAGTTCACTGGGCGCACTTCATTCTGATGCATTTATCTCCATGCATTTCCACCACCAGAGAGACTATAGACGCGTTTGGTTTAATGCTCAATTAATTAGGGCGTGGTAACCACAATCAAGTCCACAATTTTCTCTCGATGTACTACAGAGTGGAGTAAGTGCATGCATGTGTGTACCTGGGGTGGAAGCACTGCATGCATGTGTATACGCATTATTTCCTCTAGTAATAGACGTCGTGCTATAACTACCAATGCTATTTTTCAGGCCGATCGCTAGTCGCCTTGGTCCCAGAGATTGTTTTTTTAAGCGCGCTCTATAAACAGTGACAGATGGAGTAGTATGAGCGGATTCAAAGAAGAGCGTATTGATGGTTGCTTCTTCCGAGAAACTTACAGTGGGAAAGGTGGGGCCTATGATTTGACTGCTCAGTACTCACTATTAGTGCGGCGCAACGACCGGGCTTAGTCTCCCATGCGGTTGTGCACTACTCCCTCCGTTCTTAAATATACTCCGGAGTATTTGTCTTTCTAGAGATTTCAACGAGTGACTACATATGAAGCAAAATCAGTGAATCTACACTCTAAAATATGTCATTTGAAATTTGTAAAAACCAAAATATTTAGGAACGGAGGAAGTATAATTTTGTGCATGGCACATGGACCCGGATGCTGAAGAGGCTTCTGGCAATGCTATCAAGCTTCCAGAATTTCTTTACATAATTGATGTACTATACAAATAATTTTCCAGCAACATGAAATTGTACAATGCTCTGAGCTTTCAGCTTTTGTTTCGTGTGTCTTGCCATCCATGCTCTTTCGGAAACAATAAAAAACTAACTTCCTTGCTAATGCATCTCAATGATTAGCAGATCAGAGCTAATATTTACATCACACCTTAAGACAAAGTTGTGAAAAGGTGTTAAATTAAAATTGATCCATGCTTTCATTGGCAGCAACGTCCCCCCAGCTCTGTTTAAATCAACAAGGCATGTTGGGAAAAAAGTAGCTGTCTGGAGCATGCAACATTCCGATCATTTTGTGCAGTTCCACTAAAATAGAGCTGAGCGTCCCTGTTCCAAAGATATTAAGTTTGATTACAATAATAGAGGACTGCTGATGAAACAATAAACACACAAATAGAAGCCGGTCACCTTTGCAGTCTCTCTTAAGACTAACTAGTTAGAGAAGATTAAGCAAATAGTTGGAGAAGATTAGTCTCGGAGTTGGATGAGGAGGATAGAGCAAAACCAATCTCCCTTTGTGCAGTCGCACTGAAATGTAGAGACGTTGCCCGCGTGACATTGTAGTACAACTGCACAAAACACTCTTAAGAAAAAATTGATTTGTGTAGTTCACCAAAAGGTCGCTATAGCAACGGGGTGAAATGGATAGCCCTATTTGCAAAAAAGAGGTAGAAAGGAAACAATTACTGGCCAATAACAGTTGATGACACATACGACGACAAAAAAGAATCATATTCCTTGTCCTAAGGGAAGATAACAACACTGTTGTGTTTGTCTAAAATGGTGTGAGGACAAGATCGCAATATGGAAAGTATGCCGGACGAGCTACATTTTGGGCAAAGAACTATGGAAGATCCACATGCAAGATTTTCCACATGCAGCGATGTGGGAAGACGGGCAGTGGAGCAAGGCCGGAGGGGATACCTGGGGGTCATCGGGATGTAACTAGGTGAGCAGCGACGGGCGGGATCTACCCATACTGTGGCAGCAAGCAGGTGGTGTAGGCCCTACCACGCTGGAGCTTGGTCAGAGAGAACGGCGGGTACCACAGATTGGGACGTGCTGCCTCGGCGCCGTCGAACGGAGAAACGATGCACATCCTCCCTTTCCGCCAGCGGACGGGATGCGGCCGGATCAGTGACCAATGGTGAGAGAACGAGAGAGGCCACCGCCGCCTTTTGTGAGATACTCTGAAGAGAGACAAACCCAGGCAGGCAAGCTCCATTGTATATAGTGGAGCGGACTGCCTTTTTCTCCATAAAAATCGTTTTATATTCTGTGCACGTGCCATTGAGCGATATAACTTTATTTAAAAATAACGCGCCAACGCATCAAGTCAAAGTTTGTTTCGTCATGCATGGTACACGACCTCCGTAGGTAAACAACCACTACACACGTTCAAATTAGCACATGGGCTGCCATTTCGTACAGAAATGAGCTCCACCGTGTACCCGCGCGGGTGTGGCTGGGCACGAAGCGTGAGTACGTGCACCTATTCTCTTCGTGTATGTACACCACCTACGTGGGGTTGTGTGAGAGAGATACAAACGTGGAGAGATATAGTGTGTGGGTTCGTGAGTGTTTGGGGGGGTTGAGAAATAGACAAGCAATATATGTGGATGATATTTCAATCAAAAAATGTAACATATGCAATGTGTGTGAAATAGAGTCCTGGATATATCATATATATAGAGGGGGCGATCCATGAGAAGAGAGTGGAGGTATCATCGGCTTGAGGTATCCATAGAATCAAAGAGAGGGATGATGTGTGTGTGTGTGCGCGCGCGCGATCGATAAAGAGTGCCATCGAATTTGTGTGTGGCCACGTCAAAGATATAGGGTGGCTGGCCTACTAGAACATGAGAGGGGACATGTGCAGTTTGTTTCTGTGGCATGGATACCTACCTACAATGCTCGACTATCGGTGTGTGGTGGGGGGGGGGGGTGGGGGAGACCTAATTAACTATAGAGGTACAATTGCTGGTATATGTGTGGAGGAGGAGAGAGGCCTAACTTATGTATTGAGGGAGATCGATCGGCATCCACGCATATGCGTAGGAGAGGAATAAGGTTGGGAGAGAGACAGAGCTAGAGTGTTGGAGGGGGTGGTGGTGGAGTTGCTTCTAACAAATGGTGGGAGAGGCTTGCTAGACAAACAGAGGGCGCACCTGCAATATCAGTAAGAGAGGGGATGGCTGCCTGTCTGTGCACGTGCGTGTGAGAGACGGGTCAGGAGGCATGCACGAATGATGAGGGGGGACGATATGGATGTGGTAAGCAGACGTAACTACATAGGAAGATCAATCGTCCTTTGTCAGAGAAAGGAGAGACATAACTTGTGAGGTACGTCGATCGATGGGTGGGGGGGGAATAGTTAAAGTCGACCTAGGTATATGTAGGGAGATCGATCGGTATGCATGCATGTATGGGTTAGAAGCAAACAAGGCCCGGGGAGAAGGATAGCTAGAGAGGGATGCATCTAGGAGGTGGTGCGAGATGCATACGATATCGAGGGGGAAGGAGTGTGCGAGTATGAGATCGATGAAAAGAGGGGTGGGAGTGAGGCATGGACGGTGAGAAGAGAAGAGGGAAAGCTTGTGTTTGTGGTAGGCACACCTAGCTAGAGAGGCATATTGATCGATGTGTGCCGTAAAGAAGGAGCTGGGGGGCCTACACACACCGTGGGTGAACGACCTAAAGTGAAACGACGAATTTGCGCGATGGAGCTAGAGAATGCTGAGGGAGGGTGAGAGGGATGCGGGCGTGTGCATGCATGAGAGAAAGTCAGTGCTGGCTACAAAGATAAGAGGATTGTGTGGGTGTAAACGACGAATAGAGATCATAATTCATTATAAAAAGTGAATTCGGATATTTGAAGAATTTATCATAGTGTTTTAAACCGACGCATGCGTGAATATACATAATGGTGATACACATGGTGTGGTTATGAACATGTTGTACTACATATAATATATTCTATCTCTACTCTTATAAAAAACAGAGTTGTTGATGATGGTGTGCCTACCATCCTGCAATATAGGCCGTTCGATTTATATCTGATGGATATGAAGGAAACTATGGCACACCTCTCCATATTTGCAAATAAGGCCTCCCCTTGATCATCTTGATGTTCCGTGGAACGCATGGCATCTTGCTAGTACTACATATAATATATAGAATATTGATTATAATTTGGGCTAATGCATGGCTTTTGCAGCTCAGGGCTAAAAACTTGTCATAATGTAGGGGGCGGGGCACTATACTTTGTGTGATAAACACGGTGTACGCATGGAACATGGTTTAGATTATGAATATGTAGTTAGTACATCAAATGTACTATTATTTGGAATCAACATCAAGTGTATTCAAAAAATTGAATTCGAGTTCATATAGTACACATAGTTCATATCTATCTCTATAGTAATCATGTGGTGTGTTGTTAAGGTAATAAACGAATGATGGTTGAAGTTGGCAACAATCATGATTGTAGATTCTTATTGAAATACAGAAACGAATTCAAATTTAGTTCGAATTGCAGCGGTAGTATAGACATTTGGAATGCACTAAAATGTTGGTATGAGTAGGTTACATGCATTATACAGCCAGCGAAAAAATTTAATTGGACATAACATGGATTCATACTCCCTCCTTCCATCTATACAGGGCTTAATGCATTTTTTAAGACCGCCTCTGACTATTGACAAGATTAATTGTACATGACTTGCACAATGTGAAAATTATATCACTGAAAGCTCCTTTCACACACGAATTTGACGGTGTGCTTTGTGTAAGTTGCATGTCATATATTATTGCTCTAATATTTGGTCAAAGTTAGCCTCGAAAAACGCATTAGGCCCTATATAGATGGAAGGGGGGAGTAGCCTTCAATAGCATTTGTATAGTAACACGGGACAAGACTCTCTCTTTGTGTGGTGTGAATAGTTTTATTTTTTTCGTTTTTTCGTTGAGGGAAGTGCGAATTGATTTGGTATGTACAAGTACAATATTACATGTTAGGCTTGTCCCTAAAATTCAATCCGCGCCTTGTTATATCCCGAAAATTAAGATATCATGCTTCGAAAACTGGCGCCTTCACAACCCGCGCCTTGCTATCCCGAAATTACAACGCGCGTGAAAACTCCCTCCAGCTGCCAAATCCCGACACGCAAAATCCCCCTTCTAAACCTGAGCTGAAAGGGCCGCTAGTTCAAATCAGTCGGGGAACTTTTGTAACACACCCTACATTTTGGACGAGCGCGTCCCTAAGTCATGGTTCCCCCCTCCCATCGCCTCCTTTTCACCATTCGAAATCCCAGGCCGCCATAACCTCTCTGCTCCAACCGCGAAACCCGACCCTCCTCCGTCTGCCACCTCACCGCTGCCCAGCTGGAGCATCTTCCCCGATGACGTCGTCCACCGCAACAGCTCGACGTCCCTCATCCTCCTCCCCGGATGAGGATCCGTTGTACATCTCGTCGTCCCGTCGGTTCAGCCACCCCGTCCTCCAGCTCCAAGGAGCTGCTCCAACGATCGCCTCGTCTATCGCGGTTGCTCCATCCCCACAGCGCCACCTTAACCTGCTCCACCCGAACCGCAGCATCCTCACCGACTCCTCGGACGAAGCTGAGGCCTACTCGGCACCACCAAAGAGGTTGTACACTCATCGCATCGCACCTTCTCCTTAACTCGACCTCCCAGTGCCGACGGTGCTCCATCCCGCACACCCATAGAGCGGCTACCTCGAAGCCGGCGCCGCGAGCGACATCTCCATGGAGGCTCTCCCCCAGTGCGAGGCCCCATCGGCGGCGGCGGCCATCCCAGCCGGTTCTGCTGCTGCTGCTCTGGCTCTCGCTCGCGTTGCTGCTGCTGCTCTCCCCCTCGCTCATGCTGCTGCTTTGCTCCGATTTAGCTACACTTCAGTGGACTAAATCAAATTTGGGTCAGTCGATTTTTAGGGGGTGGGGGGGGGGCTCGCCGGAGTTAAGGAAGAACCACCCGCAGTGGGGAGGGGGGCTCGCCGGAGAGGTAACCCACTATCTATCTTAGGGTTCATGGTGCGGGCGGTGGTCGCCGGCGGTGGGGGTCACGTTGGTGGGGCAGTGGCGGGGGGATCGCCGATGAAAAAGCTTGGCGCGCGGGGGGGGGGGGGGGGGGGGGGTGGGGGCTTAGAGGGCTGGCTGGGGCGGCGGAGGACCGGCAGTGAGGAGTTGTTTCGGGGAAGCGAGGCGGCGGTGGGGAGTTGTTTCGGGCCGGCGAGGTGGCGCGGGGGCCGGCGGTTCGGCCGGTGGTGGCTGGCGGCTCAGGGGGGTGCAGGTTGAAGATGAATTGCAGGCCCTCCCTAAACTACATGTGAAGTGCCTCTCTGCTACCATTGCGTAACATTCAGATTGCACAGTAAATTTTAGTTTCGACAGTTAAGTTCAGAGTCAACAGTTTTTACCTCATATGTTGTAGTCAGGTGGTTTTTGGTGATGTAAATTTTACATCTATCACTTTTTGGTAATGTATTTTACATCATCTATTGGATATGCTATTAGAATCCCACTTGAGATTAACGATGTCTCTCTTGTGCTGCTTCAGCCTTGACGTCTTACGGCTCATCCGAGCTGCTCCAACGACGGAACGATCCATCACAACAGAGCAGTGCCCTGGACGCCGTCTATAGATTCCTTAGATCTTCCTCTACACCTCCGACAGCCACCTCTGCCTCAACTTCTTCAGCGACCAACCCAATGATGCTGAGGTCGACACGACTACGTCAAAGAGGTTGTACATTTGTCGAATCACTTATTACTCTACATTCATGTCGATCCGTTAGGACTATTTTGGTTCAACGAAAAAACATAGCAATAGGAAATTTTCCTATGGCACTCTACTATTCAATTATTCTTGCATTTTGTTGAAAGGAATGGAGCAAAACATCCACTTGGACGTACTTTTCAAAATCCTATGCATGAAAACAAGACCAAGTGCATTAGTGGCAGAATAACATTCTAACTGTACACGGTTTCATATGGTTTCACTTTATTTTAGCCATGTTTCTTTGAATTCCTCTGCTCCTCCAATTCCTGTGAACCAAACACCCAAGTTGACCGAAATCCTGTGTTCACAAATGCTCTATTTCCCATGTGCATTCCTAACCTATTCCGGTGTTTTTCCTCCTATCCCTGCGTTTTTAGAATCATGCAAGCCAAATGAGTCGTTACAGAATTACTTCAGTTATAGGTAGGTGTCGAAGAAAAGTTTGTGTGGTTTGTCCTACTCCTGCCGCGACGTCGTCCACCTCACCTGAGCTGCTCCATCGAGAGAAGCATCCACCAAACAAGACATCACGACTCCTGACCGTCTTTCGCCGCCTCAGGTCTCCTTCCCTGCCGCCGGCACCGACCGCAACGGCATCACCATCATCGACTTAGCAGATGAACCTGAGGAGTACACGGGTCCACAAGAGAGGTCACACTCTTTTGTTTCTGCTTATGTTATGCATTGCTTAGTATTACCTGCTACATTATTGTCCTGTTCACCTCTTAGACTCCAAGTCAGGTTCAAATTGATGTTCAAACTTGAGTTCTAAATTAGTTGTGGGACACATATCGAGGCAGCAATGAATAGTATCTCTGTCTAATATCTGGTTCACCTAGGGTATGCGTATGTTGTTCATCTTGGGTGGGAAACAAATAGTAAAGCAATCATCATCTGTTTTTTCCTTAAATTAAAGCAATCATTAGCCTGCTATCATCATTTTTGGATCCATCCACTGGTTGTTACCATTACTCTAGATTTCTGGATGCTCGCCTTACATAATATCACTATATTTTTTTGTATGCATGTCAGATATTGTACACAGTCATGCTGAGCATGTAGAGAAAAAGAGAAGAGTTTTGCGCGGCAATACAATGTCATGCAGACATCGCTCCATGGTGGGTCCAATGGCAAACCCTCCCCTCCCCCTCTCCAGATTGTAATCCAGAGAAAGATATATGTTCTGAGGCGGATTCAGACACAGCTGACCACCCCTATTTACCCCCTAAGGTGTTTTCTCTAACTTGGCATGATGATGTTAGTCATATCACGCATATGTTGCCTTCTAGTGCCTACTTTCAACATCATATATGTCATCTGCTTAGTTTAGACATGTTCTGTAATGCCACCTGTTTAGTTTCAATATCATATATGGGAATTATGCAGTCTCATGTCTTTTAGCCAGCCATAATATATGTGAAATGTGCAATGCCATCCTGTTTAACCAGGCATCATATGTTCGAATGATATCTTGCCCATCCTTTTCTTCATTACATTTCCATTTGTCGACAATGTTTGTACATTAAACTACTCTTCCTATGAATCAGCCATTTGAGTGGGTGATGGAAAAATCTGGAGTGAAAACAAGGCCTTCAGAGCAGACAGTGCTACCTGTCGAAGCAGATCTCTTGCTGGGTCCAGATAGCTCCTCAGAGATGGATTCAGAAATAGATGACCAGTCCTATTCCCCCACCGAGGTGTATGCTCTAACTTGGCATGGTTATACTGCTCATATCATGCATATGGTGTCTTGCATTGCATAGTTTAGACATCATATACACAATATTCAACACCATGTTCTTAGTTCAGACATCATATATGCGAATGCCCTCTGCCTAGCATATAAATCACATACGTGAATTAAATCATGTGATCTTGATTACTTAGATAACATGTATGTGAATTATGTCATGCGATCCTGTTTAGTTAGTCATCATATCTTTGAATTATGTTATGCTATGCTATCCAGTTTAGATAGACATCATATATGTGAAATTATGTCATGCTATCCATTTTAGTTAAACAATATACATGTCAACTATTTCATGCCCTCTTTTTTCCACACTATCTATTGCATCTGTCTCTCATACAATGTCTGTACATTCAACTATGTTTCATGTTTATCAGCCATTTGAATTGGAGCGGGTGATGGCAGTATCTAGCAGAGTAAAATCACGGTCTTCAAATAAAACAGTGCCACCTCTTGGTGGAGATAGCACCCCGGTTGTACATGCACAAGAACCAGCCCTACCACACATAACCCAGACTCTCGCAGATTTTACCCCTACTGCGATGGACAGAGAACCAGCGTCACCCAATCTAACCCCAACCCAGTAGATAGTAACCCAGTTCTTGTTGACACAGCACCATCTCCACCACAGAGCTCCCAAACAAGAGCAGTTATTAAGGCAGCTCCAGTGCCCAAAGCGCCAGTACTACCACGGCGAACCCCAACTCCACCAGTTAGTACACCTATTCCTGTGGAGGAAGCACAACCAGCCATTCATAGTTTAGCATCTATCGCATTTGATCTTGTTAAATCCTATGTGTGTATCTTCCCATCATTGAAATTGTTGGGGATATGACTATTGGATATGACCCGCCCAGGAGGGGCCGGGTTATCCCGATGACGGTTCATATACCAAGCCCGTGAATATGTTGAAGATGGCGGTTCATGGTAGGCTTGTTAAAAGGCCCAAATCCCAAAGGCGGCTTAAGGCCCGTGAGTATAAACCGCCATGTATATGTGATTGTATTGTAAGGCATGTAAGATAAGTTACCGAGCCGGACACGTTTGTATGAGCTGGCCGGGACTCTGTAAGCCGCGGGTCGTCAACCCATGTATATAAGGGGACGACCCGGCAGCGGCTTAGGGCAAGAAACAACAGATCGAGAGCCAGGCTAAGCCTATTCGCTCCCTAGTAATTGAAACCCTAGCAATACCACCTCAAACTGGATTAGGCTTTTACCTTCATCGCAAGGGGCCGAACCAGTATAAACTCCTCGCGTCCTTTGTCCCGTTTAACCCCTTTATGCTAACCTCGTCGCGATGTCTCCACAACTATGTCCATCCACTAGGACATCTGCCGTGACAATTCCACAACAGTTGGCGCCCACCGTGGGGCCTGCACACAATGCTTTTGAGTTCTTGAAGGGCAACTTTGAAGGGATCAAGGGATATGCTGTGGGCCGGATGACTAAGAGTCGTCGCGGAAAGCTCTACATTGACGACGCAGGCTGGGGCCCCGAGGCCGGCCCAATTGAATACGGGTACCGGGTCCCCTTAAGAGGAATCCACGTCTTCATCGGCAAGATCGGTGAACCGGTCCCTAAGCCGGACATCTGCACCGACATCATCGAGACGGCTCAGCGTGCACGACCCGCTCGGATTCAACTCGCCGTGAAGCATGCCTTTGTTGGATTTATCCATGGGGCCGAATTGGAAGGCTCTATGTCTGGCGGTGAGACGGCCATCTACTCTGATGGTGAATCGTCCACGGGTGAGACTAACTCAATGTATCAACTACAAGACGGACGGCTTGAGGGCTGTTCCGATGGTGACAGTATTCCGGACCCCCATGAGCCGCCAAACAGGGTAGCAATTTTCATGGCTGGCACCCAGCCGGTTCTCGGTTCGACAGCTGCCGCGGCTATGACTTCCAGCGCAGCAGCGGTAACAGTAGCAGGTGCTGGCGAATCAGCACGCCCGCCGGTTCAAGTTTTAACAGATCTGTTGGAGACTCTCGCGACTCTTATGGAGGTGGAGGTAACCCCGGACAACCAGGAACAGCATAAGGTGGATGTGGCTAAGCCGCGTGATGAGATAGCGCACGCCAAGGTAGAGCTGGCAGCGTAAAACGCTAGGATGACCACAGAGCGGTCCGTTTTAAACGCCCAAGCACAGCGGATTCAAGCGGATTCATATCGGCTCGTGTTGAATCAAAACACTTCAAATGAAGTCTTGAGGAGAAAACACCATAGTCGTCTGCCCTTGGTTTAATAGTTGAGGAACCTCTTTAACACACCCAGAGCAGGGGCTAGTAACCCACCGGTGATAAACTAGATGGCTGAAGCGCCAGGGGGTGGAGCGTCGGGTCAGCCACGCGTCACAGGTCCTCCTCATATGAATAACACCCCGCCTCAACATGTGGAAACACCGCCGGGTCATTATTCCAACCCTTTAGACAATATGATTGCTGCAGCTACGCGATTGGCGGCTCTGCCAGTCGAGGGTGAGACTCAGACGGCGGTTGAAACCCGAAGGGCCAGGGAACTTCTTCAAACAGCGCTGGTACAGCAGCAGGCTTATTCTTATAGTCGTGATCGGGTTCATTCGACCCTTCATCCAAGCCGGAGCTACAACAGGCACCTTGACTCGCCCGCGGGTTCAAGTACTGAGCAGCGCCGTAACCAACCTCGTGGGCATGACCCGGCGTGCAATGGTACCAATGCCCATAATTTGGTGGACCAGGGCAGAGCGCGTCGGGAGACCGAGCTGACGGCTCATCAGCATGCATCGGTTTACCCGACGACTTCGGTAGAGGCAGGTGTGACCTCTAGAACTTGGGGAGTGCCGTGTTTAACGACGGCTCTGCGTAACGAGCGTTTGCCCAACACTACAAAAAAATACACTTCCGTGATGATACGTGTTTGTCACAGTAGGCCGCGTTTTCTGTCATGCATGTACATCCATGACGATTTTATGACAGAATCAAGATAGTCATACCCGTGCTGTCGTAGAAGTGTTCCATGACATTACCAAAATTATCATCACGGAAGTGTCCACTTCCATGACGATAAATCGCGCGTCACAGAAGTGCTTTCGTTAAGGGTGACCGACACGTGGCATCCACCGTAACGGAACGCCGTTAAGCTATCGGGTCGGGTTTTGGATCCGATAACCCGTTAACAGCCCTGACCAATGGGGATTTTCCACGTGTAAAATCATCATTGGCTGGAGGAGGCACGTGTCAGGTCCACGTTGGCACAGGTGTCACTCATCCAATGGGCGAGACGTGCCTATGATATGTTGACACGTGGACCGGCCCATCAAGTTTAAATGGGCCAGCCCAACTGAAGGCCCACAAGATTTTGCGGACCATAATGGGCCGGCCCAGCTAAAGGCCCACGAGATTTTGTGGGACAATAATGGGCTGGCCCAGCTAAAGGCCCACAAGATTTTGCGGGCCATAATGGGCCGGCCCAGGTAAAGGCCCACAAGATTTTTGTGTGCCATAATGGGCCGGCCCAGGTAAAGGCCCACAAGATTCTTGCGGATCGTAATGGGCCGGCCCAGCTAAAGGCCCACGAGATTTTGCCGACATTAATGGGCCGTCCCAGCTGTAGGCCCACAAGATTTTGAGGACCCTAGTAGGCCGGCCCATTAACTGGCTGCCATGTTTTGGGCCAAATGCGGGCCCATATTTGATCCGGTCCATTAATGGCCTGCCACGCTCCGGGCCTAATAGTGGCCCATATGAGATCCGACCCATTAAAGCCTACCATGTTCTGGGCCAAATTACGGCCCAGATCAGGTCCGGCCCTTTAAGAGGCTTTGGGCTCAATTATGACCCATATCAGATTCGGCCCGTCAACTGGACACTATGCTTTTGGGCCCACTTGCTAAAGGCCCACTTAGTAATTCGGCCTGATATTAGTTTTGGCCTATTAAGGGCCCGTTTAACATTTCGGCCCTATATTAATTCCCGCCTGTTAAAAGCCCGTCACATAGTTGGGCCTAACTACGCCCGGTTTAGATCCGGCCTACTCGCAGCCGATATCTGATTGGGCCAAACAAGGACCGAGACAATTTTGGCCTGTTAAAAGCCCGTGATTTGATTCGCACAATCATGGGCCGGGGTTCATTTCGGGCTGCTGCTAGCCCGTGAGCTGTTCGGCACGTTTCAGGCCCAACCTACATCGTGATTGCATGATGGCCCGATTATGTACCGTAATTTTACGGTTTGGCCGGTTTACTGCGAAGACAGGATATATATACAGTAAAATAACTGCAGCATCGTGAATAAGAAAAAACCTAGACTATACAATAAAGAAATTATGGCATATTACATCCACTGAGCATCAAAGTTCGCCACTATGATAATAAAGCACAAGCAGACAGCAGATTACATACACTGGGCATCAAAGATCGCCACCAGTGCAAATAAACATGCCGACAAAATAATATACAAAACCGACAGCACTTCAATAGAGTTCAAGAAAGGTTAGCCCTGCTGGGGAGCTGCAGCGCAAGCAGCTGAGCAAGATGATGAGACTGCGCTTGTTCAACACTTATATCTTCCTCACTCTGAAAGATAAACAAGCAGACAGATGACAGGTTTTGCACATAAAAGTATCAGTGCTGACAATTCATCACATTTCTTACTGACGAATAAAGTGACACAGTTTAAAATTGCATTAACACAATATGGTATTGTTCAGGTCAAGACATGGCAGGAAATGACATTGTGAAGGAGTTGGCAGCTTCACGACACCACTGGATTACAGATCAAGAACTCATAAGTATCAATGGTTAGTGTGCTGTCAATTTATACCATTTCAGATTAGCAAATAAAGAGACAGTTTAAACAATAGTAGAATGATATGACATTGTTCATAGTTAAGACATTGCAGAATATGACATTGTGCTGTAGTGGGTAGGTTCACCACACCACTGTATTACGGATGAAGAACAGAAGCATACATGCAGTGCAAAAGAAGATAACTTGCTCTGTATAGTTTAATTTACATGGTATGAAGAAGGAACTTGGTTGTACAACTGAAAACTTAAATTGAGAAAGGACAAACTTTTGTTTATGAACTACATAATAAACTTTAAACAAGCAATTTGATGCAAACACCAAAAATAAACAGCTGTTGCAGTCATGCCTAACCAAATATATACAACAAAGTTTGAAGGCTTGAGATGGACAAACTTACATTATTGGTGAAGACAGGCTCTATAAAGGCCTTGTCCATGCTGATGGGGGGTAATTCAAGAAGTTTACCACATAATCTTCTTCAAAAGCATTGCCTTTATTCTACATTTTGTTAAGAGTAAATATAGATGTGATAATATACGAAAAAATGGAGAATATTTAAGATAAGATGAAGAGTGATGCTACATAACCAAGTAGCTATAAATGTAAGTGCAGTGATACAGGCAAAAGGTACAGCCAAGAGCAATGCACAGCTAAACTTCTTCAGTACCAACCTTGTGGTAAGAGTAAATATAGATCTGATGTGTAGAAAATGGAGGGCAAAGGAAAATAAGCTGCAGAGTGATGGTACATGAACAACTACCTGTCATTATAAGTACACTGATAAAGGAGAGCATGTACTTACAAGAACAATGCAGAGCTAAAAAAACATTGGCATTGGATATATTCTACACTAATGTAACCATTCATACAGATCATATAATTTGGAGCGAACAATTGATAAGCAAGCTATCATGCATACTGCTGTCACATAATGAACCAGGTATGTATGCAAGTACAGTGATACAGGACAACATGTACTAACAAGAGCAAAGCAGCGGGCAGCATATTTGCGATATCCTGTCGTTCTTGTCAAACCGGAATTCTTCTTCGAGCAGATTTCCTGCAAAAAAGATCCGTAAGGCACATGCGGAAAAGTAGAAGTTCAAATTGTCATGTGATTTCATAGACAGTACCTCATCCTGGGAACGAGACCAGTGCATAACAAGGTTTTTCCATTCAATGTCTTCTAAATTGAGCACAGGATTCTTCACCGGAAATTCGTTTATAGACTTGCCATCAAAGTGTGATTTCCTCAGGTAACACCGATACTGCTGCAATGCTTCCTTGAAAAGCACAAGCAAGCTTTGCTCGTTATGACTATCCAGATTGACCCTCGCCTAGTTACAACAATGTAATGTAAATCATTGATGTGTTCAATCAGCAGAAAATAGGAAAATAATAACCATGAATAATAGCACTTACACGTAAGTTGGACAGGAAGATGTGAAAATGGTGTTTGTCTTCACAATAATCTTCCCATGATGGGAATATATGCACGTAGTCCCTAACAACATTGAAAGCATTGTCTTTTAAACTGGGAATAAATGGAATGGGGTTCCAATCTGCAGGAATTGGCCGTCTCTGCAGTTGGGATAGGTCTTCGGCCGGTGGACTTGCTGTACTTTTTGCTGGAGTGGGATTTTTCTGTGGTACAGCTGGTGCTATGGCAAATGAAATCGGTATACCTTTTGCTGGAGTGCAGGTCCTGTGTGGTGGGGCTAGTGGTGTGGCCAGTGAAGTCTGGGTACAGTTTGCTGGAGTCGGTCCTACGTTTTGTGTCACTGGTTGTACAACCAATATAAGTGGGGTGCTGTCTGATTTCTCCGGCACCACCACGTTTTTCAAGGACTTTTCTGGTGCTCCTTCAGGTTCAGCAATCACCCTCTTACTTTTTGATGTCTGATGCACAAGGACATCATTTGAGTGGAAAAACATGGTATGATGACAGATGGAATATGTATTGATGATGGATGGGCATGGCATCTCGACATATATGATGAGTAAACTAAGCAGATGGCGGTGCAACAAAGTAGAAGAAATGCAAGACAACATATGCAAGATACCCGCAATCAATAAAACATTGCCAAATTAGAATAGGCACCTTGATGGGTGAACAGGACAGGCCATCTTCCTTTGACTCCTCGAGGTTAGAATAGTCATTAGGATCATATTCTGAACAAGAATCAACAGGTGGGGAGCGTATGAGTTTCATTGCATCCAGAATGGCACTCAATGCCTTGGTTCCAATTTTGTAAGTCATTGCAGTGTTTCGCTTCAAGAGTGGACTGCTGCTAGTGCGACACAAAGCAGCTACACAGATCATAGTGTAGATATAATGGGAAAACCTTAAGCATCAGAGTAAAATCAGCAAAGTGGAACTTGCTGGAATATATGTGCTAGTATTGCCAGTACGGCTAGAAAGGCTTCGGATACTAGCTCTCTTCAAGTGAAGGTGCGGTACTATTAATATCAGTGTAACTCTCAAAGGCGACACAGCTCCCCGCATTTCCTTGCTATTCTAATTGGATTCAAGTGGGCAGGCCACTACAAATCCTATTCCTATGTTTACAAGATCCTACGAATCAAAGAGGCTCAAAGTGTCCATCACAACCGACCGTATAAACCTCTACACTGCAAATGTCCCTGCTCATCTTCAGTACAAGGAACATACTGTACTACTTTCATACTCCCTCCGTTCCAAAATATAAGTCTTGGTAGAGATTTCCACTATGGATCACATACAGATGTATCCAGATACATTTTAGAGTGTAGATTCACTCATTTTGCTCCATATGTAGTCCATGGTGGAATCTATACAAAGACTTGTATTTAGGAACGAAGAGAGTACATATTAAAGAAGAACGGAAGAGGAACATGGTAAAGAAGAGCAAGCAGATTTTGGATAATAAAATGTTGGTTGCGCAGTGCCCACACATGATGAACCAGAGCGCATTAAGAATGCAACTCCCAGCTGTCTCTCGACCATTTCAGGCGGTTGGATGAAGATCCTACGTCTCCTAACCCTTCTTCTTCCTCGTCTCTGATTCTTCCTATAGAGAACACCGCACGGGCCGCCGACCGGACCACCGGCCCCCACCGCCTGTGTTCCTTCGCCACCCCTACCCCCACCCCCGCCCCAACCCCCACCCGCGTCGAGTTTTCTTCGTTCGGTGAGGCCCCACAACCACACGAGCCCCTTCGATCGCACCGGCGAACTCCGGCGAGCTCTGAAAAATCGACTGACCCAATTTTGAAATTTAGTCTACTGTGATTTAACTAGTGTGGAATATAAAAGGGGAAAACCATAAGCATTGGGAGTATAGTGTTGAGCGTGCCATGGCGGATCTGAAGGTGCAAACCGGACAAAGGAAACTTCACAACCAAGACAAGAAATCAGAGTAAAGCAGTGGCGATCTATTTTCTTGCTACGATAAATAAGTTGAGCAGATACGAAAGAGTACCGCCTCTGGTGCGGCGCCGTGTACGCATCTGCTGAGAATTTGACGGTGCTGCGGTTGCGATGGCTGTCAGCGGCGTGGAAGCAGATCTAGGAGGGTAGACGGTGGCGGCGGGGCGCGGTGGACGAGACGGTCGTAGGAGCGGCGCCGGCAAGGTGGATGACGGCGGGGATGAAGCGAGAGGACGGGATGCAAGGATCCCGGTCCGAAGCGGTGGATGAGAGAGGTCGATCTCTTGTAATGGACGGCGGCGTCGGGGTATCAGCTCCGGCATGGTGGAGGAGGACGGCGGTGGATGGGGTGGAGGACGGTGGCGGACGGAGGAGGGTGGGGTGGAGAGGGTGTTTTGGCGCCCACGGAGTACAAATGGGGAAAAGGGAGGTAGAGAGGAAGGGGGAACCATGTATTCAGGGCGCGCTTGTCTCAAATGCAAGGAAATTTACAAACTTAGCCCCCATTTCAAATTTCTACTACATCACAGCAACACTAGTCGGTTGGGGATAGGACGGTAATCTCGCATACACAGAATATTTGCCGACGAGAGTTTGTTTTTGGCGCCCACTGTGTATGAATATGAATCGGGGAGGGAGTCGATTTCGGCCGAGGACACAGTGTGTTTTGGCGCCCACCGTGTATGAATCCGGGTGAGAGGCGGTTACGTCACATTTGGGTGAAATTACAAACCTACCCCTATTGAAACCTATAGAAATCCAACAGATAGGCTTTGCGTGGCAGGGATAGGCAGGAGTGATTTCCATCTCGTAGATTTTGGTTTCGGGCGGTTACTGCGACTTTCCCCGCTTCGTTCAAATTTTACAAAGTGCATGTTTACCGTGCCAACTCAATTTGAATCCCGTTTGTATTCTATTTTTCTTTCAGGCGGGATCCATTTTCAATTGGAATTACATTCTATATACATCATTTTTTATATATACTTTCAAAAGCACAACAAAGAATTCTGCTCCTTTATATGTATAATATGATTTACAAATACAACGATCTCGAAATCTTAAGGTTGAATTCGAAAATTTTAAACCAAATTATGTTCTACTAAAATGTATGGATCAGTAATATCTACATATTAAATAACATAGATGTGCGTGAATTCATATGAGTATGCATGTGTGATAGATCAATTTTGGTTCGAGTATGGATTACATGTATCATCATCTCGAATTCAAATATTTGAATCCCTTTTTGTTCACTCCTTTCACGCCCATCTCTCTCGCATGCATGCTCCTTCAGGTAGCTATCACTCTCTTTTCTCTAGCTCACCCGCACGCTCACTTCATGTTTCTCCTAT
Organism: Aegilops tauschii subsp. strangulata; assembly: GCF_002575655.3. NCBI lineage: Eukaryota > Viridiplantae > Streptophyta > Magnoliopsida > Poales > Poaceae > Aegilops > Aegilops tauschii. The sequence continues at coordinate 284,563,800 of NC_053037.3, forward strand.
CCTCGCAAACATGGTCTCTCGACGTCTCCCTTGAGAAGTGTCACACTCTCCCTATCATTATACATTACACGGTTTTCATTATCTCTCACGTCTCTACTATTCTCTGGTATCACTCGGTACCTAAACTTTCTTTTTCACCGCCACATATGACTCATACCACTAAAATTACTCTCTCTCTCTCCTGTAGACACAACATTTGTTGCGGTCTCCTTTTCGTCTCCATCCCAGACTGACATTATTCATTTGTTTACCGATCAGACAACCCCGACTACTGTCTCCTCTCTCTCTCACACAAACACACACACACAACTCCTGCTTCCACTCCCCTTCCCTACTACTGTCTCTCTCTCACACACACAAAACTCTCGCTTTCGCACCCCGACTCGTATTTCTCTCACAAACATTTATCGACTAGCTAGCCTCTAGATAGGTTTATACACCCACACACTCGTGCTTCCACCATCGCATACATGTCTCTCTCCCGCTCCTTGTATCTATGTAGATTTTTCTTCCCTTCTGGAGACACGCCCTCTCGATCGTGCGTACACACACTATCGCCTCATTTTAAGCTGATACGTGTCGCACACACTCCTTGTGTCTTTGTCACACATGCACTCCGTCCTCCTCCACTCTCCCTCTCTCTCACACACACATGGGCTTTTTGCAACAACTAGCAAGATGCCCATGCGTTGCATGGAACATCAAGATGCATTTGTATGAGTAGTTTATCTTGTGGGGGAAAAGGATGAACGAGGGAAGGCCTTATGTGCAAATGTGGAGAGGGGTGTTGGTATCTTTTTGCAAAATTGCCATAGTTTCCTTCCTATCCGTCAGATATAGATCGGACGGCCTATATTGCAGGATGGCAGGCACACGATCATCACCAACAATGCTTTTTATAAGAGTAGGGATTAAAAATAGAGTTGGTGATGATGGTGGGCCTGCCATCCTGCAATGTAGGTCGTCTGATTTATATCTGACGGATAGGAAGGAAAATATGGCAATTTACCCGCACTCTTCACCACATTTGCAGATAAGGCCTTCCCTCGTTCATCCTTTTCTCCCACAAGATCATGATGTTCCGTGCAACGCACGGGCATCTTGCTAGTAAGAGTAGAAATTAGACATATACCACTTCTCGAATCTTGAAACCAACAACATTCCTCCCTTATCTCATCAAAACCGCCAAAGGAATATATTTTGAGTGAAACATAACATATTTTTAGTGATATACGTATTTCAAAACTAGACTTTTTTTCTATCAAATCGGTGAATATGTATTAATCTACTTTGATCGTGTGGCAACGCATTGGCACATTGCTAGTAGTTATTATAATTTTTTGGACACCAGACAAACGGTGGAGTACATATACGAAGAGAAGAGGCGCACGCACGCAGTCGGCCTCTCGCTGTCTCACACACATGAGTGTTACGTAAAGGCGACGTTAACCAATAAACCCTAAAACCCTAGGTGCACGATTGCTGCATTCGCGGGTACCGGGTACGTGGTGGAGCACCTTTGTAGGAATAGTCAGCTCGCGTGATAATTTGATCCGTAGGAGTTGATGGTCGGGACCACAGGTGAACGACTTGGAGCGCGATGGCTCGCCAGTTGCCACAGATCGAGTAGCCACGTTTAAAATATCGTTTTTTAGCGGGGTTAAGAGTTTCGATTTTCAATGGCGCGTTATAAGTAGTAAGTAGTTTTTAGAACGATTGGTATGGAGCGAAAATGGAATTCATAGTACTATGTACCTCCTTGGCGTATGGTTGTATGGTTTGTTTTGCGATGGAGGTTGTATGGGTTTATGTTGCGAGATGTTGAACCTGGTAGTTCTAGGGCAAATACTATGGTGTAGATTTAGATGCTGGTTTTCAGTAATAAAAATCGGAAGGGGAAACCCTTCTTTGATTAAAAAAACTACTACCTCCATTCTGGTTTACTAGTCCCCATCGTACTTTGGATCAAAGTTTGTCCACAAATTTTACTTGTAAAATGTGAATGGAAAACGAGATTTTGTTATACCCAAACAAAAAAGGACCGGAGGGAGTGATTGCTCTGACACGGACGCGGCCTCTCATAGCGCGGGCATTGAACCGGCGCGCCGGCCAAGAAGGCCGCCCTCGCTGCAGGCCCGGATGAGCACGCATCCTCGCCATGTGCAACCAGCTTAAGACTGCCCCGCCTGCCTTCATTGAATCCGCGCGTGTGCCTGCAACACGTCCTTCCACGAGCCGGCAGGCATTTTAGAACACAAAAAATGACTAAAATTTAATTAATTTACGCATGGTCTTGACTTGTTGTGCTCGCACTGGTAGCAGGAACTAGTAGACGATTTTCTTTATTTATAACTCTCCTCACATTTTTTTGGCTTTGAAGTGAATCATGGTTGTGGACATTATGTATGAATGTGCAGATATCTGTGAACATGAGTTTGATGTGGAAGTTGAACTTGGAATGTCGGGCTTGCGCGTGAACTATACCATGTCCAATGCTTCGTTTGTTATTGTTTGGAAAGTAATTGCTGCTATTACATGACCCGAAAAAACATTTTGTGCCACATCAGTAGATGCACGGACATCACAACAGGCATGCTGACTGGATAAACATTTGAACCTAGCTATTATTAAGGAAATTTTGTATTGACAACAGTTTTAGATAGCAGGAGACGCCTAGCCTGCTCTGCCTTTGCTAGCTTATTTCTGGCTTCTTCCATCTCTTCTTTGTCTTGGGTGAAGAGAGCATCTGATTGCTCTTTTCGCTTCTTCAGGAACTCAGCTACATTCTCAAGGGCTGCTGCACGCTTTCTTTCAGCCTTTACTAGAGCCACGAGGACACGAACAGCTGACGACTCCACGTGGCTTGTGTGTAATCCAGCATCATCTAGGAATTTGCACCTTGTGTCTAGTCCAGCATCATTAGGGAACTGGCACCTTGTGTGTAATCCAGCCTCATTTTGGAAACATGATCTCGAGGTTGACCATACATCCCTCCTCGCAGGAACTGCATCCTGACATGAAGTTACTTCTTTTTTAGATCAATACTCAGAGCAACCTAGAACCATTTAGTAGAAGCCAGATAAACAGAACTCGGAGAAGTGAATTCAAAAGGGAAAAAAATAAAAATAGACTACAATGTGAGAACACCCACTTCCTACATCAAGCTAAAAACGAAAGCATTAGGACGATTAAGACTCTTCTTATTACACATCGAAGAACACCATGCTTAAGAGAAACAGAAACTACAACATATACACATCGAAGAACACGAGGCTACACGAAAGTAATTGAAGGGGTGTTACTTACAAAAGCTCGTTTTACAGGTTCGGTGCAGCTCCTCTTTAACTTGCCACGCTCCTTGAAGATGTCCCGAATATCCCGTGTTTGGTCTTCATTGCTCCTCTGCATGTTCGCACTCGTGGTTTTAAAATCTCAACATGGCAAGAAAAATATACTACTAGTAATACTCGCGCATCTTGTGGGCAACATTAAAGCACTCGTCTGCCATGTTAGAGCATCTCCAACAGAATCGCAACGCATGGCGCTTTAAAAAGCGTTTACAGTGCCGAGATCGAGAAGTAGATACTAGAGAGTAGAGGATAGTTCTCAGCATAGATAGATAAAAAAAGATAATTCAACTACTCCTCGTCGTCCGACTCCTCCTCGGTGATGTCCTCCTCCGACGTCTGACTGTAGGCGTGAAGATACCGATCGTCGTCGGATTCCCAGGGCGACGTTGCTCCTAGCCTCATGTTGAATTGAGCGTCCGCTTTTCGCCTACGCTTGTCCTCGCGATAGGCGGCTCGCTCCGCCCTCCTCTTATCCCTCTCCGCCCTCCTTTGCGCGTAGAACTCGCGCTCGTTGATGATGTCCTGTGGGAAGTGTTGGCGCCACAGCGCCCTATGCCGCGGCAGAGGCGCGAGCTCCTGCGCCCGCTCCCGCGTCGGCACGTTGGGGAAGTTCAGTGTTCTATGAGGCCACCGGAGGCGCCACACCGCCGCGTCGTACGCGCAGGTGGCCTCGTTGGTGGTGTCGAAATTGCCGAGGCCGAGGCGCATCCCGCGGAACCGGATCTCAGCGGAGAAGCCGCCGGAGGGGCGCGCGTGGACCCCGCGGTATCCCCAAGTTTCCCGGCGACGCGACGACATGGTGGCGCGGCGGCGGCGAGGCGAAAAAGAGCGAGGAGACAGCGGTGGCGAGGCACAGAGCGGGGAGAGAGCGGTGGCAAGGCACAGAGCGGTGGGAGGGCGCTGGATTTTATAAAGCGCGTCGGACACCGCGCGCCAAAACTAGCGCACGCCTTGCAGCTTTTTCCCGCGCGCGCGATCCTTTCCCGACGTCTCTGCTATCTCTACTCTCTTCTCTACTAGCGCGATACAGGAGCGACGCACAATTACAAGCTGATATTCTGTTGGAGAATGGAGGCTATAACCAATTACTTTTACGGGAACAATAGCACCCAGGAAATTTGAAGGGTAGGTATGAACAAAATTGGAACTGCACATGTATTGCTAAGTGATTCAATACACACATTACCAATCAAGGAGGAGAACGATGGTCGCGGCGGCCTCTGTGAGTCATGGTCGGCAACGGGAGTCAGTTCATTGTCCACGACGGTGGTACTTCTGCGCTTGGCGTCGGCTTCCGGGAAGCAGATCCGAGACCGTGGAAGACAATGTCGGGGAAGAGGCTCCGTGTACGACGACGACAGTGGACCGGCTCCAGTGCGGCGTACGAGGTCGTCGATGAGGCAGATGCGCTGCGGTGGACGAGTGCGCCGATGTAAAGGGGAGGAGCACGAAGGCTGCGGTGTCGTGGAGAAGTCTATTTTGCGGTGGGGATAGAAAATGGGGAGTATTCAGGTGTACTACTCTGGGTGTCGGGGTGGGGTTGGCTGGGTAGGGTGAACCTGAAGTTACGGAAACAGCCCCCTACCAAGCGTCATCCATAGGCCTGTTCCTAAGGCTATGATGGAACTTCCCACTGCTCGAATCAGGGTCGCGGGAGATTTTCCCGCCGACCTCAAAATTTTGTGACACTGGACTCCCCGTGTGGCGTGTTGAGTGATTCGGCTAAGCAACTAGCGAGTAGTAGTAGTAAACTCTGCATATTAGGTTTGACCGAAGTCAAACTTCCTAAAGTTTGACCAAGTTTATAGAAAAATATAAACATTTACCATAACAAATATGTATGATGTGAAAGTACATTCAATAATGAATCTAATGGTATTTATTTGTTATTGTATATGTTAATATTTTTTGTTATAAGCTTTCTGAGAGTTTACAAAACTTGACTTTGACCAATGCTAATACGCGGACTTAAATAAAAAAGGAGGGAGTACACATTTGTTTTATTAGTTTGTAGTGAACTAATCATTTGTGGAAATTGTGAAATAAATATATTAGGCTACTGACTTCGAATGTAATGGTCTATACAATTCAATAGTTACAATCATTGTCAAATCCCAAGATGTATACAAGGTATATAGTACTTCACAACATGCTCAAACTCACATAATCCCAGTCAAATGAGAATCTAAATGCATTTCATAGTTATTACTTTGTAGGATGCAACAAAAACAACCATAACTCTACATCAGCCATTATAGAAGGAACATTTTGACATATCCCAATATGTGAATGAAACGTGCACAGAGAGCTTTTGAAGATGGAGCAGATAGGGCGGGAATTTTTTGACATAGACGTTTGATTGTTTACTTTTAGCTTCCTTCTCTATGGTTATTTCTCTCTCGTACTTTGTACGGAGTATCTCACTGGTTGGAAAGGCATGCAAATTCCCAAACCGCTTCCTACACCCTGTATCGAATTTTTTGCCTAACAAGTTGTGCCGTGCAATTGGAATTCCAACTTGAGTACTACTACTAGTAGGAGTACCAGGGGCCAGTTCTTTTAGGCTTCTAGATTAGTAATCCCATAACTACTTCCTCCGTCCTGGTTTATTGGTCCCCATTGTAATCTGTGTCAAATTTTGATCATAAATTTAACTAATGAAATGTTAGTGCATGTCACATGCACTACTCCATCCGTCTAGGTGAGTAAGTCATCTTAGGTTGTGCACCGTGACCAAGGAGGAGGAGAAAACGAGAAACGTTAATGTTTATTTGCTAATTAATAGTATTGCATGCAATGAACTAACCACTGCATGTCGTGTTTGATATCTCAAGTCATTAAAAGCATGTACACTCTTTATCTCTTATTGGTTGATATGTCAAGAAACGAGGTACGGAGTAGAAGTTAATGCACCGCGCCTAAGTGTTTTGGGATTATTTGGTTTTCGTAAGATGACTTACACACCTAGACGGAGGGATTACAATGGTGAGGAATAAACCAGTTAAATCTTTGGTCAAAATTTAGCACAAATTACAATGGTGAGGAATAAACTAGGACGGAGTAGTACTTTAGAAGCCCAAATAAATGAGTGAGGTGCCTTATTGTTACTCTCCACTGTGACTAGTCTTGTGGGAAAAGCTGGGGAAGCCGCCAAAAGAACTAGCCCTAGGAGTAGTAGCTAGGGATCGAGTGTGCGAGATGAACCGGAGAAGGTAAATGCAGAGAGATGAAATGCAAAAAAGACGGAGGGATGTGATGGTTGCTTGTCCGTTTATTTTACCAGGCCACTTATTACTGGGAGTGGTTGGGTTTTGTGATATGACGGCTTTACTGCCGCGCCACGAGCGGGGTGAGAGGTGAGACTCCCGTCCAGCGCCGCCCTCTACACTTGTACTACATCGGTCGTGGTTTATTAGTCCCCCATTGAATTTGACTGAAGATTTAACTGACAAAATGTTAGTGCATGTCAACAAAAACTATATCGTTGGATTCGTATTTGAACATAGTTTTGAATGATATAATTTTAGGTGACATGCATCAGCATTTATCGTACTATATATAATGTTAGTTCAATTTTTGGTCATACTAATCTATAGTAGTAAGGTGCCCGTGCGTTGCACCGAAGAGTGAAATGCATTGATCAGGGAGTTGTTTATTTTGACAAAGGATGTGGGGGTCATCTCATGTGTAACGGGTATCGATAGGTTTCTTCGGATATTATTTCATCTCTAGAGCTCACAAACATCCGGGTGAAATAGATAAAAAGGTATCTTTTGCAAACAAAAGCGTTCAACTGTTCAACCTGCATCCAAAACTTGTGAAGAAATAACACTTATTGTGCTTTGCAAGAAATGATCTTTAAGAATTAGTTTTTGAGTATCGATTGTTATACATGTTGGCTACAGATGACATGGCACTTTCTTATAGTCAACAGTTGGCTATACTATTAAGTAATATTAACCATGCCCTTATACACCTAGACGGAGGGATTAAATCAGGATGACTTGCAAGCGGGCAGAGGAGATGTAAGAAATGGTTCATCGTAAGTCTTTCACTAGTACTGTAGTAAAAATTCATACATGGAAGATTCTAGACTAAACCATAAACGGATACACTTTTATTCATGCGCGATACTCCAATAGAGCAAGATCCTGCATGGAAGTCTCCACATGCTTAGACAGCGGATTACATTGAGCGAAGACTAATGGTCAACATTTAACTTGATAATGCGTATGTCCAGGTGAACCTCCGAGGAGTCCCCGTGCACCGCGTCGGCGGGTAAAGGATGCCATGGGTTTTCCAAGTCCACATTGGCGGGATAGTCCCAGCTCCCCAGAGTCCAAGTCCGTTCGATGAGGCCGGTGTCGCCGCCCACGCGACCCAGAGGGGTAGTAACACTGACCACGCACCCGTACATCGGCCTCGTGTCAGTGTCAGCGTCAGCGGCGTCGCCCTTGGCGCACATTACAGAGACGGGGCGGCGGCCTGCGCGGGCCTCGCCGGTGCCCACGATCAAGAGGAAGACGCTGCCGTCCTCCTCCGAGACTAGCAGGCGGCAGTGATCCTCCAGCGACTCCGGCATGGTGAATGGGTAGCACGTCTCGTACTTGATGTTCTCCGCCAAGGGCCAGTAGTGACCGCTGCACGCATCCGTGAGGTGATGCACCATGTCCGCCGGCGAGCCACAAAACGGCATCGGGCACTCATAGCAGTGGACGAAGGGCTCCTTGGAGGCATCGACCAGGCCGTCCATGAAACGGGAGTGGCTGTAGGGGACGTTGCGCCAGTTGAATATATGAGCAAGTTACTACGAGATTTAATCTGAATAAGCACAAAATAAATCATGACGGCTATAACAGAGATGAAACTAATCATGTGGACTAGCATAGTAGTAGGATACAACGTAGAAACATGAATTCTACCATGATTCCGAACAGGAAGGACAGAAACACATACGGTGCAACAGGAGCAGCACCGTTGGCGTTGAGGTTGTCGCCCAAGTCCAAACACCACGTAGACACGGTCTTTGAGCACGGTTCGTAGTCGTTCCACGCTCGGGCATTGAAGTTTGTGACTATTTTAGATTAGAACATACTACTCCTCCGATGCTAGAGTAGAGCAGAGTCCTACTCTACTACTCTACTCAAGCAAGTTAGGGCATAGCACTGTAGGGAGTACCAGTACTGTGATCACTCAAGCAAGTTGTCTGGCATCGACATGACCCTATGCTGCTGGTATGTGTCTCGTAAGTCAAGCGGCGTGCTGTAGTCATCATCACATGTCCACTTCCCGCAGCACATATTCGCTTCTCCATCTTTGTCCGCACATAATCTCGTCTAATCTTCCATCCCCGCTAAGGCGCCTCCCCCCTCGTCCGAAACCCAAGCACTAACAATGGCAGAACCGAGCAGCATCCACCGAAAGAGTGGCTGGAATTCGCTCCCCACAGAGGTAATCAAGCTCATTGTTTCGCGTGTGGACAATCTCAGTACCATGCCGCTCGCCGCGTGCTCGTCGGGGCTGTACCGTTTACTCAAAGCCCTCAGGCCGGAGCTTTTTAAGCCAGCTCCTTGCTTGCTGATGCCGCCTGATCTTCAGAAATGGCGTGTCACACAGCATAACGATCGTAGGGTGGCGAGCATCAACCCCCTTGACTGCGATCCGATCCCTGTCAGCCTCAACTACATTAACGGTATGTACTGGGTTGGCATGAACACGTCTTGTATGGTGATCGTCGACGGTCGCGGCAGCTGGATGCTCGTGGAGGTCTACACCCGGCGATTGATCCCCCTTCCTTCGATTAACACTGCACTGCTTTGGCACCGCGGCCCAGAATACTCGGAATCTTACAGTAGCCAACATGATACCAAGTTTGATTTGCTCAAGGTTGCAATCTTCCAAGTGCCCACAAGATATGCGAATTATAAAGACTTCAGGCTAATTGCGTTCTTCAACCGCAGTCTCGCCTATCTGACAGGTCACTGCGGTAAGTGGATAAATCTGCACGTCCATCGCAGGATCATACATCCTCCATGGTTCTCTGATGCCATTGAACACAAAGGCTTCATTTACGCTGTCGACTCCTTCTATGGCTGGACGTATTGCTGGCCTACTCTAGTCATCGCTACAAACGGCTGTTATAGCAGTATGTTACTTTCCTATGATATCATGATGGCTTGCTTATATTACTGTCAACATTTGTTGAAAAAATATTCATGTTCATAACATGCTGTTCTTAAGATTGACTAAATCAAGAGCCCCAGAACTTTTCAAAGAAAAGCGGCATGGCAGTTGCAGGTGGTTCCTGGCTCGATCAGACGACGGCTAAAGATTGATGATCGTTCGCACGTACCGGACGTGTTGTTTTGCGGAATACAATCAAAGTCACTGCAAGGTCTTTGAGCAGGATCCCAGCTTCTCTGGGCCTTCAGGAATTTTTGACTGGAGGCTGGTAAGTAGCCTTGGTACACGCTCTCTGTTTGTCGGACTGAATTATCCGATTAACCAGGAGATAACCGACGGCAAGGATCATGATGGCAGTGCGGTTTCGTTCATGAGGCAAAAGTATGTGTACACATCGTACCATGCGTCTCTGCATGCACCATACCCTGATATGTGCCGCCACGCTCTGCAGCCCAAAGTAGGAGAGAGGGTCGCAAGTATCAGACTTCGACCTACTGGCTGGAGTTTCCCCCGTCAGGCACCCATCTGGTTCAAGCCGTCAGCCAATCTCCACAGCTTAATAAATAGTAACGTCTAACTAAGCCAGTTAGTTAGATGCGTACACTTGGTGTAGTAGGATCTTTATTTAGTTTGATGCATACACTTGTTCTTTTTTGGTAGCCCTTTTGTAATGATGGCTGATGTTTGGTTTGGAAGAGAGAGCTACGTCTTCACTCTTCTGGCCTGCTTACTGCTTCTGTTGCACCCCCAGCCCTGGTTGTTGCTGCTGCTGTTTTCAATATACAATCAGTAGTATATTTCGTCTGTTGGTTGAATAAATTGTTGTTAGAACGACAAACACAATGTTTTGGAAGTCGTTGCATGGTTCGATCCTTTAGTGCCCCGTACCGTACGTAGCGCATACTATTTTTCGTACGGAACACATTTTCCACTTGTTGATAACATGCAGCCCACTGATGAAGGCCCCAATAGAGAAGCCCATAATTAACTGGAAGGGAGGCTCTCACATGAATCCGGCCCAGGTACATGCTCATGGTTCCCTAACATAAATAAGTAAATAAATAAATAAATAAAGCTAAATGCTCATGCTCCAGTTCTTTGGGAAAATAGGTAGCCCAGTATTTCTTTTTGAAGATTACCCAAGCTAGGCCTATTTGTTTTCTCCGAATTACTGGGCTGCAAATCTTTCAAGATGAGGAGGGATGCATTCCGGCCTGGCTTAAGAGTATGGTCAATGTCTATTAAAAGTAATATCAAAAGGGGTTGAAAATTCCAAAAAATTTATAGCAAATGGGATATAAGTTTCTTTTTTTGTTTTTGTTCTTCACTGATATCTTATATGTATTTCATTGGATTTAACATGACATAGTACTAATTTATTTTTAAATTTGTTTTAGTATGGCTATTAATATTTGGATTAAGAATATTTCGTTCCCAAGCAAAAATTTGCGAATTTTCAAAATTTCCCACATATTTAGTTAAATTTTTGACCCTGGTATTGACCAGAAAATGGCCAGCAATTCTAAAAATGGAAAACGGGCTGCAATAAATTCCATATGAATTAGAAAATGAGTAAAATTATAAAAATAATAGCAAATGGGTTGTACACGCCACATATTTCGAGGCTGACTTGTTTACGCAAGGCTTTGTCAGTGAACACACGATTCTAGCAGCAGTGACTGTTGGATGTCCATCCAACGGCCGACGTGCTTCTTCAATCTCTGATCTTCCTGCTCCAGCCGCCTAAACTAGTGCCGGCGGGACTGCCTGCTCCCTCCTCTTGTGGCCCGCTGTGATGCCGCGCAGGCTTCCCTGGCCCACCCTACTCCCTCCGCTGGCCTGGCCGCACGCAATCAACTGCCTCCTTATTACGCGAAAAAAAATGATTCCTCCCACTGACATCTGGGGCGCACCAGTTGGGAGGCTGACCTGTGGGCCTACTAAGTTGACGCGTATGCAGGGCTTGTCAACTTAGTGAACAAACGATTCTAGCAGCAGTAACCGTTGGATTTGAATCGAACGGTCCTGCTGCTTCTTGAATCGCTGCTCTTCTTGCATCTGCCGCCCAAACCAGCGCCGGGGAGACCGCCTGCTCCTGCCTCCAGTGGCCGGCTGTGCTGCCGTTGAGGCCTCATCGCCCCCTACTACTCCCACCACTAGCCAGGCCCTGCGGCGATGACAGCCTCACACCGCAGCCGAACCAGTGAACCCTTGTACTCCTCTCCGCGTGGGCATCCACTGCCACGTCTTCCTCGGCTCCGCGTCGTCCCCTTCCCAGGCCTCGCCGTCGTCCATCGCCTTGGTGCTCTCGGCGCGGCGTGGTCAACGTGGTCAATGACATTCCATCGGAAGAGTACTGTACGTGGAGAGGCTGACAGCTGGGTCCACAGCCACAGCCCAGTTTTTTTGTGATTTGCCAAGTAAGTCGCTTTGTCAGGCCTGTTGGGCTGCAAATCTTTCAAGACGAGGAGAGCTGTCATTCGGCTGGCCGAGAAAATGGCCCATCAGTAATGAGAAATGGGCTGTACATTTTTAAAACACATCAAACCGGCAATTAGTTTCAAATATCTTTTTTTTCATTTCGAGATTTTAAATTACATTAATTTTTATGCGTGGAGAATTTGTTGGATTTTATATTGATATACATTTATTTTTAAAATCAGTTTGAATGTGATTCGAAATTTCGGGATTAAAAACAGTTCGGACCGCACTGAAATATGCAAAATTTCATATAATTTTTTAACCGTGGCCAGAATATGGGCTGTAATGCTAACAAAAAGAATTTGGGATCCAAAAAAAAACCTTAATAATTAGCAAATGGGCTGTAAATTATTAGAAATAATGGCAGATGGGCTGTATGCTGTTTTCCACAGATTTGTGGCTTTCCTAGAAAAAGGTTGATGCAGAAGCAGTGACTGTTGGATGGCCATCCAACGGCCGTCGTGCTTCTTAAATCTCTGCTCTTCCTGCTCCAGCCGCTCAAATAAGCGCCGGCGGGACTGCCTGCTCCCTCCTCCTGCGGCCGGCTCTGCTGCCGCGCAGGCCTCACCTCCCCACCGTACTCCCATCGCTGGCCTAGCCATCCCTCTACTCACCCACACCTGCTGTTAATCTCCGACGACGGCAGACAAACCAGTAAACCCTCGTACAGTCATACTCCCCTCCGCGTGGGAAACAACTGCCAAGTCTTCCCTGCCTCCGTGTCGTTCCCTTCCTAGGCCTCGCCGTTGTCCACCGCCCTGGTGCTCTCGGCGCGGCCTGGTCAACGTGGTCAACGACTGACATGCATCTGAAGTGGACTGTACGTGGAGAGGCCGACAGCTGGGTCCACGGCCGCACGCAAGGAAATGCCTCCTTATTACGCGCAAAATAATGATTCCTCCACCTGACATCAGGGACCCACCGAGAGGGCCTTTGTATTTCACGAAAAAATGTTACCGCCGCTGACAGCTCGGACCCACCAGCTATATCTTCGCACGCAAGGAAGTGCCTCCTTATTACGCACAAAAAAATGAATACTCCCCCTGTTAGCTGGGACCCAGTATAGTGGCAGGCTGACTTGTGGGCCTACTAAGTTGACGGGGACGGAGGGCTTTGTCAACTTAGTCAATATGCATGATTCTAGATCCAGTGACCGTACGATGTCCATCCAACGGCCGTAGTGCTTCTTCAACCTCTGGTCTTCTTGCTCCAGCCGCCCAAACCAGCACCGGTCGTGCCTCGTGCTCCTGCCTCCCGTGGCCGGCTGCGATGCGGCAGAGGCCTCATCGCCCCCTACTACTCCCATCGCTGGCCAGGCCATCCCTCTACTCACCCACACCCCCTGTTATTCTGCGGCGACGGCAGCCTCACACCGCAGCGAACCCGTGAACCCTCGTACTCCTCTACGCGTGGGCATCCACTGCCGCGTCTTCCCCGGCTCCGCGTCGTCCCCTTCCTAGGCCTCGCCGTCGTCCATCGCCCTGGTGCTCTCGGTGCGGCATGGTCAACGTGGTTAGGAACGGCTTCCATCGGACGTGGACTGTACGTGGAGAGGCTGACAGCTGGGTCCACGGCCGCAGCAAGGAAGTGCCTCCTTATTACGTGCAAAATAATTATTCCTCCACCTGACAGCGGGGACTCACCGGACGGGCCACCGTATTTCGTGAAAAAAACGTTTCCCCCCTGACTGCTGGGACCCACCAGCTACATCTTCGCACGCAAGGAAGTGCCTGACAGTCGGGACCCACCTGCTCGAAGCGTATGTAGCATTGTCATTCTGGTCGCGAACGTGTACGTACATATATACTGGTGGATGTAGAGGCGCGCACATGTCGTAGTAGAGGCGCGCACGTAGCATGTACACGTACTTACAGCGGCCAGGGTGCAAGAATGAAAATACGGCCACGTATGTGTACATACGGGCGGGGTCTCGAACGCCTACTCGCGCATACGTACGGCCAGGGCTCGTGTACATGGCTGGGTCAGAACGGAGAAACAACGTTGTCGTCGTGTTCATGGGGAGGCAACGGAATGCGTCGTGTTCATGGGGAGGCAACGGAATGCGTCGTGTTCATGGGGAGGCAACGGAATGCGTCGTGTTCATCGGGAGGCAACGGAACGCGTGGGAACCAACCGGCTGGGTCGGAACGGAATGCGTGGTCGTGTTCATCGGGAGGGCTTGGACAGAACAGGCGATGGAAACGAGGCCTGGCGTACCGCAAAACGGAGGAAACAGACCTCCTACATTCGGAACGGGGTCCTGTTGATCGGGAGGGGTGTGACGTACCGCAAAACGGAGGAAACGGACCTCCTACGGTCGAAACGGGGGTCCTGTTGATCGGGAGGGGTGTGGCGTACCGCAAAATGGACGAAACGGACCTCCTACGGTCTAAACGGGGCTCCTGTTGATCGAGAGGGGTGTGGCGTACCGCAAAACGAATGAAACGGACCTCCTACGGTCGAAACGGGGGTCCTGTTCATCGGGAGGGGTGTGGCGTACCGCAAAACTGGACTCCACGGGGTACTGTTCATCTCCACCGTCGACCTCCTCCAGCCTCCACGGGCTCCGGTTCATCCAGCCTCCACCGCGCACTACTCCACCGGCTACTGTTCAACCACCCCTCCACGGCCACCCCTCCACCGTCTACTGTTCATCCAGCCCTCCACACCACGGGGTCCTGTTCAACCACCCCTCCACGGGCACCCCTCCACTGTCTACTGTTCATCCAGCCCTCCACACCACGGGGTCCTGTTCATCCAGAGGCAACGCCACCGCTCACTGTTCATCCACCCCCCCCCGCAACCCTCACTGTTCATCCAATCGACCGGCTTCAGTTAGCAGCAGTAGCGAAGGAATCGCTCGATCGGGTTCAGTTAACAGCCATCGATCGATCGCTCGGGTTTAGTAACGCGTAGCCTGTAGTGCAATTGCTCGGGTTCAGTTAGAGCCCAACGCCTCGCTCGGGTTCAGTTAGAGCCAACGCCTCGCACACACGCGCGTACGTGTACGAGAGAAACGCGCATCGCTCGGCCCCCGACCTCCCACCGTAACCGGGAACTCCCCGAAATTTTCCTCCCCCTCGCTTCTACCACGGTTTTTCCGTCATGGACGGCCCAAAGAATGTCATGCAGCTGCGTCTCCGGCCCGCCCAGGATGAAAAGCCCATTTTCTGTCATGATTTTTTGATAGAAGTAGGAGCCCACCACATTTATGATGATACCGGGTTTTGTCACAATTATCATCATAGAAGTGTCATATGTATGACAGAAAAAAATTCGTTCGGCCCAAAATGTCACGGATGTGTCTTTTTTTGTAGTGCAAGGACTTTAAGGGCCCTCGTAAGGTGCCTAATTACACGGCAGGTCAGCCCCCGGAGGCCTGGGTGGAGAGTTATCAGATGGCTATGGAGATGCTGGATGTTAGTGAGGCTGCATATGCTAAGTATTTTACCATGCTGCTGGAAGGGACGGCTCGTACCTGGTTGATAGGGCTGCCTGCCAACTCCACTAGGTCGTCGGCAGAGCTGAAGGCCCAGTTTATCCAAAATTTCAAAGATACGTGCAAACAGCCTATGTCGATCGTGGATTTGGTTTCTTGTGTTCAAGCTGAGGGCGAGTCGACGACCAGCTGGGTGCGCCGGTTCTCGGCTATCATACATTCTTCAGACAATATCAACGTCGGCTCAGCGGTTTTAATGTTGCAGAAATATTGTCGTTTCCTTTCACTCAAGCAGAAGCTTGGGCGGCTTAAACGTCATTGCAGTGACATGGGGGAGCTCATGGCGGCTCTTGTCAAGTATGCCGACTCTGATAGTACCAAGGACCCCGACTCTAAGGATGAAAGATCGAGAAAGGGAAAGAAGAGTAGCGGTATGAGGGGGTAGCAGCACAACTTGCCAATCAGGGTGGTAACAGTAAGCGCAAAGCTGATGATTTTGTGGCTAACACCGGTGCACGGAATTATAACCAGCGTCGTAAGAGGAGGCCAGCTCAAGGGACAAAATTTGACCTTGACGCGATAATGAATCAGCCATGTCCGAAGCACGGAACACAGGAGAAGCCTTCTACCCATCTGTGGAAGGATTGTAGCATTATGAGACAATTCAGAGAGTCTTTCCAACACAACCATGGTCCGAATGGCATTTCAGGGTCCGGCCCTCATGGTCCGGGTCATGGAGGTGGCGTTTTAAATTCCGGTTTTCACGGCCAAGGCAATCAAGGTGGTTACAACCAGCAGAATAATCAGGGGAATCAGCAGCAACAACAGTTTGGTTATTAGAGCAACCCGAAGCAATTGAATAGTGGGCAGTACCATGTCTTCACTACTATCTTGTGTAAGCGGGATCAGAAGCTTCATAAGAGGGCAGTAAATGCTATTGAGCCGGCGGTGTTGGTTACTTGCGGTGGTCGGAGCAGCCTATTGTATGGAGTCGTGAGGATCACCCGCCCCGGGTTGACAATCTGGGTCACCTGGCTCTAGTGGTGGTGCCTCAGGTTGGGGGCTATAAATTTACTAAGGTGCTCATGGATGGAGGCAGCAACATTAATATACTTTACTACGAAACCTTCCGTCGCATGGGACTGACCGACAAAAGTCTTAAGCCTCAAACACCGTTTTTCATGGTGTGGTGCCGGGTAAGTCGGCATATCCAGTGGGTAAGATATCTTTGGAGGTTACTTTTGGAGATGAGTATGATTCCAGATTTGAGACCCTAACCTTCGAAGTGGTTAAAATCAAGAGCCCTTATCATGTTCTGTTTGGGCGGCTGGCTTATGCTAAATTTATGGCGAGACCTTGTTATGTTTACTTGCAGCTTAAGATGCCAGGTTACAACGGCACCATCACAGTGCATGGGAGTCGCAAGGTGGCCTTAGAGTGTGAAGAAGGCGATGCTGCTTATGCTGAGTCTGTTTGTGCAACGGAGGAGCTGAAATTTTAGAAGGATAATGTTGACCCGGCGGACATGACGTCCTTGAAAAAGCCAACCACATAGCATGATCCT
Source organism: Aegilops tauschii subsp. strangulata (assembly GCF_002575655.3). Classification (NCBI taxonomy): domain Eukaryota; kingdom Viridiplantae; phylum Streptophyta; class Magnoliopsida; order Poales; family Poaceae; genus Aegilops; species Aegilops tauschii. Next base: position 284,580,817 of record NC_053037.3, read on the forward strand.
TTACTAAAGTTTAAGTCAGCAGATGACACTAAAATGGTTGATTTTGTTCCTGGCAACTCATCTAAGCAGTTCAGCATCAGTGCTAATCTGGATCCGAAATAGGAAAGCGCGCTCATCGAGTTCATCCGTGAGAACTGGGACATCTTTGCATGGAAGCCTTCAGACATGCCGGGTGTACCGAGGGAACTCGCTGAGCACACTCTTAATATTGATCCGAAATTTAAGCCAGTCAAGCAATTTCTTCGTCGTTTTAACGAGGAGAGGCGGAAGGCCATTGGTGAAGAAGTGGCCCGGCTCCTGGCGGCCGGGTTTATCGTTGAAGTTTTTCATCATGAGTGGTTGGCTAACCCGGTGTTGGTGCTTAAGAAGAACGGCACTTGGCGAATGTGTGTGGACTACACGGACTTAAACAAGGCTTGTCCGGCTGATCTGTTTGCTTTCCCTCGTATTGATCAAATCATAGATGCTACGGCGGGTTGTGAGCGTTTGAGTTTTTTGGATGCTTATTCTGGTTATCATCAGATCAAGATGGCAGTTAAGGACCAGGAGAAGACAGCTTTCATTACTCCGTTTGGAGCCTTCTGCTATGTGTCTATGCCTTTCGGGCTCAAGAGTGCCAAGGCAACTTACCAGCGGTGTGTGCAGAATTGCCTTCACAATCAAATCGGGCGTAATGTTCATGCTTTCGTAGATGACATTGTGGTGAAATCCTGGAAAAAGGAGACCCTGATTGATGATTTGAAGGAGACGTTTGACAATCTCCGGGTTTATAAAATGATGCTTAACCCGGCCAAGTGTGTTTTTGGTGTACCGGCGGGTAAGCTTTTGGGTTTTCTGGATTCTAATAGAGGCATTGAAGCTAACCCGGAGAAGATCAAGGCTATTACTTCCTTGGCTAAGCCCGCATGCATCAATGATGTTCAGCGTTTGGCGGGTCGTATTGCAGCCTTAAGCCGGTTCATTAGCCGGTTAGGTGAGAAGGCTATCCCTCTTTACCAGATGATGAAGAAGACAGATCATTTTGTTTGGAGTGATGCTGCTAATCAAGCGTTTGAGGATCTGAAGAGATAGTTGGCTGAGCCGCCTGTTCTTGCTACTCCCATTGATAAAGAGCCTTTGTTGTTATATGTGGCTGCCAATAGCCAAGCTGTTAGCGTTGCTATTGTGGTGGAGAGGAAGGAAACAGGAAAGGAATATCCGGTTCAACGGCCGGTTTACTACATCAGCGAGGTAGGTATCCGCACTGGAAGAAGCTTGTGTATGGGGTTTTCATGGCAAGTCGAAAACTCAAGCAGTATTTTCTGGGTCATCCCATTAGTGTGGTTAGTTCTGCTCTTTTGGGGGATATCATCCAAAATAGAGAAGCCACAGGTCGGGTAGCCAAGTGGGCCATTGAGCTTGGACCTCATGGTTTAAAGTATGTGCCTCGTACGGCCATCAAGTCGCAAGCACTCGTGGATTTCATCAATGACTAGACAGAGTTGCAGACGCCCGAGGAAAGGCCGGATAACACATATTAGACTATTCACTTTGATGGATCCAGACAGTTGGAAGGCTCGAGGGCTGGAGTTGTCTTAACTTCCCCACGAGGTGATAAATTTTCTTATGTTCTCCGGTTAATGTTCCCTTGTACTAACAATGCAGCTGAGTATGAGGCCTTGCTCCACGGTCTTCAGATGGCTAAGGAGATGAACTTAAGCCAGGTGAGGTGCTTCGGCGACTAAGATCTGGTAGCTCAGCAGTTTTCTGGCGCTTGGGATTCCAAGGATCCACTCATGGCGGCTTATTGTCGAGAGGTTGATGCTGTTGCCGGTCATTTCAAGGGTTACCAAGTTGAGCATATTGATTGCAGGAAGAATGAGGCAGCTGACACTTTAAGCCGGTTAGGGTCTCAGCGTAAGACGGTGCCACCTAACACGTTCCTGGATATTCTGCTGAACCCTTCTGTCAAATTACCTATAGAGGAGGATCTCGCTATTCCTGACCCAGAAGTACAATTGGTGGCGGCTCTTCATGGCATTCCTGATTGGACAGTTCCGTATCTGGCTTACATGACCCGGGCGAGTTGCCTGAGGATGAGATTTGGCTAGGCAGATAACCCGGCAGTCTAAGTCAATGACGATTGTCAATGGGGAGTTGCACCATCGCAGTGTCACAGGGGTGTTTCAGCGTTGCGTCTCTCCTGAAGAAGGTTGTGAGATTCTGCGAGAGATTCACGAAGGAGATTGTGGTCATCATGCCGGCTCTAAATCTCTCGTAGCCAAGGCTTTTCGTCATGGGTTTTATTGGTTGACAGCTCATGCTGATGCTGAGGATTTGGTCAGCAAATGTGATGGTTGTCAGAAGTTTTCACGACGAGCTCATGTGCCGGATCAAGAGTTGAGGATGATTCCAATTACTTGGCCGTTAGCGACCTGGGGACTTGATATGATTGGGCCTTTCAAGAGGTCTAAGGATAAGAAGACCCACCTTTTGGTGGCAGTTGACAAGTTTACTAAGTGGGTTGAAGCAGAGCCGGTTAGTCAGTGTGATGCAGCAATGGCGGTTCAATTCATCAAGAAGGTGATTTTCCGTTTTGGCTTTCCCCACAGCATTATAACGGATAATGGCACTAATTTGTCTAAGGGTGCTATGAAAGAATTTTGTCAACGAGAGCATATTCGACTTGATGTCTCCTCCGTGGCTCACCCCTAGTCCAATGGTCAAGCGGAATGAGCTAATCAAGAGATTCTGCGAGGCATCAAGCCCCGGCTTATGGTTCCTTTGCAAAGAATGCCAGGTTGTTGGGTGGAGGAGTTACGCTCAGTGTTATGGAGTATCAATATAACCCCCAACAGATCCACGGGTTACACACCTTTCTTCATGGTTTATGGAGTAGAGGCGGTTCTCCCTAGTGACATCCGTCACGATTCGCCCCGTGTGGCGGCTTATGTTGAAGTTGATAATGAAAGGGCACGTCAGGATGCACTTGACCTGTTGGATGAGGAGCGTGACCTCGCAGCGGCTCGTTCAGTGATTTATCAACAAGACCTACGTCGTTATCACAGCTGCCGGGTCAAGCCAGAACCTTTCAAGAAGGCGACTTGGTGCTCCGGCTTATCCAGGATCAAACTGATATGCATAAACTGTCGCCGCCTTGGGAAGGACCTTTTTTGGTCAGCAAGAATCTACATAATGGGTCATACTATCTTATTGGTGTTCGAGACCACAAGGACTCACGCACATCGGAGGAGGAGACCCGTCGGCCGTGGAATATTGCTCATCTTCGGCCCTACTATACTTGAGCCACCGGCTCTCATGATGTACATAGTTTGATGATGTATATATTATAAACAGTATAATAAAGCTGGCATCCCTGATAATTCAGGGCCTCTGTCATTTCACTTCTTCGAAGCAGAGTCTTTATCATCATCTTACATGTTCACTAAAGAGGCTTGACGCCCAAATTACAGGGACCAAAGAGAGTTGGATGCACAGCACAGCTCAAACATAGGTACCCGACAAGCACAACTCATAAATATGTCACTTGGGGGCTTCCTGTTCAAACATAGGTGTATTCACCAAAGAGAACATAGCATTACTACCCTCTTGACCAGGTTATCTTGTTCAAACATAGGTGTATTCACCAAAGAGGACATAACCTTTCCAGGTCATCCTACCTGTATACCAGCTGCTTCTTCATCAGGTAATCCTGATTGACCCGCCGAACTCTTAACAATCAATCTTTTATGGTGTATTCACCAAAGATATTGAGCTTGTTAAGGTTAAAACGCCGGTTTGTCATGTGAGAGCACGGCTTACAGATAGTCGGGATAGATTTAGGCTCATAAGCCGCCTTCCTTGAAACTTGGATAAATCGGCCTACGATGCACGATGCTACTCCGACCCCGCGTACTCCTGATAAGTCTATCTTTAAATAAGACCTGAGCTTATCTGGGTTAAAATGTCGATTGGGTCATGTGAGATCCGGCTCACGGAAAGCGCGTACCTTTCAGTGGCCATCAGGCTAGTTTCACTGAAGAAGAAACTTTGGCTTGGTGGCCTGCAAAAGCCTTTAATTTTTTTTCAATTCTGTCGTGGAATAGTCACGGCAGATGCCCTTGTGGAAGGACTTAGTCGTGGAGCCATCGTGTAGCGACCAGACCTCAAACAGTCTGTGCTGCTGTGCACCAGTGTCATCCCTGGATCAGTAATGCTGACACGCACAATACAAATGGAGGATTTATAACAGAGTAGCAATCACACACTTATTACAACGAATAACTCAAAGGAGAATAAGTATGATAAATATGGCTTAAGGCCATCTAATACGATAACAGCGGAAGGCTTGGAAGATAAGTGAGTCCATCAACTCCAACGGCATCACTGAGTATAAGACCACGACCTAAGGCACCTTACTCGTCGTCTGAAAAGTCTGCAACATGAAACGTTGCAGCCCGAAAACGGGTCAGCACATGGAATATGCTGGCAATGTAACACATAGAGAGTAATGAACAGAATAATAATATACTACATGCATATATGGCTGGTAGAAAGCTCTATGGTTACAGTTCTGCGAAAAGCCAGTTTTTCCCTACTTCAAAGGAATAAATTTTATTTAACTATCATGGTGGTTGTTAAACATTGAGAAGGTACCTCCAACTCAATCCCAATTAAGTAACATCATTAAACCCAACAAAATTAATTAAAGTAACATGATGAGATTCACATGATAATCCAGGTACAAGATACTCAAGATGTCCATAACCGGGGACACGGCTAACCATGATTAGTTTATACACTCTGCAGAGGTTTGTGCACTTTTCCCCACAAGACTCGATCTCCTCCGTTGGGATTCTCGCACTTCATGGTGTTTGAGAAACGGATGACCGAGACACAGTCTTTCAGAAGCGTTAACTCTCTACTCCAGGTAGACCGTACCACCTACATCCCCTACATCTGCTAGTCTACCTCTTCAAGAGCTCACGTGACCTACTCAACTATGCTAGAGCCCATAATAGCTTGTGGCTGCACACAGAAGTTTCTAGCATGAATAATCTCATGATCCCTTTGAGCCTGGGTGGCGGTCCATAGGATGATTACACGGGTACTCCGGGATATCCAAAAATACAGGCAGCACTGGGTTCTCCAGGTGCCTCAATCCACCCAGATGTGAGTTTTAGTTGCCACCTTAAGTAAACCATTAATTAACAATCTCACATCTGTCGTGAATACCTCTCAAACCCAATCCACGTCTACTAGCATAGCATAGCGATATAAGCAAACGTAGAAGTAACTCCCAAGGGTTTGACAATAAACAGGGCAATAGGTACTACCTCAACTACTTCCCAATACCCACAAGTTAATTAGATCCTAACCATGCAATGTTTGAGGGTTGATCTAATGCAATAAAACTGGGTAGTAAAAGAGGTATGATCAAAGTGTTACTTGCCTTGCTGATGGTCCGTGAAACCTAGAGATTCGAAGTAGCAAGCGGCGCACTCCGGGTACTCTATCGCAAACAAACAAGCAAACAATAAGTACTCATCTAATGCATAAGTAAAACTCAAACAAAGATCTAACCAGAAAGTTCAACTTAAGAACTCCGGTTTGCAAAAAGATTCAACTCAAACGAAGCAACGAAGGTCAAACGGCGAAAGAAACAAGCTTCGTTTACTAATCTGGATCTAAGTCAAATTTTACAGTAGCAAAAACTTGGTTGAGTAGGTTAAACGGAAAGACAATTTCGAGATGAAACTCTAGGCGCTTGAACCGCCTGATTCCGATAAACTAGCGAAAAGTTAAACCAGAACGAAAATCTGATCAGAAGTCGCGATCGGGAATAATCGCGGAAAATCCGACGAAAAAGAAAGCTGACGAACAGTTAAACGAACGGATGTTCGTTAACAGCGTCAAACCGACGAACGCGTTCATTAAAACGAACGGATCGGTGAACGTTCACTAAGTAATAAAACCGAAAAAAATAAACCGATCTATAAAAAAACTAGGGTTTTTTTTAAACCGGGGCATTTTTTTAGAAACCGGGCACGGCGGCGGCGTTCAGCTACCTCGGCGGGCAGCTCCGGCGGGTCTTCCGGCGGGTCGGGCGAGGGGCGGCGAGGGCGACAGGGTCGGGCGGCGACGGGAGGCGGCGGGCGGCGGTGCACGGGCTCCGGGGCGGCGGCGTCTTCGGCGGCGGCGCGGGCGCTCCTGGCGGCGGCGGCGGGTGCGGGTTGGGGCGGCGGGGTGAGGAGAGGTGGCGGGATAGGGGGTACTTAAGGAGGGGAAGGGTGGCGTGGAGGAGGGGGCAAGGCGGCGGCGGGCGGCGTGCTCGAGCCGGACTCGACGGCGGCGGGAGCCGTGCTCGGGAGGGAGACGGGCGCGGGGCAGGCTGGGCCGTCGGCTGGGCTTCGGCCCAGTCGGCGTGCTTGGCGTTTTTTTTAATTCGCCGAATCTAAAAAAATCGCAGAAAAATAAATAAAAATCCAAAAAAGCTAAAACAAATTTTTCCTATCTAATTAAAATAATTAGAACAATATGAACATTTTTTTGGCCCAAAAATGCAGTTTTGGAAACGTGCAATTTTTTTAATGCAATTAAAATTGCCAATAAATTTGAATAAAATCCAATATTTGATTTTAATATTTTTCCTCCAATATTTCAATTATTGTGGAGAAGTCATATTTTCTCCTCTCATTTATTTTACTATGAAATATTTTTCGGAGAGAAAAATAATTAAAACCAAAAATCCTCGTTTTATTATTTGTAAAAAAATCAAATATAAAAAACCGGGAAAATCCCCAACTCTCTCCGAGGGTCCTTGAGTTGCTTAGGATTTATCGAGGATTTGCCAAAATGCAATAAAGTATGCTATGCAATGATGATCTAATGTATAACATTCCAAATTGAAAATTTGGGATGTTACAAACCTACCCCCTTAAGATGAATCTCGCCCTCGAGATTCGGGTTGGCTAGAAAATAGGTGAGAGTGGTTCTTCCGTAGATCTTCCTCTCGCTCCCAGGTGGCTTCATCTTCAGTATGGTGACTCCACTGGACTTTGCAAAACTTGATAACCTTGCTGCGGGTGACTCAGCTGGCATACTCAAGAATCTTAACTGGTTTCTCCTCATTGTCAAATCACTTTCCAGCTGAATCGCTTCCAGTGGCACTGTATCTCTCAGTGGTATCTCAGCCATCTCTGCGTGGCACTTCTTACATCATGAACTCCTGACAATCCTTCAGGCAATTCCAGCTTGTAGGCAACTTCTCCCATACGTTCCAAAACTCTGTATGGTCCTACAAAACGAGGCGCTAACTTTCCCTTAACTCCAAAGCGCTTCACTCCTCGAAGTGGTGCTACTCGAAGATAAACTCTGTCTCCGACTTCGTGAACTGTCTCCTTACGTTTAGAATCTGCATAACTCTTCTGCCTGGACTAGGCTACCTTGAGCCTATCGCGAATCAACCTCACTTTCTGTTCAGACTCTTTAATGAAATCTGGTCCAAACAACTGACGGTCCCCAACTTCTTCCCATAACAATGGTGTTCTACACCTCCTTCCATACAAAGCTTCGAAAGGGGCCATCTTCAAACTGGTTTGATAACTGTTGTTGTAAGAAAACTCTGCATATGGCAAATTTTCGTCCCAACTAGATCCATAATCTGGCGCACAAGCTCTCAACATGTCTTCCAAAATCTGATTGACTCTCTCGGTCTGTCCATCTGTCTATGGGTGAAAGGCTGTACTGAATTCTAGCCTGGTTCCCAAGGTTTCATGTAACTGATTCCAAAACTTCGAGGTAAACTGGGTTCCTCTATCTGATACAATGGTCCTCGGAACTCCATGCAAACATACGATTCTGGTCATGTATATCTTTGCCAACTTAGCACTGGTGTAAGTGGTCTTCACTGGGATGAAATGAGCTACTTTCGTCAAACGGTCGACTACAACCCATATTGAGTCATAGCCTGAACGAGTCCTGGGTAATCCCGTGATAAAATCCATGCCTAGTTTATCCCACTTCCATTCGGGTATCGGCAATGGTTGTAGCAATCCCGCTGACTTCTGATGTCTGCCTTCACTCTCTGACATACATCACAAACTGCTACATACTCTGCAATATCCTTCTTCATTCCGGTCCACCAGAAAGTATCCTTCAAATCCAAATACATCTTGGTATTTCATGGGTGAATCGAATACGGTGAATCATGGGCCTCTTGCAAGATCAACTTCCTGATCTCCGGATCATTGGGCACATAAACGCGGTCCTCAAACCATAAGGTATCGTGCTCATCCTCACGAAATCCCTTGGCTTTTCGTTTGCTCATCTTTTCCTTTATCTCGTTAATTTCCTTGTCTGTCTTCTGAGCTTCTCTGATCTTTTCCATCAGGGTAGACTGAATCTCCAATGTTGCTAAATAGCCTCTTGGAACTATCTCCAGACATAGCTCGCGAAGATCCTCGGCTAACTCCTGAGGTAACTCTCCTGTCATGAGTGTGTTGACATGGCTCTTGCGGCTCAACACATCTGCTACTACGTTAGCCTACCCTGGGTGATAATGCAATCTCATATCATAGTCCTTAATAAGCTCCAACCATCTCCTCTGCCTGAGATTTAACTCCTTCTGCGTGAAAATGTACTTCAAACTCTTGTGATCCGTGTACACCTCACAGTGGTTTCCGATGAGAAAATGTCTCCATGTCTTCAACGCATGCACTACGGCTGCTAATTCCAAATCATACGTGGCATAATTCTTCTCATGGGGTTTAAGTTGTCGTGAAGCATATGACACAACTCTTCCTTCCTGCATAAGCACTGCTCCAAGTCCTCGACGAGAAGCGTCGCAATAAACTTCATAATCCTTGCGTTGATCTGGCAGAATCAACACTGGTGATGTAACCAATCGTTTCTTCAACTCTTGGAAACTAACTTCACATTCCTCAGTCCAATTGAATTTGGTGTCCTTCTTCAATAGCTCAGTCATGGGTTTTGCAATCTTTGAGAAATTCTCAATGAATCTCCGGTAGTATCCTGCGAGTCCAAGGAAACTCCGGATCTCTCCAACTGACGTGGGTGATTCCCAACTTGTTACTGTGTCAACTTTGGCGGGGTCTACTGCTATTCCTTCTCCGGATATAACATGTCTGAGGAATCCAACTTCCTTCAGCCAAAATTCACATTTGCTGAACTTGGCGTATAACTGGTGTTCTCTGAGCTTCTCAAGTACCAAACGCAAATGCTCCTTATGCTCTTCTTCATTTTTGGAGTAGACTAAAATATCGTCAATGAACACCACGACGAACTTATCCAAAAACTCCATAAACACTTTGTTCATCAGGTTCATGAAATAGGCAGGTGCGTTAGTCAGACCAAATGACATAACGGTATACTCATACAGCCCATACCTGGTGGTAAAAGCCGTCTTAGGTATATCCTGCTCTCGAATCTTTAACTGATGGTATCCTGATCGTAGATCGATCTTGGAAAATACCTTAGCTCCTTGTAAGCGGTCAAACAAATCATTGATCATCGGCAGTGGGTACTTGTTCTTGATGGTCACTTCATTCAATCCACGATAATCAACGACCATCCTTAACGATCCATCCTTCTTCTCCACTAGAAGTACAGGCGATCCCCAAGGTGACGAACTTGGGCGAATATAGCCTTTATCCAGTAACTCCTTAATCTGCTTCATAATTTCCTCCAAATCTTTTGCGGGCATCCTGTACGGTCTCTTAGATATCGGTCTTGTGCCTGGCAAAAGTTCAATCAGAAACTCAATGTCTCTATCCGGTGGCATGCCTGGCAACTCTTCTGGAAATACATCCGGGTAATCCTTCACCACTGGTACTTCCTCCTGTACAACTCCTGATAAGGAATTCACTTGAGTCCTCTTCGGCACATGCCGGGATACATACTTAATCCTTCTTCCTTCTGGGGTGGTAAGCAAAATCGACTTACTGGCACAATCGATGTTCCCTCCATACTTTGATAACCACTCCATGCCTAATATCACATCCAATCCTTGCGATTCCAATATTATTAGGTCTGAGGGAAACACGTAGTTACCAATCCTTAATGGTAACCGTTCACACCATAAACTAGCCATATACTCTGCTCCTGGCGAGGTTACTAACATGGGTGACCTAAGGGCTTGGGTTGGCAGTTTATACTTATCCACAAATCCCCTTGATATGTATGAATGCGATGCACCAGTATCAAAAAGAACGAGTGCAGTAAATGACTTAACCAAAAACTTACCTATTACTGCATCAGGCTGTGCTTCAACCTCCTCCACGTAAACGTGGTTCACTTGTCCTTTGTTGAAAGGGTTCGGCTTCTTCCCAGAGCTTCCATTGCCATTTCCATTTTGGGCTTCAGGACAGTCGGTTGCATAATGTCCAGTCTTCTGGCACTTGAAACAAGTAATGTGACTTAGATCCCTCTTGGCTGGGGTAGATGGGTTGGTACGGTTTTGTCCGTTGCTTCCTCCATTCCCATTACCATTCTTGGGGCCATTATGGTTGTGCGAACTACCTCCTCCATGGGTATGCTGAAACTGTCCTCCCGATTTCGGGGTAAAACGTGGCTTCTGCTGGGCTCCAGAATTATACTTCCCTTGTCCATACTTCCTCTTACGGTTTTCAATCTGCTGCTGCTTCCCTTCAATCATGAGCGCTCTATCTACCAACTCCTGGTAGTTGTTGAAGGTTGCTACCATTAGCTGCATGCTCGGCTCATCATTCAGTCCTTCCAAAAACTTCTCCTGCTTGGCTGCATCTGTAGCAACGTCATCTGGTGCATAACGTGCTAACTTACTGAAATCCTCCACATAGTGGCCTACGGTGCGTCCTCCTTGGCGTAGGTTGCGAAACTCACGCTTCTTCATAGCCATAGCTCCTGCTGAAACATGGGCTGTACGGAAAGCTTGCTGAAACTGGTCCCATGTGACAGTGTCAATAGGGTGTGTGGCTGTGTAATTCTCCCACCATGATGCTGCGGGTCCATCAAGCTGATGTGCGGCAAAACGCACTCTTTCCGCATCTGTGCATCCTGCAGTGGTCAACTCCCTTCCAACTTTGCGGAGCCAATCATCTGCAACAATCGGCTCGGTGCTGCTAGACACCGGCGGATTTAGCCTCAAGAAACGGGCTAGGTGATCAACAGGTGGTGGTGGTGGGTTGTTGTTGTTGTTGTTGCCTTGGTTCTGTACTAACACTTGCATCAGGGCATTTTGTTGCTGAATCAACTGTGTGATCTCCGGTGGGAAAACAAATCCGGTGTCGCGTCTCGGAGGCATCTGATAGGTTACAAAAGATGAGAGTTTAGAATAGAATGAGGTCTAGAGAGGAAACACTACCCATATGCTCATGTGACAAACACAATCAATATCACTCAATCAATTCGAACAAGGCATACAGTCGATCTAACTAGCGTTACAAAAGTGCTCGAACTATACTATATATATGGGGGAATACTACTACTGATATGGTGGTCTACTAGAAATTTTGATCAGTCGAAGACTCCATGATATCTGCTCCAGCTTCATCAACAAAGTCATCTTCACTGGGGTCCGAGTCAGTGTCGTCGATGATGATGTAGTTATCCGGGCAAGCGCATTCATCATCTTCTGCTTTTAATACTGGATTTCCCATGAATACTCCAATCTTCTTCTCCAGGTCGTCATTCTTCCCTACTAGTGCGACGATTTCCTCCAAATAATCCTCGCGTGTAGCCTTGAATTCTTCCTCCAACTCCTTGATCTTCGTCAATGCCTTCTTCAGATCTATCTTGTCTGAGCACATCTGGTTCTCCTGGCGACGAATGTGTTGGTTTTGCTCCTGGATGAAAGCTGCAATTGATCCATCCTTGTTGGTGCTAATCATCTCCCATTGCTCGTCTCGGCGTCCACAAATCTGATACATAGTGTCCTTAAGCTCCCTGTGGTAGACTTCTCCAATGCGTCCCATAGAGATGTGGGCTGCCATGCTTTTCCCTAAACTCCAGGTTGGTGCTTCAAAACACAACTTTATAGGCTCAGTGACTGGCGTAAACGTCCTTCCTGGAACTTGAACTTGAATCTTCCAGCTCTCCTCTTCAGGTAATGTGGCGTTGTAGGTTCCGGTGATGCTTGGTATTCCAATGTTCAAGTACTTAGTGACTTCCTTCAAGTGTCATCCAAAAGGCGTATCTTCATCTGGTTGCATGAACTTGTTCCTTGCATCCGCCATTCCTAAAAGAGTAGAAAGTGGAGAGGAGTCAGAAATGAGAAGAGAGAAGTGTTCTAGGGTTTAAGCTTAGTGGTCGTGTCCTACAGTCAGCGTGTGCTCATGTACCACCTTTGTAGCGACCAGACCTCAAACAGTCTGTGCTGCTGTGCACTAGTGTCATCCCTGGATCAGTAATGCTGACACGCACAGTACAAATGGAGGATTTATAACAGAGTAGCAATCACACACTTATTACAACGAATAACTCAAAGGAGAATAAGTATGATAAATATGGCTTAAGGCCATCTAATACGATAACAGCGGAAGGCTTGGAAGATAAGTGAGTCCATCAACTCCAACGGCATCACTGAGTATAGGACCACGACCTAAGGCACCTTACTCGTCGTCTGAAAAGTCTGCAACATGAAACGTTGCAGCCCGAAAACGGGTCAGCACATGGAATATGCTGGCAATGTAACACATAGAGAGTAATGAATAGTATAATAATATACTACATGCATATATGGCTGGTAGAAAGCTCTATGGTTACAGTTTTGCGAAAAGCCAGTTTTTCCCTACTTCAAAGGAATAAATTTTATTTAACTATCATGGTGGTTGTTAAACATTGAGAAGGTACCTCCAACTCAATCCTAATTAAGTAACATCATTAAACCCAACAAAATTAATTAAAGTAACACGATGAGATTCACATGATAATCTAGGTACAAGATACTCAAGATGTCCATAACCGGGGACACGGCTAACCATGATTAGTTTATACACTCTGCAGAGGTTTGTGCACTTTTCCCCACAAGACTCGATCTCCTCCGTTGGGATTCTCGCACTTCATGGTGTTTGAGAAACGGATGACCGAGACACAGTCATTCAGAAGCGTTAACTCTCTACTCCGGGTAGACCGTACCACCTACATCCCCTACATCTGCTAGTCTACCGCTTCAAGAGCTCACACGGCCTACTCAACTATGCTAGAGCCCATAATAGCTTGTGGCTGCACACGGAAGTTTCTAGCATGAATAATCTCATGATCCCTTTGAGCCTGGGTGGCGGTCCATAGGATGATCACACGGGTACTCCGGGATATCCAAAAATACATGCAGCACTGGGTTCTCCAGGTGCCTCAATCCACCCAGATGTGAGTTTTAGTTGCCACCTTAAGAAACCATTAATTAACAATCTCACATCTGTCGTGAATACCTCTCAAACCCAATCCACGTCTACTAGCATAGCATAGCGATATAAGCAAACGTAGAAGTAACTCCCAAGGGTTTGACAATAAACAGGGCAATAGGTACTACCTCAACTACTTCCCAATACCCACAAGTTAATTAGATCCTAACCATGCAATGTTTGAGGGTTGATCTAATGCAATAAAACTGGGTAGTAAAAGAGGTATGATCAAAGTGTTACTTGCCTTGCTGATGGTCCGTGAAACCTAGAGATTCGAAGTAGCAAGCGGCGCACTCCGGGTACTCTATCGCAAACAAACAAGCAAACAATAAGTACTCATCTAGTGCACAAGTAAAACTCAAACAAAGATCTAACCAGAAAGTTCAACTTAAGAACTCCGGTTTGCAAAAAGATTCAACTCACACGAAGCAACGAAGGTCAGACGGCGAAAGAAACAAGCTTCGTTTACTAATCTGGATCTAAGTCAAATTTTACAGTAGCAAAAACTTGTTTGAGTAGGTTAAACGGAAAGAGAATTTCGAGATGAAACTCTAGGCGCTTGAATCACCTGATTCCGATAAACGAGCGAAAAGTTAAACCAGAACGAAAATCTGATCAGAAATCGCGATCGGGAATAATCGCAGAAAATCCGACGAAAAAGAAAACTGACGAACAGTTAAACGAATGGATGTTCGTTAACAGCGTCAAACCGACGAACGCGTTCATTAAAACTAACGGATCGGTGAACGTTCACTAAGTAATAAAACCAAAAAAAACCGATCTATAAAAAAACTAGGGTTTTTTTAAGCGGCGCACGGGCTCCGGGGCGGCGGCGTCTTCGGCGGCGGCGCGGGCGCTCCTGGCGGCGGCGGTAGGTGCGGGTTGGGGCGGCGGGGTGAGGAGAGGTGGCGGGGCAGGGGGGTACTTAAGGAGGGGAAGGGGTGGCGTGGAGGAGGGGGCAAGGCGGCGGCGGGCGGCGTGCTCGAGCCGGACTCGGCGGCGGCAGGAGCCCTGCTCGGGAGGGAGATGGGCGCGGGGCAGGCTGGGCCGTCGGCTGGGCTTCGGCCCAGTCGGCGCGCTTGGCTTTTTTTTAAATTCGCCGAATCTAAAAAAAATCGCAGAAAAATAAATAAAAATCCAAAAATGCTAAAACAAAATTTTCCCGTCTAATTAAAATAATTAGAACAAGATGAACATTTGCTTGGCCCAAAAATGCAGTTTTGAAAGCGTGCAATTTTTTTTAATGCAATTAAAATTGCCAATAAAATTCGAATAAAATCCAATATTTGATTTTAATATTTTTCCTCCAATATTTCAATTATTGTGGAGAAGTCATATTTTCTCCTCTCATTTATTTTACTATGAAATATTTTTCGGAGAGAAAAAAATTAAAACCAAAAATCCTCGTTTTATTATTTGTAAAAAAATCAAATATAAAAAAACCGGGAAAATCCCCAACTCTCTCCGAGGGTCCTTGAGTTGCTTAGGATTTATCGAGGATTTGCCAAAATGCAATAAAGTATGCTATGCAATGATGATCTAATGTATAACATTCCAAATTGAAATTTTGGGATGTTACACATCGCAACTAGGAAGCTTAAAGGGGTTAAAGCGGGACAAAGGATACGAGGGTTATACTGGTTCGGCCACTTACGGTGAAGGTAAAAGCCTACTCCAGTTGAGGTGGAATTACTAGGGTTTCGATGACCAGGGAGCGAATCCGCTATGCCTGGCTACCGATTTTATGTTACCTCCTTTAAGCCGCCGGCGGGTCATCCCCTTATATACACGGGCTGACACCCCGCGGCCTACAGAGTCCCGACCGGCTTATAAACAGTATCCGGCTCGGTAACTAGTTAATCTTGCCTTACAACACAAGTCACGCCATTACGGCGGTTTATCACTACGGGCCTTAAATCACCTACGGGCTTTAGGCCCTTTATTGAACCGCCATCTTCAAGCTTTGATATTGGGCTTCATATGATGAATTACCATAACATAACCCGGCCCCTCCTGGGCGGGTTATGCCAGTAGTTATATCCCCAACATTAGGCCCCAGATTGATTTGAACTGGTTCATGTCGATCTTCAATACCTTAAGAAGAAAACTTCTGGCTTTTGTCTATGCAAAAGTTATGACCCACCGTGACGTCATCTTCTGGATTCCTGATAACCCGCCATGACGTCATCTTCCATTAATGAGCCGCTGGGTAATCAAGTTTTCGGCCTCCTCGCTTTTCGCGCCCACTTATCAGTCCTCCCTTATAAATAAGCACGACCAGGTCTTTTCTCATTCTCCCCCTTCCTGTCGTCTTCCTCCTCTCTCGACCTTGCTGCCTCTCGAGCTCCGCCGCCGCCGCCATAACAGAGCACCTCATCTTCGTCGATCTTGGCCGCTGCATCAACCTGAATCGACCAGAAAACAGCGGCGATTCTCCGCAGTGAATCTGCAGCCGTAAGCCTCGTCCTTCTCGAATGTCAGATCTGCATTAGGGTTTCCAAGTTCTTCCCTGTTCTTCGTGGTTCATCACGGTTTCTTCGTAGTTCTTCCACTGCGGCCTTATTTGATCCAAAAGTAATATGGAAACTTATGCGGTAGTTATTTCGCATCCATTTTTAATACTGGCAGATCCCTTTCCTTCGTGCAGAGGCCTCACTAGAACTCACGAACTCATCTGTACCTGTTTTTAGGTCTAAAATATCTTCTTTTCTGAACAACCATTTGATCCAAAATAACAGCTGCAACTTGTGAAACTTGTTTGTGCGACACTTAGGCAAAAACTGTATCCGTTATCCATGACGGCTCTTACCGCCGGCTTAACGAGGCAATGCTCAATGAATGATCCTGATCACTCATAGTGGATTTAAATAATCTAATTGCTACTGTTTCCCATGGCAGCTTAAACAATCTGACACCATTAGCCATATATCATTAGGCCCCTTCGTAAGCCGCCATTGAATATGAATTGAAGTATTTTCTCTGGCTTAAATTTGAACCGGAAATTTTTATTTTGTCATAGGCTTCCATCCTTCATAATGCCGCCCAAGGCTCCCAAAGCACCCATCACATGTAACTGGGTTAAATCCACCGTCACTGATAGCAACTTAGCTGATTTTGTAAAGACTGGTTATCTGCCGAAGAAAGAGGTCATGTCCTATCGTGCTCCTGATCCGTCAGAAGAAAAACCTCAACCCAAGGATGGGGAAGTTGTCATCTTTACTGATCACATGAACCGGGTCTTTGCTCCACCCGGCTCAAAAAATTTCAGAGACGTCCTGCACTTTTTTTACCTGCGACCTCAAGACATCGGACCTAATTCCGTGTCAAATATCTGCAATTTCCAAGTGTTCTATGAGGTGTACCTTGGAGAAGAACCCAGCTTATTACTCTTTAGAGAGTTATTTTATCTGAACCGCCTAAACGAATGTGCCAATATGGGCCCAGCTTGGAACTCGGCGGAATCTCAATCCAACGACGGAGAGATTGTCTCTTCCCTTATGTTGAGCCGCCAAGTCACCCTAAAGATTGGAACCAGACATGGTTCTACTGTCAAGACACTTCTCCGGCTGATGAGAACCCTCTCCCCGGCTTTCGCGCCCTGCGACTGGAGTCAAATCACCCCTTGCCAGATAAATTATCTCCAGCTGAACGTCAACCACTTGCTCCCACCATCAACAAGATCAAAGCTCTTCTGGGGAACGGCCTAAATGGCATTGATCTAGTCCGGGTTTGGATTGCCTGGCGGGTTATCCCCTTAAGCCGCCGCGCCGGCTTGATGTGCGTTACACTGGCCTGAACAATGATCCTCTACAGCACAGTCCCGATGACTTACCCAAAGACGATGTTGATGACATGACCAAGTCTCTTCTGAACGAAAGCCTGGCCGATTGCGGGAACGTGGGCTTAAGTCCTTTCTGCAAAGCTAACCCAGCTCCAGCGGTAAGCCATTGACTTTGAGCATTTTACTTCCCACCTTGATAATGTTGTCTTTACTCAAAAACCCTTTGTTGCAATTTGCAGGCTGATGACAAATTTTGGAAGGTCAAGTATGACCATGAGGCTGCAAAGAGAGCCAGAATAGCTAAGAAAAACGCCAGGAAAGCCGCTCCCCATAAGAAGGGAAGCAAGCCTAGCGCCTCGGATATGTTTCGTCTGGACGATACCTCCGAGTCAGAGGTAGCTCTTGACTCTTTAGGTTCCTTTTTTAACCATCTTATTGACACTGATTATAAGCACGAGGATACAGGAGCGAGTACTGCAGTGATTGAAGAGGTAACTATAGTTTCCTCCGACTCTGAGCCTTTGCCGAGACAGAAAGTCCGAAGAGTAACCCGAAAAGTAAGATTTTCACATCCTTTAGCTTATCAAGATCCTCAATTTCTTTTGAAGCGACAGATTCACGAAAGTCGGTGGCAGACCCGGACCAGCAAAGATGCAGACCTCTCCTCCGGCTTACCTGATGCAACAAGAAAACGCCGGACTGAGGTTACCTCCGATTTACATTCTTTGTATCCTTTAGCGGGTTTCACTCGTTAATCACTAAATTTTTCTGACTCAAACTATCAGGGGACTCCACCTTCTTCCGGCGACTCCATGCAATCTAACATGCCGGCTTTCAAAACCGCCCCAGCGTAATAATAATCTGTTTATGTTGTGTTTATCTTACTCATGTTTTGTACTAACCCTTTGATTCCCAGTGTTCAAGTGAAGCCCAGCAAGAAGGCAAGGAGAAGTAAGCCGGCTGAAGAACCGATCTTGGCTGAATTGGAGCTCAGAACGGCTGCTGCCGATACTTCCGTTCCTGAGCCGCCGCCTGAACCGGCTCATGACGCTCCAACTTCCACCACTGTCCATCTGTCGAACAAACTGTGGAAGGCTCTGGAAACCCGGAGATCCCCAGCTCGGCCATGATGGATGACCCGGAAGTCGAAATCACCCGGACGGACTTTGTTCAACCGGGGAGACCTACTGCACTGGCCAAATGTTCTGCCAAAGAAGAATTTCTGGAACGCCGCAAAGCCAAATTGAACGTTACTAATTATGCTCATCTGAGTATTGGAGACATCGTCACTGGCTATCTGAATCAAGTGCACAACAGCCGTGACTTGGAAATTGACATGGTGAAGCAGATTCACCAAAAATCTGAGGTATAATTCTCATTGCTTATTCCTTAGTTATCTTAACTCTACCAGCCCCCAAGTCTACTGCTTATGATCAAATATGTTGTAGACTTAACACCAGCTTAGTAATTACTGCAAGAAAACCGGCTTATCCGGTAGCGCCCAAGGTCCGGCTTAGATAGCAGATTTGATCCAGCCCTCACCGTGTTTTAACCAAGTATTTGAACAGCAATATGCATTAGCCCCCAAGTGCCAAGTACCTTTGCCTGCAAAGTGCTTGGGACTTACTTTCATAAACCACCACTGTAAATAGAGCTCTTCAGCATACATTAGCCCCCAAGTGCCAAGTGTCTTTGCTTGCAAAGTGCTTGGGACTTAATATTGCATTATGATCACCCTAACTGTGACCCGGAATTTATACAGGCCGCCATTAATCAATTTGAGTCTGAGATCTCTGAACTGAAGACTCAATTGAAAACTCAAGAGACTGAGACCCAAAAGGCAAATTCCAAGTTTGAATTCAGTGTATCTGCTCAAGAGAAACTGAAAAAGAAGTTTGAAGCAGAAGGAAAGGCCTGGGCTGATGAAAAGACCGCTTTGCTCAACCGGGCTGAACAAGCGGAGGCTACTCTTGCAGAAACAACCGCCGAATTATCCGGCTTAAAACGCCATGTATCTCAGATGGTCTCAGCAATCTTTGGTAAGTTACTCTGCAAGTGTTAGCTATTTTAAATCTTTTTCAACAAGTATCTCAATTGTCATTAGCTCACCTGACTTTGCAATGCAGGCCCCAGGAGTTCCAATCTCAACCAGAGCATGCTGACAAAGCTGAAGGCCGTTTATACCCTGGTGGAACAACTCTGCACCGGGTCACAACGTGCTTTAGCTGTCGTGGCTCTGTGAAATGAAGTTCCCACTCATCTGGCGGACGTGCTAAGGCGGCTAGCCGTGCTACCTCAACGATTCCAAGAACTGAGATGAGCTTCTGCAAGAGCCGGAGCCATAGCTGCATTAAGCCGGGCCAAGGCGTGGTTACCGGAGCTAGACCCGGCCGACATCGCCCTTGGGTATCCCAGCTTGAAGGAGGACGGCACTCCATTTGATCAGAAGGACTTCGCTGCTTGCGTGAAGGACATACGCCCTGTGGCCACTCTGATTGGCAACGATACAGATCTCACCAAGTATCAACCGGGTTATGATGCCGAGAATCAGAGAATTCCAACCCCGCATTATGAAGCAATCAGCCTGATCCCTCCAACTCATAAGCATACCTTCGCCCCTGAAGTTGACCCGGCCGAGTTAATTGATGATGAAGCTGAATTTGAAGCCTTGAGTGGCATTGACTGGAAATCATCAACCTTCCAGGACAGGGAAACAGCCGGAGGAGCGGAAAGGGATGAACCGGAAGCTTCAGCCCAACAACACCTTTGATCCCTCAGGCGGCTCATGGGTATGTCTTGATAAAAAACAATGTCTCACTTTTTGGACTCGGGGAGTCATGTAATAGAGTAGGAAAATACTTAATTTTGTTGTGCCATTGCGCATTTGTGTGGCGCTCAACACTTCTTAAGCCGCCATCTTATATTCACACGTATTATACTGATCCTCTGCTTTCCTTGCTTTACTTGTCCTGCATATAGAACAAATCACAAGTACCTTGGCGGCTTACCGCCTGGAGGGTCATATATTTTACATATAACCCGGAGTAAGTAACAATCATAAAATCCGGTTCGCAATCATATCTTTGAGACATAATCATAACAGCATACCTATGATCCTTCGATTATACTTCCGGTTTATGTGATCCGAACAATGTGGTTGAGAACCCAACCCCGGTTTACCAGCACATATGATATTTATTATGTGCTATCAACGTTATTGATCAAGGTTAAGCCGGTGGAATAAAAACCACCTGTGAACACTTTAGATATGATCAAAAAGAACGTCAAGTAAAATCCAAAAAATTGTTTGCAAGAAGAAATTTCAAAAAACCTTAAGGCCTCTGGTTCGAATACGACCAGAAAACCGTCCCAAAGGGGTTAAGCTAAGATTCGAATACGATCATATAGCCCCCAGTGGCTTTGTCGTTGCCGATCAAGAGGGTACCGATAGCTATGTTCTCTTTGGTTCGAATACGACCTATGTTTGAACAGGAAGCCCCCAAATGACCTTGAGAGTTGTTTAACAACGCTGATTCAAATACGATCCACGTCGGTTCTCAAAAGGGAGTTAAGCTATGGTTCAAATATGACCAAGAAAACTCCCCAATGAGCTCGGCAGTGTGCCGATCAAGAGGGTATCGACAGCTATGTTCTCTTTGGTTCGAATACGACCTATGTTTGAACAGGAAGCCCCTAGTGATCATAATTTTTAACGGCTGGATTCGAATACGATCGTAAGCTGGGTCAGCCCCCAAGTGACCATGTGAGATCATAACGGAAATAACAATGACACTGTTACCTTTGAGGGGAAAAAGGACAGAGGTCCTGCTTTATTATTTATCATAATATATACATTGTCACGGAAGTATGTACATTATGAGAGCCGGTGGCTCAAGTGTAATAAGGCCGAAGCTGAGCTATATTCCACGGCCGGTGGGTCTCCTCCTCCGACTTACGTGAATCTTTGTGCTCTCGAACATCGATGAGGTAGTATGAACCGTTGTGCAAGTTCTTGCTGACCACAAAGGGCCCTTCCCAAGGTGGGGATAACTTGTGTGCATCTGTTTGATCCTGGATGAGCCGGAGCACCAAGTCACCTTCCTGGAAGGTTCTGGACTTAACCCGGTGGCTGTGATAGCGGCGCAGGTCCTGTTGGTAAATCGCCGAGCGAGCTGCTGCTATATCACGCTGTTCATCCGACAAGTCAAGAGCATCCTGACGCGCTTGTTCATTGTCCGTCTCAACATAAGCCGCCACACGAGGCGAGTCATGACGGATGTCGCTAGGGAGAACCGCCTCGGCTCCGTAAACCATGAAGAAAGGCATATAACCCGTAGACCTATTGGGAGTAGTATTGATGCTCCATACCACAGAGGGTAACTCCTCCACCCAACAACCCGGCGTCCGCTGCAAAGGGACCAAAAGCCGGGGCTTGATGCCTTTCAAGATTTCCTGATTGGCTCTCTCAGCTTGACCATTGGATTGGGGTGAGCCACTGATGAAACATCAAGTCGAATATGCTCTTGTTGACAAAATTCTTCCATGGCGCCTTTAGACAGATTGGTACCATTGTCAGTTATAATGCTGTGTGGAAAACCAAAGCGAAATATCGCCTTTTTCATGAACTGAACCACCGTGGCCGCATCACACTTACTAACTGGCTCTGCGTCAACCCACTTTGTGAACTTGTCAACCGCCACCAAGAGGTGGGTCTTCTTATCCTTGGACCTTTTGAAAGGTCCAACCATATCAAGCCCCCAGACTGCGAACGGCCAAGTGATTGGAATCATCCTCAACTCTTGAGCCGGCACGTGAGCACGTCTTGAGAACTTCTGACAACCGTCACATTTACTCACTAAGTCCTCTGCATCAGCATGAGCCGTCAGCCAATAAAAACCGTGACGAAAAGCTTTAGCCACAAGGGATTTTGAGCCGGCATGATGGCCACAATCCCCCTCGTGAATCTCTCGTAAAATTTCTTGCCCTTCCTCAGGGGAAACACAACGCTGAAAAGCCCTAGTGACACTGCGATGATGCAACTCGCCATTGGCAATTATCATTGACTTAGACCGCCGGGTTATTTCTCTGGCCAAAATTTCATCCTTAGGCAATTCTCCCCGGGTCATGTAAGCCAAGTATGGCACTGTCCAATCTGGGATAACATGAAGAGCCGCCACCAACTGTGCTTCAGGGTCTGGAACAGCCAAGTCTTCCTCTGTAAGTAACTTGACAGAAGGGTTATGCAGAATATCCAAGAAAGTATTAGGCGGCACCAGCTTTCGCTGAGAGCCCAGCCGGCTTAAGGCATCAGCCGCCTCGTTCTTTCTGTGGTCAATGTGCTCTACTTGGTAACCCTGAAAATGTCCGGCAATGGCATCAACTTCACGGCGATAAGCCGCCATGAGGGGGTCCTTGGAATCCCACTTGCCTGATACTTGTTGGGCCACCAAATCAGAGTCGCCAAAGCACCTCACCCGGCTTAAACTCATCTCCTTAGCCATCCGAAGACCATGGAGCAAAGCCTCGTACTCAGCTGCATTGTTAGTACAGGGAAACATCAACCGTAGTACATAACAAAATTTGTCACCTCGAGGGGAAGCTAATACGACTCCAGCCCATGAGCCCTCCAATTGCCTGGATCCATTGAAGTGAATAGTCCAGTATGTGTTATCCGGTTTCTCTTCAGGCATCTGCAGCTCTGTCCAATCGTTGATGAAATCTACCAATGCTTGATAGCTGTGAATGGCACATACTTTAGATCATGAGGCCCAAGTTCAATGGCCCACTTAGCGACTCTTCATGTGGCTTATCTGTTTTGGATGATATCTCCTAAAGGAGCAGAACTAACCACAGTGATAGGGTGGCCCTGGAAATATTGCTTAAGCTTCCGGCTTGCCATGAATACCCCATAAACAAGCTTCTGCCAGTGTGGATACCGTTGCTTGGTCTCAATAAGTACTTCGCTGACGTAGTAAACCGGTCGCTGAACCGGATGTTCCTTACCCGCCTCCTTGCGCTCCACCACGATGGCCACACTGACGGCTCGTGTGTTAGCAGCTACATACAATAATAAGGGCTCCTTATCAACAGGAGCTGCAAGAACTGGCGGTTCAGCTAACTGTCTTTTCAAATCCTCAAAAGCGGTGTTGGCAGCATCACTCCAGACAAAGTCATTTGTTTTCTTCATCATCTGATACAGCGGTATGGCCTTTTCACCCAACCGGCTTATAAATCGACTTAAAGCAGCGATCCGACTTGCCAGACGTTGGACGTCATTTATACACGCCGGCTTAGACAGAGAGGTGATTGCCTTGATCTTCTCTGGGTTAGCTTCAATGCCTCTATGAGAAACCAGAAAACCCAAGAGCTTGCCTGCAGGAACACCGAAGACGCACTTGGCCAGGTTAAGCATCATATTGTAGACCCGGAGATTACCGAAGGTCTCCCTCAGATCATGTATCAAGGTCTCCTTCTCTCTGGATTTTACCACAATATCATCCACATAGGCATGAACGTTGCGCCCAATCTGATTATGAAGACAATTCTGTACGCACCGCTGGTAAGTCGCCTGGGCGCTCTTGAGCCCAAACGGCATCGACACATAACAGAAGGCTCCAAAAGGGGTAATGAACGCCGTCTTCTCTTGGTCCTTAACTGCCATTTTGATCTGATGGTATCCAGAGTAAGCATCCAAAAAAGTTAAACGCTCAGAACCCGCCGTAGCATCAATAATTTGATCAATACGGGGGAGAGCAAAAGGATCAGCCGGACAAGCCTTGTTTAAATCCGTATAATCCACACACATACGCCAGGTGCCGTTCTTCTTGAGCACGAGCACCGGGTTAGCTAGTCATTCTGGATGAAAGACTTCAACGATGAACCCGGCCGCCAAGAGCCGGGCCACTTCCTCACCAATGGCTTTCCGCCTCTCCTCATTAAACCGCCGGAGAAATTGCTTGATTGGCTTAAATTTTGGATCAATATTAAGAGTGTGCTCAGCGAGTTCTCTCGATACACCCGGCATGTCAGAAGGTTATGCAAAGATGTCCCGGTTCTCACGGATGAACTCGATGAGCGCGCTTTCCTATTTAGGATCCAGATTGGCACTGATGCTGAACTGCTTAGATGAGTCGCCTGGCACAAAGTCAATAAGCTTAGTCTCATCGGCCGACCTAAATTTCATTACCAGCTCATGCTCCGTGGTCGGCTTTTTCAAAGGCGTCATATCTGCTGGGTCAACATTATCCTTGTAAAACTTTAATTCCTCTGTCGCACAAACAGATTCAGCATAAGCAGCGTCACCTTCCTCGCACTCCAAGGCTATCTTTTGGCTGCCATGAACCGTAATGGTCCCATTGTGACCCGGCATCTTGATCTGCAAATATACGTAACACGGCCGTGCCATGAACTTGGCGTAAGCCGACCGCCCAAATAAAGCATGGTACGGGCTTCTTATTTTGACCACCTCAAAAGTCAGTTTTTCCGCCCTGTAGTTGTACTCATCTCCAAAGGCTACTTCCAGCTCGATCTTACCAACTGGATACGCTGACTTACCGGGCACCACACCATGGAAAATAGTATTGGACTGGTTGAGGTTTTTATTAGTTAATCCCATACGACAGAAGGTCTCATAATAGAGGATGTTGATGCTACTGCCTCCGTCCATGAGTACCTTAGTGAATTTATACCCACCAACTTGAGGAGCCACCACCAAGGCCAGGTGACCTGGATTATCAACCTGGGGAGGGTGATCTTCCCTACTCCATACAATCGGCTGTTCAGACCATCGCAAGTAACGTGGAACTGCCGGCTCAACAGCATTCACAGCCCTCTTATGAAGCTTCTGGTCTCGCTTGCACAAACTGGTAGTAAACACATGATATTGTCCACTGTTGAGATGCTTTGGATGGGTCTGGTATCCCCCTGCTGCTGATTGCCCTGGCCAGATTGCTAGTTAAAACCACCTTGATTACCTTGAGAATTCTGAAAATTGGAATTTGAACCGCCGCCCGGGCCATGAAAGCTGCCGCCACCTGAGCCGCCGCCCTGCCCATTGTTACCGTTGACCATGTTGGAATTCTTGAAAGCTTTCATGATCGCGCAGCCTTTCCATAGATGAGTGGCCGGCTTCTCCCTAGAGCCATGCCTTGGGCAGGGCTCATTTAACAATTGCTCAAGCGTCAGGCCTGACCCGCCAGACCGGGGAGGCTGTCTCCCCTTACGTTGGAGATTGTTACCCTGCGCGTTGGTGTTGGCCACAAACTCCATACCATCATCAGCCTTACGCTTATTACCTTCCTGATTCGCCGGGTTATGCTGAGGGCCCTTGCCGTTGCCATTCTTCTTTCCCTTCCCTGTCTTTTCCTCATCAGACGCAGGATCCTTGGTACTATCAGAGTCGGCGTACTTGACCAGAGCCGCCATCAGCGTACCCATATCATTGCAATCGTGCTTGAGCCGCCCAAGCTTCATCTTCAGGGGTGCAAAATGACAATTTTGCTCCAACATTAAAACCGCAGAGCCGGCATCCATCTTATTAGACAAATGTATTATTTCCTTGACCCGGCGTACCCAATGGGTCGTAGACTCGCCTTCTTGCTGCTTGCAGTTAGTCAAATCCACAATTGACATTGATTGCCTACATGTATCTTTGAAGTTTTGGATGAACCGGGCTTTCAGCTCTGCCCATGACCCGATGGAATTAGGTGGCAGTCCCTTTAACCAAGTGCGGGCAGTACCATCCAACATCATGGTGAAGTATTTGGCCATTGCCGCTTCGCTGACCTCCAGCAACTCCATAGCCATCTCGTAGCTTTCAATCCATGCTCCGGGCTGTAAATCAGCCGTGTAATTAGGTACCTTCCTAGGTCCTTTGAAATCTTTGGGCAGACGTTCGTTACGGAGAGCCGGCACCAGACAAGGGACACGTCCGGTCCTCATAGCTATGCCTGCCTCGATAGAAGCCGTCGGATAAACCGGGAGGGGTTGGTAAGCTGTCAGCTGAGCCGCCTGCTTCGCCTCTTGATGTGCTCTATCTCAGTCTACCGCGTTAAAGGCTCTGTTATGCGCCGGGCCGTGGCGAGCTGGCAAGTCACGGCGCCGGACGTTGCTTGAGCCGGTTGCTGAAACCATGTGTCTGCTATAACTTGGGCTCCGGTCTGGACGAGGGGTTGAATGAATCCTGTCCCGGCTATATGAATATGCCTCCTGTTGTGCCAGAGCCGTCTGAAGAAGTTCTCTGACCCTGCGAGTTTCGACCGCCGTTGGAGAGTCACCCTTGACTGGAAGAGCCACCAGTCGCGCCGCTGCAGCAATCATATTTTCCAACGGATTAGAATAATGACCCGATGGTATCGGCACGTATTAAGGTGGGGCAGTATTCACACGGGGAGGCCCCATCACATGCGGCTGAACCGGCGTCCCAGCCCCGGGTGCCGTGATTTCTGGCGGATTACTGGGCCCTGCACCGGGCGTGTTGAAGAGGTTTCGAGGATCATAACCGGAGGGAGCCGAGATTGAGCCTTCTGATGCCTGCTTCTCATGACCTCATTAGATGCGTTCTGATCCATCGTGAGCCGGAAAGACTGCGCCTGAATCAGTTGAGTCTGGGCGTCCAGAGCCGCCCGTTCTGCAGCCATCCTGATTCCCTCCGCTGCGAGATCTTCCTTGGCTCGTGCTATATCGAGCTTTAACTGTGCCACCTCCGCATCATGTTGAGCTTGATCCGCTGGGACGACCGTGGCGGTTAGCAGGGCAGCCATCTTATCCGTGAGATCCATCAGCACCTGAGCCGGCGAGTGCACAGGGCCTCCTGCCCCAGCGGCGGAGTTTTGAACAGGTTGCGTGCCGGCCATGAAGATTCCAACCTGGCTCGGCGGCTAAAAAGGGTCCGGAATACTGTCGCCATCGGAACAACCCCCGAGCCTGTCGTCCCGAAGTTGATACAACGAGTCTGTCTCACCTGTGGATGATTCATCATCAGAGCAGATAGTCGTCTCATCGCTAGATCTAGATCCTTCAGAGAGTCCTCCGTGGATGCATCCCACGAAAGCACGCTTCAAGGCGGGCAGAGTCCGGGCGGGTCTCGCATGCTAAGCCGTCTCGATGAGGTCGGTGCAGATGTCCGGCTCAGGGCCGGGCTCACTGATCTTGCCAATGAAAACGTGGATTCCGCCGAAGGGGACCCGGTACCCGTACTTGATTGAGCCGGTGTCGGGGCCCCAGCATGCGTCGTTGATGTAGAGCTTGCCGCGACAAGTCTTGGTCATCCGGCCCACAGCGTATCCCTTGAGCCCTTCGAAGCTGCCCTTCAAGAACTCAAATCCACCGTGCGCTGGCCCCACGGTGGGCGCCAACTGTCGTGGAATAGTCACGGCAGATGCCCTTGTGAAAAGACTTAGTCATTTAGCCATCGCAACTAGGAAGCTTAAAGGGGTTAAAGCGGGACAAAGGATACGAGGGTTATACTGGTTCGGCCCCTTACGGTGAAGGTAAAAGCCTACTCCAGTTGAGGTGGAATTACTAGGGTTTCGATGACCAGGGAGCGAATCCGCTATGCCTGGCTACCGATTTTATGTTACCTCCTTTAAGCCGCCGGTGGGTCATCCCCTTATATACAGGGGCTGACGCCCCGCGGCCTACAGAGTCCCGACCGGCTTATAAACAGTATCCGGCTTGGTAACTAGTTAATCTTGCCTTACAACACAAGTCACGCCATTACGGCGGTTTATCACTACGGGCCTTAAATCACCTACGGGCTTTAGGCCCTTTATTGAACCGCCATCTTCAAGCTTTGATATTGGGCTTCATATGATGAATTACCATAACGTAACCCGGCCCCTCCTGGGCGGGTTACGCCAGTAGTTATATCCCCAACAAATTTCTTATTTTTACTTCTTCATATAATCTCATTTTTTCTTGCCATATGGTTTTTACAAATCGGGTCAAGCTGCCCTGTTTATGTCTCATATTTGAAGCATCTTTGGGTCTTTGCAACCTGCCAGGATGGCAGACTCTAAGTCACCAGAGGATAAAATTATTATGTTTCGAGTTATAGCTCTAAACACACTAACTACATGGAGCTGATAAGCCGGCAGTCTAAGCGCACACACCATAGGTATGATTCTTTATTTAACAATTGTGTAAACATTGTGATTAGATCGGCCCTGGTTATGGACTATCCGTCCCCAGTGGTTTCAATTGGGTATCATGACCCGCCCGGCGGTAAACCGCCAGGGCACTTGTGATCTGTTTGTGTGCAGGGTATTGATCAATCTGATCTGCATAAATCAATGCTATCATAATCATAAAATGATATTTTCTTAAACTGGTGGATCAGCAGTATTGCGCAAAACAGAAGCGCGCACGATGGCACGACAGATTAAAGTTTCACTACCCTATTACATGACTCCGTGAGCCAAACAACATCAACTGTTTTCAAAGGATAAAATATGTAAACCGCCTGGCGGTTCACTCTTCTTGGCCTTGCTGACTTGAGGCCTCTGGATCATCCTTTTCCGGTTCTTCGTCCTCCTCTGCCGTCTGAAAGTTTGGTGATGACCAATCGATGCCACATAAAGCTTGAAATTCAGCTTCATCATCTATAAGTTCAGACGGCTCAACTTCAGGGGCAAAAGTATGCTTACGGATTGGGGGGATTAGATCCATCACTTTATAATACGGCGTGGGCATCTTCTGATTCTCCCTGTTATAAGACGGATGGTATTTTGAAAGGTCTGTGTCATTTGCAATCAGAGTCGCCATCGGACGTATTTCTTTTACGCAAGCAGCGAAGTCCTTTTGATCAAACAGAGTGCCATCTTCTTTCAAGCTTGGGTATCTAGTAGCTACATCAACTGGGTCTAGTTCTAGTACTCATGCTTTGGCCCGGCTCTTGCAGATGATCGCTTCATCTCGTCAATCTTAGCAGGCAGCACAGAAAGTTTTTTCAAGACATCTATCAAGAGAGTAGGTGCTTGATTAGTTGGAGAAATTGTGGCAGTGCATGCTGAGCTCCAGTGTATAGTTGTTCAACAAGTGTGTAAACAGCTTTGAGCTTCACAAGAATATCTTGGTTAAGATTGCTGCTCCTGGGACCTGAGTAAGTCATAGATTGGTTAGAGGCGGTTTATACTATCAAGGAAAAGATTCACTTTTGATGCTTAAGAAGGCGACTCACCAAAGATAGCAGAAACCATCTGGGATACACGGTGTTTTAAACCAGTGAGCTCAGTGGTCACCTCTTGAAGAGCCGCCTCCACTTTTTTAGCTCGCTGCGTCAAAGCAGTCTTTTCTTCAGCCCAAGTGTTTCTCTCCGCCTCAAAACTAGTCTTCAGTTTTTTCGTTTCGGCCACGCTAAATTGGAATTTTGACTCAGCTTTCCGGGTCTCAGATTCTTGATTCTCCAGCCGGGTCTTTGCATCGGCCAATTGTGATTGAAGTTCAGCAGTGGCATCCTGTACAAGCACAGAGTTGCAAATACATTATTATCCGTGTTACAGGAATATTAGTCCCAAGCCTTTTGCAAGCAACAACACTTGGCACTTGGGGGCTAATGCCTGCCGAAATATTCTTCATATACCAGCTCATGACAGTAAGTCCCAAGCATTTTGCAAGCAAGAGTACTTGGCACTTGGGGGCTAATGCATATCACTTGTGTCTTCTTACTGCTTTATGATGACCCGGTTGTGCCTTAAACTATCACAGCCAGTTCATGGGGGCTATGCAGGTAAGCTCTCTTTTATAAATAATGGTAAACAGGACCGGCTCATTCATGTTGATTAAACCGGTCCTTGGGGAGTATGGATGCAATGTTCATTGTTTAAAATCCTGTTTAAACTTCAATAGTGCAAGCCGGCCTTGGAAGGGTTCTACTAAAGATGCTCATGGTTATTTTAAGTCTACAACTTATTCAATTTTATCACACCCAGTAGACTTGGGGGCTGGCAGGATGTGCATAACTTATTTAACCAGGAATTCATACCTCATATTTTTGATGTATCTGCTTCACCATATCAATTTCAAGATCGCGGCTGGAGTGTACTTGGTTGAGGTAGCCAGAGAGTACTTCACTACTGCTCAACTGAGAATAGTGGGCGACGTCAAATCTCACTTTCCGCTTTTCAATGAACTCTTGTTTAGCGGAATGTCTGGCCAAGACGGTTGGATTTCCCGATTCTCTAAAGCCGGTGCCAGTAATCATAACGTCATCGGTATGAGTCTCCGACGGTGGGTTTGATGATTCAGTACTCAAAGGATTGAGTACTGTTTGGTCACCGGCGAGATCTGGAATTTCTGGTGGGACATCATGAACAGGATCTTCTGGTTGATTTTCAGAAACGTCTGGTGCTGGAACTTGCTGCTCCGGTTCAACGACTTTAGGATCTTCAGCCGCCTTGGTCACCTTTGACTTCTTACTAGGCTTTTCTTGGCCACTGCACGGGTTATGACAAGTCAGTACAATTATAAAAGCATAAGGAGGTACAGAATAAAAGTAATTGTTGTTACCCAAGGGCAGTTTTAAAAGCCGGCAGCTGGGTCTGTGATGAGTCGCTGGAGGAAGAGCGAGAAACCTCCTCGTAGTTTGAATCGGAAGAATTAAGTGGTTGAAGAATGAGACCCGTCAGCGGGTAAAAAGAGTTTAAGTTCGGAAGGACCTCGTTTTGACGTTTCCGTCGAACTGGAGTATTTGGTAAGCCGGAGGATAATTCTTCACCTCCGCTAGTCCGAGTCTGTCGCCGGTTCTCAAGCTGCTGTTGCTTCAAAAGAAAGTGAGGATCCAAATGAGCTAGGGGGTGTGAAAAGCTTGCTTTCTGGGTTACTCGTCAAATTTTCTGTGTTAGCAAAGGTGTTGAGCCGGAGGAAATGATAGTTACCTCTTCTTCAACTGCTTGGCTGGCCCCCGTGTCATCTTGATAATAATTAGTGTCAATAAGATAATTGAAAAAGGAGCCAAGGGAGTCAAGGGCTACCTCCGACTCAGAGTTGTCATTCAGTTCAAACATATCAGAAGCACTTGGTTTCTTCTTTGTCTTTTTGGCGGTTTTCTTGGCGGCTTTCTTGTCAGCCCTGGCCTTTTTGGCAGCTTCATGGTCATATTGCTTTTTCCAAAAATCAGAGTCAGCCTGCGGAAGTCATCAAAGTTGATTTAATAAAAATATATGAATGATGAGGTAAAAGTAAGTAATTTGGAGACTCATGTCCGGTGGCGGGTTAAGTTTGCAGAAAGGGTTCAAACCCACTTTGTTGCAGTCTTCCGCATCTTCATTCAGAAGGGTCTTTGTCATTTCATTGATTGCTTTGTTAGTTAAACGCGCGGAGCTGTGGCATAGTGGATCTTTTGTATCGCCTGTGTAGGTACACATTAAGCCGGGTCGGCGGCTCAACGGTATGATTCGCCAAGAAACCCAACACCGAACCGAGTCAATACCAGTTAACCCATTTACCAGCAGAGCCTTGACCTTCCTAATAGTGGGGGCAAGCTTTTGATGTTCAGCAACGGTAAGCTTTTCAGGAAGATTATGCTTCGGATCAAGACGTTGGACACGATAACGCGACAATGGATTTTCATCAACCGGAGAGGTATCCTTGCAGTAAAACCATGTCTGGTTCCAGTCCTTGGGGTGACTCGGCAGGCAAGCATAGGGGAAGATGGCATCTCTTCTTCATTGAATTGAGATTCCGCCAAGTTCCAAGCTGGGTCCATTCGTAAACTCGTTTTGGTGGTTTAAATAAAAGTCCCTAAAAAGTTTGACACTGGGCTCCTCTTGAAGGTATACTTCGCAGAAGACTTGAAAGTTGCAGATGTTTGACACGGAATTGGGTCCGATGTCTTGAGGATGGAGTTGAAAGAAGTGCAGAACATCTCGGAAAAATTTAGAACTGGGTGGTGTGAAACCCCGACTCATGTGATCAGTAAAAACAATGACTTCGTCATCCTTTGGCTGAGGCCTTTCTTCGCCTGGATCAGGGGTGCGGTAATGCCTGACATTCTTTGCTGGCAAGTACCCAATTTTGACAAAATCTCTGAGTGTGTTCGCAGTGACAATGGAAGGAACCCAATTACATGAAGTGACTGTCTTTGGCGGCATTGTGAAGAGAGAAGCCTAAAGGAAAGAAATTTTTTACCAGTTTAAATTGATTCATTAAGCCAGAAGTAAAGAGCTACAGTATATATTCAGAATGGCGGCTTAAATGGGGCCTAATGATATATGCGTAATTATAAACTGGTGATGTAAGCCGCCATCACAAGCACTGGTATTTAAGATCTCACAAGAGTGAATTTTACTAAGTGTTGGGACAAACAGGTTTCACAGATTAGAGCTATAAGATTGGATCTGTAGCAGTTCAGAAAAATGAAATAAAATCTAAACCTAAGGTGGCGGCAGCAGAATAGTGGGGGTGCCTAGATAAGATCTGTTGCAATGAGGATATATTCTGATATAAAACAACAAGTGCTAAAACTGCTACCGCACAAGATTTGTGTCATTTTCAGATCAAAACTACGCAATCTAGGAAAGAGAAGGAGGAACGGTGATGAACACCGATGAGCAGGGAAACCATAAGGAACATCTATTAAGAGGAAAGGTGAATGCTTACCGACGCTGATGAACAGTGGAGAGGCGCCGCGATGTTCTGGTTCGTTCAGGGTGATGCAACGGCCGGAGTTGAAGCAGTGGACGAAGGTCGACGGCGGCGGAGCTCGGGCGCGCTGGAGCATTGCGAGGAAGAAGATGAAGGCGAGAAGGCAAAGGGGGAGAGTGCAAAGAGGACCCGTGGCCCTATTTATAAGGCTGGAAGGATAAGTGGCATGTGTGGGAATCGACGAGACAAGAATATGGATATGTGACGGCGTGAGCGCCTCGATTTTCGGGAGGTTATTAAAAAATAAGGATCTGTGAAAGATAGGCTGGGTATTGTGCGCAATTACTGACAGATGACGTCATGGCGGTTTTCCGTAATTCCAAGAGATGATGTCATGGCGGGTTACAATATCTCACAAGAAGATGAAGAAGGATTTTTTCTAAGTGTTGAAGATTGACATGAACAAGTTCAAATCAACTTGGGGCCTAATGTTGGGGATATGACTATTGGATATGACCCGCCCAGGAGGGGCCGGGTTATCCCGATGACGGTTCATAAACCAAGCCCGTGAATATGTTGAAGAAGGCGGTTCATGGTAGGCTTGTTAAAAGGCCCAAAGCCCAAAGGCGGCTTAAGGCCCGTGAGTATAAACTGCCATATATATGTGATTGTATTGTAAGGCATGTTAGATAAGTTACCGAGCCGGACACGTTTGTATGAGCCGACCGGGACTCTGTAAGCTGCGGGGCGTCAACCCGTGTATATAAGGGGACGACCCGGCAGCAACTTAGGGCAAGAAACAACAGATCGAGAGCCAGGCTAAGCGTATTCGCTCCCTGGTAATCGAAAACCTTGCAATACCACCTCAAACTGGATTAGGCCTTTACCTTCATCGCAAGGGGACGAACCAGTATAAACTCCTCGCGTCCTTTATCCTGTTTAACCCCTTTAAGCTAACCTCGTCATGATGGCTCCACAACTAATTTCTTCCACTAGGACATCTGCCGTGACAATTCCACGACAGAAATATTATACCGAAGATGAAGGAAAATGCCAGTTGCAGGTGTTTGTCCAGGAGTTATGGCTAAGCAATGTTATTCATGACAATTACTTTGCTTTATCCCATACATTCTACGTCCATGATGGTTATAATACAACAAATTTTCCCATTTTTCTCTATAGAGAAGGACCAATTTGGAAACTTAGAATGAGGTAACCTGTGCTAATACCTCTGCTATCTTCAAGAATGCTTGGTGGTAGTATCGGAAGTACCTGAAGAAAACGTACTTCACTGGCAAAGAAACTCATCAAATTCCCTTACGTTCTCCAGAGACGCATTTACTGGACGATGACTGGGAACACCCTGTTTTGTACTGGTCCCGAACCAAGAATGTGGTAAGGTCTATGAGCTCATTTTATGTACTATATGCTTGCGTCTTACTGTACTCTGTTCATCTAGAACAAGTGCTTAAACCTGAAGAACAACTGTTCTCATTTAAGATTCCATTGCTATCGTGCATACTGCTTTGCTCTTTTATCACTGTATTTACTCATACAAACTTATTTTTATATTGAACGATCCAATGGAAACTCCAATGGCACAATAGGTATGTTTACGCATGTTTCTTTAAGATGTTTGCTCTTATAAATTGCTCCGTTGATTTCAATTTCAATTGTGTATACAGTTGACTTCTCATATCATGCACATTACTAGCATCACAACAGGGCCAATAGTGTTGTTGTACATGTAGACCCGTGGTACCCATCTGAAATCTTGTTGTGCCGTGTAGTTTCCCATACTTTGTATTCTTTTAGTGCTGCTTTCTCTTGAATTGATATGATTTGAACCGTGTCTCTATTTTGATTTGACAAGATAATGCAGTGACCATAGGACATAGATATATGTTTGTTTGATGCTTTTATAATGTACTACTTGGCAATAGAAGACTTGGTAGTTTAATCTTGTCCACCTTACTAATGAACTGGTTCACCAAAATGAGTTTCATATACTAGTACATGCTAAACCTGTTATGTGTCTGCTTGTTTCTTCTTTTAGAATGCTGACAAAATATTGGGGAAGAGTGCCTTATTAAGCAATGGTAAAGGAAGTAATGCAGATAAGGTTCATGATCGAGAGACATCCTTGTTGGTTTCCAACAAAGCTGATAAAACAGCTATGGAAAACTATCTTGAAAATAGTGAGACAACCCCAAAGTCCCATCTTGGTTTACTGTTCGAGTTACTCGCCACTACCGCTTGCACAAGCTATTCAAACTCACTGTCTGAATCAGTTCGGTTTCTTGAGTCTCAACTACAAGTTGAAAGACATCGATTAGCTATGCTGCGACAAGAAGCGGAAGGACTGCGGAAGTCCCTGGAGCATTCAGATGCATACTTTCTGGTGCAACAGCAAGCGTTGGAGGATTTTAGCGCCAAACAGGACAAAGCTAATAAGCTTGCTAAGCTTATTGCCAGCATGGTGGATACCCAGGATAATGTTTCTTGAGCTCTTCTAAAGTTGTTTCAGATATGGACTTGTTTTGCTGCCGCATTTATTTGCACTGGTGGCCAATTTTGACGGCCAGTGTATGTAATATGCTGCTTTGTTCCCTATATTTGCACTGGTGGCGAACTTTGATGCCCAGTGGATGTAATATGTGTAATAGCTGTAATAGGCTAGCGTTAGTTGCTTGCTTATTTATTTCCTTATTGTCTTGTTTAGTTGTTTGCTTATAGTCACTGCAGTTCTTTTTCCACGTTTTTCTAGTGGCCACAATAACCTATTTTTTGTGACTAGGCCACAATAATCATCATGGCAACACACGGACTGTTGTAACCATGGGCCTCCTGCGGGCCATAGGATCCATGGGCCTTCTACGGGCCGTAGGATCCATGGACTTTCTACGGCTCGTATGATCCATGGCCTTCTACGGGCCGTATGATACATGGGCCTTCTACGGGCCATAGGATCCATGGGCCTTCTGCGGGCCATAGGATCCATGGGCCTTCTACGGGGCATATAATCATTTCGCCAAACATGGGCCGTACTATTCGTGGACCATAACGGGCCGTTAATAGGCCGTATTTGATAACACTATGAAAACAACCCAACGGGTTAACGGGCCACAAACGGGCCGAATGTAACCACATGCTGAATTTGGCCCACAAACGGAACAGGCCAGTAACGTACCGTAACTAACCGAATTCTAGAAATGAGCCCAAGAATAAATGGGCCCTTAGAAGGCTGAAAGGTAACATGGGCTGGAAACGGCCGACGGAATAATGGGCCGTTAATGGGTAGAAAGCGATACACTGTTCATTATGGGCCAGTTTCATCTCGGGCCTTTAATGGTCCCAGAGTTACAAAGGGCCTCATATGGGCCGAAAGACATCATGGGCCATACATGGGCCGGAAGTTACAACGGGCTGGAATCATATTGGACGGCCCAGATGAAGCTACTGGGCTTAATTCCGATAGGCCGTAAAGGGCCGAGAGTTAGCTGGCCGTAAATGGGCTATATACGAACAGGCCATTAACAGGCTTTCTGTGGGTGTCGGTGTAGAAAAGTAGGGGCCTTTCTGTACCCCTTTACTTGTGCGTGGGCAGTTGTAGCCACACCTGCGCGCATGCTTGGTGGGGCAAAGGAAGGAAAGATACAAGACTGCCAAGGCAGTACTCAAACCAGAAGCATGAAGAGCGAAGGGACAAGGTGGGCTTCCCCCGGCAAGACCCTTGCCAGGGCGGCCTACATAACCCCGGCAAGAGCCTTGCCGGGGCAACTTGCCCAACACCAGCAGGGCCGCCACCCTTGAGCCTGAGAGCTCTGACACCATTGACGACGTCGAGAACAAGACTCGGGGGCGCCTGCATGGTGGCATGCAGATCTTTGTAAAGAACAAAGGCCTGCGAGCCAAGATAGAAACCAGAAGATGAAGGCCCCCGACAAGATCCTAGCCCGGGACAGACGAAGACCCCCGGCAAGACCCTTGCCGGGGGCGGCCACGAGGCCCCGGCAAGACCCTTGCCGGGGAAATCTGCAGGGCCACGACCAGGCCCGCACCCACCAATGTTCCGCTGCCCCACGCCCGTGCCGACGCGGCAATCAGCCCGCCAACTAGGCATGTGCCTGCATGGCGGCATGCAGCTTCTAGGCCAACTAGTCAAGCACTTGCGTGGTGGCATGCAGATCTTTGTGAAGATCCTGTCACCGCATCAGCTCAACAACCAGCCAGCCAGCATGGCGCTGCATGCCTCATTAGCTTGGACGCGTATCGAAGCAAGGCGAGGCGGTGACGGACGAGACAAGCTTCATTGCCATCCCCGATAAAGTAAGAGGGCACGTCGGCAGCGCATTAAATGCATTTGTCCTATGGTGCCAGGCAATAAGCTTGTACATTGTGGATACTTTCCACCTCCTGTGTGCCACTGTGGCGACCCCTTTGACATATAAAAGGAGGACCGAGGCGTACTGAGGAAGGATTCGGACTTTTTGGACTGGGCTTGCACCGTAGCTAGTTCAGGAGCTCAAGAACACCAAATATACACAAAAGCAGGACTAGGGTTTTACGCATCGTTTGTGGCCCGAACCTGGGTAAAAATCCCCTCGCGCTCATCTTTTAGACCCGCTCTTTGCACAGCTCCACGCCCCGCCAACGGTAGAAGGGGTTCCCCGGGATCCCATCGGTGTCGTTTCCCACATCTTTGGCGCGCCAGGTAGCACTACAAAAAAAAGACACATCCGTGACATTTTGGGCCGAACGAATTTTTTTCTGTCATGCTTATGACACTTCTATGACGATAATTGTGACAAAACCCGGTATCATCATAGATGTGGTGGGATCCTACTTCTATGACAAAAAATCATGACAGAAAATGGGCTTTTCGTCCTGGGTGGGCCGGAGACGCAGCTGCATGACATTCTTTTTGCCGTCCATGATGGAGAAAACCAAGGGCGAGGAAAATATCGGGGAGTTCTCGGTTACGGTGGGTGGTCGGGGGCCGGGCGATGCACGTTTCTCTCGTACACGTAGGCGCGTGGGTACGAGGCGTTGGGCTCTTACTGAACCCGAGCGAGGCGTTTGCCTACTGAACCCGAGCGATTGCACTAGCTACGTTACTGAACCCGAGCGATCGATCCCTTGCTGTTAACTGAAACCGAGTGATTCCTTCGCTACTGCTACTAACTGAAGCCGATCAATGCTGCCTCTCGATGAATAGTGAGCATTGTTGGGGGGGGTTGGATATACAGTTCCCGGTGGGGGGTTGGATGAACAGGAACCCGTGGTAGTACAGGCCGTTGCCGCTAGATGAACAGTACGCCGATCGATCGAGCCGGCGGATGAACAGGACCCCGTGGAGGGCTGGATGAACATGACGACCCCGTGGACGGCTGGTTGAACAGTGGCCGGTGGAGGGCTGGATGAATAGTAGCCCGTGTAGGGGGTGGTTGAACCGGACCCCGTGGAGGGGCTGGTTGAACAGTAGCCGGTGGAGGAGCGGTCGAGGCTGGATGAACAGGAGCCCGTGGATGAATAGTCGCAGGTGGAGGCTGGAGGAGGTCGACGGTGGATGAACAGGTGCCTGTGGAGGCAGTCGACGGTGGATGAGTAGTAGCCCGTGGAGGCAGTCGATGGTGGATATGAACAGCATCCCGTGGAGTCCCGTTTTGCGGTACGCCACACCCCTCCCGATCAACAGGACCCCGTTTCGACCGTAGGAGGTCCGTTTCCTCCGTTTTGTGGTACGCCAGACCCCTCCCGATGAACAGGATCCCGTTTCGACCGTGGCCGGTCGAACACAAGGCCGTTGAATAGAGGGGTAGTGAATAGGCGCTTTAAAATAATTATGGTTTAGGCTTGAACAAATGTGGAATAAACCTAGCGGTTAATTTGACAAGCACAAAACCTACAACAACTAGGCTCACCTATGTGCACCAACAACTTATGCTAAGCAAGATAATCAACTAAGTGATAGCAAGATATATGACAAGAAACAATATGGCTATCACAAAGTAAAGTGCATAAGTAAAGGGTTCGGATAAGAGATAACCGAGGCACGCGGAGACGACGATGTATCCCGAAGTTCACACCCTTGCGGATGCTAATCTCCGTTTGGAGCGGTGTGGAGGCACAATGCTCGCCAAGAAGCCACTAGGGCCACCGTAATCTCCTCACGCCCTCGCACAATGCAAGATGTCGTGATTCCACTAAGGGACCCTTGAGGGCGGTCACCGAACCCGTACAAATGGCAACCCTTGGGGGCGGTCACCGAACCCTTACACTTTGGAAACCCTTGGGGACGGTCACCGGTACACGTCAAATTGCTCGGGGCGATCTCCACAACCTAATTGGAGACCCCGACGCTTGCCCGGAGCTTTACACCACAATGATTGAGCTCCGAACACCACCAACCGTCTAGGGCGCCCAAGCACCCAAGAGGAACAAGCTCAAGGGTACCAAGCACCCAAGAGTAATAAGCTTCTCAACTTGTAACTTCCACGTATCACCGTGGAGAACTCAAACCGATGCACAAATGCAATGGCAAGGGCACACGGAGTGCCCAAGTCCTTCTCTCTCAAATCCCACTGAAGCAACTAATGCTAGGGAGGAAAATGAGAGGTAGAACAAGAAGGAGAACACCAAGAACTCCAAGATCTAGATCCAAGGGGTTCCCCTCACATAGAGGAGAGAGTGATTGGTGGAAATGTAGATCTAGATCTCCTCTCTCTTTTCCCTCAAAAACTAGCAAGAATCCATGGAGGGATTGAGAGTTAGCAAGCTCAAAGAAGGTCAACAATGGGGGAAGAACACGAGCTCAAAGAGATAAGGTTCATTGGGGAAGAAGACCCCCTTTTATAGGAGGGGGGAAATCCAACCGTTATGCGCTCAGCTCGCACACGAGCGGTACTACCGCTCGGGCAGAAGAAGCAGTGAAAAGGAGCAACAAAACAAGTGTTGGAAATATGCCCTAGAGGCAATAATAAAATGGTTATTATTATATTTCCTTGTTCATGATAATTGTCTATTGTTCATGCTATAATTGTGTTATCCGGAAATCATAATACATGTATGAATACATAGACCACAACATGTCCCTAGTGAGCCTCTAGTTGACTAGCTAGTTGATCAACAGATAGTCATGGTTTCCTGACTATGGACATTGGATGTCATTGATAACGGGATCACATCATTAGGAGAATGATGTGATGGACAAGACCCAATCCTAAGCATAGCACAAGATCGTGTAGTTCGTTTGCTAGAGCTTTTCCAAATGTCAAGTATCATTTCCTCAGACCATGAGATTGTGCAACTCCCGGATACCATAGGAGTGCTTTGGGTGTGCCAAACGTCACAACGTAACTGGGTGGCTATAAAGGTGCACTACGGGTATCTCCGAAAGTGTCTGTTAGGTTGGCACGAATCGAGACTGGGATTTGTCACTCCGTATGACGGAGAGGTATCTCTGGGCCCACTCGGTAATGCATCATCATAATGAGCTCAATGTGACCAAGTGTTTGGTCATGGGATCATGCATTACGGTACGAGTAAAGTGACTTGCCGGTAACGAGATTGAACAAGGTATTGGGATACCGACGATCGAATCTCGGGCAAGTAACGTACCGATTGACAAAGGGAATTGTATACGGGATTGATTGAATCCTCGACATCGCGGTTCATCCGATGAGATCATCGTGGAACATGTGGGAGCCAACATGGGTATCCAGATCCCGCTGTTGGTTATTGACCGGAGAGTCGTCTCGGTCATGTCTGCATGTCTCCCGAACCCGTAGGGTCTGCACACTTAAGGTTCGGTGACGCTAGGGTTGTAGAGATATTAGTATGCGGAAATCCGAAAGTTGTTCGGAGTCCCGGATGAGATCTCGGATGTCACGAGGAGTTCCGGAGGTAAAGATTTATATATGGGAAGTCCTATTTTGGCCACCGGAAAATGTTCGGGATTTTTCGGTATTGTACCGGGAAGGTTCTAGAAGGTTCCGGAGTGGGGCCCACCTGCATGGGGGGACCCACATGAACGTGGGTAGTGGGGGAAAGGCCCCACACCCCTGGTCAAGGCGCACCAAGACCCCCCCTTAGAAGGAATAAGATCATATCCCGAAGGGATAAGATCAAGATCCCTAAAAAAGGGGGATAACAATCGGTGGGGAAGGGAAATGATGGGATTTCTTTCCCCCACCTTTGCCAACGCCCCAATGGACTTGGAGGGCAAGAAACCAGCCCCCTCCACCCCTATATATAGTGGGGAGGTGCATGGGAGCTGTATCCCTGCCCCTGGCGCCTCCCTCTCCCTCCCGTGACACCTCTCCCTCTCGCTGAGCTTGGCGAAGCCCTGCCGAGATCCCCGCTGCTTCCACCACCACGCCATCGTGCTGCTGGATCTCCATCAACCTCTCCCTCCCCCTTGCTGGATCAAGAAGGAGGAGACGTCTTCCCCAACCGTACGTGTGTTGAACACGGAGGTGCCGTCCGTTCGGCGCTCGGTCATCGGTGATTTGGATCACGACGAGTACGACTCCATCAACCCCGTTCACTTGAACGCTTCCGCTCGCGATCTACAAGGGTATCTAGATGCACTCTTTTCCCTCTCGTTGCTAGAAGACTCCATAGATTGTTCCTGGTGATGCGTAGAAATTTTTTAATTTCAGCAACGATCTCCAACAGTGGTATGAGAGCCAGGTCTATGCGTAGTTTCTATGCGCGAGTAGAACACAAACTTGTTGTGGGCCTAGATGTTGTCAATTTTCTTGCCACTACTAGTCTTATCTTGTTTCGGCGGCATCGTGGGATGAAGCGGCCCAGACTGACCTTACACGTACGCTTACGTGAGACAGGTTCCACCGACTGACATGCACTAGTTGCATAAGGTGGCTAGCGGGTGTCTGTCTCTCCCACTTTAGTCGGATCGGATTCGATGAAAAGGGTCTTTATGAAGGGTAAATACAAATTGGCATATCACATTGTGGTTTTGGCGTAGGTAAGAAACGTTCTTGCTAAGAAACCTATAGCAGCCACGTAAAAACTTGCAACAACAATTAGAGGACGTCTAACTTGTTTTTGCAGCATATGCCGTGTGATGTGATATGGCCAAAAGGACGTGATGAATGATATATGTGATGTATGAGATTGATCATGTTCTTGTAATAGGAATCACGACTTGCATGTCGATGAGCATGACAACCGGCAGGAGCCATAGGAGTTGTCTTAATTTATTTATGACCTGCGTGTCAACATATAACGTCATGTAAATTACTTTACTTTATTGCTAAACCGTTAGCCATAGTAGTATAAGTAATAAATGACGAGACAACTTCATGAAGACACGATGATGGAGATCATGATGATGGAGATCATGGTGTCATGCCGGTGACGACGATGATCATGGCGCCCCGAAGATGGAGATCAAAAGGAGCAAAATGATATTGGCCATATCATGTCACTATTTGATTGCATGTGATGTTTATCATGTTTTACATCTTATTTGCTTAGAACGACGGTAGCTTAAATAAGATGATCCCTCGAAATAATTTCAAGAAAGTGTTCCCCCTAACTATGCACCGTTGCGAAGGTTCGTTGTTTCGAAGCACCACGTGATGATCGGGTGTGATAGATTCTAACGTTCGAACACAACGGGTGTAAGCCAGATTTACACACGCAATAC
Source organism: Aegilops tauschii subsp. strangulata (assembly GCF_002575655.3). Taxonomy (NCBI): domain Eukaryota; kingdom Viridiplantae; phylum Streptophyta; class Magnoliopsida; order Poales; family Poaceae; genus Aegilops; species Aegilops tauschii. The sequence continues at coordinate 284,623,235 of NC_053037.3, forward strand.
ACTTAGGTTAACTTGACGAGCCTAGCATGTACAGTCATGGCCTCGGAACACGGAAGACCGAAAGGTCGAGCATGAGTCGTATAGAAGATACGATCAACATGAAGATGCTCACCGATGTTGACTAGTCCGTCTCACGTGATGATCGGACACGGCCTAGTTGATTCGGATCATGTTTCACTTAGATGACTAGAGGGATGTCTATCTGAGTGGGAGTTCATTGAATAATTTGATTAAATGAACTTAATTATCATGAACTTAGTCTAAAATCTTTACAATATGTCTTGTAGATCAAATGGCCCACGCTAATGTTGCCCTCAACTTCAATGCGTTCCTAGAGAAAACTAAGCTGAAAGATGATGGTAGCAACTATACGGACTGGGTCCGGAACCTGAGGATCATCCTCATAGCTGTCAAGAAAGATTATGTCCTAGAAGCACCGCTAGGTGACGCACCCATCCCAGAGAACCAAGACATTATGAACGCTTGGCAGCAGCGTGCTGATGATTACTCCCTCGTTCAGTGCGGCATGCTTTACAGCTTAGAGCCGGGGCTCCTAAAGCGTTTTGAGCAACACGGAGCATATGAGATGTTCGAAGAGCTGAAAATGGTTTTCCAAGCTCATGCCCGGGTCGAGAGATATGAAGTCTCCGACAAGTTCTTCAGTTGTAAGATGGAGGAAAATAGTTCTGCCAGTGAACACATACTCAAAATGTCTGGGTTACACAACCGCTTGACTCAGCTGGGAGTTAATCTCCCGGATGACGCGGTCATTGACAGAATCCTTCAGTCGCTTCCACCGAGCTACAAGAGCTTTGTGATGAACTTCAATATGCAGGGGATGGAAAAGACCATTCCTGAGGTATATTCAATGCTGAAATCAGCGCAGGTGGAGATCAAAAAGGAACATCAAGTGTTGATGGTGAATAAAACCACTAAGTTCAAGAAAGGCAAGGGTAAGAAGAACTTCAAGAAGGACGGCAAGGGAGTTGCCGCGCCCGGTAAGCCAGTTGCCGAGAAGAAGCCAAAGAATGGACCCAAGCCTGAGACTGAGTGCTTTTATTGCAAGGGAAGTGGTCACTGGAAGCGGAACTGCCCCAAGTACTTAACGGACAGGAAGGCCGGCAACACCAAAGGTATATGTGATATACATGTTATTGATGTGTACCTTACGAGCACTCGTAGTAGCTCCTGGGTATTTGATACCGGTGCGGTTGCTCATATTTGTAACTCAAAGCAGGAGCTGCGGAATAAACGAAGACTGGCAAAGGACGAGGTGATGATGCGCGTCGGGAATGGTTCCAAGGTCGATGTGATCGCCGTCGGCACGCTACCTCTACATTTACCTACGGGATTAGTTTTAAACCTCAATAATTGTTATTTAGTGCCAGCTTTGAGCATGAACATTGTATCAGGATCTCGTTTAATTCGAGATGGCTGCTCATTTAAATCCGAGAATAATGGTTGTTCTATTTATATGAGAGATATGTTTTATGGTCATGCCCCGCTGGTTAATGGTTTATTCTTAATGAATCTCGAACGTAGTGTTACACATATTCATAGTGTGAGTACCAAAAGATGTAAGGTTGATAATGATAGTCCGACATACTTGTGGCACTGCCGTCTTGGTCACATTGGTGTCAAGCACATGAAGAAACTCCATGCTGATGGACTTTTAGAGTCTCTTGATTACGAATCATTTGACACGTGCGAACCATGCCTCATGTGTAAGATGACCAAGACTCCGTTCTCCGGAACAATGGAGCGAGCAACCAACTTATTGGAAAACATACATACTGATGTGTGCGGTCCAATGAGTGTTGAGGCTCGCGGTGGCTATCGTTATGTTCTCACTCTCACTGATGACTTGAGTAGATATGGGTATGTCTACCTAATGAAACACAAGTCTGAGACCTTTGAAAAGTTCAAGGAATTTCAGAGTGAGGTTGAGAATCGACGTGACAGGAAAATAAAATTCTTACGATCAGATCATGGAGGGGAATATTTGAGTCACGAATTTGGTACACACTTAAGGAAATGTGGAATAGTTTCACAACTCACGCCGCCTGGAAAACCTCAGCGAAATGGTGTGTCCGAACGTCGTAATCGCACTCTATTGGATATGGTGCGATCTATGATGTCTCTTACTGATCTACCGCTCTCATTTTGGGGCTATGCTTTAGAGACTGCCACATTCACTTTAAATAGGGCTCCGCCGAAATCCATTGAGACGACACCGTATGAATTATGGTTTGGGAAGAAACCTAAGCTGTCGTTTCTAAAAGTTTGGGGATGCGATGCTTATGTCAAGAAACTTCAACCTGAAAAGCTCGAACCCAAGTCCGAAAAATGCGTCTTCATAGGATACCCTAAGGAAACCATTGGGTATACCTTCTACCTCAGATCCGAAGGCAAGATCTTTGTTGCCAAGAACAGGTCCTTTCTGGAGAAAGAGTTTCTCTCGAAAGAAGTAAGTGGGAGGAAAGTGGAACTTGATGAAGTACTACCTCTTGAACCGGAAAGTAGCGCAGCTCTGGAAGATGTTCCTGTGGTGCCTGCACTGACTAGAGAGGAAGCTAATGATGATGATCAAGGTACTTCGGATCAAGTTACCACTGAACTTCGTAGGTCCACGAGGACACGTTCCACACCAGAGTGGTATGGCAACCCTGTCCTGGAAATCATGTTGTTAGACAACGGTGAACCTTCAAACTATGAAGAAGCAATGGCGGGCCCAGATTCCAACAAATGGCTAGAAGCCATGAAATCCGAGATAGGATCCATGCATGAAAACAAAGTATGGACTTTGACTGACTTGCCCGATGATCGGCGAGCCATAGAAAATAAATGGATCTTTAAGAAGAAGACAGACGCGGATGGTAATGTGACCATCTATAAGGCTCGACTTGTCGCTAAGGGTTATCGACAAGTTCAAGGGGTTGACTACGATGAGACTTTCTCACCCGTATCGAAGCTGAAGTCCGTCTGAATCATGTTAGCAATTGCCACATTCTATGATTATGAGATATGGCAAATGGACGTCAAAACGGCATTCCTTAATGGCTTTCTTAAGGAAGAATTGTATATGATGCAGCCGGAAGGTTTTGTCGATCCTAAGAATGCTAACAAGGTATGCAAGCTCCAGCGCTCCATCTATGGGCTGGTGCAAGCATCTCGGAGTTGGAACATTCGATTTGATGAGATGATCAGAGCGTTTGGGTTTACACAGGCTTATGGAGAAGCCTGTGTTTACAAGAAAGTGAGTGGGAGCTCTGTAGCATTTCTCATATTATATGTGGATGACATACTGTTGATGGGAAATGATATAGAATTCTTAGGAAGCATAAAGGGCTACTTGAACAAGTGTTTTTCAATGAAGGACCTTGGAGAAGCTACTTATATATTAGGCATCAAGATCTATAGAGATAGATCAAGACGCCTCATTGGTCTTTCACAAAGTACGTACCTTGACAAGATATTGAAGAAGTTCAATATGGATCAGTCCAAGAAGGGGTTCTTGCCTGTATTGCAAGGTGTGCAATTGAGCACGGCTCAATGCCCGACCACGGCAGAAGATAAAGAAAAGATGAGTGTTGTCCCCTATGCCTCGGCCATAGGGTCTATTATGTATGCCGTGCTGTGTACCAGACCTGATGTAAACCTTGCCGTAAGTTTGGTAGGAAGGTACCAAAGTAATCCCGGCATGGAACACTGGACAGCGGTCAAGAATATCCTGAAGTACCTGAAGAGGACTAAGGATATGTTTCTCGTTTATGGAGGTGACGAAGAGCTCGTCGTAAAGGGTTACGTTGATGCTAGCTTCGACACAGATCTGGATGACTCTAAGTCACAAACCGGATACGTGTATATTTTGAATGGTGGGGCAGTAAGCTGGTGCAGTTGCAAGCAAAGCGTTGTGGCGGGATCTACATGTGAAGCGGAATACATGGCGGCCTCAGAGGCAGCACAAGAAGCAATCTGGGTGAAGGAGTGCATTACCGACCTAGGAGTTATTCCCAATGCGTTGGGCCCGATGACTCTCTTCTGTGACAACACTGGAGCTATTGCCCTTGCCAAGGAGCCCAGGTTTCACAGGAAGACCAGGCATATCAAGCGTCGCTTCAACTCCATTCGTGAAAATGTTCAAAATGGAGACATAGATATTTGTAAAGTACATACGGACCTGAATGTAGCAGATTCGATGACTAAACCTCTCCCTAGAGCAAAACATGATCAACACCAGAACTCTATGGGTGTTCGATTCATCACAATGTAACTAGATTATTGACTCTAGTGCCAGTGGGAGGCTGTTGGAAATATGCCCTAGAGGCAATAATAAAATGGTTATTATTATATTTCCTTGTTCATGATAATTGTCTATTGTTCATGCTATAATTGTATTATCCGGAAATCGTAATACATGTGTGAATACATAGACCACAACATGTCCCTAGTGAGCCTCTAGTTGACTAGCTAGTTGATCAACAGATAGTCATGGTTTCCTGACTATGGACATTGGATGTCATTGATAACGGGATCACATCATTAGGAGAATTATGTGATGGACAAGACCCAATCCTAAGCATAGCACAAGATCGTGTAGTTCATTTGCTAGAGCTTTTCCAAATGTCAAGTATCATTTCCTCAGACCATGAGATTGTGCAACTCCCGGATACCATAGGAGTGCTTTGGGTGTGCCAAACGTCACAACGTAACTGGGTGGCCATAAAGGTGCACTACGGGTATCTCCGAAAAGTGTCTGTTGGGTTGGCACGAATCGAGACTGGGATTTGTCACTCCGTATGACGGAGAGGTATCTCTGGGCCCACTCGGTAATGCATCATCATAATGAGCTCAATGTGACCAAGTGTTTGGTCACGGGATCATGCATTATGGTACGAGTAAAGTGACTTGCCGGTAACGAGATTGAACAATGTATTGGGATACCGACGATCGAATCTCGGGCAAGTAACGTACCGATTGACAAAGGGAATTGTATACGGGATTGATTGAATCCTCGACATCGTAGTTCATCCGATGATATCATCGTGGAACATGTGGGAGCCAACATGGGTATCCAGATCCCGCTGTTGGTTATTGACCGGAGAGTCGTCTCGGTCATGTCTGCATGTCTCCCGAACCCATAGGGTCTACACACTTAAGGTTCGGTGACGCTAGGGTTGTAGAGATATTAGTATGCGGAAATCCGAAAGTTGTCCGGAGTCCCGGATGAGATCCCGGACGTCACGAGGAGTTCCGGAATGGTCCGGAGGTAAAGATTTATATATGGGAAGTCATATTTTGGCCACCGGAAAATGTTCGGGATTTTTCGGTATTGTACCGGGAAGGTTCTAGAAGGTTCTGGAGTGGGGCCCACCTACATGGGGGGACCCACATGCACGTGTGTAGTGGGGGCAAGGCCCCACACCCCTGGTCAAGGCGCACCAAGATCCCCCCTTAGAAGGAATAAGATCATATCCCGAAGGGATAAGATCAAGATCCCTAAAAAAGGGGATAACAATCGGTGGGGAAGGGAAATGATGGGATTTCTGTCCCCCACCTTTGCCAACGCCCCAATGGACTTGGAGGGCAAGAAACCAGCCCCCTCCACCCCTATATATAGTGGGGAGGCGCATGGGAGCTGTACCCCTGCCCCTGGCGCCTCCCTCTCCCTCCCGTGACACCTCTCCCTCTCGCTGAGCTTGGCGAAGCCCTGCCGAGATCCCCGCTGCTTCCACCACCACGCCGTCGTGCTGCTGGATCTCCATCAACCTCTCCCTTCCCCTTGCTGGATCAAGAAGGAGGAGACGTCTTCCCCAATCGTACGTGTGTTGAACGCGGAGGTGCCGTCCGTTCGGCGCTCGGTCATCGGTGATTTGGATCACGACGAGTACGACTCCATCAACCCCGTTCACTTGAACGCTTCCGCTCGAGATCTACAAGGGTATGTGGATGCACTCTTTTCCCTCTCGTTGCTAGAAGACTCCATAGATTGTTCTTGGTGATGCGTAGAATTTTTTTAATTTCTGCAACGATCTCCAACAACAAGAACCTTGGGGCGGTAGTACCGCATAAGGCAGCAGTACTACCGCTGAGAACAGCGGTACTACCGCTTCCCCGGGCGGTACTACCGTGGAGTTAGGAGGGCAGGAGAGATACAGACTCGAGCGGTACTGCCGCGGTGGTAGGGCGGTACTACCGCTCGTGAGCGGTACTGCCGCCCTACTGCCGCCGCGAAGTACCGCACTATCCGACACGAAAAATGACCCCTCGAGTCGACGCGGTAGGGGCCTGGTACCGTAGCGGTACTACTACTGAGGACCCACCAGCGGTACTACCGCTGCGGAGCGGTACTGCCGCTTGTGACCCCTAAGCGGTACTACCGTTGGGTACCGCGGTACTACCGCTGGGACCGTCCTAAAGCCACTTCCAGGAAAACAAGTATACTACATGGGAAACCAAAACTGCCATAACTTCTGCATATGAGCTCCGAATTGAGCAAACTCAAGCTTGTTGGAAACAAGACGACGAGTAGCATCAAAACAGCCTCCCACTATGGTGGGTCCCAGCTAGCAGGGGGAGTATTCATTTTTTTGTGCGTAATAAGGAGGCACTTCCTTGCGTGCGAAGATATAGCTGGTGGGTCCGACCTGTCAGCGAAGGGAATGTTTTTTTCGTGAAATATAGAGGCCCTTCTGGTGGTCCTGGCTGTCAGGTGGAGGAATCATTATTTTGCATGTAATAAGGAGGCATTTCCTTTTGTGGGCCCCTACTGTCAGCCTCTTCCGATGGCTGTTGTATGTTGACCATGTTGACCTCGCCGTGCCGAGAGCACAAACGCGATGGACGAGGGCGAGGTCCAGGAAGGGAACGACCCAGAGCCGGCGAAGCCACCGCAGTGGATGCCCACGCTGAGGGGAGTACGAGCGCTGACTGGTCGGCTGCGCGGTGAGGCTGACGTCGCCGGAAAATAACAGGATGTGCAGGTGGGTAGAGGGATGGCCTGGCGGCAGCACAGCCAGCCACGGGAGGAGGGAGCAGGCAGTCCCACCGGTGCTGGTTTGGGCGGCTGGAGCAGGAAGATCAGAGAATGAAGAAGCACAGCGGCCGTTGGATGGACATCCAACAGTCTCTACTCTGTGTTGACTAAGTTGACAAAGCCTTGCGTACGCGTCAAAAAAAATTAGGACAGTGTCATCGTCAACCTAGTAGGCCGAGAAGTCAGCCTCCAAATCTGTGGAAAATAACATACAGCCCATTTGCCATTGTTTTCAATAATTTACAGCCCATTTGCTAATTCTTAAGGATATTTGAAGCCCATATTCTTTTTATTAGCATTACAGACCATATATTCTGGGCACTGCTAAAAAATTCAACTAAATTTTGCATATTTCGGTGGGGTCCGAACTCTTTTAATCACAAAATTTCAAGTCACGTTAAAAATAATTTTTAAAAATTACATCAAAATAAAATTCAAAAAAAATTATCCACAAAAAATGAATGAAATTTAAAATCTTAAGTAGCAAGATGCCCGTGCGTTGCACGGAACATGAAGATGCATTTGTATGAGTAGTTTATCTTGTGGGAGAAAAGATGATATTTTAATGTAATTGCCAGTTGGCTTTAGTTTTTATAAGAGTAGAGAGTAGATAAATCCAGAAAAATGATATTTTAATGTAATTGCCGGTTGGCTTTGGTTTAAAAATTTACAGCCCATTTCTTACAACTTATAGCCCATTTTCTGGGGAAGCCCATTTCTTACTACTTACATCCCTCCTTGCCTTGAAAGATTTGCAGCCCAGCAGGGCTGAGAAAAGCAAGTAGGCCTCGGTTTTGGTATTCTCCAAAAATAGAACTAGGCTAGCCATTTTCAGAAAGAAAAAAGATATCAACTGGGCTCGTCATGTGCTTAAATAAAAGCGTAAGCATGGGCTAGATGGGCCATAGCCCCCGCACAGCGTGCAGTTGAGCTCCGTCTCTGAAACTAAAAAACAACTGGGCGAGCTGCTGGGTCCCTGTTGTTATCCACTCCTTGTGTAATTTTCTCGTTTATTGACTACATTGACAATGGCGTGGGACCCAGTTGTCAAACAATTAGGAGGAAGTATTTTTTGGCTTGTAATAACGAGGCACGTGCTTGCATAATGCAATGACCCTGGTGGGTCCCTACTGTCAGCCTCTCCACGTACAGTCATCTCCTAGTTCCTATTGGTTGTTGACCATGTTGACAACGGCAGACGGCGGCGGGTCAGCGAGCGAACCAAGGCGGAGAACGACGTCGTGGCCTCAGACAGGAACGAACATCAACTATGGATGATGCGGCAGTGTAGTGGTAGGTGGAGGGGAGTACGAGGGCAACAACATGCAACTCAAGCTTACAAACGGTACAAAAAGCCCAAGGATTAATTGTTCATAATATTTTTAGACAAAACCCAAATTGAACATGGAAGTAACATCTAACCCAACCACTCTTTTTCACAGTCACAAACAAATGGATCACTCTGATCCATAAAATCATCATCCTGTGCAAAAAAAAATTATTTCAGGATGACTACAACTTGTTATAAATAGAAGCCGAGCACATTTAGAAGCCCATTTGTCCACCTGAAACTTCTTTTTTTGCTGTTCAACGTGTCCTTCCGTGAGAAATCTCTTGCGGTAAAACTTAAGCCTCATGGACAATAGTAACCTCGCATTCAACAGGAAGAATGTGACAAAGCTTCTGTTTGCCTAGTTGGATGCATATCCTTCCATCGTTATTGTCCTCAAACGAATGTCATGAGAACTGACAAAATCCTGGTGCTTATTACGCCACCGATTGGTTATACATTTTCTCCATGTGGTCGCAGTACCTAAGTAACATGAAGATTGGAAACAGTTAAGGTCTAAGAAAAGAGTATGTTGAAAGAGCGACAGCTGAACGGTTAATTCTAGTACAATATATACGGGCTTTCAATGTGCATGAAATCATCACCTCTATATATAAATTCTCCAGAGATCAAAAGCATCCCAGCTAGCCAATAATTATGTTCAGATCAAAACTAGACATTCCGATATATAAGATCTTGACAGAATCCAGCAACATTGATAGGCTATCCATGGACGAACTCTTCATTGAGCATATAACATAATATTAGTACCCAAAGTGTACTCCAAGATGATATAAAACTTATGCGCACAAATGAAAAATGCAGCTTATGATTACAAATGTGTAGATGATAATATACGGTACCTGAAAAGGTGAGGATCCAAACACCAACTTCCTGTGATCATTAAACGGATCACGAATTACACCCAAGGTCTCCAGTTTGGGTGCAGAGACGATAGTTATTTGCGAAGGTCTATAACAATTATCAAAGAGCAACCTTTGAAGTGAAGGGGCATCTTCGATGATGAGCTATAGTCATTCAAAACAAATTCCAATGCTTTTAAGGTGAGGCGACTTTATTTGGAGATAACTGATAGGGATTTCTATTCCCAAAACAATCAGCAAGCGCTCCAGGGCAGGGCAACTGGAGTGGATGATGCTGTGCAGTGAGGCCTCCGACAGATAAACCACCACAAGCGAATGTTTTTTTAGCAATGGGAGTCAAAGCATTTGTACCAGATCGTCTAGTAGATGGCACCGGGCGAAGGTGGTGGTGTGGAGAGAGGAGGAAAACCGTGAGAAGGACAACGGTGGTGTGGGCACGAATTCTTGGCGTGTTCGTGGTATGAAACTTTCGTGGTAATGGCAGAACTCAAACTGTTGGAGTTTTCCATATTCAGGGGATGTCAGCCAAGCATCCATCGTGTCGGGTATGGACAGCAGGTAGCGTGTCAGGATGCAGAGGGGTTGAACGGGGCCCTGCTGGCGAGAGGAGACGATGGCTTTGAGGAGATCAAATTTAGGAAGGACAGATATCTGACGACAGTCGAGATTGAGGGGCGCGGTGCGCCATAGAGGGCGCCATCGAGTTGAGAGGACTTGTGTGCGGTAGCAATCCTTGGTGGGGAGAAGCGAGATGATCTCCTCAAGGATGACATCTGGGAGATCGCTGATGCGGTCCACCGGAGATACTACCGGTTCCTCTGATCCGGGTGGGGGGGGGGGGGGGGCTCGCCGCTTCTCCCCGCGCTGCCGGGTGCGGGATCTACAACCGGCGTCGCCACTGGCGGGAGCCTCATCTTCTTGGCGTTGGGGCCAGCCGACTCCATTTTCCTTGTGGGCGTCGCGCCGAGCTCACGGGTTTGAGCAGAGTAGCCAGAGACGAGCCTAGTGGCAGTGCGAGTGGGGAACAAGGTGGGCTGGGGTTTTCTGTAGGAGTGGAAGAAGTGGAGTAGGTGTTTTCTGTGCGAGTGAGGAAGAAGGTGAGCGGGGGGTTTTCTGGAGGAGTGAGGAAGATGGGGAGCGGGGGGAATTGGGGGGCGACGAAAGCGGGAGAGTCCAACGAGCTGTAGCATAAGTGGAAGCGAGGAGGAAGGAGGGTTTTTTGGGATCGCCCTCTCTTCAAGAAATATGGGCTTCTCCTCGCAAAAAACAAAAACAAATGGGCTTTAAGATGGATAGGCTTTTGTATCATCCCAGTCGGCTTCCCATGTTTCGTACTGGAGGGCCTTAACACTAGAGGCAGCCCGAGACACTCTCCATCTTATTGCCCATTCGAAAGAAAAAAAGAGACGCCTCCAGCTTATGGCTACTCATCGGTAACCTTTTTCAACTTGGCATCCACCAAATTAGAGGATGTGGTACAGGATGCAGACACTCACACTGGTCGCGTAGCGCGACAAAGTGAGGTGTCAAATAACAGGCCTACAATATACTTACTAGATTGTAAAGGTTCACAGGCTAGTCAACATTCACATTAAACTAAGCTTCAGAAGATACGGTATGCATACTAACATTCAGAAGAACAAAAGTTTAGCATGTTTATGCATCTCAATGATTCACCATACTATAACCAATACAAAGCTGTGAGAAGATGTGGAAATAAAGAAAATCGGTTGATGCTTCTCTAAGCAAAGGGCCTCTCTGCGCACGCATTAATTTCCTGGGCATGCTTGTTTCTTCTCAATGTTGCGAGCACTTTTCGCATGTTGGCAACTCCACAGCTAGCTAGCTGCCTCATCTTGCAATTGATGCTGACACATTTCCAGCAAACACATGAGGCAATAGAGATGACTCAACATGAGTCCATATTGTGCAGTTCCCCTGAAATCATCTTCATTGTCCTGAATCTGAAAAGATAGGAAAACAATAGCTATACTTAAACGGTGTTGCAAAACAGTAGCACATATCAATAGCTCGGCATGACAAAACACGATCATCTAGACGAAGGGGATACTGAACTGCCTGAGGAAGATTATATATAATTTCATAAGTCCTTGGTTGATTTCCAGCTTCGGCTGCACTGCTTGTTTGCTACTCCACACATGACAGGATCGTTCTGCACTGCAATCAGCAAGTCAACGTACGAATAAGCTTATTTCATCTTGCGGTGGTCATTGTACCTGGTTACAAATGTAGGAATACCTGGAGCACCATGAGGTTAGCCGACAGCAGGTAGATGCAGCCATATAAATTTTGTGTGGTGCTACCAAAATTGAGGTTTTTATCCCTTCCCGTTATGATAATTCTTCTTGAAGTTGGTAGAATATGACGGCTTGTTCTTTGCATCAAACTTGCCTTTCCCCTGAGATTTGTTCTTGTTGTTTTGGGGCTGGTTGGGCTGGAAGTTCTTCTCGTGTACCATGTGGGCACTAGAAGCTCCCTCAGTGACCCGAGCACGTGTGTCTTTTGCTCTCGCCTTCTCTTCAAATTTAAGACTGCTAATGAGATCCGAAATGGAAAACACATGTCTCTTGTTTTTCGGAGAAGTAGCAAAATCGTTCCACGAAGGTGGAAACTTGGCAATGATGGTCCCAGAAACAAATTTGTTCAGCAACACACACTTAAAGTACTCAAGTTCCTTAGCGAGTGACTGTATCTCATGAGTCTACTGAACCACAGAGCGCTCATCAGTCATCTTGTAGTCACAGAATTGCTCCATGAAGTACAACTCGTTGCTAGCGCCCGAGGCCCCAAACGTGGCCTCGAGCGCAGCCCACATGTCTTTGCCGCTGTCAAATGACATATATGAATCCAAAAAGGAATCGTCAAGAACACTCAGCAGGGCGGCTTCGAAGAGGGTATCCATGTTCTCAAAAGCTTCCTCTTGTGTAGGATTAAAATCGCCCTCAGGCTTACCCTAAGTGGCGTCATAGCAGTACATGATCTAAAACCAATATACTGCTCTTGTGCGCCACCTTTTATATTGCACCCCCTTAAAAGTAGGCGGCTTCAAAAGTGCAGCAAAACCACTCGGAGTAAATTGCCTATAATCAGGTTTTTGGATTGGATTGTTGAATATATGAGCAATTTACTATGAGATTTAATCCGAATCAACAGTAAATAGATCACGACGACAATTGCAAAGATCAAAGTAATGATGCGGACTAAACCAGGAGGATAGAATCACATAGTGTACAGCAGGAGCAGAACCGCTGTGGTTGATGTTGTCACTCATGTCGTTGATGAAGAGGTTACCGAGGTCGGGGAAGAAGGCTGTCGTTGAGGAAGTGGTCGCTGGCAGCAGTCACAGGAGTGTGCTCCCCAAAAACCTGATCGCCCCTCTCCCGTCCAGGATCACGAAAAGCGGGGTTCGGAGGACTGTTGTCCCTTCTTGCGGTGCACGCCGGAAGGAGGGCTGGAGAAGAATTGCATGGCGGCGCTAAGATCTGGAACGGTGCAAAACCTTATGATACAGCGGCGGCTAGGGTAGAGCCTGTTAGGTCGGTCGTGCGAGTAAGACCAAGTATAATAGTAGGCCTTTGGCCCAAACCCCACATCCAAGTCAATAATAGCCCCACTATCCAAAAGAATCAGAAACGGCTGAGTAATTAAGGCGTCTGTTAATTATGAATTAATGACTTAATAAATTTTCCGACCAACAAAAATATAGACCACGTGGATAGCATTTGTCCTTGGACAGGCTCATTCCCGAAGAGCGCGCGTGTAGGTTTCCTATTATCATGCTCATGCAAATGCTAGAATAGATCACATTATAACACTAGTAAAAAAAGACACATCCGTGACATTTTGGGCCGAACGAATTTTTTTTCTATCATACATATGACACTTCTATGACGATAATTGTGACAAAACCCGGTATCATCATAAATGTGGTGGGCTCCTACTTCTATGACAAAAAATCATGACAGAAAATGGGCTTTTCGTCCTGGGCGGGCCGGAGACGCAGCTGCATGACATTCTTTGGGCCATCCATGACGGAAGAAACCGTGGTAGAAGCGAGGGGGAGGAAAATTTCGGGGAGTTCCCGGTTACGGTGGGAGGTCAGGGGCCGAGCGATGCACGTTTCTCTCGTACACGTACGCGCGTGTGTGTGAGGCGTTGGCTCTAACTGAACCCGAGCGAGGCGTTGGGCTCTAACTGAACCCGAGCGATTGCACTGCAGGCTACGCGTTACTGAACCCGAGCGATCGATCGATGGCTGTTAACTGAACCCGATCGAGCGATTCCTTCGCTACTGCTGCTAACTGAAGCCGATCGATGCTGCCTCTGGGATGAACAGTGAGCGTTGCGGGGGGGGGGGGGGGTTGGAGGAAAAGTGAGCGGTGGCATTGCCTCTGGATGAACAGGACCCCGTGGTGTGGTGGAGGGCTGGATGAACAGTAGACGGTGGAGGGGTGCCCGTGGAGGGGTGGTTGAACAGGACCCGGTGGTGTGGAGGGCTGGATGAACAGTAGACGGTGGAGGGGTGCCCGTGGAGGGGTGGTTGAACAGTAGCCGGTGGAGTAGCGCGCGGTTGAGGCTGGATGAACAGGAGCACTTGGAGGCTGGAGGACGTCGACGGTAGCCCGTGGAGGCTGGAGGAGTTCGACGGTGGAGATGAACAGTATCCCGTGGAGTCCCGTTTTGCGGTACGCCACACCCCTCCCGATGAACAGGACCCCCGTTTCGACCGTAGGAGGTCCGTTTCATCCGTTTTGCGGTACGCCACACCCCTCCCGATCAACAGGACCCCTGTTTCGACCGTAGGAGGTCTGTATCCTCCGTTTTACGGTACGCCACACCCCTCCCGATCAACAGGACCCCCGTTTCGACCGTAGGAGGTCCGTTTCGTCCGTTTTGCGGTACGCCACGCCCCTCCCGATCAACAGGACCCCCGTTTCGACCGTAGGAGGTCCGTTTCCTCCGTTTTGCGGTACGCCACACCCCTCCCGATCAACAGGACCCCGTTCTGAACATAGGAGGTCCGTTTCCTCCGTTTTGCGGTATGCCATGCCTCGTTTCCATCGCCTGTTCTGTCCAAGCCCTCCCGATGAACACGACCATGCATTCCGTTCCGACCTAGCCGGTTGGCTCCCACGCGTTCCGTTGTCTCCCGATGAACACGACGCATTCCGTTGCCTCCCCATGAACACGACGCATTCCGTTGCCTCCCCATGAACACGACGACGACGCTGCTTCTCCGTTCCGACCCAGCCATGTACACGAGCCCTGGCCGTACGTATGTGTGAGTAGGCGTTCGAGACCCCGCCCGTATGTACACATACGTGGCCGTATTTTCTTTCTTGCACCCTAGCCGTTGTACGTACGTGTACATGCTACGTGCGCGCCTCTACTACGACACATGCGCGCCTCTACATCGACCAGTATGTACGTACACGTTCGCGACCAGAATGACAACGCTACGTACGCTTCGACCAGGTGGGTCCCGACTGTCAGGCACTTCCTTGCCTGCGAAGATGTAGGTGGTGGGTCGCAGCAGTCAGGGGGGCGAATCATTTTTTTTTGCCCAGACGCACTTCCTTGCGTGCGAAGATGTAGCCGGTGGGCCCCAGCAGTCAGGGGGGCGAATCGTTTTTTTGCCCGGACGCACTTCCTTGCGTGCGAAGGTGTAGCTGGTGGGTCCCAGTAGTCAGGGGCGAATCGTTTTTTTTTTGCCCGGACGCACTTCCTTGCGTGTGAAGATGAAGCTGGGGGTCCCAGCAGTCAGGGGGAAACTTTTTTCCGCGAAATACAGTGGCCCATCCGGTGGGTCCCAGCTGTCAGGTGGAGGAATCATTATTTTCCGCGTAATAAGGAGGCACTTCCTTGCTGCGGCCGTGGACCCAGCTGTCAGCCTCTCCACGTACAGTCCACGTCCGATGGAAGTCGTTCCTTGACCACATTGACCTGGCCGTGCCGAGAGCACCACGGCGGTGGACGATGGCGAGGCCTAGGAAGGGGACGACGCGGAGCCGGGGAAGACGCGGCAGTGGAAGCCCGCGCGGAGAGGAGTACGAGGGTTCACTGGTTCGGCTGCGGTGTGAGGCTGCCGTCGCCGCAGGGCCTGGCCAGCGGTGGGAATAGTAGGGGGCGGTGAGGCCTCCACGGCAGCACAGCCGGCCATGGGAGGAAGGAGCATGCGGCACGACCGGCGCTGCTTTGGGCGGCTGGAGCAAGAAGACTAGAGGTTGAAGAAGCACTACGGCCGTTGGATGGACATCGTACGGTCACTGGAGCTAGAATCGTTCATATTGACTAAGTTGACAAAGCTCTCCGTCCCCGTCAACTTAGTTGGCCCACAAGTCATCCTCCCACTATGGTGGGTCCCAGCTAGGAGGGGGTATTCATCTTTTTGTGCGTAATAAGGAGGCACTTCCTTGCGTGCGAAGATATAGCTGGTGATTCCGACATGTCAGCGGGGGAACGTTTCTTTCACGAAATACAGAGACCCTTCCGGTGGGTCCCAGCTGTCAGGTGGAGGAATCATTATTTTGCGCGTACAGTCCACGGCCGATGGATGTCGTTCGTTGACCATGTTGACCAGGCCGCGCCGAGAGCACCATGGCGGTGGACGACGGCGAGGCCTAGGAAGGGAACGACACGGAGCTGGGGAAGACTCGGAAATGGTTGCCCACGCGGTGGGGAGTACGAGGGTTTACTGGTCCGGCTGCCGTCGCCGGAAAATAACAGGGTTAAGGACCTCAGAAGATAGAGGAGAGCGCCAGGCCCAGATTTCCGGGTGTGGGTGAGTAGAGGAATGGCCTGGCCAGCAATGAAGTAGGGTGGGGCGGTGCGGCCTGTGCGGCAGCATAGCCGGCCACGGGAGGCGGGAGCAGGCAGTCCCACCGGAGCTGGTTTGGGCGGCTGGAGCAAGAAGATCAGATATTGAAGAAGCAGCACGGCCGTTGGATTAACATCCAACGGTCACTGCTGCTAGAATCGTTTGTGGACTAAGTTGACAAAGCCAAAGTACACGTCAACCTAGTAGACCCACAAGTCAGCCTCCAAATATGTCCCAAACAGCATACAACCCAAAATTTCTAGCCAGATTCAAATTAATTTTAAATCTAAATATACCTTAATTTAAATTCAATGAAATTTTACCCGCACAAAAACAATGAAATTGAAAATATCAAAATCTAAAAGAAAATAGTATATTGGAACTAATTGCCTCTTTGCTATATTTTTTCATTTTACAGCCCATTTATTATTACTTATAGCCCATTTCTTATTACTTATAGCCCATTTTCTAGGCAAAATGCATCCCTCCTCGTCTTGAAAGATTTCCGGCCCAGCAGGGCGTAGAAAAGCAAGTAGGCCTACGTTGGTTATTCTGCAAAAAACAAAATAGCTGGCTAGCCATTTTCAGAAAGGAAAAAAAACAAACTGCGCTGGTCATGTGCTAAACATATGAAATAAAAGCCTGGGATTGATGGGCCACGGGTCCCGCACAACCCAGTTGATACCCTTCTCCGTCCCGAAAAAACAAAATTACTGCGCGTGCTGCTGGGTCCCTACTGTCATCCTCACCATGTATAGTCATCTCCTTATTCCTCTCGGTTGTTGACCATGTTGACAACACCGGAGGGCGGCGCCGCGGCGAGCGAACCAAGGTGGAGGACGTTGGTGAGGCCTCGGACGGGAACGAACAGGAGCCGGGGAAGATCACAGCCAGCCGTGGGAGGCGGGAGCAGGCGGTCCTGCCGGCGCTGGTTTGGCTTTGGCGGCTCGAGGAAGAAGAGACTAAAGAAACGCGACAGACGTTGAATGTCAATCCAACGGTCAAGGTTGGCACAATCATTTGTTGACTAAGCGGACACCAAGTAGCATACTTTTTTATATATAGGAAGAAAACTGCGAGGAAAATGCGTTCGTCTGCCGTCCTCCTCACAGGGAACGTTCACCACATAAGTGACTAGCACCCTTGGTTTTCAACCGAGAGGTCTTGGGTTCGAGTCCCAGGAACTCTCAATTTTGTCCTCCTTCCTTCCTCGCAAAAAAAAGGGAAAGAAAATCAAAGACTTGGGAAGGCGTACAGAACAAGCTAGTGTACCAGTAAAGAGACGTTGCCGAGTTTTAGAAAAAAGAAAGACGTGCTCCTGTAGCTGGTTCGAATCCAAACCTAGACTATGACTATATATGGTGCTATGCTACTCTGCAAGTAATGAAACTGACATATCCAACGTTCGCTTCTCCTCTTCTCTACTTACCCCGCCTAGCATCAGAAGCTCTGGCCGCAGCAACCACGTCCGCTGGCTGCTCGTCCACCTGCTCTTCAGCAGGCAACAACCTGATATGCGCCAAGTCGCCACCTGTACCATCACGTGTGGGTCTCATCACACCCCCGCCGGCACGCGCACCGCAGCCGATTGCTCATCGCAACCCGCTGCCGTTGGTGTGGTGCCACTGCTGCAAATCACGCAGAGTCATCCGTCGCGTCTCAACCACAATCCGCAACCCTGGCCGAGTCTTCTACAAATGCCCGAATCATGGGGTAATAATATGTTTAAGTGTTGTTCTGCTGCTTTCAGTTGCTGATTTTTTTAATAGTTTGGTTGATGATCTTCCAATTTGATTCGTGCAGAAAAGGGAAGATTCGTGTGATTTGTATTTCTGGGAAGTTGCTGATGTGGGGGAATGCAACTACGCTGATTATTTGGTTAGCCGAGGAATCCCAATACCAGCAGGTTGGGGTGTTGGACAAGTAACTGAAGGAACGACAGAAGAGGAAGATGCAGAGCAGAAGGTTAAAGATGCAGCTCCTCTGATCATGGCCAAGCAACAGCTGCTGAACGGCCTTGACAGCAACGAGGAGATGAAAGAGCTTGTGAAGATAATGGGAAAAATCGATGTGCTCTGTAGGGTGATTGTCTCTTTATTTGCAGTGTATGTAGCACTCGTGATGTATTCAGTGGCTACGACATGAGCACTTTGTTGAAACTAGTAATGAATGAAACCTGTGTAGCAGGCTGGGCGTAGTGTTGTGAACATCTAATGATTTCTATTAACGAAAATCAGGGGGTATCCCCTTTTGCTCATATAAATAAATAAATAGCAGAGGCCCTGTCGGGTCAGCTTTGTTCTCATTCGAAGACGTCGAGCAAATTGCAGTCCAACAGCAAACTATGTCATCAAATTCAAGTTTCACAGCCAAATATGAGTACAACTAAACAACAATGTCATCATGTTTTAGTTGTCATACAATCACCAAACACAAATCAGCATACATAACAAGTGATGTTCTCACAGCAAAATACTAAACAACATGTTCATCAGGTTTCAGTTGTCATAGCAAACACAATTTCACATAGTAGATAAAAAACGTCTTCTGACAGGTAAATATGACAAAAGCAATGTAATCATCATCCGCAGTAGCAGCGTCAACATCTTCGCCATGTGTATTAGTCTGAATCGTAATTCCCCACGGTGTCATCTTCTTCTTCGTCCTCAACGTCCTCGAACGTTGGCTTCTTCTTGATCAACTCTTGTATGTCCCCAGCACGACAGGCAATCTTTTTGCCGGCGTCATTGGCGTGATGGTTCTCAAAGATATTAGGAACATCTATGTTATCTTGTACATCAGGAGCAGTGTAAGCATCATCTTGTTGTGCAACTTCATTAAACGAATTCCTCTCCTCAAACCTTTGCAATACTCTCCAGTCATCGCTACGTGCAAATGTGTCTTCCAAGAAAAATATCTGTGTTGCTTGATTTGCCAAAATAAAAGGCTCGTTGGTCTGGTACGCCACCTTGACATTGATGGATTTGAAATAATCATCAGCTCTCGGTTTTGCGATCCTGGAAAACAGGTTATACCAACGACAACACAACAGAACCACACACCGATGATCCTCGAAACTGGAGATATACTGCAACTGAACAATGTCTGTTATGTTAGCATACATTTCAGTTGTCTCTTTGTCATACATATCCGTGCTCATGATGGCACTGTTTTGTGTCTTCCTGCCTTCGTCTCGTGCAAGGGTGTTGTAGCGCACATCTCCAACAACGCAAGATTCATAATGTCTTACCCGAGTATCAGGAACCATTGCTAGTGAGTAAAGGGCATCATCAACTGCCTGCCCATCCTCCCGCATCTTCTTAACCTATGGTTAGAAAATAGACAAGCTGATCATCTTATGTACTCAATATATTAAAAAAACTGACAGTGCACTTCAAAAGCTTACATGGTTCTTGAACCATTTCGCAAATCCTGCCATAACCAGTTTGTCAATGTTTCTTGGATTTTGCGGCAGTAACTCCTCTTTGTAGATGTTGCACAACATAGTGATCGCGTCAAACATCTAAATATATAAGAATGTGTTGCAAGTTTAGTAGATTACGATGTATAAGCTGCAGTACTGCACTTACTTGATATAAGGTAGTATCTCAGGACAGTTATTCAACACATACCAAACCATTTTGTCCAAATCTTTAGGTTTGTCCTCTTGTTGACTCTTCCCTGTAACTCGAACAGAATAATCGAAAACATTGAGCCCGGGATTGTCTTCACCCACCTCCTTGCTAAGCTGATCAGCTGTTTCAATGTATTTTGAGCAGAATGTCAACGCTTCTGTAGCAATGTAGGCCACTGCAATGGAACCCTCGGGTCTAGCTCTATTCCTAACATAGCCCTTGAAAGTGCCTAGCCGCCTTTCAATAGGGTACATCCAACCATACTGTACTGGACCTCTAAGTAGTGCCTCATCAGGTAGATGAACAGCCAAATGCACCATCACATCAAAGAAGGCTGGAGGATATATCTTCTCAAGGTCGCATAGGATAGTTGGTATCTTGTCTCTAAGACGCTCCAAAGCATCAATCCTGATATTCCTACTACAGAGTTCCCTGAAGAATTGTCCCAACTCTGCAACTGCTCTGTATAAGTCAGGGCGGCCCAATCCTCTAAGGATAACAGGTAAAACCCTTTGAAGTAGGACGTGGCAGTCATGAGTTTTCAACCCTTGTACCTTGTTTCCATCTGCACTGACTCTCCTTTCAGGGTTGGAAGCAAATCCATGTGGGAATCTCACACGTGACAGGACCTCGCAGAATTCTTTTCTTTTTACCATGTCCAAGACGTACACAGCTGGTGCCATATCCCATGGTTTACCTTCATCTTGCACCTGCAAATCCTTTCCGATACCCAAGTGTGTCAAATCAATCCTAGATTTAAGGTATCTTTTGTCTTGCCTTCAATATTAAGAAGTGTGCCGATAATGCTGTCACATATATTTTTCTCGATGTGCATCACATCAAGATTATGCCGCAGATCCAAATCTTTCCAATACTCCAAGTCCCACAAAGTGGACCTGCGGGTAAACAATAATCTCTCTTCTACCCTGCCACGCTTCCTTTTCCCGCTACCATTACTAGGATGGTTTCCTGGTGTAATATGCCTGACCTTCTCTAATTCCACTTGCAACTCATCGGCGGTGAGCTTCTTTGGCGCATCACGGTTTTCATGCTTTGCATTGAACACATGTCTTCGGTATTTTCTAGGATGCGGCTTGTCCTTGGCAAGGAAACGGCGGTGTCCAATGTAACAGATCTTGCTAAGTATTGCGTATGACAGCGGATTCCTGCCACAGCGAACACATGCATTGTAACCATGTGTCGTTCCCCCTGACATAGTGCCCAAAGCTGGATAATCATGGATGCACAAAATTATAACAGCACGCGGAAAGAAATCAGCTGGTGGGCTGCTATATAGGTCTCGAGTGAGAACACCCTTCCATAGCTGTTGAAGTTCCTCCACAAGAGGCTCCATGAACAAATCAAAATCCTTTCCAGGACTTTTTGGACCTGGGATGAGCAAGGCCATCATGTAGTTTGATTCTTTGGTGCAGACATTTGGAGGCATGTTGTAAGGGATAACAAGCACTGGCCACATGCTATATGTGGCGCTCTGGTGGCCAAATGGGTTAAATCCATCTGAAGCTAAGCCAAGTCTAATGTTTCTCGGGTCAGCAGCAAACTCTTTGTGTTTATCATTGAAGCTTTTCCACTCACTACCATGAGATGGATGGCTCATTATATTCTAATCTCTGTACTCCTGGTTCCTAGAATCCACAGTACATCCTCTCTTGTTTCAGCATCATGAAACAACCTCTGCAATCTTGGTGTAATTGGAAAATGTCTCAGAACATTATGAGGAATCCTCTTCACAGCATCGCCATCTTTCCATCTTGATGATTTGCATTTCGGGCATTCACTTAAGTTGGCATAATCCTTTCGGAACAGAACACAATTATTCTTACAAACATGGATCATATCATATCCAATTCCAACTGCACGAAGGAAATTCTTCATTTTACTGTAGGTGTGTGGCAGCTCAGACGCATCTGGGAAAGATTTGCGGAAAGCAACCAACATCGCATCGAATGATTTGTTGGGCATCCGCTCAGATGTCTTCACCTGAAGAAAGGTGACCATAGCTGAGAATACTGACAGCTTATTTCCTGGGGTGACAACAACGTTGCATTGTTCCAACATGCGGGCCCACCATTTTTCTTCTGCAGGTGAAAGTTCACGGAATGCACGAGCATTTCGTAGCATTGTTTCAATGTTGGTCAAACTCACTGGCTCCGCCACCACCACCTCCTCCTCCTCTTCCACCTGAGCATCAGGCAGATCAAGATGGTGATCTGCTGCTTCCACGTAGTCAATAACATTGACGTTCACAGCTTCACCATGATGAACCCACCTAGTATATGTGACCGACATCCCATACAAGTGTAGATGATTTTGCACAGTTGACTGGGGTCTTGTAACTGAATTCATACAACTGCTACACGGGCAGAGCACATCTGATTTCGAACCACCGTACTCAACTCTGATAAAGTTCATGAAGTTTTCAACCCCCTCGACATATGCAGCGGAGAATCTTCGAGCAGAAGTTATCCAAGTCCTGTCCATCTGTTAGACATACAAATTAGTTCTTCTACTAGATATTACAGGAAAAACATATATGCTTTTTTATGAAGTCCAGAAAAAAATACCTAGGTCAATGTCTAAAGCTATGGCAAGATATTTGGACGAGCAGATCTAAGTAACGAAATATATGTAAAGCTAATTCAGCAAACAGATTTGAGTGCCAAATTATGGCAGGCTGTTTCAGCAGTCAATGAGGCCGAGCACACGGCCATCAAACTATCGAAGGCCATCGCAGCAACAAAGATCGAGTATAAAACGGTGTAGAGCTATTTCACCTAACAGATTGGCTACTAGACCATGGCAATCTACGTCACAATAAATATATGGCAGGATATTTGAGCAACTAATCAGCCTTGGCATGCCATCTCAGCTAAGCAGATTGAGTGCAGAACAGGGCAAGGAAGCTTCTTAAGCAGAGCATATTGACAGTAAACTACTTTGGCAAACAGTGAGATTAACAGCGTATATGAGCTAACATTCGGCGCTACACCGACATGAACGGGGCCTCAGTCTAGAATGCGCGTACCGTGGGAGAAGCTGACCGCCGTGCGTCTCCACACGAACATCGCCAGCGGTGGCGGCGCTGACCGCCGTGCGCCTGCACAAGAACGTAGCCAGAGGTGGCGACGCGGCTAGAGGACGGCAGTCTACGAGAGCGTACTGTGGGAGTGAGAGGATCGCCGAACCGCGGTGCTGACGTATCGGCGTGGCGGGGAGGGCGGCTTTGGCGGAGCGAATGGAGTGGAGGGGGACAGGGGGGAGGGGGTTTGGGGAATATTATTGGCTAGTTGGCCGAAGGGCGGTTGAATCGGATTTGGGGGGAATTTTTGGGTGTGGGGGGGGGGAGGATTTTCACGCGGTGGGCGGGGGGGGGGGGGGGGTATGGCGCATGGTCGGTTTCTCCAAGTGCAGTCCCACGTGTCAGTGAAGAGGCAAGCCGAAGCGCGTTCCGTTTGCGTGAGCCGTGTGCAGGACCGAACATGTGTGGGGTGCAATGCGACCGCGACAGGGGTGCTGTGAGTGTACCGCCTTTTTTCCTTTTAAACTAGGTGCTTCGCCCCCTCAAAAAAAAATGTTGCTTCGCGCGATCCATCGATACTACTACTAGTAATCCGGTAATCCCAACTAAAACGGCGCGGTCGGGTCTTTTCCCGCGCGATATGCTGGGAGGTTGGCTTAGTTGGGTTTTTTAGGACGAGTAATGCTACACCTACGTAATCCCAGTTACGTAATTAATGTAATGTGAAACGTGTGAGCTGTTGATTGTAGATTGGGGGGAGGGAGGGGCCCACCACCATGAAAAGCAGGGGAGGAGAGAGAGAGGCAATTTACGTTAACCCTTTCGTAGGTTCCCGTAGATGTAGAAAGATGTGAAATGCGTGAATGTGTAGTGGACGTACTATTGGAGTGCCTAAGATAATTTGTGTATGTATAGACCCTATGTGTTTATTTTACTTCGCATGTTAGATTTGTCTCGGTTCAATAAAAAGTAGAGTTGGTGATGATGGTGTGCCTGTCATCCTGCAATATAGGCCGTCCGATCTATATCTAACAGATAGGAAGGAAACTATGACAATTTACCAGCACTCCTCTCCACATTTGCAGATAAGGCTTTCCCTCGTTCATCCTTTTCTCCCACAAGATCTTGATCTTCCGTGCAACGCACGGGCATCTTGCTAGTACTCCTACAATATGTATATTATTGTGAAAGTTCATATACACCGGCCGAGATTAATGCAAACACGAAAATTTTTCATTACATTTCAAACTTTTATAGGACAGAAAAATAAAAGAAACCCAACCCTCAACCTATTCTACGGTGGCGACCGACGTCCTCCATCTGCGATCTCTATGTATGGGGGCGGGGTTCAAGACCCGTGAAGTGAAGGTGCGGTCTCCGGCGAGGAAGAGTAGAACACGGGATACGGACCGGCCAGTTGGCACAACATGCCCTGCCACCTCCCATGCCCTACTCATCCTCGGAGGAGTCCCCGAGCTCGGCGGTGCCGGACGTTGGACGGCGGCAAGTAGGACGCGTGGCTGACGGTGCTCCCGTCGTCGGCCCCCAGCGTGGCCACCGCTTGTGCGGTCGCGTCTGCATCCGGCTACGCCGCTATTGCGTCACGAGAGGCGACTTGAGCGAGGGCGGCGACCTCGAGCTTCATCCCCGAAGACAAGCTCTCCCGCAGAGCGTTCGCACTTGTGGTCATGGCGGATGTGATGCCAGGTAGGAGGACGATGCGCTATGGTGTGGAGGTTAGCTAGGTGTTGCCGCTTTAAGTAGCGCATTCCGGTGAGGCCAAGCGTCCGGGTGCGTCATTAAGTCACCGGAGTTGGTTCCTCGGGCACCGAGCCTCTTAACGACGACATACGAACAGATGGCATGAATGCGGGCAGCTGGCACCGGCTGGGAACGCACCGCGCGGCGGCGCGAGGGACGAGGGTTTTGGTGTGCCAGGGTAGTCAGCTGCGGTCGTGGCAACGTAGGAGATGCCCTTTTCTCACATGCGATCCCCGCATGTCATTGAAAAAGCAAGATGACCCGGCATGGTCTCAGGTCCAGAGGATACAGTTGGCCGCGCTACACCACTTCGGGGATGCGTCGCGGTGCCCCGTGCATCCTCGATGAGCCGGGTGTTGGGGTGTGTTTGGATTGTGGCGAAAGTGCACCTTACCAAAATTTTGGTCATGACCCAAAGATTGGTCTTTGTTTGGATGGTTGCCATTTTTTTGGCATGCCAATGAACTCTAGCCAACTCTAGTTCATTTTTCTTGCCAATGTCGGCCAAATCATGGGCAACCAATACCTGAACCAAAATTTTGGTCATGACCCAAAGATTGGTGTTTGTTTGGACGGTTGCCATTTCTTTGGCATGCCAATGAACTCTAGCCAACTCTAGTTCATTTTTCTTGCCAATGTCGGCCAAATCATGGGCAACCAATACCTCAACCAAAATTTTGGCTACCCAATGCTTTGATGGGGCAACCTTGGGCACAAACCAAACATACCGTTGGTCGTGCCACAGCACTAACGCCACCCTTGGCACACTGAAACCGACCGTGTCTAGCGACGATATGAGCGTGTCGCTCACCGCGGTCGCCGTGTCCAGAGGCGGTGCTGGAGCTGCGCCCCGTTGTTGGCCCCAACGACCCAAATGAACGGTTGTCGGTGGCGAGGAGGTCATGGGCCAGCTCCTCCATTGGACTAGTCTGCGCTACGTCGTCCCGACGGGTGTGCCCCACATGTCGGTTTCCTTGTTTTCCCGGCCATATTCGAGCATCAGTGCTCTGCGTTGCGCATTAGGCCTTTCACTATGTAGGCCAAGCGAGACAACTTATTGTTTATTTGAGCCGTTCAAGTATAATCATGTGGCGTTTGCTTATTTCTCATTCCTCTCCAACCCTCTTCTCCATCGATCATGTCGCCCTCCAGTCGAGTCCATCCTCCCGCATGCCTCATTTGAACATTCCGCCGAGTATCATTCGCATGTACCCACCCTAGTCCTCTTTTAATAAATCTCCGGACCCCGAGATGAAATCGAGAGGGAACGAGTGGGGGCACGTGATACCTAAGGCGGATTCAAAATTTTGAACCGGTGATCATAGCATTCGCAAATCATATATAAAGGGCATTCAATGTTCGTTTCGTTTTTGAATGTACAATATACTCCCCTATCCTTTCTAGTTTACATATAAGTTTTATGTCTAGTCAAAGTATCTCTACTTTGATCAAAAAGGTATCAACATTCAACAACGCCCAATCAATATTGTTAGATTCGTACGTACTCCTAGATTTGTACTCGAGATGGTTTTCAATTTGACTATTGACAAGATTAATAGTACATGAGATGTATAATGTGAAAATTATATCATTGGAAACTCCATTCACATACGAATTTGACCGTATCCTTTATGTAAGTTGCATGTCATATATTATTACTCTAACATTTGGTCAAAGTTAGCCTCGAAAAACGCATTAGACCCTGTATGCTTTGTGTAAGTTGCATGTCATATATTATTACTCTAACATTTGTGTAAGTTGCATGTCATATATTATTACTCTAACATTTGGTCAAAGTAGTATAGTGGAAGTGGATGCTCTGACGTAGGTATCCCTGCCTTACCCTCCCTTTCGGTCACTTACTGGCGGACCCCATGCTTGCTAGGCCCCGCATGTCAGTTACTCAATGGGTTCGGCCACGTCAGGGGATCCTCATCCGTAGTATAACTCCATCTGTTTTTATTTACTCTGCATAAAATGGAGGGAGTGGTGGTATAATAAATGACGCGGGCGGGGGAGGGGGAGGGACGTCGGTTTGCTCTCAACTGCAGTCCCACAAGCGAGCGAAAACGCAAGACGAAGCGTGTTCCATTCGGTGAGCGATGTGGAGGGTCCAGCGTGCCGGGCTGCAACGCGAACACGACAAGAGCTATGTACAGTCAAAACCGATTGACCGGTCCTCACCGGAACCACTATTCACACCAGAACCTTCGCTGCTCGGCCTACGCCAGCCACTGCCCTAAAACCACAGCAAATCTCCAGCCCATTCCCCCACCTTTCGATCCCCTAGCCCGCATCAAGCGTCCCCTCGTTCGCCGGAAAGCCATGGTGCGCCGCAAGATCACTTACTACAAGATGCTGACGCCGAAGCGCCGCGTAGAAATCGCGGCGGCGGTCGGCGCCACAGACCTCCGTTCCCAAGCTCGCTTTGCCGCGGGCCAATCCCCGAGTTCTCTTGAGCAGAGCTACGAGAAGGAGGAAGCCGATCCAATGTTCATGGCGGAGGTCGCGGCGCAGAAGGCCCCCGATGGGTATGAGACGATGGACGTCGACTTCGTGCTGGCGTCCGAGTCCCCCATGGTGCAGGCGGACCAGCGGTTCAAGATGGCGATACTAAAGGAGGACCGGGAGGCAGAGGCTCAACTCGACGCGGAGCGCGCGCATGCCGCTGCCATCGAGGCTCTCCTGCAGGCGGAACAAGATGACGTGGATGTGAACCGGGCGGCGGAGGCTCAACTTGAGGCGGAGCGCGCGCATGCCGCTGCCATCGAGGCCCTCCTGCAGGCGGAACCAGACGTCCTGGACTTGAACTGGGCGGCAGAGGCTCGACTCGACGCAGAGCGCGCGGATGCCGCTCTCATCGACGCCCTCCTGCAGGCGGAACCGGACGTCCTGGACTTGAACCGGGCGGCGGAGGCTCGACTCGAGGCGGAGCGCGCGGATGCCGCTGGCATCGAGGCCCTCCTGCTAGCGGAACCGGACGTCCTCGACTTGAACCGGCCTGTGCTCTCGTCCGTGCAGAGCGCCCGCACGCTCTGCTTGAACGAGTAGCTGGAGGCCGAGGACAACCACGGTGCGGAGACACACGTCGGCAGCGATGGCTGGTTCACGCCGGCAGCCAAAGACGACGAGGCCGTCTCTTTCCGCGAGCAGTGTTAGTTTTTCTTTATGTTGTTGTTTTTATGGATCTTTTGCTGTGTAAAAACATATATTTGTTATGCAAGTCGCCTGACTTGGGTCAGTCTACCATTTCAGGCGGTTGGATGAATATCCTACGTCTCCTAACCCTTCTTTCCTTCTTCCTCACCTCTTCTTCTTCCCCAACAGACCACCGCACGGGCCGTGCGGATACTCCCCAACATGCGGTTGGATAAACATACTCTATGAACGAAAATTATGTGTTAGTGATAGGATGGCTGAGTTTTGTTTGTTCACAAGCGACAGCACGTGTCAGTGAGGGTGCGTTCCCCTGGTTGGGTTTGCAGCGTGCAGGAGCGACTGTGTGAGGGTGCGGTGTGACCGCGGCGTGCAAGAGCGACCGTGTGAGGGTGCGGTGCGACCGCGACAGCCGTGCGCAAGTGTACCTCCTTCGCGTCGCCTTGTGTCCAGATCTGAGATGCCATGTGTACCAGATGAATGACTCCAAGTTCGACCACCGTGATGCTAGGTGCGAGCCAAGGAACACTGTTGGAGAGACCCCCCTCATAGTTTTCCTACATTGGTCGTTTGATTCATAGGATAGAATGCTATAGGATTTTTTTCCTATGTATTCATGTTTTAATTGGCAATCTAGCATCCACTCCAACTTTTGTTTCACTTCCTTTGTTCCTACGAAGAGAGTACTTGCTCTAAATGATGTGCCGCTGCAAGAGCCGCCTATATTAATTAACCATGCTCTAAAAAGGTGGACCAGCTTTGGCTATAGTAGTACTGTACTAGGTTAGTAGGTGACCTTGCGCTTGGCTCTTCTCCTCTTCTGGAAGTCGAACAATAATTATGGTACTACAGTAATACTTTTGGCAATCTGACACCAAATGAACTGCTGCACGTCCACCGCTTGTAAGAAAAAGTTTCTCCTCATGCTACGAGCCACCGTGCACGCGTTGGCAAGGGAGAAGGTGCAGTAAGCAAGCTTCTCCTTGTTCTGCGAGTTGACAGGACACATCAAAGTTATTTATTAGTACTCTCTTCAAAAAGGGCCGACCATGTCCATGGCTACCATCCCGTGCTCTGTCATTGAGTACGTGCACTATTCACGTGCCATCAAGGAGAAAAAATATTGTGTAGTACTAGGTGCCATCGAAGTGCACGACTCACTTACGCACTGCATATCTCCATTATCTTGCATGACACGCCACCTTGATGGTAGATGTCCCGCTTGTCATGGAGGCATATTGTATGATTTTGTAAAATGGAGGCATATAGATGTCCCGCGTGTCGGCAACAGGATGAACAAAGCTCATGTCTTAAACAAAAGAGTGGAAGAACATAGATTCCCGACGGCCGAGAAGGAGCTACAGACCTCAGGGTGGAGCTTGTGCACTCATAATATTTTATATTATTCAGCGATATAAAATCAACCAAATCTCTCCACGTTCCTATACCATTCTATAGAATGAGAATAACATTGAACGTAAGCCATTGATCCACCCTATCCAATGGTCATAGTTGGAAAATCCAAACAAAACCAAGCATTGGATCAACTCTTTTTTCCAGATCAACTCTTTTAGCACTTAGATTGTTGCCGCCTGCCCACCTAGCCCACCTATATATCCGCTCAGGTGTGATGACCACAGGAGCTATCCACTCAGATTGTATGTTAAAAAATAAAGGTCGATAACTAATGCGGCAGGAAGTCTTATTTGCATCCAGGAAGTCCTTTACTAGTACTACTAGGAGTACTAGTGCGGTGAGATGGTTTCTCGAAGAAGACGATGGAGAAGCGGAGTCAGCGAAGAGTGAAATGATGGTTGCTTCGTCTGTGCTTTTGTGATTTGACGCCTCACTGCTTTGTGATTTGTGATAGAAGGGACAGGGGAGTAGACTCTGTGCTCTATACTGTACTACATGCGTCCAAGCATGGGAGAAAGAGGAGAGACGTTGCATTTTTCTATTCCTTCAATCAATCAATCAGGGAGCTTCGGTTCCATCTTTTTGGCTTTGGCAACACCGTCCACAATGGTTCCCACGATGCCAAAAGCTATTTTCACATTTGGCTACACATTGTGGATGCCCTTAACCGTACCACTTGGTTTTGCTCCTATGTGCTATCTATACAAATCTCAGTTATATTGATCTAAAAAATTATAGAATCAAGATTAGTAAAAAGGAGGTGATTTTGCCACGCGGATGGCGGGGGAGGTTTCTTATTTGAGCAATGCTACATCCATGTAATGGTTTACGTAAAGTTACGAACTGATGTGATGTGGGACTATTTGATTGGATTAAAGGAGAGGATTAGGCCCACCCCACCTGAAAATCAGGGGGGCATATATAGATTAGATGGAAAGTATACGTAGCAGCAACGTAGCCCTTTGTAAGTCTAGGATTAGGCTTCTTATTTTCCGAGGACGTTGTCCTGGCGGTTTGCTAACATGCGGTCCCACGTGTCGGTGCTTTACCAAGCTGATCCGCGTCCCACATGAGGCAGAACAACGGCAGAAGCAACATGTGGTTAAGTTGAAGAAGATGAGGGAGAAGCGGATTCAGCAATGAGTGAAATGATGGTTGCTTCGTCCCTCCAACTTAACTGCGGGAAAGGTGCAGCTTTGTGATTTGACGCCTCATTGCTCATTACTACGCCGGCGCCATGACTGGGGTGCTTCACCCCGGCTGCTCTGCACTGTATTCCGGTATGGCACGTGGACCCGGTAGCTTGATGTCCCACATGTCAGCGAAAGGGACTAGAAGATTTATGAAAGCGAGCGCTCCACTCTTACGACGGAGGAGTAGACGACACGACGGCCCAGTGAACTGTCACTTGTAGTACTGTATAGTACTATAGTTTTGCTGTTTCGCACGATCCATCGATACAAACCCGATTAAACAGGAAAGGGCGGGATTTTTCCCGCACGGTAGATGATACTGGCCATACATTTCAAAGGCAATTTTAATGTATGCAAACTGAATAATTATAAGTAACAATATGATATCTAGTAAAACTAAAAACACATATGATTTATTGTGTTAGAGTGTAGTAGTAGTGCTGTATTGCATAGTTGTTAGATGTAACATGCGAGAACGTGTAGAGATGTAGTTTTGGAGGGCCTATAGAGAGAAAAGTGTAATACGGTGACCGAACTTCAGAATAAGCTGGTTACAGTCACTATATACGTTTTGCGGTGATTATACGTTCACTTGCTCACAGTTCAGCATCGGATTGCACTCTGTTGACCGGCCAAATAGTCTGCATGGCGCCATGTTGACTAGTTAAATTGACCACGTTCCTTGTGGGTCCCACCTGTCAGTTCGCATAGGCAAAAGGTCAGATAAACACAAATTTACGCAGGCGCGACAAGGCTCCAACCCGTGCGCCGGAATCACCTGGTTGTGTATGTGTTTGTCAGGGCCTGATGTGTGCGCATGCACGTGTAGGTTGAGCACTTGAGCGTGAGAGTGCGTGTTGGTCGTGTGGTGTACTGGTGTGTGCATGCATGCATGCGTGTGTGCGTGTGAGTGTTGCGTGCGTGCGTGTGAGTGTTGCGTGCGTGCGTGGCTGCGTGTGTACGTGTGAGTGTTGCGTGCGTGCGTGGGTGCATGTGTTTGTGTGAGTGTTGCGTGGATGCAGTTCGTGTGCATGCGTGCGTGTGTGTATAATCACCACACCAGCTCCTGTGTGTTAAAACAGACGGCTCAGCATACCAATACAAGGCCACCTTGTCCGTTGTGCCCGCAGTCATGACTTCGAACCACCGTCCAAATATTTTTTTGTCGTTTGTTTTCATTCTTACTAGCAAGATGCCCGTGCGTTGCACGTAACATCAAGATGCATTTGTATGACTTGTTTATATTGTGAGAGAAAAGGATGAACGAGGGAAGGCCTTATTTGCAAATGTGGAGAGGTGTGTGGGTACCTTTTTGCAAAATTGCCATAGTTTCTTTCCTATCCGTCAGATATAAATCGGACGGCCTATATTGCAGGATGGCAGGCACACCATCATCACCAAGTCTGTTTTTTATAAGAGTGTATTTTATGTATTTTATAAGAGTGTAGATCTAGAGTATATACAAGTCGACAGGTGGGCACGATGGTAGTGAGATAATGTGATGCAACACTAGAGGTGCCACGTGGAGCGTTTAACTGGTCAACTAGTCATGTCATGAGCAAATACAGAGTTGTACGGTGAGCCCGTGACTGTATAATAACCACTAAATGTAAATGGTGACCGTAATGAGTGGATTCTGAAGTCCAATGTACATATCATGCTTTTGCTTCAAATACAATGATCGTCATTGCATATATCGCAAGAGAAAGATGAAACATGCGTGTATTTTCTGGGGGCTTACTTTTAGAGGACCTGGAGATAGTTTTGTGTGCATACGTGAAAGGGGCGTACAGGGGGGTATGCGATGGAGAGAGAGATGCTCTTCGTTTCTCTTATTATGACTAACTTTGTATATAGTATAAAAATATACAAATTCACAGTGCGGAATAAATATCATTGTGGGCACCATGCAATGCAAATTAGCGTTCGTACTCCATATAACTTTGTAATGTTGTATATATGTAGAAACTCTAAAATAATTTTTTGGCCACACTTTATTCAAAAGGAATGTTGTATGCGAAATAAACGTGAAGAGAGGGCTTTTTAGATCAATGGGGTACGTGATGTAACATGTGTGAATGTGTAGTTGATGCATTTGGCGGGGCCTAGAGAGGTATGTGTGTGTATTACGTATTCGAGAGAGGCATGGATAGAGGGGCTGACGGGGGGGGGGCGTGGGAGAGATAGCACGAGAAATGAGAGTGGTCTAGAGAGAGAGAGAGACGAATATGACGTCACGACAAGAGATTCCATTCCCTTGAGTGTGTATATGCAAGGGGGGAGGGAATAGAGGCACCAGGAGAAATTTTCTGTGTGTGTGGTGTTTGTGTTGGTATGTGTGGGTGTGAGAAGATAATGAGACGTGGGGGCAGAGGGTGTGTCACCGCGTGAGGTCCGGTGGGTCGAGGTGATGCCCTTCGTTCGGTTCCGTCCTGCGCCACATTGGTCGGCCCGTGACGCATTTAGGACCCATGGATGACTAGTCGTACAAGACAAAGATAGCAGAATTGTGAAGGACTCTGTGTCCACTGACAAAGCCGGCTAGGATTTGTAACCCTAGGTTCTCGGACTAAGGTAACCCCTTTATCTCTGATATTACTATTCATCCAACCTAACTTTAAGGGGCATCCTACAGAATGCTCTGCTAGAATCATACTCGTCGATTAGGAAGAGAGGTGTGAGACAATGCGTGAGAGATAGGCGTAAAGATAATGTGCGTATATGAGACACGTAGGTAGGTCCATGTATATAGAAAGGGTCGATGAGGATTGTGCGTGTGTATGTTTGCGAGAGGAAGAATGCTTGTGATAAAGGTTAGTGAAAACAGTTGTAAATGGTTACGAGAGGGAGGGAGGGTTATATCTAGAGCATGTGTGCGAGAAAGACACCTCGGGAGAGAGTGTGTGAGCATGTGTGAGAGACCACCGATGGAGAGTGAAACTACACGTAAAAGACTGCTCTACACATTGATTAAAGATATAAATTGTATCCAAATATTAGGATGGGATCATGATATTTGCAATTCGCGTAAGGAGCGGTCATTGATCCATCAGACATCTAGGTTCTAGCGAATTTGAGCATGTCTATGTTATTATTCGACACAATTGATCCACATAGTTAGTATTTTGAACTCCAGACAATGCATCGCTTTAGCAATCGAATATAAACATGAGTATAGTTCATGTTGTGTGTGTAAAGCACATTATACATACGAAAGTTACACAATGGACATTATAAATAGCTACCTATGAACTAGCTTACATTTGAATTCAACTTAAGGTGGTTTAAAAAAAATCGAATTCAACATGAAGTCCATTCAATTATTTGAATTTGATATCATGGCATTTGTAAACCATACCTAAATTATGGGGGCACCAATCTTTGCTCTGATTTTGTACATAATAGCATATGTAGTCGTGTACAAAATAGATTCAAATTTAGCTCCTCCATTCCAAAATAATCGTAGTTATAGGATTTTCAAGTGTCAAAATTTCAAAAAGAAGCGGATAATTTAATGAGGTTTTCAAACATACAAGGTCAAATATAACATTGTCTATTTATGTCAATCCTCATAGTTCAAGAGTACCCTAAACGTGAATGCTTGTGTTTCAAAATTTCGAATGAAGCGCCAAAAGAGCCTCTACTCGCCCGAAACCGCGTGAGACCAATGTTTGGTAGTACAAGGAAATTACTTTTCTAATAACTCCGACCCGTGAAACCTACCGGCCCGACGCCCAAAGGTCTAAACCGGGGTAGGTTTGTAGCTTCATCTAGATGCCACGCAACCGCATCCGAAAAACATTCATACACAATGGCCACCTAAGCACACATGCGCGCGGCCGAAATCGCTCCCGCCCACTATTTGGGACACCTGGGATTACCATCCTACCCCCGACCCGCAGTAGGTCCGAAATTTAAGAGGGGGGCAAAGTTTGTACTTTCCCCAAATTTCAAACAAGCGCGTCCCATCTTCTG
Source organism: Aegilops tauschii subsp. strangulata (assembly GCF_002575655.3). Classification (NCBI taxonomy): domain Eukaryota; kingdom Viridiplantae; phylum Streptophyta; class Magnoliopsida; order Poales; family Poaceae; genus Aegilops; species Aegilops tauschii. The sequence continues at coordinate 284,657,499 of NC_053037.3, forward strand.
TTCAAAAAAGCCAAAAACAAGCACGTCCCAGACCGAAACATGGTTCCCCCCACCCGTCTGATTCCCCATTCGTACTCCGTGGGCGCCAAAACTACCTCTCCACAAGCCGCGAAACCCCGGCGTCCTCCGTCCGCCACCCCATCCCACCCATCAACCGCCGCCCTCCTCCATCACGCCGGAGCCGATACCCCGACGTCGTCGTCCATCGCAACCTCAACCGCAACGCCCTCCACGGCTAGTAGTTGAAGCCGAGGCCAAGTCGTCCGTACCCGAGCCAGTTCAACCACGCCGTCCTGCGCCTCACCGCCGCCGCTCCAACTTCGCCACCCTCCACCGTACCGGAGCTGTTCCTGCTACGCCGTCCTTCGCCGCCTCGGATTTGCTTCCCCTCCGCCGACATACGGCCACGACAACACAGTCAAAAATTTGGCCATGGCTTCGTCCAAGCCTGCACCCTCCAGAACATCGGTTTCCCCGGTAAAAACAAGTAGATCGGCGCGACATGTGGAGGTGACCACACCGGCAACCGAAAAGGGTACTCCTCTTCCCTTATTCGTGCAAATCTTACGTCTCTACTTGCACGGTATTCATCCCACAGAAGACACTAGTTGACCGCTTCTTCTTGATACCAGATGTTCCTAGTAACTCGCGATGCACAAGGTTTCTCCTCATATACTATTTCACCTTAGCTAGAGGTCCGTCGCCCCCCTGAATTTCAATTTCTGGCCAGTTGATTCCCAATTAACGGAAGCATTCCCCGGCGTAACAGGCGCTAGTACGCCTATTACGCCGGGGAAGAAGCGCCTTGGTGTTTATCTTAGGGGCGTGTGCGGCCTAGAGCTATTGGCGCCTGATCTGGAGGTCGGCCGGGATTAAAGGGATGGCCTGGGGGCGCTACCAAGCACGGCGGTGGTGTGAGGTCGATGGGAGGGCGGGGCGGCGGAGGCAGGGTTCTGGGTCGGTGGTCGCTGGCGGTTCGAGAAAGATCGTCAACAGTGACTGGCGGGAGGTAGACGAAGGCCATCTGCCCGTTCCTTATAGATCAGACGGTTCATTAAAAAAATCGACTGGCCTATTTATTTTCAGTCGACTATTATCTTAGATATGACCACATGTGGTGGTGTGCTGGAGGGGTACCTCCATTTCCTGTGCTCATATATTACAAAATCATACGGAGTAGAATCTAATTTTGTTTGCCATGCAATGTTGTAGAGCTATCATATGTCTCCTGTCATTTATTTTTCAGCCACCTGCTATCTGCTACTTTTACAGTGCACTAGTTCTGCACACTCTTCACCCTTACTCTCACTATTGTGTTTTTATGGAAGGGTATTTCAAACTCTGCTGCCATGAGAGAAGCCAAAAAGAAAAGAGAGAAGTCTCTCCAGCTTCGTATGCGGGTAGGCAAGACATGTTACAGCGCTATAAAGGGTGCAGTGTCAGCAGATGGAGATGGTAAACGCAGCTCTGGAGTTGATGACCTCGCTCGCAATGAACCACCATCCCAGGTGCTTGTTTTAACTTCGCGGTGTCATATGTGGTTGCATGTTCCATATGGTGTCTAGCTTGTATTCGAAAGGCCAAAGTCGGTAAGATAAGGAAAGATATTTTTTTACATGAACCACCATCTCGTGAGCACCAGAAGACAAATAGATATTCAGGGCACTGGCCGAGCAAGTGACAAGCCCAGCAAAGATAGGCATCACCTGGAAGCCAACTAAAAAGCTGCGATGGTGGCGAAGCAGCCCGCCTCCCACCAGGCTCTCAGGTCCTAGATGATCATGCTCACCACTCCAGCCGGATGTCTAGCTTGTATTGCTTCCAATTTGGTTAAATTGCATCTGCTTAGCTTACACATTATACCTTTGAATATGACATGCCTTTCTGTTTTTGGTACATACTAGTACATCTGTGTATTAACCATGTTCTTACATCAAACTAATGTTCTTGTGTATCCCTCATCAATCACTTATGACGAGGCAGGCAGGCAAGGGGACTACTCCTCATTTAAATAATGCAGCATCAGCCTCCCGACATGATTCTCAAGAAACAGAAATGCTAGACGAAGATAGTGAACGTAGCTCTGTAGTTGATTACAGCATTTCCCCTACACTAGCATCGCAGGTGCTTGCTCTAACTTGGCAGCGTGATATGTGGTTGCATGTTGCATATGGTGTCTAGATTGTAATTCTTCCAATCTGGTTAAACTACATGTGCTAGTCTGCTTAGCTTATACATTATACCTGTTAATGTGACATGCCTTCCTGTATTTAGTACATAGTACATCTGTCTATTAAGCATGTCCTTACATAAAACTATTGTTTTTTTTTGTATAACTTGAGGAAAACTCAGTTTGAAGGCAAGGCTAACAGTGAACTTTCCCAAACATCTCCAGTGGAAAATATATCGGATGAAGACTGGAGGGGCCTTGTTAAACACTGGTCTGATCCGAAGTATTAGGTACATTATATATATGTGATTAGATCACATGTTGAAGTGCTATTTACGCATGTGCCACACAAATCTATCTTCTTGTAGGTGAACTGTTCAAAGAACAAGGCCAACCGTACGAAAGTGAAATTCCAACAGACGACAGGATCTCGTAGCTATATTGCACACTGCGAGGCTCTTGTAATTAGCTGTTGTTTCACTCTTTTCGCTGTACCATATTATCATATCTATATTGACTTGTTCGAAATGCAGAGGAAAGCCCGCAAGGACCAAAAAGTACCTGAACCAAATGATGTGGAAATCTTCAAGGACTGTCACACCAGCAAGAAGAAGGGCATGACTACACCAGTCAAACCTGTTGTTGTAAGTCCTTAATCCTCATGCCTTTTAACTACTACTTACTCTGACTTGTGCCTTGAACTGCATGGTTTGCAGCCAATGTCTATTACTCTTTTCAATTTTATACACAATTGTCTTAGCGTATCATTGCACCTTACAAGGTTTAAAAGAGAGGAGTGATGTTCCTTTGATCTTGACCCGTAATCTAGTTCCGTGCTGGACTTGCCCACACAACGTTACAATTGCCTGTTTGTCTGTTCTCAGTTGTTTTGTGATATGAATGATGTCATACTATGCTTACTGTACTATAAAATTCGTCTCTTTATCATTAGCCCTCAATACAATATGAAGAAATAGACAATACATTAGCGATGGTACATGGTCATATGTTTGGAACCTGGTTTTATTATGTACTTTGCAATAAAATACAACTAATATTTTACATGGGTTCACCAGAATAAGTTCTGTATATAGACCAAAGCTATTTTGTTTGGTTTTGCTGCCTCCTTAATATCTTCTGTTCTGGTACTACTAATGTAAAACCTCAACTTTTCAGCGAGCTATCGAAAAAATGGTGGAACCGCCACCTTCTGAAGGTGGCAAGGCAACTATAAGTGCAATGTCAGCTCTTGCTGCAGTGGGTCAGTACCTGTCCACTAACAGTGCCAAAATCACGTTCCTGCGTAATACTGGGTTGGGTGTTAAGGCAATATCTTCCAAACTGCCTCATGATCAAGATATGCAAGCTCAAAGCAATGTTGTATCTGCGCTCCAGACACAAGTCCATTCCCTAATAGAGACCCTTTGTGAAACAAGGAGAAACATTGCTCAATGTCGTCAAGATATGCATGGTTTTGAAACCAGACTATCAGACATTTGCTATGTTGTTCAGGAGCCTAGGGGAAATGAAGGCGAGGGTTATGGTGCTCCATCGGACAATACAGCATGAAAACGTAACAGTCGGGTCAAATGAACTGAGCTTCTGAACTTCTGGTGATGCATTTATCTGCTAGACTGTTAAGTTTTATGCCAACCTTCCTTTTGTTGTATAGTTGTAATTTGTTTTGGTGCGATACAAAATTTATTCTTAACGTGCAGCCACCGGCTGAAGAAAACAGCAAGCCATTTTTGTATAGTGTAGGGTGTTCCCTATATCTGCACTGGTGGTGATCTTTGATGCCAAGTGGATGTAATCTGTGTAATCGCCTTAATAGCCTAGAGTTAGTTTCGGCCTTATTTATTTCCTAGTCTTCTTTTTCCCTGGTTTGCTAGTGGCCGCAACTACCATGGGCCATATACGGGCCGTAGGATCCATGGGTCTCCTACGGGCCGTCGATAAATGGGCCTGTAATCGGTGGGCCTCGGGCCGTTGGATAAATGGGTCTACATGGGCCGTAATCGGGCGTAATTGGTATCGGCCCAGCACGGTAACAGGCCGTTAACAGGCCGTAGGATAGCAAAGGCTTAATTCTGTCACAGGCATAACGTGTCGTTAATGGGCCAGAAAATAGGACGGGTTGGAAACGGCGCAACGGGTTAACAGGCCAGAAACGGGCCGACTCTTGCCATGGGCCGAATTTGGCCCATTAGGGTAACAGGCCAGAAACGGGCCGACTCTTGCCATGGGCCGAATTTGGCCCATTAGGGTAACAGGCCAGAAACGGGCCGACTCTTGCCATGGGCCGAATTTGGCCCATTAGGGGAACAGGCCAGTAACGGGCCAGAAGTAATCGAGGGCCGAAAAGGAGCCCAAGAACGTATGGGCCGTCAATAGGCCGAAAGCTAACATAGGCTGGAAACGGCCCATGTAAATCACGGGCCGTTAACGGGTATAAAGAAAATTACTGTTCATTATGGGCTAGGGTCACCGTGGGCCTGTAAAGGGCCGAAAGATACGAAGGCCTCATATGGGCCGAAAGACGTCGTGGGCCATACATGGGCCGAAAGTGAAATGGGCTGGTGTTTCGACGGCCCACATGACGTTGTTGGGCCGATTTCCTTTAGGGCCTAACGGGCCGTGAGTTAACGCGCCGTAAAATGGGATATTTGCGAAGAGACCATTAATAGGCTTTTCATGGGCCAGCCCGTTAACTTTTGACCAAGTCAAACGGGCCGGCTTTGTAAGCTAAATGGGCCAGTGGTGGGCCGTGGCACGTGTCGACATATCATAGGCACCTATCTGACCCACTGACGAGCCGACACGTGTTTCATCCGGCCAATAAGAATTTTACATGTGGAAATTTCCCATTGGTCGGGGCTGTTAACGGGTTATCGGATCCAAAACCCGACCCGATAGCTTAACGGCGTTCCGTTATGGTGGATGCCACGTGTCGGTCACCCTTGACGAAAGCACTTCTGTGACGCGCGATTTATCGTCATGGAAGTGGACACTTTCGTGATGATAACTTTGGTAATGTCATGGAACACTTCTACGACAGCACAGGTATGACTATCTTGATTCTGTCATAAAATCGTCATGGATGTACATGCATGACAAAAAACGCGACCTACTGTGACAATCACGTAACATCACGGAAGTGCATTTTTTTGTAGTGTAAAGTGGTGCAACTCACACTCACCTAGCAGTATGGGACTAAACTTTAGTCCCACTCACACAACACTTAGAGCATGGTTAATAGTATAGCCAACATCCGGCTATATGAAGTTGACACATCATCTAGAACCAACCTAATAGCCTGCTAGTACAATAGTTAGTCCCTTTAGTATAATACTATATCATTAATAATGGCCCCACCTTTTGTCTCACAAAGTATGTTGGAGCTCCTGCTACAACCGGCTACAAGTTTACAACCCGCTTCTCTTCTCTCTCTCCTTCAACTAAGCACAAATACTATATTTAAATCCTTATGTCATGTAATTGTAGTACTTGCTCTAAAGTTACTCTCCACTGTGTAGTCTGAAATGCGGGGCGTGCAGCGGGCGGTGCCCTCGGTCGACGCGCCACTTGAATGGCGGAAGCAGTGAGAGGTCGCATCGCCCTGATTTGCCATCAATGTGGAGCGGCGGGCTCAGCTGGCGCCGGGCGGGAAGCGCGCGCGGGAGGGGGGAGGGGTTTTTGTTTGGCCAAGAAGGTGAGAAGCCAACTTGGGATCGGTCCGGACGGGGAAATATCATGTGCTCCCATACTCACTACTCCCTCTGTTCCTAAATATAAGTCTTTTTAGATATTGCAATAAGAGACTACATACGGAGCAAAATGAGTGAACCTACACTCTAAACTATGTCTATATACATCTGTATGTATTTCATAGTGAAATCTCTAGAAAGACTTATATTTAGGAACGGAGGGAGTAGTAGTTTCATGCATATGACACTAGTCTATGTTACTACTCCCTCCTTTCCGGTTTATAGGGCTTATCTCAAAATCTTAGTATTTTCCATTTTATAAGGATCAATTTGGTTGTTCCCCATCACAAGTTTAGATTTCAAGGTGCATTAAATAATTGCATGCAAGTATTAGGAGAAAATTAACCAATGCATGTACTTTATGCATGCATTGCAATTAATACAATGGTAAACATAAATTTTTGAGGAAAACAAGAGCATTAATTGGGTGCTATTGCAAATTACAAAAAGTATTCCACCGCTCATCATCTACCTTGGTTGGTGAGGTTTTTGAATTGAGCCCTATAAACCGGAAAGGAGGGAGTAGTACAGTAATGTTATGATGGCTTCATTTATTACGTTGTAGACTCATCTTGTCTTGGGAAACGCTATGTTACAGTAACACATTATGTTACCACTTCTCATTAACTACTTGCCACATAAGAACAAATTTCTTGGAGTGCGCTAAGTGACTCCCACTATAACTAGCCGTACAAAGTGTGGGCTATGTAGAGGGCGTAGTAAGCAAGCTTCTCATCGTTCTGCGAGTTGACATGACACATCAAAGTAGCAGTTTTTTTAAATGTACATCAAAGTACCAGTGTAGTAATCTCCCAAAAGGGCCGACCATGTCCATGGCTACCATCCCATCCCATGCTCCCTCATTGAGTATGTGCATGATTCACGTGCCATTCAAGAAAAAAATTGCATACGTTCCATTGAAGAAGAAAAATAAAAACAAACACGCCACCGCGTTATGGTCGAACTTTGATTCGTCCACGCATGGTTCCTGACCCTCCACTAAGTGAACAACTACCAAACGCCTCAAATTATCACGTGAGCTGCCTCTTCATCCACAAATGAGCTCCACCGTGTACCCGTGCGCGTGTGTTAGGGAATGAGGCACAGAGTACGTGCGTCCGTGCGTGCAATTTTTCTCTTCGTGCACGTACTCATTTTTTTGTGGGTGATTCGTGCACGTACTCGGCCTACGTTGGTGAACGTTGGTGAGTCTCAATTATCTCTACATCTCAACATGTACATCTACATCTGCATCTATGTCTACACTACATCTACATCTACATCTACACTACATCTACATCTACATCTAAATCTACATCTACATGTACCTCTACTATAGTAAAGCAAGTTTTAAACATGAGACCAGCCATTTTCTTGCATGACACGACCAACCCGTATTGCTTCTTGCTCCTCGTCTCTCTCAAAGTGCGTCCGACAGGCGATTTTGCCGTCGACCGAGGTCGGTTCGCTCACACTCGGTCCCACATGTTATAAATCTAAAAAGAATACTCTGACCAGCGGACCATTGAAAGAAGTATATTTTCACCCTCAAATGTAAGTTGATGGAAAAATAACCCCCCAAAGTCAATTTCGGTACGATTTTTACCCTCAAATATCTAAAACTGGGTATATCACCCTCTTGAGCGGTTTTAGTGTTCACATGTTAGAGTTTAGGCGGTTTTGATTGTTGACTAGGAATTGACTAATTATTTACACTAATGAAATGGCAACGACGCCGTCGGAAGCCGCGGATGTCGTCGGAGATGTACCCAATGGACCCCGACCTTCCCTACGAGGAGAGGAGATCATGCGGGTTCCTTTCAAGCTCAAGGGATCGTTGGGCTACCTATTCGACTCGTCGCCCGCCTCATAGTGGGAGTAACTTAGGTACTAGTAACATAGCGCATTCCAAGAAAATTTTGCTTATGTGGCATGTAGTTAATGAGGAGAGAGATCTTTAGAGTAACATAGTAATATGTTACAGTACTATAAGTTACTCCCCACCATGACCAGCCATTGCCTGTCCCAGCGCTCCACCATGTATAGCTGCTAAGCTTGCCACGTAGGCATAAAATATGATGTGGCAAGTTAATTAAGAAGAGAGAGACTAGTTTGGTGACCCCAGGAAGAAACGGTGGATAGACAGTTTTGAGTCTATAGCTAATTAAATGAAGCAAACTTAGCAACAACAAACTAAGCACCTATGCATTGCTTGAGTTGCTAAGCCATTTAATGCACTTAGCACCTCATCTAAGCACATTTGCATTGGAAGAGGTCTTAATTCCATACGGTATCATAATATGATACTCAACTCTCTCTTTCTTCATTTAATTCTAAGCCACCTCATCATATTTGCCTACTACTAGTTGGCATGCATGATACTACTTATAATACTCCCATTACAACCAGTCTGGTAGAATTAAAATACCTAATCTAAATGGTCGCCGCCCGATCTCTTTGTCCTCCTCCAGCATCCGGTAGAAAAAGAATCATGCAAGACACCGACTGTATTCGTTGGCGTCGCCTCGGCGGTGGCCTTCATGGGATACAATCGGCTGCGACCTCCCGTGTTCTACTTCTCCTCAATGATGGCGGCGGGCGGGGACGTGTTGCCCATCACCTCGTTGACATCGACGTAGCCGCATCACCTTGTCGACATCCGCGGCGGCTTCTTTCTCTGCCTACATATCGCGGCTACGAGCGCGTCGACGACGGATGGCGCAGTCGCAGACACTGGAGGCTATGTACGACGCAGCGGCATAGAGGGCAGCGACGATGCCAGTGCCGCCGTGCTCCCCAACAAACCGGCATGGAGCAAGTCGGCACTCTTCCTCGAGCTGTATTGAAGAGGCCAGGTGCGGAACCACGCGCTAGCTTAGTGCAGCAACTGCCTCCGACGGGCTAGGCGTGATAGGTGGAGAAGCGAGCTGCCTCGCTCGTAACTGCTGGGCTCGGCGGGCCACCTAGACGGCTTTTAGGCCAGAGAACTGCTCTTCATGCTCGTCGGATGCCGCCGGAAGAGTGGACAAATGGTGGAAGGAGGAGCTTGGCCGACATCCTGCTCCTGAACGGACGTGTGTGGCCGGAGTTGGTTTCTCGCATTCCACGCGGTTTTAAATGTAGGTTTTTGAATGCGGCGAGGAGGCGGGTACAACTGGGAGTGCAACGGGCGGCGCCCTGGGCCGGCGCGCCGCTTCAAATGGCGGACGCGGTGGGAGGTCGCATCCGCCCTGACCGCCTTAACCATGGACCTTGACGGTGTGTGTCACCTTGTGTCCAGATCTGAGATGCCACGTGTACCAGATGAATGACTCCAAGCTCGACCACTGTGATGCAAGAGGTGCGAGCCGAGGAACACTGTTGGAGACACCTCCCTCAGACTAGCCACAATAGGTAGTAACATAGACTAGTAACATGCTCATGTTACTCATGTTACTAGTCTATGTTAGTACTACCTCTATAGTAACAGTCTGAGGGGGTAACATATGTGTGGTAACATGCAACACTTCATTTATTAGGCTATAGATACATCTTGCCTTGATATGTGTGATGCTACTACTTTCCTCTCTTTCTTCATTTATTGCTTGCCACATCATCTACTTTATCTAGACATGTGTGATGTTACTACCTACTAGCAAGATGCCCGTGCGTTGCACATAACATCAAGATGCATTTGTATGATTAGTTTATCTTGTGAGAGAAAAGGATGAACAAGACAAGGCCTTATTTGCAAATGTGGAGAGGTGTGTGGGTACCTTTTTGCAAAATTGCCATAGTTTCCTTCCTATCCGTCAAATATAAATCGGACGGCCTATATTGCAGGATGGCAGGCACACCATCATCACCAACTCTGTTTTTTATAAGAGTGTAGATGTTACTCCCACTGTGGGTAGTCTCGGTGTGTACTTCTTGTCGTCCAGCGAGTTGACGGGACACGTGAAAGTTAATACGTAGTAGTAGTTAGTACTCTCTCCAAAAAGGGCCGACCATGTCCACAGCTACCATCCCGTGCTTAGTCATTGAGTATGTGCACTATTCATGTGCCATCGAGGAGGAAAAATATTGCGTAGCACTAGATGCCATCGTAGTGCACGACTCACTTACGCACTGCTTATCTCCATTTTCTTGCATGACACGTGCACCTTGATGCTAGATGTCCCGCGTGTTGGCAAAAGGATGAACAAAGTGCAGCGGGCTGGCGTTTTCGCCGTCTATTGAGGTGGTTAACTCATCACATGTTACCGACTCTTGGGTGGGATAGTTTTTTTGGTGGGTTTGGGGCAACTTGCTCCAATTTAACCCTCATGTTTGGATACTTTAGGGCTATTTGAGCCCCAACTAGCTCAAACTAACTCTAACCCATGGATCCAAACAGGGCCAAAGTTAGTCTCGGAAAACACATTTATCCCTATATAGATGGAAAGACGGAGTACATGATACTAAACGCTCACCAGTAGTAGTTCATTGGTTGGTTTCAATTTTTTGATTAGGTTGATGTGCTGCTACCGTCCAATATTCGCGTGTGGTTTTTTCTAGAATAAAAAAAGGAGGTACCCCTACTTATGTTACTCCCACTATGCCTAGCCTAAGGTTAGTGGGTGACCTTGCGCTTGGCTCTTCGCCTCTTCCGGAAGTCGAACAATAATGATGGTACTACAGTAGTACTTCTGGCAATCTGACACCAAATGAACTGCATCACGTCCACCGCTTGTAAGCAAAAGTTTATCCTGGTGCCGCGAGCCACCGCGCACGCATTGGCGAGGGAGAAGGCAGAGTAAGCAATCTTCTCGTCATTCCGCGAGTTGATGGGACACATGAAAGTTATTTAGTACGTACTCTCTCAAAAAAGGGCTGACCATGTCATGGCTACCCCCCCATCCCGTGCTCTGACGTTGAGTACGTGCACTACCACATGCCATCGAGGAGAAAATATATTGCGTAGTAGGTGCCATCAAAGTGCACGACTCACTTACACACTGCTTATCTGATTATCTCCATTTTCTTGCATGACGCGTGCACCTTGATGCTAGATGTCTCGCGTGTTGGCAAAAGGATGAACAAAGCTCACGTAAAAAAGAGAGTTGAAGAACATAGATTCTCGACGCCCGAGAAGGAGCAAGGAACCTCGCGGTGGAGCGTCTGCAAGGAACCTTGCGGGTTTCCCCTGTTTTTTGCCGCCTACCCACCTATAAACAAATAAAAGAACATGAACTCTTCGCTAACCACTACTCCCTCCGTCCGGTGAAAAGTGTACATCTAGAAATTTTGGGACAAATTATAGAATCAAGTAAAAAACGCATTGGGAAGATGCAAGCCACTATCTCTCTCCTCTTTAATTACCCAACCCCCAATGAGCTAAGTGCATGTAGAAATTAAGAAGACTATGTACAGAATGCTATTGGTCTTGATTACCGTGTGATGAGAGAAAATACTTTAAAGTGCATTGGAAAGATAGAAGTACACTCTTTTGTGGACAAATTTTAAACCCAAACATACACTCTTCACCGGACGGAGGGAGTAGAGACGATACATCAGGATGCTAAGTTGAAGATGTTTTATAGTTTATATTGATAACCATGCAAGAAACCACGCATGTACAAGACACATGCAGCCACACATGTACACATGCCAACGCACTAACTCATGCCGATCCAACTCATGCACATACGCGCACACGATGGATCACACAACACATGTACACAACACATGTATGCACACACACTCGGCCGCAGAATGCATGTGAATAACACATGCATGCGCACACACTCGGCTGCATGGAGGCGTGCACCATCTGCGGTGACGTCCGGTTCGTCGTGCTACGGCGAAGCTCGCACACAACGGCGCCTACGCATCTCTTGCAGCACCTCTTTGCCGTCATTGCTCAACGACTAGTCGGAGACGAAGACGACCGCAGCCTCGGCCTTAGAGCTAGCACCGATGGAAAAGCACGCACGTTGTATGCACACGGGCACGTACGGAGTGACCACGACGTGCTGCGTCCCCAATCGCCTCTACTCCTTCTGCGCATGTTGTCTATCAAGGCGGCTGCATGCCTAATGATGATGTGGGTGAGATCTTCTAGGACTCAGATGATGACGAGGAAAATTATGGGGAGTGGGCTCTCATGCAAGAGCCTAGCTATATGCGGATTCCTAGACAAATAGAATAAATGTGAAGAAAGAGAAAGAGAGAAGGTTGAAAAAAGTATTAAGTGATGTTATAGCCAACCTTGTAGCCCACACTACTATATGAGTGACTATAAATGATGGCTATACATGACAAGGCAGTTTCTTATAGCCATCAGCTGGCTATACTATTAACCATGCTCTTAGGCTGGTCATAGTGCAGAGTAACTTAGACTAGTGTCATGCATATGACACTAGTCTAAGTACATGACACTAGTCTAAGTTACTACCTCCATAATGCAAAGTAACATAGTAGTAGTGTCATACTAGTTGGCTTCATTTATTACCTTGTAGACTCATCCTCTCTTGGAAAGCGCTATGTTACAGTAACATATATTTTTCTCGAATACGCACGAGTGTGCGTATCATTCATTAAAGAAGAGAAATGAAAGAGCCCCAAATCCACAGTTACAAGCTTATTTACATGTGTAATTAATCCGGCACCACCCTAGTTTCTACAATGGACTACTCGCTTGTGCCCCACACTACATACTATGTTACTCTAAACACATCTCTCCTCATTAAATACAAGCCACATAAGCAAACTTGTCTTGGACTGCGATATGTTACTACCTAGGAATATGTTACTCCCACTATAAACTGTTGCACGTCCACCGCAGAATAAGTTTCTCCTCGTGCTGCGAGCCACCACGCACACGTTGGCGAGGGAGAAGGCATAGTAAACAAGCTTCTTGTCGTTCTGCGAGTTGCCGCGTGTTGGCAAAAGGATGAACAAAACTCACGTCCATAAAAAAGAGTGGAAGAGCATAGATTCTCGACGACCGAGAAGGAGCAAGGACCTCGTGTTGGAGCGTCTGCACTCATAATATTTTATATTATTCAGCGATATAAAATCAACCAATCATCTCCACAGTGGACTGGAAGAGTACGAAACACGGCAGCCCAGTGTAGTTATATCATACTACATGGCTAACCCATGCTATCACCAATTTTTTTGGCCTCCGTGCGACACCTAGCTGTAGTAATCTAGCAGCCCGTATTGCTTCTCGCTCCTCGTCCCTCTCAAAGTGCGGCGGGCTGGCCTTTTTGCCGTCTATTGAGGTCGGTTAACTCATCACATGCTACCGACATGCCAAGAGCATTCTAAAAAAATATTGTACTCTATTATTATGCCAAGAAGAGGAAGCGCTTTGACCGACGGACCAAACGAGACAGGCGTGTCGTGCCGTGAGTGGGTCCAGTTTCTCATTTTGAACTCGTTTAGAACACATGGTTTTGACTATTGATAAGATTTTATATAGGGCCTAATGTATTCTTCGAGGATGCCTTTGACTATTGATAAGATTTTATATAATTTACAAATTATATCATTCGAAGATCCTTTCACGTTCCATTAAAAAAAGATCCTTTCATGTACGAATTTGACTGTATGCTGTGAGCAACTTGCATGTCCTATACTGCTCCTGTTTGGATACTCTAACTTAGCTAGAGGTTAGACTAACTCATGACTAACCCTGAACAAACTGTAGCCAAAGAGGTGTTTGGGTGACAGGGTTAGATTGACAACAAATGCACTTGATGGAGAGAGAAGTGATTTTCCAGTGGGCCCAATGAGAACTATCTCCAATTAGCACCTCTTGGGTGTGATATTTTTTTGGTCGGTTCGGTGCAATTTGCTCCAATTTAACCCTCATGCTTGGATACTTTAGGGCTATTTGAGCCCCAACTAGCTCAAACTAACTCTAACCCATGGATCCAAACAGGGCCAAAGTTAGTCTCGGAAAATGCATTAAGCCCTATATACATGGACAGACGGAGTACATGATACTAGAAAACGCTCACCATTAGTAGTAGTTCATTGGTTGGTTTTGATTTTTTATTCAGTTGCTGTGCTGCTACCGCCAATATTCGCATGTGGTTGTTTCTAGAGTAAAAAAAGGAGGTACTAGTACTTACTGTGGGAAAGGTGAAGTGATGGTTGCTTCGCCCGACCAACTTATTACTTTGGGAATATGGGAGTACCAGTGGATTCAAGGAACAGAGAAATGATGGTTGCTTCGTCCAAGCAACTTACTGTGGCGAAGGTGGGCCTTTGTGATTTAACTGCTCACTAGTCATTACTACTATGGCGCAACGACCGGGGTGAATCTTTCCCTGCAGTTGTGCACTCAATATTGCTGCATGGCAGGTGGAGCAGGATGAAGGATGTCCCACATGTCAGTGAAACGAAGTTGAATTTTTTCTGGCATTGCTATCAATCCTTCAGGATTTGTTTATATGTACGCATAATTTTAATGAAATTTTACTGTGATGCTATGAAGGTTTCAACTTTGGTTCCGCAGGAAAAAAAGGGTTTCAACTTAGGATTCATCACTACTGCAGGATATTGCTAACGTGACACTACAATCAGAGACCCTTCGAGAAACTGTGTGCGATGCCATAATCGCAAACGGTGCTGTATGAAAACCGTCAGAAATGTATAAAACATTTGCGATGACGGATGCATCAAACTCGGTTCAGGTTTTCGTTGCGTGTGCGATGAAGGGCATACAGTTCAGTTCAATTAACTGTTCGCGATGAGGAGGAACAAAAGAAACATGCATCCAGATGAAGGCGTGTGCGATACACACCAAACGGTTCACTCGGATGAACTGTTTGTGATTAGGCAAAACAAAAGAAATGGGCAGCCAGATGAAGGTGTGTGCGATATACAGCATACAGTTCACTCGGATGAACTGTTTGTGATGAGGCAACATAAAAGAAACGGTCAGCCAGATCAAGGTGTGTGGGATATACGGCATGCGGTTCTCTCGGATGAACTGTTTGCGTTGACACAAGAGAACATAAACGGTTCAACTTAACAAGACGTGTGTGTTGTGCGATGGGATTGCATGCGGTTCACTCGGCCCTTGTCGTCAGTGTGTGACCTCTGTGGCAACTGTTCGCTCCCCAGGCGCCTCTTCGTGTACCGTGGCAACCATCGACCGACTCTTCTCCTTTCCCTCTCGATTTGGAACTGCTGACGCACGCTAGCTCTTCCCCCCTCCTCCATTTGCCTTCACCCTTCCTTCTTCCATTGTTTGATCGTATTCTCCATGGAGGGAACAAGTCAGAAACGACCCCGTTATTCTTGCGCCGATCTGAATGATGACGCGGTGGAGGAACTCATTGATCGGTGCGACGTCATCACCTCGGCTAGCATGGCAGGTTCGTTCAAGACCATTCTCGACTCAACTAATAACATCATTACAAGGAACCCAAGGGTTCAGGAGCGGTTTGATCTCCCCTATCTTCTTCGTTGTGACCCTGCTGACTGGCGCGGGGACGATGGAAGCCTCGCCTTGTGTAAGTTTATGCCGCTTGATAATGATACGTATGATGTTAAGTGGCCATCGCTTGAGGGAAAGTCTTGGGCAGGCGCAAATGGAGATTGGGTTGTTTATATTGGGTACAACTGCGAGTGGGAACTTGTGAATTTGTACACTCTTCACCGGGTTCCACTTCGAAAAATATCAGACGACTGCCCAGAGGTTGAGTACACCGGTATTCTATGTGAGTTCAAATACGATCATGTTGACTGCCGTCTACGTAAGATAGCAATTTGTCGAGTTCCCAACCGCTCTTGGGGTTATAGGAATGCTTATGTTGTCGCTATCTTCGACAAGCTTGTTGCCGTCCTTCATGGTTCGACTTGATGGATATTGCTCAAAAATTAGTTTCTATACATGGATGAGTACTGTGATGCAATTCAATACGAGGGTCTTGTGTTTGCTGCCACCACTCGTGGCATTGTTTTTGCATGGAATCCTCATGATTTCGGTACATTTGTCTTCAACCGTAATTATAATTGTTTCATCCACATGCATGCGGGTTAGCTAGTTTCCCTTTACTAATTAACCTTCTTGTGTTTCCAAGGTCCTGTGAACATTCCACCACCTATACTTGCAAATTTTATTCACGAGCATGAGGACGAGCAGGACCCATATACTCAGTGGCGCCTAGCAACTTATTCCGATGGATCACCTCTTCTTGTCTGTATACTGGGCACTGCTGATGTTACTAAGGAAGCAGGTGTTGTCTCGTATGGTCGCACACTCCGGACCTATACCAACATCCATTGCAAGGTATTCGGGATGGATACTGGTGTACTAGCGCCAACACCTTCTCACTGGTTCAGTATTGAAAGTCTTGGAAGAAACTCGCTCTTCCTTGGACAAAACTATCCAATGATGGTGGAAGGCGATCTAGCTGCTGTTGACACAACGTTACTACCATTTATGAGAAGCAACTGTATCTATACCTCGCACATTACTATGCTTCCCTACCGTCCCAATATGGGTATTGAAATAGGCCGCTTCAGCCTGGATGATCAGTCCTGCGTTTGTCTCGAGATTGACAGTAGCTGGCCCTTCCCAGAGAATCACTTCTGGTTCAAAAGAAGCGTTTCCAACGCCGACGAGTGGTTGAGCTGAAGTTCATTTCATCGCTTTGTTATTTGTGTGTGAGAAAAACTTTACTAGAATGTTTTGTTGGAAATGATCTATAATCCAACGTGTATCCTCGTTGTCGTTGTGGGTTGATGACTTGTTGTATGTAATGAATGGTACATTTGCATATGCGTCCATGAACTCATGCCTGCTAGTGGTGTCCATATGAACAGTGCTAGTGATTTTAATTGCAAAAATTAGATAGTGCTAGTGATTTGTAGCTGCGTATTTTGACAAATCGCAGTGTTACAAGGTTGACAAATGGCAATGTTACTAGGTAAACAAATGTCAATCTTTCCAGTTTGAGAAATGGCAACATACCCAAAATGACAGATATGCAAATCTTAACCAATTGTTTGTACGTGGTTGCACACGGGTCATGCAAAACAACCGTTTGCTTTGAAGGGATGCAGAAATCCTGCTCGGCACATTTTCCCTTGGCTTCCTGGGGAAGCTGTCGGTTTGCATACGGGTGTTCTAACTAAAACGTTTGCTATGAGTGTTTTATATTTAAAAACCGTTGACGTTTTTTTCAAACGAAAATCGTTTGATAAGTCTGTACATTAAGAGAGAAAAATGCAAGTTCGTTCAAACCATATCTTTCATTCAGTCACACTGCGAATTTATATTCATATGATCGAGAATTCGAGATAGAGTATTAAACCCCAAAAAAACTATTTCCAGCGGCGGCGGAGGCGGCGTGCCGTGCCGTCGTTGTCGTCCTCTGGGACGCCGTTGTTAAAGTCTTCAAGGTAGCACAAAATGTTCTTCACTTGTAAATCAAACAACATGCGGTCGCGCGATCGACGGGCGGGGCGCGGGAGGACGGTAACTGGCGCCGCTGAGAGGTAGGGTCGATGGCAGCGTCCCATGCCGCTGAGGGGGGGCACGGGCACGGGCGTGGCGGGTGCAGCTAAACGAACGGGGACCGGCGCCGCGATGGGTGGAGGGGCGCGCACGGGCGCGGCGGGTGCAGCCAAATGCACGGGGGCCGGCGCCATGGTGGGTGGAGGGGCGCGCACGGGCACGGGCACTGGCGCTGGCATGTACACGAGCTTGCGTGGGTCCGCGGAGACCTCGCTGACGCCCGCGGCTTCTAGCTCTGCGATAGTGCTTGGCGACCAGCCCATCAATGCTACGGGGATGGTCGCTGGAATGGGAGGCGAACAGTAAGGCCGCCCGTATTAAACAGCAGCTCGGGCGCCATTAATGGAGAGGAAGGAGGGCGGCCATGGAAGTCAAAGGGCTCGCTTCCCAGTGAGCCTGCGCAGCGTAAAGCTCGCACGCTTCCCGGTGAACCTGCGCATTGGAGGACAGCTTGCACGCCTCTCGGTCAGCCTGGGCACCGGACTGCGCTCGCACGCCTCCCGTTCAGTCAAGGTCAAGCAGCTGTCCGCACGGCACCTCCTACATCCATTAAAACCAAGACACATGGCGTTACGTGAATGGTTAAGAGAACGCACACGTTTTGAATTATACAAACGTTTGAGATATTAAAGTGGCAGCTATTTTTTCAAAATGCCTTTTTTGGCTGTCATTATTCGAGTGCGCCTTCTCTCAAAATGGAGACGGAAAATACCACATCATGTCGGGTGCCATTCCACGATAGCATGCCAAGTTTCATGAATTTCAGACGAGTTTTGGATTTACTAGAATTTAAAAACCAGGCATCTCAATGTTTTGTCGGCAATCAACGGTGCCTTGGTGTTTGAAATTCATTCTCATTTATTGCATTGAAAACTCAGTTAATGCATAAAAATTTATATACACTGGAGCATGCACCCAAGGACACAAATTTGATTTTTCAACCAATTTATATGCACTGGAGCATGTGCATGTAGTTCAAATTTGAATTATGCACATAAAAGCATTGAAAACTCAGTTAATGCATAAAAATGTCCAAAGGAACCCCGAAAAATCACAAAAATTGACACAACACTCCTGTTGTTCTATGTTGACACTATAATTTTTTGAAAGCAATAAGAGGCAACGAATATCGTCTGGTCCCCAAAGGTGGTACGTTCCCTATCGAAACCGTCATGCTTGTTGTGAGAAGCTCTGGTTTGTGAGAAGCTTATACCCAAACCTGCCCCAAATGTGACAAAATTTTCACCACGGCATGTTGATGCCACTCCATGATAGCATGCCAAGTTTCATGAATTTTAGACGAGTTTTGGATTTACTAGAATTTAAAAACCAGGCATCTCAGCGTTTTGCTGGCAATCAACAGTGCCCTGGTGTTTAAGATCCATTCCCATTTCTTGCATGGGACCTAGAAATTCACCCAAGGACACACATGTGATTTTTCAACCAACTTTGGTGCATTGGAGCATGTGCTTGTAGTTCAAATTTGAATTATGCACATAAAATGCCTAGAAAACCCAGTTAATGTATAAAAAAGGCCAAACAAACCCCGAAAAATTCCAAGCTTGAATAGAACACTCCTGTTGTTCTATGTTGACACTAGAAATTTTTTGAAAGCAGTAAGAGGCAACGGATATCGTCTCGTCCCCAAAGGTGGTACGTTTCCTATCGAAACCATCATGCTTGTTGTGAGAAGCTCTAGTTTGTGAGAAGCTTATACCCAAACCTGCCCCAAATGGGACAAAATTTTCACCACCGCATGTTGATGCCGCTCCATGATAGCATGCCAAGTTTCATGAATTTTAGACGAGTTTTGGATTTACTAGAATTTAAGAACCAGGTATCTCAACGTTTTGCCGGCAATCAACAGTGCCCTGGTGTTTGAAATTCATTCCCATCTCTTTCATGGGACCTAGAAATTCACCCAAGGACACACATGTGATTTTTCAACCAACTTTAGTGCATTGGAGCATGTGCTTGTAGTTCAAATTTGAATTATGCACATAAAATGCCTAGAAAACCCAGTTAATGTATAAAAAAGGACACAGATTTGATTTTTCAACCAATCTATATGCACCGGAGCATGTGCATGTAGTTTAACTTTGAATTGTGCACCTGAAATGACTAGAAAACCAGTTTAATGTATCAAATGTCCAAATGAACCCTGAATAATTCCAATTCTTTTACGACACACATACAGTTGCATGTTCACTTCAGATAAAAGGTCTAGCAATTCAAACACCGTCCATTGCCGTTGTGACCCCATTTTGTAATTCAAATCAAGTAGATCCCACACAGTTTATTCTCACCAACCGTGTGAGATGTAGTACAAAATATCTTGGAGCACCGTCGGTGTATAGTACGCCTATGGCTTACACGAGAAGGTGTGTCGGCTACAGTCCACAGCCAGCGTGTCAAGCACACTAGCTCGCTCCCCCAAAACTCCCGCCTTTGCATCCCTCTCTGCTTCAGTCCCTTGATTCAATTTTTTAGTAGCCCTGGCATTTTACTCCCGCCTCTGCATCCCTCGTAATCTCAAAAATATCTGCCCGCCCTTGATCCAAATTTTCAGTAGCCCCGCCTTGTTACTCCTGCCTAGTAAAATTTTCAGTTGCCGCAGTATTTCCTCAAACACAACCTCTGCTCACAAAGACACACACTACCCTCGAAACCACTGGTAGGTCGCTGCCATCAGCGGTGCCTCCATCCTCAACCTCTGCTGTGTGCCGGGGAGCTCGAGTAGCCAATGGCCAAAATAGGTTTATCGCGGCCTTTTCGCCCAACGCCGGCGAGGTGGCCGCCGAGGTGTCCCCGTCGTCCTCCGCGGGCCCGATCCACCGTCGCCGGTCCCCTGATCCGCCCGGTGCCGCGCCCCTACGCCGGTTCAAGGACTTCCCCATCCTCCCCCGGACCCGGCAGTCGACGAAGTCCTACCTCGGGGTCCAGCAGCGGCGGTGGGGGACGTGGGTCGCCGAGATTACAGATCGAGAGACCCACACTCGTCGGTGGCTCGTTAGCTTCCACACGGTCGAGCTCTCGGCCATGGAGTACGACCACTGGCAGGTCCGCTACCAAGACGCGGCGGCTAGGCTCAATTTTCCCTTCGGCACACATCCGGTCCACCTCGTTCCGCCGGAGCCAGGGGTGGTGAGCTCGACTATGGCGCGGGAGGACCGCGAGGCGTGGGAGCGCCTCGAGGCCGAGGCCGCCGATGAGGCCTACATGCAAGAGCTCTGCCGACAGCACCCGGAGCTCGTGGAGGCGGAGCTGGCGATCTTTGCCAGCACAGAGGGCAGCGAGGTTATCGCGCTCTCCTCCGACGACGAGGTCGAAGGCGGCAAGGACGGCGGCGCGGAGGGCGGCGAGGTTATCGCGTTCTCCTCTGATGACGAGGTCGAAGGCGGCGGTGACAGCGGCGTGGAGGGCGTCGAGGTGGGCCCCGAGGACGAGTAGATCGACATCGACGAGTGGAGGAGTGCCTTCCCCAACGACCCTGACAACGGTACTGGCCCGGACCCGGCTCGCGGTACACCGTACATGACGAGGAAGGATTGGCTCGACCTCTACTTCGACCGAAAGTAGTTTAGCTTAGTTTAAATTTATGTTTTATGTTCGGTTATGCAAAACTATCTATGTTTATGTTTGAATGCATGGTACTTTCGGTTGAACCTGCTTTGAACTTGATCAAATTGAAGTTTACAACCTTAAGTTTAGGGGATCGACTAGAAAAGGCCAAAAATTGCTGGAGTATATATATATATTGCAGTTAACATGCCTTTTCGTTTTTCAATTATTGTTTAGCAACATGCATTGTACTGAATGACTAAATATGCAATCCCAGGCTACATAGCAACAAGGAAGAGTGTTACCTTAATGTTCTGATGATGTCTAGATATACATATAATAAAATCTTATATAATGGGATGGATGGAGTGTTGTACTACATCATTTTTCAATTGTTGTTTAGCTTCTAATATTAACTTGGTGCTTTTAGGTACATATATCATTGCCAAAGATCCACACTTCGACCCTTTCTGCGTATGGGGCAATGAGATATTCATGAACCAGCATCAAGTGAGGAAACTGATAAAGATTGTTACTAAAATGGGTCAAAAGATGTCAATCGAATTATTTGTTTACACTTTATGCAAGACAACAGTGAACTGCAGGATGGTAAGTAAGAACCCTGTAGCCTTCTTTTTACTGCCCGTAATGAGTTGTGTTGGATGACATTATCTGAATCTTTTTTCTTTTGAAGTGGATCCTGAAGCAGTTTACTCAAGATTACCTCTCAAACTACATGATTGGTGGTCGGCCATCACAAGGGGTTGGACTAGAGTCCTGCATGCCTTCTGCATCCAGGAGAGCACAATAGGGCCATTCCGCTTCACCTTGTTCAGCAACTGGAATGTCTGTCGCCTCTTTCTTTACCATCTGTAATAGTACAAGTATAGAACCCTTGTACATCATTCTTTATTTGGTGCTTCTATAATTCTTAAACATATGTACCTGTGAATCGAATAATGCATTGGTTGTTTGAACCTGATGGATATGAATAAAGCTATAGCCTACTTTCAAGTTTAAATTAGGTACAATTTTAAATAGCAGCAATTAAATTAGGGCGAAATTACGTTGTGCGGGTCATTATGGCACACACGGTTGGTAAAACACAAACGTTTGCGATATACACCATAATCCGAGATGGTTCACAGAGAGGAAACATATGCAAGCATGCACACAGTTGCCGTTCGCAAAGCGTGTGTGATGTCAGACAATACCACATACGGTGCAGGAAAACTAAATGTGTGTGATTGTCTACCTATCGTACACGGTTTATAATCATGAACTGTTTGTGATGTGCCAGGCATCGTAAATCTCTCGTGCCTGGAATTTGCCTGGAAAGCTCCCGTGCCTGGAATCTGCCTGGTTTTAGGCAGAACCACAAAACTCCGACTGCGATGGCAATGCGAGCACAAACGAGTAACAAGGATGAAGCATTTGGGATATTCGAGATATCGGAAACGGTTATATAGGGACAACTGTATGCATTAAGGCTCCCTATCTCCGACGGTTTCTGGGTCGTGTGGGAAGGACCCCCTATCGCCCACACTCACTTGGCGATGGTTCCAAATGCGGTCGCGGAAAGGGGTTTTAAACCGTTTATTTAGGACCGACGCGCACCAGTGCATGTGTCCTCTTGCCTCAAGATTATCTCGTTACAACATTCCATCAAATACAAATGAAACTACCATGGCTGCTAATGCATCTCAATGTTCGCAGAGCAGCGCCAATATTCACATCACAACTGAAGACAAAGTTGTGAGAAGGTGTACAAATAAAGAAAAATATATAATTGATCGATGTTGTTCGTAGGCATGGCTCCATTTCCTAGGCACAGTGTTCATTGCTTGGCAGCTAGTTTCACCCAGTTGTGTAGCCAAAAAAGAGGTGTATGGAGGACACCACAATCCGACCATTTTGTGCAGCTCCACTAAAATCGAGCGGACCATCCCTGTTTGCAAAGATATCCAGTCAGTGTGATAACAATAATAGTGGAACTAGATGATGAAACATAACACACACAAATAGAAGCCGATCACCTCTGCGATCTCTCTTTAGGACTAACTACTTGTTGGAGAAGATTAGGCACGGAGTTGGATGAGGAGGATAGCAAAACCAATCTCCCTTTCTAAGGTCGCACAGAAATGTAAAAGCGTTGCCCGTGTGACATTTTGGCGGAACTGCACAAAACACTCTTAAGAAAAAAGTGATTTGTGCAGTTCACCAAAAGGTCGCAATAGCAATGAGGTGAAAATGGATAGCCCTGTTTGCAAAAAGGAGGTAGAATGGAAACAATTACTGCCCAATAATACGAGTTGAACACACATACTCCGACAAAAAAGAAGCATATTCCATGTAATAAGGGAAAGATAGTAGCATGGTGGTTTACCAAAAATGGTTTGAGGACGAGATAGCAAGATGGAAAGTACGCCGGCTGAGATACGTTTTAAGCAAACAACTAAAGAAGATCCACATGCAGCAACACGGGAAGATGTGAAGTGGAGCAAGGCGGGAGGAAGCTGTACCTGAGGGTCATCGGGATGTTACTAGGAGGGCGTCGGCGGCCGGGATCTGCCCATACTGCGGCAGCGACCAAGTGGTGAAGGCCCTACTACGCCGGAGCTTGGTCAGAGGGAACGACGGGTACCGCAGATCGGGACGTGCTGCCTCAACGCCGTCGAATGGAGAAACGATGCACATTCTCCCTTTCTGCCGACAGACGGGATGCGTCCGGATCACTGACCAACGGTGAGAGAGAGAGGCCACCGCCGCCTTGTCTGAGATGGTGTGACGAGAGACAAACCCCGGCAGGCAGGCTCCGTTCTATATAGTGGAGCGGATTTTTCCATTTTCCCACGGCAATCGTTTTATATTCTATACGTGCCATTGAGGAATATATAACTTTATTTAATACTAATGCGTCAAGTCGAACTTTGTTCTGTCTAGGCATGGTACCTGACCTTCCTTCGAGTAAACGAATGCTACACGCGTCAAATTATCACGTGGGCCGCCTTTTCGTACAGGAACGAACTCCACCGTGTACCCGCGCGGGTGTGGCCGGGAACGAGATGTGAGTACGTGCGTCCTGTGTGCACCTCTTCTTTAGGAGCCGGTACGTACGTGGGTGGGTGTGAGAGAGATGGTTTGTGTGAAACAGAGGCAATGTGTCGATGATATCTCAAACAAAAAAAGTAACATATGCAATGTGTGTGAAACGGAGTCATGGACGTCAGATATCGATAGAATCGAAAACAGGGATGAAGTGTGTGGCCGCGTGATCGATAAAGAGTGCCATCGAATTTGTGTTTGCCCACGTCAAAGATACAGGGCGGCTGGCCTACTAGAATTTGAGAGGGCAGAGGTGTAGTTTTTCTCTGTGGCATGGATACCTACCTACAACGTTCGACTATCGGTGTGTGGGGGAGGGGCAGAGACCGATTGACTAGTATATGTGTGGGGAAGGAGAGGGACCTAGCTATGTATTGAGGGAGATCGATCGGCATCCATGGATATATGTAGCAGAGGAATAATGTTGGGAGAAAGACAAAGGTAGAGCGTCGGAGGGTTGGTGGTGGAGTGGCGTCTCACAAATGGTGGGAGAGGCCTGCTAGACAAACGGAGGGTACGAGTGCAATATCAATAAGAGAGGGCGGGGGATGTCTGTCTGTCTATGCACGTGCGTGTGAGAGACGGGCCGGGAGGTATGCAAGGATGATGAGGGGAGACGATATGGTTGTGGTAAGCATACATAACTACATAGGAAGATCAACTGTCGTGTGTCCGAGAAAGGGAGAGACATAACTAGTGAGGTAAGTCTATCAGTGCGTGGGGAAAACGAATTATAGTCGACCTGGCTATATGTAGGGAGATCGGTACGTATACATGCATGCATGTGTTAGAAGCAAATAAGGTCCGAAGAGACAGACAGGGGGAGAGGGGTGCAACTAGGAGGTGGTGCGAGAGGCCTACCATGTCGAGGGGGGAGGAGTGTGCGAGTATGCGATCGATGAAAAGAGGGGCGGGAGTGTGCACCTACGTGGAACCATATTGGACATAGTGGGGCATGGACGGTGAGTAGAGAAGAGGGAAGTATGTGTTTGTGGTAGGCACACTTGGCTAGAGAGGTATATCGACCGGTGTGTGCCGGAAAGAAGGAGCCGGGGGGCCTATACACACCGCGAGTGAATGACCTAAAGAGAAATAACGAATGTGCGTGATGGAGGGGACGCTGAGGGAGGGTGAGAGGGGGCGGGCGTGTGCATGCACGATAGAAAGTTAGCGCTAGCTAGCTACAAAGAGGAGAGGATCGTGAAGGTGTAAAAGACGAACAAAGATCATAATTCATTATAAAAAAGTGGATACAGATACTTGAAGAAGATATCATAATGTAGAACATTGATTGTAATTTGGGCTAATGTGTGGATTTTGCAGCTCAAGGCTAAATACTTGTCATAATGTAGGGGCGGGGCACTATACTTTGTGTGATAAACACGGTGTACATATGGAACATGGTTTAGATTATGAATATATAGTTAGTACATCAAATGTACTATTATTTGGAATCCACATCAAGTGTATTCAAAAAATTGTATTCGAGTTCATATAGTACACATAGTTCATATCTATCTCTATAGTAATCATGTGGTGTGTTGTTAAGGTAATACACGAATGATGGTTGAAGTTGGCAACAATCATGATTGTAGATTCTTATTGAAATAGAGAAACAAATTAAAATTTAGTTTGAATTGCAGCGGTAGTATAGACATTTGGAATGCACTAACATGTTGGTATGAGTAGGTTAGATGCATTATACAGCGAACGAAAAAATTTAATTGGACATAACATGTTGGTATGAGTAGCTTTGAATAGCATTTGTATAGTAAAATGGGACAAGACTCTCTCTTTGTGTGGTGTGAATAGTTTTATTTTTTTCATTTTTTCGTTGAGGGAAGTGCGAATTGATTTGGTACGTTCAAGTACAATATTACACGTTAGGATTGTCCCTAAAATTCAACCGGCGCCTTGTAATATCCTGAAAATTCAGATATCGTGCTCCCAAAACTGGCGCTTTGCTATCCCGAAATTACAACGCGCGCGAGAACTCCATCCAGCTGCCAAATCCCGACACGCGAAATCCCCCTTCTAACCCTGAGCCGAAAGGGCCGCTAGTTCAAATCAGTGGGGGTACTTTTGTAACACACCCTACATTTTGGACAAGCGCGTCCCTAAGTCATGGTTCCCCCTCCCATCACCTCCGTTTCGCCATTCCAAATCCCAGGCCGCCATAACCTCTCCGCTCCAGCCGCGAAACCCCACCCTCCTCCGTCCGCCACCTCACCGCTGCCCAGCCGGAGCCTCTTCCCCGACAACGTCTTCCACCACAATAGCTCGACGTCCCTCATCCACCTCCCGGGATGAGGATCCTTCGTCCATCTCGTCGTCCCGCCGATTCAGCCGCCCCGTCCTCCACCTCCAAGGAGCTGCTTCGACGATCGCCTCGTCTATCGCGACTGCTCCATCCCCACAGCGCCGCCTTAACCTGCTCCACCAGAACTGCAGCATCCTCACCGACTCCTCGGACGAAGCCGAGGCCTACTCGGTGCCACCAAAGAGGTTGTACAGTCATCGCATGACACCTTCTCCTTAACTAGACCTCCTGGCGCCGATGGTGCTCCATCCCGCACCCCCATGGAGCGGCTACCTCGAAGCCGGTGCCACAGGCGACATCTCCATGGCGGCTCTCCCCTAGTGCGAGGCCACTTCGGCGGTGGCGTCCATACCAGCCGGATCTGCTGCTGCTCCCGCTCTCGCTTAGTCGCTCGCGCTGCTGTTGCTGCTCTCCCCTCGCTCGTGCTGCTGCTCTGCTCCAATTTAGCTACACTTCAGTCGACTGAATTGACTTTTGGGTCAGTCAATTTTCAGGGGGTGAGGGGCTCACCGGAGTTAAGGAAGAACCACCCGCAGTGGGGAGGGGGCTCGCCGGGGCGGTGGTTGCCGGCGGTGGCGTGGGGATCGCCGGAGAAAAAGCTCGGCGCGGGGGAGGGGGGGCTAGAGGGTTGGCCGGGGCGGCGGCGGTGGGGAGCTATTTCGGGGCGGCGGCGGACCGGCGGTGGAGAGTTGTTTCGGGGCGGCGAGGCGGCGCGGGGGCCGGCAGTTTGGCCGGTGGTGGCTGGCAGCTCAGGGGGGTGCAGGTTGAAGATTAACTGTAGGCCCTCCCTAAACTACATGTCAAGTGCCTCTCTGCTACCATTGTGCTCAGTTTCGACAGTAACATTCAGATTCAACAGTAAATTTTAGTTTCGACAGTTAAGTTCAGAGTCAACACTTTTTACCTCATCTGTTGTAGTCAGGTGGTTTTGGTGATGTAAATTTTACATCTATTTTACATTATCTATTGGAGATGCTATTAGAATCCCACTTGAGATTAACGATGTCTGTCTTGTGCTGCTTCAGCCTTGACGTCTTACGGCTCACCGGAGCTGCTCCAACGACAGAACGATCCATCACAACAGAGCAGTGCCCTGGATGCCGTCTCCAGATTCCTCAGATCTTCCTCCACACCTCCGATAGCCACCTCTGCCTCAACTTCTTCAGCGACCAACCCAATGATGGTGAGGTCGACACGGCTATGACAAAGAGGTTGTACACTTGTTGCATCACTTATTACTCTACATTTATGTTGATCCATTAGGGCTATTTTGGTTCAACGGAAAAACATAGCAATAGGAAATTTTCCTATGGCACTCTACTATTCAATGATTCATGCATTTTGTTGAAAGGAATGGAGTAAAACATCCACCTGGACCTACTTTTCAAAATCCTATGCATGAAAACAAGACCAAGTGCATTAGTGGCAGAATAACATTCTAACTCTACACGCTTTCATATGGTTTCATTTTATTTTGGCCATGTTTCTTTGCATTCCTCTGCTCTTCCAATTCCTGTGAACCAAACACCCAAGTTGACAGAAATCATGTGTTTACAAATGCTCTGTTTACCATGTGCATTCCTATCCTATTCCGGTGTTTTTCCTATCCCTGCATTTTTAGAATCATGCAAGCCAAATGAGCCCTTACAGCATTACTTCAGTTACAGGTAGGTGTCGAAGGAAACTTTGTGTGGTTTGTCCTGCTCCTGCCGCGACGTCATCCACCTCACCTGAGCTGCTCCATCGATAGAAGCATCCACCAAACCAGACATCACGACTCCTGACCATCTTTCGCCGCCTCAGATCTCCTTCCCTGCCGCCGGCACCCACCGCAATGGCATCACCATCATCGACTCAATAGATTAACATGAGGAGTGCACGGGTCCACAAGAGAGGTCACACTCTTTTGTTTCGGCTTATGTTATGCATTGCTTAAAATTACCTGCTACTTTATCGTCCTGTTCACCTCTTAGACTCCAAGTCAGGTCCAAATTAATGTTCAAACTTGAGTTCTAAATTAGTTGTGGGGCACATATCGAGGCAGGAATGAATAGTATCTTTGTCTAATATCTGGTTCACCTAGGGTATGCCTATGTTGTTCATCTTGGGTGGCAAACAAATAGTAAAGCAATCATCATCTGTCTTTTTATTAAATTAAAGCAATCATCAGCCTGCTATCATTATTTTTGGATCCATAAACTGGTTGTTACCATCACTCTAGATGTCTGCATGCTCTCCTTACATAATCTCACCATATTTTTTTGTATGCATGTCAGATATTGTACACAGTCATGCTGAACATGTAGAGAAAAAGAGAAGAGTTTTGCACGGCAATACAATGTCATGCAGACATCGCTCCATGGTGGGTTCAATGGCAAACCCTCACCCCCTCTCCAGATTGTAATCCAGAGGAAGATATCTGTTCTGAGGTGGATTCAAACACAGATGACCACTCCTATTTACCGCCCAAGGTGTTTGCTCTACCTTGGCATGATGATGTTAGTCATATCATGCATATGTTGCCTTGAAGTGACTACTTTTGACATCATATATGTCATCTGCTTAGTTTAGACATGTTCTATAATGCCACATGTTTAGTTTCTATATCATATATGGGAATTATGCAGTCTCATTTCTTTTAGCCAGCCATAATATATGTGAAATGTGCAATGCCATCCTGTTTAACCAGGCAGCATATATTTGAATGATATCTTGCCCATCCTTTTCTTCATTACATTTCCATTTGTCAACAATGTTTGTACATTAAACTACTCTTCCCGTGAATCAGCCATTTGGGTGGGAGATGGAAAAATCTGGAGTGAAAACAAGGCCTTCAGAGTAGACAGTGCTACCTGTCGAAGCAGATCTCTTGTTGGGTCCCGATAGCTCCTCAGAGATGGATTCAGAGACAGATGGCCAGTCCTATTCCCCCACCGAGGTGTATGCTCTAACTTGGCACGGTTATACTGCTCATATCATGCATATGATGTCTTGCATTGCATAGTTTAGACATCATATACACAATATTCAACACCATGTTCTTAGTTCAGACATCATATTGAATGCCCGCTGTTTAGCATATAAATCACATATCTGAATTAAATCATGCGATCCTGATTACTTAGATAACATGCATGTGAATTATGTCATGCGATCATGTTTAGTTATTTATCATAACTTTGAATTATGTTATGTTATGCTATCCAGTTTAGATAGACATCATATATGTGAAATTATGTCATGCTATCCGTTTTAGTTTCACAATATACATGTCAACTATTTCATGCCCTCTTTTTTCCACACTATCTATTACATCTGTCTCTCATACAATGTCTGTACATTCAACTATATTTCCTTTTTATCAGCCATTTGAATTAGAGTGGGTGATGCCAGTATCTAGCGGAGTAAAAACATTGTCTTCAAATAAAACAGTGCTACCTGTTGGTGGAGATAGCACCCCGGTTGTACATGCACGAGAACCAGCCCTACCACACATAACCCAGACTCTCGCAGATTGTACCCCTACTGCGATGGTCAGAGAACCAGCTTCACCCAATCTAACCCCAACCCCTGCAGATAGTAACCCAGTTCCTGTTGACACAGCACCATCTCCACCACAGAGCTCCCAAACAAGAGCAGTTAGTAAGGCAGCTCCAGTGCCCAAAGGGCCAGTACTAAACCCCAACTCCACCAGTTAGTACGCCTATTCCTGTGGAGGAAGCACAACCAACCAGTCATAGTTTAGCATCTATCGCATTTGATGTTGTTAAATCCTATGTGCGTATCTTCCCATCTTGGAAATATTATATTGAAGATGAAGGAAAATGCCAGTTGTAGGTGTTTGTCCAGGAGTTATGTGTAAGTAATGTTATTCATGGCATTTACTTTGCTTTGTCCCATACATTCTACCTCCATGATGGTTACAATACATCAAATTTTCCCATTTTTCTCTATAGAGAAGGACCGATTTGGAAACTCCGGATGAGGTAACCTGTGCTAATACCTCTGCTATCTTCAAGAATGCTAGGTGGCAGTATCGGAATTACCTAAAGAAAATGTACTTCACTTGCAAAGAAACTCATCAAATTCCCTTAGGTTCTCCTGAGACACATTTACTGGACGATGACTGGGAACGCCTTGTTCTGCACTGGTCCCGAACCAAGAATGTGGTAAGGTCTATGAGCTCAATTTTTTAAGAAATGTATTCTTGTGTCTTACTGTACTCTGTTCATGTAGAACAAGTGCTTAAACCTAAAGAACAACTGTTCTAATTTAAGATTCCATTGCTATCGTGCATACTGCTTTGCTCTTGTATCACTGTATTTACTCATACAAACTTATTTTTAAATTGAAGGATCCAATCGAAACTCCAATGGCACAGCAGGTATGTTCACGCATGTTTCTTTAATAGGTTTGCTCTTATCAATAGCTCTGTTGATTTCAATTTCAATTGCGTATACAGTTGACTTCTCATATCATGCACATTACTAGCATCGCAACAGAGCCAATAGTGTTGTTGTACATGTAGACCCGTGGTACCCATCTGAAATCTTGTTGTGCCATGTAGTTTCCCATGCTTTGCATGCTTTCACTGCTGCTTTGTCTTGAACTGATATGATTTGAACCTTGTCTCTATTTTGATTTGGCAAGACAATGAAGTGACCATAGGACATAGATATATGTTTGTTTGATGCTTTTATTATGTACTAGTACTTGGCAATAGAAGACTTGGTAGTTTAATCATGTCCACCTTACTAATGAACTGGTTCACCGAAATGAGTTTCATATACTAGTACATGCTAAACCTGTTATGTGTCTGCTTATTTCTTCTTTTAGAATGCTGATAGAATATTGGGGAAGAGTGCTTATTAAGCAATGGTAAGGAAGTAATGTAGATAAGGTTCAGGATAGTGAGATATCCTTGTTGGTCTCCAACAAAGCTGATAAAACAGCTAAGGAAGACTGTCTTGAAGACAGTGAGACAACCCCAAAGTCCTGTCTTGGTTTAGTGTTCGAGTTACTAGCCACTACCGCTTGCACAAGCTATTCAAACTCACTGTCTGAATCACTTCGGTTTCTTGAGTCTCAACTACAAGCTGTAAGACTCGATCAGCAGTGCTGCGACAAGAAGCGGAAGGACTGCGGAAGTCCCTGGAGCATTCAGATGCATACTTTCTGGTGCAACAGCAAGCGTTGGAGGATTTTAGCGCCAATCAGGACAAAGCTAATAAGCTTACTAAGCTTATTGCCAGCATGGTGGATACCCAGGATGACGTTTCTTGAACTCTTCTGAAGTTGTTTCAGTTATGCTCTTGTTTTGCTGCCGCGTTTATTCGCACTTGTGGCCAATTTTGACGGCCAGTGTATGTAATATGCTGCTTTGTTCCCTATATTTGCACTGCTGGCGAACTTTGATGCCCAGTGGATGTAATATGTGTAATAGCTGTAATAGGCTAGCGTTAGTTGCTTGCTTATTTATTTCCTTATTGCTTGTTTAGTCATTTGCTTGTAGCCACTGCAGTTCTTTTTCCATGTTTTTCTAGTGGCCACAATAACCTATTTTTGGTAACTAGGCCACAATAATCATGGCAACACACGGACTGTTGTAACCATGGGCCTCCTGTGGGTCGTAGGATCCATGGGCCTTCTACGGGCCCTAGGATCCATGGGCCTTCTACGGGCCGTAGGATCCATTGGTCTTCTACTGGCCGTAGGATCCATGGGCCTTCTACGGGGCGTATAATCATTTCGCCAAACATGGGTCGTACTATTCGTGGACCATAACGGGCCGTTAATAGGCTGTATTTGATAACGCTATGAAAATAGCCCAACGGGTTAACGGGCCACAAACGGGCCCAATGTAACCACGGGCTGAATTTGGCCCACAAACAGAATAGGCCAGTAACGGACCGTAACTAACCGAATTCTAGAAATGAGCCCAAGAATAAATGGGCCCTTAGAAGGCCGAAAGTTAACACGGGCTGGAAACGGTCGACGGAATAATGGGCCGTTAATGGGTATAAAGCGATACACTGTTCATTATCGGCCAGTTTCATCTCGGGCCTTTATTGGGGCCAGAGTTACGAAGGGCCTCATATGGGCTGAAAGACATCATGGGCCATACATGGGCCGGAAGTAACAATGGGTTGGAATCATATTGGACAGCCCAGATGAAGCTACTGGGCTTAATTCCGGTAGGCCGTAATGGGCCGGGAGTTAGCGGGCCGTAAATGGGCGATATATGAACAGGTTGTTAACAGGCTTTCCGTGGGCCGGCCCGTTACCTTTTGACCAAGTCAAACGGGCTGGCCTTTTCACCAGAATGGGCCTCTGTTGGGCCGTGCCATGTGTCGACGTATCATAGGGGCCTCCTGTCCAATGAGTGGATGACATCTGTCCCAACGGTAAGCCAACACGTGTTTCCTGTGGCCAATGAGAATTTTACACGTGGAAAATCCCCATTGGTCCGGGCTGTTAACGGGTTATCGGATCCAAAACTAGACCCGCTAGCTTAACGGCGACCTGTTACGGTGGATGCCACGTGTCGGTCACCCTTGACGAAAACACTTCTATGACGCGCGATTTATCGTCATGGAAGTGGACACTTTTGTGATGATAATTTTGGTAATGTCATGGAACACTTCTACGACGGCACAGGTATGACTATCTTCATTCTGTCATAAAATCGTCATGGATGTACATGCATGACAGAAAACGTGACCTACCGTGACAAACACGTATCATCACGGAAGTGTATTTTTTTTGTAGTGTAGGGGACGCAGGATGTGAAAATCTGGTCTAAGAGTTAGCGCATCGACTTCTTCATCGCCATGGCTCCTAAGAAGAAGGCAATCACGGCGATCGGTTCGTCTGGAGCCGCACCACCTGTTCCAGTGTGGGCGGGCAACGGGGCGGACATGGATGGTGGTGGAGGCATGGCCCGTGAGCATCCATGACACTCTCGCCATCGGAGCTAGGCGAGCGGCGTCGTTCGTGCCCAAGAGGACGAGCCGCACGCCGCTGAGTCTGGGGGCGGGGCCGTGCTGCCCACGGGCGGCGCGGTAACTTCCAGGATGCCCCAGCCGGCATCCGCGCCGCGGCCTTCCCAGTTCGCGCGTGACGAGCAACGCCGCGACGTCGGTGCCCCCGGGCGCCGCCGCTGGAAGAGCCCTTTGCGTCACTCTCAAGACGCACCGGGCCAGCATGCGCGCCCAGACGCTGGCGGAAATGGCGTGCGACCGCGAGACCGTGATAGAGCTCCTTCTAATGTGGTTATAAGTTGGAGCACGTCATGGTCCATGCAGCTTTCGCCGCCACCCACGCCAGCGGAAGCATTCGCGCGTGTGCAACTGCTCCTCGACTTTCCTCCTGCCGCGGAGAATCACGACGAGTGGAGAGCCACCATTCGGAGCCTCATCAGCTTCGCCAATAAAGATGAACCGCGACCGGCGGGACCCTCGTGCCGGCGCTCGGTCGAGCCGGTGCACGCTGGTGGTGGAAGGACCTGAGACACTGCGACCACCGTGCACTCTCCTCCCCCACGCCCGCAACAGCAGCCGTCGGCTCGTCGGCCGACGCCTGTGACAACGTTTCCACAGCATCGTCCGACCCGCAAGCCCGCTGCGACCAACATCAAGTTCTTCGGGAGCGAGCTCGGGAAGACGCTCAGACCACTATCGAGCGGCGGCGGGAAGCGCACCATCAGTCAGATAGGCGTGCGGGGCCCTCTGTGGACCTCCCCGCGCCGGGAGGTTCCGGGGACCTACCTTACGAAGTGGGTTGTCCAGCCTTTACCCATGAGCTACGACAGTTCCAGTGGCTCACCCACCGCACATTCAAGGCCGAAGTCGGAGAAAAGTACAACGGCAAGACTCACCCGTCGGAGTTCCTCAGCACCTACACTATCGCGATGCAAGCTGTTGGGGCTCGCGACGACAAGGTGCTTGCCAACTACTTCCCGTTGGCACTTAAGCCCAACACCATGTCATGGTTGATGCACCTGCTAGTGGATTCCATTTCTTCTTGGTCGGATCTGTGCCACGAGTTTGTTGGCACCTTTGCCGGAGGCCACCAAGCTCCTGGCCAGGCGAGTGATTTGCATGTCATCCTAGAAGGACGGCGAAACCCTGCGCAAGTACATACAAAGGTTAACCCATGTGCAATACAACATCCCAGATGTTCATCCCGCCGCTGTCATCAGTGCATTCCATCAGAATGTGCGCAACTGCAAGATGCGTGAGGAGCTGGCAATGAACAAGGTTAAGGATGTAGCCGAGCTTTATGTTCTGGCTGATAGATTTTCTCGGGCTGAAGAAGGGAGGAAGTACCACGGCGAAGATGCCGGCGCAGAAACCGACTCCACAGACAAAGATGCCGTTGCCCCGGCAAAGAAGGGCCGACGCCGCAATAGGAAGCAAAAGGGCAAGACCGTGCTTGCCGTCGAGGGATCCGGCGACCCCGGCGCCGCCAAGAAGGCCAAGGTTGACGACCGCAGCAAGGAAGTTGTCGGGTGCGCCGCCTGCCGGGCCTTGGCGGCTGCCGACAAGCTGGGAGGCTCCGACAAGCAGTACTGCAAGATCCATCACACCAAGGGCCATGAACTCCAGAATTGCTAGCAGGTTGAGCTGCTCACAGAGAAGCAGAAAGCTGAGTATGAGAGGCGGGATAAGGAGAAGGGCCAGGATGGTGCTAAGGGGTCCGGCAAGAAGCGCGGCGGTCGAGGGGGTCGCCGTGACAAAGATAGCCAACAAGAGAGGCCCGCTCGGGGCCATGACAAGGAGGAAGGCAGTGATCATGATGAGGACGACAAGTCCGGCGAGCACGAGCTCCAGAAGGCTACGAAGGCCATGTGCGTTGACGGTGGCGCCTCGTTGCACACCTCTCACCGCCAACTGAAGCAGTGGGCGCGTGAAGTCACTATGGCGGAGCCATCGTTCGATGCCCAGAGGACACTGAAGTGGTCCAGCACGCCTATCATTTTTTACACCGAGGATCACCCTGATCACACAACTGCGGTCGGGTGTTTGCTGTTGTTGGTTTCACCAACAATACACAAGCTCAAGGTGACGAAGGTGCTAGTTGACGGTGGGGCCGATATGAACTTGATCTCGCCCGCCGTGATCGAGAGGCTGCAAATCCTCGATGGAAATCTCGAGGAGACGGGCACATTTCAAGGGGTCAACCCGGGGAGGAGTCAGCCGAAGGGCAAGGTCATGTTGCCCGTCACATTTGGGGGCGAGCTGAACCACAGGACGGAGAAGATTGTTTTTGATGTTGCCAAGGTCCCCTTGCCCTATAATGGGATCCTCGGCCGCCCAGCACTGGCCAAGTTTATGGCGGCATCATATTACGCCTACAACACGTTGAAGATGCCCGGGCCGATGAGCATCATCACCGTCCCCTCCGATAAGAAAGACGTGCTCATCTGCGCCGACCAACTCTACCGGGAGGCAGTTGCAGCAGTTGCCACCAAGGCACTTGTCCCTACGGCTGAGGCCCGGGGAGGGAAGAAAACTGGCAAGGCCTCTGCCCCTCCCGGCAAGGCCCTTTCCGGCAAGACTTCTAACCCATGCAAGGACTCCTGCACCTCTTTTGGCAAACGCGCCTCCTCGGAGCGCTGCGTTCCCATTGAGGACATGCCAGAGAGCTCCGCCAACAGGAGCAAGAGGTCCAAGGTGACCCCGCCAGAAACCAAGAAGGTGCCCGTCAAGGAGGATGGCACGGGTGGAGCTTTTACCATAAGCTCCACCCTTGACAGCAAATAGGAAAGCGCACTCCTCGCCTTCCTGCGGGCGAATGTCGACGTGTTTGCATGGCAAGTATCTGACATCCCCGGCGTTCCCAGGGAGGTGATTGAGAACCACCTTGCTGTCTATCCCCATGCGTGCCCCGTCAAGCAGAAGGTCAGAAAGCAAGCTTTGGAGCGACAAGAGTTCATCATCAAGGAGATTAGGAAGTTGGAGGCGGCAGGCTTGGTTCGAGGAGTGCTCCTCCCCACATGGTTGGCCAATCCGGTGGTAGTGCGTAAGGCAAATGGGAAATGGAGGCTGTGTATTGACTACACAGATATCAATAAAGCATGTCCAAACGATCCTTTCCCTCTGCCACGCATTGACCAGATAGTGGACTCCACTGCTGGGTGTGACCTACTGTCGTTCCTCGACGCCTATTCAAGATACCACCAGATCTTCATGATGAAGGAAGATGAAGAAAAGATTGCATTCATCACCCCATGTGGTACGTACTGTTTTGTACGGATGCCTTTCGGCTTGAAAAGCACCGGCTCGACATTTGCCGAGGAGTCCAAATTGGTTTTGAGCCCCAGCTGCAAAGAAATATGGAAGCTTATATGGATGATATAGTAGTCAAAACTAAGGACAAGGCCACGCTCGTGCAGGATCTGGAGGAAACAGTTGCCAACCTACGCAAGATCGACCTCAAGCTCAACCCAGAGAAGTGCGTGTTTGGCGTCCCATCCGGCAAACTTCATGGGTTCTTTGTATCTCAACGCAGAATCGAAGCAAATCCTGACAAGATCAAAGCGATTGAGCAGATTGAGGCGTCAAGACGGGTCAAAGACGTCCGTAGGCTCGCCGGCTGTGTTGCTGCACTAAGTAGGTTCATCTACAAATCTGCTGAGCGCACCCTCCCCATTTTCAAAGTTTTGAAAAAGGCGGGTCCAATGAAATGTACTCCGGAGGCAGAGGCAGCGCTGCAAGATTTGAAGAGGTACCTCTCCTCCACGCCAATACTAGTCGCGCCTAAACCGCAAGAGCCGCTGCTATATCTAGCGGCAATGAATCAAGTAGTCAGTGCTGCGCTAGTTGCACAGAGGGAATTTGAGGAAGAAGTAGCAGTAGCAGCAAAGCCGTCAGGGCATGACGCCGGCAAGGCGGAACCCCCGGCAAGGACCAGTCCTGGCAAGACAGAGTCTGCGCAGGTGGGCGAAGTGAACAGAAGAAGAAGGTGGTGCAGCACCCGGTTTATTTTGTCAGTTCCCTCTTGCAGGGGGCTAGATCAAGATATTCTGGTACGCAGAAACTACTTTTCGGCCTCCTTATGGTCTCGAGAAAGCTGCTTCACTATTTCCAAACACATGAGATCACCGTCGTCACCCGCCTCCCTTTGCAACGAATCTTGCACAACCCGGAAGCAACTGGGAGGATTGTGGTGTGGGCATTGGAGCTCTCGAGCTTTGGCCTCAAGTTTGAAAGTACTTCAACATTCAAGAGCCAAGCCTTGGCAGAGTTCATAGCAGAATGGACCTCAACGCCCGACGAAGAGATTCAAGAGACCACCCTTGCCGGCAAGGAGACGAGCCGTGATTGGATTATGTACTTTGATGGAGCTTTCTCGCTGCAAGGTGCTGGTGCCGGCGTGCTACTCTTCGCACCCACCGGAGACCGCCTCAAGTACGTAGTTGATAACCCACAAGTATAGGGGATCAATTGTAGCCTCTTTCGATAAGTACGACTGTCGAACCCAACGAGGAGCTAAAGGTAGAACAAATATTCCCTCAAGTTCTATGAAACTAGAAGTACTTTGTAGGTGTTGTTGGATAGGTTTGCAAGAATATTAAGAGCACGTAAATAAAAACCAGGGGCTGTTTAGATAAAGACACAACAAAGTTAGTATAGCGAGTGTGGAAAAGTGGTGGTAGGAGTTGTGAAATTGTCCCTAAGCAATTGACTACTTTACTAGACCGATAGCAAGTTTTATGTGGGAGAGGCCACTGCTAGCATGTCATCCCTGACTTGGAATTCTATGCACTTATGATTGGAACTATTAGTAAGCATCCGCAACTAGTAACGTTCATTAAGGTAAAACCCAACCATAGCATTAAGATATATTTGTCCCCCTTCAATCCCGTATGCATCAATTTCTATGCTAGGTTGAAGCTTCTGTCACTCTTGCCCTCCAATACATAGTCCTATCAACATACAACTAACCCTATGGTGTGATCCACGCGCGTGCTCATATGATGGGCACCAAAGGACAGCAACATAACCACAAGCAAATTAGACCAATCATAGCAATTCACCAATTACCGATAGGACAATGAAAATCCACTCCGACATCATAGGATGGCAACACATCATTGGATAATAATATGAAGCATAAAGCACCATGTTCAAGTAGAGGGTACAGCAGGTTGCAGGAGATTGGACCGCTGTAGATAGATGGGGGAAGGTGATGGAGATGTTGGTGAAGATGACGGAGGTGTTGGTGTAGATTGCGGTGATGATGATGGCCCCGGCGGCGTTCCGGCGCCACCGGGAGAGGGGGGGAGAGAGCCCCCCTTCTTCTTCTTCTTCCTTGACCTTCTCCCTAGATGGGAGAAGGGTTTCCCCTTTGGTCCATGGCCTCCATGGCATGGGAGGGGCGAGAGCCCCTCTGAGATTGTATCCGTCTCTCTGTCTCTCTGTTTTTGCGTTCCCAGATTCTGCCCCTTCACCGTTTCTTAAATTCCCGGAGATCCGTAACTCCGATTGGGCTGAAATTTGGACACTATTTTTATCCGGATATTGGCTTTCTTGTGGCGAAAAAAGGGCACCAACTGCCTTACAGAGTGGCCACGAGGGCCCAGGGCGCGCCTGACCCCCTGGGGCGCGCCCCTCACCCTCGTGGGCCCCTCGGGTATCGACTCGCGTTGATCCCACTTCCCAAAATTCACATATATTCCAAAAAAATCTCCGTCAGTTTTTTCCCGTTTGGACTACGTTTGATATGGATTTTCTGCAAAACAAAAAACATGCAATAAACAGGAACTGGCACTGGGCACTGGATCAATATGTTCGTCCCAAAAATAGTATAAAGAGGTTGCCAAAAGTATGTAAAAGTTGTAGAATATTGGCATGGAACATTCAAAAATTATAGTTACGATGGAGACGTATCAGCATCCCCAAGCTTAATTCCTGCTCGCCCTCGAGTAGGGAAATGATAAAAAAGATAATTTTTTATGTGGAATGCTACCTAGCATAATCTTGATCACATAATCTAATCATGGCATGAATATTAAGACACGAGTGATTCAAAGCAATAGTCTATCATTTGACATTAAGACAATAATTCTTTAAGCATACTAATAAAGCAATCATGTCTTTTCAAAATAACATGGCCAAAGAAAGTTATCCCTACAAAATCATATGGTCTGGCTATGATCCATCTTCATCACACCAAATATTCAAATCATGCACAACCCCAATGACAAGCCAAGCAATTGTTTCATACTTTTGACATTCTCAAACCTTTTCAACTTTCACGCAATACATGAGCGTGAGCCATGGATATAGCACTATAGGTGGAATAGAATATGATGATGGAGGTTGTGTGGAGAAGACAAAAAGGAGAAAGTCTCACATCGACGCGGCTAATCAATGGGCTATGGAGATGCCCATCAATTGATGTCAATGTGAGGAGTAGGGATTGCCATGCAACAGATGCACTAGAGCTATAAGTGTATGAAAGTTGAAACTGAAACTAAGTGCGTGTGCATCCAACTTGCTTGCTCATGAATACCTAGGGCATTTGAGGAAGCCCATCGTTGGAATATACAAGGCAAGTTCTATAATGAAAATTCCCACTAGTATATGAAAGTGATAACTCAAGAGACTCTATATGAAGAACATGGTGCTACTCTGAAGCACAAGTGCGGTAAAAGGATAGTAACATTGTCCCTTCTCTCTTTTTTCTTCTTTTTCCCTTTTTTTGTAGGCTTCTTTGACCTCTATCTCTCTTTTTTGGGGGGGGGGGGGGCTTCTTTGGCTACTTTTATTTTGATCATGGGATAATGTTCTAATAATGATGATCATCACACTTTTATTTACTTACAACTCAATATTACAACTCGATACTAGAACAAAATACGACTCTATATGAATGCCTCCGGTGGTGTACCGGGATGTGCAATGATCTAGCATAGCAATGACATCAAAAAAGGGACAAGCCATGAAAACATCATGCTAGCTATCTTACGATAATGCAAAGCAATATGACAATAAATGCTCAAGTCATGTATATGATTATTATGGAAGTTGCATGGCAATATATCTCTGAATGGCTATGGAAATGCCATGATAGGTAGGTATGGTGGCTATTTTGAGGAAGATATAAGGAGGCTTATGTGTGATAGAGCGTATCATATCACGAGGTTTGGATGCATCGGCGAAGTTTGCACCAACTCTCAAGGTGAGAAAGGGCAATGCACGGTACCGAAGAGGCTAGCAACGATGGAAGGGTGAGAGTGCGTATAATCCATGGACTCAACATTAGTCATAAAGAAATCACATACTTATTGCAAAAATCTATTAGTCATCGAAACAAAGTACTACACGCATGCTCCTAGGGGGATAGATTGGTAGGAAAAGACCATCGCTCGTCCCCGACCGCCACTCATAAGGAAGACAATCAATAAATACATCATGCTCCAACTTCGTTACATAACGGTTCACCATACGTGCATGCTACGGGAACCACAAACTTCAACACAAGTATTTCTACAGTCCACAACTACCCACTAGCATGACTCTAATATCACCATATTTATATCGCAAAACTATTGCAAGGAATCAAACATATCATATTCAGTGATCTACAAGTTTTGTGTAGGATTTTATGACTAACCATGTGAATGACCAATTCCTGTCATTTCTCTAAATAGATATAAGAGAAGCAAGAGAGTTTAATTCTCTCCAAAAAAGATATGCCCATGCTCTAGAAAATATAAGTGAAGCAAAAGAGCATTCTACAAATGGTGGTTTTCTATGTGTAGGGAAACAGGCAATCCAAACTTCAAATGATATAAGTGAAGCTCATGAAGCATTCTATAAAGCCATACTCAAAAGATATAAGTGAAGTGCAATGAGGATTCTATAAATCAACCATGGACTATCTCGTACCAGCATGGTGCATCAAATAAAAGTGAAAACTAAGTGTGAAAGATGCTCCAAGATTTGCACATATCGCATGAACGAAACGAATATGAAAACATACCGATACTTATTGAAGAAAGATGGGATGCCTTCCGGGGCATCCCCAAGCTTAGACACTTGAGTCTCCTTAAATATTTACTTGGGGTGCCTTGGGCATCCCCAATCTTGAGCTCTTGCCTCTCCTACTTCTCCTCACATCGAGACATCCTCGATCCTCGAACACTTCATCCACACAAAACTCAACAGAAAGCTCGGTAAGATCCGTTAGTATAATAAAGCAAATCACTACTCTAAGTACTGTTGAAAACCAATTCATATTTTGTTTTTGAATTGTAGCTACTGTAATATAACTTTTCCATGGCTTAATCCACTGATAGAAATTGATAGTTTCATCAAAACAAGCAAACTATGCATCAAAAACAGAATCTGTCTTGAACAGGACAGTTTGTAGTAATCTGAACATTCACCATACCTCTGGTACTCCAACAATTCTGAAAAAATTAGGAAAAATAAACAATTTGTATAGGAAGACAGTGTAAAAAGTTTCAGAACCGTTTGACGTTCCAGTAAAAAAAATGTAAAATCGCGCACTACAGCCAAAGTTTCTGTTTTGCACCGCACAAACGAACAAGCAATAATATAAACATCCTGAAGGCAAATCTTGGCACATTGTTTTTGTTTCTAAACTTTATAAAAGCACAAAACAGAAATAATGACTCTCTAAAACTTCCGGTTTGTCTCCCTGGTAGCGCTTTCTTTAAAGCCATTAAGCTAGGCATATAGTGCTCAAGTAATGGATCCACCCGGATCCCAAGGTATATCAAAGACAATTTTAATTAACAATGATTTGTGAGTTAGTAGTGAGCACAAAGTAACATATATCATGCAACAACGAAGTCTAACTCTCTTCCTATGCATCGGCATGTCATAAAAGAACAATTCATGCACACAGAGTAAAGGCCAATACATAGCATAAGCAGTTTCTTGCAATTTTATCGTGTGGGAAACATAGAGAGGTGGAGATATAGTTACTCTCTCATAATAATTGCAAGTAGGAGCAGCAAGCACATCCATAATATATCTATCAAAATCATCATGTGTAGTAGTGAAACGCAACCCATCAATATAATCCTTAATAAGGGCAAACTTCTCCGATATAGTGTAGTCGGGAGAATTCAAAAGGATAATAGGACTATCATGTGTGGTTGCAATAGCAACAATTTCATGTTTAATATAAGGAACTATAGCAAGTTCATCTCCATAAGCATCATTCATATTGGCATCTTGGCCACAATCATAACAAGCATCAAGTTCATCAAAAAGGGATATTTCAAATGAATCAACGGGATCATAGCAATTATAATAGCAATCATCCTTCGGTAAGCACGAAGGGAAATTAAACAATGTATGAGTTGAAGAGTTACTCTCATTAGAAGGTGGGCACGGGTAGCTAATCCGCTCTTCCTCCTTTTGTTCTTCGCTCTCCTCATCATCTTTTTCATCCAATGAGCTCACAGTTTCATCAATTTCTTCTTCCATAGACTCCTGCAAAATATTAATCTCTTCTTGCATAGCGGAGACTTTCTCAATAAAATCATCAATATCGGAATTGAATTCATAATTCTCATAGCAATATTTAAGTATAGCAAAATTTTCAGGTCTGTAAACAGCATCATCAAGATTTTCACTCTTTAAACAAAGATTCAATTTTATAAGCACCCATAAAAGCAACGAATTCTTCTATTTGTTCCACATCATAGTAATCATATATACCATTAGAATAAGAAGCCAATGTTTCATCATCATTAAATTTGCATGAAAAGGGAAGGTGTGGAGCCTTCATCCTAGAGCAACAAGTATAATCATATCTCAAGCATAGTTCCCGAGCATACCACTTCAATATATGAATTTGATCCCATAATAGTTTCCCTTTTTGAGTCAAGCGATAATCCCTAAAATATTCACGTTCATCCAACGTTACTCCCATTATAAAGTTGAATGGGGTTTTCTCAGGATTATCAAAGTGGTACATAATATCTTTCACATAATGAGCATCGAGGGTTTTAGGAGGTTCCCCATCTCCATGAGTAGCAAGTAAACCTATTTTTTTGGTATTTCGTGTTCCATATCCATAACTAAAGATAGAGAACAACTTAGAACAGCAAATAAAAATTACTTAGTGATAAAGCAAACAAGCACACACAAGTATAGGGCATCAATTGTAGCCTCTTTCGATAACTAAGAGTGTCGAACCCAACGAGGAGCTAAAGGTAGAACAAATATTCCCTCAAGTTCTATCGACCACCGATACAACTCTACGCACGCTTAACGTTCGCTTTACCTAAAACAAGTATGAAACTAGAAGTACTTTGTAGGTGTTGTTGGATAGGTTTGCAAGAATATAAAGAGCACGTAAATAAAAACTAGGGGCTGTTTAATAAAGATACAACAAAGTTAGTATAGCGAGTGTGGAAAAGTGGTGGTATGAGTTGCGGAATTGTCCCTAAGCAATTGACTACTTTACTAGACCGATAGCAAGTTTTATGTGGGAGAGGCCACTGCTAGCATGTCATCCCTGACTTGGAATTCTATGCACTTATGATTGGAACTATTAGCAAGCATCCACAACTACTAACGTTCATTAAGGTAAAACCCAACCATAGCATTGAGATATATTGGTCCCCCTTCAATCCCGTGTGCATCAATTTCTATGCTAGGTTGAAGCTTCTGTCACTCTTGCCCTCCAATACATAGTCCTATCAACATACAACTAACCCTATGGTGTGATCCACGCCCGCGCTCATATGATGGGCACCAAAGGCCAGCAACATAACCACAAGCCAATTAAATCAATCATAGCAATTCACCAATTACCGATAGGACAATGAAAATCTACTCAGACATCATAGGATGGCAACACATCATTGGATAATAATATGAAGCATAAAGCACCATGTTCAAGTAGAGGGTACAGCAGGTTGCAGGAGAGTGGACCGCTGTAGATAGATGGGAGAAGGTGATGGAGATGTTGGTGAAGATGACGGAGGTGTTGGTGTAGATTGCGGTGATGATGATGGCCCCGGCGGCGTTCCGGCACCACCGGGAGAGAGGGGGGAGAGAGCCCCCCTTCTTCTTCTTCTTCTTCCTTGACCTTCTCCCTAGATGGGAGAAGGGTTTCCCCTCTGGTCCATGGCCTCCATGGCATGGGAGGGGCGAGAGCCCCTCCGAGATTGGATCTGTCTCTCTGTCTCTCTCTATTTTT
The DNA here is from genome assembly GCF_002575655.3 of Aegilops tauschii subsp. strangulata. Classification (NCBI taxonomy): domain Eukaryota; kingdom Viridiplantae; phylum Streptophyta; class Magnoliopsida; order Poales; family Poaceae; genus Aegilops; species Aegilops tauschii. The sequence continues at coordinate 284,702,114 of NC_053037.3, forward strand.
GCGTTCCCAGATTCTGCCCCTTCACCGTTTCTTAAATTCCCTGAGATCCGTAACTCAGATTGGGCTGAAATTTGGACACTATTTTTATCCGGATATTGGCTTTCTTGTGGCGAAAGAAGGGCACCAACTGCCTTACAGAGTGGCCACGAGGGCCCAGGGCACGCCTGACCCCTTGGGGCGCCCCCCTCACCCTCGTGGGCCCCTCGGGTATCGTCTCGCGTTGATTCCACTTCCCAAAATTCACATATATTCCAAAAAAAATCTCCGTCAGTTTTTATCCCGTCTGGACTCCGTTTGATATGGATTTTCTATGAAACAAAAAACATGCAACGAACAGGAACTGGCACTGGGCACTAGATCAATATGTTAGTCCCAAAAATAGTATAAAAAGTTGCCAAAAGTATGTAAAAGTTGTAGAATATTGGTATGGAACAATAAAAATTTTAGATACGACGGAGACGTATCAGTAGTCTAGATGCACTTTCCCCGGGAAAAATCAGTGAAGAACACGGTGGAGTACGAGGGATTGCTTGCCATCTCAGGATCGCGGCAGACCTTGGAATCAGGAAGCTCATCATCAGAGGTGATTCGCAGCTCGTCGTCAAGCAAGTTAACAAGGATTACCAGAGCCCGTTGATGGAGGCCTATGTGGATGAGGTGAGGAAGTTGTAGTAGCGTTTTGACGGCCTACAAGCAGAGCTTGTTCCCTGAGCAGAGAACAGCATTGCCGACGACTTGTCAAAACACGCTGCCCTCAAGTTGCCTGTGGAACCAGGTACCTTTGTGCTTCAATTAAACCAGCCATCCGTTGAGCCATCAGTAGGACAGAACAAACGAAGGAAGGCGGGCCCCGGCAAGTACTTTTCGGCTGAGCTCCCAGGAGCCGCCGGCAAGGACGTTCCCGGGTGCCCCAAGCTTGCCGGGGAGAAGCAACCTCTGGCAGGGCCTCAAGCCCTGACCGTAGAGGCAGCTGCCCCTAGGGCCATAGATGAGCCTTTACTCCTTGCTGTCAAGCCCCAGGCTCCAGCATGGGTGCAGTCCTCCAAATAGGGGAATCCCTGAGGAACAGGAAGAGGCAGAGAAAGTAGCCCGTCGGTCCAGCATGTACCAGTTTGTGGATGAAGCCCTATACAGGAGGAGACCGAACGGCGTGAAATTAAAGTGCATTCCTCGGGAAGACGGACTGAAGCTGTTGGCAGAGATACATGGAGGCATGTGTGGCTCCCACATAGGGTCAAGAGCCCTTGCCGGCAAAGCGTTCCGGCAAGGTTTCTCCTGGCCCACCGCTCTCCAGGATGCAACTGCACTAGTAACCAAGTGTGAAGCGTGCCAGTTCCATTTGAAGAAGCTTCATCAGACAGCCCAAGCCCTTCACACAATCCCTCTTTCCTGGCCATTTTCAGTCTGGGGGCTTGACATACTGGGCCCATTTCCCCGTGATGTCGGGGGCTTTGAGTACTTGTACATCGCAATCGACAAGTTCACAAAGTGGCCGGAAGTGGAACCGGTGAGAAAGGTGACGGCACCATCAGCCGTCAAGTTCTTCAAGGGACTAGTCTGCCGTTTTGGTGTGCCAAATAGGGTCATCACCGACAACGGCACGCAGTTCACGAGCCGCACCTTCATGCAGTATATCCAGGACCTCAGCGACAAGGTTTATTTTGCTTCTATTGCTCATCCCGGAAGTAACGTCCGGGCCGAGAGGGCGAATGCAGAAGTGTTGAGAGGCCTCAAGACCAGAACTTTTGACAGGCTACACAAGTGCGGAAGGCGCTGGATTGATGAGTTGCCAACGGTTCTTTGGTCGATCAGAACGACACCAAATCGAGCCACTGGCCGGACACCCTTTGCCCTGGTATACGGGGCAGAAGCAGTTCTCCCCACAGAACTCATATACGGGTCACCTCGAGTGCTCGCTTATGATGAGCTTAAGCAAGAGCAGTTGCGCCAAGATGACGCGACGCTCCTTGAGGAAGATCGTCTTCAGGCTGTTGTGTGAGCCGCTCGCTACCAGCAAGCCTTGTGCCGCTATCATAGCCGCAAGGTTCACGCCCGAAGCCTTGAGGAAGGCGACCTTGTTCTTCGGCGAATCCAATCCGCGAAGAATTCAAACAAGTTGACGCCAAAATGGGAAGGCCCTTATCGGGTAATACGAGTCACCAGGCCCGGCGCCGTCTGCCTGGAGACCGAAGATGGCACTCCGGTGAGCAATTCCTGGAATATCAAACATCTTCGCAAGTTTTACCCCTAAGGCGCGGTTGCCGGGAGCCCCGGCAACCCCCTTTTGTACTAGCCTCGCTGGCAAGGCATGTAACCCTATGTATAGAGCCAGGCGCAGTCCCTGTGCACAGTCAGGGAAAGAAATCCCTTAGCATGTACAGTTTCCCGTTGATTTACATGTTTATGTGTATACGTATATGCATGCTTGTCCACGATATTGTACTGCTTTTTGATTCCAACAAATGTTAATGGACCACCAAGGTTCCATGCTCTTGCCCTCTCTTCTTTCCTGCCACGGCAAGGACGCTCGATCCCGCCAACGACCCGGCTCCGGCAAGAAGTTGAGAAGACCGCCCGGCACGGCAATCCCCGGCAAACCAAATAGATAAAGTTTACCTCTTGCCCATTCGTCTTCGTAACCTGTGACTTGTGCATTAGAAAACCTCGCCACTCTCTTTTGAAATTAGGTGCTCCCATCCCTGGCCCGAATGCTGCTTCGGTCAGAATGGTCATAGTAGCGTTTGCTAAAAGAGAAATTGACGAGGGGCTGGACCCTTTTTCTGTAACCCGGCAGATGTGATTCTCTGGCAGGCGCAGAGGGCACCGGCAGGACAGCTTGCCGGGAGGACTCGTTTATTTGCATTAAGGAGGCACTTCACCTCTGCACGAACGTATACGTGCACGGGTTCCTGGCAAGGATGGTCTTTTTCATTGACATGCTGGTACAAGTACGAATGTTACAGGACACAAGCATGGGCTCGAGAGATTACATTACTTAGAAATTAAGATTTGGCAAGTGCTACAAGTTAAAAGAAAGATAAGTGCCTCGTAATCTCCGTTCTTGCCCCTTTCCTCCCAGGTGCGGCAGGTGAAGGCAAAGAAGGAGCGACGGGGAATGCGCCGATGGAGAGCTTGGCGGGGACGACCCTCGGCAAGGCATGTGGCCGAGGGAGGAGGGCGGTGCAGATGACGGAGCTGCCACCGATGGTCAGTCGGAATCGGCGTCCTCCCGCGTGCTACCCTCGTTGTCGCTATCATTGTCCTCCTCGTCACTGTTGCCCGAGGAGGACGTTTCGTTGTCGGTGGAGTTCTCTGTGCAGTACCGTAGGCGGGTTCCCAAGTGCCCGAGGACCTTGACGGAGAGCAGGCCGGTCTCCATTAATTTGAAATGGAGAACGAGCCCCTCCGACAGGTTATGGGCGCGGGTGAAGGTCTTCCACCCACGGGGGAGATACATGACATGAGGGGCGGGGAAGTCGACGTTGACCCGCATGCTGCCATTCCCGCAGCCCCTCATATGCAGCCTCAAACCCTGTGGCGGGTCAAGATCCATTACCCGAGCAAACAGGGTGGGGAGGCGGAGATGACCGCACACCGGCTTGTACAGCCTGATGAAGAACTCGCAGGGCTGGTCTCCGACATGGCCCTCCATTGGGGGATGGGTCGCTAGCGGAAGCACGGCCGGTGCGCCGCCCCGTCCTCCTCTCCCCCGAGCGTCACGGCTGCTTCGGCCTCGCCCCCTCCGTCTTCCTCTCACAGCAGGCTCTGCTGCCATGAGCTCCGGAGGAGGGGGACACGCTGTCGAGCAGAAGCCCTCGTCGCCGCCACCGGAGCACCGGCGCGCCCTCTCACCATGGCGAAGGGAAGGAAGGGATCAAGCTGGAAGGAGACGAATGCAGAAAGACACCGTCCCTCTACCCTTTTTATAGAGGGACGGGGCCGGGGGCTCGTCCCCCCAACCTAAGGGCGGCCGCCCCACTCGACCAATCCGGCCGCCAGAGGCGCGGGGAATCAGGACCGACCCGCTGCTCCAATCAACAACGCCCGGCTTCCCGCCTCGGCATTAATGCTCGTGCCCTCCGAATCCGCCACCTACCGCCCCAGAGGCATGGGGGACACGTGACGGGCGGCCCGGGATTAAGAAGGCAAGTGGAACGGTCGTGTCCTGCCCCGTGATCGTGGGGCGCGTGCGCCACGATGGCCATGGCCCGAGTCCACTTAGTAAATGAGCCGCGCCCCTGCGGCTTCCTCTTTTTTATGGGGAAGACGTGGGCCGCCTCTTTACTATTCACCACAGGGTGATGCAAGCACCCTGCGACCATTCCACGCACGACCCCCCACGTCACACACTCAATACGGGTCGTGGGGAAGCGCGACTGGCGAAGGAGTTACCGTAGTTAAAACTCTACCACGCGTGCCCGCGCACCGTTCTGAGCCTAGCCCAACAACGCTTTGCGCTTATGTGTGGCCCAGGCCCGGGGGCTCCTGTCGGTATACAAAAGTAGGGGCCTTTCTGTACCCCTTTACTTGTGCGCAGGCAGTCGTAGCCACACCTACGCCCATGCTTGGTGGGGCAGAGGAAGGAAAGATAGAAGACTGCCAAGGCAGTACTCAAACCAGAAGCATGAAGAGCGAAGGGACAAGGTGGGCTTCCCCCGGCAAGACCCTTGCCGGGGCGGCCTACATAGCCCCGGCAAGAGCCTTGCCGGGGCAACTTGCCCAACACCAGCAGGGCTGCCACCCTTGAGCCTAAGAGCTCTGACACCATTGACGATGTCGAGACCAAGACTCAGGGGCGCCTGCATGGTGGCATGCAGATCTTTGTAAAGAACAAAGGCCTGCGAGCCAAGATAGAAACCAGAAGACGAAGGCCTCCGGCAAGATCCTTGCCGGGGACAGACGAAGACCCCCGGCAAGACCCTTGCCAGGGATGGCCACGAGGCCCCGGCAAGACCCTTGCCGGGGACATCTGCGGGGCCACGACCAGGCTCGCACCGACCAACGTTCCGCTGCCCCGCGCCCGTGACGACGCGGCAATCAGCCCGCCAACTAGGCAGGTGCCTGCGTGGAGGCATGCAGCTTCTAGGCCAACTAGTCAAGCACCTGCGTGGTGGCATGCAGAACTTCGTGAAGATCATGTCACTGCACCAGCTCAGCAACCAGCCAGCCAGCATGGCGCTGCATGCCTCGTCACCTTGGATGCGTGTCGAAGCAAGGCGAGGCGGCGATGGACAGGACAAGCTTCATTGTCATCCCCGATAAAGTAAGAGGGCACGTCGGCAACGCATTAAATGCTTTTGTCATACGATACCAGGCAAGAAATTTGTACACTATGGATACTTTCCACCTCCTTTGTGCCACTGTGGCGACCCCTTCGACATATAAAAGGAGGCCCGAGGCGTATTGAGGAAGGATTCGGACTTTTTGGACTAGGCATACACCGCAACTAGTTTAGGAGCTCAAGAACACCAAATATACACAAAAGTAGGACTAGGGTTTTACGCATCGTTTGCGGCCCGAACCTGGGTAAAAATCCCCTCGCGCTGATCTTTTAGACCCGATCTTTGCACAGCTCCACGCCCCGCCAACCGTAGAAGGGATTCCCTGGGATCCGATAGGTGTCATTTCCCCCGACAGTGGGCCGGCCCGTTTCCTTTTGACCAAGTCAAACGGGCCGGCATTTTCACCGGAATGGGCCTCTATTGGGCCGTGCCACGTGTTGACGTATCATAGGCGCGTCCTGTCCAATGAGTGGATGACATCTGTCCCAACGGTGAGCCAACACGTGTTTCCTGTGGCCAATGAGAAATTTACATGTGGAAAATCCCCATTGGTTCGGGCTGTTAATGGGTTATCGGATCGAAAACCGGACCCAATAGCTTAACGGCGACCCGTTATGGTGGATCCCACGTGTCGGTCACCCTTGACAAAAGCACCTCCATGACGCGGCATTTATCGTCATGGAAGTGGACATTTCCATGATGATAATTTTGGTAATGTCATGGAACACTTCTATGACAGCACAGGTATGACTATCTTCATTCTGTCTTAAAATCGTCATGGATGTAGATGCATGACAGAAAACATGACCTACTGTGACAAACACGTATCATCACGGAAGTGTATTTTTTTGTAGTGCTTGATGTATGTCTTGCATGTGCTTATCTGTGGTGACAATGGGATATTCACGTGATCTACTTGATGTATGTTTTGGTGATCAACTTGCGGGTTCTGTGACCTTGTGAACTTATGCATAGGGGTTGGCACACGTTTTCGTCTTGACTCTCCGGTAGAAACTTCAGGGCACTCTTTGAAGTTCTTTGTGTTGGTGAATCTGAGATTGTGTGATGCATATCATATAATCAAACCCGCAAATACTTGTGGTGACATTGGAGTATCTAGGTGACATTAGGGTTTTGGTTGATGTGTGTCTTAAGGTGTTATTTTAGTAACAACTTTAGGGCTGTTTGTGACACTTATGGGAATAGCCCAATAGATCGATCAGAAAGAATAACTTTGAGGTGGTTTCGTACCCTACAATAATCTCTTCGTTTGTTCTCCGCTATTAGTGACTTTGGAGTGACTCTTTGTTGCATGTTGAGGGATTGTTATATGATCTAATTATGTTATCATTGTTGAGAGAACTTGCACTAGTGAAAGTATGAACCCTAGGCCTTGTTTCGAAGCATTGCAATACCGTTTTCGCTCACTTTTACCACTTGCTACCTTGCTGTTTTTATATTTTCATATTACAAAAACCTATATCTACCATCCATATTGCACTTGTATCACCATCACTTCGCCGAACTAGTGCACCTATACAATTTACCATTGTATTGTGTGTGTTGGGGACACAAGAGACTCTTTGTTATTTGGTTCCAGGGTTGTTTGAGAGAGACCATCTTCATCCTACGCCTCCCACGGATTGATAAACCTTAGGTTATCCACTTGAGGGAAATTTGCTGCTGTCCTACAAAACTCTGCACTTGGAGGCCCAACAACTTCTACAAGGATAAAGTTGTGTAGTAGACATCAAGCAGCCACGGATTCCTCCACTTCCTGCTCGCTCTCGATCCGGAGCTTCCTCAAGTCACCCATCAGTTCCTCAACGACCGCTGTCAGCGTCAGCCCCGAGGCACTGCTCTGCTCATGCAGCATCTTCGAGCCGGCGACCTCCCCCTCCTACTCGGTGAGCCCGTTGAGAAGCTTCGCATTGTCACCCATGAGTTGCTCGACGAGGCCAGTCGCCTTGTCAACCGAGGCATCGCTGATCTTGAGCAGCTTCATCAAGCCGTCGACCAGCTCCTGCTGTTTAATGACGCCAGCGAGAATGTCGTCATCGCCGGCCAAGGACTTCAGGAACGCCATCTCGTCGCGATGGCCGACGCCGCGAGTGCGCTTGTGAGAGCCCTCGCATGCCCGTGAGAGTTTGTTCGAGGGCTCCATGGTGCACCGGGAAATCTTTGTTGTGGCTGCGGCTTCGCGAGGGGACCTCTCTAGTGCTTCCGCGGCCTTGGTCTTTGCTGCCTGGTTATATGTCCACCCAAAACACCTCCTACTGGTCATGGTGGAATGACTTGACAGGAAAGACCAGTTTTGTGGATGATGAGGAGAGGTACTTGTGACAGCCTGGTTTTTGCACTCTTTCTTTTTCTAGATTTCTTTGCCATTTGAATTTAAGTTGGAGTTTTTGAATCAACTCACTTGGACTTAAACACTTGGGCATATCCTTGATTTTCACCCAAGTGACCCATCTCTCTCTCAAAAACCATCATTTCCTCTCTGATAAATCCCAAAATGGCCAAAGGAATATTTTCATAAATGAAGAGGGATATTTTTCATAAATGAAAAATATTCATTTCCTTCTCTGAAAATCATTTCAGTCACATATGCTCCAAAGCAACCCTCATTTTTCTTGCACCCAAAAATCTGAGAAAATTCTCAAATATTCTTTGGACCTTGGCACACCTCCCTGAGCAAAAATATTACATGGGTACTTGGAATATTTTTGCTACAGAAAATCTTTTCTATTCTGGCCTCAAAATGCATTTTTCTACAGGAAGTATATTATTCCTTGATCAAATGAGGCTGATTTTTCTTGAGCTTCATTACCCTCCTAAGAAAACATTAACCCCAAGAGATTAGCCCTAAACTCCTTCTAGAACCTCTCAAAAAACAGTGTGAAAACTTCTGTCCAAAAACTTGCTGCTTAGCTCTTGTTCAACCCGGTCGGCCTAGTAGTGTGCCATCTCATCTCCTATACTTAACACTGCAAGGAAAGCACACTGGACAAGGTTTGGCATCGCCTGGGCGTCGGTTTGGCCGAGTTTGCATGGCGACCGCGTGTGGACACGGGCTCTGGCACTCGTTCGACGTGCTGTGCGCTGCGCTCGAGCCTCTGTTTAGCGCGTGCTCGTCTCAGCGCTCGCTGCCGACTGCCGCAACGCGCCACTAGCCTCGACGCATCACCCTTGACCTCTCCCTGCCGCTCGCCGACTCCGGAGCCTCCGCAGCGAGCATGGGCTCGACGCAGCCAAGAGCACAGTGCGCCCGTGCCACTGCCTCTGTCCGCGCCCGCATCCTGTGCTCGTCCGCGAGCTTCCACAGTGGCCACGTGATAGTTGCACCCCCTCCACCTCTTCCTGGTGCTCCTCATCACCGTGTGCCGCATTCCGGAGCCTTTCGGCAGAGCCAAGAACCCTCACCCCCTCCGCCTATAAATATCGACCCCCTGGCCTCTCTGAGCTCACCAAACCACTCCACCATCACCCACAAGCAATAGAGAAGTCGCAGCCTGGCTGGGCAGGCCTCTGGCCACCGTCCTCAGCTCGAGCTTGCCGGCGATCCCCTCTGCTTGCATCCCACCTCCGTTGGTGCCCGCTGACCCTGTTGGAGCCCCTGGAATCGCCTCCTCCCGCCGTCTTCTTAATTTCCGACGAGATCTGACTGTAGCCGCTGCTGGAGACGACGTTTCCGAGCTGCTCCGGCCACCTCTCGCCAAGCCACGGGTACAGGCAGGTGCGTCGGGACCACCTCTACCCATCCCTCCCTCATAGATCTGCCGTTGAGCCCTCCTCGCTGGCGAGAGCTCCGGTGGAGCACCGCCACCCCTCTGTTTCCCTCTCCCTCTCTCCAAACCCGACAGGCGGGGCCCATTGTCAGCCTCTCCACTCGCGGCCGAAGCGGTACTAGTGGAGGCCGAAGCATACCCAAGAAAGACATGGTCTTCACCGCTGTAGCTGAAGAATTGGAACTAATTCCTGTGGTCAGTGAGTTTCCAGATGTATTCCCTAAGGAATTACCATGAATGCCGCCAGACTGAGAGTTTGACTTCGCAATTGATCTTGTGCCCCGGACCGCATCGTTATACAAGAAGTATTATTGGAAGCCTTCCTCAGAATTAGTGGAATTAAAGAAACAGCTTGATGAGATGCTTCAGAAAGGATACATCTGTCCAAGCTCTTCACCATGGGGATCATCTGCAATATTCGTGGACAAGAAAGACGGCAGTCTCCGGATGTGTGTGGATTACCATCAGTTGAATGATGTCACTATCCAGGATAAATATCCACTACCGAACATTGATGATTTGTTCGATCAAGTCAGTGGGGCAAAAGTATTCTCCAAGATTGATTTGAGGACCGGATACCACCAGCTCAAAATCAAGAAGGAAGATATTCCTAAGACCGTGTTCACTACTCGATACGGTCTTTATGAATATACAGTCATGTATTTCAGCCTCACCAATGCCCCTACCATCTTCATGCATATGATGAATAAGGTATTCACGGACTTCTTGTATAAGTTTGTGGTGGTCTTCATTGATGACATCCTCATATACTCGAAAGGTGAAGAAGAGCACATGGGAGATCTCAGAGCAGTCTTGCAGAGACTCCGTGACCATCAACTATATGCGAAATTTAGCAAGTGTGAATTTTGGCTCAAGCAAGTCGGATTTTTGGGGCATGTTCTTTCAGCAGAAGGCATAGCCGTGGATCCGAGTAAGGTGAAGGACATGCTTGATGGGATGGCACCCACGACAGTAACTGAAATCCGGAGTTCCCTTGGATTAGCCGGATACTACCGCCGCTTCATTTAAGGCTTCTCTAAGACTGCCAAGCCAATGACATAACTCCTCAAGAAAGATAAGAAATTTGAATGGACTGAGGACTGTGAGAAAAGCTTCAATGAGTTGAAGACCAGACTAACAACAACACCTGTGTTGACCCTTCCAGACATCTACTACAACTTTGATGTATACTGTGACGCATCCAGGAAAGGTATTGGATGTGTACTCATGTAAGATGGCAAGGTTGTAGCCTACGCCTCTCGGCAGCTACAACCCCACGAAGGGAACTATCCTACACATGATATGGAGTTGGCCGCAGTTGTGCACACTTTGAAAATTTGGAGACACTACCTTATTGGCAAAAGATGTCAGATATATACCGACCACAAGAGTCTCAAGTACATATTCACTCACCCAGACTTAGACCTTCGACAGCGAAGATGGCTCTAGTTGGTCAAGTATTATGATCTTGGAATCAATTACCTTACCGGTGAGGCCAATGTTGTTGCCGATGCTCTCACCGCAAGCCTGCCAGCTTGAACGCCTTAATGGAGTCCTTGCCTCCTGAACTCCAAGAAGAGATCGCTCAGCTTAACCTGGTTATTGTTGATGCGGGCCTTGCCAATATATTGGAAGTTACTCCTACCCTCAAGGATGAGATCCACATGACCCAGCAATATGACTCAGCCCTGCAACACCATGTCAAGCGTATGCAAGAAACCAAGACCCGGGATTTATCTAAGGATGAGCAAGGTACTCTGAGGTTTCGAGGACGGATTTGCGTACCCGAGCAAGCAGACCTGACAAAGAAGGTCTTGGCAGAAGCGCATGAATCTTCATACTCGATTCACCCAGGAGGTACCAAAATGTACGAAGATCTTCGACAAGTATTTTGGTACTAGAAACCCGTGGGACATCTTCAACCTCTACCCGTTCCACAATGGAAGTGGGACGATGTCTGCATGGATTACATCACTGGTCTACCAAGAATTCACCAAGGCAATGATGCAGTATGGGTTGTGGTGGACAGGCTGACAAAGGTAGCTCACTTTATTCCCATCTGAACCACCTACCGAGCCGATCAGCTCGCACAGCTATATGTGTCCAGAATAGTCAATTTGCATGGAGTGCCAAGAACTATCACTTTAGACCGAGGTTCTCTCTTTACCTCGGCCTTCTGGTCACGTCTCCATCAAGCTTTGGGGACAGCACTAAAGTACAACATAGCCTATCATCCTCAGACAGACGGGCATATTGAGCGAGTAAATTAAATACTTGAAGATTTGCTCTGAGCATGTGCTTAGGCCCAAGGACCCGTGTGGGAAGATTGTCTGCCGTATGCTGAGTTCTCCTACAACAATAGTGTCCAGACCAGCCTAAAGATGTCACCATATGAAGCTTTGTATGGCCGTAAGTGCCGCACTCCGCTAAATTGGTCCAAAACCAGAGATAGCTGCATTTTTGGAACTGACTTAATGATGGAGGCTGAAAAGCAAGTCAAGGAGATCCGAGATAGACTGGAGTTCGAGTTACTATGACTCAAAGTACCGTCAGGTCAGCTTTGAACCCGGAGACTATGTGTACCTCCGAGTCACACCTATGAAAGGAGTCAAGAGGTTTCAGACCCGTGGAAAACTGGCACCCAGATATATTGGTTTGTTCCCAGTTATGTCCAGAGTTGGTACAGTTGCTTATCAGTTGGGACTGCCACCGGAATTGTTAGAAGTGCACAATGTGTTCCATGTCTCACAGCTGAGAAGGTGTATCTCGCCACCTGAGAAAAGGACTAATATGGCAGAGATAGAGCTTGCTAAGGATATAACCTATGAGGAGAGACCGTTCCGAATATTGGATGAGACCGAAAGAGTCAATCACAGTAAAGTGATAAAATTTTATAAGGTTCAGTGGGAGCATCACACCGAGGAAGAAGCAACTTGGGAAAGAGAGAATTTTTTAAGGGCAGCCTATCCAGAATTGTTTTCCCAAGCCACTGAATCTCTAGGACGAGATTCATCCTAAGTGGGGGAGGTTTGTGACAACCTGGTTTTTGCCCTCTTTCTTTTTCTGGACTTCTTTGCCATTTAAATTTAAGTTGGAGTTTTTGAATCAACTCACTTGGACTTAAACACTTGGGCATATCCTTGATTTTCACCCAAGTGACCCATCTCTCTCTCTCAAAAACCATATTTTCCTCTCTGATAAATCCCAAAATGGCCATCGGAATATTTTTCATAAACGAAAAGGAATATTTTTCATAAATGAAAAAAATAATTCCTTCTCTGAAAACCATTTCAGTCACATATGCTCCAAAGCAACCCTCATTTTTCTAGCACCCAAAAAAATGAGAAAATTCCCAAATCTTGTTTGGACCTTGGCACACCTCCCTGAGAAAAAATATTAAATGGGTACTTGGAATATTTATGCTACAGAAAATATTTTATATTCTGGCCTCAAAATGCATTTTCTACAGGAAGTATACTATTCCTTGATCTAATGAGGCTGGTTTTTCTTGAGCTTTATTACCCTCCTAAGAAAACCCTAACCCCAAGAGATTAGCCCTAAACTCCTTCTAGAACCTCTCCAAAAACAGTGCCCAAACTTCTGTCCAGAAACTTGTTGCATAGCTCTTGTTCAATCCGGTCGGCCTGGCAGTGTAACATCTCATCTCCTAGACTAAACATTGCACGCACAACACACTGGACAAGGTTTGGCATCGCCTGGGCGTCGGTTTGGCCGAGTTTGTGTGGTGACCGCGTGCGGGCACGGGCTCTGGCACGTGTTCGACGCACTCTGTGCCGCGCCCGAGCCTCTATTCAGCGCATGCTCGTCTCAGCACTCGCTGCCGACCGCCACACTGCGCCACCAAGCTCGACGCATCACCCTTGACCTCTCCCAGCCGCTCGCCAATGCCGGAGCCGCCACAGCGAGCACGGGCTCGATGCAGCCAAGAGCACGATGCGCCCATGCCACTATCTCCGTCTGCGTCCGCGTCCTGTGCATGTCCGTGAGCTTCCACAGTGGCCGTGGGATCGCTGCACCCCCTCCACCTCTCCCTGGCACTCCTCGTCGCCGTGCGCCGCCTTCCAGAGCCCTTCGACGGAGCTGAGAACCCTCACCCCCTTCACCTATAAATATCGACTCCCCTGGCCTCTCCGAGCTCACCAAACCACTCCACCATCACCCACAAGCAGTGGAGAAGCCGCAGCCCAGCCGGGCAGGCCTCTGGCTGCCTTCCTCAGCTCGAGTTCGCCGGCAATCCCCTCTGCTTGCCTCCCACCTCCCCATTGCTCCTTGAACTCCATCGACTTCTCCGATGATACGTCCATTTTGCATCATGATTTCCTACTGTTATTTAAGATGTTTTTATCCATAATAATGCTTTTTCGAGTAATTCTAATGCCTTTTCTCTCATAATATGCAAGGTATAAACAAAGAGGGAGAATTCCGGCACCTGGAAAATCTACGTCAGGACACCTATTCTGCACAACTCCAAACAAGCTGAAACTTCACGGAGATTTTTAATCAAATATATGATGAATATTGGAGCAAACAACTACCAGAGGGGGCCACGAGGTGGGCACAACCCACCTGGGCGCGCCAGGGAGCCCAGGCGCGGCCTGGTGGGTTGTGCTCACCCAGGCCCACCACCGGTGCCCATCTTCTGGTATATAAGTCATTTTGACCTAGAAAAAAATAAGGAGAGGACTTTCGGGACGGAGCGCCGCCGTCTCGAGGCAGAACTTGGGCAGGAGCACTTTTACCCTCTGGCGCAGCGATTACACCGGCGGAACTTCCCTCCCGGAGGGGGAAATCATCGGAATCATCACCACCAACAACTCTCCCATCTTGGGGAGGGCTATCTTCATCAACATCTTCAACAGCCGCATCTCATCTCAAACCCTAGTTCATCTCTTGTGTTCAATCTTATTACCGGAACTATAGATTGGTGCTCGTGGGTGACTAGTATTGTTGATTACATCTTGTAGTTGATTACTATATGGTTTATTTGGTGGAAGATTATATGTTCAGATCCATTATGATATTTAATACCCCTTTGATCTTGAGCATGATTATTATTTGTGAGTAGTTACTTTTGTTCTTGAGGTCACGGGAGAAATCATGTTGCAAGTAATCATTTGAACTTGATATGTGTTCGATATTTTGATAGTATGTATGTTATGATAACCTTAGTGGTGTCATGTGAATGTCGACTACATGACACTTCACCATATTTGGGCCTAAGGGAATGCATTGTGGAGTAGCAATTAGATGATTGGTTGCGAGAGTGACAGAAGCTTAAACCCCAGTTTATGCACTATTCCGTAAGGGACCGATTGGATCCAAAAGTTTAATGCTATGGTTAGAATTTATTCTTAATACTTTTCTCATAGTTGCGGATGCTTGCGGGAGGGTTAGTCATAAGTAGGAGGTTTGTTCATGTAAGAACAACACCTAAGCACCGGTCCACCCACATATCAAATTATCAAAGTAGCAAATACAAATCGAACCAACATGGTGAAAGTGACTAGATGAAATTCCCGTGTACCCCCAAGAACGTTTTTCTTATCATAAGAGACTGTTTTGGACTGTCCTTTGCCTCAAAAGGATTGGGCTACCTTGCTGCACTTTTGCTACTAATACCGTTACTTGCTCGTTACAAATTATCTTGCTATCAAACCACTCTGCTACTTACAATTTCAGCACTTGCAGACATTACCTTGCTGAAAACCACTTGTCATTTCCTTCTGCTCCTCATTGGGTTCGACACTCTTACTTATCGAAAAGAGCTACAATTGATCCCCTATACTTGTGGGTCATCATCCGTCGACTCCCTGGTGGTTCGTGGGTGCCCGCTGACCCTGTTGGAGCCCCTGGAATCGCCTCCTCCCGCCGTCTTCTTCATCTCCGGCGAGATCCGACCGCAGCCGCCGCTGGAGACGATATTTCCGAGCCACTCCGACCACCTCTTGCCAAGCCACGGGTACAGGAAGGTGCGGTGGGACCTCCTCTACCCATCCCTCCCTCTCAGATCGGCCGCCGAGCCCTCCTCGCTGGCAAGAGCTCCGGTGGAGCACCGCCACCCCTCTGTTTCCCTCTCCCTCTCTCCAAACCAGACAGGCGGGGCCCACTGTCAACCTCTCCACTCGCGCCCGAAGAGGTACCAGTGGAGGCATATTCTCAGAATACGTCTTCGACGTCACCCCCTGGATTTCTTTTTTTGAAATTAATTCAAATATTTTGACCAGCAACTTTGAACGCCCATAACTTTCAAACCATAAGTCCAAATGAATTGATTCTTTTTGCATTGTGTTTGTATTGGAATATTCTAGCATCACACCAATTTGGAGATTTTCTCTGCAGCCTAGAATTTCTGGTGAATTTCAGAATGATTCTTGATATTTTTCTTTTGCTGTTTTTAATTGTTTTCAAAGGGAGAAGCTTGTCTTGAAGAGAACCAGGAGGAGTGTGAACCTCCTCTTCACTAAGGCAAGCCACATCAACATTTGCATTGTGTCATTTCAATATTTATGATTTTTCTAACTTGAATATGAGTTATTTCATGCATTTAATTATTTAAATGAATGTTGCTTATGCTAGTTACTTTGACATGTTTGAAATGCTTAGTTTACAGTAGAGTTTGAATGCTTGGACAGGTATGAGGCAGTAGTAGTAGTTATGAAAGTATGGTTATGATTTGGTTGTGATTGGTAGCATTTCTTTTCTTTATGTGAGTTATTGATTTTAATATGTTAATGGCATAGCTAAAATAATGAGTTCTGAAACTAGTAAGTTGGGACGAGAAAGTTAAGTGATGACTAGTGCAAGTAGAAAACTTTGATGATGTTGATCTGTTTACTTTAAGTGATATGTGATGCATGTCGAATAGTTGCATGTTCATGGCATATTGTGACTCAATTATTTTCATTTCAAGTTAAACCTTATGCTAATTCAACTTGAACATAATGTTGATCGAGTCATGGTGCCACTGAATCGAGTTTTTCCCAGTGCAACCACATTTGCCTTTACGGGAAGGCCTTTATTCAGTCCGTTACCATGCCTCTGGTTGGTACCTCCAACGAGGGAAGGTTATGGGTGTGCGGTACCCTAGCCCGGTAAGCAGACGTAACCTTGTGTGCTCGTTGTTGTTATGGCACCTTGTCCCCGTTTGGGACCGTTGATTTGTTTTGCCACGACGGTGGCCGTTGGATCTCTTTGGTAGACATCGGGGCCACCCATGACTTAGCCCAGAGGGGAGTTGGTCGGAGTGGCCAAGAGAGTGTCATGGCAATGGGAGGGTTCTGTCGGAATGCCGTTGGTCCACCTGAATGGGAGTGCTAGGCCATGGGTTCCGTGATGTGGGTACAGTGTACTAACCTCTGCAGAGTGTTTACTAAATCAATCGATAGCCGCGTGCTCAGTTACGGACATAGCTCGTGAGTAAGTCACACCATGGATCAACATGATTAAGTAATCTTGCACACTAAATTATGCTTGGCACTGATTATGTGATGAGATTTGTGAGACCATGAAGATGGTCGTTATCGTGGGAACCAAAGTGTTGGTTCGTTTGTGTTCCGGGAGTGATCACCATATGATGATGTTGGTTACGAGGTAACCCATTTGGTAAGAGAGTCCAAGGGACTCAGTGCACAAATTTGATTCACTGCATCTGTAGTACGTTATCGTATTGAATTTAACTTGATTAATTGTCATGATATTGTTTGCCATTATGCTTATGCTTGTTGTGAGCTTGCAAGTACATTCAATGTACTGACCTGGCGTGTCATGCCAGATTTCAGGAAAGTCTTACCGGATCGGAGTGCTTCCTGTGTCTAGATCGTGTCCACATCGGTGTCCATGTGCTATGGAGTTCTGCTTCGTCGTCGTTCCGCTGCCACATAGTTATCGTGATCGAGGCCCCTTCATGTTCATTAAATAATGTACATATTGTTCAGCCGCACCGTGTGTGCCGCTTGGCCTCGCTACTTGATGTAATATCGAACCTATGTTTCCGCTAGCATCAATAAAGCGGTTGTTTTCTGTACCAAGTGGTTGTGTGTTGCCAGAAGACTTGATCTCTGGGCTGGCAATGCATGGTAAATCGGTTGCTCTGAGCCGGGGTGCCACAATGCTTGGTATCAGAGCCGCGCTGATTGTAGGACACGCTAGACCGTCGCCTCGTTAGCTAAATGATAGCTAGTTTAGTTTTGAGCGCTGTTAGTAGTAGCAATTGGTTGCTGCATTGCATGCATTTTATTCATTGTTGTTGCTAACCGTCTAATGATCGTGAGTGTAGATGGCTCCGGTTCCGTACCTGTACCAGTCTGAGCTAGCACCCTACACCTCGCCGCATCTCCTTCAGAATGTGTGGCGTCGTCTCTACCCAAAGGGTGCTGATCCAGTGTACCAGGTGTATCAGGAGCATCTGGTCGGCTCATTGTATGAGTATTATGCGAAGGTCACCTTACACCACAGTTCCACTTCCGGCGCTTACACTCGTTCCTCTAAGGGTGGTTTCGCTTCCATGGCATCTCAGGCCATCCAGTTTTCTGCACTCGAGGCTCTTGTAGACTTGCGCTACAATGAGGTTCGCATGTAGGTCATCCAGGTTTCTACTTCTACCCATGTCTGCATGAGAACGGGCGTTTCCGCTTCCCTTTTATTGATCCAGCGTGCGATCGTCCTTCTAGCCACCTTTCTCGTTTTATGACCGCCAGTTATCTCTTGATCTATGAGTTGGCCTGAGAGTTAATCCGAGCCCGTATAGCTCTTGGCGCTGCTCGGAATAGGAACCCTCCAACTACTGTCGGATTTACCCCATTCGCTCCTCCAGCCTTTGTTTCCTCTACTACTCTGGTGACAACTCAGAGTACCACGACCTCTTTGGCCGTGACTCCTCGTAGTGCCCCTGCTGCGTGGGCTTCCCTTATCGCTACTCCTGCAGCCCCTATGCTCCAGATTCACTCCGCACCTGCCCCTGAGGGAGAGTCCTCGAGGCAGCACAGTCATGTCACTTTTAACCCGGAGGTTTCCACTATTAGTTCAGGATCTGAGTCCAGCTCAGGAGAGGACCCGGCAGAGCCAGCAGAGCACTAGATCGTTAGAGTATCCGCAGTTATCATGAGGTTGATGTACGGATGTAGTCATAGATGTCATGATGTTTCGTTTCATGTATGAGAGTAGTCGAACCCGTCACGATGTTTACCTTTCATGTATGAGTCTATGTATAATTATGTTGGAACTTTTTATTATTCGCCTTGGTTTTCGCTATTTTCTTTCGAGTTTGTCGCTGGATTTTCTTCCCATTTTTGGATGTTGCTCATCTCGGTTGCTTTATATTGGGAAAAACAAACAATAGGATGACACGGGGAGGCAGCAGCAGTCACGCTTGTGAGGATGTCCCTATTCGTCACTCAGCAAGAGAGGCAGGACATTCCCCCGAGTCGTATTCTCCACCACCGCCTCCACCGCCACATCAGCCATCCACTGAACAAATCATACGCATGTTTGAAGAAAGAAGAAACAATGATCTGATTGAGTTATTGAAAATTGTGCAAGCAATGGTTGGGCAGAATGGAAATCAGAATGGTCATCACTCCAAGCTGTCAGATTTTCGGAGGACCAAGCCTCCCAGTTGCAGTCAAGTTATCGATCCTTTGGAAGCCGATGATTGGTTGAGGACTATTGAGAAAAAGCTTGACATTGCTCGCACTGAAGAAGCTAACAAGGTTCCGTTTGCTACACACTATCTTGAGGGAGATGCCGCTATATGGTGGGATAATGCTAAAGCTATGTGGACTGCGGACGAAGAAATCACTTGGACTAAATTCAAGGACCATTTCCGCAAGTACCATATTCCCGCCAGTATTATGAAGGTCAAGCAGCGCGAATTCCTTGCTCTCACCCAAGGAAGCCTGTCAGTAAGTGAGTACCTGCATAAGTTCAACCATTTGGCTCGTTATTCTCTCTCTGATGTGGCCATGGAAGAAAGAAAGATCGATAGAATTCTTTGAGGACTGAATCAACACCTCAGATGCACTCTTAGTATGCTCTACTTTCCGGATTTCCAGACTATGGTAAACAAAGCCCTCATTGCAGAAAGGGAATACAAGCTCGCGCACGAAAATAGGCCCACTAAATAATGATCATAAGCGCAAGTTCGAGCCTAAGAAGGATGGACAACCAGTGCAGAAGGCTCGTACCTGGCAGCAGACTCAGGTTGAGTACAAGCCTAATTGGTAGCAGAACGTGAACAAGACCACTACTCAAGTCAAGAATGTCGTAACCAGTCCGGTACGTGAAGAATGTCAACGCAACAATTCGTGCTTTAATTTTTGGCAAACCGGACATTATGCCAAACAGTGCCCCAAAAGTGGCAAGCCAAATGCTCCATTCATGCCGCAAGTCAACCACATGGGACCATATCCTGGCCAGAAGACCATCCAAGGGCAAGTTCACCACCTCTCCGCAAACGAAGCCCAAGATGACCCGGAAGTCGTCATTGGTATGTTTCCTGTTAATAGCATACCTGCAATAATTTTATTTGACTGTGGGGCTTCCCACTCTTTTATTTCGCAGAATTTTGTTGCCCAAAACAAGTTTCAATTCTCAATTTTGGGAAAAAATATGATGGTACAATCCCAGGGATCCGTGCTTAGAAGCAATCTGGTCTGGTGCAATCTAGAGAGATTGGTATCAAGGGGGTTATCTTCCCAGCTTCTTTGATAGTTATCGAGTCTACCAAGTTGGATATTATTTTGGGCATGAGTTGGTTGACCCAGCATCAAGTATGCATCAACTGTGCAACCAGAGAAGTCACGTTGACAAGTCAGGAAGGTCGGATTACAAAATTCTTTGCTCGAAGAAGCATACCCAAGAAAGACATGGTATTCACCGTTGTAGGTGAAGAATTGGAACTAATTCCTGTGGTTAGTGAATTTCCAGATGTATTCCTTGAGGAATTACCAAGAATGCCGCCAGACCGAGAGCTTGAGTTCGCAACTGATCTTGTGCCCCGGACCGCATCGTTATACAAGAAGTATTATCGGATGCCTTCCTCGGAATTAGTGGAATTAAAGAAACAGCTTGATGAGATGCTTTAGAAAGGATACATCCGTCCAAGCTCTTCACCATGGGGATCACCCGCAATATTCATGGACAAGAAAGACGATAGTCTCCGGATGTGTGTGGATTACCGTCAGTTGAATGATGTCACTATCAAGAACAAATATCCACTACCAAGAATTGACGATTTGTTCGATCAACTCAGTGGGGCAAAAGTATTCTCCAAGATTGATTTGAGGACCGGATACCATCAGCTCAAAATCAAGAAGGAAGATATTCCTAAGACCCCATTCACTACTAAATACGGTCTTTATGAATATACAGTCATGTCTTTCGGCCTCACCAATGCCCCTACCTTCTTCATGCATATGATGAATAAGGTATTCACGGACTTCTTGGATAAGTTTGTGGTGGTATTCATCGATGACATCCTCATATACTCGAAAGGTGATGAAGAGCACATGGGACATCTCCGAGCAGTCTTGCAGAGACTCCGTGACCGTCAACTATATGCAAAATTTAGCAAGTGTGAATTTTGGCTCAAGCAAGTCAGATTTTTGGGGCATGTTCTTTCAGCAGAAGGCATAGCCGTGGATCCGAGTAAGGTGAAGGACGTGCTTGATTGGGCGGAACCCACTACAGTAACTGAAATCTGGAGTTTCCTTGGATTAGCCGGATACTACCGCCGCTTCATTGAAGGCTTCTCTAAGACTGCCAAGCCAATGACAGAACTCCTCAAGAAAGATAAGAAATTTGAATGGACTGAGGACTGTGAGAAAAGCTTCAATGATTTAAAGACCACACTGACAACAACACCTATGTTGACCCTTCCAGACATCTACTACAACTTTGATGTATACTGTGATGGATCTAGGAAAGGTATTGGATGTGTAGTCATGCAAGATGGCAAGGTTGTAGCCTACGCCTCTCGGCAGCTACAACCCCACAAAGGGAACTATCCTACACATGATATGGAGTTGGCCGCAGTTGTGCACGCTTTGAAAATTTGGAGACACTACCTTATTGGCAAAAGATGTCAGATATTTACCGACCACAAGAGTCTCAAGTACATATTCACTCACCCAGACTTAAACCTTCGACAGTGAAGATGGCTCGAGTTGGTCAAGTATTATGATCTTGGAATCAATTACCATACCGGTGAGGCCAATGTTGTTGCCGATGCTCTCACCGCAAGCCTGCCAGCTTGAGCGCCTTAATGGAGTCCTTGCCTCCTGAACTCCAAGAAGAGATCGCTCAGCTTAACCTGGTTATTGTTGATGCGGGCCTTGCCAATATATTGGAAGTTACTCCTACCCTTGAGGATGAGATCTGCATGGCCCAGCAATATGACTCAGCCCCGCAACACCATGTCAAGCGTATGCAAGAAGCCAAGACCCAGGATTTCTCTAAGGATGAGCAAGGTACTCCGAGGTTTCGAGGACAGATTTGCGTACCCGAGCAAGCAGACGTGAGAAAGAAGATCATGGCAGAAGCGCACGAATCTTCATACTCGATTCACCCAGGAGGTGCCAAAATGTACGAAGATCTTCAACAGGTATTTTGGTGGGATAGAATGAAGAAGGACATCGCATACTTTGTCGCTTGCTGCGATGTATGCAACAAAGTGAAGGCAGAGCACCAGAAACCCGCCAGACTTCTTCAACCTCTACCCATTCCACAATGGAAGTGGGACGATGTTTGCATGGATTTCGTCACTGGTCTACCAAGAACTCACCGAGGCAATGATGCAGTATGGGTTGTGGTGGACACGTTGACAAAGGTAGCTCACTTTATTCCCATCCAAACCACCTACTGAGCCGATCAGCTCGCACAGCTATATGTGTCCAGAATAGTCAGTTTGTATGGAGTGCCAAGAACTATCACTTCAGACCGAGGTGCTCTCTTTACCTCAGCCTTCTGGTCACGTCTCCATCGAGCCTTGGGGACCGCACTAAAGTACATCACAACCTATCATACTTAGACAGACGGGCAGACTGAGGGAGTAAATCAAATACTTGAAGATATGCTCTGAGCATGTGCTTTTGCCCAAGGACCCAAGTGGGAAGATTGTCTGCTGTATGCTGTGTTCTCCTACAACAACAGTTTCTAGACCAGCCTGAAGATGTCACCATATGAAGCTTTGTATGGCCGTAAGTGCCGCACTCCGCTAAATTGGTCCCAAACCGGAGATAACCGCATTTTCGGAACAGACTTAATGATCGAGGCTGAAAAGCAAGTCAAGGAAATCCGAGATAGACTGCGGTTGGCTAAGTCCCGACAAAAGAGTTACTATGACTCAAAGTACCATCAGGTCAGCTTTGAACCCGGAGACTATGTGTACCTCCGAGTCACACCTATGAAAACTGGCACCCAGATATATTGGTTTGTTCCCAGTTATGTCCAGAGTTGGTACAGTTGCTTATCAGTTGGAACTGCCACCGGAATTGTCAGAAGTGCACAATGTGTTCCATGTCTCACAGCTGAGAAGGTGTATCTCGCCACCCGAGAAAAGCACTAATATGGCAGAGATAGAGCTTGCTAAGGATTTAACCTATGAGAAGAGACCGTTTCGAATATTGGATGAGACCGAAAGAGTCACTCGCAGTAAAGTGATAAAATTTTATAAGGTTCAGTGGGAGCATCACAATGAGGAAGAAGCAACTTGGGAAAGAGAGGAATTTGTAAGGGAAACCTATCTAGAATTGTTTTCCCGAGCTACTATATCTCGAGGACGAGATTAATCCTAAGTGGAGGAGGTTTGTGACAGCCTGGTTTTTGCCCTCTTTCTTTTTCTGTATTTCTTTGCCATTTGAATTTAAGTTGGAGTTTTTGAATCAACTCACTTGGACTTAAACACTTGGGCATATCCTTGATTTTCACCGAAGTGACCCATCTCTCTCTCAAAAACCATCGTTTCCTCTATGATAAATCCCAAAATGGCCATAGGAATATTTTCCATAAATGAAAAGGAATATTTTTTATAAATGAAAAATATACATTTCGTTCTCTGAAAATCATTTCAGTCACATATGCTCCCAAGCAACGCTCATTTTTCTTGCACCCAAAAATATGAGAAAATTCCCAAATATTCTTTGGACCTTGGCACACCTCCCTGAGCAAAATTATTACATGGGTACTTGGAATATTTTTGCTACATATAATATTTTCTGTTCTGGCCTCAAAATGCATTTTCTAGAGGAAGTATATTATTCCTTGATCTAATGAGGCTGATTTTTCTTGAGCTTCATTACCCTCCTAAGAAAACCCTAACCCCAAGAGATTAGCCCTAAACTCCTTCTAGAACCTCTCCAACAACAGTGCCCAAACTTCTGTCCAGAAACTTGTTGCTTAGCTCTTGTTCAATCCGGTCGGCCTGGCAGTGTGCCATCTCATCTCCTTGACTAAACATTGCACGGACAACACACTGGACAAGGTTTGGCATCGCCTGGGCGTCGGGTTGGTCGAGTTTGCACGGTGACCGCGTGTGGACACGGGCTCTAGCACGCGTTCGACGCGCTATGCGCTGCGCCCGAGCCTCTGTTCAGCGCGTTCTCCTCTCAGCGCTCGCCACCGACTGCCACACCGCGCCACCCGCCTCGGAGCATCACCCTTGACCTCTCCCTGCCGCTTGCCGACGCCGGAGCCGCCGCAGCGAGCATGGGCTCGACGCAGCCAAGAGCACAGTGCGCCCGTGCCACTGTCTCCGTCTGCACCCGCGTCCTGTGCTCGTCCGCGAGCTTCCATAGTGGCCGCGTGATCGTTGCACCCCCTCCACCTCTCCCTGGTGCTCCTCGTTGTCGTGCGCCGCCTTCCAGAGCCCTTCGGCGGAGCCGAGAACCCTCACCCCCTCCCCTTATAAATATCGCCCCCTGGCCTCTCCGAGCTCACCAAACTATTCCACCATCTCCCACAAGCAGTAGAGAAGCCACGGCCTGGCGGGGCAGGCCTCTCGCCACCGTCCTCAGCTCGAGCTCGCCGACGATCCCCTCTGCTTGCCTCCCACCTCCCCACTGCTCCTTGAGCTCCATCGACTTCTCTGGCGACTCCCTGGTGGTCCGTTGGTGCCCGCTGACCCTGTTGGAGCCCCTGGAGTCGCCTCCTCTCGCCGTCTTCTTCATTTGCGGCGAGATCCGATAGCAGCCGCCGCTGGAGATGATGTTTCCGAGCTACTCCGGCCACATCTCGCCAAGCCACGGGTACAGGAAGGTGCGCTGGGACCTCCTCTACCCATCCTTCCCTCTCAGATCGGCCGCCGAGCCCTCCTCGCTGGTGTGAGCTCCGACAGATCACCGCCACCCCTCGGTTTCCCTCTCCCCCTCTCCAAACCCGACAAGTGGGGCCCACTATCAGCCTCTCCACTCGCGCTCGAAGCGGTATGAGTGGAGGCGTATTCTCAGAATACGCCTTCGACGTCACCCCCTGGATTTCTTTTATTTGAAATTAATTCAAATATTTTGACCAGCAACTTTGACCGGCCATAACTTTTAAACCATAAGTCCAAATGAATTGATTCTTTTTGCATTGTGTTTTGATGTGGAATGCTGCCTAACATGTCATCTCATATTCTTTTCTTTGTAGCATGGACATTTGGACTTTTATATGGTTCAAAGCAATAGTCTAGTTTTGACATGAGACTTAAATACTCAAGCATATCAACAAGCAACCATGTCTTTCAAAATATCAATGCTAAAATAAGTTATCCCTAGCCCATCATGCTCAATCATTGATCCATTCATAAAACACACTCGCATATTAGCTACACCCAATACTCAAGTACGATAATAGTGCCCCCTAGTTGGTGCTTTATAACAGAAGATGGAGACTCAAATTAAAAATAAAAATTGCATAAAGTAAATGAAAGGCCCTTCGCAGAGGGAAGTAGGGATTTGTAGAGGTGCCAGAGCTCAAAGCGAAAATTGAGAGATAAAAAGATTTTGGGATGCATACTTTTCCCACCAACGAAAACGACTTAGAGATCCCAACACTTCCCATGCTAGATATATCATAGGCGGTTCCCAAACAGAAAATAAAGTTTATTCCTTTTTCAACAAAACTTTCACTTTCCATGGCTAGCTGTATCCACGGTTGCCCTCCATACCAACACTTTCCAAGGAATTTATTATTTGACAACATAAAGTAAATTCATTTTTCATTTCAGGACTAGGCATCCCTAATACCTTTGCCTTACTCTCATGCAATGACAAGTCAATAAACACTCATCGTGAGAATAACACATCTAGCATGGAAAATGTTAGCCACCCCTTACCGCCTCGCGAGCGGTACAAGCACACAAAAGAGAAATTTATTATGAATATTAGAGATGGCACACACAAATTTGCTTAGAACGGCAAGTAATACCGCAGATAAGTAGGTATAGTGGACTCATGTGGCAAAACTAGTTTAAAGGATTTTGGATGCACAAGTAGTGATCATACTTAGTGCAAAATGAAGGCTAGCAAAAGATTGAGAAGCGACTAACCAAGAAACGAATAATCTCATAAGCGAGCATTAAGCATAATTAACAGCGAATAATGCACCACAAGTAGGTGTAATTTAATTGCACAACTATTGACTTTCGTGCTTGCATAGGGAATCACAGACCATAACACCAATATTCTTACTAAAGCACAATTACTCATCAATATGTCTCACATATCACATCATCATATCTCAAAACTATTACAAGGAATCAAGTTTATTTTGTCCAATGATCTTCATGAAAGTTTTTATTATATCCTTCTTGGATATCTATCACTTTGGGACCAATTTTCATGTGTTGCTTTTGATAAGCTCAAACAAATATAAGTGAAGATCATGAGCATAATATTTCTCTCTCTCAAATTAATTTAAGTGAAGCAAGAGAGTATTTCTTCAAAAAATACTAAAGCACATCGTGCTCAAAAAGATATAAGTGAAGCACTAGAGCAATTCCATAGAAAAGAGCTTCGTTGATGGGATGCAAATGTCGCTTACCTAGCCTCCCTGGCAACTATTTGAGGACTATATTTTATTTAAAAACTTTCAGTTCTAAGTATTTGATTAAAAAAGCAAGAAAACTAATATAAAATGAAAATCCAAGAATAGAACACACCATGTGAAGAAGCAAAAACTTAGGATCAACCGATACTTACCAATAATTGTTGGTGAAGAAAGGTGGGATGCCTACCGGGGCATCCCCAAGCTTAGATGCTTGAGACTTCTTGAAATATTATCTTGGGATGCCTTGGGCATCCCCAAGCTTGAGCTTTTGTGTCTCCTTAATTCCTTTTATATCACGGTTTCCCTCAATCTTAAAAACTTCATCCACACAAAACTCAACAAGAACTCGTGAGGTAAGTTGGTATAAACCAATGCAAAAATATTACCATTCTCTACTGTAGCAAATCACCAAAATTATTATTCAACATTGCATACTAAATGCCTCTGCATATTTAATACTCCTATCCTCAAATAGAATCATTAAGCAAGCAAACATATGCAAACAATGCAAACATAACAGCAATCTGCCAAAACAGTACAGTCTATAAAAAATGCAAGAGTATCAATACTTATTCAACTCCAAAAGTTATGAAAAAATTACCACACTGTATAGAATTTATCAGAGCTCATTTTGCAAAAAGTTTCAACATTTATCACATTCTGACTTTTCTAGGGAATTTTTGCAACAGCGGTAAACTTACTATTTTCAAACAGCAACATGTAGACTTGTAAAATAAGCATAGTAAAGGCTATCAATGCCACTTTTATTGAAATAAAATAAGCATAGTAAATACTAACAAAATAAATTGACGCTCCAAGCAAAACACATATCATGTGACGAATGAAAACATAGCTCCAAGTGAGGTTACTGATAACGTTGGAGACGAAAGAGGGGATGCCTTCCGGGGCATCCCCAAGCTTAGTTGCTTGGATCATCCTTGAATATTACCTTGGGGTGCCTTGGGAATCCCCAAGCTTAGGGTATTTTCACTCCTTATTCTCCTCATATCGATATCTCATCCAAAACTTGAAAACTTCAATCACACAAAACTTAACGGAACTTCGTGAGATAGGTTAGTATGATAAAGAGCAAACCATTTCACTTTGGTACTGTCAAAGACAAGATTCATAATCGTTTACACACAATGCCTACAGTAGCATATCATTTACACAATTTATATTGAGCAATATAAGCCATAGAAACTAGAAAACAAGCAAACTATGCATTGAAAACAGAATCTGTGAAAAACAGGACAGTCTGTAGTAATTTGTACTCCAACCATATTTCTACTACTCCAAAAATTATGAAAAAATCAGTACCACGTGATAAATTTGTATATTAATTTTCTTAAAAAAGAATCAACTCAAAATCTCTCTTATGTTAAAAATGAGAATTATTTTCGTGAGCGTCAAAGTTTCTGTTTTTCAGCAAGATCAAAGCAACTATCACCCAACATGATCCTAAAGGCTTTAGTTGGCACTTTATTGAAACAAAAGCAGTAAAACATTATCAATACAGTAGCACAATCATGTTAACACACAAAAATAGTAGGTAAAAGTGTTGGGTTGTCTCCCAACAAGCATTTTTCTTTAATGTCTTTTAGCTAGACATGATGATTTCAATGATGCTTGCATAAAAGATAAGAATTGAACCACAAAGAGAGCATCATGAAGGATATGACTAGCACATTTAAGTCTAACCCACTTCCTATGCATAGGGATTTTGTGAGCAAACAACTTATGGGAAAAAGAATCAACTAGCATAGGAAGGCAAAACAAGCATAACTTCGAAACTTTCAACACATAGAGAGGAAACTTGATATTATTGCAATTCCTACAAGCATAAGTTCCTCCCTCATAATAATTTTCTGTAGCATCATGAAGAAATTCAACAATATAACCATCACATAAATCATTCTTTTCATGACACAAAAGCATAGAAAACTTATTACTCTCCACATAAGAAAATTTCTTCTCATCAATAGTAGTGGGAGCAAACTCAACAAAATAACTACCATGAGAGTGAAAATTAAAATCATGATGACAAGTTTCATGGTTATCATTATTCTTTATAGCATACATGTCATCACCATAATCATCATAGATAGCAACTTTGTTATCGTAGTCAAATGAAACCGCTTCCAAGATAGTGGAATCATCATTAAATAAAGTCATGGCCTCTCCAAATCCA
Source organism: Aegilops tauschii subsp. strangulata (assembly GCF_002575655.3). Classification (NCBI taxonomy): domain Eukaryota; kingdom Viridiplantae; phylum Streptophyta; class Magnoliopsida; order Poales; family Poaceae; genus Aegilops; species Aegilops tauschii. The sequence continues at coordinate 284,730,418 of NC_053037.3, forward strand.
ATTTCATCAATATAATCATCATAAATAGGAGGCATGTAGTCATCATAATAAATTTTCTCATCAAAACTTGGGGGACTAAAAATATCATCTTCATCAAACATAGCATCCGCAAGCTTATGGCTTTGCATATCATTAGCATCATGGATATTCAAAGAATTCATACTAACAACATTGCAATCATGCTCATCATTTATACCAAACATTCTATTGAATTCTTCTTCTATCAATTGAGCACAATTTTCCTTTCCATCATTTTCACGAATACATTATAAAGATGAATAATATGATGAAACCTCAATTCCATTTTGTTTGTGTAGTTTTCTTTTATTAACCAAACTAGTGATAAAACAAGAAACTCAAAGATTGAATTGAAAGATCTAAAGATATACCTTCATGCACTCACCTCCTCGGCAACGGCGCCAGAAAAGAGCTTGATGTCTACTACGCAACTTTATTCTTGTAGACACGTGTTGGGCCTCCAAGCGCATAGTTTTGTAGGACAATAGCAATTTTCCATCAAGTGGATGACCTAAGGTTTATCAGTCCGTGAGAGGTGTAGGATGAAGATGTTCTCTCTCAAACGAACCTGCAACCAAATACAAGAAATCTCTTGTGTCCCCAACACACCCAATACAATGGGAAATTGTATAGGTGCACTAGTTCGGCGAAGAGATGGTGATAAAAGTGTAATATGGATGGTAGAAATATATTTTTATAATCTGAATAAATAAAAACAGCAATGTAGAAAATAGTAAATGAGCACAAAAACGGTATTGCAATGCTCGAAAAAGAGGCCTAGGGTCCATACTTTCACTAGTGCAATCTCTTAACAGTGCAAATATAATTGGATCATATAACCACCCCTCAAAGTGCGATGAAGAATCACTCCAAAGTTCCTATCTAGCGGATAACATAAGAATAAATTGTTTGTAGGGTACAAACCACCTCAAAGCTATTCTTTCCGTTTGATCTATTCAAGAGTCCGTACTAAAATAACACAAAGCTATTCTTTCCGTTCGATCTATCCTAGAGTTCATACTAAAATAACACCAAAGCAAATTCATATTCATAATACTCAATCCAACACAAAACTTCAAAGAGTGCCCCAAGATTTCTACCAGAGAAACAAAGACAAGAATGTGCATCAACCCCTATCATAGATTACCCCAATGTCACCTCGGGAATCCGCGAGTTGAGTACCAAAACATATATCAAGTGAATCAATACGATACCCCATTGTCACCACGAGTATTCAATTGCAAGACATATATCAAGTGTTCTCAAATCCATAAAAGTATTCAATCCGATAACAACGAAATCTCAAAGGGAAAAACTCAATTCATCACAACAAGATAGAGAGGGGAAAACACCATATGATCCGACTATATTAACAAAGCCCGCGATACATCAAGATCGTGACATCTCAAGAACACGAGAGAGAGAGAGATTAAACACATAGCTACTGGTACAAACCCTCAGCCCTGAGGGTGGACTACTCCCTCCTCATCGTGGTGGTCGTCAGGATGATGAAGATGGCCACCGGAGATGATTCCCCCCCCCCCTTCGGCAGGGTGCCAGAACGGGGTCTAGATTGGTTTTCAGTGGCTACAGAGCCTTGTGGCGGCGTAACATCTGATCTAGGTTAACCCCGTGGGTTTTTGGAATATTTGTCAATTTATAGGGTAAAGAGGGGGTGCGGGAGGCCACCGAGGTGGGCACAACCCACCTGGGCGCGCCTGGGCCCCTAGGCGCGCCCTGGTGGGTTGTGTCCCCCTCGGGGCACCCCCCAGGTGCTGCTCTGGCCCATTGGTGGTCTTCTGGTCCATAAAAATCGACAAAAAGTTTCGCGGTGTTTGGACTCCGTTTGATATTGATTTCCTGCGATGTTAAAAACATGCAAAAAACAACAACTGGCACTTGGCACTATGTCAATAGGTTAGTACCAAAAAATGATATAAAATGGCTATAAAATGATTATAAAACATCCAAGAATGATAATATAGCAGCATGGAACAATAAAAAATTATAGATATGTTGGAGACGTATCATGTTTGTAATGGAATATTCTAGCAGCACGCCAATTTGGAGATTTTTCTCTACTGCCTAGAATTTCTGGTGAATTTCAGAATGATTCTTGATATTTTCTTTTGCTGTTTTTAATTGTTTTCCGAGGGAGAAGCTTGTCTTGAAGAGAACCAGGAGGAGTGTGAACCTCCTCTGCACTAAGGCAAGCCACACCAACATTTGCATGGTGTCATTTCAATATTTATGATTTTTCCAACTTGATATGAGTTATTTCTTGCATTTAATTATTCAAATTAATGTTGCTTATGCTAGTTAATTTGACATGTTTGAAATGCTTAGTTTACAGTAGAGTTTGAATGCTTGGACTAGTATGAGGTAGTAGAAGTAGTTTTGAAAGTATGGTTATGATTTGGTTGTGATCGATAGCATTTCTTTTCTTTATGTCAATTATTGATTTTCATATTTTAATGGCATAACTAAAATAATGAGTTCTGAAACCAGTAAGTTGGGACCAGAAAGTTAAGTGATGACTAGTGCAAGTAGAAAACTTTGATGATGCTGATCTGTTTACTTTAAGTGATATGTGATGCATGTCGAATAGTTGCATGTTCATGGCATATTGTGACTCGAGTTATTTTCATTTCAAGTTAAACCTGATGTTAATTTAACTTGAACATAATGTTGATCGAGTCGTGGTGCCACCGAATCGAGTTTTTCCCAGTGCAACCACATTTGCCTTTATGCGAAGTCCTTTATTCGGTCCGTTGTCATGCCTCTGGTCGATACCTCCAACGAGGGAAGGTTATGGGTGTGCGGTACCCTGGTCCGGTAAGCAGACATAACTTATGTTTGGCATTGATTATGTGATGAGATTTGTGAGACCATGAAGATGGTCTTTATCGTGGGAACCAAAGTGTTGGTTCATTTGTGATCCGGGAGTGATCACGTATGATGATGTTGGTTACGAGGTAACCTGTTTGGTAAGAGAGTACGAGGGACTCGGTGCACAAGTTTGATTCACTGCATCGGTAGTACGTTATCATATTGCATTTAACTTGATTAATTGTCATGATATTGTTTGCCATTATGCTTATGCTTGTTGTGAGCTTGCAAGTACATTCAATGTACTGACCTTGCATGTCATGCCAGATTTCAGGAAAGTCTTACCGGATCGCAGTGCTTCCCGTGTCTAGATCGTGTCCACATCGGTGTCCCTGTGCTATGGAGTTCCGCTTCGTCGTTGTTCCGTTGCAGCATAGTTATTGTGATTGAGGCCCCTTTATGTTCATTAAATAATGTACATATTGTTCAGCCGCACTGTGTGTGCCGCTTAGCCTCGCTACTTGATGTAATATCGAACCTATGTTTCCGCTAGCATCAATAAAGCGGTTGTTTTCTGTACCAAATTGTTTTGTGTTGCCAGAAGACTTGATCTCTGTGCTAGCAATGCAATGTAAACCGGTTGCTCTGAGCTGGGGTGCCACAGAACTCTGAAGTAATTTTTGAGTGGGTAGTTTTTATAGCCCGATGCTAAGTGTGAACACATATTAGTTTGATAGGTGTGAACAGATTTGCAATTACTTATTGGTTGTAATCTGCAATGTGACGAGAAACAAGGTCAAAATTTATTGATGGCAGAAGGTTGACCACATGGTTGCTCGCCGATGAGGCGGCCGTGGCGCGCTCTGCTCGCGTCTGTTCGCGCATTTTGCTCACCATTGAGGCGGCCACGGCGCGCTCCGCTCTGGCGTCCCTGTGCGCGCTCTGCTCGCAGTTGAGGCAAATTTACAATGGCAACGATTAATAATTCTTAATAATTGTCTTACATATTCAGGATAATTTAAAATGCCACATGCAGCCATGCTCAGAACACTCACGGCCTACATATGCATACAATTATAATAAAATATAGGCTGAAAGGCTGAGCTGGCGGCCTTCCGACGACGGTCTTCTTGGACTCCATGATCAGCATAGCACCCTTGCGGCCGTTCACTCCAAGTGTCCCGACCCGCCTCCGCCTACGGAGCTGCTGGCGCTGGGAGGCTCTTGGGGATGCTGGGCCTCTTCCAGAAGAGCTTGACAGCGTGCAATCGCGTGCATGATATCTCCGTGGAACCACTCTATTTCCATATCTCTGCCCTGGTAGCAAATTCTGTCCATCACCTACATCCTCAAGATATCACGTTGGCGATGTTCTACTTCGTCGGGGATGTCATCTTCGCCAAGGATGAGCTCGAGCCTGGCCACCACATCGTCAGGATCGAGGTTGACACGGCCGCCACGGGCAATGATGAAGCCGCAGGCTTCCTGTCTCTTGACTGAATCGCAGAGGTCCTTTGCCAATTCCTTGCGGGGCATCAGGCTCTCGATGAGCACTGGTTACGGTGGCTCTTCAGGTGGGTCGTCCATCATGCCGCCGAGCAGCTCTGGATCTTTTGCACGGTGGATGGAAAACTGCTCATCACACCTCTTCTGCAATATGTCGATTGTGCGCCCAAGGACTGTCACGGCGATATCGCTGCCGATGGGCCATGGTGCCTGCACCGGCCGATGAAGCTCTTGCTCCTTGACCTGCTCCGGCTCGTTCTCTTCGCCGAAGATGTAACGCGGGTAGGCATCGACGTCAAAGCTTTGGTCGTTGCCTGGCATGCTTGGAATAACTAATGGTAGATGGGTGAGGACTAGATCTGCACAGAGTGTCACGACGGTGTGTTGCCGCATGGGTTATATGCAGCAAGCCATTAGCTGGTGGCGGGAAACCGATGAGGCAAGAGGCGTGGATTTTACAATTCACCCATGTGGAGCGCGGGAAGCATTCGCTGGAGCGCGGGAAGACTAAGTGGAGCACACACACAACCCGAATACCGTATCTGGTGCCACGTGTTATTTATCACACACATGTTAACATAAGGAAAGTTTGTGTAACTTACTAATCATCGCAAACGAGTACTCATATACGCATCATGTGCGATACTCCTAGCCACCACAAGCAACTGGTTTGCATTTTATAAAGTTTTTTGTACACACAGAATCGCACACAAACTAACTGTATTAACCATCTATGTTGTAATTTCTCATCACAAACAGTTCATCCGAGTCGGCTGTTTGCCACGTATCACACACATCTTGTTAAGTTGAACCGTTTCTGTTGTGTTCCCTAATCGAAAATAGTTCGTTCGAGTGAACCGTATGCCGTATATCACACACACACACACACACCTTGATCTGGCTAACCATTTCTGTTGCACTCCCTAATAGCAAATAGTTCATCGGAGCGAATTGTATGATGTATAACGCACACACATTGATATGGCTGCCCGTTTATGTTGTTCTGCCTCATCGCAAATAGTTCGAATGGATTAACCGCATGCCCTGCATTGCACACGCAACTAAAATCTGAACCGTGTTTGATGGCTCCGACATCGCAAATGTTTTGCACCTTTTTTACGGTATTTTTACATCCCCATTTGCGATTAATGCATCGCACACAGTTTCGTCAAAGGGTCTCTGATCGTAGTGTCGCGTTAGCAGCATCCTGTAGTAGTGTAATCCCCGGGTGGTTTTGGTAATTCATAATAACATATAGCTCATTGAACTAATATCCATTCAAGTTTAATATTTCAGAAAGTTCATTGAATGGCATGGCATGGACTAGAGATGTGGACCCCTCAAAATGCTATGGCATGGCATGGACTAGAGATGTGGACCCCTGAAAATGCTAAGGACACATATTGGAAAAAGCTCAAGACTCTTCATTTATATGTTAGTGATCCAAGATCACAGTGAGTCCATAGGAGAACCAATACTATTAAAAGGGGATGAGGTGTTGCTTAATGGTCTACTTGCTCAAGTGCTTAGTGATATTGCTCCAAAGCCCTCAACCACTTTCTCATTCCAAATATGTCAAAAACCCAAAGTCAAACTCGGCCCCATCGATTCTTTCTATCCCGCACCACCGAGTTCATATGGCATAGCCACGGCCAAAAACCCTAACAGTTTAGTCAAACCGATACAGATCTCGGTCTCACCGAGATGGCCTTGCAAACTCTCTGTTGCCTGTTGCAATTGTTTCGGTCTCACCGAAAATGCGATGCCACTGAGTTGATGTAATTGGTACCACCGAGGTTATGTTTGCCCTAAGCCCTAGCACATCGGTCCCACCGAGTTGTTCCAGTCGGTCCCACCGAGATTCCTAACGTTCACATTTTGAACTAAATCGGTCTCACCGAGTTATTCTATTCGGTCTGGCCCAGTTGGGTCAAATGTGTGTAACGGTTGGATTTTATGTGGAGGCTATATATACCCCTCCACCCCCTTCTCCATTTGAGAGAGGGCCATCAGAACGTGCCTACACTTCCAGCGTACATTTTCTGATAGAGAACCACCTACTCATGTGTTGAGATCACGATATACCAATCCTACCACAAGAATCTTGATTTCTAGCCTTCCCCAAGTTGCTTTCCACTCAAATCATCTTTCCACCATATCCAAATCTGTGAGAGAGAGTTGAGTGTTGGGGAGACTATCATTTGAAGCACAAGAGCAATGAGTTCATCATCAACACACCATCAATTACCTTTTGGAGAGTGGTGTCTCCTAGATTGGTTAGGTGTCGCTTGGGAGACTCCGACAAGATTATGGAGTTGAACCAAGAAGTTTGTAAGGGCAAGGAGATCTCCTACTTCATGAAGATCTACCCGAGTGAGGCAAGTCCTTCATGGGCGATGGCCATGGTGGGATTGCATGTGTTGGTTGATTGCTTGACTTGTGCTAATTTCTAAAATGTTTCCACAACAGAAATTGGGAAAAGATTAGATTTTTATTTGTTCAAGTAGTCTAATCACCCCACCTCTAGACCTACTTTCCATCCTATAAGTGGTATCAGAGCTTTGGTCTCCATTTGCCTTGATTTCCATAGCTTTGGTGATCATAGCCTTGGTTTCACAACCTAGGAGAGTATGGCGTCTAGTGCGGGAAATTACCACCGTAGAGGTCCTTACTTTGATGGTACTAATTTTGCTAGTTGGAAGCATAAGATGAAAATGCATATTCTTGGTCATAACCACGCTGTTTGGGCTATTGTGCGCATTGGCTTGCAAGGTGATTTCTTCCAAGATGGAAAAGAACCGGATCGTGAAGCATCCACGAAAGAAATGAAGATGTTGCACTACAATGCTCAAGCTTGCGATATTCTCTTCAATGGATTGTGCCCCGAAGAATTCAACAAAATCAGCCGCCTTGAGAATGCAAAGGAAATTTGGGATACTTTGGTTGATATGCACGAAGGTACCGAGTCCGTCAAGGAATCCGAATCGGATGTGCTTCAAAGTCAACTTGATAAGTTCAAGATGAAGGATGGCGAAGGAGTCGCTGAGATGTATTCTAGGCTTGCTCTCATCACAAATGAGATTGCCGGCTTAGGAAGCAAAGAGATGGCCGAAAAATTCATCATCAAGAAGATCCTAAGAGCCTTGGATGGAAAATATGACACCATGTGCACATTAATCCAAATGATGCCCAATTACAAAGATCTCAAGCCCACGGAAGTCATTGGTAGAATTGTTGCTCATGAGATGTCACTCAAGGATAAGGAAGAGCTCCACGACAAGTCAAGTGGTGCTTACAAAGCTTCAAGTGATGCCCCTACAACATCAAGTGAGAAGCAAGTCTCTAATGAATAACTGAGACTAATTGTGAAGAACTTCAATAAGTTCTACAAGAATAGAAGCAAAGAGAAAAGCTCCAAGTCATGATCCTACAATGACAAAAGATCTTCTAGTCGTGATCGTAATTGCTACAATTGTGGAAGACCCAGTGTCGGTGTCAAAACCGGCAGATCTCGGGTAGGGGGGCCCATGCTTCGTGTCTTAGGATCAATGGTAACATGTACACGGGATTTTACCCAGCTTTGAGAGAGCCCGAAGCTAGGTAAAATCCCGTGTACATGTTACCATTGATCCTAAGACACGCAGCTTGGGACCCCCTACCCGAGATCTGCTGCTTTTGACACCGACAATGGTGCTTTCATTGAGAGTTCCGCTGTGTGGTCGGCAAAAGGATCAATGGCTCGTCTACGAATTAACTGCGACATCGGAATCTTTATCACCAGCTCGACTGGTCACCTTGGCTCGATCGAGGACTACGCTACACGTCAAATCATCATGGAGGAATAATCCATAGAGCTCAGGGGCTCAACAACAACATTGCCCTTGAGCGACCGCACTATTTTTTGGGATGGCGAACTTGTATCCGCCGCCACCACCTCCTGGAGTGTCGCTTTAACGATTGCTTTGGTGGAATTGTGCGGAATTAAGTATATAACAACCCTGCAAAATTTCGTCGCGTTCCGATGGAGGAATCTCCGACGATCTACGATATATCGGAGTCTTGTCAAATCCGGACGGGAATCTGGACGAGTTTAGGGCGTGGTCTCCAGAGCCCAGCTCAGAGGTCCTTTGGAAGATCCAACCGTTCATCTGCGGCGGAATTCCCATATCTACCACCCCTCAAAATTTCGGCTCAATCCGGCGGTTCAAACTCCGGGAACCTTCCGATGAATGGACCAATTTTTCAATATGTTTCCTGCGGGAATACAGATCCGACCTGAATTCATCTTTCTTCATGAATGGGGTATTGGACAACCTTTTTAAAGGAATTTTCTTTTAGGGTATTGCGCGTTGTTCTTAAACATGTGCCCATAAAATTTTAAGCCTTCTCTGAGGTACTCTTCACCATCAAGCTGGTGTCAAACTAGGGCAATATTGTTGTGCGGCTGCCGACCTGCGCTAGACACGTTGTCGCTTTGTTGAGCCGAGATCAACGTCTTCGGATCATCATCTCTATGAGCCGAACAAGAGTTCGGCATCGTGAAGGATAAATCATCACCAACATCGCCACCCCACAGATTACACAGAGCGGGCACACTGGCATCACCGCACGGTCACTTCATCAAGCCGGCATTGACCATGTCACGAGCTACGACCTGCATCGGCATGGCCGCACTGTTGCTTGTTCAAGCCGATGTCCATCACGCCGACGTACTTCGACACCTTGGATAGACCGCGGGCTCCGCTATTTCTTCATCAATATGCTCCGGTGACTTCGGCGTCACCGGCCGACCAGCTTCGACACATCGGCTGGCATGGCGATTGGTTCAGACCAGGCTGCGTTGTCACCTTGGCGTGCCGACTTCGTCGTTCCACCTCCGTCGACACAGTTGTGTCGTCGCCTTGGCATGTTGCCCTGTGTTGGCAACCCCACGCCGTTAGCTTCATCAATCTACTCTGGAGACTTCGGCGTCACCAGCTGACCAGTTTCGTTACGTTAGCTGGACCGGGGGCTTTGCCTCAATGAGACGGTCTTTACCAGCAACGCCATGTCGTCGCTTCATCACCCATTAGGCAATGGGTGTGCGGATCGAGTCCCAATTTTGGGAGTAACCTTTCTTCGGACTGCTACAACAAATAAACCAGGTGCTATTAATCCTAGCAATTTTTGCTTGTTTGGGTTTATTTTTTCCAAGGAATTATTACTCTGGTTTGTTCCATCATTTGTACACAGGTCTATCAAATGGTGGCCGCATTAATGACGGTCGCGTGGTGGTTTGGTCAGTTTTCGTACATAGTTCGGCGAACGCCGCATCCGGAACTCGGACAGACCTGTGAATTCGGGCTTTGCCACGCCTTTACCGCATCACGCCGACGCCCCGCATTGACATTGACTTTGGTGCCAGGCCACATATCTTTAAATAAATTATTTTGTGTAAATTAATTACGCGAGGATTTTTATATATTTATATTATTATTCTTGGCCTGCACTATTTTACATGTGAAGGTAATAGACTTCGACTGCGTCACGTGGTCTCTTCGGCAAGCCGACGCCGTCGTCCCCATCAGCGTAAAGCAGCTCGCGTGATCACCTTGTTGGTCTAGTTGCCATACCGACGTGTTCGGTTGCCCCGGGGACTTCGGCATCACCGAGAGAGAGCTCTACCTCATCGAGTGTTCGGCGCACATGCCATATTTCTTTTATTACTCACTTTGCATAAATTATTTATTATGCAACATTTTTTGTATTTTAATTTATTATTACTATTATCTCTGGTTTGCACTATTTTTTGTGCACAGGTAAATGATTCGGGTCGGGCAGTGTTGTCACCTCGGCGTACTGACATACCACGTCACTTCGGCTGGACGGGGGCTTCGTCAACACTTCATTAACCCACACCGGGGACTTCGGCGTCACTCGGCCGGCCTGCATTGGCCGTGTCATGTCACCACTTTGGAGTGCCGAGCTCTTCGCTCCGTCACCTCGGGACCAGCTTGGGGGTTGGAACCTTGTCCCGCATCAAGCTCGGACCGCGTCATCAATGCAAAACACATCAATCAGCTAAGTCGCTTTCATGCTCAAAGTTTTGAATTTTTAACTTGTGTTCGGTTCGACCATGCTCACGTACGTTGTTCTTTAAAAGAAACTCCCCTTACCCTTGTTAACTGGGGGCTCTTAAAATTTACATGAGCCGTTCAATAATAATGTGTTTTCTTCTTGGTCGTTGCAAAGTCTTTTTCTACCGCTCCTTTTTCAACTCGAGTGTGTGGTCAATAGCCGGATAGCTGGCTTCTCTCTAAAGCCGCTCGAGTTTAGTTCGCTAAACTGGATCCGGATAAGCACTCCTCCTTCGGGATAAGGAGCGTGAAGCCGTAGGCTGACCCTCTTGGAGTGTTGAGATCGAATGTGTCATGTTAAAGCACGACAGAAGCACAATTTTTTTTGAAGACCAATTTCCGGATTGGCACCAAATGACTTTATTTAGTTCGGACGTCAAGCTTTTACATAAGTTTTTTGTCTTTTCGAGCTTGTGGCACTTTTAAACTATTTGTGTGTTTCCAGCATAAGTCTCGTAGTGCAACGCCGGACACCTTTAGAGATTCTGCAAAAAAACAATTTCGGATATTGCTATATATGCATCGGTTTCGAATTGTGTGTTTGGTCAATAGTTGGGTTGCCCGTCTCCTGTGTTTGCCTCCTACGTTCCGCCTTGTTCGGCTAGGTGTGCAAAGGGAGAACCACTGCGATTGTGCTTCCAGCTCGTATGGTTAAGCACCTCAGTGGAGAAAGCCGAAAACTGACTATCACAATAAGCATAAACTGGTCAGCGATCCGATGACTATGTTAAATGACGGGCCGTTCATACCATTGGCCGAAGTGTTTACGGCTTGACCTCGGCTGTCGCTGAACACTAACCAGGGGCTAGTAGCTGGCCTCAATCTTTAAAGCTCCGATGATTAAGTGAAAGTTATAAAGCCCGCATATCTGATTGCCTCATTTCCGCTAACACAACCGCCTTCGGGCACCGAGATGTCGGCTAAGGGTTGTTTTGTTATTGCGGAGACACCCTGCATAGCATCTACAAGGGGGTGGAAGCCGATGATGGGCCACTTTTAAATGACAAACGGTCGCAAGGGAGTGAAAATAAACATATCATCGACGTTTGTATTTAATATATGAGGGCTGCCTTCCGTAATCATCGTTATAAAGCCATAAATATGCATCAATTTGGCTAGATTTTGGCCAAGCTAGGTTGCCTGGCTCCTGTGCTTACCCCTATGTTCCCGATTGTTCGTCTAGGTGGTAAAGGGAGCACCTTTGTGATTGTTACTACCGGGTCATCCGAGTTAGTACCTCAGACTGGGTGAAGCCAAAAGCTAGCGATCTTAAAGGATATAATTGGTCGGCAACGACGGAAGTGAAAATTTTAGTTCATTAATACCATAGAGTTCAGGAACTTTCCCCGAACTAAATCCTCAATAATGTGATCCCACATTGATTGGAGGTGAGGTTTCATGATCATGATCAGCATGAGAACCCAAAGAAAGGAACCGATAGTGGGACTATTTTCTTTGGAAGATGTTTCTTACGATTAAGTAACATAACATATCTCTCTGCGTACCTTTGTTTATAAAACCTTATGGCCGGATTGCCTTGTTTGCCATAAAACTTTGCCCTTATAAAGGCTTTATAAAGTAGGACAAACACTCCCCGGCTTCTGGCCGAGGAGGTTGAAGCCGATGGTTGGTCAACAAAGTTTTGTACAATGCGGATCCGAGCATTAATGATGTAAAGTACTTGGATACATAGAATCATTACACATAACTTGTGATTTTACTCTAGAAATCGATCCTTAATTCGGCCACCCGTGCCCGCATTAAGGCTCGGGGGTTACTGGCCTTCGCGCTCATTATTTATAAATATTAAAGGGGCACATCGATCCCCTGATCCGGTGTTGCCACCCGACCAGTGTCTCGGGGGCTACTGCATCGCTTATTCAATGCAGAGAATTCAAAGTGCTCAGTGTTCGGCATGACCGAACTATGGGCAAGCGCGTCTTCGGACAACAATAAGTACCATCTGGGACTTATCTGTCAGGACCCCGATCCTAAGTCACACCGATCTAGCATGTAACACATCATATCACTTTGCGGCCTCACGCATGGTATTCCCATGGGTGCGCCTTTTGGCTCACGTATATGATAGTGTCGCTAGCATCCATATGACAGAGAACCCGGGCCGACATGACTAGTCGTAAACCCAAGGTGGAGCTAACTTACAGGGACAGACATACATGACCCAGCAACGAACGTGTCGGTCATCAACGTATGAACCCAAGTCGTAGCAAGCTACAAGGACTTAAAAGAACAATGTGTGACATTTCCCCGAAGGGACAGACACAGGAACGAAGAAGGACACATGTCGGCCATCCTAAGTGTTCCAGAGCAGTAGCAAGCTACCATGGCTTAGTGGAAGCACTAGGAGACATTTCCCGGTAAGAGAGACTACCAAGAATAAACAACTAGGTTGTCGGATCCCACACATACCAAGCATTTCAATAACATACACACAATATGCTCGATATGTGAAAATACAACATGGCATCTCAACAAAACTCTACGACTCAAGGTATTTATTCATTAGGCTCCGAGGAGCCAGATATTACAAACATGGGTCTGATGACCCAGCATTTAAGTCATTGAAGCAATAAGCACAAACGGAAGCTTAACTTGTCTGAGTACAGACAACTACAAATGAAAAAGGCTGAGAAGCCTGACTATCTACAAGACCCTGCTGAGGGCACAAGATCGTAGCTGAGGTAACAAGCTAAACGTCGAAGTCCACGCGGAACTACTAGTGAGACTGAAGTCTCACTGCAAAATCATAAATTAAGCAAACGTGAGTACAAATGTACCCAGCAAGACTTACATCAGAACTAGCTACATATGCATCAGTATCAACAAAGGGGGTGGTGGAGTTTAACTGCAGCAAGCTAGCTTTAACTCAGTGGCTATCCTAAACTAGGACTGCAAGTAACTCTTTTGAGGTGGCGCACATGAGTCCACATATTCACCAATCAATACACCACTATGGATCCGCTCCCGTCTCCCTACGAGAAGGCCATCCATAGCACTCACGCTTATCTTGCACATTTTAGAGTATCCACTTTCACTTGTCTATGAACTGTATAGGCAACCAGAGGTCCTTTACCGCGGACGCGGCTATTCGAATAGATCATGCTAACCCTGCAGGGGTGTACTTCTTCACACAGGCTCTCACCACTTATCATCGTTTACACGACATGTACTCGACAACCTTCAAGCGGAAGCCCAGCGAGGGTGTTGGCCACGACCTGACTAGCCACACAAGTCACTAGTCCAGGTTTATCGCCTATTCGGGTTCCATCCGCAAGGAAATCCGGCCGGGGTGTCCTCAACGGCCCCAAAAGATGTGTACAGGGTTCCTGGGTCACCAAACGGGCGACTCGGTACACCGGGCCACGTGCCTACCACATCACAGCCCACCCCTCGGGTCAGTGCTGCGCACGGCTTCCAGCATACTACAAACACCAGAAACTAGTTGCAACTCCTAGATAGAGGTCAAGGCGAATAATAATTCGAGAGGGGCACTTAAGCATTCCAATGCGTGGTAGTAGCTGTTCATGGATCACAAACACACAACTCAGTTCCTGAGGACGGTTTCAATGAGACAACCCACCATGTACTTCTACATGGCCTCTCACCGCTACCTTTACCAAATCGTGTTCACACACGTAGCTCTCAACAGTAGGACATGTTCACCACATTCCAATTCATCCTCGATGAATCAGACCTGACTCAACTCTAAGCAGTATCAGGCATGACAACAAGCATGAATGAGTAGGCACATCAGGGCTCAAACAACTCCTACTCATGCTAGTGGGTTTCATCTATTTACTGTGGCAATGACAGGTCATGCAGAGGAAAGGGGTTCAACTACCGCAGCAGGTAACAGTTGAAGCGTGGTTGTCCTAATGCAGTAAAAGAGAGCAGAAGCGAGAGAGTGGGATTGTATCGGAATGAACAAGGGGTTTTTGCTTGCCTGGCACTTCTGAAGATAGTATAGCTCTTCATCGGTCTCATCGAACTCATCGTCGGAACCACGTCTACTGAGAGGGGACAAATACTGGCAACCAGAGAAAGAACACAATCAATGTAATGCAACAATATGATGCATGATCATGACATGACAATATGCTGTGATTTGGGCTAATGTAGCTAGCAACAAATTAAATGAAGTTGGTTTGAGGCCAAGGTTCAAATTCAAACTCCATATGTGGATATTCAAGTGCCATTTATTTGATTTGCCCTAAACAGTAGCCATAAGTTGTTCTAACATGCATGGGAATGGGACAGATCGATAGATTGGATTTTTCTGATAATTTTTTCATATATAAATTATTTCATTTGGAGTTAGGGTTTATTTTCTATGATTTTTAGAAGTTTAGTCAATTTTATGAAAATAAATAAATCATTTAGATTTATTTAAATTCCAGAAAATATTTATGATGTCATCACTGTGTCATGGTGACGCAGGCCAGTCAACAGGGCCGATCTAGGTCAAACCTGACATGTGGGGTCCACACGTCAGTGTCACAGTGCTTGTTAGTGTCGCTGACTGGTGGGCCTGGTCAACGGCCATGAAGCAGGGTTAAATCTGGCGCGTGGGTCCCGCTGTGTTATGAACTAATCTAAATAGAAAATTAAATTAAGCTAAACATGCATAGGGCCCACATGGCAGTGGCTTTAGGGGTGTTTAGCGGGGTCATTAGTGCTAAGTAAACCAATGCCACATCATCACGCCCGAGATGTGCCGGTGGCGACCACGGAACACGGCAGGGGAGCGCCGGAGTTGCTCGGGCTCGCACTACAGGCGGCGGTTTTGCGGTGGAGTTTGGCTCTATGGCGAGCTGGCATTCGCACGCATCTGCTAGGGAAAATGGGAGGGGCTGGGGTGGCCTGAGCTCCCCGGAAGTGAGTCCGTGGCGGCGGTCGGAGCTCGGGCTTGCGCGCGGCGAGCCTGCGGCTTGCTAGCAAGCGAGAGAAGTAGCACCAGAGCATTGGGGAGGCTCCAGGAGCTCGCGCACATGCTTAGTTTGGTCTGAGGAGGACTGCAGTGGCGGCACGGTGGCAATGGCGGATAGCGGCTCTCGGCCAAGGTGGGGAAGCTAGCTAGGGGAGGAGAACGACGGGGATTCCTGGGGGAAAATGGAGAGTGGCTCACGGCGGGGCTAGCAGAGGCGACGGCGAGGTCGGGGAAGTGCTGGAGCCCGCGAACCGACTGCGAGGTCACCGGCGGCCGGAGGTTGAAGATGAGGCCGGGGATGATGTTACAGGGCTCCCGCGGTCACGTGCGTCAGTGTGTAGCTCCACAGCATCGTGGCCGAGCTCCTCGCCGCACTGGTTGGGCGGGTGGTGGCCTATAGCCACGGCTATGGCGACGGCGTGCTCTCGGGGCTCACAGGAAAGAGAGGGTAAGAGGGAGCCAGAGGAGGGGGGAGCGGTCCAGAGGGAGAGGGGAGAACGAGGGGAGGCTCTGGGTGTCTCCATGGCGTCGCGAGGATGTCGGGGAGGCTTCCACCGCGAAGCAGGAGGTGGAGGCCTGCACGTGCACTTGTGCGACTTCGCCTCTGCCTACTGGCAGAGGTTGAAGACAGCCGCTCTACCACGGTGGGCTGGGCTAGTGCAGCTGGGCCGGCTACAGGTAAGTGGCTCAGGTGGGTGTTCTCTCTCTCCTTTTCTAATTTGTTTCTGTTTCCTAGTTTCTGTCTTTGTTTTCTGATTTAGCAAAAATACTAAACCATTTCCATAACTCCTTCAAATAATTGTGGACATCTTTTGAATTATTTCCAACAGCCCTCAATTATTATTAGAATTATTGAAGCATTTAAAATATTTATAGTCATTAAATGCTCCAATTCAAATACAATATGATTTAGCTCAAAAATCCAGAATAGCATAGAAAAATGTGCACTATTTTTGACCGAGGTTTTAACCTTTATCAAAAACCATGAACTTTTCTGGAGGGCATGCTGGGTTCATTGAAAAGATTTAAACTTGAACCTAGTTGAAATAATTATCTGCTAGGGTTTGATCAATCCCCATTTCAAATTCAAAAGAATTTAAACATGATGCAACACATGACTAGCTAGCTCAGAGCATACCAGAACTAGGGATGTGACAACTCACCCTCACTAAACAAGAATCTCGTCCCGAGATTCAAGGCGTGAGGTAAGGGGAAAGGGGGTCACAAAACTATCACCATCTTCTCGATGCAACTGCCTTTCCCGAAGATGTTGATCCATTGCATCATGTTGGTGTTGACATCGTTGCTTTCGAGATATTCATCCAACTATGACGACGGAAAGAAACTCTACAGAAATCGTTCTTCTCAAAGATCGAGCAACTCATGATCAACCCACGGAATGAGACGTTGAAACATCTCTTCAGCTGACACACAAAACATACATCGAAAGGGATGGAAAATAACAGACGACGAAGGTTCAAGTTGGTAGGCAACAATGCGACCCTTGAGTAAGATGGTGCATGGTTTCAAGGTAGCAAGGGAATAATTGTCATGATTCCATAACGGGGCACCTTAGGGAGGTGGCTCGTAGGATTATTCCCTTAAGTGGCAAACAAAATTAGATACACAGATCATCGAAACTCTCTATGCTAGCCTAAGGCAATTCACCAACAATCGTTTGGCGGAGTACGAAGGAATGGCATACCCGGACTAGAATGGACGATGTGGACTACCTTGTTGAAGACAACGCAAGGAATGATTTTTGCTTATCATCGGAAATGGATGGAACTCATGGTAGGACCACTCTTGAAGATGATCCTGAACATCAACTACTGAGAAAGACATCCCATGGAAATTTGGCACACTGGCGGTGCAAGCTGGGAACAAAATGCAAATGCTGGGAATGATTCTAGTAACTGGGGAAAGCTCAATAGAGAGTGATTCCACTGTTTGAATGGTTATAGCATAACCGAAGAAACTGGGAGCACAAGAACCCCTAAGGAGAAACTTCTAGAATAAGTTGCATGAAATCCTCATGGAGAAGATGGTCAAATAGCTCAATCAAGATACTACAATGATAGATCTTCCGGCTAGGTGTGTCGGCCAGAACATCAACCTTGTCGGGGCCTACATCATAGATCTTGGAAAAGTTCCAACCATCATATCTGCCTGAGATTCAGATCTGGTTGGTACCATGATACTTCAGACTCAACATGTCTGCAAAGAAGAGTCGCAACACAAACTGACGAGATGACGTTGCGAGATTCTCGGGAAATGAACTACGATAGCAAGCTCCAAAGCATGAGCTGGTTCTGCTACATACATGTGAACACGCTGTCCAAGACAAGCATGACCACGTAGAAGTCTTACAACAAAACACTACCAAGTTCTGGTTGGGAACCATCATCAAGGATATCGAAGTCTCCACACATGGAAGTCCAAAGGATTAACCTTAGAACAGACTCCGTTTTTCTTGAACAAGTCAATCAGTGGCTTGGTGTACTAGAAGATACATATGGAATGGAGGTAGCGAGCCTGTCAAACCATAGCATACTTCACATATGCATGACTGACTTGGGATGGTTCTAGAGGAAGCAAAAACAAACTTTCTCGAATTCACGGTGGCAACTTTCACCAAATGCACGTGAATCAGAGGTAGTCACTTCTTTCATCCAAACATATGCTTCATGAGCAAAACACAAAGAAATGCTTACACAAGTTTCCAACACTAGCTTGATGTCTGACAAAATCATGGAGAAGATAAGCATGTTGTTGATGGGCTCAACAACAATTTATCGAGATTTCCATAAAATGGAATTCCATGACTATGTAAACAAGGTGATAGCATTGGTCAGACAAAAAGATGTAATGGTGTATGCTCGAGGGATCAACCACGACTAAGACAACATTACGGACATTGTTGGTTCTGATTTGATTTGATGATAGCCCATACTCAAATCAAAGTTTTAGCAAGACAATAGGCCCACCAACTGATCATGAGGACCATTTGATGAACATATCATCTTACTTCAACACACACACACACAAAAGATATCCCTTTGAAATGAACTAAGTCAGATAAAGTCGTTATCTTCCAACTCTCCAAGTTATTGTTTAGCTTATCCAACCAGTTTAGGAGTATCCAACACAAATCCTTGGAGAAAGGGTGGTTTATAGAAAACCCAACTTGATCACAAACTCAACATAGCGGTCAGGTGACAACCTGGTAATGCTTCTGAGAAGATATTCGGAAAATCACAAACCACTGACATTTATTAAACTCGAGAACAATCTTACTTTTCAGGGCAAGACGATATGATCACAAGAGCAAGGGATTGACACAATCCTAACTCTTTGATCGAAGAGTGCACTAGGGAAAATGGACTAGGTAGCACGGTCAATCCTAGTATGGTTATTTAATAACGAAGACGCAAGAAATGAGATTATTGTCCCTTAACTACCAAGCAACGAAGTTGCTAGGAGTATTGATTTCACACATCATGATTCAGTTGTCGGCATTCCGGTTGCAATAACACGGGAACCGAGGAATGAACAATGATGGCAAGAAGTATTCACTGTGTCAAGAATTCATAAGAGGTGGTGCAATTCTCATGACAATCCGGACATAAAGGAGGTGACACTCCAAGGTAGAACAGACAAAAGCTGGATTGGCATTTTGATCTGCGGAATACAACTACTTCGACCAGTCCAAGAAATGGATGAGGTGCTGGAGTTTGTTTCTCCTAGTCATTCCGGAATAGAATGGCTTGACGGACCACAAGAATAATAGGCATCGATAACACGAATGCACAACTAGTCCTGACTATCAATTGATAGACAGAGTTCAGAATACAACTAAAGAGAGACAACTCAAAGGAACATATGGTTTTCTGAGTTGCGGATGCATAGATTAGTATGTCGAGCAAAGCTCAACATTTCTCCCGGATAACCCATGCCGAATGGTAGAACTGGCAGATTCACAATATAACGGAGAACTCATCAAGAGCACTTTGGTTGCAATCTTGTGGTTCAAAAGAACTTCTGCCATATGCAGTTCATGGTATTTGGAAGAAGGAAATACCACGGACCTCGAGGACTATCGCAAAGGTTACTAATATCCTAAAGGAACTAGAAAACACAATCAATATGAAGTAAGTAGGGTGAATCTTGGGTTCAAGAACCCAGGAATAGAATGCCTACTAACTAAGTGGCATCACGGGATGCTTTTGAGAATGATGGCCAGAATCATCACACTGGGAAAACAGGACATGGCTAGATTACTAGGTGATCCTCTAAGACACCTAGGGTCATAAAAATAGCTCCAACATATATGTTGAGCCAACAGAGTACCTCAAATCACCGATTAGTGTGGTTAAACTGGCCCAAAGGAACATCGGGAAAGGAAAGAAGGGAGTTGCAAATGCATCAGACTATTTTGAAATCTGGGATGACTCAGACAGCATAACGGCTGTAAATGCTCAAAAAGATTTGAGAAATCCTGCAAAATGGTGGCATAACCACTTAACATCACAATATCAAGGTTCCGAGATCAACGGTTAACATACGGAAGTAGTAGGAACTGAACTGAGGCTTGAAACCAACAATCCTATAAGTCTACAGATTAGTAACACGTGAACCTGATACAAACATGAGAAGCCTAGTTCTTAATCCCTGTAGAAGAGAAGAGGATGACTCAGATCAGAAGGGCATAAGGTAAAGGATTAAAAAGAGCCTTACGTTCCCTTCCACAATCAATTCCCTTACATAACCTAAAGCATTTCTAGACACGACTTCGACCAGTTTGGCTTGGTAATCCTACAGGCAGCCAGGCTCTGATACCAAACCTGTCAGGACCCTGATCCTAAGTCACACCGATCTAGCATGTAACACATCATATCACTTTCCGGCCTCACGCACGGTATTCCCACGGGTGCCACCTTACCTGGCCCGGGACCGTTTGCACCTTTTCGCTCACGTATATGATAGTGTCGCTAGCATCCATATGATAGAGAACCCGGGCCGACATGACTAGTCGTAAACCCAAGGTGGCGCTAACTTACAGGGACAGACATACATGACCCAGCAACGAACGTGTCGGTCATCAACGTATGAACCCAAGTCGTAGCAAGCTACAAGGACTTAAAAGAACAATGCGTGACATTTCCCCGAAGGGACAGACACAGGAACGAAGAAGGACACATGCCGGCCAGCCCAAGTGTTCCGGAGCAGTAACAAGCTACCATGGCTCGGTGGAAGCACTAGGAGACATTTCCAGGTAAGAGAGACTACCGAGAATAAACAACTAGGTTTACGGATCCCACACATACCAAGCATTTCAATAACATACACACAATATGCTCGATATGTGCAAATACAACATGGCATCACAACAAAACTCTACGACTCAAGGTATTTATTCATTAGGCTCTGAGGAGCCAGATATTACAAACATGGGTCTGATGACCCAGCATTCAAGTCATTCAAGAAATAAGCACAAACGGAAGCTTAACTTGTCTGAGTACAGACAACTACAAATGAAAAAGGCTGAGAAGCCTGACTATCTACAAGACCCTACCGAGGGCACAAGATCGTAGCAGAGGTAACAGGCAAACGTCGAAGTCCGCGCGGAACTACTAGTGAGACTGAAGTCTCACTGCAAAAACATAAATTAAGCAAACGTGAGTACAAATGTATCCAACAAGACTTACATCAGAACTAGCTACATATGCATCAGTATCAACACAGGGGGTGGTTGAGTTTAACTGCAGCAAGCCAGCTTTAACTCGGTGGCTATCCTGAACTACGACTTCAAGTAACTCTTTTGAGGTGGCGCACACGAGTCCACATATTCACCAATCAATACACCTCTATGGATCCGCTCCCGTCTCCCTACGAGAAGGCCATCCATAGCACTCACGCTTATCTTGCGCATTTTAGAGTATCCACTTTCACTTGTCTATGAACTGTATAGGCAACCCAGAGGTCCTTTACCGCGGACGCGGCTATTCGAATAGATGATGTTAACCCTGCAGGGGTGTACTTCTTCACACACGCTCTCACCACTTATCGCCGTTTACACGACATGTACTCGGCAACCTTCAAGCGGAAGCCCAGCAAGGGTGTCGGCCACGACCTGACTAACCACGCAAGTCTCTAGTCCAGGTTTATCGCCTATTCGGGTTCCATCCGCAATGAAATCCAGCCGGGGTGTCCTCGCACTACAAAAAAAGATACATCCGTGAAATTTTGGGCCGAACGAAATTTTTTTCTGTCATACATATGACACTTCTATGACGATAATTGTGACAAAACCCGGTATCATCATAGATGTGGTGGGCTCCTACTTCTATGACAAAAAATCATGACAGAAAATGGGCTTTTCGTCCTGGGCGGGCCGGAGACGCAGCTGCATGACATTCTTTGGGCCGTCCATGATGGAAAAAACCATGGTAGAAGCGAGGGGAGGAAAATTTCAGGGAGTTCCCGGTTACGGTGGGAGGTCGGGGGCCGAGCGATGCGCGTTTCTCTTGTACACGTACGCGCGTGTGTGCGAGGCGTTGGCTGGAACTGAACCCGAGCGAGGCGTTGGGCTCTAACTGAACCCGAGCGATTGCACTGCAGTCTACACGTTACTGAACCCGAGTGATCGATCGATGGCTGTTAACTGAACCCGATCGAGCGATTCCTTCGCTACTGCTGCTAACTGAAGCCGATTGATTGGATGAACAGTGAGTGTTGCGGGGGGGGGGGGGGGTGGATGAACAGTGAGCGGTGGCGTTGCCTCTGGATGAACAGGACCTAGTGGTGAGGAGGGCTGGATGAACAGTAGACGGTGGAGGGGTGCCCGTGGAGGGGTGGTTGAACAGGACCCCGTGATGTGGAGGGCTGGATGAATAGTAGACGGTGGAGGGGTGCCCGTGGAGGGGTGGTTGAACAGGACCCCGTGGTGTGGAGGGCTGGATGAACAGTAGACGGTGGAGGGGTGCCCGTGGAGGGGTGGTTGAACAGTAGCCGGTGGAGTAGCGCGCGGTGGAGGCTGGATGAACAGGAGCCCGTGGAGGCTAGAGGAGGTTGACGGTAGCCCGTGGAGGCTGGAGGAGGTCGACGGTGGAGATGAACAGTATCCCGTGGAGTCCCGTTTTGCGGTACGCCACACCCCTCCCGATGAACAGGACCCCCGTTTCGACCGTAGGAGGTCCGTTTTGTCCGTTTTGCGGTACGCAACACCCCTCCCGATCAACAGGACCCCCGTTTCGACCGTAGGAGGTCCGTTTCCTCCGTTTTGCGGTATGCCACACCCCTCCCGATCAACAGGACCCCCGTTTTGACCGTAGGAGGTCCGTTTTGTCCGTTTTGCGGTACGCCAGACCCCTCCCGATGAACAGGATCCCGTTTCAAACGTGGCCGGTCGAACACAAGGCCGTTTCCTCCGTTCTGCGGTACGCCAAACCTCGTTTCCATCGCCTGTTCCGTCCAAGCCCTCCCGATGAACACGACCACGTATTCCGTTCCGACCCAGCCGGTTGGCTCCCACACGTTCCGTTGCCTCCCGATGAACACGACGCATTCCGTTGCCTCCCCATGAACACGACGCATTCCGTTGCCTCCCCATGAACACGACGACGACGCTGTTTCTCCGTTCCGACCCAGCCATGTCAACGAGCCCTCGCCGTACGTATGCGCGAGTAGGCATTCGAGATCCCACCCGTATGTACACATACATGGCCGTATTTTCTTTCTTGCACCCTGGCCGCTGTACGTACGTGTACATCCTACGTGCGCGCCTCTACTACGACACATGCGTGCCTCTACATCCACCAGTATATATGTACGTACACGTTCGCGACCAGAATGACAACGCTACGTACGCTTCGACCAGGTGGGTCCCGACTGTCAGGCACTTCCTTGCGTGCGAAGATGTAGCTGGTGGGTCCCAGCAGTCAGGGGGGCGAATCATTTTTTTTGCCTGGACGCACTTCCTTGCGTGCGAAGATGTAGCTGGTGGGTGCCAGCAGTCAGGGGGCGAATCGTTTTTTTTGCCCGGACACACTTCCTTGCGTGCGAAGATGTAGCTGGTGGGTCCCAGCAGTCAGGGGGAAACGTTTTTTCGCGAAATACGGTGGCCCGTCCGGTGGGTCCCCGCTGTCAGCTGGAGGAATCATTATTTTGCGCGTAATAAGGAGGCACTTCCTTGCTGCGGCCGTGGACCCAGCTGTCAGCCTCTCCATGTACAGTCCACATCCGATGGAAGTCATTCCTTGACCACGTTGACCAGGCCGCGCCGAGAGCACCACGACGGTGGACGACGGCGAGGACTAGGAAGGGGACGACTCGGAGCCGGGGAAGACGCAACAGTGGATGCCCACGCGAAGAGGAGTACGAGGGTTCACTGGTTCGGCTGCGGTGTGAGGCTGCTGTCGCCGCAGAATAACAGGGGGTGTGGGTGAGTAGAGGGATGGCCTGGCCAGCGGTGGGAGTAGTAGGGGGCGGTGAGGCCTCCGCGGCATCATAGCCGGCCACGGGAGGCAGGAGCACGCGGCACGACCGGCGCTGGTTTGGGCGGCTGGAGCAAGAAGACCAGAGGTTGAAGAAGCACTACGGCCGTTGGATGAACATCGTACGGTAACAGGAGCTAGAATCGTTCATATTGACTAAGTTGACAAAGCCCTCCGTCCCCGTCAACTTGGTTGGCCCACAAGTCAGCCTCCCACTATGCTGGGTTCCAGCTGGCAGGGGGAGTATTCATTTTTTTGTGCGTAATAAGGAGGCACTTCCTTGCGTGTGAAGATAGCTGGTGGGTCCGACATGTCAGTAGGGGGCATGTTATTTTAGCGAAATACAGAGGCCCTTCCGGTGGGTCCCAGATGTCAGGTGGAGGAATCATTATTTTACGCGTAATAAGGAGGCATTTCCTTGTGTGCGGCCGTGGACCCAGCTGTCAGCCTCTCCACGCACAGTCTACTTCCGATGGTGTCGTTCGTTGACCACGTTGACCACGCCGCGCCGAGCGCATCCAAGGTGGTGGACGACGGCGAGGCCCCGGACAGGAACGAGCTGGAGATGGGAAGACGCGGGAGTAGAGTCGCAGACGGAGAGGTGTACAAGGGTTAACTGGTTCTAGTGCGGTGTGGTTCGGCAGTCGGTGGAGAAGAACAGGAGGTGTGGAGGGGTGGAGGGATGGCCTGGCCAACGGTGGAGTAGCGCTTCATAGCGAAGCGTGCTAAGCAGAGCTGCTATCAGCAGGAGGCGGGAGGTGGTCCCGGCGGCGCTGGAGGAAGAAGACGAGAGATTGAAGATGGATGCCAGTCGTTGGATGTAAATCCAACGGCTAACATGTCTGAATCATTTGTTGAGTAAATTAACAACGACTTGCGTTGGCTTCGACCTATTGGCCCACATTTCAGCCTCCAAAAATGTGGCACGTATTCAACCCATTTTTTTTCAGAATTTACAGTCTTTTTTTTGCGCGGTAGAATTTACAGTCAATTTGATCTTTTTTTTGAATTACAACCATTAGCTGGGCTGGGTGAACAAATAATGTAGCGTCCATGTGGCCCATTTATTTTATTTCCTAAAAAACTACAGGCCATTTGCACTTTCCCGAAATACACGATTTTGCTGGGCTGATTCTAATTATAATGTTGGGTTGGGCTAGCAATGTTATCAAAAAATAAAAAGGGGCTGAGCATTTTGTTATAATATATTTAAATAATAAGTTGTATTATTACATTCGTCCTTAAATCTTACCAAGCTTTTGTACACAATCACTAGGATTTTCGTGCCAAAACAATCCAGGATTTTATTTGTTAAGAAATTATTTTTATAAGTTAATAAGATGTGGGATATTGTTTTCTTACATATGTAAGTATCTGTTAAATATATGATGACAATAAAAATAATATATAAAATAATTCAAATATATATAATATAGTTAGAAGGGAAACATAAGTTGGACCTGGCGTTCCTATTCTTATATAGAAAAATAGAACAGACCTCTGCGTTTTCTTCAAAAAAATACATAAATTGGGCTGCCAAAAATAAAACCTCGGATGGGAGGTCCATAGGACGGTCGATACATGACGGCCCTAAGAAAATACAAACAGGCCTATGGACCTCCCATCCGAGGTCGTGGGGTGCGCATGTTAAAAATGATAGCCTATACGGGGCAGCCCAAAACCACGTCCAACACTTGCCAAAACTTCGTCCCTCATTTTCTCTGTGTTTCGCACACTCGACATTGTGTGGGCATTTTGACTGTGCATCATATGAAGATGTGCTATGCATGAATGTTGATCAGCATGATGTTAACTGGCTGGTAGTTCCATTTTCGACCATGAATAAAACTTCCAACATGATGTTAACCCTGTTTGAAAAGGCCGTGTTAATATAAATGCTCTGCCTCTGAAAGTTGCAGTTTCTTATCTGAAACTGAACTTGCAGTTTCTTATCTGAAACTGAAACTTGCAGTTTCTTCTCTGAGAATCACATTGTCTGCACTTTTATACTCCTATGAAACTACATTTTGTAAGTGCTAAAAATAGATCTCTAGAATTCATAAAATACTTCATATGCTCAATACTGCAAATCTGAAATTCAAAAGACATTCATATCTGAAAGTACTCTCAAAATACACAACACAAAACACAATTCACAACCTGCAAATACTGACAACCCTAAGCTCCTCCTGACAATTCACAACCTGCCCGACTATTGGGATGGGGGGGGGGGGGGGCAGCCCCCTCCTATTCCTCGGTGGCAGACAGCCGCCCCGTGAGACGATGTGAACAGCGAGGGAGACGATGGCGGGGAAGCGTCGTCGGGCCAACTGCTTTTCTCCTCTTGTAGTTGGGTTCGGTCGACGAAGACTCCACCGGCTCCCTCTGGCAGGACACCCTCACAAACGGCACCCTGTAGATGCTCGATCCTTCAATCTCTGGTGGATGCTCCATCTGGGATCGATACTCCCACCACCGCTCCCTCACGATCGGATTCGGTGAATCTGTTTGCTCCATGGCCCAGAGGAGCAGCTCTATGTACTCCGGCGCAACTCCCTCCGGGAGTATCGCCGCCTTTTTGCTCTGTTGCAGATATTTGGCCATGGATGTCGCCGTCGCCGCTAGTTGGTCCTTGTTGTCAAACCAAGACTGTATCTCCAACATCCTAGCTAGCTTCACAGGGTCGCCGTCTGCAATCCTCACGTATCGGTTGTACTCCTTCATCGATCTACTTCTCCACAACACCTTCACTCGCCGGCGGTGGTTTTTGAATGGAAGAGGAGAGGAGCAGCGCTGGTTTTGGATTAGAACGGGAGAGGAGCAACGCTGGTTTTGGACTGGAACAGGAGAGGAGGGGCGGTGGTTTTGAAATGGAAGAGGAGAGGAGTGCCGTTGCATTTAGATTGGAACAGGAGAGGAGCGGCGGTGGTTTAAGAGGAGAAGAGCGGAAGAGCGGCACTGGTCTTGGAAGTATTTTTTTGTTGTTTTGCGTATTTTGGGTCGAAGTTTGACCACGTACTGTATTTGACAAGCAAAATGTGAATGCATGTCACCAAAAATTGTATCGTTTGGTTCGTATCTGAATGTACTTTCAAATTATATTATTTTTGCAACGTATAACATATATTTTATGTGCGAAAATCATGGTCAATTATGACCCAGAATAAAAGGGAGACTAGTTAATGTGGGGTCGCTTTCTTAATTGAAGGGTAAATTGATTTTGATTTTGATCCAGTCACAGCGCGCCGGCCCTCTCGTCCAATCCTAAATCGCTGCCGCACGCTCCTCTCCCTCTTCTCCATTGCAAAACCACCTCCTCTCCTCTCCATCATCTCCATTCCAAAACCACCATCTCGCCTCTCCCTCTTCTGATCTTCTCCATTGCAAAACCACCTCCTCTCCTCTCCATCATCTCCATTCCAAAACCACCGCCTCGCCTCGCCCTCTTCTGATCTTCTCCATTGCAAAACCACCTTCTCTCGTCTCCATCATCTCCATTCCAAAACCACCATCTCGCCTCTCCCTCTTCTCTATTGCAAGACCACCGTCTCTCCTCCCATCTTCCAAAGCTTGCACCGGACCACTCAGAAGGACATCTATGGAGAGGATGCAGCAGCGAATTAGGCAGATCGCCGGCGGCGACCAGGCAAAGTTAGCCAGGTTGAAGGAGATCCTTAGTTGGTTTGACAATGAGTGGGAGATTTCGAGGACGGTGCGGGCCATGTGGCAATGTATGCGAAAGAGCGAGACGGCGGCGATGAGGGCGGCGATGTACATGTACTCCTCGGCGGCAGTCACGCCGCAGTCCTCCGAGTTCATCGAGTATCTCCTCTGGGCGATGGAGCAGACAGATTCGCCCGAGGTGACAGTCAGGCGGAGGTGGTGGGCGTACAGGTTGAAGGTCGAGCACCCAGAGGATAACGAATCGATCGAGTATGGTGTGCCGTTCGTGAGGGTGGAGAGCCAGCCGGAGCCACAGGAGTATTCGTTCTCCCACCGCAAGAGGAGGCCGGATGGCGCGACGTCGCTTCCCCGCCGTTCTCCACGGTTCCCTCGACGCTCGCCTCGTTTCAACGGCGGCGGTATGGTTTAAGGTAAGCTTTGCACTAACCTAATCTTCCACCTGCTCATGCTTACAATCAGTGTGACAGCTAATGAAAATCATGCTTACAATCAGTCTCCGAGTACTACACCAATCACCCTAAAATAGCTCTGGGCCTTTGGGTCAAAGTTGTGACACAGTGTACAAATAAAGAAAAATAGATTGGTGCTTCTTTCAGAAAAGAGTACTCCCTAGAAAACTGCCAATATAAGCTACTAGTATTTGGTTAGATGATTTGCTGCCGAGAAAGATCCGTCCACAGAGAGCGCCACACATCCCACTGGTGGTGGTGGATGCCAATGCGTGCATGCAGCATGGTTGGTGTCGGTAATTTTTACTTGGCACACCTCGCACTCTGCATATATGCCGGTTCCATACGTACATTTGTGCAGTTCCACCAAAATGCAGCTGAATAACCCTGTTTGCACAGATAATGAAAAAGCGTGATTACATTATAGTGGCACTAGTTGATGAAACACACAAAATAAATAGAAGAAAATATTGCGATAGTATCATAGTATGCCATGCTGCGAGGGCGAGATGGGCCCTGCGACGCCTCATACGGTATGCCTCATACTGGACAGCGTCCCAAGTCTCCCAGATACACCTTCTGCCAGTGATGAACATCAGTGTATAGCGGTAGTACAAGGAGGCGCCTTGAGACATTAAAATCTCTATTTTTGTACATATCAACTAAAATTAAGCACCCTAGTTTGCAGAAATGCTTAAACATTAACAATGGGACTAGTTGATGAAACATACATTAACAAAGAGAAACACTTTGTTTATCTACATTGGAAATGAAATGATAGAGATGACACTCGCTCTATTTTAACTGTATTATTACTTCATTTTATCAGTGACACTAGGGTCGAGCAGGTGGCAAACGAGGTGTACCGTGCGTCGCAAGGATGGAGGCCGGGGGCGCTTAGACTGGGATGCTGAAGCTGGCTCTTTCAGTCACCAACATGGATGATTCAATTCATGGGACCTTTTGGCGCAGTTCACCTAAAATGAAGCAATGTCCCGTGAGCTAGCAGCTTCTTCTTCAATTTTTTTTAAGAAAAGGGCTCCAGCACCGGTTCCATTTCCATCAGAAAACGAAACCCACAGAGCTTCTTCTTCATTAGTTGCAATAAAATTGAGCAACATCAAGATTGGTTGTGAAGCTCCTGGAATGCTCAACTATAATTTGGATATCATTTGTGCAGTTCAACTAAGATCGAGCGTGAAATGTATATCTCTGTTTGCACAAAAAAGGTGGAAAGGAGGGTGACTAACAAGTGATGAAACATGCATCAAATGAAAAGAAGCATGTTCCTTATCTGAATGGCAATCCTACAAGGACAGTAGCAATTTCTAAAGCACTGGCATTGCTAGATATTAGTGTGGGCACTAGGATTAACTATGACAACCGTTAAATACGACATTACTTTGGGCACGGGAGAGTAGGCGGACCAGGGAAGTTGCATTTCTAACGAAAAGAACCAACTTATCTTAATGGGAAATTTTAGCAGGACATGTAAAGAAGTGCCATTGATTCATATTACTGGAGGCATTACATTGAAAACAACATTGGTTTAACGTGTCCTTACTTTTAACAGTGCGACTGCTACATTTTACCAGTGGCATTACATAAGAGTGGCTCGGGGCAACAAACATCAGAACAGGATATCTGGGTTGGTCCCATTTTTGTTCGGTATAGCCACCTTATACTGTGTGAGGCTAGCTGGACTTACTCTGTTGACTTGTCCCCCAGTCCCCACTTTCTTTCCTTTTTCAACCAATAGATCGGGTTTATATTGAGTTTGTACTGTGTTTCCCTTTATTTCCCTATTAGACCTAGAGACCAGTTGGATAGCCAGTCTCTGCTACTTTTCGCCCCCATTATTTCCTCTTTCGACCAAGTCCTAGATTCAGGTAACAAATCCTCCCCCACCCCCACCCCCTTTTTTCCTTGTTTGAACCAAGTAGTACTAGATTCGAGTGCATGAACTAGTTTTACCTCTTAAACGTAAAAAAATTAGGTGGTTTTCGAATAACTGATCGATCCTATCTACGAGGGGGCCTGAGAAATAGTAAAAGATACAAATGCAGCGACGTCAGGAGCTCGGGAAGTAGAGCAAGGCCGGTTTGGAAGGAAGTTATACCTGATGGTCGCCGGGATGTCGCTAGGTGGGCGGCGGGAGGCCAGATCTGCCCACGCTACGGCAGCGAGGAAGAAGGGGTCGGAGGCCCTCCCTCGCCAGCGGTGCTTGGGAGAGAACGGCAAGGCAGGCTGGTCGGGATGCACCCAGCAGTGGGTAAGAGCCGTCGCCGAGGACGATCGCGTGAACGTTGCACCTTCTCACCTTCCCCGGCGGAGAGGATCCGGCTGGATCTGTGACCAGCGGTGAGCGCAGAGAGAGAGAGAGAGTGTGTGTGTGGCCACCGCTGTCGTGTTTAGATCTAGAGAGGCCGAGACAGTGTGAAGAGAGCAACACTAGCAAGCAAGCGCGGAGGCTCCTGTCTATATAGTGGAGTAGTACTAGTTTTCTTTTGTCTACCGGAGCCGGCTTGACCTCGTCAATGACTGTCGAGAAGTCTTCATGCACGTGGCCTGGAGGCGCAGTTGTCGTCATTTTGATCTGAAGCGCCGGATTATAACATATAACACGAAAAAATGCCACATGACAAGAAATCATAACCTCACTGCCCAAAGGAGACAACATGAATCCCGACGGACAAACTAGACGAGGAACAAAGCTCAAATTAAAGATAAACTCGTAGAAAAGGGGTCCATCGATAGATGTCCTAATTCACATAGCCGGCTTGACCTAGATGGCACCCGAGTAGTCACTGTTCGTGCATGTGCCCCCAATGACTAGCCCAACTCAGTTGTCGCTGTTTAACCCTCGCAGTGATCCGAAGCACATGACACCTAATTTTGCGAGATGACAAGAAACCTTTTTTTAGATTTCTCACCACAACTACAGCCATGTACAACACAGCCTGCACGATATGTAGACGATAGCCAATCCAGGCGTGTCTGCTGGAGTCTGGTCACATGCATGGACGAACTGATCTTCCGTGTCTTGCAGGGATCGTCCAGGCACCAACGTACTACAACACTTCTCTAGTACTATCGCTCGTCTCCCTCTTCTATTAAGTCACCCGACTTGCAGGGCCGGGGAGTGTGCATATGGTCGGTTCTCAATTGTCGTCCCACATGTGTGTGCAAATGCAATATGACGCGCGTTCCATTCGGAGAGCAGCGTGCCAGACCGACCGACCGTCTGGGGTGCGACGCGAACGTGACGGGCGTGCTGTATACTTCGTACATGTGTACCGCCGTTTTCTAGACGCTTTGCTGCATGGCGCAGGCGCAATCCATGGATACAAAATTAGTATACTATATACTATTTAAAAGTCGAGGGCGGGGCTTTTCCTGTGCGGTAGGCGGGGCAGTTCCGCCTAGTCGGTTCGACAGAGATGCGAGAAGACGAGGGAGTAGGCTACTGCAAACGTAGGGATGTGTGATTTGACAGCGAGTTACTGCTGGACTGGTGGGGCCCCGTGATTTGACTTGCCATTATCATTTTAACTGCGGCGCTACGACCGGCGTGAGTCTCCCGATTCCTGACCACCTCCATACAGGTGCCTCTCCCAATGCTCCACCATGTACTAGAGGCTGGCTCTTGCATGGGAGCCCACTTCTCCACTTTTTCCTTGCCTCTCTTTCCTCCACATATGCAAAAATGCCATGTAAAGCGCACTATTATACTTACTTTTACTTGCTCCTACAGGTGCTTAAGCTTGCCACATAGGCATAAAGTCTGATGTGGCAAGTTAATCAAGAAGAGAGAGACTAGTTTGGTGACCCAAGGAAGAAACGGTGCTAAGCGCGTGTACCTAGGTGAAAAGACAATTTTGAGTCTATAGCTAATTAAATGAAGCAAACTTAGCAACACCATTTCATTGGAAGAGGTCACTCCTTGGCAAATGCAATAAATACTAGTACTCCCTATGTCCCATAATATAAGAACGTTTTTGGCACTATACTAGTGTCAAAAACATTCTTATATTATGGGACGGAGGGACTACGAAGAAAGAGATAGAGAGGAGTAAAAAAACACTTATAGCCAACCTTATAGCCAACCTTGTTGTAGTATGAGTGACTAAGTGATGACTATGTATGACATGCCAACATCAGATAGCCTAACGCACCATGTTAAATCTCCAAGGGCGCGACCGCGCGAGCGACGCGACGGTCGTGGTAGGCGCGACCATGATACGGGCTGCTGGCAGCCCTTGGATCTGAGATCAAACGATCGCATGCTAAGTTGCTGAAAATTTGCAGAATAACCCTCAAGGATAGGAAATTCACCCATAGGTCTAGAATCACGCCATGCAACCGTTCGATCTTAGATCCAAGGGCTCTCGGAAGCCCGTATCATGGGAGGATGGAAAGCCACTACCCTGCCATTCGCACGCTGGCAGTTCGCTCCTACTCGTCCCCGCACGTCCTTCAATACTACGGTGGTTCGCTCCTAGTCGTCCCGTCCATTCACATTACGGCAGTTCCACTAATCCTAACCCTCCTCCCAAATCCATGGCGTCCCAAATCTCCACGTTCGGCGGTGAGTACAAGGTTAGAACCATCACCGGCGATGAGTTCGATGTCATCTACACCCGTTCTTCCACGATGGTGAAAGGATGCCTTTCTCGCTTCAGACGCATGTTCGAAGACTCAGATGATGAGTGGGTCGTTGGGCTAGATGTTGAGTACACCACAGTCCTTGGACGAGAGAAGGATTTAAAGGACGAAGAGAGGAAGAAGCCCGCCGTGATCCAGGTTTGCCTGCATGACTTATGCTTGGTCTACCACATATGCCATGCCGACGTTGAGTGCCAGGATTTTAAGGACTTCCTCGAGAGCAACCTAGTCAAATTCGTTACTGTAGACTTTGGTAACGACAAAGAAGTCCTGCGTCGGATAGGCCTCGTTGTAGGCAACACCTTCAACCTCCAGAAGAATCGGCTGGGGTCCTCTCGTCAGCCTTCAATGCTGACCCGGGCAGGAGCCATGGTTCATCCTTCGTACGGTAAACTGGAGAAACCTGCATACACGTTTCATCGTCATGCATGGCAGCGGAATGTACTAGATATAGACCACATCCACTACGCTGCAATGGATGGCTACCTTTGCTTCAATATCTACAAGGGTTGGATGAAGAGCAACAGCCAAGTGTGCGGTTCTAGCAAAGAAGTATCGGCCAAGAGGAAGAGGGACAAGGACGAAGTCGAGGACATGGACGAGGACTCCGAGTAAGGTGGCAGTGTCGTTGCTCATGGTGGTTCTAATGCAGTCTCTACCGGAATAGTTGCAAAGTTTAATTTCAGGTGTGCTTAATTTAATTTGAGGGATGTGTTGTGCTGAGGCCCTAGCAGAACTATGTTATGTTTCTTCTCGTTACTTTAACTCTTTAGTACGTACATACTAGTATTTCTTACATTTCATCTTTTAGTTGGTATAGTACTACCACTCGTTTCTTCACATTATATACGTACAACATATATGGCCAACATCATATAGCCAGCAGTTTAGTTGTCAAAGAATTTCAGGGTGCTTAGTTTTGTCAAAGAATTCCAGGATGCTTAGAGGGTGCTTGGATCCAAGGGACTTATTTTAGTCTGACAAAAAATAGTCTCTTTAAGAGGCTAAAGTTCCAAGCACCCCTGACTAAAGAGGGGCTAAAACTAGTCTTGAGACTAAATTTTTTTAGTCAGGGGCACCCCTACTAGAATGTGGATTAGTCCTCTCTCTACTCATTTAACTCCTCTCCTTTAACACAGGCGAGTTCTGGATTGGAGGGTTTGGAGGATAATAAATGCTCATTAACTTGATTTTAGCCTTTTTAGTATTTGGATCCAAGCATGGGTGAGGCTAGCATGTTTTAGTCCCACTACTTTTAGTCATGGGACTAAAACGTATCCAAGCACCCTCTTAGTTTTATTTGAGGGGTGGGTTGTGCTGGACACCATTATTGTGTCTAGCCTTTTTAATAGTACTATATGCATAATTTGGTGACGAGCGCTCTCTATATGTACCACCTTTTTTTTAATTTCAAGTTTTGCTCCATGGCGCAATCCATCGATACTACTGCTGTACAAAAGTATACATTTTTTAAAAGGCTAGAGGGTGGGGCAGTCTAGCTTGGTCGGTTTCACGAGAGGCGAGGGCCTTTGTGATTTGACGGCTCATTACTGCTGGAAGGCGGGGCCTTGTGATTTGACTGCTCGTATAAATGCACCGACAACCTGATCGAGGAGGAGCAAAGAACTGTGCGGTATACTCAAGTTTTCCACTGGAGTAGTACTGCGACGGAGGAGCACGAAACACGGCAGCCCAGTGCCATATGGCGATAAAAATGATCTAATTTTCTAGTCATCTCATTGTTAGCACTGTTCTATTCATTCCCTCAAAAAAAACCATTGTTCTATTCATGCCTCGCAGAGAACGTGACACGTACGGCGAAACACCCAAAGCAAAAGATGAAACACAGGAGCAAAAGAAGAAGGAAGATTATCACCCCAAATGATCTAATTCGCCGCGGAGTCGTAACTGCTTCTTCATCGCCTCCACGACCTCCATCTCCTTGCGCGTCTCCTCTGCCATCTTCTTCATTCTGTCCATGACGCGGGATTTCTCGACGCGAGCCTTCATCATCTATTCCACGGCCGCATTACGTACCTTGACAGCAGCCGGGTGCTCGATGCGGAGCTTCGCCAACTCCTCCTTCTGTTCCATGACGAGGGCCTGCAGCATCTTCATCAAGGAACTACTATTCTCATGCAGCTTCTTCCAGCCGGCGATATTCTCCTTCAACAGGTCGATCTCGTGGCAGAGCTTCGCCTTGTCCTCCTGAAGTCGCAGGATTTCGCCGGTCGCCTTCTTCTCCGAGGCAATGCTCTTCTTCAGCAGCATCACCAAGCCGGCGGTCAACTCCCCCTGCTGATTGAGCTCAGCGGGCATGTCGTCGAGGCTCTCCTTCAGCAACTCCATCAAGCCTTGGATGAACTCCTTCTGCTTATTGAGCTGATCGGGCATGCCGTCGAGGGATAACGACTCCAGCTCTGCCGGCTCGGCATGTTCGCCTCCGCGGCTAGGGCGCTCCTGGGAGCCATCGCCTGCCCGTGAGAGATCTTTCGAGGTCTCTGCGTGGCGGTGAGCCCTCTCTTTTTTTCCGCAGCCTTGGTTGCCGCTCCCTTGTTACGAGTAGTTCTCGACCTAGAGCTCTGCTCACCGGCCATGGCAATGACGGACGAAGAAGAAGCACTTATGAGGAGGAAAGGTAGAGTAATTTTCGGTTAGGTAGTTCCCCTTTTTATAACCTAAGTACTAGCACTAGTACTAATACCTGCATAGTGGGAACACGTTCAGGTTTGGTACGTACTAGTAGGTGTGAGCAGGCTTTCGAATGTGATGGGAACAAGGTAAAGATTAATTGATGGTTTTGGTTTCGATGCCCGAAACGGCTCCCGATGAGTTTAGCGGAACATAAATTTCAAGTACTGCACTGCTCATATGCGTAAATATTATGTTACTGTCAAAAATTGGCACAAAATACGAAGGAGAAAAATGGAAGTACTACTACCAACCCGCGATTTAACTACTCGCATGCGCGCAGTGGAGTAATAATGTCTTTCTTCTGCCCTCACGTCCACTCAATTTGCATGCGCTGTATTAATTGACCATCAATGAAGTGAACGACTTTACACGCGTCAAATTATCACATGGGGTGGATCTTGGTACAAAATTGCGTCCGCCCGTGTAGCCACGTGTGCGTGCGTGGCGTGCGTGCACATCTTCACTTCGTGCATGTACCGCCAGTATGGCTCTGGGAGGACGAGTACATTCTTCTGGAACCAGCAGCACGTCACTGTGATCAATCCACGCAAGGAGGTCGCGACAACGCCTCCACATGTGCCATGTGGCTTCATGAACTGTAAGAGAGACACTGTGTAGCGTGCCATTGGTATTCTAATTTACGTGTTTTGCACATACTCGAAGTACTAGTAAGGTACACGTGCATTGCACGCATCAGATTTTGCAACCAAATTATGAATAAATACCACACTATAGCATGTAAGCTCTGAGTCATATATGCCTGATGTAGCCCTTCGTTTAATTCTTATAGTTCGTCTCATTCAAAATCAATTAGTTTTTATAAAAAAGCTAAGAACGCGGGAATAGGAAAAACATGGGATTATAGTGGAATGCCGTCTTGAATCCTACAGGATTGTACGAGTTTTGATTGTGCATAGAAAAAATGCAGAATTCTTTCAAAGAGGTTTGAGTGGATGGGATGTTTCCTATGAAATCTAGTGCAAATGAATCATATGGAAAAATTCCTATGGTTTACAATCCTACGAATCAAACAACCAAGATAGGAAAAATTCCTAATGATTAGAATCCTCCAAAATTCCTTTGAGAATCCTTTGAATCAAAGAAGCCCTTAATATATTTTATGATTCATGGAATTGTGCATTGTAAATCATAAAGTAAAAACAAATAATGCAATTCAACTAGAAAAAAAGTTTGGGCAGTTATGATACGAAAGATTCTAGAACAAAAGAGAACCACTGTTGTTTTGAGGTTTGTGCATTATGCTTAAGTTCAACCATGGAGTCTGCTAGATTGTACATGTGGCAAAATCCGGTGGAGGGCTACAAGATGGTGCGAGGGGCCGAGTGGAGGGACACTATGAAGGAATGCACAAGTGCGAGATCGATATTTAGAGAGAGGGGGCGAACACGTGCGCTGTTGCGCGCAGTGGCGGAGCCATGAAAAATAAATGAGCTAGGGGGCCAAGCATTGCTAATCCTTTACGAGGAGGGTCAATTCATGAACTTAAACCATTTTTAGCAGCAATTGTCTAATGATCACATTCATATTAGCCTCGATATATAGTGATGTTAGGGGGGAGGGGGGCAGGGCCCTTACTGCCCCCTGTCTTCGCCATTGTGCACGTGTCTGAGAGATGAAGCGGAAGGCATGGATGATAAGAGGGGGACGTTGGATATATAATTAATGTGGGTGTATTAGCTATATATGTTAATCTTATATAGAGAGGTATAGATTGATCGATGTGGACGTGGGAAAGAGGGTGAGACCTCACTGGATATATCGATTGATCGGTTTGTGTGGAAAACTATGAAAGACATAGCTATATACACACATACATAGAGGAACATCGATCGTTGCGCATGCACGCGTGAGAGATAAAGAATGCCCGATATGATGGAGAGGGGGATGTGTGTGGGTGTGTGCCTTCATGGGAGACCGACCTGAAGAAAAAGATTGCATGCGTGCGATGGATAATGCCGACTGGTAGTGTGTGTGCATGCATGCACGAGAGAAAGTTAGTGGTACAATTATAAAGAGAAGACTACTGTGTGGGTGTAAAAGAATAGGTGAGGTCGTAATCAATGTAAAGTTGAATTCAAATATTTGAATAAGAGATCCTGATGTTTGAAACCCATGCATGCATGAATATAACGGAGATCTGCGCGGTGTGGTTTGGAAACGAGCATGTTGTAATGTATACACATTGAATGTGGTCAGACTGATTTGAATTTGAGATACCGATTGCAGACATCATTTGGCCACGTCGCATCCGTGCATGGACACACTATTCTAGTTGGAGATGATGGGCGGCTTTCGCATCACATATCTATATCTATACCCCTATATATATATTATATTTTATATTTTTTATTGTGTGCGGGTAACTTTAACTTTGAAAGATGGTCGTTGGATGGGGCGAATCCGATGGTCTAAAGATGGCAAATTTGAGCACTACTGGCCGTTGGATATCATCTTGATTCCACCAGATTTCGCCACATGTATAATCTAGAAGACTCCATGGAAGCATAATGCACAAACATCAAAACACAAGCACTTCTTATTTGTTCTACAATCTTCCGTATCAGAATTGCCTAAATGTTTTTCTACATGATTTGCCATTATTTGTTTTTACTTTATGTCTTACGACGCACAATTCCATGAATCTTAAAATAGATTAGCTTTCTTATAAAAACTAGATGATTTTGAATGAAATGAACTATAAGAATTAAACGAACATCTACATCATGCATATATGACTCAAAGCATGCATGCTATAATGTGGTATTTATTCATAATTTGGTTGCCAAATCTCATGCGTGCAATGCACGTGTACCTTACTCTAGTCTAAATGGTGTTTGTGTGTGTGTTGTGCGTGTTGAGGTGCAAATTGTCTTTTTTTGGGTACACGTTAAGCTTGTTCTTCCGAAATTTCAAGCCACGCCTTGTTATGCCGAAAATTCAAGCTAGCGTCTCTATCTATCGTGCTGCGAAACTCCCGCCTCTTCAACCCGCGCCTTGTTAGCCCGAAATATTTAAGATATATCTTTGTCTCGTTGTGCTTCGACAACTCCCTCCATCTCAACCCGCACCTTGCTATTCCGAAATTACAACGCGCGCGAAAACTCCCACCTCCTGTGAAATCCCGACACGCGAAATGCCTGTGGTACCCCTGAACCGAAAGAACCGCCTCAAATCGGTGGGGGTACTTTCGTAACTTACCCCACAATTTGGACAAGCGCGTCTCTAAGCCATGGTTCCCCACTGCCATCCCATCCGCCCACCCA
Source organism: Aegilops tauschii subsp. strangulata (assembly GCF_002575655.3). NCBI lineage: Eukaryota > Viridiplantae > Streptophyta > Magnoliopsida > Poales > Poaceae > Aegilops > Aegilops tauschii. The sequence goes on from NC_053037.3 coordinate 284,769,106, forward strand.
TTCATACACCGAGGCCGCGAAAACCCGCGACGAAACCCCACACCCTGCTCCGTCCGCCACCCAGCCGGAGCCTCTTCCCCGACGACGTCGTCCACAGCAACACCTCGACGTCCCTCATCCACCGTACCAGATGAGGATCCGTCGTCGATCTCATCGTCCCGCCGGTTCAGCCACCCCGTCCTCCACCTCCAAGGAGCTGCCCCCTCGTCTTTCGCGCCACCTCCATTCCCACACCGCCGTCTTCACCTACACCACCGGAAGAGCATCATCATCACCATTTCCTCGGATGAAGCTGCGGCCTAATCGGCGTCACCAAAGAGGTTGTACACTAATCGCCGCATTTTCTTCTTGATTCGATCTCACGGTGCTGCCGGCGCTCGGTCCCGAGCTGACACGGCACGGCTCCATCCACGGCGGCATCGCTGGCCACTTCCTCCACGGCGTCGCTCCCTCGGCAGCGACGTCCACATCAGTAGGAGTTGCTGCTGCTTTAGCTCTCGCTCGCGCTGCTGGTCTGCTCTTGCTCTCGGTCCCCTGCCTGGTCTGCTCTTGCTATTGCTCTTGCTCGCGCTGCTGCTCTCGCTCTTGCTCTTGCTTGCGATGCTGCTCCGATTTAGCTACACTTCAGTCAACTGAATCGACTTTTGGGTCAGTCGATTTTCAGGGGGTGGGGGGGCTCGCCGGGGTGAAGGAAGAACCAGCCGCAGCGGGGAGGGGGGCTCGCCGGAGAGGTACCCCACTATCTATCTTAGGGTTCAGGATGGGGGCGGTGGTCACCGGCGGTGGCGGGGCGTTGGCGGGGCGGGGGCGTGGGGATCGCCGGAGAAAAAGCTTGGCACGGGGAGCCTAGAGGGATGGCCGGGGCGGCGGCGGACCGGCGGTGCGGAGTGTTTTCGGGGCGGGCGGGGCGGCGCACCGCCGGCCGCGGGCGGCGGGGGGCTGCTGTTTGGCCGGTGGTGGCTGGCGGCTCAGGGGGGTGGAGGTTGAAGATGAATCGCAGGCCCTTGATTTCGTATCCAATGGTTGCAAAATCGCTGACCAGAGATGAAAAAGTCAGTCGACCGACGTGTAGCCTCACCTTGCTAGTGCGTTCAGTTTCGACAGCAAAATTCAGTTTCGACAGCAAAATTCAGTTTCGACAGCAAAATTCAGTTTCGACAGTTAAGTTCAGTTTCGACAGTTAAGTTTAGTTTCGACAGTTAAATTCAGTTTTGACAGTTAAGTTCATAGATGAGCGGCTGATGTATTTTACATCTAGCACTTTGTGGTTATGTATTTTACGTCATGTATTGGAGATGCTATTAGAATTCCACTCAGGTTAACGTTGTTCGTTGTCTCTCTTGTCCTGCTTCAGCCTCAGCGTCGTACAACTCACCGGAGCTGCTCCAAGGACGAAACCCTCCATCACAGCGGAGCAGTACCTCGGGCTCCATCTCCAGACGCCTAAGATCTTCTTCCCCTCCTCCGACAGCCAAGTCAGCCGAAGCATCCTCACCGGCCAACCCAATCACGTTGAGATCGACATGGCTTCGCCAAAGAGGTTGTACACTTGTTGCATCTCTTTTTTACTCTACATGTTATATATATTGTCCACTGAGCACTCATAGTAACGGGAAATACGATTATTTTATCCTACTATATGACAACCAGTGAGGTACCAGGCAACTTAGCTATCCGTGATGGACTCTCTTGAACGCCATCATTATTTATCTCTGCGCGTTTGAGCTGTGCATCTGTCGATGGGCCTGGGAGTTGAGCTAGTATGGCAGTGGCCTAGGTCCAAAGTAATAGAAGTAGCACCAAAACATTTTTTAGTGTAGGATTTTCCTTGCTCAAGCCTGCCTACTAGAATCGCCAGTGCTTGAAAGGAAAAGTGAATGAAAAACATCGGAATTGGAAAGTTTCCTATGGTACTACTTTTCATAAATTTGGTGCAAAGGAATGGAGCAAAGGAAAACTGTAGGATTTGTTCCTTTAGTGTCTCATTGAAAGAAAAACCGTAGGAATTCTAATATCCACTTCTCCTCATTTTCATATTCCTATTCATCAAGCACAAGACTAAGAGATAGTAGCATAATAGCATTATAACCGTACATTTTCTTGTGGTTTGACTTAATCTCACCATGCTTTTTTGCATCATGTGATCTTCCAATTGTTGTGAATCAAACACCCAGATTGGCAGAAATCCTGTGTTTTTAAATTCTCTGTTTTGCACGGGCATTCCTATCCTATTCCTGTCTATTTCCTATCCCTGCATCGTTAGAATCCTCAAATTCAAACAAGCCCTTACTCAATTACTTCTGTTACAAATATGTGTCAAAGAAAACCTTGTGTGGTTTGTCCTGCTCCTGCGGCGCTGTGTTCCACCCCAGCTCAGCTGCTCCAACGACGGAAGGGTTCACCACAGCAGGGATCCGCTCTCCAGACTGTCTTCCGCCGCCTCAGATCTTCTTCCCCGCCGCCGGCAGCCACGGCAACTGCATTACCATCATCAACTGAGCAGATGACCTTGAGGACTACACGGGTCCGCAAGAGAGGTCGCACTCTTTCGTGTCTGCTTATGTTATGCTTCGCTTAATATGATGACATGCTACATTATCATCGTGTTCACCTATTAGACTCCGAGTCAGGTCCAAACTAATGCAGAAACTTGAGGTTTTAAATGGTTGTGGGGTACATATTGGAGCAGCAATCAGTACTATCTGTCTACTATCTGGTTAATCTCCAGTGTCTACTATGAGTTTCATGTTGGGTGCAAACAAACATTAAAGGAGCAATTATCTGTATTTTTTAACTAAAGCTATTATCTGCCTGCTATCATTGGTTTTGGGTCTATCCACAGTTTGCTACCATCACTCTGGATTTGTGCATGCACTCCTTACATAATCTCACTATGTTTTATTCCTATGCATGCCAGTTATTGTACACAATGGAACTGATCATGTAGAGCAAAAGAGACGAGCCTTGCGTGGCAATAAAATTTCATGCAGACGTCGTTCCATGGTGGGCGCAAAGGCAGCCCCCCCTCCACCCATTTCGGATCGTAATCAAGAGGAAGATAACTGTTCTGAGGGGGATTCAGAAGGAGAAGACCACTCCTATTTACCCCATGAGGTCTTCGCTCTAACTTGGCATGCTGATGTTGGTAATATCATGCATATGGTGCCTTGAATTGCTTACTGTATACATTAAAGATGTCATCTACTTAGTTTAGACATGCTTTGTGTCAATGCCATCTGTTTAGTTTCTTTATCGTATATGTGAATCATGCAATGCCATCTTGTCTAGCCAGGCATCATATATGTGAATTTTGCAATGCCACCCTGGTTAGCCAGTCATCTTATATGTGAATTATATCATGCCATCATTTTTTTATTACGTGTTAAATTTGTCAACAATTTTAGTACATTCAATTACTCTTCCTGTGCATCAGCCATTCGGCACGGTCATGGAAAAATCTGGAGTGGAAACAAGGTCTTCAGAGCAGACAATGCTATCTGACGAAGCGCATGTCTTGCTGGTTACCGATAGCTCCTCAGAGGAGGATTCAGAGACATATGACCAGTCATATTCCCCCCCCCCCGAGGTGCATGCCCTAACTTGGCAGGGTTATGTTGCTCATATCGTGCGTATGGTATCTTGCATTGCTATGTCATTTGCTTAGTTTAGACATGCTTTGTGTGAATGCCACCTGTTTAGTGCCTAATTACCATATATGTGAATTATGCAATGCCATCTTGTTGCATGACATTATATATGTGAATTATGCAATGTTATCTTGTTGCAAGGCATTATGTATGTGAATTATGCAATGCCATGCTGTTTAGGCAAGCGTCATATATGTGAATTATATCATGCCGTCCTTTTTTTTGTATTTCTCATTGCTTTTGTCGACAATGTTTGTATATTCAACTGCTCTTCCTGTGCATCAGCCATTTGAATTGGTGATGGAGAAATCTGGAGTGAAAACAAGGTCTTCAGAGCAGACAATGCTACCTGTTGAAGCAGATATCTTGCTGGTTACAGATAGCTCTTCAGAGGAGGATTCAGAGGCAGATGACCAGTCTTATTATCCCCCTGAGGTGTATGCTCAAACTTGGCAGGGTTATATTACTCATATAATGCATATGTTGTATTGCAATGCTTAGTTTTTACATGATATACACAATATTGAATGCCATCTCCTTAGTTGACACATCATATATGCGATTGCCCTCTGCTCACTTCCTTAGTATATAAATCATATATTTGAATTATGTCATGCCATGATGTTTACATAGATAGCATGTATCTGAATTATGGCATGCCAACCCATTTATTAAGACATAATATAGTTATATCATCTCATCTTGTTTACATAGTCATCATATTTTAAATTATGTCATTCTATCCGTGAATTATATCATGCCATCATGTTTCCGTCGATGGCATGTTTGTGATTTATGGCATGCCAACCACTTTAATAGATACATCGTATAGTTATATCATGTCATCCTGTTTACATAGTCATCATATTTTGAAGTATGTCATTCTATCCTGTTTAGTTAGCCATCATACATGTGAAATTGTGTCATGCTATCCTGTTTAATTACCCATCATATATGTGAAATTATGTCCTGCTATTCTGTTTGCTTAGATCACATAAATGTGAATTATTTCATGCCCTGTTTCCTTCCCTACTATCCATTGCACCTATCTATCTTACAATGTCTGTACATTCAATTACTTTTCTTGTTTATCAGCCATTTCAATTTGAGGGAGTGATGGAAGTATCTGTGGGAGTAAAAACACGGTCTTCAGAAAAGATCGTGCTACCTGTCGATGCAGATAGAACCACGGTTGTACTTGCCCATGAACCAGCCCCACCACACACAACCCACACTCATGCAGATTGTACCCCTACCCAGTTGGACAGAGAACCAGCTACACCCCTTCTAACCCCAACCCCAGCAGATAGACACTCAATTCCCGTTGACACAGCACCGTCTCCACCACAGAGCACCCAAACACGAGCAGTTAGTAAGGCAACTGCAGTGCCCAAATCACGAGGACCACCACTTCGAACCCGAAGTCAACGCTTAAAGCAGAAGAAGAATTGTTCTCAGGTCAGGTTCCGTAGCTATGGTTCATACTACTTTGATCTTGCATCACTGTATTTACTGATACCAACTAATTTCAAATTTGAAGGATGCAATTGAAACTCCAATGGCACAACAGGTATGTTTTAAACCCGTTTCTTCAACGTGTTTGGTTGTTTGCTGTTGTAACTTGCTCTATGTTGATTTCAGTTTCAATTGAATAAACAGTTATGTTCTCATGCCATGCACATTACAAGTGTTGTTATTGCTGTATAGTTTCCCACACTTATATTCTGTCTATGCTGCTTTGTCTTAAATAGATATGATTCGAACTTTATCTGTCTTAATTTGGCAACATAAACTAGAATGATATAGACCATACAGTGACCATACTACATAGATATATGTTTGTTTCATGCTGTTATCCTGTCCACCTTACTACTGAACTGGTTTACCAAAATGAGTTTCATATACTACATTGTGAACCTGAGATGTGTTTGTTTGTTTCTCTTTTAGAACGCGGATAAAATATTGGAGAAGAGCACCCTGTTATGCAATGGTAAAGGAAGTAATGCAGATAAGGTTCAAGATAGTGAAACATCCCTGTTGGTCTCCAAGAAAGCTGATAAAAACTATATTGAAGACACTGAGACAACCCCAAAGTCCTGTCTTGATGTAGTGTTCGAGTTACTGGCTACCACTGCTGGCACCAGCTCTTCGAACTCGTTGCCTGAATCAGTTCGGCTTCTTGAGTCTCAACTTCAAGTTGAAAGACATCGATCAGATGTTATGCGACAGGAAACCGAAGGACTGAAGAAGTCCCTGCAAAATTCAGATGCATACTTTCTGGTGCAACAGCAAGCGCTGGAGGACTTAAGCGCCAAACAAGAGAAAGTTAATACGCTTGCTAAGCATCTTGCCAGCATTATGGGTACCCAGGATATTGTTTCTTGAGCTCTTCTGAAGTGGTTTCAGTTCTGGACTTGTTTTGCTGCGGCGTTTATATGCTGTTGTGTTCCCTATATTTGCACTAGTGGCGAATTTTGATGCCCAGTGGATGTAATATGTAATAGTAGTGATAGCCTAGTGTAAGTTGCTTGCTTATTTATTTCCTTGTTGTCTTGTTTATTTGTTTGCTTGTAGTCAGTGCAGTTCTTTTTCTGCGGTTTGCTAGTGGCTGCAATAACCTATTTTTTAAAACTAGGCCACAATAACCATGGGCTAATATTTACTGTAGTGACACTGGGCCTCCTATGGGCCGTAGAAACAGTGGGCCTTCTACGGGCCGTAGAAACAGTAGGCCTTCTACGGCCGTAGAAATAATGGGCCTTCTACGGGCCGTAGAAACAATGGGCCTTCTACGAGCCGTATCATCAATGGGCCTTATACGGGCCGTATGATCGATTGGCCAAACATGGGCCAATAACAGGCCGCATTATGGCCGTAAACGGGCTAGAGTTGGAATCGTCCGTTCATGGCCGACCATAACGGCCATCGTTAATAGGCCGTACTTGATGACGCTATGAAAACGGCCCAACGTATTAACGGGCCGACTGTAACCACGGGCTGAATTTGGCCCACAAGCAGAAAATGATAGTAACGGGCCATAAGTAAACAAATGCTGCAAATGAGCCCAAGAATAAATGGGCTCTGAGAAGGCCGAAAGATAACATGGGCCGGAAACGGCCCAACAGACTAACGGGCCGTTAATGGGTATAAAGTGATACACTGTTCATTACGGGCCAGTTTCACCACGGGTCGTTAATGGGTGTAAAGTGATACACTGTTCATTACGGGCCAGTTTCACCACGGGCCGTTAATAGGCCAAGAGTTACATAGGGCCTCATATGGGCCGAAAGACGTCATGGGCCATACATGGGCCAGAAGTGAAAACAGGCTGGAATCATATTGGATGGCCCAGATGACGCTACTGGACCTAATTCGGATAGGGCGTAACGGGCCTTGGGTTAGCGGGCTGTAAATGGGCTATATGCGAACAGGCCGTTAACAGGCCTTCCATGGGCCGGCCCGCCACCTTTTGACCAAGTCAAACGAGCCGGCCTTTTCACAGGAATGGGCCTCTGTTGGGCCGTGCCACGTGTCGACGTATCATAGGCGCCTTCTGTCCAATGAGTGGATGACATCTGTCCCAACTATGAGCCGACACGTGTTTCCTCCAGCCAATGATGATTTTACACGTGGAAAATCCCCATTGGTCGGTGCTGTTAACGGGTTATTGGATCCAAAACCCGACCTGATAGCTTAACGGCGTTCCGTTACGGTGGATGCCACGTGTCGGTCACCCTTGACGAAAGCACTTCTGTGACGCGCAATTTATCGTCATGGAAGTGGACACTTCCGTGATGATAATTTTGGTAATGTCATGGAACACTTCTACGACAGCACATGTATGACTATCTTGATTCTGTCATAAATTTGTCATGGATGTACATGCATGACAAAAAACGCGACCTACTCTGACAAACACGTATCATCACGGAAGTGTATTTTTTCTGTAGTGTCAACGGCCCCAAACGATGTGTATAGGGTTCACGGGTCACCAAACAGGCGACTCGGTACACCGGCCACGTGCCTACCGCATCACAGCCCACCCCTCGGGTCAGCGCTGTGCACGGCCTCCAGCATACTACAAACACCAGAAACTAGTTGCAACTCCTGGACAGAGGTCAAGGCGAATAATAAGTCGAGAGGGGCACTTAAGCATTCCAATGCGTGGTACTAGCTGTTCATGGATTACAAACACAGAACTCAGTTCCTGAGGACGGTTTCAATGAGACAACCCACCATGTACTCCTACATGGCCTCTCACCGCTACCTTTACCAAATCGTGTTCACACACGTAGCTCTCAACAGTAGGACATGTTCACCACATTCCAATTCATCCTTGATGAATCAGACCTGACTCAACTCTAAGCAGTAGTAGGCATGACAACAAGCATCAATGAGTAGGCACATCAGGGCTCAAGCAACTCCTACTTATGCTAGTGGGTTTGATCTATTTATTGTGGCAATGACAGTTCATGCAGAGGAAAGGGGTTCAACTACCGCAGCAGGTAACAGTTGAAGCATGGTTGTCCTAATGCAGTAAAAGAGAGCAGAAGCGAGAGTGTGGGATTGTATCGGAATGAACAAGGGGGTTTTGCTTGCCTGTCACTTCTAAAGATAGTATAGCTCTTCATCGGTCTCATCGAACTCATTGTCAGAACCACGTCTACTGAGAGGGGACAAATACTGGCAACCAGAGAAAGAACACAATCAATGTAATGCAACAATATGATGCATGATCATGACATGGCAATGTGATGTGATTTGGGCTAATGTAGCTAGCAACAAATTAAATGAAGTTGGGTTGAACCCAAGGTTCAAATTCAAACTCCATATGTGGATATTCAAGTGCCATTTATTTGATTTGCCCTAAACAGTAGCCATAAGTTGTCCTAACATGCATGGAAATGGTACAGATGGATAGATTGGATTTTTCTGATAATTTTTTCATATATAAATTATTTTATTGGGAGTTACGGTTTATTTTCTATGATTTTTAGAAGTTTAGGCAATTTTCTGAAAATAAATAAATCATTTAGATTTATTTAAATTCCAGAAAATATTTACGATGTCATCACTACGTCACGGTGACGCAAGCCAGTCAACAGGGCCGATCCAGGTCAAACCTGATGTGTGGGGTCCACAGGTCAGTGTCACAGGGCTGGTTAATGTCGCTGATTGGTGGGCCTGGTCAACGGCCACGTCAGCAGGGTCAAATCTGGCGCGTGGGTCCCGCTGTGTTATGAACTAATCTAAACATAAAATTAAATTAAGCTAAACAGGCATAGGGCCCACATGGCAGTGGCTCTAGGGGTGTTTAGCGGGGTCATCAATGCTAACTAAACCAGCGCCACGTCATCACGCCGGAGATCTGCCGGCGGCGACCACGGAACATGGCGGGGGAACGCCGGAGTTGCTCGGGCTCGCACTACATGCGGCGGTTTGCGGCGGGGTTTGGCTCTATGGTGAGCTAGCGTTCGCACGCATCTGCTAGGGCAAACAGGAGGGGCTGGGGTGGCCTGAGCTCACCGGAAGTGAGTCCGTGGCGGCGGCCGGAGCTCGGGCTTGCGCGGGGCGAGGCTGCGGCTTGCTAGTAAGCGAGAGAAGTAGCACCAGAGCATTGGGGAAGCTCTAGGAGCTCGCGCATATGCTTAGTTTGGTCCGGGGAGGACTGCAACAGCGGCACGGCAGCAATGGCTGACGGCGGCGCTCGGCCAAGGTGAGTAAGCTAGCTAGGGGAGGATTCCAAGGGGAAAATGGAGAGTGGCTCACGGCGGGGCTAGCAGAGGCGACGGCGAGGTCCGGGAAGTGTTGGAGCTCACGAATCGACTGCGAGGTCACCGGCGGCCGAAGGTTGAAGATGAGGTTGGGGATGACGTTCCAGGGGTCCCGCGGTCACGTGCTTCGGTGTGTAGATCCACAGCGTTGGGGCGGAGCTCCGCGCCGTGCTGGTTGGGCGGGTGGTGGCCTATAGCCACGGCTACGGCGACGGCGTGCTCTCGGGGCTCATAGGGAAGAGAGGAGAAGAGGGAGCCAGAGGAGGGGGGAGCAGTCCAGAGGGAGAGGGGAGAACGAGGGGAGGCTCTGGGTGTCTCCGTGGCATCGCAAGGATGTCGGGGAGGCTGCCACCGCGAAGCAGGAGGTGAAGGCCTCCGCGTGCGCGCATGCGACTTTGCCTCTGCCTACTGGCAGAGGTTGAAGACAGCCGCTCTGCCATGATGGGCTGGGCTGGTGCAGCTGGGCCGGCTACAGGTAAGTGGCCCAGGTGGGTGTTCTCTCTCTCCTTTTCTAATTTGATTATGTTTGCTATTTTCTGTCTTTGTTTTCTGATTTAGCAAAAATACTAAACCATTTCCATAACTCCTTAAAATAATTGTGGACATCTTTTGAATTATTTCCAACAACCCTCAATTATTATTAGAATTATTGAAGCATTTAAAATATTTATAGTCATTAAATGCTCCAATTCAAATACAATATGATTTAGCTCAAAAATCCAGAATGGCCTAGAAAAATGTGCACCATTTTTGGCAGAGGTTTTAACCTTTATCAAAACCATGAACTTTTCTGGAGGGCATTCTTGGTTCATTGAAAAGATTTAAACTTGAACCTAGTTGAAATAATTATCTGCTAGGGTTTGATCAATTTCAGATTCAAAAGAATTTAAACATGATGCAACACATGACTAGCTAGCTCAGAGCATACCAGAACTAGGGATGTGACATTATCCGGCATCAAGCTAATGTATCACAGTGACTTCTCACAACCCTCTCTCAGGGGCCTGTCTGCCGATCATTATTTCTAATATATTACACCATATTTCTATTCCCACGTATGCTGCCGAGCTAGGAGTTTATCCTCAGGCCGATTTTGCAAATCGACCTGAGTCTCAAGGGCTACTAGCATCAGCAGTTTTATGTTTTCCTTCAGGTGCATCTCGGGTTTTAGACCGACACACACCTTGAGGGCTACTGGATATATATATATATACTGGTTATATATCTCGGCAGAGAATAAATTGCACCAATTAAAAATATTCAAAAAAAATCAGCCCGCGGTCGGGGTGGTGCACCACCTCGGAAGCAGTCCGGCATAAAGCTCGGGCGCCAGTGGCCGGCTCCATAAGAGGGCATTTCCTGCATTAAGCTCGGCTAAATTCATTCAATCTTTTAAAAGACCGAGATATTTTACGACACCTTGGACGCTGACCATCATTAGAGCTCGGAAGCGGTCCGGCATAAAGCTCGGGCGCCAGTGGCTCCTTCCATAGAGAACTTTTCAACGTTATACTCAGATAACCTCCTTCAAACCTTTTCAAGCCAAGGTGATCTATGACACCTCGGATATAGTCCGGCGTTGGAGCTTGGATACAGTCTGGCGTTGGAGCTCGGATATAGTCGGGCATTGGTGTCCGGCTGCAAAAGATATCTCGAATGCAGTCCGGCATTGGAGCTCGGATGCAAGAGGACACCGCCGCATGGGAACAACTTCAAACCCGAGGTGTGGCGTAAAAAATAACAAGGCGTTGATAAAGGCCGAGAACTTAAAGGGGCTCCTCGGATACCCGACGTATAAAATCTTCGGATTCACTTCGGCGATCCTCAACTAGTTGATAAAGGCCGAGAACTTAAAGGCGAAGATGGGATGATTTGTTGAACCAGTTTTCAAGACCGACGGCCGAAGATGAAGAACAGTTCGGAAGAATCAAGGAGCGTCCCCAACATGAAGACCGGTTCAGGGGGCTACTGACGGTGTCCTGGACTAGGGGGTACTCACCACGTCGTCTCCCGATCAGTTGGATTGGGCCGAGGATCCCCGTGGCCGTTTACTCATGGGCTAGTTCAGACAGCCGATGCATACATGAGGAAGATTCCACATCAAGACAAGGACTCCTCTCCACCGGCGTATTCGACTAGGACTCTGGTTATCCTAGGCCTCTGGTACATTATATAAGCCGAGGCCGGGCTAGTCGATAGGGAGATGCTACATCATTATGGCATTAATCATCATACCTCTAGGGTTTAGACCACAACATATGATCTCGAGGTAGATCAACTCTGTAATCATACACATCGAATACAATCAAAAATAGCATGTAGGGTATTATCTCTTCGAGAGAGCCCGAAGCTGGGTAAAATCCCGTGTACATGTTACCATTGATCCTAAGACATGCAGCTTGGGACCCCCTACCCGAGATCTGCCGGTTTTGACACTGACACCCGGACACTACTCCAATGAGTGTACGGCTCCCTACAAGAAAAGAGAAGATTCACCAAAAAGGAGTAGAAGAGATGAATCACCACCAAGAGAGAGAAGGAGTAGAGATGATTGTTATGAATGAAGACCCTCTCGTAGAAGCAAGGATTCGGAAAGGAAGGACAAGTCATCAAAGAGCTACAAAGACGAAGACATCAAGCTCACCTTGGTGAATGGGTATCCGGTTCTGACTCCGACAACTACTTGGAGAGAAGCTATCACTCTGACTCCAAATATACTCAAGATGAAGGTGTTGCCAGTCTTGCACTTGTGTCATCCAACTCCTACGACATATTTGACTCACCAAATGATAGAATTGGAAGATGCTTCATGGATAAAGGCCCTAAGGTATCACACCCCGAGTATGTTGATTTCAATAGTGATGAAGATGATTTGATAGGTGATGATGATTTACTTGTTGACAACACTAGTGATGAGAACTATGATGAACTTGCTAGTAATCATGCTAATCAAGATGAAACGAATGACAATGATAAGAAGGAGACTGAGCGTCTAACTAAAGAACCGAACACTCATATGTTAGCTCATGAAACAACTCTAGAGGATCATAGAGAGCTCCTAAGAACTCATGAGAAGCTACGCTTCGAGAAGCTAAATTTAGAGCAAGAGCATGGGTTTCTAAAAGCTACCAATGATGATCTTTGAAAGAAGAGTTCTTCTTACATTCCCAAGCGTTTACTCTTGTCTACCTATATGCAACAAGTAAAATCTAGCAATAAGAACAAGAACGATTCTTCCTCTAGTAGTAACAATAACCATGTTAAATCCAATATTGTTGCTTCTAGTAGTTCTCTTGATTCGACTAATGATTCTCTTAGCCAAGTTACACTTGAGCAAGAAAATAGCTTATTGAAGGTAATTATAGAGAAAGGCGTTTACAAGAGCCTTGCCGGAAGTAAGCAATTTGAGGAAATTGTACGCAAGCAAGGAAGGCACTGGAAGAATAAAGGTGTTGGTTTTGAATGAAGGTTCAATGCCAATGCAGTTGAGTGGGAAGAAGGTCAATACCCCAAGACGAAGGTTGTTCCTCAACAAGAGAAGTATGACCCCACTTCTTTCAAGGGAACACAATCTCAAGATGATCTTCCACCACAATACCACAAGCTAAAGGGAAAGGACAAGCTTCAAGAAGAGATTGATTCATTTGAAGAAGCTCCTAATTAAGCCATGGTCAAGTGAGTCCCCAAGACTACGTCAAGTTCTACTTCATCAAGTACGACTACAACTCCAAGGATTCCCATCAAGTTCATGTGGATCCCAAAGAATAAGAACTAGAGTGTTCTCGAGGGTGACTCCGACAACATACTTCACTCATATTCATTTTGGCAAGGACAAGTGCAATAAACTTTCATATCTTGCACTAGTTCATGGAGTCACAAACCCTCTTGTTAGTAAGACAAGGGACAAGGTAATCTAATGCTTTCATGGACATCATCATATTTGTGTTCACTCTATGTCTATGGATATCCTTGCATGTTCCTTGTGGGACTAACCCATATAGGTATTGAAAGTGCAACACACTCCAATGGATTGCTCCAAAAGATCCACATCAACATTAAGCATCCACATCTTCACTATCTACATGAAGTCGTCATCGACAAAACCCAAGGTTAGTTCATCCCTCTTAGGGGGGATATCACATCTAGGGGGAGCTCTGCTCTAAAAATTGAGCTAAAGCAACTCTAACCATGTGAACATAACAATGCTTTATATAAAAGTGGCAACCCCACTTGTGCTTAAACGATGAGTATGACTTATGATCAAATGTTCACATTTGACTCGTAAGTCAATATACTCATATATAGATGACCTAGTCATGGCCAATTGCTTGATAGATGCTAGAGTGTATGTGCATGCTTTGTCACATGTTTCATTTGCTATCTTATTGTGTGAGCATTTTGGTTGCATAATTTTCTCCATTAAAGGACATCAATTTGTAGTTTTGATTGTTTGGTTTTTTTGGCCAAATGGATGGACAGGAATGCCTAAGAACTTCCTCTAGCTATCTATGCTTGTTCTCTTCTCAAACTCTATTCATGCTACATCACAAAATTTAAACAAGTCACTTTTGGACCCTCCAGGTGAGGAGCACTCGGAGTCATCGACCCTTCAAGGGCTAACTTCCAAAACCTCTTAGTGAATTTCGGTCAGACCAACTCATTCCTATTCGGTCTCACCGAAACAATTAAGTTGATCTAGGTTTTCACCTTGATGCCACCGATTAGAATGATTCGGTCTCACCAAGTTGCAGCACCTCCAAGCAGTTTGGCATCTCGGTGCCACCAAGACGTTCCTCTCGACGCCACCGACAACATATGGGTATATATATCATGGACCGAACATTTGGAAATTCCTTCAAACTTCTCGCTCACGCACCCCATTGTTGCCGCCCCTTGGTCTCCCAATCGTCGTCATCTCCACCTGTGCGCCGTCATCGCAAGTCTCCGCCGCCGTCAACGGACATCGCCTCCGCCGTTGCCGCCGTAGAGAACCACCACCAAGTTAGGGTATGGTTTGGCCCCTTTGTGTTATTTCTTTACTCCGATTCAATGCACGAAGCAAATGTATGTATTCTTGCCACAATTGAAAGCTTCTTATCCACACAAATAATCTTCTAGATTAGATTTGATGCAAAATCTTAGGGTTAGGTTTCCGCCAAACTCATCTCGGACCGACCGAATTGAAGTTTTGGGCCACACCGATTGGCCGTGGCCATTGCACTAAGAACAACTCGGTCTGACCGAAGTGTACTAATCGGTGAGACTGAAAGCAATTTCTCAGTGAAACCCTAGCATCTCGAAGTCACCAAACTGCAACTCGGTCGAACCGAAACTGCATGTTTAGGCTCTGTTAAGTGCTTCGGTGTCACCGAGATTATCAAATCGGTAGCTCCGAAATGCTTTCTGCAGAAAACTAAAGTTAAGATTTTGAATCATTTTTTGCAAAAACCAGTTGTATTTTGTGATGCTCATCCACTCTACCCACACCCATCTATTCACAGGGCCAATTGTAGAGATGTTAGAAACTAGTGACAGCCAGAACAAGTCTGAAGAGCAAGTCAACCTCAGTGAGGGTACTAGTCCCTCTTGTAGCTGTGATGAGGGAAGCAGAAGCACCCCTAGCTACTTGTCAAAGGCAGCTACCAGGCAGAGAAAGAAGAGGAATTCCGATAGTGAAGATGAGGATTTGTGATTGAGGAGGAAGTGAGGTCCAAGAAGAAGGTTCTCAAGAAGGAATATGGCACTGCTGCTGCTACCAAGCTAGGACTGCAGAAGAAAGCTCCTGCTAAGAGGAATCCTATATCAAAAGCCAGAGCTTCAACTCAAGAAACTATGCAATTCACACTTGAGCACAGAGAGGAAGAAGATGATGCTAGTGGGAAGAATAAAAGGAAGGAAAGGGTCAGAAAGACCATTGCCAGAGTGATTGGAAGACCATCCATGATGAGGGATGAGGATGAAGATGAGGAGGAGGAAGAGCCTGCTGCACCTCCTGCCAAGTCACAGAAGTTGATGGCAGATGCTATCAAGACTGGTGCTGCTCCTTCAAAGCCCAAGTCTGCCCCAAGCCCACAGCTCCAGCTCAAGCACCCAAGTCAACTGCTCCAAAGAGATATACTAGGAACATCTCAGCTGCAGAGAAGAACAAGGCCCCAGTGCCTGAGGTCCAAGAAGATGATGAGCCACTAGTTCTCAGGAAATTGAAGCCCAAGATCCCAGATCATAATGATGATCATTCAGTGGCAGAAAACATGAAGTTGAGGAAGGATCATGGTCTGAAACTATGGAGACAGAATGATCCATATGCCACTAGGAGAAGGACTATTGTAGACTACTGTTTTCACATTAGAGAACATTAGGACTTCTATGAGAGTGTCTTATTTAACAAGAAGCCCATAGTATGTGACATGAAATGGGTTGACTGGGATTACATTAATGAAAATGAAGATTATTTTCCCCATGTGCATGAAAGCTTCAGGCCGAATGAGGTTGATGAGTTTGTTGGACAGAAACTGACAAAGTGGAACGATGAGATGATCATGAAGTTCTACTCCACTGCCCATTTCTACCCTGATGGTAAGATTGTCTGGATGACTGAGGGAACCAGATACCAGTCATCGATTTCTGAATGGGCCAAGCTTATCAACGCTCCCAAGGAAGAAGAAAATGATCTTGATGTTTATGGCAAACCTAGGAAAGATCACAACTCAATGGCCAACATGTACAAGCCTTTACCTGATGCAGCTCTAGAGACAGACAAGCTAGGATCAATATATTATCTACTTGCTGGACTGATCACCATGAACACCATGTTGAGGCATACTCTGTTGCCCAAGTCTGGAGATCATAGGATGATACATGGTCACTCCATCAACTTACTTCATTAGTTTGATGTTCCCTAGAAGTTTAAAGTCAACAGTGAAGAGGACAACAGCCGACCAGAAGAGGTCTTGTGGATATGCCCCACACATTCAGATGTTGATCAACTCCAAGGTTGGAATTGGGACATGTCTGCTTGACAAAGAGCATCTACCACTGAGGCCTGATTTTGAGGACAACAAGGTTGTCATGGATGCATCCCATCCTACATGTGTTGAGGCCCAGGAGAAGATGGAGAAAGTAAAGGTTGCAAAAGCAGCAAAGGCAGCAAGTGGTCCAGATGCTTCAATAGTGAATCTCAAGACCAAGAAAGATCGTCTCAGTTATCTGCTTGAGGCTACCTTGAGGATTGAGAAGAGCTTGGCCACCTTGTCTCAGAATCAGGAGAGTCTCGAGAGGATCATTGAGACAAAGATGCATGACCTTGATGTGAAGGTCACAGAGATTCAGACCATTGTGGCGAAGCTAAGGGATGATGCTGAGGACAATGATGATAGACCCACTACAGACAGGTTTCGGTCGGTGCCCAGGGCACAGAGATCAACTACTGATCCAGTTGCAGATTCGAGGCCTGCTCACTCTGCTGCTACCACTGCAGCCACAGCCCCAGTTGCTCCTCTAGTGTCAACTCCTCCGGCTCCACAGATTTCAGCAGAAGCATTTGCAGATGCAGTCATCTCAACGCCATCTACGCACACTAGAGCTAATAGCCAAAAGATCACTTTAGGAGCTCCCGGACATCATGCCTAGAGAGCCGCAGAGCACTATATGTTTTTGAACTTTGTGGTAACTTCTTGCCAAAGGGGGAGAAAGAGTATAGATCGTAGGCTTCAAGAGGGAGTGTCTTTTGCTTTCGTTGGTTTTATTTGCCTTGCTACTTGCTACTTTGGTTCGTTTGGTTGTTGCTACTCCTGCTACATTTGTGTTATGCTCGTGAGATACTTTATGTGATCATGTGTTTGATCATACTACGCTTAATGTGTGCTTGCATGCTTATATCTATGAATGTTTGTGTATGATCAATCACTTGTATCCTTGGTGATGAGTGCATGTTATTTAATTCTTATCATTTTGTGTGCTCCACCAAGTTGTATGTGACATGGAAGAGTGACCCATGATCCTAATCGGTTGTGCATTTGCATTCAAACACAAATTTTAAATAATGCACAAATTTAGGGGGGGCTCTTGCTTATCACATACCTCTCAAAGCGACGATGTACTTCATTCATATTATCATTTGTCAAAGCTTTGATCTATATGATGTCATCAATTACCAAAAAGGGGGAGATTGAAAGTGCAACTAATCCCCGGGTGGTTTGGTAATTCATCACAACATATAGCTCATTGAACTATTATCCATTCAAGTTTAATATTTCAGAAAGTTCAATGAATGGCATGGCATGGACTAGAGAGGTGGACCCCTCAAAATGCTAAGGACACATATTGGCAAAATCTCAAGACTCTTCATTTATATTTTAGTCATCCAAGATCACATTGGGTCCATAGGAAAGCCAATACTATTAAAAGGGGATGAGGTGTTGCTTAATGGTCTACTTGCTCAAGTGCTTAGTGATATTGCTCCAAAGACCTCAACCACTTTCTCATTCCAAATATGTCCAAAGCCAAAGTCAAACTCGGCCCTACCGATTCTTTCTATCGGGCGCCACCGAGTTCATATGACATAACCACTGCCAGAACCCCTAAAAGTTCGGTCAAACCGATACAGATCTCGGTCTCACCAACATGGCCTTGCAAACTCTCTGTTGCCTCTTGCAATTATTCCGGTCTCACCGAAAATGTGATCGGTCACACCGAGTTGGCTTGACACCTTCTTTGTTGCCTTATTGCTTCACTTTGGTCTCACCGAGTTGATGTAATTGGTGCCACAGAGTTGATGTTTGCCTTAAGCCCTAGCACATCGGTCCCACCGAGTTGTTCCAGTCGGTCCCACCGAGATTCCTGATGTTCACATTTTGAACTGAATTGATCTCACTGAGTTCTTCTATTCGGTCTAACCGAGTTGGGTCAAATGTGTGTAACAGTTGGATTTTCTATGTAGGCTATATATACCCCTCCACCCCCTTCTCCTTTTGAGAGAGAGCCATCAAAGCGGTACACTTCCAACATATAGTTTCTGAGAGAGAACCACTTACTCATGTGTTGGGATCAAGATGTACCAATCCTACCACAAGAATCTTGATTTCTAACCTTCCCCAAGTTGCTTTCCACTCAAATCATCTTTCCACCATATGTCCATATCCAAATATGTGAGAGAGATTTGAGTGTTGGGGATACTATCGTTTGAAGCACAAGAGCAAAGAGTTCATCATCAACACACCATCTATTACCTTTTGGAGAGTGGTTTCTCCTAGATTGGTTAGGTGTCGCTTGGGAGCCTCCGACAAGATTGTGGAGTTGAACCAAGAAGTTTGTAAGGGTATGTAAGGAGATCGCCTACTTCATGAAGATCTACCTGAGTGAGGCAAGTCCTTCGTGGGTGATGGCCATGGTGGTATAGACAAGGTTGCTTCTTTGTTGACACTTCGTGGGTGGAGCCCTCCGTGGACTCGCGCAACCGTTACCCTTCATGGGTTGAAGTCTCCATCAAAGTGGATGTACGATAGCACCACCTATCGGAACCACACCTAAAATCTCCGTGTCATCATTGCGTCTGCACTCTCCAAACCCTTCCCTTTACCTTCATATGCAATGTTTTACTTCCCACTGCTACACTCTTAGAATTGCATGTGTAGGTTGATTGCTTGACTTGTGCTAATTGCTAAAATCTGCCCACAACTAAAATTGGGAAAAGGTTAGATTTTTATTTGGTCAAGTAGTCTAATCACCCCCCTCTAGACCTACTTTCGATCCTACAAGTCAGTAACTTGATTAGAGCAACAAGTCACATCAGCAAACCTGTTACACAAATAAGTTATTGAAAATGTACCTGTTATGCAATTGGAGTTCCAATTAGATCCTGAGAAGTTGAAGTTGGTAACATGATTAGAGCAACAAGTTACAGCAGCAAATCAGTTAAACAAGGAAGTTTTTCAAAACATACCTGTTGTGCCATCAGAGTATCAATTGGATCCTGAAAACTTGGAAGTTAACAATCATAAATAAAGTGCTGCAAGAGCCATAAGAATTAACATCAAACTAGCAAAACTAACCAGTTTTGGCAATGTATTTAGTAACACATGAACTTGTAAAACTAACAAGTTTTGGCAGCATATTAAAGTAACAAGTCGGTACAGTTTACCAGCAACACAGACATCTACAAATTTCATTGATGTAAGAAAAATGATTCTGACACATATATGTGAGTTAAAAAAGAGGGTGTCCCTCATATAAACCTGACAATTGTCTTTCGATGAACATGCAAACATTAATAGTGCTAGAAGTCATAACAACAAACAATTTAAACAAACAGGGTATCAGAAGGTAAATTACACATCAATTTTTTGCACCCTAGAAGTAGATATGACCAGCTATTTAAGTTCAGGCATACAGGTAATTCTATAAACAGTAAGTAACAAACACATGGATAGGCGCAGTCTATAACAAGATTAATAGGCTATGACATTATGTAATCAGTAGCAAATTAAATTAAGCCAAGCAAGGTAATTAAAAAAATTGCAATCAATGGCTAACTAAAATTCTGAGAAGCAGGTAACTGAACTTACGCTAGCTCTTTGTATATGCACTCTACAACTTCTTTTTCACTTACAAGGTTCTATGAAGGAGTCCATGGCATCACTTGCTTGGATACGCATTCTTAATACTCCTTTATTCCCACACTCCATTGGTAAGTCGAATGGTTAATCTAATAAGATGGTGCATCCTTGATATATTATGAGGACGGGTTGTCAGACTAGTTGTATCTACACACATCACACTGACTTCTACTATAGATTTCATGCGATTATATTTGGCATATCGAGATCTAGGAAATCTACAATAGGATGAAAAGACTGGCATCCTTCTCATTATTGGCCAACTTAGTTCATAGAAACAAGCAATTCAACCATTCTGTGGGTAAATCAAAAGCGCCACTAGAATACATTTCACTACCCCAATCATACACGTAAACAGGGGCGGCGCCACCGTAGGGGCTAGTATGGGTGGCCGCCTTGGGTGGCTGGAAAGTGCGCACCTAGTTTGAGTCGTCCAGGTTGGCCCTGGCTAGTTTCGTTCATCCCAGCGCACGAGCAGGTAATGTAAAAAATGAAGCAAAACATTTCAATTCGGATGGGACAATGACGTTAGTGCAAGGTAGGCCCAATAGTAGGCTGACGGCCCAAATGAGCGCCTCCCATATCGATCGACAGAGCAGGAAAAATCCCCAATTCATTTGCTCCAGCCTCCAGTCTGGTTAGCTCCTAACATAGCCGCGGCTAGATAGACCGACAGGTCTCTTCCTCGCTCCCTCGTTGGATGCCGGTCGCGGGGCTTCAAGCAAATGGAAGGACAAGAAGATGAATATCCAACCCTGGGTGTAGCCTGCATGGGAGGCAGTGGCGGCGGCACGGGCATGGCATCGAGCTTGCGCAAACGGACAGTCGCAACTTGCAAGAGCAGCATGCACAATGAATAGGTACATCGCATTCCTGATTACATCTAATTCAACTGTTCAATTTCTGGCCAATAGTTAAACCTGATAGTGTTGTAAAATTTCATGTATGTATGGAATCTATAAGAAAATGAAACCAACTTCTGGTTATTTTATAACTCCCCCAATCAATACAGAACTGACTAAACCTCATGTGTCTAATCAGTTTCTGGTGCAAACATACAAGTTCATGTTGTTCTTGAGCCTGAAGTGTCTAATGAACAGACTACAAATGAAGGATTTGATGCAAACATTTTACATGCTCCTGGTATTGAACATATAGTGTCTAATGAGGGATCTAATGTGAGCATTTTGCAAGCTCCAAATTAAGGATTTTGTGTCTAATGATGATCTGCTATGTTGGGAGAGATATTTGCTGGAATTGATGACAAGCAAATTATACTACACTTTCATGGTTCAGGAAACGTCGAGGCCATCTACCACAACGTCCCCGTATCATGACAACCTAGCATAAATACTTTCTTATGTATTGTTTCAAACTATTGCCATACTTGTGCAAGATAGATATATTGATATGCAGTCTGTGCACTGGTTATAAGTGCCCATCAGACTTGGATATTTTGGCCCAGAGAATGAACGATTCAAGCTGCTACAGTCCATGTTAGTAGTCCTTGTCCACCATGTTGTATTTTGTGTTTTTTTGGTGCTGGTTGTTTATAATGTGGAAGTACTTTGGATCATTAGATGGTTTTTAAAGTGCGTGTAGCTTAACATTTCTCAAGTTATGTTGATTTCCGGAGTGCAAGTGCCTTCGTATTTTTGAAGTTGACTTTTCGCCCCTGGTAACTTGAATTCCTGGATCCGCCACTACACACAAATCATACACACAACCCAGTACGAATTAAATGAAACGCATGGACTTACACTAGCTCGTTCTATAGGCTCACTACAGCTCTGCTTGCGCTTGCGATGCTCCATGTACAAGTCCATGTTACCACTTGCTTGGTGCAGGGCCTGTGCTCCTTCCTCACCCATCTGCATTTTTGGCACAGCGAATGGTTGATCAAATGAGAGGAATCGACCTTGCTCTTGTACCCGAGGACATGTACTTACAAGGGTATATGAGCGTGCAAGCTATGTACCAGATCTCATAGCGTCGTCATGCTTCGCTAAAAATGGTTTTGCTTGTTTCAGATGATAGCTCCGGAAGAAATAAGAGTTAAAGTCAGAGTTGCATAGTCATGTGGATAGTGCACATCCGAGTGATATGTGGATACCTAGTTCAGGCCGGCTTTTGGGAATACTCGCCTAGAGTGCGGATCACTTCAGAGCCGTTGAGGGTGATGTGCTTGCGTTGGCTGGCCGCCTACGGATGCAGATCTTGAGCGGCAGCGGAGCGCTATGATGCGGTGGACAAGGCTGTTTGTGAAGCACCAACGGCCTCGGAGGTGGAGGTGCGACGATGTGCTCGGTGAAGTAAACCTAGTAAGGTGGAAGAGGGCATTAACGAAGCACACCTGATGTGGTGCAAGTCAGTGTCTATGAAGCACAATAGCTGCAGTGGCTGACATTGTTAGTGGACCCCCCGATGCGGTGGAACAGGGCGTAGATGAGGTAGCTCCGGTGCAGTGGTGAAGCGCGACCGTCATCTTCATTATCATCGTCCAGTACGGAGGTGCAGAAACAAGATATTTCGTCCTTCGAAACGAGATACTAGTAATTAATTAACGACGAGTTCTTGAATTAGAGTGTGTTTGTGACATAGCGATCTTGTAGGATCAAAAGTATGTCTAGAGGGGGTTATTAGACTACTTGAACAAATAAAACCTAACCTTTTCCCAATTTTAATTGTAGGTAGATTTTAGCAATTATGAAAAATCAAGCAACACCCTACACATGAAATTCTAAGAGTATAGCAGCAGGAAGTAAGACACTGCACAAGTAAGTAGTGAAAGGGTTTGGACAAGGGAAACGCAATGGGGACACGATGATTTTTGGCATGGTTCTGATAGGTGGTGCTATCGTACGCCCACGTTGATGGAGACTTCAACGCACGAAGGGTGACGGCTGCACCAGTCCACGGATGGCTCCACCCATGAAGGGCCCACTAAGAACCAACCTTGTCTATCCCACCATGGCCATCGTCCACGAAGGACTTGCCTCACTCAGGTAGATCTTCATGAAGTAGGCGATCTCATTGCCCTTAAAAACTTCTTGGTTCAACTCCACTTCATGTCAGAGGCTCCCAAGAGAAACCTAACCAATCTAAGAGACACCACTCTCCAAAAGGTAATAGACGGTGTGTTGATGATGAACTCCTTGCTCTTGTTCTTTACATGATAGTCTCCCCAACACTCAACTCTCTATCACATATTTGGCTATGGTGGAAGAAGGATTTGAGTGGAAAGCAACTTGGGGAAGGCTAGAATTCAAGGTTCAAATGGTAGGAATGGAGTATCTTGATCCCAACACATGAGTAGGTGGTTCTCTCTCTGGAAATGAATAGTGGAAGTGTAGGCACATTCTGATGGCTCTCTTACTTAGTAAGAGGGGGTGGAGGGGTTCCACAAGTATAGGGGATTGCAACACTTTTCGAGGGTAGAGTATTCAACCCAAATTTATAGATACAACACAAGGCGAGCCAAAGAATATTTGTAAGTATTAGCAGTTGAGTTGTCAACTCAACCACACCTGGAGATTAAATAACTGCAGCAAAGTGATCGGTAGCACAGTAGTATGATAGTTTGATAGTAGTAGTAACAATAGCAGCGGTAACGGTAACAGTTGTAACAGTAGCAATAAGTAACTTGACAAGAACAATATGTGAAAAGCTCATAGGAATTGGATCATTGATTTCGTCGGATGATATTCATCATATAACAGTCATAACCTAGGGCAATACAGAATTAGCTCCAGTTCATAAATATAATGTAGGCATGTATGACATTGATGTCTGCTAGAACTGTGTCGGTATTTCCCCAAAGAGGAAGGGATAATGCAGCACAACAACGGTAGGTATTTCCCTCAGTGATGAGACCAAGGTTATCGAACCAGTAGGAGAACCAAGCAACACTACATGAACAGCACCTGCACACAAATAGCAAATACTCGCAACCCGACTTGTTAAAGGGGTTGTCAACCCCTTTCGGGTAACGACGCCAAAAATTGGCAAACGGACGTGAGAGAGTTGTAATAATTGATAGATCAAACGCCAAATAAAATAAAGTGCAGCAATGTATTTTTGGTTTAATAGATCTGAAAATAAAAGCAAATAAAAATAGATCACAAAGGCAAATATATTAAAGAGGATACCCAGGGGCCGTAGATTTCACCAGTGGCTTCTCTCGAGAAAAATAGCAAACGGTGGGTAATCGAATTACTGTTGGGCAATTGATAGAACTTCAAATAATCATGACGATATCCAGGAAATGATCATTATATAGGCATCACGTCCAAGATTAGTAGACCGACTCCTGCCTACATCTACTACTATTACTCCACACATCGACCGCTATCCAGCATGCATCTAGTGTATTAAGTTCATGGAGAAACGGAGTAATGCAATAAGAGCGATGACATGATGTAGACAAGACCTATTTATGTAGAAATAGACCCCATCTTGTTATCCTTAATGGCAACGATACATACGTGTTGGTTCCCCTTCTGTCACTCGGATCAAGCACCGTAAGATAAAACCCATCACAAATCACCTCTTCCCATTGCAAGATAAATAGATCAAGTTGGCCAAACAAAACCCAAATATCGGGGAAGAAATACGAGGCTATAAGCAATCATGCATATAAGAGATCAAAGAAGACTCAAATAACTTTCATGGATAAAAAGATAGATCTGATCATAATCTCAAAGTTCATCTGATCCCAACAAACACACTGCAAAAAGAGTTACATCATGTGGATCTCCAAGAGACCATCGTATTGAGAATCAAAATAGAGAGAGGAAGTCATCTAGCTACTAACTACAGACCTGAAGGTCTACAAAGAGCTACTCACGCATCATCAGAGAGGCACCAATGGGCGTGATGAACCCCTCCGTGATGGTGTCTAGATTGGATCTGGTGGTTCTAGAACTTGCGGCAGCTGGAATTGATTTTCGTCGACTCCCCTAGGGTTTCTGGAATATTGGGGTATTTATAGAGCAAAGAATCGGTTCAGGTGGCACCCGAGGTGGGCACAACCCACCGGCGCGCGCTTGGGCCTCCAGGCGCGCCCTGGTGGGTTGTGCTCCCCTCTGAGCACCCCCCCAGGCGCTTCTCCAGCCCATTGGATGTCTTCTTCCAAATAAAATCCACAAAAAGTTTTGCTACGTTTAGACTCCGTTTGGTATTGATTTCCTGCGATGTAAAAAACATGCAGAAAAAGCAACTGGCACTTGGCACTATGTCAATAGGTTAGTACCAAAAAATGATATAAAATGATTATAAAACATCCAAGAATGATAATATAACAGCATGGAACAATCAAAAATTATAGATACATTGGAGACGTATCAGACATCTATAAGGAAACTAAGGGATATTAAGGCCTCCTTTTAATAGAGAACCAGAACAAAGCATTAACACATAGTGAAGACATGAACCCCTCAAACTACGGTAATCACTAGAAAGAATCCCAATTATTGTCACCTTGGGGTATGTGGATCATAACATGTAACAGGTGCATATACTTGCAAGATCGGATCACGAAGACAGATATAATGGTCAAAATATAAACGGTTCAGATCTGAAATCATGGCACTCGGGCCCTAGTGACAAGCATTAAGCATAGCAAAGTCATAGCAACATCATTCTCAGAACATAGTGGATATTAGGGATCAAGCCCTAACAAAACTAACTCGATTACATGGTGAATCTCATCCAACCCACCATCGTCCAACAAACCTACGGAGGAATTACTCACTCCCGGCAGTGAGCATCATGAAATTGGTGATGGAGGATGGTTGATGATGACGAAGACCGAAGATCCCCCTCCCCGGAGGCCCGAACGGGCTCCAGATTTGGCCTCCCGATGAAGAACAGGAGGTGGCGGCGGCTCTGTATCATAAAACGTGATGAAACTTCCTCTCCTATTTTTTCTCCAAAAGTAGGATTTTATAGAGTTTGAATTAGGGCCACTGGAGCCTCGTGGGCCCCACCACCCACTAGGGCGCGCTAGAGGGGGTGGCGCGCCCTGGTGCCTAGTGGGCAGCTGCCCCCCCCTCCAGTGCATCTTGGTTCCATAAATTATTATATATTCCAAAATAATTCTCCAAAAAGATTCGTCCAATTTCGAGAACTTTTATTTCTGCACAAAAACAACATCATGGTAGTTCTGCTGAAAACAGCGTCAGTCCGGGTTAGTTTCATTCAAATCATGCAAATTAGAGTCCAAAACAAGAGCAAAAGCATTAGGAAAAGTAGATACGATGGAGACGTATCAACTCCCCCAAGCTTAACTGATTGCTTGTCCTCAAGCAATTTAGTTGACAAACTGAAAGTGATAAAGAGAAACTTTTACGAACTCTTGTTTTCTTGTATCAATATGTATGCTTAAATAGCACCTAGGTTTTCAGCAAAGATCATAACTAACATCCAAGCAATAACTCTTAGAAATTATATTCAGTCGTATCAATGGCATAATCAACTAGTGAGCAATAATAAAATATTTCAAATTTCAACACTTTGTCAAAACAATCGTGAAATAATATGACAATAATGCTATCTCGCTAGCCCTTTCTCAGACTGCAAAACATAAATGCAGAGCACCTCCAAAGTTCAAGCAGCGACTAAACATTGTAATTCATGGTAGAAGAGATCTAGTCATGATGCATTCAACATTAATTATACACAATGCATGAGGATGACAATAATGCTCTCAGGATTGGTGCTTGTTTGAGAAGGTGATGACTCCACATAAACGTAAAATAACATAAAAGTAAATAGATAGGCCCTTCGCTAAGGGGAGCAGGGATTTGCAGAGGTGCTAGAGCTCAAGGTTTAAATCAGAGATAAATATATTTTTGGGAGGCATACCCTTCCTGTCAACGTTACGACCAAGAGTTTTCATTATCTTCCATGCTAAACACATTAACGGCGGTTCCCAAGCAATAAAAGTAAAGTTTACTCCTCCTCCACCAACTAACACAAGCCGTGGCTAGCCGAATCCTCGGGTGCCCTCCATACCAACAACAGTCCGGGGGAGATTTGTTTAATTATTTGTAGTTTTTGGTTTCGGGACTGGATCCCTTTTTACCATCCCCTCTCGTGTAAGGATGAGTGAATAAAAACTCATTATGAGAATAACCCGCTTAGCATGGAAGATACTGACCACCCCCTATCGCTCCATGAGTGGTCCGGGCACATAAAACAGAAGTTCATTTGAATATTTAGAGGTGGCACATGCAAATATACTTAGAATGGTAGGGTAATACCACATATAGGTAGATATAGTGGACTCATCTGGAATAACTTTGGTTTAAGGATTTCGATGCACAAGAAGTATTCCCGCTTAGTACAGGCAAAGGCTAGCAATTAGGTTGAGAAGCGACCAACTAGAGAGCAAAAATGGTCATGATCATGCATTATGAATAATCAACATTGAATACTAGCATGAGTAGGATTTAAACACCATGAATATAAATATCGTGGAGGATATGTTGGTTTTGATTCAACTACATGCATGAACATGTGCCAAGTCAAGCCGCTTGAAACATTTAGAGGAGGATACAATACCATCATACTACATCACAATCATTTTAATGCATGTTGACACTCAAGATAAATCATTATCCACTCCTAGCTACTTAAGCATGGCATGCACAACTATAATCTCTAATTGTCATTGCAAACATGTTTAATCATAATATGTTGAATCATGGATACTGAGTTAAACACATTTACAAAAACGAAAAGAAGTTGAGTTCATACCCGCTTTTCCTGCCACTGTCACTTCATCATATATCGTCATTATTGCTTTCACTTGCACGACCGAATGATATGAAAATAATAATAGTGCAAGAGTGCCCTAGACTAAGCTGGAATCTGCAACATTTTATTCAGAGGGGAAGACAGAATATTTTGGGCTTTTTGTTAGATCAACAACAATGCATATTAAAGCCACTCAACGTTATCATCGTGGTCTTCCCCTTAGTACGACTCAACAAAAGAAAAGAAAAGAATTTCAAAGAAACACACTAAAGTATTTTTGGAGTTTTTAGTTTTCTTGAAGAAAGGAAAGTGAAAACGAGAAAAACTATTTACACTGGAAGGCTCCCAACAAGAAAAAGAAGAACAAAAAATCTTTTTGGGTTTTCTTTCAATACTACAACTAATTAGACTGGAAAGAAAAACCGAAAAGAAGCGAGAATTTTTTTTCGGTTTTCTCAAAGTTTTTTTTTCAAGCACACAAGTAAAACTAACATGGATAATACAATGAAAAGTGTGAACACCGACAACTAAAATGAAATGTGTGAACATGAATGTAATGTTGGTGGAAATAAGTACTCCGCCAGGCTTAGTATTTTGGCCTAGCTTGGTAATCACCACCCATCGCCTGGATAATAGTCAGAATGATAGCTCGTGGAGGCTCTTGGTGCGCCTCCTCAGCCTGGCGGGTAGCTTCTACTACTGCGTTGTACTCACACGCCTCTCTCTCAAGAATGTAATATCTTCCTTTTCCCTGATAATCAAAGTGTCGGTGTCAAAACCGGAAGATCTCGGCAGGGGGTCCTGAACTGTGCGTCTGAGGATCGATGGTAACAAGGGACAAGTGGGGCACAATGTTTACCCAGGTTCAGGCCCACTTAATGGAGGTAAAACTGAAAGTGCAAGTGGCACTTATACTACATATTGGTGTGATGACAATGTGGTTAGTTGAACTAATATCGGTTACTAAAGTTTATCTCAGGATATTGGTTCCAAGTGCTTCATGATGGAGATGTGCGACCCCCCCCCCCCAATTCAAAAAGGTCAAAGGCATGGTCTTCCGGTGAATTGAAGGTTTAGTTTCTGGTTTGCTTCGAGTCGTAGGAAAGACCGCACTATTAAGAGGGGTTTGTGTGGATGAAAGTTGTGTGGGAATGCCATTGCCGAACCATATACACTAGCCTACCCATTCCTACCACCAAAAATCCTAGTGTGTGTGCTTGTGGTACTTAGATAGCTTGTGGCAGAAAGTTACTGGGTACCCATGCGCACGGGGTCTTTAGACGCCCGTGCGCATGGGGTACTGGGTAACTCTCTGGGTACCCCGTGCACACGGGGTCTTTTGACCCCCGTGCGCACTGGGTACTGCGTAAACTCTCTGGGTACCCTGTTCGCACGGGGTCTTTTTGTGACGCCCGGATAATTAAGCTACAGTGAACCTCTGCTAATGATGCCACGTCACTTCGATTACTGTTGCTAATCTCACGTTAGTTCGAAACCGATTTAAATTCAAAGTCAAAATCAAGCAAACAATTAAAGGTTTTCAAATATTAAAACTAAAATGTTCGGTTGGTGCCAAATAATGCATAGGTAATTATAGTCGAGAAACCACACTTTTATAAAATGTTTAAGTAAACTAAAATGAATAAAACAGTAGCTAAACCAATTAAATAAATGCCTTTTGAATTTTATAAAATATTAACTATTTTGTTCAGGGGTAAAACTTTTTAAGACAATAGTTGGAATTGTAACTCCATTTTAGCTGTGGGTTTTATTTTTGTAAAACTATAAAGTATTAAAGAAATAAAAGCAAACAGAAAAGACAAAAGGGAAAATAAAACAAAAAGAAAAAGAAAACCCCCTAGGCTAGTTGGGCCTCGGCCCAGCCAGTGGCCTGCCAGGCCGGCCCACTCCCTCCCCTGGCCTATAACCCCCTGGGGGCACCGAACCCTAGCCCGATCCCCATTCCCCCCTCGCACTCCTCTCTCTCCCTCCTCTGCCCGATCTGGATCGGGGCAAACCCAGATCCCATCGGCCCGACGCCGCCGTCGATCCCCGCGGCCACTACGCCGGGCCCCCCCTCGCCGGGACGCCCTCCCGCCTCTGCGCGAATGCCCCCGACGCCCTGCGCCCGCCCGTCGCCGTCCACCGCCGCCTGGAGCTCCGCGAGCCCCACCGGAGCCACCCCGTCGCCCCCTTGCCGTCACCATCGCCTGGAGGACCACCTCGCCGGCCTGCTTCCTCCTCCCCGCTGCCCCGTACCCCTACAACTCCCCCCGTGAGCTCCCCCCTCTCCTCCTCCGCTCTCTCTCTCGCAACCGCCCGTGCGACCATGTCACCGCGCCCCTGCTCCTGGCCGTGCCGAAGCGCACGCGCGAACCGCGCCCGTGGCGACCCCCATTGCACCCTTGGGGCGCGTTGATGTCGCCTCCCCACTCCGTCGCTCCGGCCATCCTTGCCTTCTCGCACCACCACCGCGGCCATCTACGCGTGTGCGCGTCCGGCGCCCGCACTCACGGCGCCCCGCCCGCGCGGCCTTGCGCCTTGCTGCCGCTTGTGCGATGGCCGCCGGCGCCTACCGCGCTCCCCCGCACCTGCCAAAGGCCGCCACTGCTCGTCTTGCCGGCATGTGTGCCCCGCAGCTCCCCGCACCCGGCGCTGCTCCTGACGTCGCCGGCCACCGAGGCCCCCAGGCGCGCTCGCCCTCGCCTCTCCTGGCGTCGGGTGCGAGCACCCGCACCAGTTCGCCCGTCGCCCGCTTTCCCCTCGCCCGCTCGGGCGGCGCCCGTTGGCCGACCCGCTATGGCCCCTAGGGCAAATGACAGATGGGCCCCACGCCCATAACGTTTTTATATAAAATAGTTAAATAAAATAGTAATTAAAAAATTAAAAATAATAATAAATAAATAATAAAGATAATTAATTAAGATAATTAATTAACTTAATTAATCCTATTAATATTAACTAATTAAGATTAATTAACCTAATAACTAATTAACCTAATTAACTACTGTTAATTAGCTAACAGCCCCTGACAGGTGGGACCCACCTGTCAGGTTGACCAGGTCAACGGTCAACGTTGACTGCTGACGTCATGCTGATGGGTCCCACCTCCATTAGAATTTAAAATTTAATATAAAATAAACCGTAGCTCGGATGGAAAAACTTTGTACATGAAAGTTGCTCAGAACGACGAGACGAATCCGAATATGTAGTCTGTTTGTCAGCCACACGTTCCTAGCATAGCGAACATGGAACTTTCCCCCTCCAGTCCGTCTGTCCGAAAACGCGAAACATCAGGAATACTTTCCCGGATGTTCCCCCCCTTCGCCGGTACCACCTACTGCCGCGTTAGGGCACACCTAGCACCGCTCATTATCATGTCACGCATCGTCATGCTTATGTTTGCATTGTATTTACTGTTTCTTCCCCCCTTCTCTCCGGTAGACTACGGGACCGACGCTGCTGCTGTCCAGTTCGACTACGGAGTTAACGACCCCTCCTACTTGCCAGAGCAACCAGGCAAGCCCCCCCCTTGATCAACAGATATCGCCTATTCTTCTCTCTACTGCTTGCATTAGAGTAGTGTAGCATGTTACTGCTTTCGTTAATCCTATTCTGATGCATAGTCTGTCATTGTTTCTACAGTTGTTACCCTTACCTGCCATCCTACTGCTTAGTATAGGATGCTAGTGTTCCATCAGTGGCCCTACACTCTTGTCCGTCTGCCTTGCTATACTACTGGGTCGTGATCACTTCGAGAGGTGATCACGGGTATATACTATATACTTTATATACATGACACATGTGGTGACTAAAGTTGGGTCGGCTCCTTGAGTACCCGCAAGTGATTCTGATGAGGGGGCTGAAAGGACAGGTGGCTCCATCCCGGTAGAGGTGGGCCTGGGTTCCTGACGGCCCCCGACTGTTACTTTGTGGCGGAGCGACAGGGCAGGTTGAGACCACCTAGGAGAGAGGTGGGCCTGGCCCTGGTCGGCGTTCGCGGATACTTAACACGCTTAACGAGATCTTGGTATTTGATCTGAGTCTGGCCATTTGGTCTATACGCACTAACCAACTACACGGGAACAGTTATGGGCACTCGACGTCGTGGTATCAGCCGAAGCTCTTTTTGACGTCAGCGACTGAGTGGCGCGCGCCGCATTGGACCATAAGCTCGCGCTTGTATTAAGGGGGCTAGGTCTGCTTCCGGCCGCGTACGCAACGTGCAGGTGTGCAATGGGCGATGGGCCCAGACCCCTGCGCGCATAGGGTTTAGACCGGTGTGCTGACCTCTCTGTTGAGCCTAGGTAGGGCTGCGACGTGTTGATCTTACGAGGCCAGGCATGACCCAGAAAAGTGTGTCTGGCCAAATGGGATCGAGCGTGTTGGGTTATGTGGTGCACCCCTGCAGGGAAGTTTATCTATTCGAATAGCCGTGTCCCTCGGTAAAAGGACGACCCAGAGTTGTACCTTGACCTTATGACAACTAGAACCGGATACTTAATAAAATACACCCTTCCAAGTGCCAGATACAACCCGGTGATCGCTCTCTAACAGGGCGACGAGGAGGGGATCGCCGGGTAGGATTATGCTATGCGATGCTACTTGGTGAACTTACCATCTACTCTCTCCTACATGCTGCAAGATGGAGGTGGCCAGAAGCGTTGTCTTCGGCAAGATGAGCTATCCCCCTCTTATTCTGGCATTCTGTAGTTCAGTCCACCAATATGGCCCTTTACACATATACCCATGCATATGTAGTGTAGATCCTTGCTTGCGAGTACTTTGGATGAGTACTCACGGTTGCTTTTTCCTTCTTTTCCCCCTTTCCATTCTACCTGGTTGTCGCAACCAGATGCTGGAGTCCAGGAGCTAGAGATCCCGAGGATGATTCTACATGGAGTTCGGCTTCGAGGAGTAGTTAGGAGGTCCCAGGCAGGAGGCCTTGCCTTTTCGATCGTTGCTACTTTTGTGCTAGCCTTCTTAAGGCAAACTTGTTTAACTTATGTCTGTACCCAGATATTGTTGCTTCCGTTGACTCATCTATGATCGAGCACTTGTATTCGAGCCCTCGAGGCCCCTGGCTTGTATTATGATGCTTGTATGACTTATTTATGTTTTAGAGTTGTGTTGTGATATCTTCCCGTGAGTCCCTGATCTTGATCGTACACATTTGCGTGCATGATTAGTGTACGGTCAAATCGGGGGCGTCACACTTTTGACCCCCGTGCACATGGGGTGTGTTGGAGATCGTTGCAGAAATTAAAAAAAATTCTACACATCACCAAGAACAATCTATGGAGTCTTCTAGCAACAAGAGGGAAAAGAGTGCATCTACATACCCTTGTAGATCGCGAGCGGAAGCGTTCAAGTGAACGGGGTTGATGGAGTCGTACTCGTCGTGATCCAAATCACCGATGACCGAGCGCCGAACGGACGGCACCTCCGCGTTCAACACACGTACGGTTGGGGAAGACGTCTCCTCCTTCTTGATCCAGCAAGGGGAGGGAGAGGTTGATGGAGATCCAGCAGCACGACGGCGTGGTGGTGGAAGCAGCGGGGATCTCGGCAGGGCTTCGCCAAGCTCAGCGAGAGGGAGAGGTGTCACGGGAGGGAGAGGGAGGCGCCAGGGGCTTGGTGTGCTGCTCCCATGCGCCTCCCCATTATATATAGGGGTGGAGGGGGCTGGTTTCTTGCCCTCCAAGTCCATTGGGGCGTTGGCAAAGGTGGGGGAAAGAAATCCCATCATTTCCCTTCCCCACCGATTGTTATCCCCCTTTTTTAGGGATCTTGATCTTATCCCTTCGGGATATGATCTTATTCCTTCTAAGGTGGGATCTTGGTGCGCCTTGACCAGGGGTGTGGGGCCTTGCCCCCACTACCCACGTTCATGTGGGTCCCCCATGCAGGTGGGCCCCACTTCGGAACCTTCTAGAACCTTCCCGGTACAATACCGAAAAATCCCGAACATTTTCCGGTGGCCAAAATAGGACTTCCCATATATAAATCTTTACCTTCGGACAATTCCGGAACTCCTCGTGACGTCCGGGATCTCATCCGGGACTCCGAACAACTTTCGTTTAACCGCATACTAATATCTCTACAACTCTAGCGTCACCGAACCTTAAGTGTGTAGACCCTACGGGTTCGGGAGACATGCAGACATGACCGAGACGACTCTCCGGTCAATAACCAACAGCGGGATCTGGATACCCATGTTGGCTCCCACATGTTCCACGATGATCTCATCGGATGAACGACGATGTCGAGGATTCAATCAATCCCGTATACAATTCCCTTTGTCAATCGGTACGTTACTTGCCCGAGATTCGATCGTCGGTATCCCAATACCTTGTTCAATCTCGTTACCGGCAAGTCTCTTTACTCGTACCGTAATGCATGATCCCGTGACCAAACACTTGGTCACATTGAGCTCATTATGATGATGCATTACCGAGTGGGCCCAGAGATACCTCTCCGTCATAAGGAGTGACAAATCCCAGTCTCGATTCGTGCCAACCCAACAGACACTTTCGGAGATACCCGTAGTGCACCTTTATAGCCACCCAGTAACGTTGTGACGTTTGGCACACCCAAAGCACTCCTATGGTATTCGGGAGTTGCACAATCTCATGGGTCTAAGGAAATGATACTTGACATTTGGAAAAGCTCTAGCAAACGAACTACACGATCTTGTGCTATTCTTAGGATTGGGTCTTGTCCATCACATCATTCTCCTAATGATGTGATCCCATTATCAATGAGATCCAATGTCCATAGTCAGGAAACCATGACTATCTGTTGATCAACGAGCTAGTCAACTAGAGGCTCACTAGGGACATGTTGTGGTCTATGTATTCACACATGTATTACGATTTCCGGATAACACAATTATAGCATGAACAATAGACAATTATCATGAACAAGGAAATATAATAATAACCATTTTATTATTCCCTCTAGGGCATATTTCCAACAGTCTCCCACTTGCACTAGAGTCAATAATCTAGTTACATTGTGATGAATCGAACACCCATAGAGTTCTGGTGTTGATCATGTTTTGCTCTTGGGAGAGGTTTAGTCAACGGATCTGCTACATTCAGGTCCGTATGTACTTTACAAATATCTCTGTCTCCATTTTGAACATTTTCACGAATGGAGTTGAAGCGACGCTTGATATGCCTGGTCTTCCTGTGAAACCTGGGCTCCTTGGCAAGGGCAATAGCTTCAGTGTTGTCACAGAAGAGAGTCATCGGGCCCGACGCATTGGGAATAACTCCTAGGTCGGTAATGAACTCCTTCACCTAGATTGCTTCTTGTGCTGCCTCTGAGGCCGCCATGTATTCCGCTTCACATGTAGATCCCGCCACAACGCTTTGCTTGCAACTGCACCAGCTTACTGCCCCACCATTCAAAATATACACGTATCCGGTTTGTGACTTATAGTCATCCAGATCTGTGTCGAAACTAGCATCGACGTAACCCTTTACGATGAGCTCTTCGTCACCTCCATAAACGAGAAACATATCCTTAGTCCTCTTCAGGTACTTCAGGATATTCTTGACCGCTGTCTAGTGTTCCATGCCGGGATTACTTTGGTACCTTCCTACCGAACTTACGGCAAGGTTTACATCAGGTCTGGTACACAGCATGGCATACATAATAGACCCTATGGCCAAGGCATAGGGGACGACACTCATCTTTTCTCTATCTTCTGCCGCGGTCGGGCATTGAGCCGTGCTCAATTGCACACCTTGCAATACAGGCAAGAACCCCTTCTTGGACTGATCCATATTGAACTTCTTCAATATCTTGTCAAGGTACGTACTTTGTGAAAGACCAATGAGGCGTCTTGATCTATCTCTATAGATCTGGATGCCTAATATATAAGCAGCTTCTCCAAGGTCCTTCATTGAAAAACACTTGTTCAAGTAGGCCTTTATGCTTCCCAAGAATTCTATATCATTTCCCATCAACAGTATGTCATCCACATATAATATGAGAAATGCTACAGAGCTCCCACTCACTTTTTTGTAAACAGAGGCTTCTCCATAAGTCTGTGTAAACCCAAACGCTTTGATCATCTCATCAAATCGAATGTTCCAACTCCAAGATGCTTGCACCAGCCCATAGATAGAGCGCTGGAGCTTGCATACCTTGTTAGCATTCTTAGGATCGACAAAACCTTCCGGCTGCATCATATACAATTCTTCCTTAAGAAAGCCATTAAGGAATGCCGTTTTGACGTCCATTTGCCATATCTCATAATCATAGTATGCGGCAATTGCTAACATGATTCGGACGGACTTCAGCTTCGCTACGGGTGAGAAAGTCTCATCGTAGTCAACCCCTTGAACTTGTCGATAACCCTTAGCGACAAGTCGAGCTTTATAGATGGTAACATTACCATCCGCGTCTGTCTTCTTCTTAAAGATCCATTTGTTTTCTATCGCTCGCCGATCATCGGGCAAGTCTGTCAAAGTCCACACTTTGTTTTCATACATGGATCCTATCTCGGATTGCATGGCTTCAAGCCATTTGTCGGAATCTGGGCCCGCCATTGCTTCTTCATAGTTCGAAGGTTCACCGTTGTCTAACAACATGATTTCCAAGACAGGATTGCCGTACCACTCTGGCGCGGAACGTGTCATTGTGGACCTACGAAGTTCAGTAGGAGCTTGATCCGAAGTACCTTGATCATCATCATCATTAACTTCCTCTCTAGTCGGTGCAGGCACCACGGGAACATCTTCCTGAGCTGCGCTACTTTCCGGTTCAAGAGGTAGTACTTCATCAAGTTCCACTTTCCTCCCACTTACTTCTTTCGAGAGAAACTCTTTCTCCAGAAAGGACCCGTTCTTGGCAACAAAGATCTTGCCTTAGGATCTGAGGTAGAAGGTATACCCAATGGTTTCCTTAGGGTATCCTATGAAGACGCATTTTTCCGACTTGGGTTTGAGCTTTTCAGGTTGAAGTTTCTTGACATAAGCATCGCATCCCCAATCTTTTAGAATGACAACTTAGGTTTCTTCCCAAACCATAATTCATACGGTGTCGTCTCAACGGATTTCGACGGAGCCCTATTTAAAATGAATGCGGCAGTCTCTAAAGCATAGCCCCAAAATGAGAGGTAGATCGGTAAGAGACATCATAGATCACACCATATCCAATAGAGTGCGATTACGACGTTCGGACACACCATTTCGCTGAGGTGTTCCAGGCGGAGTGAGTTGTGAAACTATTCCACATTTCCTTAAGTGTGTGCCAAATTCGTGACTCAAATATTCCCCTCCATGATCTGATCGTAAGAACTTTATTTTTCTGTCACGTTGATTCTCAACCTCACTCGGAAATTCCTTGAACTTTTCAAAGGTCTCAGACTTGTGTTTCATTAGGTAGACATACCCATATCTACTCAAGTCATCAGTGCGAGTGAGAACATAACGATAGCCACCGCGAGCCTCAACACTCATTGGACCGCACA
Source organism: Aegilops tauschii subsp. strangulata (assembly GCF_002575655.3). Classification (NCBI taxonomy): domain Eukaryota; kingdom Viridiplantae; phylum Streptophyta; class Magnoliopsida; order Poales; family Poaceae; genus Aegilops; species Aegilops tauschii. The sequence continues at coordinate 284,806,382 of NC_053037.3, forward strand.
CATCAGTATGTATGATTTCCAATATGTTGGTTGCTCGCTCCATTGTTCCGGAGAACGGAGTCTTGGTCATCTTACCCATGAGGCATGGTTCGCACGTGTCAAATGATTCGTAATCAAGAGACTCCAAAAGTCCATCTGCATGGAGCTTCTTCATGCGTTTGACACCAATGTGACCAAGACGGCAGTGCCACAAGTATGTGGGACTATCATTATCAACCTTACATCTTTTGGTATTCACACTATGAATATGTGTAACACTACGTTCGAGATTCATTAAGAATAAACCATTAACCAGTGGGGCATGACCATAAAACATATCTCTCATATAAATAGAACAACCATTATTCTCGGATTTAAATGAGTAGCCATCTCGAATTAAACGAGATCCTGATACAATGTTCATGCTCAAAGCTGGCACTAAATAACAATTATTGAGGTTTAAAACTAATCCCGTAGGTAAATGTAGAGGTAGCGTGCCGACGGCTATCACATCGACCTTGGAACCATTCCCGACGCGCATCGTCACCTCGTCCTTTGCCAGTCTCCGTTTATTCCGCAGCTCCTGCTTTGAGTTACAAATATGAGCAACCGCACCGGTATCAAATACCCAGGAGCTACTACGAGTGCTGGTAAGGTACACATCAATAACATGTATATCACATATACCTTTGGTGTTGCCGGCCTTCTTGTCCGCCAAGTACTTGGGGCAGTTCCGCTTCCAGTGACCACTTCCCTTGCAATAAAAGCACTCAGTACCAGGCTTGGGTCCATTCTTTGGCTTCTTCCCGGCAACTGGCTTACCGGGCGCGGCAACTCCCTTGTCGTCCTTCTTGAAGTTCTTCTTACCCTTGCCTTTCTTGAACTTAGTGGTTTTATTCACCATCAACACTTGATGTTCCTTTTTGATCTCCACCTCCGCTGATTTCAGCATTGAATATACCTCAGGAATGGTCTTTTCCATCCCCTGCATATTGAAGTTCATCACAAAGCTCTTGTAGCTCGGTGGAAGCGACTGAAGGATTCTGTGAATGACCGCGTCATCCAGGAGATTAACTCCCAGCTAAGTCAAGCGGTTGTGTAACCCAGACATTTTGAGTATGTGCTCACTGACAGAACTATTTTCCTCCTTCTTACAACTGAAGAACTTGTCGGAGACTTCATATCTCTCGACCCGGGCATGAGCTTGGAAAACCATTTTCAGCTCTTCGAACATCTCATATGCTCCGTGTTGCTCAAAACGCTTTTGAAGCCCCGGTTCTAAGCTGTAAAGCATGCCGCACTGAACGAGGGAGTAATCATCAGCACGCTGCTGCCAAGCGTTCATAACGTCTTGGTTCTCTGGGATGGGTGCGTCACCTAGCGGTGTTTCTAGGACATAATCTTTCTTGGCAGCAATGAGGATGATCCTCAGGTTCCGGACCCAGTCCGTATAGTTGCTGCCATCATCTTTCAGTTTGGTTTTCTCTAGGAACGCGTTGAAGTTGAGGGCAACATTAGCGTGGGCCATTTGATCTACAAGACATATTGTAAAGATTTTAGACTAAGTTCATGATAATTAAGTTCATCTAATCAAATTATTCAATGAACTCCCACTCAGATAGACATCCCTCTAGTCATCTAAGTGAAACATGATCCGAGTCAACTAGGCCGTGTCCGATCATCACGTGAGACGGACTAGTCAACATCGGTGAACATCTTCATGTTGATCATATCTTCTATACGACTCATGTTCGACCTTTCGGTCTCTTGTGTTCCGAGGCCATGTCTGTACATGCTAGGCTCGTCAAGTCAACCTAAGTGTTTTGCATGTGTAAATCTGTCTTACACCCATTGTATGTGAACGTTCGAATCTATCACACCCGATCATCACGTGGTGCTTCGAAACAACAGACTTTCGCAACGGCGCACAGTTAGGGGGAACACTTTCTTGAAATTATTCTAAGGGATCATCTTACTTACTACCGTCGTACTAAGCAAATAAGAAGAAAAATATGATAAACATCACATGCAATCAAATAGTGACATGATATGGCCAGTATCATATTGCTCCTTTGATCTCCATCTTCGGGGCGCCATGATCATCTTCGTCACCGGCATGACACCATGATCTCCATCATCGTGTCTTCATGAAGTTGTCACGCCAACGATTACTTTTACTTCTATGGCTAACGTGTTTAGCAATAAAGTAAAGTAATTTACATGGCGTTATTCAATGACACACAGGTCATACAAAAATAAAGACAACTCCCATGGCTCCTGCCGGTTGTCATACTCATCGACATGCAAGTCGTGATTCCTATTACAAGAACATGATCAATCTCATACATCACATATATTTCATTCATCACATCCTTTTGGCCATATCACATCACAAGGCATATGCTGCAAAAACAAGTTAGACGTCCTCTAATTGTTGTTGCATGTTTTTACGTGGCTTCTATAGGTTTCTAGCAAGAACGTTTCTTACCTACATAAAACCACAACGTGATATGCCCATTTCTATTTACCCTTCATAAGGACCCTTTTCATCGAATCCGATCCGACTAAAGTGCGAGAGACAGACACCCGCTAGCCACCTTATGCAACTAGTGCATGTCAGTCGGTGGAACATGTCTCACGTAAGCGCACGTGCAAGGTCGGTCCGGGAGCTGTTGATTCTAGCCTTGCCCCCACTACCCACGTTCATGTGGGTCCCCCCATGCAGGTGGGCCCCACTTCGGAACCTTCTAGAACCTTCCCAGTACAATACCGAAAAATCCCGAACATTTTTCGGTGGCCAAAATAGGACTTCCCATATATAAATCTTTACCTCCGGAACTCCTCGTGACGTCCGGGATCTCATCCGGGACTCCGAACAACTTTCGGTTAACCGCATACTAGTATCTCTACAACCCTAGCGTCACCGAACCTTAAGTGTGTAGACCCTACGGGTTCGGGAGACATGCAGACATGACCGAGACGACTCTCCGGTCAATAACCAACAGCGGGATCTGGATACCCATGTTGGCTCCCACATGTTCCACGATGATCTCATCGGATGAACCACGATGTCGAGGATTCAATCAATCCCGTATACAATTCCCTTTGTCAATCGGTACGTTACTTGCCCGAGATTCGATCGTCGGTATCCCAATACCTTGTTCAATCTCGTTACCGGCAAGTCACTTTACTCGTACCAGAATGCATGATCCCGTGACCAAACACTTGGTCACATTGAGCTCATTATGATGATGCATTACCGAGTGGGCCCAGAGATACCTCTCCGTCGTACGGAGTGACAAATCCCAGTCTCGATTCGTGCCAACCCAACAAACACTTTCGGAGATACCCGTAGTGCACCTTTATAGCCACCCAGTTACGTTGTGACGTTTGGCACACCCGAAGAACTCCTATGGTATCCGGGAGTTGCACAATCTCATGGTCTAAGGAAATGATACTTGACATTTGGAAAAGCTCTAGCAAACGAACTACACGATCTTGTGCTATGCTTAGGATTGGGTCTTGTCCATCACATCATTCTCCTAATGATGTGATCCCGTTATCAATGAGATCCAATGTCTATAGTGAGGAAACCATGACTATCTGTTGATCAACGAGCTAGTCAACTAGAGTCTCACTAGGGACATGTTGTGGTCTAAGTATTCACACATGTATTACGATTTTCGAATAACACAATTATAGCATGAACAATAGACAATTATCATGAACAAGGAAATATAATAATAACCATTTTATTATTGCCTCTAGGGCATATTTCCAACAGGGTGGTGTGAAAGTCTCTGAGTACCCCGTGCGCATGGGGTCCAACGGGCAGAAAGCCCCACCCGGCGAAGAACACTATATAAAGCCCCTTCTTCCTCCTCCAACCTCTAATGCTAATGTGAGCTCCACCATTGCTACACCTCATTTTGCTCAATACTCTCAATCCCTCCACCCAAACTTGTTGAAACTTTGGGGACTGGGAGAGCAAGACCCGATCTACATCTTGACCAAACCAAAACGCGTTCCCCGCAACTTTTCTTCCCCATTGACTTGTTACTCTTGGAGCTTGGGCTCCTAGGCGGTTAGAAGTTCCTCCGGAAGCTTCCTTGCATGTGGTGTGCTCCGGAGAAGTTTGTAAAGGTGTGGTAGTCGCCTTCAAGACCAACCCTGAGTGATTCGAGGCTCATCCGTTGGGCTCACTGGAAGGAGATTATGGTCAGCCTTCGATGGCGTTCCGCTAGCTTTGGCTCCGGTACCGCTCCAAATGGAGAGTAGCGCTTCCCCAAGGAAGAGTGAACTTCGGGATAGAATCCGCGTCCTTGTCTCACATGTGCTTAATCCTTTCCCGCACCTTACTTTTCTCTGTATGCTTGATGGCTTGCTACTTAGTTTGTTGCCTAGCTTTTTAGCTTGGAGCTTGCTTGTCATATAGGTTGCATTCACCTAGTTGCATAACTAGTGAACCCTTTTTTTATCCGCTAAGCCTTAAAATTGACAAGAAATATTAAAAATTTGTAGCCTCGTATTCAGCCCCCCTCTAGTCAATCGTATCGATCCTTTCAATTGGTATCAAAGCCTCGCTCTCTAATATAAAGTTTTACAACCTTAGAGGATATGGTCGATCTAGGGAACGTGGGAGCTGGCACACCCGTTGTGGAGGATGGTCAAAACCTACCCCCCGCCACGCCCGAGGCACTTGGTGCCCCGGTCGTTTCTCCCCCCACTCCTATTGACCCGGGTGCCCCTTTGACCGTGGCCGATATTCTTTCAATGTTTGCGGACCTCAAAGCCTCTATGTTGAAAGAAGTTCGGTCCTCGGTCAAGGAGGAAATTGATGCTCGCTTAACGCCATCAACATCCGCATCAAACTCATTTGATCCAAATGACATTCATGATGCGCATCACTCGAGAGAACCTCTTGCATCTCCGGCTCGTACTCAAGTTCCCAAGTACAATGCCGTGGAACCCTTTTACTCACCTCAACCTTTGCAACATCCTCGCATTAATCCTGTTGGGCCTCCGCCCCCTTTGTAAGCTAATGTGTTTGCTAAGTGGAAGCTAGATATGGAGTCTTACATGCACAGTGCTTCAACTCAACTATGGTGGATTGTGGTCAATGGATTCAACCTCAAGGACCCAATGAATCTCACTCCAAGAGAAGCGGTTGATGACTAACTCAATGCAACCGCACACAACGTGTTGCGCACCGCTGTGACCGAAGACTGTAGTGACTCCATTGCTCTCCTTAAAACCGCATAGGAAATATGGGATTGCCTTGAGGAGGCTCTCGAAGGAGATGGAGAAATTCGAAGATCTCAACCGGCTTTGCTCAAGCAAGAAGTCAATCTCTTTGTGAGGAATGAGGGTGAGTCCGCGGGAGAGGTCTACCGAAGATTGAAGTACCTTGTGCTCAACTTGAGAACGTTTGAGTGCACTTGGGCAAATGATGACTTCATCAAGGACAAGTTCATAGATGCTATGGTTCTCACAGAACATACCATGGTCACGAAGGAAGAAATGAGCCACTTTTGTAAGCTTGTCAATGACAACGAAGATAGCATCATTTCCGCGCTTGGACTTGGGAAATCCAATCATGAAGTCCATTTCGATATGATCAAACTTCCATTCTGGAATAGCAAGAGGTTGGAGGAGACCAGCTGGTCGTTGGTGTTCTGCTTTCACCCTTCTGCAGATGTCACATTCATTCACGAATTGAGCAATTTCTCGCTTCATTCGAGTCCACCAATACGACTGCTTGAGGTCATGGTACATCTTCGTACTTCCAGGATGAATGGAAAGAAGAGAATTGTGTGCTTCGTTCATTATGACCTTCCTTAGATCACCTTTAGGAACCACAATCCGGTCCTCGAAGAATAAAGTGTCTCGGTCATCAATGCGATAGCACTTGTATTTGGAAATGCCCTTGTCAATACCACGTTTCACCTTCTTCACCATGGTATCCAGGAGTTGTGCCTCACGAATTTGATCTTCCAAAGTAGGAGAGACTAGGAGGTTGGCAAGAAAGCCTTGAGGAACAACTTGGAGATTCAGTTTGCGGAAAGCTTCGCAAAGATCCGGTTGAAATGGCTTGACAATTAAGTTGTTGCAATAAGCCTTTCTGCTCAAAGCATCTGCAATCACATTCGCCTTGCCAGGAGTATATTCAATACTTGGATTGTACTCTTGAATCATTTCGACCCATCGAGTTTGCCTGAGGTTGAGGTTGGGCTGAGTGAAGATGTACTTGAGACTCTTGTGATCGGTGAATATGTCCACTTTCCTTCCCAACAAGAGATGTCTCCATGTTATTAATGCATGGACAACTGCCGCCAACTCAAGATCGTGAGTGGGGTAGTTCTTTTCGTTGGGCTTCAACTGACGAGAGGTATAGGCCACAACTTTCTTCTCTTGCATTAACATAGCACCGAGACCTTGAAGAGAAGCATCACAGAAAACTTCAAATGGCTTGGATTCGTCAGGAGGAGTTAAGACAGGAGCTGCGATGAGTTTCTCTTTGAGAGTGTTGAAAGCAATGTCACACTCAGGAGTCCAGACATACTTCACATGCTTCTGGAGGAGGTTGGAAAGAGGCTTTGCAATCTTTGAGAAATTCTCAACGAATCTTCGGCAATAGCTTGCAAGACCAAGGAAACTGTGGAGCTGCTTGACATTCGGAGGAGGTTCCCAATTCACAATTGCAGACACCTTCTCGGGATTAACAGCGATGCCCTTGGCGGAGATGATGTGACCAAGGTAAAGAACTTCATCAAGCCAAAACTCACATTTGGAAAACTTCGCATAGAATTGATACTCTCTGAGCTTGTCGAGCACCAATCGCAAATGTTTGGCATGATCTTTCTTATTCTTGGAGAAGACCAAGATAGCATCGAGATACACCAGGACGAATTCATTGGTGTAGGGGTTGAAGATGAAGTTCATCATTCGAGAGAATGTTGGAGGAGCATTGACAAGGCCGAAAGACATGACAGTATATTCATAAGAACCAAAACTTGTTCTGAATGCTGTCTTGGGGATATCTTGTTCACGAATGCGAATCTGATGATAACCCATTTGAAGGTCAAGCTTGGAGAATACTTTAGCACCCTTAAGTTGCTCGAATAGCTCATTGATGTTGGGAAGTGGATACTTGTTCTTGATTGTCTTCTTGTTCAATGGACGGTAATCGACGCACAGTCGGTCCGTGCCATCCTTCTTCTAGACAAAAAGAACTCCACAACCCCATGGAGATGAACTCGGTCTGATCAAACCCAGACGCTCTTGTTCATCGAGCTGTTTCTTCAATTCTTTCAGCTCCTTGGGTCCAAGCTTATATGAACGCTTGCAAACGGGTTCCGTGCCAGGCTCAAGATCGATAACGAACTCGACTGGCCGGTGAGGAGGCATACCCGGAAGCTCTTCTGGAAAGACATCATGGTACTCACAAACGACTGGAATCTGAGAGATTGCGTCTAGCTCGCCCTTCTCATTGAGAGAGAATAACCGAATGGTCTCATCACGAGCGGCATAGATGATCACATCATCAGAAGAGTGTGTCAATTGAATTTCCCTGGCAGCACAATCAAGTCGAGCCTTGTGCTTAGAAAGCCAGTCCATCCCGAGAATTAGATCGATATCAGAGTCGCCAAGAACAAAAGGTTTAGACAGAAATTTATAGTTGCCCATCTTGATAGAAACATCCAGAATCATTGTGGTAGCCCTCATAGAAGAGCCCGGAGAAACAACTCCCATGGGCTTTTCCAACATTTCCGAAATGAAATCATGCTTTGCAACAAATGATCTTGACATGAAACAATGCGATGCACCAGTGTCAAAAAGAACTTTTGCAGGAAAGTCGTTAATAGGAAGATTACCCATTATCACATCAGTAGATTCCTCCACTTGAGCTGCATTCATCATGTTCACCTTTGCAGACTTGGGATTATGCTTGACCACTGCATTGCTGGAAGATCTCACAGGAGGAGGAGGCGGAAGGCGCCTTTGGTTGAAGCACTTGTTAGCATAGTGACCTTTTTGCTGACATTTGTTGCAAGTCACCTCTGAGAGCGGACGATGATAAGGAGCATTAGACCTTGGAGCTTGATTCTGAGACTTGTTCTGATAGCCAGGGTTGGGTGGGTGGGAAGATCCATGGCCACCTTTGTTCTTCTGCTGGAAAGGCTGACGAAACGGAGGAGGAGGAGGCAACCAGAACTTCTGATGCTTAGCAGCCACTAGTGAGGAAGAAGAAGACTGAACTACGTCCCTGACTCTCTTCTTAGAAGCCTCACACTTGAGCTGAGCAGCTTCTTGCTTCAGTGCCATGTTGTAGAATTCATCATACTTGGTCGGCTCAAAAAGCACGAGAGCTAATTGCAGATCTTCTCTAAGACCACCTTTGAATTGATAAATCATGCTCTTTTCATCAGGGACGTCTTTCTTAGCGAAGCGAGCGAGTTTCTGAAACTGGGTATTGTATTGATACACGGACATCCTGCCTTGCTTGAGATTGCGGAACTCTTCACGCTTGCTCTCAACAACACTTTGTGGAATGTGGTGAGCTTTGAAGTCTCGGCGGAAATCATCCTAGGTAATCACACGACCTCCTCTGGAATCTTTGTATTGTTGATACCAGTCGGCAGCTTGATCCTTGAGTTGAAAACAAGCAAACATGACAAAGTCCTCAGGCCTGACATTGCTACATTCAAAATGCTTGTTGATGTCCACGAGCCAATCATCGGCGTCTGTGGCCTCGGCACAGTAGCTGAAAGACTTCGGCTGATTTGCAAGGAACTGGTTGAGGGTAGTGAAGTGAGGCTGATTGTTGCCTTGGCCTTGATTTTCTTGGTTGCCTTGCCCTTGGGTGCGCTCTTGCAAGAGTTGCAAAATCATCTGGGCATTGGAGTTGGGGGCTGCCATGATAGCTTGCCATGCCTCCGGAGGCGGAGGTGGTGGCGGAGGGTTCGCCTGACTCACATCATTGCGTTCCGGATTCTGACGCGTTGGCGGAGCCATCCTGAAGAGGGTGACATCCGTTAGCATCTTGATAGACAGATAGGCAAGTTGAATCAACGGATAGAAATTGCAACATATAGTCTTCACAATAAACATTCGAACGAGGATGAACGGATGAATTCCATAGTAAATCATCACACTTCCATAAGTTGAGAAGCCACTTAGAAAAAGGTATGGAATCAACATTTGACTTCGAAGCAACTCGAATACCACAACTCAAAACAAAACAAAGGATTGGCTTGCAGAATAAGCTGGAACAAACATATGATAGAGATTTCGTCCGAAGTTTTCGTGGTGGGGCCCACACGGGCTCGATCGTACAGCACCATCATGTACAAGGCAGTGCACATGACATACGAAGCGTCCCCGAGTCGGCATAGCCAAGGACTCTTTAAGACACTACGAGACCACTGTAAAACCGACTGTGGATAGGCGGACCACTAGACGTCGAACCCCAATCTCATATCATGCATCTGTCGGAAAGATATCCTAGGAGCTACATGAATTCCCACTTATAAACTCCCGAAACTTTCTGGTTATGCAATCAGGTGTTTGGGATACAGGGGACACAATATATCTCAGCCAAACTAACAATACCTAGATCCAGTTGTATCCATCCTTCAACACATAACCAAGAAACCTTCGGAAATCATTTACCTCAACCTTCGAAAAGCATCCGTTATACGAGTTATGGCAATACTCCCGAACTCCCGCCCCAGTACTGGGTGGCGTCGAGGTGATCTCACCAACAACTGCATAAAAGAGATTTTCGATGTCGGCGAAACTCAGGTATTCCAGAACTGCAACGATAAAATTGTGACGACAACACCTCGGAGCTCAACTCCCCGGGACACTGCCACAACCCCTAAATGTCAGGAGGCACCAAGAACAATGTTCTCGTCACAAAACCATCGGAACGATTCCAAGATACCCGCGTGATCCTAATTTTTTTTATTGAAATTTGAGGAGAGGAGAGTCAAAACTTCTACGTTAGGGGGCCTCACCAGAGTGACGAAGGGACCAAGGAGTAAAAAGAATCCTACTCTCCGATATGTATAATCCTAAGACTCAAAACATTTTTTTTCTAGACTCAACAACGCCAGCGATTCGATCAAGCAGGGGGCTCCTAAGTCGGGGATGGCTCTGATACCAACTTGTAATGCCCACGATGCGGCTATATCTCCCACGTGTCGAGGCATGGCTTGGAGGCATAACCGCATGGTGGTTTTGTCGCAAGAAGGGTCATCTTCACACAATCCCATGTAATGAACAAGAATGGGATAAAGAGTTGGCTTACAGTCGCCACTCCACACAATATAAATTAAACATACATCATTCAGAGTACAATCAAGGTCCGACTACGGAACGAAAATGAAAGAAGACAACCCCAAATGCTAGATCCCTGATCGTCCCAACTGGGCTCCACTACTAATCATCAGGAAACGAAACATAGTATCGACAAAGTTCCTCGTCGAACTCCCACTTGAGCTCGGTTGCGTCACCTGCACTGGTATCGTCGGCACCTGCAACTGTTTTGGTAGAATCTATGATTCATGAGGACTCAGCAATCGCACACCCACGAGATCAAGACTATTTAAGCTTATAGGAAGGAAAGGGGTTCATGTGGTGCAGCTGTGGCAATCACTAAGCATATATGGTGGCTAACATACGCAATTGAGAGCGAGAAGAGAAGCAACGCAACGGTCGCGAAGCTAGAATGATCAAGAAGTGATCCTCAAACTACTTACGTTCATGCATAACTCAAACCGTGTTCACTTCCCGGACTCTGCCGAGAAGAGACCATCACGGCTACACACACGGTTGATGTATTTTAATTAAGTCAAGTGACAAGTTCTCTACAACCGAACATTAAAAAATTCCCATCTGCCACATAACCGCGGGCACGGCTTTCGAAAGATAATACCCTGCAGGGGTGTCCCAACTTAGCCCATCATACGCTCTCACGGTCAACGAAGGATATTCCTTCTCCCGGGAAGACCCGATCAGTCTCGGAATCCCGGTTTACAAGACATTTCGACAATGGTAAAACAAGACCAGCAAGACCACCCGCTGTGCCGACAAATCCCGATAGGAGCTGCACATATCTCGTTCTCAGGGCACACCGGATAAGCTAAGCGTACAGGTACCGACATAACCCAAGTTGCCAAGGGATGGTCCCGCACGGTGCTCTAGTTTGGACCAACACTCAGAGGAGCACTGGCCCGGGGGGTAAATAAAGATGACCCTCGGGCTCGCGAAAACCCAAGGGATAAGGCTTAGGTAGGCAAATGTAAAACCAAGGTTGGGCCTTACTGGAGGAGTTTTATTCAAAGCGAACTGTCAAGGGGGTTCCATAAATCACCCAACCGCGTAAGGAACGCAAAATCAAGGAACATAACACGGGTATGACGGAAACTAGGGCGGCAAGAGGGGAACAAAACACCAGGCATAAGGCCGAGCCTTCCACCCTTTACCAAGTATATAGATGCATTAATGAAATAAGAGATATTGTGATATCCCAAAATATCCATGTTCCAACATGGAACCAACTTCATCTTCACCTGCAACTAGCAACGCTATAAGAAGGGCTGAGCAAAAGCGGTAACTTAACCAAACAACGGTTTGCTAGGAAAGGATGGTTAGAGGCTTGACATGGCAATATGGGAGGCATGATAAACAAGTGGTAGGTAGCGCAAACATAGCGGTAGAGCAAACAACTAGCAAAGCAAAGATAGAAGTGATTTCAAGGGTATGGTCATCTTGCCTGCAAAGTTCTCAGAGTTGTCGAAAGCTTGATCCTCGTAAGCGTTCTCAACAGGTTCCTCGTAAGCGTTCTCGCCTCCCGGCTCTACCCAAAGCAAGAACACAAGCAAAGGACCAACAATCAATCATGGGGAATGCTCAAGCAACATGATGCAATACATGGCATGATATGCGAGATGTGATATGCAATGCATATGCGTGCTCCAGAAGGGAAAAGATGAACAAGGCATCAACTTGGCAAACCAAGTATGCCGCTGGAAAGATGAGATGATTTTGGTTGAAATCGATATAAGGATCACCGGAATCGGATGCACGGTTTGCAAATGACAAGCAAAACAAGGATGGCACAATTCTGCGATTAACAACACGATGCCACTTAGTATGCAACAAGAAGCTTAGCTACTGCACTCCAACATAACAACAAAGCATATGAAAGTGATGTACTCAAGAGGCTTGACAAAAGATGAACACTGAGCTATGGCTAAATCACAACAGAGCAGGTTCAAACAAACATGGCAAAAGTGCAAAAGATATCAGCTTCACAGACTTGCTACATGAACATCAGGAAGCCATCAGGAAGCCATCATGAAAATACTAACATGCCAGAAATAACATCAGGAAGCCATGTTTAGAGCAAGCAAACAGCATGCTACATGAACATATCATAGAAAATCAAGGCATGGCATGAATCTACTAAATGCGTAGAACAAAAGTCCCTTACTAATCATGAGCCAAAAAGGCACAGAAGATATGATGGCACCTCTATAAACATAGCAAGTTTTATTACCAGATTCAGACTTAGCAGAAAACAGAGCATGGCATTAACAGAATTATGAAGGCATCTTTGCGAGCTCAATTCTCTCATCACAAAGCATTGCATGGCAAAACAAGCATACCAACAGCAAGAAGACATTTTCATGAAGCTAACCATGGCAATAGCAAGTTCATAGAATGTATGGATCACTAGCAACATCAATGGCAAAATTGAATAGTATGTTAACATTCTGCCAGGAACATTTTATAGCAAAAGTAGAGCAAGCTTGAGACATGCTAGGGCACTCCATAATTGCAAACAGGGGCATGGATGGATAGAGCACATCTATATGTCCAAAACATCCTTACTGAACATACTCAAAAGAAGCATGGATCTCAATGTAGCAACATGGATACATGGCATCAAAATAACAACAGGAAAAAGGACTTACAAAATCCTTAGTCCCTGAAAACAGCAACATCACGAAGCCTAGTTTGCATGCTTGTGCTCGCTACCACATAGATCACAACAATACATGGCAAGCACCTCCGTAAAGATGGCATGGCATAGTTCAAAACACATGTAGAGCTCATGCTCATAAGATGCACACATCAAATGCAACAAAAATGACAAAACATCATAAACTGATAAGTAACAGCAGTAAACATTTTATAGCACTCTTGCGTCAATGAAAATGGCATCAAGATGAACTCAAACGAGCATGGCACAATGGAAAAAAATGAAGATCATCTCGTGATGAACATTTTGACATATTATATGCACAAATCGGCTTAACGAGCATGGAGATATGACAGGTCAAAGGAGGCACCAAAATATGACAGAAAAGGACTTGGTGGAATTTTCGGGGTCAACCTTTTGGATCTAGGGTTCGTGCACGCGAACCGAGGCGGTCGGAGGTGCTCGCCGGAGACGGGGCGGTGGCGGCCGGAGAGGGCTGGAGAGGGCGCCGGTGCGGACAGGGACGGCCGGATCTGGCCGGATCCGGCGCCGGTGGAGGCGGAGGCGGGGCCGGACGGCGCGGGGCGGCGACGAGCTCGGCGCGGCGGGCGGCGACCCGGCGATGAGGCGGTGCACCGGCGACGAGGAGGCGGCGAGGTTCGCGGCCGGCAGCGGAGGCGCTGGGCGCGGGTGGTGGGGCGCGGGAGCCCGCGGGAGGCGCGCTCGGCGGCGGGGACTGGGCCGCGGGGGCCGGCGATGGGCTTCGGCGGGCTGGCGCGGCGCGGGTGGCCGGGGCGCCACATGGCGGCGCGGGAGTGGTGCGGAGGCGGCGGCGACTTCGTCCGGCTCGGACCGGATGTGTCCGGCGGCGGAGAGGGGTGAGGCTAGGGTTTCGTCTGCGCGAAAATTTCGGGGCATGCACATATTTATAGGTAGAGGGAGCTAGGAGACTCCAAATGGAGTGTAGTTTTCGACCACGTGATTGTGATCCGACGACGGAGAGCATGGAGTAGGTTTAGGTGGGTTATTGGGATGTTTTGGAGGGGTGTTGGGCTGCAACACACAAGAGGCCTTTGCGGTTACCCGGTTAACCGTTGGAGCATCAAACGGCCTCCAAATGGAACGAAACTTGACAGGTGGTCTACCGGTGGTGTACCAAGGCCACTTGGCAAACCTCGGTCCATTCCGAGAACGTTTAACACCCGCTCACGAAAAGAGACAAGAGGGGTGCGCTGATGCATTTGGGAGTGTCGGATTGGAAAACGGACAACGGAAAAAATGCTCGGATGCATGAGACGAACACGTATGCAAATGAGATGCACATGATGACATGATATGAAATGCATGACATGAACGAAATGCAAAATGAAAGACAAAAACCCAACCACGGAGGGAATATCATAACACATAGCCGAAAATGGCAAGAGTTGGGGTTACAAATATGGAAAGTCACATCCGGGGTGTTACAGCATCACTCGAGAGAACCTCTTGCATCTCCGGCTCGTACTCAAGTTCCCAAGTACAATGCCATGGAACCCTTTTACTCACCTCAACCTTTGCAACATCCTCGCATTAATGTGTTTGCTAAGTGGAAGCTAGATATGGAGTCTTACATGCACAGTGCTTCAACTCAACTGTCGTGGATTGTGGTCGATGGATTCAACCCAAGGACCCAATGAATCTCACTCCAAGAGAAGCGGTTGATGACCAACTCAATGCTACCGCACACAATGTGTTGCGCACCGCTGTGATCGAAGACTATAGTTACTCCATTGCTCTCCTTAAAACTGCAAAGGAAATATGGGATTGCCTTGAGGAGGCTCTCGAAGGAGATGAAGAAATTCGAAGATCTCGACTGGCTTTGCTCAAGCAAGAAGTCAATCTCTTTGTGAGGAATGAGGGTGAGTCCACGGAAGAGGTCTACCGAAGATTGAAGTCCCTTGTGCTCAACTTGAGAACGTTTGAGTGCACTTGGGCAAATGATGACTTCATCAAGGACAAGTTCAGAGATGTTATGGTTCTCACAGAACATACCATGGTCATGATGATACATCAACGCCTGGATTATCACAAGTTGACCGCGGCTCAAGTTGTTTCCACCTTCTCAACTCATGTTCTCTTGGAGACCAAGTCCAAGAAGACTTTTGCAATTTCTCAAGCAACCAAGAACTCCAATCTTGCCTTGAAGGCCAAGAAAGTGACAAGCCAACCCTCAAGGAATGAAGAAGTGAGTGAAGAGATATGTGAGGAAGGTGTTGACACCTCTTGAACGGCAAATGACTTTGCGAAAGACTTGGTCTTTTTGGTCAAAAAGTACTCCGGGACCATGGCAAACAAAGGAAAGAATCTTCAAGGAATATCATTTGGACGAAGGAAATGCTACAATTGTGATAGACCAAGACACTTTGTACATGATTGTCCATATGAGAGACGTGAAGACAAATCCGAGAAGCTTGTGCTCAAGAAGAAGAAGTTCACTAAGTTTGCAAAGAGGAAGGATGACAAGGCTCTTGTTCATGAAGAATACATGTCCGGAGATGAGGATGATGGTGATGATGATCAAGTGGGTATGGCCGCCATTGCCATGCATGCCACTACCTCCTCCACCACCACTGGCCTCTTCGACTCTCCAAACGAGGACAAGCCTTTCACTCATCGGTGCCTTATGGCCAAAGAGGTAAAAACAAACTCCAAATCTAAGAAACCCGACATCTACACTCCCAATGTCTCATGTGAGATAGTGGAGGATGAGTGTGATGAGGGCGTGGATAATGATGAGGAATCCTTAATGGCTTTCATGAAAACTCTTCATAGTGAAGCTTGTCCTTGTTTTGGTGATCTCCTTAAGTCACTTGCCGAACGCGATGACTTTATTGAGAACATTGAAAACCTCCTTATTGAGGAAAAAGAGAGAGTTGATCTCCTAGGGCACGAACTAAATGAAGAGAGTGTCATGAGAGCATCACTTGAGGAAGCCTTGTCGGCTCATCAAATTGACTTTGTTAAAACCAATGATGCTTTGCAACTTGCTCTTGAGAACAAAGATGCTCTTAACGTTAGAGTTGAAAAGCTTCTAGTTGATCACACGAGACTTTTTGAGGAACATGAGTTCCTTGTGACTAGTTCCAAGGTTGTCAAAGGAGACCTCATTGCCCTCACCGAGTCTTATGCTCAACTTAAAGCTACAACCATCAAGGCTCTCGCTTCCAAACCTCATATAGATTTAAATGATGATGCTTGTACGGCTAACTTTGTTCATATTGCTCCTCCCTCCAAGAGGAGAATAAGAAGTTGAAGGCTCAAATTTAGAAAGGGCTTGTATCATGCATCCAAGGGGAGAAAAACCTTAATGACCTGTTGAGCAACCAAAAGGAGTGTGTTGCCAAAGAGGGAGTTGGGTTTGATCTCGCATCCAAGAATGGTAAGAAAAACAAGCAGAACAACAAGAAGAAGATCGGTCCGACTCCTTCGCCTCCCCAAAAGGTAGTGTTTGTGCATGAAGGGCATAAGGAGAAGGAGAAAGAAAAGAGGTTGTTGGGAGTGGCAAGGTCACGAGGGACAAGGGCATTCCCAAGAATTTTTCCGGCAAGAACAATCCATTTTATGTCCTCATGAGAGGTGATGATGGTTATATCTTTGCAAAATTCTTTGGCACTAACTATGATGATTATGCTTGGACTATTTTGGTCCCCAAGACCCTTGTTGCTAACTCTCCAGGACCCATTGCAAAATGGGTACCTATAACCAAAGCTTGATTCTTGTAGGACTATGTCTCCGGTGGAAAACAATGGGTGATCGATAGTGGATGCACCAATCATATGACCGGAGAAAGGGAGATGCTTGTGGACTTCGTTGATTCACTCAAGGCCTCTTCGAACATATCTTTTGGAGACAATAGCAAGGGCAAGGTATTGGGTTTGGTCAAGGTGGTAACCTCTAATGATTCCTCGCTTTCAAATGTCATGCTTGTCCAATCCCTTCACTAAAATTTACTTTCAACTATTCAATTGGCTCGTGCCAGTTATGATTCGCATTTTGGTGAATTCCATGTGACCGTCTTTAAGAGAAGCAATCTCAAAGTGGTCTTTGTTGGGCATGTTGAAGACAACCTTTACGTGGTTGATTTCTCAAAAGAGAAAACTCATCTTGCAACATGCCTAATGGCCAAGGTCGACGTGGGGTCGCTATGGCACCGTAGGTTAGCCCATGTCGGTATGAGAAATTTACAAGCTCTCTTAAAGGGGGAGCACATCCTTGGACTAACCAATGTGTCTTTTGCCAAAGATCATCCTTGTAGTGCTTGAATTGCCGGAAAGCTTCATGAAAAGGCTCATAAAGTGAAGACTATCATCACCACTTTGAGGCCCCTTGAACTTATCCATTTGGATCTTTTTGGGTCGCCAACATATGATAGTTTGGGAGGGAGGAGGTATTGCCTTGTCATTGTTGATGACTTCACAAGATATACTTGGGTGTTCTTTCTCAAGACCAAAGATGAAACTCAAGAAACCTTCATCATGTTTGCCAAAGAAGCTCAACGTCAACATAATTGTGAGATCAAGGAAATTCAAAGTGACAATGGCACCAAGTTCAAGAACTATACAATTGATGAATTCTTGAGTGAAGAGGGGATAAAGCACCAATATGTCGCACCATATACTCCCCAACAAAATGGTGTTGCGGAGAGGAAGAATCAGACTCTTATTGAGATGGCTATGACCATGCTTGATGAGTACAACTCTCCATACAAGCATTGGGCCGAAGCCATCAACACCGCGTGTCATGCTTCAAACCGGCTTTATATTCACAAGCTCCAGAACAAGACCCCTTATGAGATCCTAATTGGGAGAAAGCCTAATGTCAAATACTTTGGGGTATTCGGTTGTAAGTGTTTCATTTTAAACAAGAAATCCCGGTTAGCTAAGTTTGAGTCTAGAAATTATGAGTGCATATTTGTTGGATATGCATCAAACTCTCATGCTTACCGAGTTCTCAATAAATCCACCGGGTGCATTGAGGAAACGTTAACTGTGGAGTTTGATGAAGATAACGGCTCCCGTGTGGAGCAAATTGTTCCTAGTGTTGTAGGTGATGTGGCTCCTTCACGAGCTATAAGGACGATGGGGATAGGCCACATTATTCCACAAGAAACACCCCAAATCCAAGTAGAAGGAGTAAGAGCCCCTCTTGTGGAGTCTCCACAAGGGAAGTCATCACCGACACCTCTTGTACAAGATGCTATGGGAGACCATGAACCTATCCAAGAACAAGATCAAGTCCCTCATATTCCCGAGCAAGATCAAGAGCAAGCTCTTTCAAATGATGAATGACCAATTATTGAGGCTCAAGATCAAGCTCAAGTTCGTGATCGAGATCAAGATCAACCCCAACCACAAGTGTCTTCATCATCGTCACTTCCCAATGAGCAGGAACCTGTGGTTGCGAAGAGAAGGGTGTCTCCGAGGCTAAAACAATCTCAAGGGAAAGCTTCTTCATCAAGTCCAAAATCAAGTGAAGAAGAGCTTGAAATCAAAGAGCAAAAAGTGGCCGCCAAGCTAAATCATCTTCAACATCTCACTGAGAACATCTATGGAAGCATAAAAAAGGGGGTAACTACTCGTAGACGTTTGGCAAACTTTTGTGAGAATCACTCATTTGTCTCTTGTGTTGAGCCCCTTAAGGTGGAAGATGCACTTGAAGAACCGGATTGGATAGATGCCATGCATGAAGAACTCAACAATTTCACCCGCAAAAAAGTGTGGACCCTTGTGGAAAGACCCAAGGAATATCATAATGTCATTGGAACAAAGTGGATCTTGAAGAACAAACAAGATGAGCATGGACAAGTAATAAGGAACAAGGCAAGGTTAGTGGCACAAGGTTTCACCCAAGTTGAAGGTTTGGTCTTTGGTGAAACTTTTGCCCCCATTGCCCGTCTCGAATCCATTCACATCTTGCTTGCTTATGCCTCTCATCATGATTTTAAATTATATCAAATGGATGTGAAGAGTGCATTTCTTAATGGTCCTCTTAAGGAGTTGGTTTATGTCAAGCAACCTCCCGGTTTCGAAGACCCCGATCACCCCTCTCACATTTATGAACTCCCTAAGGCACTCTATGGACTCAAACAAGCACCTCATGCTTGGTATGATCACCTTACGGCGTTCCTAAGCGAGAAAGGGTTCCATATTGGGGTAATAGATTCCACTCTCTTCACAAAGAGGGTAAAAAGAGAGTTGTTTGTCTGCCAAATATATGTTGATGATATTATCTTTGGGTCCACTAACCATGCTACTAATGTTGATTTTGAGAATCTTATGACTAGGAATTTGCTATGAGCATGATGGGAGAGTTGAAGTTCTTCCTCGGTTTTCAAGTGAAGCAATTGAGAGGAGGAACCTTCGTCAACCAATCTTGTTATATTCAATACATGCTCAAGAGGTTAAAAATGCAAGATGTCAAGCCAATGAAGACACCCATGCCCACAAATGGTCAACTTCATCTTGATCCCAATGGTAAAGAAGTGGACCAGAAGGTTTATCGCTCTATGATCGGTTCCTTGCTTTACCTTTGTGCATCTAGGCCAGATATTATGTTGAGTGTGTGTATGTGTGCAAGATTTCAATCCACTCCTAAGGAGAGCCACTATTCGGCAGTGAAAAGAATCCTTCGATATTTGGTTCATACCCCACACTTGGGCCTTTGGTATCCCAAAGGATCATCGTTTGAGTTAATGGGATACTCGGATTCGGATTGGGCCGGAGACAAGGTTGACCGCAAGTCCACTTCTGGTTCATATCAATTCCTAGGGAGATCATTGGTAAGTTGGTCTTCAAAGAAGCAAAATTGTATATCTCTCTCAACGGCCGAAGCCGAATACATTGCCGCCGGAAGTTGTTGTGCTCAATTATTATGGATGAGGCAAAACTTTGATGGATTATGGTGTCAAATGTGACAAAGTGCCTCTTTGGTGTGATAATGAAAGTGCAATCAAGATCGCCGAGAATCCGGTTCAACATAGCAAGACCAAGCATATTGAGATTCGCCATCATTTCATTAGAGATCATGTGGCCAAGGGAAACATTGAGTTACTCCATGTCAACACCGAGAATCAACTAGCCGACATCTTCACCAAGCCACTTGAAGAAGCAAAATTCTGCGAGTTAAGGCATGAGCTAAATATCGTCGATATAAGTAACTTGGGATGAAATTCTTTCTCATACACACATACTCTTGTAATATCTTGCTTAGATGTAGGCACATGTCTAGGGGAGCTAGCTCAACTCATGAGCTATCTTATCCTAGAAGTGCATAAATCAAACAAAATCTTTCACATTAGCCACTTTAGGTGGCACTTGTGCTTCAAAGATGAGTATTGGTCTTGGGCCCATGGGTCATATCTTCACGGTGTCATACCAAATAAAATCAAACAAGGTGGCTTCGGCCACCGCCCTCTGTTGAGGGTTGTGTCCATGTTTGTTTCGTGTGTGTGGTGTGTTGGCTCTCTTGTCTTTTCTCTCTCATTTTTTGGAGGTTCTGTTTCTCGTCTCTCTTCCAGTACAAGTGCTCCACATATTCCCTTCTCGTAGTGATAGGACTTCTCTCGCGACGTATTCAGAAATATAGACCAAGTTCTTTGCGAAGGAACGGTAAGAGTTTTACACTCAGCTGGTCCTTCAAAGATTCCCTCCTGTCAAACTTCCTGAATACCCCGTGCCCACGGGCTTGTAGCATGCACACGGGGCCCCCGTGCCCACGGGCTCTGTACCGTGCGCATGGGGCTCACTTAGCCCGTGTGCATGGGGTCTGCGGTTCCTAGCACTGATGAGGTGGGGCGTCGCGGGGCTTGGGTTCATTCCCACCCAGTCGTCCCCCTCCACCCCCTTTGGAGACCTCCAGTGCCGCCGCCGTCGCCTCCGCTTGCCGGATCTCCTCCGGGCTTCGTCGGGCTTCTTGCTCCATGGATTTTCGTCAGGATGGGGTCCTCCTCCAGTTGGTCCTTTCCCCCTGTTCTCCCTCCATGGATGCCTATCAAGTTTTCAAGTTCTAGGGTTTCTCTATTCCTTAGATTAGTTTGGCCACGCCTCCTCTCTAGGTAGTACTTAGGTGCATAGATCCTCAGGTTTCCCTGCTGCACCCACTCCCAGATCTCGATCTGGAAGTGGATGCCGCTGGGAAACCCCCGTGTCCACGGGGTGTTTGACCCCGTGCGCACGGGGTCCCGTGCCCACGATCGTGTACCGTGCGCACGGGACCCCCATGCCCACTGGGTCTAAACCCCCATGCGCACGGGGTATCCATGGGCTTTTCACCTGCTTATCTATTTATCTCTTTTCCATCTATCATGCACTTGTACTCATTTGTGATTCGTGCTTTGTGTTGTTGGGTTTTCTTGTGTGTTTCAGACTCCGCTGACAATAGGGCCGAGCTTTGTCACAAGCTCCCAAAAGGAGGATCCAAGGAGTTCACAGTTGCTCGTCTCCAGCCGTCTGAAGGCATGGGGCAGGGGTCTGGGTCTGGGTAGGGTCGTGTTCGCCGTGTTGCCTCCAAGCAGCCTGTTGTTGAGGCCTCCGATGATTCTAAGGAAGAGTATGACTCGCAAGATGAAGTTCACGATGTCAACCCCAATGATGATGAAGAGATAGAAGAAGAGGATGATCGTGTTGATGAGGATGAAGAGGAGGAAGAGGAGTATAGTCCGGAGCAAGACATTCCGAGCGGGCAAGACCTCCGGAATATGCCTCTTGCCAAGTGGACCAAGCCAGAGCTTTGGGCTGAGAGACAGAGCCATCCTTATGCGGCTGCCACTGGTTTGGGTGTGGATCCCCGTTTCAAGAACGAGTTTCAGGAAAGAGTTTATCATGAGCTTCTCATGACCAAGTCGAAGAAGTTTGCACCGCACAAGCAAGTGAACACCGAGAGTCTGCACGACAATGATCATTTATATCCAGGTGTGTATTCAGCTCTTGGGAGGTTGGGCCTCATTCCATTCATCACATTCAACCATCCATACAATGAGGATCTGGTGATGCAGTTCTTTGCCACTTTGTTTTTCTCCAATGACTCTGCTCACACCCTCACATGGATGTCCGGGACTCATCGGTGCTCTGCACCTATGGCCAAGTTTTCGGAGATCATTCTGTATCCATTCATTGATGAACAGGCTGCCTCTGATGAGTTTGGTAGGGTTCGTGAAAGTGGGTAGCGCACTAAGGATGAGGTTGCATTCGCTTACAAGTAGGAGAAGTCATTTGTCACCGGGTCCATCAAAGACCTTCTGCCCCTCTATGACACCATGCGCCATATCTTGAGGTATATACTCACTCCTAAGGCCGGTGATTCCCACAACATTCGAAGCTCCATGTTGGATGTTTTTGTGTACCTGCATCAGAAGAAGAGGGTGGATGTTCTGGATTTTATGTTCTATGAGCTCCGTCAGTGTGTTCAAGAGAACAAGTCATTGATCTATGCTCCGTTCATTCAGGCTTTGATTGAGACCGTATGCCCAGCCAAGTACATTGCTTCGTACAAAGACTTCTATTCCCAAGCGCAACT
Organism: Aegilops tauschii subsp. strangulata; assembly: GCF_002575655.3. Classification (NCBI taxonomy): domain Eukaryota; kingdom Viridiplantae; phylum Streptophyta; class Magnoliopsida; order Poales; family Poaceae; genus Aegilops; species Aegilops tauschii. The sequence goes on from NC_053037.3 coordinate 284,828,907, forward strand.
CCAACTGGACCCCAGCTACTCCTGCTCCATATGTGCCTATCAAGAAGGGGCGCAACCCTAGGTCTGATAATCATGCTACATTCACTCCAGGAATGTTCTCCACTGCACGGATCCCTCGTGGTAAGGCCAAGTCTATTGGTTCTGAGGCTGTTTTTGCCAGAGGAGAGAAGAAGTCTCTGTTCAAGACCTTGAGAAACATGTTCAAGATGTGCTAGTCTATCCAGCGCCATCAGATTAAGGAAATCAACAAGGAAAATCTTATGAGGCGTGAGCAAAAGGTAGTTAGGGATGCAGCCGGTGAGGAGGTCGGTCCAGGGTCAAAGGACAATGACAGCGAGGCCACAGCTCGGTCCTTTGCGATGGCAGGATGGCTCTTTGATGATGATGATGCCTCGAGTGCTCCTCCTCTTGTCTAGTGGGTCTGTGTGTCGCTATTTGTTTCCTTTTTGTTGTCTTGATGACAAAGGGGAAGAAGTGGGTGGTGTTCGTGAGTGTTTGTCTTTTTAGTGTGTGTCCTCGTGTTTCTCGTTGTCGGTTGGTTTTAGCTGGCTTGAGATATTCTTATTATCTTTCCGCTTGTGTGGTTGTGAGCACTACTCATTTATGCTTGTGAGACTCTAGCTTTATTATTGGACCTATTGCTATGATCATATCATGCATATTATGTGTCTCACGAAATTTGCTCACCACACCATTTCATGAGATCTAGGCACCGTTATAGGTTTATTATGTTGATCTCATGTCTTGACAATAATGATCTTGGAGGAGCCTCCTATGTGTGTACTTGATGCATTCTCAAGCATTCATTTTATCTTGGCACACATATAGGGGGAGCTACCATGATAATTCTTTGTCTCATGGCTATTCATTTTTTTATCCTCTATGCCATGCTCTAACCACGTTATCATCAATGCACCAAAAAGGGGGAGATTGAAAGTGCAAGTGGCACTTATACTATATTTTGGTGTGATGACAATGTGGTTAGTTGAACTAATATCGGTCACTAAAGTTTATCTCAGGATACTGGTTGCAAGTGCTTTGTAATGGAGATGTGCGACCCCCGCAATTCAAAAAGGTCAAAGGCGTGCTCTTCCGGCGAATCGAAGGTTTAGTTTTTGGTTTGCTTCAAGTCGTAGGAAAGGCGGCACTATTAAGAGGGGTTTGTGTGATGAAAGTTGTCTGGGAATGCCATTGCCGAACCATATGCACTAGCCTACCCATTCCTACCACCTAAAATCCTAGTGTGTGTGCTTGTGGTACTCAGATAGCTTGTGGCAGAAAGTTACTGGGTACCCCGTGCCCACGGGGTACTGCATAACTCTCTGGGTACCCCATGAGCACGCGGTCTTTTGACCCCCATGCGCACGCGGTCTTTTGACCCCCGTGCGCACGGGGTCCTGCGTAAACTCTCTGGGTACCCCGTGCGCACGGGGTCCTGCGTAAACTCTCTAGGTAGCCCGTGCGCACGGGGTCCTGCGTAAACTCTCTGGGTACCTTGTGCGCACGGGGTCTTTTGACCCCCATGCGCACGGGGTGGTGTGAAAGTCTCTGAGTACCCCGTGCGCACGGGGCTGACTTAATTAGCCTGTGCGCACGGGGTCCAACGGGCAGAAATCCCCACCCGGCCAAGAACAATATATAAAGCCCCTTCTTCCTCCTCCAACCTCTAACCCTAATGTCTTGTTGAGCTCCACCATTGCTACACCTCATTTTGCTCAATACTCTCAATCCCTCCACCCAAACTTGTTGAAACTTTGGGGATTGGGAGAGCAAGACCCGATCTACATCTTGACCAAACCAAATCAAGTTCCTCGAAACTTTTCTTCCCCATTGACTTGTTACTCTTGGAGCTTGAGCTTCTAGGTAGTTAGAAGTTGCTCCGGAAGCTTCTTTGCGTGTGGTGTGCTCCGGAGAAGTTTGTAAAGGTGTGGTGGTCACCTTCAAGACTAACCCCGAGTGATTCTAGGCTCATCCATTGGGGTTGACTCGAAGGAGATTACGGTGAGCCTTCGGTGGCGTTCCGCAAGCTTTGGCTCTGGCACCGCTCCAAACGGAGAGTAGGTCTTCCCCAAGGAAGAGTGAACTTGGGATAAAATCCGCGTCCTCGTCTCACTTGTGGTTAATCCTTTCCCGCACCTTACTTTGCTTTGTATGCTTGTTGGCTTTCTACTTAGTTTGTTGCCTAGCTTTTTAGCTTGGAGCTTCCTTTTCATATACGTTGCATTCACCTAGTTGCATAACTAGTAAACCCTTTTTTTATCCGCTAAGGCTTAAAATTGACAAGAAAGACTAAAATTTGTAGTCTCCTATTCACCCCCCTCTAGTCGACCGTATTTATCCTTTCAAAAACCCTACATCCTGCTTGATTGTATTCGATGAGTATAGGGGTTACAAGAGTTGATCTACCTCGAGATCGTAATGGCTAAACCCTAGCTGTCTAGCCTGTGAGAATTCTGATAGCCTCTACGGACTAAACCCTCCGTTTTATATACACACCGGAGGGATCTAGGGTTATACAGAGTCGGTTTGCAGAGGAAGGAATAGTACATCCGGACCCAAACTTGTAGTCCACGCATACAGGAGTCCTACCCGGACACGGGAGATTGTCTTCTGCTATTATCTTCACGACCCATCAGTCCGGCCCGTATAGAATAAGCCGGCCACCCGAGGACCCCCTAATCCAGGACTCCCTGAGTAGCCCCCGAACTTGCCTTCAATGACGACGTAGTATCTGGTTTATGTCTTCGGCTTTGCAAAGCGGGTTCTTCTCCATACTTCGGATTGATAACAGTCAGGCCCTGACCTTCACGTTCTGCTTTATGACTCTTCATGTCGTTGCCTCGATTCCCGCGCAACGGGCGAATGCGAACGGTTCATGATAATAATATTTTTTTACAGATATGCCCCTGACCACACAAGGACGACGCCTATATAAAGAGGCTAGATCCCCAAATGCCATCTACATCGAGCGGAGAGCATCAAGACTAGCCACGAAAAAACTTCAAAACATGGCCAGCGCTCCTAGCTCTTCTTCACGCCCTCATGGCCCTCAAGAGGGTGATTTAGCTAAGCTGCTCAGTGTCTCATTTTCAGTTGAGTCATCTCCAGACACAGGGGTATCTCCCCCTCGCAGATCTAGTCTCTGTGCGAGCGGGATTAGCTTCGATTGGCAATGATGTACTAGCAGAAAATTTCCCCCACCCCAATAAGGAGGAGTGGGTGTGCTTCGTTTCATTTCTCTTGCGGGACTTAAGATTTCTGATCCATCCCTTTCTCAGGGGTCTGTTGGAGTTTTACGGAATCCAGCTACACAACCCCACCCCAGGTTCGATTCTACACATCTTAGGCTTTGTTGCTCTCTGCGAACTGTTTCTGGGCTACGAGGCCCATTTCGAACTATGCAGAAAGTTCTTTTGCCTCGTCCCTCGCCATCAAGGGGGCTCCATATTTGAAGTGGGCGGCGCCGAAGTATGGCGCATAGCCGGATCCGGCTACCCTATTGGAACTCCCAAATAGGTACGCCAAGAATGATCGTGTGAGTGGTTTTATATTAACGACACCCAACTTTCGGACCCAGTTCAGCGCGGCCTCCCCGAATTTTCTAGTGCTCCTTTGAAGAAACACCACAACTGGCATCCCCGGAGTCCCAAAGAGGAAGACAGTGCAGAAGTAAAGAGGTTGGTCAGCAAAGTCAGATTACTAGCTCATACCGAGCTCTCGATAATCGAAGTCATGGCCATTGCAATGAAACGATGTGTTCAGCCCCTTTAGTCCAGAGTAACTCCTTTATGGTGTTACAACGGAGAAGACGACGCATCTCGTTACCGACGCAAGGGTCCGTATACTCCGGCCGAACTGGCCATGATACTGGCCGATCTGTATGAGGGGAAAAAGAAGACTTCCTCCGCTTAAACTGCCGAGAAGGCTTTTCCATGTAGAATCCCATTGAATGGGTAAGATTTTGATTATCAGTGTTGTTGTACCTTGCATCGAGGCACGCTAATCAAATTGTTCTTTGTTGTCTTAAAACAGTCATGGAGGAAGATGATCGAAGACGTTCATTGTCCTGCGCCACAACCAGAGGATCACAATCGGAACGAAGACCCTGGCTTCTGCGAGGATCCGGATATATACATAGAGTTCGATGATGGATTATTTTATCAAGCGAGCCTTGACGGCTTGGATGTGGCTATTACAGCCGACTACCCCCACCCTTACTCCTTTTCCATTGTAAGTATTCAAACAGCTTCCTCAAAAAGAAACCCCTACTTGCACCTTATCCATTGCACTAAACTGTATTTCACAGGATCGGCACTTGGCAAGTCGTACTCCCTCGAGAGCGGCCCCTACGCAGGGCGATTGTTCAAAATGAAAATAATCTGGGAGCATTGTCGAGCCTTCTCCTCCTTCAAAGAGGTATGTCTGTTGATATGTGCCTAAGCATGAGTTTGGATTGTTAAATTTCCCTTCTACCTTTGTTTCAGGAGGAGTACGCGGCAGACAGTGGGAAAACGCCCTGCTAGCCGAATGTCAGCCAATCCAGCAACAGACTCGTCATCCAGGACGAGGGTTGATGCAGTGCCAGATCCGCCCCCTCATGAGGATTCGGATGACGTATTCGTCATGAATTCCGAGGTGGAGAGCGTGATGAATCAACGTCGACGGAAAGAGGCCATGCACGCTGCAGCTTTCTCTGAACAGGAATTTACCACACTCAACTCCGTGGATGCATATATCCGAGCCGCTCGAGACGGACTTGACGAAGTTACTCAACTGTTCTCAAAGGATACACAGTTAAAAGTTGGTGCAAATTTAATAGATACATGCCAGTAGCCCCTGAGACTTGAAGCGGTGAGGCCAACCGATTTAAGGATCGATATGACCTGCAGGTTCTCAAGGAGAATAACAATGCATTGTCCCGGGAACTGAAAACAAACCAGACAGAGCTGAATGCCGTCACCACAGAACTTGCAGATATGAAAAAGGCCGCAATGACCACCGGTCAGAAGAATAAACATGAGGAGGAAAAAGACAAACAATCCAAAGAGATAAAGAACTTAAAGGCTCAGTTATCGGCCCCACGAAAAGAGAATGAGAAGTTGAAAGGCGGCATATTCGGTATGACCTTTAGAACCATAAGAGAGACTCATATTATTCCATAATTCGGATTGTCATAACTTTGTTGCTGCAGGTCTATTAACTGGCCTGAAGAGGAAGTATCCGGATTTCGAGGCTGTGTGCATAAGGAGCTGTCTGTGGTGCATGAGCGGGCTCGGAAAGCAATGAGAAGTATGGCCAAGGCTTTATGGCCATCCGATACCCCTCCAGAAAGTATGGAGGGGTTGGCGAGCTTGTTTAAAGGTGCCTGGCGCCGCTTTGAGCTATGGAAGGCATCTGTATGTCGTGATGGTGCACAAGAAGCCTCGGCGATGGTGAAAACACGCTATACCAAGCTCGATCCAAATCATATGGCCCGAGTTGGACCACAAGGACCAGCCGGGAAGGAAATTCCGGTGAACTTGGTGTATGACCAAGTAATGATTGCCGCGAAGTATTCACAAGAAGACTGTAGTTTAGACAGTGTTATAGACTGTAGTTTAGACAGTGTTATAGATGGCATTGATAAGGAGTAGGCATTCGATTCAATGTATCAATGTACTTTATGATCAACCTTATCTCCAGCCGAACATGTCAAAAAATTGTCATCGCAGGCCTTCGACTTCAACATCCGAACCGGGAAGGTGGAGTGTTTCCGGATACCATGTAGGAATGTAAAAAACATTCATTATGTCTGGAAACCAGGCAATCCGGCCATATTGCTCAATAGGCCAATTTTGTTGGGGGAGTTATGTTATATTACTTATTTAACGTAAGAAACATCTTCCAAGGAAAATAGTTCTGTTAGGGGTTCCTTTCCTTGGGTTGGCATGCTTAATTATGCGTGTCTAGGCTTTGATCCGAATGATGGGGAGCCTACCCCGTATATTTTCCCTTTTGAGAAGAGTTATAGAAACGTATACATTCTGTCATTGCTTGCCGACCAATTATTCCCTTAAGAACGCTAGCTTTCGGCTTCACCCGTCTAAGGTACATGTCGGATTACCCGGTTGTAGCAATCGGAGAGGTGCTCCTTTACACCCTAGCTGAACAATCGGGAACGTAGGGTATAAACACAGGAGCAAGGCAACCCGGCTTGGCAAAAACTTAAGTCATAGAGGTGCATATAATGGCAGTGAATTGTATATAACAAACGGCTTGGGCAATGTAAGCTATAAGCTTTTAGTAAGAAGCTTCGTAAAAGAAGCCCTCAGTCATAGTGGGGTGTATACATTTAAAGATGTGTACCCCTAATAGTTCGGTAGGTCTGAACATACTCTGGGATATATAAAAAAGGGGAAAATGAAAAAGAAGAAAAAGAAAAAGAAAGAAGATGGGAAAAGAAATGAGCCTAGTCAAAGAAACATTTAGGAGGCGGCCGAACTATGCGTAGAACCGTCGAAGCCGAGCAACGTTCCATGGATTCGGCTCAAGGTGATTATCCGATGCATTGCGAAGGCGATAGGCTCCTCCTATGAGAACTCCATCTATGATGAAGGGCCCCTTCCATTTTGGTTTGAGCTTGTCCTTATTCTTCTCTGGGAGACGTAAGACGAGATCGCCGACGTTATATGTCTTGGCCCGCACTTCTCTGCTTTGGTATCACTTGGCCTATTGCTGATAGAATGTGGAACGGGCCTTCATAATATCACGCTCCTCTTCAAGGCCGTCAAGGTCATCCTGCTGATCGAGCTCGGCTTCTCGCTCTTTGTACATGCGCACTCGAGGTGAGTCATGAATAATATCGCAGGGAAACAGCTTCTACGCCGTACACCATGAAGAAAGGTGTATATCTGGTCGTTCGATTGGGCGTAGTCCGTAGCCCCTAGAGCACGGAATCGAGTTCCTCAACCCAATGCTTATTTGACTCCTTCAGGGAGCACACCAGTCTGGGTTTAATGCCACTCATTATCAGGCCATTGGCCCATTCAACCTGACTTTTCGTTTGAGGGTGGTAGACGGATGCATAGTCGAGCTTAATGCCCAAGTTAGCACACCAGTTTTTTAAATCATCGGCTGTGAAATTGGAGCCATTATCAGTGATGATGTTGTGCGAGACACCATAACGGTGTATCATGTCGGATATAAAGTCGATCACTGGCCCTGCTTCAGCCGTCTTTACTGGTTTGGCCTCTATCCACTTAGTGCATTTATCCACCATGACCTGTAAATATTTCTTTTTGTGGCTTCTCCCTATAAGGGGTCTGACCATGTCTAGCCCCCAGACCGCAAAAGGCCAAGTGATGGGGATTGTTCGTAAGGAAGTGGGAGGCATGTGACTTTGGTTAGTGAAAAGCTGACATCTTACGCAATGTTGCACAAGGGCTTGTGCGTCTGCTCGGGCCGTTGGCCAGAAGAAACCTGTTTGGAAGGCCTTGCTTACGAGGGCCCGAGCTACAGCGTGATGGCCGCCCAAACCAGCATGTATTTCAGCCAAGAGTTGTCGTCCCTCCTCTTCGGAGATGCACCTTTGAATGACTCCAGTAGTACTTTTCTTGTATAGTTCACCTTCGTGAACTTTATAGGCTTTAGAACGTCGAACTATGCGACGGGTGTCATTTTGATCATTGGGAAGCTCCTATCTATTAAGGTAGGCCACGAAGGGTTCAGTCCATGGAGCAATAACGACTATGATTTCATGGGCGGAGGGTGTTATTTCGGATTTTGGCTGGGTTCGCCTCAATTCCTCTATTGGAGACAATGAACCCCAGCAGCTTTCCAGCTGGAACGCCGAGAACACATTTTTCCGGATTAAGCCTTATGTCATATGTTCGGAGGTTGTCAAATGTGAGGCGGAGATCGTCCACTAATGATTCGGCGTGTTTAGTCTTGATGACCACATCATCACCATATGCTTCCACTGTCTTGCCAATTTGTTTTTCCAAACATGTTTGAATCATGCGTTGGTAAGTGGCACCAGCGTTTATAAGCCCAAAAGGCATGGTGTTGAAACAAAAAGGCCCGTATGGGGTAATGAACATCATTGCGGCCTGGTCGGACTCCTTCATCTTAATCTGATGGTATCCAGAGTAAGCATCGAGGAAACACAATGAGTCGTGTCCTGCGGTTGCGTCGATAATCTGGTCAATGCGGGCCAACAGGAAAGGGTCCTTGGGGCAAGCTTTATTAAGGTCTTTGAAATCGACACAAAGGCGCCAGGATTTGTCTTTCTTTGGCACCATGACCAAGTTGGCTAGCCAATCCGGGTGTTTGATTTCTCTGATGAACCCGGCCTCGAGTAACTTAGCTAGCTCCTCCCCCATAGCTTCTTGTTCGGGTTCAGAAAATTGCCGTAGCATTTGCTTGACTAGTTTGAACCCCTGGATTATGTTGAGGCTATGTTTGGCCAGTCTGCGTGGGATTCTGGGCATGTCCGAAGGGTGCCAGGCAAAGATATCTCAATTTTCACGCAGGAACACTCATAGGGCGGCGTCGACCATCGGATCCAGCTGTGCTCTGATCGATGCTGTTTTATTAGGATCCGTCGGGTGCACTTGAAATTTAACTATTTCATCTGCTGGTTTGAAAGAGGTAGATTTGGGCCTCTTATCAAGGATCACATCGTCTTTGTCCACCGTGGATCGCAGGGTGGTTAGTTCTTCGGCCGCAAGGGCTTCGGATAGTGCCTGGCCAAGGATGCAGTTTTGTTTTCGGCGCGGAGTGCTATATCCGGATCACTTGTGATAGTGATTATTCCGTTGGGTCCCGGCATTTTAAGCTTCATGTACCCGTAATGGGGTATGGCTTGGAAGCGTGAGAAGGCGTACCACCCTAAAAGGGCGTGATCCGCTGTTGAAGGGGGCCACGTGGAAAAGCAACTCTTCAGACCTGTAATTCCCAGGTGTGCCGAATACTACATCAAGTTTGATTTTCCCCAAACATCATGCTTCACGACTGGGGACGATGCCTCGAAAGGTGGTACTGCTTTGCTTGATGCGGGCCTTGTCAATTTGCATTTTATCGAGCATGTCCTCGTAGACGAGGTTAAGTCCGCTGCTACCATCCATGAGCACCTTGGTGAGTCGAAAGGCATCCACAATTTGGTTTAAGACCAAGGCGGCTGGTGCTCAGACTGATCGGGCCCTTGGTTCATCGTCCGCGGTGAAAGTTTTGCCGCATCGTTCCAAAGGCTTATTGCGGTTATTTGGTTGATTTCGGCGAGGTCGCGGAGTGCCCTTCTATGCCGATTATTTGAGGAGAAGGTCTCGAAGACTGTGAAGACGTTAACGTCGTCATTCTCCGGAGAGTACTTCTCTAGAGTAGCAATGGTGAGGATAGCCTCACTGCTTTTAGCCACCTGCCGGAGTACCCAACATGCCCGAAGGCTATGAGTTGGGTCGGTGCTCGGTGTAGCATGTATCTGACATGGCTTGTCGAGGAGTTCATCAAGAACGGACCTGTGTCCTGTGAAGGATTTATTGTTCTTGCTGGCGGACTTATGATCGGATGCCTCGTAAGGGTGCACCCGTTTTGCCCGGGCAGTGTTCCGCTTAAAGGCAGTAGGCTCCAATTGGGTTTTCTGGCCCTTCCATGTACTTTCCATCGAGCAGTACTTCTGTACTATGTGTGATAGTTCCGTCAAATTATGTATGCGACGGCGGTCGAGGGCATTCTTAATTCTCTCATCGGTGCAATTCTAATAAAAACCGAGACCGCATCGTCATCGCAGCAATCTTTGATCTTGTTTTTGACAAGTATAAACCTGGCCCAAAAGTGATGGACCGATTCCTGAGGTTGCTGCTGAACATACATCAGGTCGTATATGTCAGGAGGGCCTGAATTGCTTGGAGAGTATTGATTGTGGTGGGCGGGTGGGTTAAAACTTGAATCCCTGCCCAAGATTGTGTTCGGAGTTTGTAAAATCTCCGAGGTCACCGATTCGGGTCCGGGAAGATCCAAATGCTCCCCGGACTCTAAGTCCGACCCTGAGCTCAGGGGACGTGGGGTTTCCTCCAAAGGAGGAGTATCCGGCTCCGTAGCTTCGGAGATTTGAACACAGCTGGTCTTCAACTTAGGAGAAAAAGTGTTCTTGTATCATTCCTCGACGACCGCCACCAGGTGAGTGATCGGTGCGGAGTTGATTTCCCTCTGGTCGGATTTAAGCCTGATCTGATCATAATCTATTTAAAACCCTAGGGCGGCGATGTGATCTAACAACTCATTCAAGGACAAGATGTCTGCAGGATCCATCTTTTCATAGTGTTCGAGACCGATGTGGAGGTGATGTTTAGCGATCGCGGGGGGCACCGTCGACTTGACGGTCGTGCATGCGCCCATGGTGAAACCACCGGTCTGGAGGACTTGTCCTGAAGTCAGGCTCCTTCCAAAAGGGATATCATTGTTGATGACAAGGCGAGCCATCGATCCCTCTATCGACAACACAATGGAACTGTCACATCCCTAGTTCTGGTATGACCTAGACTAGCTAGTCATGTGTGCATCATGTTTAAATTCCATTTAAATTTGAAGTGGGGATTTGGGAAACCCTCAGAATCATTTCTGGAAATGACCTAGATAAAAATTGCTCCAAAAGGGTCCAAGAAAATGTTCATGTTGCTCTCTGAAAATATTGGACAGAGGTAAAAATCAAACCAATATTTTTAGGAGCTCATAAATATTTATTTTTGGGCATTTGGAATTAATGCTGTAATTATTTGCTTTGGATATATATTGTTATATATATAAAATATTGTCCAAAAATTATGCCATTTGTTGAGGAGCTCTGGAATAATACCACTAGCCCCTACAAAAATTGGCATAAGAAAATAAAATGGTTTATTATTTTTATTAAACCAAACAAATGTCAGAAGAATAGAAAAGAAACAGAAATGGAAAAAAACCTACCTGTGCTTACCTGCGGCCCAGCTGGACCAGCCCGCCAGCGCCGTCGTCCTCCTGGCGCCAGTCGGCCAGGCGTGTGGCCGGCGCGCGCGCACGGCCGTGCCACCACGCCACCTGCCTGCCTGTCCTCCCCCCCCCCCGCGTCGCCTGGATGCCCCGCGCGACGCCACGCGCCGCCCCTCACCTCTCTCGCTCTCTCCCGTACCCATTTCCTCTTCCCCTCGCTCTCTCTCGCGCACGGCCGAACGCCACCGTCGCCGCCGCTCGCTGCTGCCGCAGCCACCGCCTCACCCTCGACCTCTCTCCGCGCCCGAGAGCTCTGCCACGACGTCTTCTACGTCCTCGACGAGCCAGGAAACTGGGGACGCACCGTATCGCCGCCTCCGCCGTCATCTTCAACTCCGGCCGCCGTGGATCTCCGCCGCCCATCCGTCGCCTGCAGAGCCTCCCCCGAGCCGCCATTTCCTCTGCTGGACTCCCCGTGAGCTCCCACCTCGAATCCTCCTCTCCCCTTTGTCTTTTGCAAGCTGTAGCCACGATCCCGCCCGAGGCCGAACTCCGGCCGCCGCCGCGAGCTCCGCTCCGGCGAGCTTCGCCGCCGCCGCAGCCTCTCGCAGGCTCCCCTGGATGCGCGGGAGCGCGGGCAACCTCCTGGTGCCCCCAGCCGCCGCTCCCGTGGCTTCCAGCGGGGACTCCGCCGTGGCCAGTGGTCGCCGGCAACGAGCCCCGTCGCCTGAGCCCTGCCACGTGGGTCCGGCCTGGCAGGTGATTAGCTTAGCGCTAATCACCGCCTGATTAATTCCCCTGACACTGACATGTGGGCCCAGTGGGCCCTAATCTTTTAATTAGATTAGTAACCCCCCCTGTTTAACACTGTGTCACTGACGTGTGGATCCCACACGTCAGGTTTGACCCAGTCAGCGATGTTGACTTGCTGACACAAGCATGACACAATGCTGATGCAGTTATTTATTTTCTGGATTTAAATTAAATCAGGAAATTCCAGAAAATAGCCAAAACTTCTAAAATTCATAGAAATTCAACCGTAACTCAGATTGAAATAAGTTATATATGAAAAATTATCAGAAAAATTCAATCTATCCATCTGTACCATTTCATGAATGAACAAGCAACCTATACATGCTTTATATATGAAAACACACTTATGGCATTTAAAGGGACTTAACTTAGAATTGCATTTGAACCTTTGGTTCAAATGGACCTCTTCCAAGTTGAATGCTAGTTGCATTAACTCAAACAACATCACATCTACATACAATGATCATGCATCCTATTGTTGCATATGCTTGTGTATTGATTGTCGACACCGTTCTTTCTTGATAGGTCCTGCTCCGAAGAGTGCTCGAGAGTACCTGCCTGTGAAGCAGTGCCTCCTCTGTTGATCTACCAGGCAAGCAAACCCCCTTTGTTCATTCCGATACAATCCTACTCTCTCGCTCCAGCTCTCTTTTACTGCATTAGGACAACAACGATTCAACTGCTATTTTATGCTGCGGTAGTTGAACCCATTCCTCTGCATGACCTGTCATTGCCACAGTAAATAGTTGAAACCCACTAGCATGTGTAGGAGTTGTTTGAGCCATGTTGTGTTCCTACCATGCCTTGCCTGCTATTGCTTAGAGTTGTGTCAGGTCTGATTCATAGGGAATGAATTGGAGTGTTACGATATGTTCTGGTGCTGAGAGTTAAGTGTGTGAACACGTTTTGGTAAAGGTAGCGGTGAGAGGCCATGTAGGAGTACATGGTGGGTTGTCTCACTGGAACCGTCCTTAAGCACTGAGTTCTGTGTATGTTGTCCAATGACTAGCTACTACCACACATTGGAATGCTTAAGTGCCCCTCTCGACTTATTAACCAACTTGATCTCTGTCCAGGAGTTGCAATTAGTTTCTGGTGTTTGTAGGTAGTGTTAGTAGTCTACCAAGTGGCACCCGGCCAGGTGGGCTTGGGACAGACTAGGCACAAGTGGCACGGTGTACCAAGCATAGATCCATCCGGCGAGGTGGGCTTGGGAACCCTGCACACATCGTTTGGGGCCGTGAGTGACACCCCGGCCGGATTGCTATGTGTGGGATCCGACAACCTAGTTGTCTATCCTTGGTAGCCTCTCTTATGGGGAAATGTAGTCTAGTGCTTCCACCAAGCCATGGTAGTCTGCTACAGCCCGGTTTACCGGAGTCCTGCTAGCCCAGCGCTACTGCTCCGGAACACTTAGACTGGCCAGCATGTGATTCACTTCGTTCCTGTGTCTATCCCTTCGGGGAAATGTCACGCGGTGACATCCGGAGTCCTGCCTTGCCTGCTACAGCCCGGGTTCCCGGAGTCCTGTTAGCCCAGTTGCTACAGCCCGGATTCACACGCTGCTGACCGACATGCTCGATGTTGTTTCATGTATGCCTGTTCCCGTAAGTTAGTGCCACTTTGGGTTCACGACTAGTCATGTCGGCCCGGGTTCTTTGTCATATGGATGCTAGCGACACTATCATATACGTGAGTCAAAAGGCGCAAACGGTCTCGGGCCATGGTAAGGCGACACCCGTGGGAATACCGTGCGTGAGGCCGCAAAGTGATATGAGGTGTTACATGCTAGATCGGTGTGACTTAGAATCGGGGTCCCGACAGCTTTGGTATCAGGGCCTGACTGGCTGTAGGATTTCCAAGCCAACCTGGTCGAAGTTGAGTCTAGAACTTCTTTAGTTATGTAAGGGACTTGATTGTGGAAGGGAACGTAAAGCTCTTTTTACTTCTTTTACCTGATGCCCTTCTGATCTGAGTCATCCTATCTTTCCTACGGGGTTAAGGAACTAGGCTTCCTCTTCTGTCTATCAGGATCATGTGTTACTACTCTGTTATCTCTTAGGATTGGTTAATCAGAGTCATATCCCAGTTCGAGTACCTCTGGTGTAGCCTGTTTAGTAATATCTCAGAACCTTGAGTGACGATGTTGAGTATGGTGCTACCCTGCCTTTTGCAGAATGTCTCATTTTGAGCATTTTACTGCCGTTATGCTGCCGGATTTGTCCTAGGAGTTTGAGAGATACTAAATTTCCTTGTGCTACATGTTGCATCCTATAGTTGTTGTTGACCTCGTCCTTGGTTCCGCTTCTCAGGATGTCGTCAGTTAACCGAAGTTCTGTTGCTCGTTGCCTGAACCACGGAGGTGGTAGGCATGAGGAGGATCCTCCCGACCAGCCTTCGCTGGCAGAGTTTATGTTAGAGATGGAGAGGAACAAGCATGCGTCTAACCGCTTGTTAGCACGTATCGAGGAGAACACCGCACCCCAGTGCAAAGAGTCAGCGACCATCTATGATTTCATTGGTCTGAAACCACCTACCTTCCATCATTCCATTGAGCCACTCGATGCAGATGACAGGCTCCATAGTATCACACACAAGCTGCATTCTGCGAACGTAGCTGAAGGTGACAAGGTCACTTATGCTGCATATCACCTGGAAGGTCCTGCTAGTCTTTGGTGGCAGAACTATGAGGCTATGCTTCCAGCTGGCCAGATACCGACCTGGAGGGATTTCACTGAGGCTTTTCGCGAGCATCACATTCCTCAGGCTCTCATTGACCGCAAGAGAGAAGAGTTCTGTAGTTTTACCCAGGGTAAGATGGCTGTTGATGCTTACAGTAGAGAGTTTGAGAACCTCGCCCGCTATGCTACAGAAGAAGTGTCCACGGACGCTAAGAAGCAGGCTAGGTTCCGGAAGGGTCTCAACCCCAAGTTGCGTCGAGATCTCCACCTGCACCATTGCAATACATTCCAGGCTCTTGTGAACAAGGCCATTAATGCGGAGACAGCTCAGCTCACCTACAAGGAGTCTCGTAAGCACACCCGTGATTTGGGTTCTTCCTCCGGTTCTAGTTCTCAGAAGTGCCGGATTTGGATTCCGAACTCTGCTCTTCCACCCGGTTATACACCGAGGCCATCTTATGTGGCGCCTCACCCAGTCCAGCCGTATGCTCCACCCAGGCCTATTGGTGGACCGCCTGCCAACGCGGGTCCACGTCCTACCTCCAAGATTTGTTACAAGTGCGGAGAGCCAGGCCACACCGCCCGTATTTGCACTCAGACCCGTGTTGCTCCACCCCAGCCCGAGAAGTCTGTTGGCCGTGGTAAGCCATCACGCAAGATGATCAGTACCAAGTCAGCTCCCACTGAATGTGGACATGTGCATCACGTCTGAGCTAAAGACGCTCAGGATGATCTAGATGTCGTTCTTGGTACACACCTTGTAAATTGTCATCCAGCTTTGGTTCTATTTGATACTGGGGCGTCTCATTCCTTCATTTCCGAAAGTTATGCTTGCTTGCACGACATGTCATTTAATGATATGCCCTCCCCACTACTCATTCAAACTCCTGGATCCAAATGGCAAACTTCTAGGATAAGTTATGGCAATGAAATACATGTTGACAGACTTGTATTCCTAGCTTCCTTGATATCTCTCAAGTCTTCAGATATTAACATCATCTTGGGTATGGACTGGATGAAAGCTCATTATGCCAAGATTGATTGTTACACCCGGTCTGTTCAGCTCACACACCCATCTGGCAAGATAGTCACTGTCTCCACCAGAATTGCAAAGCGTCAGCTTTATTCTCTTAATGCCAGCCCTCTTCCAGACCTTGAGGATATCCCGGTAGTCCGTGACTTTCCAGAAGAACTGCCAGGTATTCCACCTGATAGGGATGTAGAGTTTGTCATAGATCTTATCCCAGGAACCGCCCCAATTTCTAGGAGACCTTACAAGATGGCACCCTTAGAGCTAGCCGAGCTTAAGAAACAACTCGATGAATCCTTGCAAAAGGGTTTCATCCATCCTAGTTATTCTCCTTGGGCTTGCCCCGTTCTCTTCGTCAAGAAGAAGGATGGTACGGACCGGATGGTTGTAGATTATCGTCCCGTTAATTTGGTCACGATAAAGAACAAGTATCCGCTCCCCAGGATCAACGACCTGTATGATCAGCTCGCTGGATCCTCAGTCTTTTACAAGATGGATTTGAGGTTAGGCTACCACCAAATCAAGATTAGAAACGGGGACATTCCTAAGACGGCTTTTGTCACTCGTTATGGCCAGTACAAGTACATCGTCATGTCCTTTGGTCTAACCAATGCTCCAGCTACCTTCTCCCGCTTGATGAACTCGATCTTCATGGAGTACTTAGACAAGTTCGTCGTGGTTTACCTCGATGATATCCTTATCTACTCGAAGAACGAGGAAGAGCATGCCGAACGTCTTAGACTTGTGTTAGAAAAACTCAGAGAGCACCGCCTTTATGCCAAGTTCTCCAAGTGCGAATTTTGGTTGCCAGAAGTGACCTACCTAGGCCACGTGATCTCTGGTAAGGGCATTGCTGTCAATCCTGAGAGAGTTCAGGCCGTTCTTGATTGGACTCCACCTGAAACAGTTAAACAAGTTAGGAGTTCCTTGGTCTAGCCAGTTATTGTCGCCGCTTCGTTGAAAACTTCTCCAAAGTAGCCAAACCCCTCACGGAACTTCTCAAGAAAGATAAAAAGTTTGAGTGGTCCCCACAGTGTGAGTACAGTTTTCAGGAACTGAAAATACGCCTGACTTCTGCTCCCATACTGGTGCCACCGGATTTCACGAAGGACTTTGTTATCTACTGCGACGCCTCACGACAGGGACTAGGTTGCATTCTTATGCAGGATCGTCATGTGATTGCCTATGCATCTCGACAGTTGCATCCACATGAGGAGAATTATCCTACACATGATCTAGAGCTCGCAGCCGTAGTCTATGCTCTTAAGACATGGCGACATTACCTTCTTGGTAAACGTTGCGAGATTTACACCGATCACCAGAGTCTCAAGTATATTTTCACCCAACCAGATTTGAACCTTAGGCAAAGACGTTGGTTGGAGTTGATCTCAGATTACGACTTAGGGATTACCTACACCCCAGGCAAGGGCAATGTCATGGCTGATGCGCTAAGTCATAAGTCCTATTGCACAATCTTATGTTGCAGCAGGGCCAACCACTTCTCCATGAGGAATTATGTAAGCTTAATCTTCACATTGCTCCTCATGGATTCCTTTCTACCTTGGTGGCGAAACCTACCCTTGAGGATCAGATCATTTCTGACCAGAAGTTTGATAGGGGTGTTACCCGCATCAAGAGAAACATTAAGAAGGGAGTTGGTGGATGTTTCTCCATGGATGATCGAGGTGCTGTTTTCTTTGAGAATCGCTTGGTGGTTCCCAAGAATCAACATCTACGACAATTGATCCTTAAGGAGGTGCATGAATCCCCTCTCACGATTCATCCCGGTAGTACTAAGATGTATCAGGACCTACTCCAGAGGTTCTGGTGGACTAGGATGAAGAGAGAAATTACTGAGTTCATAGCTAACTGTGACGCTTGTCGTCGCGTTAAGGTAGAGCATCAAAGGCCTGCTGGCACCCTTCAACCTTTAGCTATTCCTGAGTGGAAATGGGACAAAGTTGGTATGGACTTCATCACCGGCTTTCCCAGGACCAAGAAAGGGAATAACGCTATCTTCGTAGTCATTGATCGTCTTTCCAAAGTGGCTCACTTCCTACCTGTTCGAGAGAGTATCACTGCTAGTCAGCTCGCTGACTTATATATTTCTCGAATAGTGTCACTTCATGGTGTTCCACTAGAGATCAATTCAGACCGTGGTAGTCTCTTCACTTCTCATTTCTGGGAGAGTTTCCAAACTGCCATGGGCACCCATCTTTCCTTCAGTACCGCTTTCCACCCTCAATCAAGTGGTCAGGTGGAAAGGGTCAACCAAATTCTCGAAGACATGCTTAGAGCTTGCGTTATCTCATTCGGTATGGATTGGGAGAAATGCCTACCTTTCGCCGAGTTTTCTTATAACAATAGCTATCAATCCAGTCTTAAGAAAGCTCCTTTCGAGATTCTGTATGGACGAAGATGTCGAACACCTTTGAACTGGTCAGAAACCGGTGAAAGACAATTCTTTGGACCGGACATGATCCAGGAAGCAGAAGAGCAAGTTTGCATCATTCGTGAGAATTTGAAAACAGCCCAGTCTCGTCAAAAGAGCCAGTATGACCGTCGTCATAAGGAAGTGGCTTATGAAGTTGGCGACAAGGCTTACCTTCGGGTTACTCCTCTAAAGGGTACCCATCGATTCGGTATCAAGGGCAAGTTGGCTCCTCGTTATATTGGTCCGTTCCTCATTCTCGCCAAACGAGGAGAGGTTGCCTACTAGTTGGAACTACCCCCACATCTTTCTCGAGTCCATGATGTCTTCCATGTCTCTCAACTCAGGCATTGCTTCTCGGATCCCATCCGCGGAGTGGACCACGAAACGATTGATCTCCAAGATAACCTCACATATCGAGAGTACCCTATTCGCATTCTTGATCAAGCAGAGCGTGTCACCCGATGTCAGAACACCAAGTTTCTCAAGGTTCAGTGGTCTCATCATTCCGAGAGAGAAGCTACTTGGGAGCGAGAAGATCGTCTTCGACTGGAGTACCCCACCTACTTTCCATCGACCCCTGAATCTCGGGACGAGATTCTTTCAAGTGGGGGCGAGTTGTCACATCCCTAGTTCTGGTATGACCTAGACTAGCTAGTCATGTGTGCATCATGTTTAAATTCCATTTAAATTTGAAGTGGGGATTTGGGAAACCCTCAGAATCATTTCTGGAAATGACCCAGATAAAAATTGCTCCAAAAGGGTTCAAGAAAATGTTCATGTTGCTCTCTGAAAATATTGGACAGAGATAAAAATCAAACCAATATTTTTAGGAGCCTATAAATAATTATTTTTGGGCATTTGGAATTAATGTTGTAATTATTTGCTTTGGATATATATTGTTATATATATAAAATATTGTCCAAAAATTATGACATTTGTTGAGGAGCTCTGGAATAATACCACTAGCCCCTACAAAAATTGGAATAAGAAAATAAAATGGTTTATTATTTTTATTAAACCAAACAAATGTCAGAAAAATAGAAAAGAAACAGAAATGGAAAAAAACCTACCTGTGCTTACCTGCGGCCCAGCTGGACCAGCCCGCCAGCGCCGCCGTTTCCTCTGCTGGACTCCCCGTGAGCTCCCACCTCGAATCCTCCTCTCCCCTTTGTCTTTTGCAAGCTGCAGCCACGATCCCGCCCGAGGCCGAACTCCGGCCGCCGCCGCGAGCTCCGCTGCCCCCGCAGCCTCTCGCTGGCTCCCCTAGATGTGCGGGAGCGCGGGCAACCTCCTGGTGCCCCCAGCCGCCGCTCCTGTGGCTTCCAGCGGGGACTCCGCCGTGGCCAGTGGTCGCCGGCGACGAGCCCCGTCGCCTGAGCCCTGCCACGTGGGTCCGGCCTGGCAAGTGATTAGCTTAGCGCTAATCACCGCCTGATTAATTCCCCTGACACTGACATGTGGGCCCAGTGCGCCCTAATCTTTTAATTAGATTAGTAAACCCCCCCTGTTTAACACTGTGTCACTGACGTGTGGATCCCACATGTCAGGTTTGACCCAGTCAGCGCTGTTGACTTGCTGACGCAAGCATGACGCAATGCTGATGCAGTTATTTATTTTCTGGATTTAAATTAAATCAGGAAATTCTAGAAAATAGCCAAAACTTCTAAAATTCATAGAAATTCAACCGTAACTCAGATTGAAATAAGTTATATATGAAAAATTATCAGAAAAATTCAATCTATCCATCTGTACCATTTCATGCATGAAAAACCAACCTATACATTCTATATATATGAAAACACACTTATGGCATTTAAAGGGACTTAACTTAGAATTGCATTTGAACCTTTGGTTCAAATGGACCTCTTCCAAGTTGAATGCTAGTTGCATTAACTCAAACAACATCACATCTACATGCCATGATCATGCATCATATTTTTGCATATGCTTGTGTATTGATTGTCGATACCGTTCTTTCTCGATAGGTCCTGCTCCGAAGAGTGCTCGAGAGTACCTACCTGTGAAGCAGTGCCTCCTCTGTTGATCTACCAGGCAAGCAAACCCCCTTTGTTCATTCTGATACAATCCTACTCTCTCGCTCCTGCTCTCTTTTACTGCATTAGGACAACAACGATTCAACTGCTACTTTATGCTACGGTAGTTGAACCCATTCCTCTGCATGACCTGTCATTGCCACAGTAAATAGTTGAAACCCACTAGCATGTGTAGGAGTTGTTTGAGCCATATTGTGTTCCTACCATGCCTTGCCTGCTATTGCTTAGAGTTGTGTCAGGTCTGATTCATAGGGAATGAATTGGAGTGTTACGATATGTTCTGGTGCTGAGAGTTAAGTGTGTGAACACGTTTTGGTAAAGGTAGCGGTGAGAGGCCATGTAGGAGTACATGGTGGGTTGTCTCACTGGAACCGTCCTTAAGCACTGAGTTCTGTGTATGTTGTCCAATGACTAGCTACTACCATACATTGGAATGCTTAAGTGCCCCTCTCGACTTATTAACCAACTTGATCTCTGTCCAGGAGTTGCAATTAGTTTCTGGTGTTTGTAGGTAGTGTTAGTAGTCTACCAAGTGGCACCCGGCCAGGTGGGCTTGGGACAGACTAGGCACAAGTGGCACGGTGTACCAAGCGTAGATCCATCCGGCGAGGTGGGCTTGGGAACCCTGCACACATCGTTTGGGGCCGTGAGCAACACCCCGGCCGGATCTCCTTGCGGATGGAACCCGAATAGGCGATAAACCTGGACTAGAGTCTTGTGTGGTTAGTCAGGTCGTGGCCGACACCCTCGCCAGGCTTCCGCTTGAAGGTTGCCGAGATACATGACGTGTACATGGCGGTAAGTGGCGAGAGCGTGTGTGAGCAGTACACCCCTGCAGGGTTATCATGATCTATTCGAATAGCCGTGTCCTCGGTTATGGACTTCTTGGATGCTTACGTGGTACATAGACAACTTGAAGTGGATACTCTAAAATGCTCAAGGTAAGTGTGAGTGCTATGGATGGCTTCTCGTAGTGAGACGGGAATGAATCCATAGTGGTGTATTGAGGTGGTGATTAGTGGACTCATGTGCGCCTTCTTACCTCAAAGAAGTTTCTCGTAGTCGTAGAACAGGATAGCCACAGTGTCAAAGCTGGCTTGCTGCAGCTAAACCCCACACTACCTTCTTGATACAAATGCATGTATGATAGGATCTGATGTAAGTCTTGCTGAGTACCTTTGTACTCATGTTGCTTTATTTATGTTTCTGCAGCGGAGACTTCAGTCTTACTAGTAGTTCCGCTTGGACTTCGACGAGTAGCTTGTACCTCAGCTACGATCTTGTACCCTTGGGAGGGGCTTGTAGATAGTCAGGCTTCTCGCCTTTTTCTTTTGTAGTTGTCTGTACTCAGACATGTAATGCTTCCGTTGCTTGTATGCTCTGAATGATGGGTCATGTGACCCCTGTTTGTACTTAATGCTATGTGGCTCTTCTGGGCCTTTTATCTATATGAGTTTGCGTTATGTTGTGATGCCATGTTGTACAGCACATACTTGCATGTTATGCGTACGTGTAACGTGTATTGCTATGTGTGGGATCCGACAACCTAGTTGTCTATCCTTGGTAGCCTCTCTTATGGGGAAATGTAGTCTACTGCTTCCACCGAGCCATGGTAGTCTGCTACAGCCCGGTTTACCGGAGTCCTGCTAGCCCAGCACTACTGCTCCGGAACACTTAGACTGGCCAGCATGTGATTCACTTCGTTCCTGTGTCTATCCCTTCGGGGAAATGTCACGCGGTGACATCCGGAGTCCTGCCTTGCCTGCTACAGCCCGGGTTCCCGGAGTCCTGTTAGCCCAGTTGCTACAGCCCGGATTCACACGCTGCTGACCGACATGCTCGATGTTGTTTCATGTATGCCTGTTCCCGTAAGTTAGTGCCACTTTGGGTTCACGACTAGTCATGTCGGCCCGGGTTCTTTGTCATATGGATGCTAGCGACACTATCATATACGTGAGCCAAAAGGCGCAAACGGTCCCGGGCCATGGTAAGGCGACACCCGTGGGAATACCGTGCGTGAGGCCGCAAAGTGATATGAGGTGTTACATGCTAGATCGGTGTGACTTAGAATCGGGGTCCCGACAGGAACTCTCAATGAAAGCACCAATGTCGGTGTCAAAACCGGCAGATCTCGGGTAGGGGGTCCCGAATTGTGCGTCTGAGGATAGATGGTAACAAGGGACAAGTGGGACGCAATGTTTACCCAGGTTTGGGCCCTCTTAATTGACGTAAAACCCTACGTCCTGCTTGATTGTATTCGATGAGTATAGGGGTTACAAGAGTTGACCTACCTTGAGATCATAATGGCTAAACCCTAGCTGTCTAGCATGTGGGAATTCTGATAGCCTCTACGGACTAAACCCTCCGGTTTATATACACATGGAGGGACCTTGGGTTATACAGAGTCGGTTTGCAGAGGAAGGAATAGTACATCCAGACACCAAACTTGTAGTCCACACATACAAGAGTCCTACCAGGACACGGGAGATTGTCTTCTACTATTATCTTCACGGCCCATCAGTCCGGCCCTTATAGAATAGGCCGGCCACCCGAGGACCCCCTAATCCAGGACTCCCTCACAAAGAGAGCGGGTGCGGGCAAAATAACAAGTCTAATGGGTTTCTTATCAAACATCAAGTTGTAGTAATAGTTGGTGGCCTTATATTTAATGAATTTGTGATGGTGCATGGCCCCAAAGTCTAGGTACTAGGTAGGTAAAATGGGACCATTGGGCCAAGGTGACACACCCAGCTCAGTAGCTATACGGGAGGCATATATCCCTCCATAAAAGTGACCACTATTAACTTTGCGTTGCAACCTTCATGCAACGGTTGCTCCAAGATTATAGCATTTTATTCCTGTTAGAGCAGTGCGTATGAGCCTGCAGTCTGGGGCATAGAGGGTACTGCAATCTTGTTTTCCCATGATGCAGTTGCCATTAAAGAGTGCAAAGTAACAAATTACTGGAAATTGTATACATTCATTCTAGCTTGTGTCACTCCTCTATCCTCACCACAACATATACCAGTTAAAAACATCTCATACTCAGATTTTGGTGGGTTGTCCAGTGAACCCCAATATGCAATTTTGCAGGCAACAGAGAATTGTTCTAGAGGCTATATCAAGCATTCAAACTACTTGGAACTCAAAGAATTCAACATGCAAGCTCATTTACAGCGGCACCAAGAGTAGCTAATTACTCAAAATATAAACCACTAGAACAAAAACTAATTGGAGCAATGGAGGAGTCACATACCAAGTAGCAATCCCCCAAAACAGTTTTGAAAACGGAGCTTCGAGCAAAGAGTTCGAAATCTGCGGGTTTGTGAGCAAGAACACGAGAGAGAGAGCTAGACTGACTTTTTTCTAGAGGTAGGTGGTGAAGTGAGCTGAAGGGATAAGTGAGGGGGGCCTTGTGGGGCCCACTACCCACAAGGGCGCGCCTAGGGTAGCTGGCGCGCCCTGGTGCCTAGTGGGCACCAGGGGCACCCCCCCGTGGTGTTTTTTATACCAAAAGTTCTTAAATATTTAGAAAAAATCGTGTTAAAATTCAGAGCATCTGAGCAATTTTATTTTTGGGAAATTTTTTATTGCATGGATAAATCGGAAAACAGGATAAATATGGCATTTTATTACATTCAACTAAAAATAACAGAAAACAAAAGGTAGGGACAGAAGGTTGTGCTTACTAAATTCATCGACCACATGCCTCTCAAAAGTAATCCATTAATAAGGTTGATCAAGTCTTATTAATAAACACTTTTGATTAGCATGAACCCGAAGAATTTTCGTAAAAATATTAAGTTACCTCAACGGGGATATGCATCTCCCCAACAATAAGTGTTTCATATTTCTTTTTGACAGTAGGTAGAGGGAGTTGAAAACTTCCAATAGTATTTGTCGAAGATTTTTCAATAACATTAATACCACTCACTTGAAATTGTTTCTTCGGAAAGTGCAACGTATGCTCATTACCATTGATATGAAAAGTGACGTTGCTTTTATTGCAATCAATAACAGCCCCTGCAGTATTCAAAAAGGGTCTACCAAGGATAGTCGACATGTTGTCGTCCTCGGGCATCTCTAGTATAACAAAGTCTGTCAACATAGTGACATTTGCAACTACTACGGGCACATCCTCACAAATACCGATAGGTATGGCAGTTGATTTGTCAGCCATTTGCAATGATATTTCAGTAACTGTGAGTTTATTCAAATCAAGTCTTTTGTATAAAGAAAAAGGCATAACACTAACACCGGCTCCCAAATCACATAAAGCAGTTTTGACATAGTTTCTTTTGATGGAGCATGGTATAGTTCGTATTCCTAGATCTCCTAATTTCTTTGGTACTCCATCCTTAAAAGAATAATTAGCAATCATGGTGGAGATTTCAGCTTTAGGTAATTTTCTTTTATTAGTGCCAATGTCTTTCATATATTTAGCATAAGGGGCCATCCTTAAAATATTAGTCAAATGAGTACACAAAAAGACCGGCCTAAACATTTTAGCAAAGCATTCAAATTCTTCATCATCCTTTTTGTTGGATGGTTTAGGTGGAAAGGGCATGGGTTCCTGAACCCATGGTTGTCTTTCTTTACCAAGTTTTCTAGCAATGAAATCTCTCTTATCATAACGTTTATTTTTAGGTCGTGGGTTATCAAGATCAATAGCAAGTTCTACCTCAACATCATTGTCTGGTTCTTTTTCATTTTCTTGTTGGGTATCTTCATTAACATCATCATTATCACTAGGTAAATGTTCGTTACCAGATTGATTTTCAGTATCAGAAATAGAAACATCATTATTGTCCTCGGAAGGTTTTTTTACTTCTTGTTCACTAGAAGTATGCAAAGTCCTATCATTTTTCTTCTTCTTTTTATTTTTAGACGGACTAGGTGCATCAGTATTAATTCTTTGAGAGTCTTGTTCAATTCTTTTAGGGTGACCTTCAGGATAAAGAGGTTCCTGAGTCATTTTACCTCCTCTAGTTGCTACTCTAACTGCATAATCATTCATATTATTGTTCATTTCATTAAGCAGCTCACTTTGAGTCATCTTACTGCACCCTATTTACTTTCATTACTTGTTACCCGTTACAAATTACCTTATCACAAAACTATCTGTTACCGATAATTTCAGTGCTTGCAGAGAATACCTTACTGAAAACCGCTTGTTATTTCCTTCTGCTCCTCGTTGGGTTCGACACTCTTACTTATCAGAAGGACTATGATAGATCCCCTATACTTGTGGGTCATCAAGACTCTTTTCTGGCGCCGTTGCCGGGGAGTGAAGTGCCTTTGGTAGGAGGAATTTGGTAAGGAAAATTTTATATAGTGTGTTGAAATTTACTGTCACTTGTTACTATGGAACATAATCCTTTGAGGGGATTGTTCGGGGTATCTTCACCCCGACCAGTAGAGCAAAGAGTTGCTCCTCAACCTACTGAACCTACTGAAAATGTTTACTATGAAATTCCTTCGGGTATGATAGAGAAACTGCTAGCTAATCCTTTTACAGGAGATGGAACATTACATCCCGATTTGCACTTAATCTATGTGGATGAAGTTTGCGGATTATTTAAGCTTGCAGGTATGCCCGAGGATGTTATCAAGAAGAAGGTCTTCCCTTTATCTTTGAAGGGAAAGGCATTGACATGGTTTAGGCTATGTGATGATATGGGATCATGGAACTACAACCGATTGAAATTGGAATTTCATCAGAAGTTTTATCATATGCATCTTGTTCATCGTGATCGCAATTATATATATAATTTTTGGCCTCGCGAAGGAGAAAGCATCGCTCAAGCTTGGGGGAGGCTTAAGTCAATGTTATATTCATGCCCCAATCATGAGCTCTCAAGAGAAATTATTATTAAAAAAATTTATGCTCGGCTTTCTCTCAATAATCGCTCCATGCTCGATACTTCTTGTACTGGCTCTTTTATGATGAAGACTATTGAATTCAAATGGGATTTATTGGAAATAATTAAACGCAACTCTGAAGATTGGGACCTCGACGAAGGTAAGGAGCAGGTATAACACCTAAGTTTGATTGTGTTAAATCTTTTATGGACACCGATGTTTTCCGTGAATTTAGCACTAAATATGGACTTGACTCTGAGATAGTAGCTTCTTTCTGTGAATCCTTTGCTACTCATGTTGATCTCCCTAAGGAGAAGTGGTTCAAATATAATCCTCCCATTGAAGTAAAAGTAGTTGCACCTATTAAAGTTGAAGAAAAGACTATCACTTATGTTGATCCTGTTGTTCCTACTGCTTATATTGAGAAACCACCTTTCCCTGTTAGAATAAAGGATCATGCTAAAGCTTCAACTGTGGTTCGTAAGAGTAACACTAGAACACCTACACCCCCTGAGCAAATTAAAGTTGAACCTAGAATTGCTATGGTTAAAGATCTCTTGGCCGATAATATTGATGGGCATGTTATTTACTTCTGTGATGAAGCTGCTAGAATTGCTAGATCTGGTACTAAAAATAAACATAGACCTGTTGTAGGCATGCCTGTTATTTCTGTTAAAATAGGGGATCATTGTTATCATGGCTTATGTGATATGGGTGCTAGTGCAAGTGCAATACCTCATTCCTTATACAAAGAAATTATGCATGATATTGCACCTGCTGAGATAGAGGAAATTGATGTTACAATTAAGCTTGCCAATAGAGACACTATTTCACCAGTTGGGATTGTTAGAGGTGTTGAAGTATTGTGTGGGAAAGTTAAATATCCTGCTGATTTTCTTGTTCTTGGTTCCCCACAAGATAACTTTTGTCCCATTATATTTGGTAGACCCTTCTTGAATACTATTAATGCCAGGATAGACTGCAAAAAGGATGTTGTTACTATTGGTTTGGGGGATATGTCTCATGATTTTAATTTTGGTACATTTCGTAGACAACCCCATGATAAAGAATTGCCTAGTAAAGATGAAATTATTGGTCTTGCTTCTATTGTCGTGCCTCCCAATGATCCTTTAGAATAATATTTGCTCGACCATGAAAATGATATGTTTATGAATGAAAGAAGGGAAATAGATGAAGTATTCTTTAAACAGGGACCTATTTTGAAACACAACTTGGCTGTTGAAATCCTATGGAATCCTCCTCCACCCAAGGGTGATCCCGTGTTTGAGCTTAAACCATTACCTGATACTCTTAAATATGCTTATCTTGATGAGAAAAAGATATATCCTGTTATTATTAGTGCTAACCTTTCAGAGCATGAAGAAAAGAAATTATTGAAAACTCTGAAGAAGCACCGTGCTTCTATTGGATATACTCTTGATGATCTTAAGGGCATTAGTCCCACTCTATGCCAGCACAAAATAAAATTGGAGAAAAACGCTAAACCAATTGTTGATCACCAACGACGGTTAAATCCTAAGATGAAAGAAGTGGTAAGAAAAGAAATACTAAAGCTTCTGGAGGCAGGTATAATTTATCCCGTTGCTGATAGTCAGTGGGTAAGTCCTGTCCATTGTGTCCCTAAGAAGGGAGGTATTACTGTTGTTCCTAATGATAAAGATGAATTGATCCCACAAGGAATTATTACAGGTTATAGAATGGTAATTGATTTCTGCAAATTAAATAAAGCTACTAAAAAGGATCATTACCCTTTACCTTTTATTGATCAAATGCTAGAAAGATTATCTAAAAACACACATTTTTGCTTTCTAGATGGTTATTCTGGTTTCTCTCAGATACTGTGTCAAAAGAGGATCAAGAAAAGACCACTTTTACTTGCCCTTTCGGTACCTTTGCTTATAGACGTATGCCTTTTGGTTTATGCAATGCACCTGCTACCTTTAAAAGATGTATGACTGCTATATTCTCTGACTTTTCTGAAAAGATTGTTGAGGTTTTCATGGATGATTTCTCCATATATGGAACTTCTTTTGATGATTGCTTAAGCAACCTTGATTGAGTTTTGCAGAGATATGAAGAAACTAATCTTGTCTTGAATTGGGACAAGTGCCACTTTATGGTTAATGAAGGTATTGTCTTGGGGCATAAAATTTCTGAAAGAGGTATTGAAGTTCATAAAGCTAAAGTTGATGCTATTGAAAAGATGCCATGTCCCAAGGACATTAAAGGTATAAGAAGTTTCCTTGGTCATGCCGGTTTTTATAGGAGGTTCATTAAGGACTTCTCTAAAATTTCTAGGCCTCTGACTAATCTCTAACAAAAAGATATCCCTTTTGTATTTGATGATGATTGTGCAGAAGCATTTGAAATACTTAAGAAAGCCTTGATTTCTGCACCTATTGTTCAGCCACCTGATTGGAATTTACCCTTTGAAATTATGTGCGATGCTAGTGATTATGCTGTAGGTGCTGTTCTAGGACAAAGAGTTGATAAGAAATTAAATGTTATCCAATATGCTAGTAAAACTCTAGACAGTGCCCAGAGAAATTATGCTACTACTGAAAAAGAATTTTTAGCAGTCGTATTTGCTTGTGATAAGTTCAGACCTTATATTGTTGATTCTAAAGTAACTGTTCACACTCATCATGCTGCTATTAAATATCTTATGGAAAAGAAAGATGTTAAACCTAGGCTTATTAGATGGGTTCTCTTGCTACAAGAATTTGATTTGCATATTATAGATAGAAAGGGAGCTGAGAACCCCATTGCAGACAACTTGTCTAGGTTAGAGAATGTTCTTGATGACCCACTACTATTGATGATAGCTTTCCTGATGAGCAATTAGGTATCATAAATGCTTCTCGTACTGCTCCATGGTATGTTGATTATGCTAATAACATTGTTGATAAATTTATACCACCTAGTTTCACATACCTGCAAAAGAAAAAGGTTTTCTATGATTTAAGACATTACTTCTGGGATGACCCACACCTTTATAAAGAAGGAGTAGATGGTGTCATTAGACGTTGTATACCTGAGCATGAATAGGAACAGATCCTACGCAAGTGTCACTCCGAGGCTTATGGAGGACACCACGCTGGAGATAGAGCTGCACACAAGGTATTGCAATCCGGTTTTTATTGGCCTACTCTCTTCAAAGATGCTCGTAAGTTTGTCTTCTCTTGTGATGAATGTCAAAGAATTGGTAATATTAGTAGACGTCAAGAAATGCCTATGAACTATTCACTTGTTATTGAACCATTTGATGTTTGGGGCCTTGATTATATGGGACCGTTTCCTTCCTCTAATGGGTATACACATATTTTAGTTGTTGTTGATTACGTTACTAAGTGGATAGAAGCTATTCCAACTAGTAGTGCTGATCATAACACCTCTATTAAGATGCTTAAAGAAGTTAATTTTCCGAGGTTTGGAGTCCCTAGATATTT
This sequence comes from Aegilops tauschii subsp. strangulata, assembly GCF_002575655.3. Taxonomy (NCBI): domain Eukaryota; kingdom Viridiplantae; phylum Streptophyta; class Magnoliopsida; order Poales; family Poaceae; genus Aegilops; species Aegilops tauschii. Next base: position 284,858,195 of record NC_053037.3, read on the forward strand.
AATGACTGATGGTGGTTCACATTTTATTCATGGTGCTTTCCATAAAATGCTTGCTAAGTATGATGTTAATCATAGAATTGCATCTCCATATCACCTGCAGTCTAGTGGTCAAGTAGAACTTAGTAATAGAGAGCTCAAATTAAGTTTGCATGAGACTGTTAATAGATCTAGAAAGAATTGGTCCAAGAAACTTGATGATGCATTATGGGTCTATAGAACTGCATATAAAAATCCTATGGGTATGTCTCCGTATAAAATGGTTTATGGAAAAGCATGTCATTTACCTCTCGAACTAGAACATAAGGCATATTGGGCCATTAAAGAGCTCAATTATGATTTCAAACTTGCCGGTGAGAAGAGGTTATTTGACATTAGCTCACTTGATGAATGGAGAACCCAGGCCTACGACAATGCCAAACTGTTTAAAGAAAAGGTTAAAAGATGGCATGACAAAAGGATACAAAAGCGTGAGTTTAATGTAGGTGATTATTTGTTGCTATTCAACTCTCGTTTAAGATTTTTTGCAGGAAAACTCCTCTCTAAATGGGAAGGTCCTTATGTTATCGAGGAGGTCTATCATTTCGGTGCCATAAAAATCAACAACTTCGGAGGCACAAATCCAAAGGTGGTGAACGGTCAAAGAATCAAACATTATATCTCAGGTAATCCTTTAAATGTTGAAACTAATGATATTGAAACCGTAACCCCGGAGGAATACATAAGGGACACTTTCCAGAATGTTTCAGACTCCGAAAAGGAATAGGTATGTGGTACGGTAAGTAAACCGACTCCAAAACAGTTCTAATGGCAATTTTTCTCCGTTTTGGAATATTTAAGAAAATAGGAAAATAAGAAGTAGTCCGGGAAGGACACGTGGTGTCCACGAGGGTGGAGGGCGCACCCTACCCCCCTGGGCGCGCCCCTCTGCCTCGTGGGTACCTCATGTGCCCTCCGGACTACGTTTTCTTGCGCGATACTTCTTTTTGTTGGTAAAAAATCATTATATAATCTCCCGAAGGTTTTGAACACCGTATCACGCAAATATCCTCTATCTTTGTTTCGAGCTGTTTCTGCAGCAGATTTAGAGCAAGATGTCTTCTCAAGAGTCAGTCGGGGAGAGTCCGGTGTCTCATCCGACACGGGGTCCAGGAGAAAACAGCGATGCCTATCACTTTGGGACATCAACAGAGGAAGAGATGGAGGCCGACTTAAAAAGGATAAATGCCATGGAAGAGGATCAAGAAGTTACTTCTCGTTTCCGAGCCGGATTCAGGATGGGGGAACTACAAAGCTCAGCTATTCCAAACTCGGTCATCCCTTCCAATGTCAGATTTCTTTCTTATGAAAATATGAAAAAGAGCGTTACTTGTTCTCCCGCAGCTATGCAACACCCTTGGCTGAAAGGAGCCTTAGCCGTCACGGGTAAGCTCTGTAAGGAAATAATGGACCTCAAGAAGCAAGTCAATAAGCTCGAGGAAGAGAATTGTATCCTGAGGGGTATCATCTCCAAGAATATCACATCACCACCTCCGAAGAAAGAGACATAATCACATGGGTATGGGCACTCCCCTTGGCACCTGCCAAGCTTGGGGGAGGTGCCCCGGTATCGTATCACCATCACACTCCTATCTTTACCGTTTTTCTTAGATCGATCCTTTTGGTAATATCTTGATCTAGTAGAATAAAGTTTTAGTATGATCTAGTCTTGAGTTTTGCTTTATGATCCCTCTTTGTAATCGAGTCCGTGAGCTATATATAATAAAGATTAGTTTTGAGTCAAGGGCTTGGTTATGTTGCTATGATCTTGAGGGAATAAAAGAAAAGAGAAAGAACAAAAAGAAATAAAGAGATCATATTGATCTTATGGAGAGTAATGACTTCACATATAAAGAGTATGATGAATAAAAGTTGTTGAGAGTTGACAAACATAGTTTTGGTCATCGTTGCAATTAATAGGAAGTAATAAAGAAATAGAGGTTTTCACATATAAATATAATATCTTGGACATCTTTTATGATTGTGAGCAATCATTAAAATATGACATGCTAAAGAGTTGATGTTGGACAAGGAAGACAACGTAATGGGTTATGTTTCTTATATCTGAAATAAAGTATATTGTCATGGATCATCTAACACGTTGAGCTTGCCTTTCCCTTTCATGCTAGCCAAATTCTCTGCACCAAGTAGAGATACTACTTGTGCTTCCAAATATCCTTAAAACCCGGTTTTGCCATGAGAGTCCACCATACCTACCTATGGATTGAGTAAGATCCTTCAAGTAAGTTGTCATTGTTGTATGCAATAAAAATTGCTCTCTAAATATGTATGATTTATTAGTGTGGAGAAAATAAGCTTTATACGATCTTGTGATATGGAAGCAATAAAAGCGACGGACTGCATAATAAAGGTCCATAGCACAATTGGCAATATAAAGTGATGTTCTTTCGCATTAAGATTTTGTGCATCCAACCACAAAAAAACATGACAACCTCTGCTTCCCTCTGCGAAGGGCCTATCATTTATTCTTGTCTTATACCTTATACAAAGAGTCATGGTGATCTTCACCTTTCCTTTTTACATTTTGTCCTTTGGCAAGCACATTGTGTTGGAGAGATCCTGATATTTATATCCAATTGGATATAAGTTAGCATGAACTATTATTGTTGACATTACCCTTGAGGTAAAAGGTTGGGAGGCAACACTATAAGCCCCCATCTTTCTCTGTGTCCGATTAAAACTCCGTACCCATAAGTATTACATGAGTGTTAGCAATTATGAAAGACTAAATGATAGTTGAGTATGTGGACTTGCTGAAAAGCTCTTATATTGACTCTTGCCGATGTTATGATAAATTGCAATTGCTTCAATGACCGAGATCATAGTTTGTTAGTTCTCAATGAAGTTTCTGATTCATACTTGACATTGTGAGTAGATTATTACTTGAGCATAAGAAATCATATGACAAAATATATATATGTTGCTGTTATAAGAATGATCATGATGCCCTCATGTCAGTATTTTATTTTATCGACACCTCTATCTCTAAACATGTGGACATATTTTTCGTTATCGGCTTCCGCTTGAGGACAAGCGAGGTCTAAGCTTGGGGGAGTTGATACGTCCATTTTGCATCATGCTTTTATATCGATATTTATTGCATTATGGGCTGTTATTATACGTTATGTCACAATACTTATGCCTATTCTCTCTTATTTTACAAGGTTTATATGAAGAGGTGCTACCTCTTGAGCACTGCGTTGGTTTTCCCTTGAAGAGGAAAAGGGTGATGCAGCAAAGTAGCATAAGTATTTCCCTCAGTTTTTGAGAACCAAGGTATCAATCCAGTAGGAGGCCACGCACGAGTCCCTCGCACCTACACAAACAAATAAATCCTCGCAACCAACGCGATAGGGGGTTGTCAATCCCTTCACGGTCACTTATGAGAGTGAGATCTGATAGATATGATTGGATAATATTTTTGGTATTTTTATGATAAAGATGCAAAGTAAAAGTAAACAAAATAAAAACGGCGCTAGAAATAGCTTGTTGTCGGGAGATTAATATGATGGAAAATAGACCCGGGGGCCATAGGTTTCACTAGTGGCTTCTCTCAAGAGCATAAGTATTTACGGTGGGTGGACATGTTACTGTTGAGCAATTGACAAAATTGAGCATAGTTATGAGAATATCTAGGTATGATCATGTATATAGGCATCACGTCCGAGACAAGTAGACCGACTCCTGCCTGCATCTACTACTATTACTCCACACATCGACCGCTATCCAGCATGCATCTAGAGTATTAAGTTCATAAGAACAGAGTAACGCTTTAAGCAAGATGACATCATGTAGAGGGATAAACTCATGCAATATGATATAAACCCCATCTTGTTATCCTCGATGGCAATAATACAATACGTGCCTTGCTACCCCTACTGTCACTGGGAAAGGACACCGCAAGATTGAACCCAAAACTAAGCACTTCTCCCATGCAAGAAAGATCAATCTAGTAGGCCAAACCAAACTGATAATTCGAAGAGACTTGCAAAGATAACCAATCATACATAAAAGAATTCAGAAAAGATTCAAATATTGTTCATAGATAAACTTGATCATAAACCCACAATTCATCGGTCTCAACAAACACACCGCAAAAGAAGATTACATCAAATAGATCTCCACGAGAGAGGGGAGAACATTGTATTGAGATCCAAAAAGAGAGAAGAAGCCATCTAGCTAATAACTATGGACCCGAAGGTCTGAGGTAAACTACTCACACTTCATCGGAGAGGCTATGGTGTTGATGTAGAAGCCCTCCGTGATCGATGCCCCCTCCGGCGGAGCTTCGGAAAAGGCCCCAAGATGGGATCTCACGGGTACAGAAGGTTGCGGCGGTGGAATTAGGTTTTTGGCTCCGTATCTGGTAGTTTGGGGGTACGTAGGTATATATAGGAGGAAGAAGTACGTCAGTGGAGCAACAGGGGGCCCACGAGGGTGGAGGGCGCGCCTGGGGGGGGGGGGGTAGGCGCGCCCCTACCTCGTGGCCTCCTGTTTGATGTCTTCACGTAGGGTCCAAGTCCTCTGGATCACGTTCGTTCCGAAAATCACGTTCCCGAAGGTTTCATTCCGTTTGGACTCCGTTTGATATTCTTTTTCTGCGAAACTCTGAAATAGGCAAAAAACAGCAATTCTGGGTTGGGCCTCCGGTTAATAGGTTAGTCCCAAAAATAATATAAAAGTGTATAATAAAGCCCAGTAATGTCCAAAATAGAATATAATATAGCATGGAATAATCAAACATTATAGATACGTTGGAGACGTATCAAGAGGGAGAATGCTGGCAGCTGGAATTCTGGGCTGGAAAAGGAGCAAATATTAGAGACCTATTCTGCACAACTCCAAAAGTCATGAAACTTCACGGAGCCAGTTTTTGGAATTAATAAAAAATACTGGCGAAAGAATCAACCAGAGGGGGGCCACCCACCGTCCACGAGGGTGGGGGGTGCGCCCTACCCCCCTGGGCGCGCCCCCTGGCTCGTGGGCCCCCTGGCAGGCCTCCGGTGCCCATCTTCTGCTATATGAAGTCTTTTACCCTGGAAAAAATCATAAGCAAGCTTTCGGGACGAAACACCGCCGCCACGAGGCGGAACCTTGGCGGAACCAATCTAGGGCTCCGACGGAGCTGTTCTGCCGGGGAAACATCCCTCCGGGAGGGAGAAATCATCGCCATCGTCATCACCAACAATCCTCTCATCGGGAGGGGGTCAATCTCCATCAACATCTTCACCAGCACCGTCTCCTCTCAAACCATAGTTCATCTCTTGTATCCAATCTTTGTCCCAAAACCTCAGATTGGTACCTGTGGGTTGCTAGTAGTGTTGATTACTCCTTGTAGTTGATGCTAGTTGGTTTATTTGGTGGAAGATCATATGTTCAGATCCTTTATGCATATTAATACCCCTCTAATTATGAACATGAATATAATTTGTGAGTAGTTACGTTTGTTCCTGAGGACATGGGAGAAGTCTTGCTATAAGTAGTCATGTGAATTTGGTATTCATTTGATATTTTGATGAGATGTATGTTGTCTCCCCTCTAGTGGTGTTATGTGAACGTTGAATACATGACACTTCACCATTGTTTGGGCCTAGAGGAAGGCATTGGGAAGTAATAAGTAGATGATGGGTTGCTAGAGTGACAGAAGCTTAAACCCTAGTTTAGCATTGCTTTGTAAGGGGCTGATTTGGATCCATATGTTTCATGCTATGGTTAGGTTTACCTTAATACTTATTTTGTAGTTGCGGATGCTTGCAATAGGGGTTAATCATAAGTGGGATGCTTGTCCAAGGAAGGGAATCAACCCAAGCACCGGTCCACCCACATACCAAATTATCAAAGTAACGAACGCGAATCATATGAGTGTGATGAAAACTAGCTTGACGATAATTCCCATGTGTCCTCGGGAGCGCTTTTCTCTATATAAGAGTTTGTCCAGGCTTGTCCTTTGCTACAAAAAGGATTGGGCCATCTTGCTGCACCTTATTTACTTTCATTACTTGTTACCCGTTACAAATTACCTTATCACAAAAACTATCTGTTACCGATAATTTCAGTGCTTGCGGAGAATACCTTACTGAAAACCGCTTGTCATTTCCTTCTGCTCCTCGTTGGGTTCGACACTCTTACTTATCGGAAGGACTACGATAGATCCCCTATACTTGTGGATCATCAGCCCTGTACGGCCCATCTTCACCAGCAAACACTCAAGACCCTCGTGAAGGGCCAAGCCTCGCGAGGCGGACGACACAAGACCTCCTCGGGGGCGGCCTCACCAGGCTGGCTCGCGAGGGGCGGAGAGATCAAGGCAAGGGACACCTCGCGAAGTTCCTGTGACGCAAGCCATGACGACCGTGTCCAGGCAGGCGCCAGCGTGCAGTGTCCTCGTTTCCTCTTTGGTGCTAAAGAGGCAAGCGCAGGCGAGGAGTCCCGAGGCATCACGCAAAGGTTTCCATATCGGTGCTACAAGACCAAGACCAGCAGGACGGCAGGAGGGAGGTCACCATGGAGCCCAAGACGGCGTCACCACCAGCGCCTTTGGCAGGCGAAGACCACCTTTAGTCAGGATAACTTGTACTAGTTGTCTCCCTTTGAATTTGGCCGTTGTTGGATCCCTTCCCGCTCAATATTTGGGGAGAGGACCAGGGTATCTATAAATAGGACTAGCCACCATCGTAGCTAGGGGGATCATTGAGATCATCCTCAACCACACAAGCTCACCAAGCACAAGAACACCTCTCCTCAGGAGGTTGTTCTTCCCTTGTAACTATCCATCCTCAGCCCAAGAGGCAATCCACCACACCACACTTGAGTCGGGTATTACACCACATCGGTGGCCCGAACCAGTATAAACTCTTGTGTCTCTCATTCTTTGGGTTCGTCGAGCTAGGCCTTGCGATCGTTGCGAGAGCGATCAAGGGAGAGAGAGATCTTCGTGCGCACCCGAGTGACCGAACCTCAAGGGTTTTGCCCGAACCCGAAATCCGACATTTGGCGCGCCAGGTAGGGGTGCGCCGAAGCTTTCCTTCCGCCGATCCGCGTCCCATCGCTTCGTCTCATCCATGGCGGACGCTCGTCGAGCCTGCGCTAAGTGCCGAGCCGCCCGTGCCGCCCGCGTCGCTCAGACCGCTCATGTCGGCGGGCCTCCCTGTGGCCCGCCGCCAACGCCGCCACCGGCCCGGCGGGAAACGAGCAACAAGCTTCATTGCTGCACCCCTCTATGCGGCGGGATGGCCCCACCGCCGCCCCGTCGCTAACCCCGGCCAGCTCATCGTCTCACGCTCGTCGCGCTCCCACGGACGCGTAGGCTGCGCTGCTCATGGCACGCGAGCTCCTGCGCTACCTCCCAGTCGACAACCTCTACGAGGACTTGCTGGACCGCATCGCCGAGCTCGTCAGCGCAGCAGGGGGCTCACCCCCCCCCCCCCGCCATCCCTCTCGCTGTCTCGCCCTCCGCCAGCTGCGGGCGACGTGGCTCACGAAGCGCCTCCACCACCTCTGTACCAAGACGGCGCTCCGGCGCCAAGGCGCGCGGCCCCCAGGCACGACCCATCGCGTCGAGCGCCCGCGCGAGAAGAAGGAAGCTGCCAAGAAGTCCCCGACCGCAAGAGAATGCTCCTGCGCTCCCAGCGCCACCGCGACAGGACCATGTGCCGCCAGCAGTGGCGGTGCGCGGGCATCAAGGGCAGGCTCCGCACCAACAAAGGGCCCCGGTGGCCACGGCAGGCTGCTGCGCCTTCACTGCTGAGCTGCGTAGCGTCGCCTGGCCGGGCAAGTTCAAGCCAGACCTGTCTCCTCGCTACGACGGCACCCCCGACCCCGCGGAGTTCTTGCAGCTCTACGAGCTATGCATCGAGGCGGCCAATGGCGACGAAAAAGTCATGGCGAACTGGTTCCCCATGTCTCTCAAGGATGGTGCTCGCTCGTGGCTCCTGAACGTGCCCCCGGGCTCGATCTCCTCCTGGGACGAGATGCGCGACCGCTTCGTCTCCAACTTCCAGGGCACTCACGACCCCCCTCCGGCCGCGGGTGACTTGCGCCGCATCAAGCAGCAGCCAGGAGAGACCTTGCAGAAGTACATCCAGTGCTTCAACAGCGTTCGCCTTAAGATCCCCAAGGTGACGGATGAGGCCATCATTTTTAGTGTTTTCTGATGGCGTCCGTGACGTCAAGATGAAGGAGGAGCTCGCCATCCACGAGGAGCTATGCATGGCTTTGGAGCTGTTCAACCTAGCGACCAAGTGCGCAATAGCTGAGGAGGGGCGCCTTTCCCTCCTCAAGCTCCCAGCTACCGCCCCGGAGGAGAAGAAAGCCAAGGACAAGGATGTGAAGCCCAAGGGGGTGGCCGTGCTCGCGGCGGAGCCGGATACGAAGCGCGCCCGGGACCATCCCGAGTCGTCCAAAAGCAGCCGACCGTTCTGCGCCTTCCACAACATACACAGCCACTGACTGTCAAGAGCTCAGGGACAATCAAGATGGACACTTCAGTCGACGCCCCGAGCGCGACGACCGGGGCTACGGCCGAGGAGGAGGACGAGGCAGAGGACACTGGGACGATCGCGGCCCCCGCCAGGAGTGGCGCGACCGGCCTCGCGAGGACCGCTGGCAGGACCAGCCTCGTGTGGGCACCTGGAGGGATCAGCCTTGCGAGGACCGCCCTCAGGGCAATGCTGGTCTTCCTCCGCTGCCGCCACCGCCAAGAAGGAACGACGACCACCATCAGGACGAGGGGGCTGGGGGCTTCCAGGAACCGCGTGCTATCGCCTGCATCTTGGGCGGAGCTCAGGCCCCAGCCTCTCAGCGTATCTTCAAGCAGTTTGCTCGCGAGGTGAATGCAGCCCTTCCCAGGCTTGAGGCCACGCGCCCGCTCAAGTGGTCCAAGTGTGCCATCACCTTCAGCTCGGCGGACCAGCTCAAGTGCGCGGCCAGCGCTGGCGCCCTGCTGATGCTCTGCTCACCCGTCATCAGCAATGTACAAGTCACCAAGACCCTCATCGACGGCGGCGCAGGGCTCAACGTCCTGTTCGTCGAAACGTTCGATAGCCTCCAAGTGCCATACGATCAGCTTCAGCCCACCAAGCCCTTCTCAGGAGTGACTGACGGCTCCACCACCCCGACAGGGCAGGTCCGCCTCCCTGTCACCTTCGGACAGCGCGATAACCACCGCACGGAGCTTATCAACTTCGACGTTGCTCACATCCGTCTGCCGTACAATGCCATCCTCGGGTATCCGGCCCTGGCCAAGTTCATGGCAGTGACCCACCACGGCTACAACGTCCTCAAGATGCCAGGAAGCGGCGGGATCATCATAGTCCCCTGCGAAGAAAGAGATGTGGTGTGCTCCCTCGAGCGCGCCTTCCAAGCCGCAGCAATCGAAGACCCCGACAACAATGGTGTGCAGTACCCTCCTGAGGCCATCCCCAAGAAGAAGAAGCAGTTAATCTGCACAGGGCCTCAGGGGAGCGGCATCACTGGCAGTGCCAGATCAGGATCGGCGCCCGCGCCTGGGGTGCCTCCCTCCCTCGCATAGGGAGGTGCGCCCGGCGCCCTCCTCGGGCAGGGCTCGGGGGCTCTCTTCTCGAGGGCCTCAGACCTAGCCAACATCACAAGGGAGGCGCTCGGGCACCACATGGAGGCGTGCTTTGCGGCACGTTTCCCTCAGGAGGACACCGGGCGTGGAGTGCCCGACGCTCAGGAGTTCATCACCAAGGCCTCTCAGGAGCTGCAGGATGCAAGAGCCATCCGCGGCGACCGCCGCCCACCTGGTGCAGCTCCCCATCCAGGTAAGGATGGCGGGCTGCGCGTCTGCGTCGAAATCCCAGGGCTCAACAGGGCCGCATCTCAGGAGCTCTTCTGGCCTTCGCGCGTGGGATGTTGGGAGGGCCCACCTCACAGCTATGTTTGCATGCTGTTCAGCCTGCCGAGCATGGCAGTCGCCTTCCAGCGCAACCTGCGGAGCGTCCTGGCGGCTCAGGAGGCCAGGCATCACGCAGTACTGGCGGAGATGGAGACGGTCCTCGAGGAAGCACCTGGACCCCCAGAGCCTCCCGAGGCTCAAGGTCACGGTGGCTCGTGAGGAGCAACCCCTTTGCCATGCATCTTCAGCTACCCCAACATTCCTTCGACGACGGAACCAGGTGACATTTTCCAAGTTTGTTTAGCTGGGAGCGCCCCCTGGGCTACATCATTCCCAGGCCGCGTGGGCCTGTCCCGGCGGCATGTATCCTTTTACATCTTTAGCTTGCTCTGCTGGGGGTGCCCCTCGGGCTGCATCATCCCCAGGCCGCTCGGGTATGACCCAGTGGCATGTATCATTCTTGCATTTACCTAAGCTAGTTTGCTTTCCATGCATAATCTATCTATGGTTATCACCTGCTTGATTGTCACCCACCACGGGAGCCGCGTGTCGATCGACTTTCTTCAGGATCCTTCGCATAAGAGGGCTAGGCACGGCGTCTGTGCTCGGGTCCGTCCCTGCAGCGTCGATAAATCCAACGGCTGAGCTCTGTCTGGCGGGCCGGTCCCGTTCACGTCACCTCCTGGGGTCGTTGTTGCTTGGCCTTCTCATGCGATAACCTCAGGAAATTCATTCAGCGCATGATTGCCTAACCATCTCGCAGGACCGCCGTAGCTAACAAGAACCAAGACCAGGCGCAACCCGCCTTGAGGTAGGGCCTCGTGAGTCCCGCGCTGGCTCACGAGTGCCCAGACACACCTCGTCTAGCCCTGCCGTGCAAGCCACGTGTCAGGGCGGGGCTGTACATGCCCCGAGGGCTCCACTCAGAGGGAGCCCTCACCCACGCACCAGTGGAAGCACCATGCTCCGCGCTGGCAGTCGACACTACCGATGAGCGGTTATGCCCATGCAAGCGCGGAAGCACTATGCTCCGCGCTGGTGATAAACAACTGAGGGCAGCCCCATGGCCGTATCAACCTCAGGGAGCCCTTGAGCTCAGTGTCTGGCCTCATCGCAACACCTCCACCCGGGAGAGTCGCGCGAGGGGGCTGGGCACAGGGGCTGCGCGAGGGTCACGCCCAAGCGTACACCACCCTGCCAGGTCCCCCGGACCTGGTCGTCGCGCGCCCCTCCCGAGCCGAGCCTCGGCGAGGGAAAATGTATGAAGGTCGTTTGAGCGACAAGGGGGACTCCTAAGCATCGCGACTCAGGAGCCTAACTAGCCACGTAGCCCCTCACTCCTTGGTCTCGTCCTGGTGATCCGGACGACCCAACGGCGGTCGAGGTATGCGCGGGGTCGGGCCCTGCCGATATAGAACACTAGACCTACTCTTGCATCTCCTTTCCGTAAGATGTTTGCGCGTCAAGGGGGACTCCTGAGCATCGCAACTCAGGAGCCTAACTGGCCACGTAGCCCCTCACCCCTTGGTCTCATCCTAGGGAAATGGACGACCCAACGGCGGCTGAGGTATGCGCGGGGTCGGGCTCTGCCGACGTAGAACGTAAAAGCAAATGGAAGGAAATCGCAAAATCTCAAGCAAATATTACAAGACACATTGTTCCCCCATACCAAACGCAAGTTTAAACGCCTCCACGAGGCATGGTGCATTTTGCAGAAACTAAACAGGAAAGGAGCCGCCAGCAAGTCATCTCGTCATCCCCGGACGCTGCCGCTGTCGCCTGCAAGAGACGCTTCTTCTTCAATGATGTTGCCCTCACCTACACCACCCATTGGAGTTGCAGGATCAGCAGCACCGCCAGTCGAGGGCGCGGGATCGAAGGCGCGTAACTTCTTCAGCAAGGCTTCCACCTGACCCTTCACGGCTTCAGCAGCAGCTGCGCAGCGCTCGGCGTCCACGGGCTCCAGCAGCTCGTCAAGGTGGGCGGCAGGATCGCGAAGATGGAGGTGGCTGAAGACACGCGTCAGCGCGGCCGAGGAAAGAACGCGGGCTTCCGCCTCTGCCAAGGGGCCGATACCGCTCACGACCTCCTCAAGCGCCTCGACCAGATAAGGAAACAGCTGGGCGGGGCCCTCGTTGGCGGTAGCCAGCGGCTCCTCCAAGCCCTTCTTGTAGAGCGACCGCAGCGCCTTGCGAGACCTCTCCTCAAGAAGCTTGAAGGCCGTGTGGTCCTCAGCCAGGACCTCCACCTTCTGCTCCAGCTTCTCCAACCGGCTGCGCTCCGCGGCCTGCGCCTTCGCCAACTGCTCCAGCTCGGCGTTGCGACCTCTGAAGGCGTCCTCTCGGGCCTTCATCTTCTCCTCCCCTGCCTTGCGGTCTCGAGCCTCGGCTGCACGCTCGCTCCGCATGGTCTTCAGCTCGGCCTCCAACGACTGACAGCGATCCTGGGCGGCCCCAACGTCTTTCAGTGCCACTGCGTGAGCGGCCGTGGCCTGGGCAGCGGCCTGCCTGTCCCTCTCGGAGGTTGCTGCTGCCTGGCTCAGCGCCGCCCGAACGGACACGTCTGAGTGAAGCCCGCCAGAGACCAGCCCCAAGCGCTCGGCTACGAGGCGAGGGTCGGCGCCCTGGAGATCTTCTCGCAGCAGGGTCATCGCGGAAAGAGCGCGCTCCAGGATGTCAGGGGAGGCGGAAGGACCCGGAGATAGCAGTGCGGCAGAAGGGAGAGGAGGCGACGTCGTCACCATAGCCTGGGAGGCCGGAAGCTCCTGGGCTCTGGGGACCTCGGCGACCAAGCCGGGCGTTGACACCTCCGGAGCCAGCAGGGCCACGGGGGCTGACTCCTCCCGAGGATGCACCCCAAGCCTCGCGAGGATGATCGGGTTGGAGAGGCACGAGCGCCGTCGCTGCCCTTACCCATGGAGAGCGGTGCGGCCGCCGTGGGCGATCTGGTCCCGAGCAGCACCACTTCTTCCTCCTTCATCTTCTTCGCCGCGGGCGTCGGCCTGATTGCACAACGAAGAAGCATCAAGGATAAGCAGTAGAAGCAAGAACAAGGCAGGACAAGAACACTTACTGGTCCACCGCGGTATAGTCCCTCCGCTTCTTAAGCTTGAAGCCTGAGAGCCTCGCGACCTGAGGCGCAGGCGCCCGGGCTCCAGGAGCGGAAGAAGGGGCGGCAGATGGGCCGGAAGCAGCCCAAGGCGGTGTCGGAGCAGAAGCGTCGTCTCGGGAGATCAGTGCTGACCTGCCCCTCGTCGGAACCTCGCCGGTGGCCTCCTCTGGGGGCTGGCCTTGGACCTCGAGGAGCCCCCAGCCACGGGTGGCTCTTCTCCCTCCGGGGGGACATCAGCCTCGTCATCGTCGTCCGGCAGGGTGCGGAGGATGTCGGCCTTGCGCAGGGGGGGAGGTCTCCCCCGTTCCCTCGGGGGTCGCCTCCGAGTCGCGCTCCTTGTCCTCCTCCTCTTCCCCCTCCCCGCGAGAATCACCAGAAGACATGACCACCGGCGCCGTCGCCGTCGGGACCCCAGGGGGCACCGGTGGCACTAGCCCGCGCTCGCCAAAGGTGGGCAGGGCGACCGCGACCTGCGCCCCGTCCTTGCGAAGGAACAAGGGAACAAAGGCACTCGGTGGGTATTCCTGGTCGTCCCCGACCAAGAGGCGGAGAGCCACGGCCAGCTCTTCTCTAGACAAGGCCTCCGGACTCAGGCAGAGCTTATTTTCTTCGCCCCCAAGCATCCACAAGGGGCGTGAGCGCGCCTGGAGCGGAGCCACACGCAGCATCAGGAATTCCCTCAGGAGCATGGCCCACTTCATCTTCGCCGCCTTCACGTTGCCTGGCTTCAGGTCGGGGGTCATCTTCTCCAGCACTGGTTTCGCCCGATCGTCAGTAAGCTTCGCGTAGAGCCACCCTTCGTCGGGCTAGGGCATCTCCGTTGGCAGCATCAACCGTGGGTGGACGCACTTGGCATCCATCATGACCCATTTGCTCCTGAAGCCCTCGGCTTTCTTCCCGGCCTTCGAAATCGCATTGGCCTTGCCGGCTACGACGAAATTGGCACACCCTGAGGTGTGGCCGTCATTGATCCGGAGGAAGAAGAAGTGGTGCAGCCAAGCCACGGACAGCATAACCCCGACGTACGCCTCGCAGTAGAAGGCGAAGATCGATAGGAGAAGAACAGAGTTGGGATGAAGATGAAGGGCATGTAGCTTGTAATGGCTGAGGACGGCGTAGAAGAAGTCGGAGAAGGGGGGAACCAGCCCCGCAACGACGCTGCTCATGAAGAAGGGGTAGAAGGTGCTTCTCGAAGCCTCCGGCTCGGCGGAGCCAGCCCGGAGCTCGGTCTTCCCCTTCTCGTTGTTCTCCCCTGCCGTCAGCAGACACATGGCGGTGAGGTTCTTCTCTGAGACATTGGGTGCGTCCAGAGCCGGCTCATACCAGGCGGGCGGCGAAGCGGCCTTGACCTTTCAGGGCGCCATTGGTACTGGCTCGGAATGGAATTGAAGCAGATCTAGAGATTTCAGAAGCAAGGGGCGAGAAAGGGGATCTGGAGCAAGATGAAGGAAAGCAATGAAGGCAAGCGTTGCCCGCGCCAGCCTTTTGTCACACGAGCAGTTGCCGAGGCAGCATGGGGAAGAGGAGACGCCCACGTCCAATCAATCGCCATGCGTCAACCAAGGCCATAGGCTGTTGGGGCCCGCGGCGCTCCGCACTTGCCCTTTGGCTTCGCCTCGAAGCCAAGTCCGAGCGCGCCTCGGGCCCGGGGGCTACTGTCGGCGTCCTGGGAACGGGGGTCCCCAGACTTGCCTGCCTGCGGCCCACGGTGTGGCTCCACCAGTGGCCCTGTACGGCCCATCTTCACCAGCAAACACTCAAGACCCTCGCGAGGGGCCAAGCCTCGCGAGGCGGACGACACAAGACCTCCTCAGGGGCGTCCTCACCAGGCTGGCTCGCGAGGGGCGGAGAGATCAAGGCAAGGGACACCTCACGAGGTTCCTGTGACGCAAGCCATGATGACCGTGGCCAGGCGGGCGCCAGCGCGCGTAGTGTCCTCGTTTCCTCTTTGGTGCTAAAGAGGCAAGCGCAGGCGAGGAGTCCCGAGGCATCAGGAAAAGGTTTCCATATCGGTGCTACAAGACCAAGACCAGCAGGACGGCAGGACGGAGGTCACCGTGGAGCCCAAGACAGCTTCACCACCAGAGCCTTTGGCAGGCGAAGACCACCTTTAGTCGGGATAACTTGTACTAGTTGTCTCCCTTCGAATTTGGCCGTTGTTGGATCCCTTCCCGCTCAATATTTGGGGAGAGGACCAGGACCTCTATAAATAGGACTAGCCACCATCGTAGCTAAGGGGATCATTGAGATCATCCTCAACCACACAAGCTCACCAAGCACAAGAACACCTCTCCTCAGGAGGCTATTCTTCCCTTGTAACTGTCCATCCTCAGCCCAAGAGGCAATCCACCACACCACACTAGAGTAGGGTATTACACCACATCGGTGGCCCGAACCGGTATAAACTCTTGTGTCTCTCGTTCTTTGGGTTCGTCGAGCTAGGCCTTGCGATCATTGCGAGAGCGATCAAGGGAGAGAGAGACCTGCGTGTGCACCCCAGTGTTCGAACCTCAAGGGTTTTGCCGGAACCCGAAATCCGACTGATTCCGTTTGATATTCCTTTTCTGCGAAACACTGAAATAGGCAAAAAAAACAACAATTTGCACTGGGCCTTCGGTTAATAGGTTAGTCCCAAAAATAATATAAAAGTGCATAATAAAGCCCATTAAACATCCAAAACAGATAATATAATAGCATGGAGCAATCAAAAATTATAAATACGTTGGAGACGTATCAAGCATCCCCAAGCTTAATTCCTGCTCGTCCTCGAGTAGGTAAATGATAAAAATAGAATTTTTGATGTGGAATGCTACCTAACATAATCCTCAAAGTAATTCTCTTTATTGTGGCATGAAGGTTCAGATCCAAAAGATTCAAGACAAAAGTTTAATATTGACATAAAAATAATAATACTTCAACATACTAATAAAGCAATCATGTCTTCTCAAAATAACATGGGCAAAGAAAGTTATCCCTACAAAATCATATGGTCTGGCTATGCTCTATCTTCATCACAGAAAATATTTAAATCATGCACAACCCCGATGGCAAGCCAAGGAATTGTTTCATACTTTTGATGTTCTCAAACTTTTTCAATTTTCACGCAATACATGAGCGTGAGCCATGGACATAGCACTATATGTGGAATAGCATGGTGGTTGTGGAGAAGACAAAATAAAGGAGAAGATAGTCTCACATCAACTAGGCGTGTCAACGGGCTATGGAGATGCCCATCAATAGATATTAATGTGAGTGAGTAGGGATTGCCATGCAATGGATGCACTAGAGCTATAAGTATATGAAAGCTCAACAAAAGAAACTAAGTGGGTGTGCATCCAACTCGCTTGCTCACGAAGACCTATGGCATTTTGAGGAAGCCCATCATTGTAATATACAAGCCAAGTTCTATAATGTAAAATTCCCACTACTATATGAAAGTGACAACATAGGAAACTCTTTATCATGAAGATCACGGTGCTACTTTGAAGCACAAGTGTGGTAAAAGGATAGTAACATTGCCCCTTCTCTCTTTTTCTCTCATTTTTTTTGTTTGGGCCTTTCTCTTTTTGTATGGCCTCTTTTTTTCGTCCGGAGTCTCGTCCCGACTTGTGGGGAATCATAGTATCCATCATCCTTTCCTCACTTGGGACAATGCTCTAATAATGATGATCATCACACTTTTATTTACTTACAACTCAAAAATTACAACTCAATACTTAGAACAAAATATGACTCTATGTGAATGCCTCCGGCGGTGTACCGGGATATGCTATGAATCAAGAGTGACATGCATGAAAATCATGAACGGTGGCTTTGCCACAAATATGATGTCAACTACATGATCATGCAAAGCAATATGACATTGATGGAGCGTGCCATAATACACGGAAGGGTGGAAAGTTGCATGGCTATATATCTCGGAATGGCTATGGAAATGCTATAATAGGTAGGTATGGTGGCTGTTTTGAGGAAGGTATATGGTGGGTGTATGATACCGGCGAAAGGTGCGTGGTATTAGAGAGGTTAGCAATGGTGGAAGGATGAGAGTGCGTATAATCCATGGACTCAACATTAGTCATAAAGAACTCACATACTTATTGCAAAAATCTATTAGTTATCGAAATGAAGTACTACGCGCATTCTCCTAGGGGGATAGATTGGTAGGAAAAGACCATCGCTCGTCCCCGACCGCCACTCATAAAGAAGACAATCAATAAATAAATCATGCTCCGACTTCATCACATAACGGTTCACCATACGTGCATGTTACGGGAATCACAAACTTTAACACAAGTATTTCTCAAATTCACAACTACTCAACTAGCATGACTCAAATATCACCATCTTCATATCTCAAAACAATCATAAAGAATCAAACTTCTCATAGTATTCAATGCACTTTATATGATAGTTTTTATTATACCTATCTTGGATGCTCATCACATTAGGACTAATCTTATAGCCAAAGAAAACTACCATGCTGTTCTAAAGGACTCTCAAAATAATATAAGTGAAGCATGAGAGATCAATAATTTCTATAAAATAAACCACCACCGTGCTCTAAAAGATATAAGCGAAGCACTAGAGCAAAATTATCTACCTCGAAAGATATAAGTGAAGCACATAGAGTATTCTAATAAATTCTGATTTATGTGTGTCTCTCCAAAAGGTGTGTACAGAAAGGTTGATTGTGGTAAACTAACAGGCAAAGACTCAAATCATACAAGACGCTCCAAGGAAAACACATATCATGTGGTGAATAAAAATATAGCCTCAAGTAAAGTTACCGATGGACGAAGACGAAAGAGGGGATGCCTTCTGGGGCATCCCCAAGCTTAGGCTTTTGGTTGTCCTTGAATTTTACCTTGGGTGCCTTGGGCATCCCCAAGCTTAGTCTCTTTCCACTCCTTATTCCAAAATCCATCAGATCTTTACCCAAAACTTGAAAACTTCACAACACGAAACTCAACAGAAAATCTCATGAGCTCCGTTAGTATAAGAAAAAAAATCACCACTTTAAGGTACTGTAATGAACTCATTCTTTGTTTATATTGGTGTTAAACCTACTTTATTCCTACTTCTCTATGGTTCATACCCCCTGATACTAGCCATAGATTCATCAAAATAAGCAAACAACACACAAAGAACAGAATCTGTCAAAAACAGATAGTCTGTAGTAATCTGTATCAAACATATACTTCCGTAACTCAAAAAATTAAGAAATAAATTGGTGGACGTGAGGAATTTGTCTATTAATCATCTTCAAAAAGAATCAACCTAAAAGCACTATCCAGTAAAAAATGGTAGCTAATCTCGTGAGCGCTAAAGTTTCTGTTTTTTACAGCAAGATCATAAAAGACTTCACCCAAGTCTTCCCAAAGGTTCTACTTGGCACAAACACTAAGTAAAACATAAAACCACATCTAAACAGAGGCTAGATGAATTATTTATTACTAAACAGGAACAAAAAGCAAAGAACAAAAATAAAATTGGGTTGCCTCCCAACAAGCGATATCGTTTAACGCCCTAAGCTAGGCATTGAGATTTCGATGATGCTCACATGAAAGACAAGAATTGAAGCGCAAAGAGAGCATCATGAAACACGTGACAAACACATCTAAGTCTAACATACTTCATATGCATAGTCATCTTATAGGAAAACAAATTATCATAGCAGCAAAAACTAGCATATGGAAGGAAGTGGAAAGAAACAATAGCAATCTCAACATAACGAGAGGTAATTTTGTAACATGAAAATTTCTACAAACATATTTTACTCTCTCATAATAATTACATGTGGGATCATACGCAAATTTAACAAAATATCTATCACATAAAATATTTTCAACACGATCCGCATGCATGGGAAGTTGACACTCTTCTAAAATAGTGGGATTAACATTAACTAAAGTCATGACCTCTCCAAACCCACTTTCAGTATTATTGCAAACATTATTGTCAATCTCATATTCATCATGGGGCTTAAATAAATTTTCAAGATTGTAAGAAGAATCACCCCAATCATGATCATTGCAACAAGTAGTGGACATAGCAAAACTAGCATCCCCAAGCTTATGGTTTTGCATATTATTAGCACAATTGACATTAACATAATTTATAATAATATCATTGCAATCATGCTTTTCATTCAAGGAGCTATCGTGAATCACTTCATAAGTTTCTTCTTTCAACACTTCATCACAATTTTCAGATTCATGAATTTCAAGCAAAACCTCATAAAGATAATCTAGTGCACTCAACTCACTAGCAATTGGTTCTTCATAATTGGATCTTTTAAAAAGATTAGCAAGGTGATGAGGATCCATAACAGTAGATTTTCAGCAAGCGAAGATGCAAGCATATAGAAGGCACATGCAACATAAGCAAACGAAAAAGATGAATGGAAGAGGGGCGAAGAAAAGGCAAAGGTTTTCGAAAATCGTTTTAGAAGTGGGGGAGAGGAAAACAAGAGGTGAATGGAAAATAATGTAATGCGAGGGAGAAGAGTTTGTGATGGGTACTTGGTATGTCTTGACTTGTGCGTATATCTCCCCGGCAACGGCGCCAGAAATCGCACGTTGGCGGGAGATCAAATCTTGACTTGACTTGGCGTGAGCCTCCCCGGCAACGACGCCAGAAATCCTTCTTGCTACCTCTTGAGCATGCGTTGGTTTTCCCTTGAAGAGTAAAGGGTGATGTAGCAAAGTAGCTTAAGTATTTCCCTCGGTTTTTTAGAACCAAGGTATCAGTCCAGTAGGAGACTACACGCAAGTCCCTCGTACCTGCACAAACAATCAAGAACCTTGCAACGAACGCGATAAAGGGGTTGTCAATCCCTTCATAGCCACTTGCGTAAGTGAGATATGATAAAGATAATAAGATAAATATTTTTGGTATTTTTGTTGTATAGATTGGAAAGTAAAGATTGCAAAATAAACGGCGAAAGAAATAGCACGTTGGCGGGAGAATAATATGATGGAAAATAGACCCGGGGGCCATAGGTTTCACTAGTGGCTTCTCTCAACATAGCATAATCTACGGTGGGTGAACAAATTACTGTCGAGCAATTGATAGAAAAGCGCATAGTTATGAGAATATCTAGGCATGATCATGTATATAGGCATCACGTCCGTGACAAGTAGACCGAAACGATTCTGCATCTACTACTATTACTCCACACATCGACCGCTATCTAGCATGCATCTAGAGTATTAAGTTCATAAGAATAGAGTAACGCATTAGGCAAGATGACATGATGTAGAGGGATAAACTCAAGCAATATGATATAAACCCCATCTTTTTATCCTTGATGGCAACAATAAAATATGTGCCTTGCTGTCCCTGCTGTCACTGGGAAAGGACACCGCAAGATTGAACCCAAAGCTAAGCACTTCTCCCATTGCAAGAAATATCAATCTAGTAGGCCAAACCAAACTGATAATTTGAAGAGACTTGCAAAGATATTAAATCATGCATATAAGAATTCAGAGAAAAATCAAATATTGTTCATAGATAATCTTGATCATAAACCCCCAATTCATCGGATCTCGACAAACACACCGCAGAAATAATTACATCGAATAGATCTCCAAATCGAGGAGAACTTTGTATTGAGATCCAAAGAGAGAGAAGAAGCCATCTAGCTAATAACTATGGACCCGAAGGTCTGTGGTAAACTACTCACACATCATCGGAGAGGCTATGGTGTTGATGTAGAAGCCCTCCGTGATCGATTCCCCCTCCGGCGGAGCACCGGAAAAGGCCCCAAGATGGGATCTCATGGGTACAGAAGGTTGCGGTGGTGGAAATAGGGTTTCGTGGTGCTCCTGGATGTTTTCAGGGTATATGAGTATGTATAGGCGAAAGAAGTAGGTCGGTGGAGCCACGAGGGGCCCACGAGGGTGGGGGGCGCGCCCTCCTACCTCGTGGCCACCTCGTTGCTTCCTTGAAGTCCACTCCAAGTCTCCTGGATTGCGTTTGTTCCAAAAAGGTCCTCGCAAAGGTTTCATTCCGTTTGGATTCCGTTTGATATTCCTTTTCTGCGAAACACTGAAATAGGCAAAAAAACAGCAATTTGCACTGGGCCTTCTGTTAATAGGTTAGTCCCAAAAATAATATAAAATTGCATAATAAAGCCCATTAAACATCCAAAACAGATATTATAATAGCATGGAGCAATAAAAAATTATAGATACGTTGGAGACGTATCAGTGGTACTGTAGAAGCAGTAGCAGGGGCACAGACTATAGCTCTCGTGTCTGCAACAGGTACAACAGTAGACCTGGGTGCCCTAGGCACTGTCTGGGATCTACTAGTTGTTAGTCTGTCATCTCCACTGTCCTCTGCAGCAGCTCTAGTTGCATCAACATCATCCTTCAGCTTCGTCACTATTGACTGAACCTCTGTGATCTTCACATCAAGATCATATATCTTTGCCTCCACTACCAGCTCTAAGCTCTGTTGGTTCTTGGTGAGGTTGGCCAGACTTCGCCCAATACTCAGGGTAGCTTCCAGCAGATAAGTTATTTCGTCATTCTTCATCTTGAGGTTGGGAATGGGAACATTGGGAGCAGATGCCCCTTTGGATGCTTTGGCTGCAATAGCTGCTTGAATCTTCTCATGTGCCTCAGTAGAAGTAGGGTGAGAAGGATGCATCACCACTACATTGTCCTCTAACTCTGGCAACAAAGGGAGATGCTCGCGATCAAGAAGATAAGTGCTACCTTGGAGTTGATCAGCAACTGAATGTGCGGAGCAAAACCACATGATCTCTTCTGGTCGGTTGCGGTTCTCTTGA
Organism: Aegilops tauschii subsp. strangulata; assembly: GCF_002575655.3. Classification (NCBI taxonomy): domain Eukaryota; kingdom Viridiplantae; phylum Streptophyta; class Magnoliopsida; order Poales; family Poaceae; genus Aegilops; species Aegilops tauschii. Next base: position 284,880,016 of record NC_053037.3, read on the forward strand.
TAGTTTCAACTATTATGCACATCACCTTGAACTTCTGAGGTGTATCAAAGAGATGCAGAAGGTTGATGGAGTTGAAGGAAATATGCCCTAGAGGCAATAATAAAGTTATTATTTATTTCCTTATATCATGATAAATGTTTATTATTCATGCTAGAATTGTATTAACTGGAAACTTGATACATGTGTGAATACATAGACAAACAGAGTGTCACTAGTATGCCTCTACTTGACTAGCTCGTTGATCAAAGATGGTTATGTTTCCTAGCCATAGACATGAGTTGTCATTTGATTAACGGGATCACATCATTAGGAGAATGATGTGATTGACTTGACCCATTCCGTTAGCTTAGCACTCGATCGTTTAGTATGTTGCTATTGCTTTCTTCATGACTTATACATGTTCCTATGACTATGAGATTATGCAACTCCCGTTTACCGGAGGAACACTTTGTGTGCTACCAAACGTCACAACGTAACTGGGTGATTATAAAGGTGCTTCCAAAGGTACTTGTTGGGTTGGCGTATTTCGAGATTAGGATTTGTCACTCCGATTGTCGGAGAGGTATCTCTGGGCCCACTCAGTAATGCACATCACTATAAGCCTTGCAAGCATTGTAACTAATGAGTTAGTTGCGGGATGATGTATTACGGAACGAGTAAAGAGACTTGCCGGTAACAAGATTGAACTAGGTATTAAGATACCGACGATCGAATCTCGGGCAAGTAACATACCGATGACAAAGGGAACAACGTATGTTGTTATGCGGTCTGACCGATAAAGATCTTTGTATAATATGTGGGAGCCAATATGAGCATCCAGGTTCCGCTATTGGTTATTGACCGGAGACGTGTCTCGGTCATGTCTACATAGTTCTCGAACCCGTAGGGTCCGCACGCTTAAAGTTAGATGACGGTTATATTATGAGTTTATGTGTTTTGATGTACCGAAGGAGTTCGGAGTCCCGGATGAGATCAGGGACTTGACGAGGAGTCTCGAAATGGTCGAGACGTAAAGATCGATATATTGGACGACTATATTCGGACATCGAAAAGGTTCCGAGTGATTCGGGTATTTTTTGGAGTACCGAAGAGTTACGGTAATTCGTATTGGGCCTTAATGGGCCATACGGGAAAGGAGAGAAAGGCCCCAAAGGGTGGCCGCACCCCTCCCCATGGACTAGTCCGAATTGGACTAGGGAGGGGGGGCGCCACCTTCCTTCTTTCTCCTTCTCCCTTCCCTTTTCCTACTCCAACAAGGAAAGGAGGAGTCCTACTCCTGGTGGGAGTAGGACTCCCCCCTTGGCGCGCCCTCCTCCTAGGCCAGCCGCCTCCCCCCTTGCTCCTTTATATATGGGGGCAGGGGGCACCCCAGAGACACAACAATTGATCATTGATCTCTTAGCCGTGTGCGGTGCCCCCCTCCACCATATTACACCTCGATAATATCGTAGCGGTGCTTAGGCGAAGCCCTGCGTCGGTAGAACATCATCATCGTCACCACGCCGTCATGCTGACGAAACTCTCCCTCAACACTCAGCTGGATTGGAGTTCGAGGGACGTCATCGAGCTGAACGTGTGCTGAACTCGGAGGTGCCATGCGTTCGGTACTTGATCGGTCGAATCGTGAAGACGTACGACTACATCAACCGCGTTGTGTTAACGCTTACGCTTTCGGTCTACGAGGGTACGTGGACAACACTCTCCCCTCTCGTTGCTATGCATCACCATGATCTTGCGTGTGCGTAGGAAATTTTTTGAAGTTACTACGTTCCCCACTAGTGGTATCAGAGCCTGGTTTTATGCGTTGATGTTATATGCACGAGTAGAACACAAGTGAGTTGTGGGCGATATAAGTCATACTGCTTACCAGCATGTCATACTTTGGTTCGGCGGTATTGTGAGATGAAGCGGCCCGGACCGACATTACGCGTATGCTTACGCGAGACTGGTTTCACCGTTGCGAGCACTCGTTGCTTAAAGATGACTGGCGGGTGTCTGTCTCTCTCACTTTAGTTGAACCGAGTGTGGCTACGCCCGGTCCTTGCGAAGGTTAAAACAGCACCAACTTGACAAACTATAGTTGTGGTTTTGATGCGTAGGTAAGAACGGTTCTTGCTAAGCGAGTAGCAGCCACGTAAAACTTGCAACAACAAAGTAGAGGACGTCTAACTTGTTTTTGCAGGGCATTTTGTGATGTGATATGGTCAAGACATGATGCTGAATTTTATTGTATGAGATGATCATGTTTTGTAACCGAGTTATCGGCAACTGGCAGGAGCCATATGGTTGTCGCTTTATTGTATGCAATGCAATCGCCATGTAATTGTTTTACTTTATCACCAAGCGGTAGCGATAGTCGTAGAAGCAATAGTTGGCGAGACGACAACGATGCTACGATGGAGATCAAGGTGTCGCGCCGGTGACGATGGTGATCATGACGGTGCTTCGGAGATGGAGATCACAAGCAGAAGATGATGATGGCCATATCATATCACTTATATTTGATTGCATGTGATGTTTATCTTTTATGCATCTTATCTTGCTTTGATTGACGGTAGCATTATAAGATGATCTCTCACTAAATTTCAAGATAAAAGTGTTCTCCCTGAGTATGCACTGTTGCCAAAGTTCGTCGTGCCCAGACACCACGTGATGATCGGGTGTGATAAGCTCTACGTCCATCTACAACGGGTGCAAGCCAGTTTTGCACACGCAGAATACTCAGGTTAAACTTGACGAGCCTAGCATATGCAGATATGGCCTCGGAACACTGAGACCGAAAGGTCGAGCGTGAATCATATAGTAGATATGATCAACATAGTGATGTTCACCATTGAAAGCTACTCCATTTCACGTGATGATCGGTTATGGTTTAGTTGATATGGATCACGTGATCACTTAGAGGATTAGAGGGATGTCTATCTAAGTGGAAGTTCTTAAGTAATATGATTAATTGAACTTAAATTTATCATGAACTTAGTCCTGATAGTATTTTGCAAATTATGTTGTAGATCAATAGCTCGCGTTGTTGCTTCCCTGTGTTTATTTTTGATATGTTCCTAGAGAAAAATTATGTTGAAAGATGTTAGTAGCAAAGATGCGGATTGGATCCGTGATCTGAGGATTATCCTCATTGCTGCACAGAAGAATTATGTCCTTGATGCACCGCTAGGTGACAGACCTATTATAGGAGCAGATGCAGACGTTATGAACGTTTGGCTAGCTCAATATGATGACTACTTGATAGTTTAGTGCACCATGCTTAACGGCTTAGAATCGGGACTTCAAAGACGTTTTGAACGTCATGGACCATATGAGATGTTCCAGGAGTTGAAGTTAATATTTCAAGAAAATACCCGAGTTGAGAGATATGAAGTCTCCAACAAGTTCTATAGCTAAAAGATGGAGGAGAATAGCTCAAGCAGTGAGCATGTGCTCAGATTGTCTGGGTACTACAATCGCTTGAATCAAGTGGGAGTTAATCTTCCAGATAAAATAGTGATTGACAGAATTCTCTAGTCACCATCACCAAGTTAGTAGAACTTCGTGATGAACTATACTATGCAAGGGATGACGAAAGTAATTCTCGAGCTCTTCGTGATGCTGAAATCGACGAAGGTAGAAATCAAGAAAAACATCAAGTGTTGATGGTTGATGAGACCACTAGTTTCAAGAAAAGGGCAAAGGGAAGAAGGGGAACTTCAAGAAGAACGGCAAGCAAGTTGCTGCTCAAGTGAAGAAGCCTAAGTCTGGTCCTAAGCCTGAGACTAAGTGCTTCTACTGCAAAGGGACTGGTCACTGGAAGCGGAACTACCCCAACTATTTGGTGGATAAGAAGGATGGCAAAGTGAACAAAGGTATATTGGATATACATGTTATTGATGTGTACTTTACTAGTGTTTATAGCAACCCCTCGGTATTTGATACTGATTCAGTTGCTAAGAGTAGTAACTCGAAACGGGAGTTGCAGAATAAATAGAGACTAGTAAAAGGCGAGGTGACGATGTGTGTTGGAAGTAGTTCCAAGATTGATATGATCATCATCGCACACTCCCTATACTTTCGGGATTAGTGTTGAAACTAAATAAGTGTTATTTGGTGTTTGCCTTGAGCATGAATATGATTTGATCATGTTTGTTGCAATACAGTTATTCATTTAAATTAGAGAATAATTGTTGTTCTGTTTACATGAATAAAACCTTCTATGGTCATATACCCAATAAAATGGTTTGTTGGATCTCGATCGTAGTGATACACATATTCATAATAATGAAGCCAAAAGATGCAAAGTTAATAATGATAGTGCAACTTATTTGTGGCACTGCCGTTTAGGTCATATTGGTGTAAAGCGCATGAAGAAACTCCATACTGATGGGATTTTGGAATCACTTGATTATGAATCACTTGATGCTTGCGAACCGTGCCTCATGGGCAAGATGACTAAAACGCCGTTCTCCGGAACTATGGAGAGAGAAACAGATTTGTTGGAAATCATACATACAGATGTATGTGGTCCGATGAATATTGAGGCTCATAGCAGGTATCATTATTTTCTGACCTTCACAGATGATTTGAGCAGATATGGGTATATCTACTTAATGAAACAGAAGTCTGAAACATTTGAAAAGTTCATATAATTTCAGAGTGAAGCGGAAAATCATCGTAACAAGAAAATAAAGTTTCTACGATCTGATCGTGGAGAAGAGTATTTGAGTTACGAGTTTGGCCTTCAGTTAAAACAATGTGAAATAGTTTCACTACTCACGCCACGTGGAACACCACGGTGTAATGGTGTGTCCGAACATCGTAACCGTAATTTATTAGATATGGTGCGATATATGATGTCTCTTACCGATCTACCACTATCGTTTTGGGGTTATGCATTAGAGACAGCTGCATTCACGTTAAATAGGGTACCATCTAAATCCGTTGAGACGACATCTTAGGAACTGTGGTTTGGCAAGAAACCAAAGTTGTCGTTTCTTAAAGTTTGGGGTTGCGATGCTTATGTGAAAAGGTTTCATCCTGATAAGCTCAAACCCAAATCGGAGAAATGTGTTTTCATAGGATACCCAAAGGATACAGTTGGGTACACCTTCTATCACAGATCCGAAGGCAAGACATTCGTTGCTAAGAATGGATCCTTTCTAGAGAAGGAGTTTCTCTCGAAAGAAGTGAGTGGGAGGAAAGTAGAACTTGATGAGGTAACTGTACCTCATCGCTTATTGGAAAGTAGTTCATCACAGAAACCGGTTCCTGTGACACCTACACCAATTAGTGAGGAAGTTAATGATGATGATCATGAAACTTCAGATCAAGTTGTTACTGAACCTCGTAGGTCAACCAGAATAAGATCCGCACCAGAGTGGTACGGTAATCCTGTTCTGGAGGTTATGTTACTAGACCATGACGAACCTACGAACTATGAAGAAGCGATGGTGAGCCCAGATTCCGCAAAATGGCTTGAGGCCATGAAATCTGAGATGGGATCCATGTATGAGAACAAAGTATGGACTTTGATTGACTTGCCCAATGATCGGCGAGCCATAAAAAATATATGGATCTTCAAGAGGAAGACGGACGCTGATAGTAGTGTTACTATCTACAAAGCTAGACTTGTCGGAAAAAGGTTTTTGACAAAGTTCAAAGTGTTGAATACGATGAGATTTTCTCACTCGCAGCGATGCTTAAGTCTGTCCGAATCATGTTAGCAATTGCCACATTTTATGAAACCTGGCAAATGGATAAACAAAACTGCATTCCTTAATGGATTCATTAAAGAAGAGTTGTATATGATGCAACCAGAAAGTTTTGTCAATCCTAAAGGTGCTAACAAAATATGCAAGCTCCAGCGATCCATCTATGGACTGGTGCAAGCATCTCGGAGTTGGAATATACGCTTTGCTAAGTTGATCAAAGCATATAGTTTTATACAGACTTGCGGTGAAGCCTGTATTTACAAGAAAGTGAGTGGGAGCATTATAAAATTTCTGATAAGTATATGTGAATGACATATTGTTGATCGGAAATAATGTAGAATTATTCTGCAAAGCATAAAGGAGTGTTTGAAAGGAGTTTTTCAAAGAAAGACCTCGGTGAAGCTGCTTACATATTGAGCATCAAGATCTATAGAGATAGATCAAGACGCTTGATAAGTTTTTTCAATGAGTACATACCTTAATAAGATTTTGAAGTAGTTCAAAATGGAACAGTCAAAGAAAGAGTTTCTTGCCTGTGTTACAAGGTGTGAAATTGAGTAAGACTCAAAGCCCGACCACGGCAGAAGATAGAAAAAGAATGAAAGTCATTCCCTATGCCTCGGCCATAGGTTCTATAAAGTATGCCATGCTGTGTACCAGTTCTATTGTATACCCTACACTAATTTTGGCAAGGGAGTACAATAGTGATCTAGGAGTAGATCACTGGACAGCGGTCAAGCTTATCCTTACTGGAATAAGGATATGTTTCTCGATTATGGAAGTGACAAAAGGTTCATCGTAAAGGGTTACGTCGATATAAGTTTTGACACTAATCTAGATGACTCTAAGTCTCGGTCTAGATACATATTGAAAGAGGGAGCCATTAGCTAGAGTAGCTCCGTGCAGAGCATTGTAGACATAGAAATTTGCAAAATACTTACGGATCTGAATGTGACAGACCCGTTGACTAAAATTATCTCACAAGCAAAACATGATCACACCTTAGTACTCTTTGGGTGTTAATCACATAAGCGATGTGAACTAGATTACTGACTCTAGTAAACCCTTTGGGTGTTGGTCACATGACGATGTGAACTATGGGTGTTAATCACATGGTGATGTGAACTATTGATGTTAAATCACATGGCGATGTGAACTAGATTATTGACTCTAGTGCAAGTGGGAGACTGAAGGAAATATGCCCTAGAGGCAATAATAAAGTTATTATTTATTTCCTTATATCATGATAAATGTTTATTATTCATGCTAGAATTGTATTAACTGGAAACTTGATACATGTGTGAATACATAGACAAACAGAGTGTCACTAGTATGACTCTACTTGACTAGCTCGTTGATCAAAGATGGTTATGTTTCCTAGCCATAGACATGAGTTGTCATTTGATTAACGGGATCACATCATTAGGAGAATGATGTGATTGACTTGACCCATTCCGTTAGCTTAGCACTCGATCATTTAGTATGTTGCTATTGCTTTCTTCATGACTTATACATGTTCCTATGACTATGAGATTATGCAACTCCCGTTTACCGGAGGAACACTTTGTGTGCTACCAAACGTCACAACGTAACTGGGTGATTATAAAGGTGCTCTACAGGTGCATCCAAAGGTACTTGTTGGGTTGGCGTATTTCGAGATTAGGATTTGTCACTCCGATTGTCGGAGAGGTATCTCTGGGCCCACTCAGTAATGCACATCACTATAAGCCTTGCAAGCATTGTGACTAATGAGTTAGTTGCGGGATGATGTATTATGGAACGAGTGAAGAGACTTGCCGGTAACGAGATTGAACTAGGTATTAAGATACCGACGATCGAATCTCGGGCAAGTAACATACCGATGACAAAGGGAACAACGTATGTTGTTATGCGGTCTGACCGATAAAGATCTTCATATAATATGTGGGAGCCAATATGAGCATCCAGGTTCCGCTATTGGTTATTGACCGGAGACGTGTCTCGGTCATGTCTACATAGTTCTCGAACCCGTAGTGTCTGCACGCTTAAAGTTAGATGACGGTTATATTATGAGTTTATGTGTTTTGATGTACCGAAGGAGTTCGGAGTCCCGGATGAGATCAGGGACTTGACGAGGAGTCTCGAAATGGTCGAGACGTAAAGATCGATATATTGGACGACTATATTCGGACATCGAAAAGGTTCCGAGTGATTCGGGTATTTTTCGGAGTACCGGAGAGTTACGGTAATTCGTATTGGGCCTTAATGGGCCATACGGGAAAGGAGAGAAAGGCCCCAAAGGGTGGCCGCACCCCTCCCCATGGACTAGTCCGAATTGGACTAGGGAGGGGGGGCGCCCCCTTCCTTCTTTCTCCTTCCCCCTTCCCTTTTCCTACTCCAACAAGGAAAGGAGGAGTCCTACTCCCGGTGGGAGTAGGACTCCCCCCTTGGCGCGCCCTCCTCCTAGGCCAGCCGCCTCCCCCCTTGCTCCTTTATATACGGGGGCAGGGGGCACCCCAGAGACACAACAATTGATCATTGATCTCTTAGCCGTGTGCGGTGCCCCCCTCCACCATATTACACCTCGATAATATCGTAGCGGTGCTTAGGCGAAGCCCTGCGTCGGTAGAACATCATCATCGTCACCACGCCGTCGTGCTGACGAAACTCTCCCTCAACACTCGGCTGGATTGGAGTTCGAGGGACGTCATCGAGCTGAACGTGTGCTGAACTCGGAGGTGTCGTGCGTTCGGTACTTGATCGGTCGAATCGTGAAGACGTACGACTACATCAACCGTGTTGTGTTAACGCTTCCGCTTTCGGTCTACGAGGGTACGTGGACAACACTCTCCCCTCTCGTTGCTATGCATCACCATGATCTTGCGTGTGCATAGGAATTTTTTTGAAATTGCTACGTTCCCCAACAGGAGTGGCCATGAATCACCTTGTCATCTCCAGATTTGGGCAAAAGAGTGTGCCTCAAAATAGTATTGATGGTGGCCAGACCAGCCAACAGGTGCTTCACAGATCCAAACTTGTGAGTCTCAAGATCTTTCTTAGGAATAGGCTTGTACATGTTCTTCATGGAATTGTGGTCCATCTTGGGCTTTGCATATACATCAAATCATTCTCTTCTTCTTCTGGCACCAAGAAGAGCAACCCACTCAGAGATGGTTGACTAGTATCTACTTCCCTCAGTTATCCACACTATGCTCCCATCTGGATAAAAATGAGAGTGGAGTAGAATTGCATGATCATCTCATCATGCCACTTGGTAAGCTTCTTCCCAACAAAAGCTTAAACACCAACAAGCTTGAAGCTCTCATTGAAGGAAATATTCCCTAGAGGCAATAATAAAGTTGTTATTTTATATTTCCTTATTTATGATAAAGGTTTATTATTCATGCTAGAATGGTACTGATTGGAAACTTAAATACATGTGTGAATACATAAACAAATACCGTGTCCCTAGTGAGCCTCAACTAGACTAGCTCATTAATCGAAGATTGTTAAGGTTTCATAACCATAGACATGTGTTGTCATTTGATAGCGGGATCACATCATTAGGAGAATGATGTGATGGACAAGACCCATCTATTAGTTTAGCATATTGATCATTCAGTTTATTGCTATTGCTTTCTTCATGTCAAATACATATTCCTTCAACCATGAGATTATGCAACTCCCAGATACCAGAGGAATACCATGTGTCGTGGATTTAACACGGAAGATGCCCTTGTGAAGGGACTTAGGTGTGGAGCCATCGCAACATTGGTTAGCTTGAAAGGGTTGAACGGGACATAGGACGCAAGGAGTTTACCCTGGTTCGGCCCCTCTCAACGAGGTAAAAGCCTACATCCTGCTTGTAGTTGTATTGCTTGGGTTTCGATTACAAGGAAGCGAATACGCTTGACCTAGCATCGGATCGATTGTTTTATTGGCCTAAGCCGCCGCCGGGTCTCGCCTTTATATACACAGGTCAAAGCCCGGCGGCTTACAAGAGTCTGAACCGGATCACACAACGTGACGGGCCTGGTTTCTAAATTGGCTTATCTTAACAGACAAGACACTGTATGGCGGTTCATACGTATGGGTCTTGGGCTTTCGCCAGGCCCACTCCTATGAGCCGCCATCTTCACACTTCATATTCTCAGGCCTGCTTGGGCCTTCTTCGTGTTAAGCCTCCAACTATGTAACCCGGCCCCTCCTGGGCGGGTCACGCCTCGGAGCTATATCCTCAACATTAGGCCCCAGGTTGATTTGAACTTGTTCCTGTCAATCTTCTGCTTTAATCAACCAATCATCCACCAATGTTGAACCTCTTATAATACTACGCAAGCCAAACCACCGTAGTCCGCCATGACATCATGTAAACATAACCACTGTAACCCGCCATGACCTCATGCGCATTAAATGCACACAAAAACCCATGGTATCATAACGGATCTTTATCTTAATGGACCTTCCGAGAATTGAGGCATCCGCACCGCAAAGATAATTATTCTGCCTCCTCGATCCCTGCGCATGCCAGTTTATCACCTCCTTATAAATAGGGATAGGGGTCCATCTTTCACTTTTTACCCCTGCTTCTCTCCTCTTCCTCCTCGCGCAACCGAAGCCTCAGATGCTTTGCCACCGCTGTTGATCTCCATAGCGACTCCGACCTAGCCGCTGCATCAACCTGACTTGGTCCAGAAAATACAGCGCCCCTCCGCTGTTCATCTCCCCTTGTCTTAGATCTGCATTAGCAGACCCTAGTTCATCAGAGTTCTTCAGTTGCTCGTCAAAGTTCATCACAGTTCTTCATTTATGCTTAGCTCAATCCCAAATTAGCACGGGAATTGTGCGGTACTGGTTTTTAACATCCGTCTTTACTCATAGGTGTATTCCCTCTGCTCTAGATTCAATTCCCAATACAGCAGTTCCTCCAACCTGTTTTAGGTTTAGCAATTTTCACTTGTTTTTTGAACTGCTGTAGATCTAGAATTATAAGCAGGAACCGTAAAACTTGTTTGTCCAGTACTTCGTGAAATTTTACTAGAATCCAGATCTGTAGTCGTGGTAAACACTATTGCATAGGCGACATATTTTGTAACCCGCAAAATGCCAGCTGGCTCACTTATAAATGTTTAAACCTCCGGTATCCTCTTGATCATCAATCATGACTATATAACCTGTCGATATTTTTCCGGCTTAACCATGCTCATTAAATCCATCGCTCATAATAATTTTATCTTATGCGCATAACTAGTCTTTGAACAATAGCTTGCTTGTTTAACCATTGGACGGTTTATCATCATAATGTCAACCCTCCCATTATTCACTCTCAGGATGACGTGGAGACCAGCCAAGCCGATGCCGCAGAGGTAACTAATATTTCCTCCGATTCGGCGCCTTTGCCAAGATAGAAAACCCGGCAGGTGACCCGGAAAGTAAGATTTTCTCATCCTCTTGCTTACTTGGATCCCGACTTTACTTTGAAAAAACAACAGCACGAAGCCAGGCACAAGACCCGGAGTGATGGTGATGCAGAGTTGATTTCCGGCTTACCAAATACTCCCACCCTCGCAAGCGTCAACATGAGGTGCTTCACGGTCCAAATTCACTTTATCCTCTTGCCGGCTTAATATGCCAGCCTCTCACGCCTTCTAACTCGAATTATCAAAAGACACCTCCATCATCTGGCGATTCTTCCAATACCCAAATGTCTGTCTTCAAAGTCACCCCTGGGTAAGTATTCGCACTTGCTGCATTTATTGATCAATATATTGTTGGAAATATGCCCTAGGGGCAATGATAAAATGGTTATTATTGTATTTCCTTGTTCATGATAATTGTCTGTTGTTCATGCTATAATTGTATTAACTGGAAACCGTAATACATGTGTGAATACATAGACCATAACATGTCCCTAGTGAGCCTCTAGTTGACTAGCTCGTTGATCAACAGATAGTCATGGTTTCCTGACTATGGACATTGGATGTCATTGATAACGGGATCACATCATTAGGAGAATGATGTGATGGACAAGACCCAATCCTAAGCATAGCACAAGATCGTGTAGTTCGTTTGCTAGAGCTTTTCCAAATGTCAAGTATCATTTCCTTAGACCATGAGATTGTGCAACTCCCGGATACCATAGGAGTGCTTTGGGTGTGCCAAACGTCACAACGTAACTGGGTGGCTATAAAGGTGCACTACGGGTATCTCCGAAAGTGTCTGTTGGGTTGGCACGAATCGAGACTGGGATTTGTCACTCCGTATGACGGAGAGGTATCTCTGGGCCCACTCGATAATGCATCATCATAATGAGCTCAATGTGACTAAGTGTTTGGTCACAGGATCATGCATTACGGTACGAGTAAAGTGACTTGCCGGTAACGAGATTGAACAAGGTATTGGGATACCAACGATCGAATCTCGGGCAAGTAACATACCGATTGACAAAGGGAATTGTATACGGGATTGATTGAATCCTCGACATCGTGGTTCATCCGATGAGATCATCATGGAGCATGTCGGAGCCAACATGGGTATCCAGATCCCGCTGTTGGTTATTGACCGGAGAAATGTCTCGGTCATGTCTACATGTCTCCCGAACCCGTAGGGTCTACACACTTAAGGTTCGGTGACGCTAGAGTTGTAGAGATATTAGTATGCGGTTAACCGAAAGTTGTTCGGAGTCCCGGATGAGATCTCGGACGTCACGAGGAGTTCCGGACTGGTCCGGAGGTAAAGATTTATATATGGGAAGTCCTATTTTGGCCACCGGAAAATGTTCGGGATTTTTCGGTATTGTACCGGGAAGGTTCTAGAAGGTTCTGAAGTGGGGCCCACCTGCATGGGGGGGGCCCACATGAACGTGGGTAGTGGGGGCAAGGCCCCACACCCCTGGTCAAGGCGCACCAAGATCCCACCTTAGAAGGAATAAGATCATATCCCGAAGGAATAAGATCAAGATCCCTAAAAAAGGGGGATAATAATTGGTGGGGAAGGGAAATGATGGGATTTCTTTCCCCCACCTTTGCCAACGCCCCAATGGACTTGAAGGGCAAGAAACCAGCCCCCTCCACCCCTATATATAGTGGGGAGGCGCATGGGAGCAGCACCCCAAGCCCTGGCGCCTCCCTCTCCCTCCCGTGACACATCTCCCTTCTCCCGCAGCGCTTGGCGAAGCCCTGTTGGAATCCCGCTACTTCCACCACCACGCCGTCGTGCTGCTGGATCTCCATCAACCTCTCCGTCCCCTTGCTAGATCAAGAAGGAGGAGACGTCTTCCCAACCGTACGTGTGTTGAACGCGGAGGTGCCGTCCGTTCGGCGCTCGGTCATCGGTGATTTGGATCACGACGAGTACGACTCCATTAACGCCGTTCACTTGAACGCTTCCGCTCGCGATCTACAAGGGTATGTAGATGCACTCTTTTCCCTCTCGTTGCTTGAAGACTCCATAGATTGTTCTTGGTGATGCATAGAAAAATTTGAATTATTGCTACGTTCCCCAACATATATTATGATAATATACTCATGTTCCTATATTTTCATTGCAGAGGGATAGCCAAAGCTGGTAAAAAGCAGAAGCTTGGTGGGTCTTCAAAAGATCCTAAAGCAGTTGAGCCGGAGAAACAATCTGCTGATATCTTCGAGGCTCATACTCACTATCCAACAGAACTCATTAATGACCTGCCACCTTCAGTCAATACCACCATCTCTGAACAAATGAATGTTGAGGTTAACCCGGCGGATAAACATGACCTGCCGAGCCCTACCAAACCTGCTCAAGAGAATCCTTCTCAACAAATTGCCGAGGACATCATCATCACTGGTACAGGCTTCAAAGAACGAGGGAATCCTACTATCTTAGCTAAACACAGTGCCAAGGAAGAGGTTTTAAATGCCGAAAAAGGCAAATGGATACTAGACTTGGAGATTTATGCATGTTTTAGCGCAGGTGATATTCATGCAGGCTACTTGAGTCGCCTCCATACCAGCCGTGACATGGAGGCCGGCTTACTAAACCTTATGAAGGAACGCTTTGAGGTAAACTACCAGACTCTTTCCATATGAATCCACATTAGCCGCCAAGTCTAGAGGATTAGAAGGAAGTGAAGATACTATAGACTTGAATAATAGCCTTCATCTTGTGGCTTCCCAAACCAGTTTATGTAACGCCCCAGATTCGATGCACCAGGTGTCTGCCAGTTATTCGTCGTTATTGCCATGTCATTTGCTTGCGGGTTGCATTTTGCCATGTCATCATCTGCATTTCATCTACATGTTTTTCAAAACTTGCATCCGTTCGGGTCCCACCGGTTCTCTCCGTTGTCCGTTCTGAGCCCAACCTCTCGCACGCGCACGTCGCCCCTCTCAGACCTTGTTTCGTGAGCGGGAGAAAAACGTTCTCAGAATGGGCCGAGATTTGTCGAGTGGCCTTGGTATAGCACCGACAGACCGCCCGTCAAATTTCGTTCCATTTGGAGGTCGTTTGATGCCCCAACGATTAACCGAGCTAACCGAAAGCCCCTTTTGTCTTGCAGCCCAACACCCCTCCAAATCAGCCCACTAACCCAGCAAAACCCCCTCCATGCTCTCCGCCGTTCGATCACGATCGTGTGGGCAAAAACCGCACCTCATTTGGACTCTCCTAGCTCCCTCTATCTATAAATAGACCTCCCCCTCCTTTTTTCGCGGATGAATCCTACCCTAACCCTAGCTCCCCTCCTCTTCGCGCCGCCGGACATGTGTGCGCCTCCGCCAGACGAACCGCGCCGCCGCCCACGCCCAATCAGCGCCCGCCACCTGTCCCCGCCGCCGTCTCCACCACGCCAGGCCCGCCGGGCCCGGATCGGGCCCGCCGGGCCCATCCCGCCGCCGCCGCCCGCGGGCGCTGCCCTGCCGGAGCCGCCCGTACCCCGCCGCCGCGCCACGGCTCCCCCCGCCACCGTCGTGCCCTCCCCGCCGCCGGGTCGTCGCCGGAGCGCGCCGCCCGGGCAGATTTCCGCGCCCCGCGCCACCTTCCCCGCCGTCCGCCGCCGCCGGTGGCCTCCCCTCTTCCACCGCGCCCGTCGCCGCCGGCTCGCCTCCGGCCAGATCCGGGCCGGCGCTGCCCAGATCCGGCTGCCCTGCGCCGCCCGTCGTCGTCACGCCTCGCCGCCTCCCCCCCCCCCCCCCCCCGCTCGCCGGAGCCCGAGCTCGCCACCGGGACCGCCTCGTCCCGGATCGGCCTCGTCCACCCCGGCCCCTCCATCCAAACGCTGCCTCCGTCCCGCACCACGCCGTCCCGCTCCGCGCCAGATCTGGATCTAACAAGGTTGACCCCCCGTTTTTTCGTCCGTCCCGAGATATTTACTTTCTGGTGCCCCGTTCTTCCCATCATAACTTCATGCTCGTTGCTCCGATTTGTACATATAATATATCAAAATGTTCATCATGAGATGCTCTTCATTTTGTTCTACCGTGCCATGCTTGTTTGAGTCCATCTTGATGCCCTAATCATCGTTGCAAGAGTGCTATATGATGTTTACTATTGTTACTTATCAGATTATGATGTTTTGTCATTTTTGTTGCATTTGATGTGTGCATCCTATGAGCATGAGCTCTACATGTGTTTTGAACCACATCATGTCATCTTTACAGAGGTGCTTGTCTTGTATTTTTAGGATCTATGTGGTGACTAGCACAAGCATGCAAAGTAGCCTCCATGATGTTGCTGATTTCTGTGACTTAAGTCATTTCTGGTAAGTCTGCATCTATGTGGTGACTAGCACAAGTCTGTTATATTTTGTTGCTATGTTGCCATTCTGCTACTATTAGTTCTATACATAATCTGGAGATGTTCAATAAGGATGTTTTGTTATACATGTTATGATGTATCCATCCATGCCTTGGTTGCATTTATAGCCTACTGTAGCTTGTTGAAAACTTGCTCTCAAATTGTTAAATAATGTTGCTGTCAGCCTGTTGACATGAAGTTCAGTTTTGACATGTGTTTTGCTAGTGGTCCATGCACCCTATGATCTTGCTATTGCCATGCTTAGCTTCATATGTATGCCGTCTTGATGTTGATCACCTTGTCATGCCATGTATTGCTCTGTGGTGAGTGGTTCAAGCTCACCAACATGCCTACTTATCGTTGTTTCTGCCATGAACTGTTAATTTTCACCAAGTCTGAATCTGTTTATGAAACTTGCTATGTTTACATGGGTGCCATCATATCTTCTGTGCCTTTTTGGCTTGTGATCAGTAAGGGACTTTTGTTCTATGCAATTATTAGATTCATGCCATGCCTTTTTTTTCTATGATCTCTTCATGTAGCATGTTGTTTGATAGCTCTAAACTTAGCAACTTTTCTGCCATGTCCAGTGATTTCTGCCAAGTCTGTGAAACTGTTATTATTTGCAATCTTGCCATGTCCTTTTGAGCATGTTATATTGTTTTCTGGAGATAGATCAGTGTTCATGTTTTGTAATGCTTTACCTGTAAATCATGTCCATGTTTTTTTTTATCATTTTGGGGTGCTGTAGCATATTTTCATGATGCTTGCAATATGCCTAGTTGCTGTTTTGGACAGATTGTTGCTATATCTTGTTTGGAGTGTATGTGTTGCACCGTTGCTCCGTTTTGAGCATGTTCTATATGTAACTTGCTTAGATTTGGATGTAGTTTCATATTATCTTGTTGCATCCTTGTTTTGAGTGTGTTTGCTTGATGTTTGAATGCATTTTGCATCAATGCCATGTTTAACTTGTTTTGCTCATATTTTCTAGGCCGTAGCTCCGAATTAAATGAACTTTATATGTAACTTGACTAGAATTTCGTGTAGATCATCTTGGTGCATTTTAACTTGCTGTTTAAAAACTTGAACTTAAGGTTTATTCAGATCTGGACCAATTTCGAAATTTGCATACGAGGACTTACCGGAATTGATCTATGTTGTTTCCGGCCTCATTTAAACTTGCTTTGATGTGTTGTTCTTGTTTGCATCATCTCTTGCCATGAGTAGCTTCACCTAGCCTTTTCATGCATCATGTTTGGTTGTGCATCATGTCATGTTTATGTGTTGTGTGTTCACCTTGTTATTTGCTTCTTTCCGGTTGAGCTCCTTCTCGTTAGTTCCTGTTTCGTTGCGATCGTGAGGATTCGTTCGTCTACGCTTGGTTCGTCTTCGTGGCTTCATCTTCTTCATGGACTCGTTCTTCTTCCTAGCGGGATTTTAGGCAAGATGACCGTAACCTTGGATCTCATTACTATCATTGCTATGCTAGTTGCTTCGTTCTATCGCTATGCTGCGCTACCTATCACTTGCTCTTCAAGCCTCCCAAATTCCCATGTCAACCTCTAACCTTTGTCACCCTTCCTAGCAAACCGTTGTTTGGCTATGTTACCGCTTTTGCTCAGTCCCTCTTATAGCGTTGTTAGTTGCAGGTGAAGATGAAGATTGCTCCATGTTGGATTATGTTTATGTTGGGATATAACAATATCTCTTATTTAATTAATGCATCTATATACTTGGTAAAGGGTGGAAGGCTCGGCCTTCGCCTGGTGTTTTGTTCCACTCTTGCCGCCCTAGTTTCCGTCATACCGGTGTTATGTTCCTTGATTTTGCGTTCCTTACACGGTTGGGTGATTTATGGGACCCCCTTGACAGTTCGCTTTGAATAAAACTCCTCCAGCAAGGCCCAACCTTGGTTTTACCATTTGCCTATCACCTACTTCTTTTCCCTAGGGAGTCGCGCTCCCGAGGGTTATCTTTATTTTTAACCCCCCCGGGCCAGTGCTTCTCCAAGTGCTGGTCCAAACCGAGCGATGTCCGGCGCCCCCTGGGCAACCAGGGTCTATGCCAACCCGACGTCTTGCTCATCCAGTGTGCCCTAAGAACGAGATATGTGCAGCTCCTATCGGGATTTGTCGGCACATCGGGCGGCTTTGCTGGTCTTGTTTTTCCATTGTCGAAATGTCTTGTAAACCGGGATTCCGAGACTGATCGGGTCTTCCTGGGAGAAGGAATATCCTTCGTTGACCGTGAGAGCTTATAATGGGCTAAGTTGGGACACCCCTGCAGGGTATAAACTTTCGAGAGCCGTGCCTGCGGTTATGTGGCAGATGGGAATTTATTAATGTCCGGTTGTAGAGAACTTGACACTTGACTTATTTAAAACGCATCAATCGCGTGTGTAGCCGTGATGGTCTCTTCTCGGCGGAGTCCGGGAAGTGGACACGGTTTCTGGGTTATGTTTGACGTAAGTAGGAGTTCAGGATCACTTCTTGCTCACTGCTAGCTTCACGACCGTTCCGTTGCTCCCCTTCTCGCTCTTATGTGCATATGTTAGACACCATACTTGCTTAGTCGCTGCTGCTACCTCACCACTTTACCCCTTCCTTACCCATTAAGCTTTGCTAGTCTTGATACCCATGGTAATGGGATTGCCGAGTCCTCGTGGCTCACAGATTACTACAACACCAGTTGCAGGTACAGGTTTGCGATGATCATGACCCGACAGCGATGTTATTTGTTTTGGAGTTCTTCTTCTGCTTCTTCTTCGATCAGGGGATAGGTTCCAGGTCGGCAACCTGGGCTAGCAGGGTGGATGTCGTTTGAGCTTCTATTTGTGTTTCATCCGTACTCGGATGTTGATCTAATGTTTGATGTATTCTTGTGGCATCTGTATGCCTTGTATGTATCCCCATCTATTATGTAATGTTGATGTAATGATATCCACCTTGCAAAAGCGTGTCAATATGTGGTTCTATCCTTGGTGGGACCTTCGAGTCTCTTTAGGATAGTATCGCATATTGGGCGTGACAGTTTGTCCCAGTTAGATCCAAATGAGTAGCCCCCAAGGGCCAGCTTAAACTGAAAAGTTGAGCCGAGACTTAGCATCGTGCTTCAAAAATCCAAATATGTAGCCCCCATGGGCCGGCTTAACCTGAAAAGTTGAATCGGGTCACTAAGTACTTTTTAAAATGACCTACATTAGCCCCCCAAGTGCCAAGTATATTACTTGTACTGTGCTTGGGACTTCAATAGAATAATCATCATAACTGCTAAGTGCTGCTTGATTATTGCTTCTCAGCCTGAATTAAGCATGAAGGGATCACAAGTGGGTGACTTGCGGCAGAATATAAAATTACAGCAAGTAGAAACTTCAAGGGCCAGGTCAGAACTAAAAGCCACCTTGGAAGTAACAGAAAAATTGAAAACGGACTTTAACACTGAAAGAGCTGGCTGGGATGCTGAGAAGGCAGCACTATTGAAAAGAGCTGAAGCTGCTCTTAAGCCAGTGAGTGAGGAGTTATCCGGCTTAAAGCGACACATTAATCATATGACAGCCGCCATCTTTGGTAAGTGACACTTAATTTTAGTCTTCAACAACTTTTTATTCTGACCCGCTTGGCGACTCATCGGTATGTTTCTTCAACAGGCCCCAGGAGCTCCAATCTTGGCCAAGATATGCTTGTGAAACTCAAAGCCGTATACGCCCTGGTGGAACAATTATACACTGGCACTCAACAAACTCTGGTGGCTATCTCCAACGGTAAAGACCCGCCGATACTCCGCAGGGTGGTACTGGCCAAATTGTCGATAACGCCCCAGAAACTAGAAGAGATAAAATGATCATCCGCTCGTGCTGGTGCCATTACAGCTCTTAGCCTAGCCAAGGCATGGCAAGCGGAACTAGACCCAGAGGAGATGGCCACTGGCTGTCTAAGTCCCAAAGAAGACGGGTCTCCGTTTGATCAGACGGACTTTGTGAAATGTGTGAACGATATGCGTCCCTTGGCGTGCAAACTGGCTGAGGAGACTGATTTATCCAGGTATCAGTCGGCCTACAACATGGAGAATGCTAAGGTTAAACCGTTGGCTTATGACGTCGTGGATCTCACTCCTCCAACGCGTAAGCACACTTTCGCCCCTGATGTTGACCCATCCCCAATTATCCATGATGATGCTATATTTGAAGCCTTAACTGGCATTGACTGGACGTCACCTGACCTCCAGATGGGAGAAGAAGAAGAGCCGGAGCGGGATGACTCGGAGTCATCAACCTGCTGCAACGAAGATAACTGAGACCAGGCGGCTCTCAGATCAGGACATAGACATCCTGTGCTACAAAAACACTTCACTCCAATTATTCAGGTCCATGGTGGCCTTGTAATAGGCTAGGTTTTGAAAACAATGATTTGTCATGCCATCATGCATGTTTAGCTTTTAACTGCTTAAACCGCCAATCTGATATTTATGATCCACCGCTATGCTTTCTTATAATATCATCATCCATGTGGGTTAGATTAATATTGTCATATTCCCTGCACACAAGTGGAACAACATATGCCCTGGCGGTTTAAGCCAAGGCGGGTAATAAACCCCAATATGATAGTCTTTGAAAAATTTATACAAAAAGACTAGAGTGAAGGCTATCTGAGCTGAAACATTATGGAGACTTAAAGTGTAAAGCCAGGGCGGGTTAAAAAACCCTAAATATTCATATAATTATTGGAAGACATACCTGATAATTATAATCCAGAATGGGTATTAACCCGTAGGCATGGAATATCATGATTTGGTTGCTCAAGGCAAATTATCCTGGCGACTTAAAGTCTACTATCAGGGCGGGTTACCAAACCCAATATGCTCAATTCTGAGTCATATAATCAAGGCTACATGGCCTGAATTGTACCAACCACACTTGAGCAGAAACATTATTCAATGGACGCGAATCCAAAAATATCCAGAAGAAAAGAAATTCAGAAAAATTCAAGTGCTTTCATAGGCCGCACAACCTTAAAATTCAAGTGCTTTCATGGGCCACACAGCCGCTAAGATTCAAGTGCTTTCATAGGCCGCACAACCTTAGAGTTGTCCTCGCTCACTGTAAGCCGGCGCTCACATGACAAGCCGCCATTTTAACCTTGACGAGTTCAGGGTCTTAGTTAATAGATTGACTGTCAAGAGTACGGCGGGTCATTCAGGATTACCTGGTGGAGTAGCATCATGCATACAAGTAGGTCAAAACTCGGGATTCGGCATCTACCCTGGTCACGAGGGTAAGAAAGCTAAACACGGTGGGTTGGAAGCCCCCAAGTAACCTTATGAATAAATAATAAAGGCTCAGATGCTTAGAAATGAAACGATAGAGGCCCCGAATTATTAGGGATGCCGGCTTTATTATATTGATCATAATATATGCATTGATAAAAGTATGTACAGCACAAGAGCCGATGGCTCAAGTGTAATAAGGCCGAAGATGAGCAATATTCCAGGGCCGGCGGGTCTCCTCCTCCGACTTGCACGATTCCTTGTGTTCTCGTATGTCAATGAGGTAGTATGACCCGTTATTCAGGTTATTACTAACCACGAAGGGTCCTTCCCAAGGTGGGGATAACTTGTGCATATCTTTTTGATCTTGGATTAACCGGAGCACCAAGTCGCCTTCTTAAAAGGTTCTGGTCTTGACTTTGTGGCTATGGTAGTGATGCAGATCTTGCTGATATATTGCCGAACGAGCCGCCCCAAGGTCCCGCTCCTCATCTAGCACATCAAGTGCATCTTGACGTGCTATCTCATTAGCGGACCCCACATAAGCCGCCACACGAGGCGAGTCATGATGGATATCGCTTGGAAGAATCACCTCTGCCCCCTAGACCATGAAGAAAGGTGTATAGGCTGTAGACCTGTTGGGGGTGGTTTTGATACTCCAAAGTACTAAAGGTAATTCCTCAACCCAACAACCCAGTGTTCTCTGTAAAGGAACCATAAGCCGGGGTTTTATGCCTTTAAAAATTTCTTGATTGACCCTCTCAGCTTCACCATTAGACTGTGGATGAGCCACCGAGCAAACGTCAAGACGGATATTCTCCTGTTGACAGAATTCTCTCATAGCACCCTTAGATAGATTAGTGCCATTATCAGTTATGATACTATGAGGGTAACCAAAATGGAAGATTACTTTCTTTATGAATTGAACCGTCGTCACAACATCACACTTGCTGACCGGCTCTACCTGATCTCATGGACCAATGACAAGAGCACGTGCACGCACCGTCGAAACCGAGGTGAACTCTTTCCTCCTTGAGTTCCTTTCGGATTCACACAAGAGTCGGATTCTACCTCAAATGGAAACGTTGTGCATTCTTAGGTACTTCAGAGATGATCGCGAGGAAGCATGGAGGGATCACCAAATCCACCCGAAGATTCAAGCACGCACGAAGTCTCTCGGGAAGAAGGGGGAAGGAGAAGGAGGGAAGCGTCGAGACGTGCGAGGAGACGGAGTTCTGGACACGAAGCCATGGGAAGGGCCAAGTCCTCCTGGACACTCCGGGCTCCCGGACCTCCTGCCCCCGGGTGCCCGGGCATGCTTGGCCGCCGCTGGGCATCGCCCCTGGCCGCACCGGGTGCCTGGCCCTTCGGCCCCGGGTGCCCGGTCACCCCGCTTGTGCACCTCCAGGCCACCCGGGTGCCCGGCCTCTGGACACCGGGTGCCCGGCCCCTGCCTGGGCCTCGCCCCAGCCACCCACCGGGTGCCCGGCCGCCCGCCTTGGCCTCTCCAGCCAGCCCCGGGTGCCCGACCTCGACCGCCCAGCCCCTGCGTCTCTGCCGGGTGCCCGGGCCTAGGACCCCCGGGTGCCCGGACCACTCTGAGGGCCTGCGTGGCTTTTTGGGCTTTTGCCCATGTACCCATCTCCACCTCTTATTTTGCCCCTAGACTATAAGTACCCCTCACCTAGCTCATTTAGAGGGAGAGCAAAGTATATGAGAGACATTAGAGAGCTTTGCTCCTTGTACCCACTCCTCTAGAAGATCAAGACCTCCTAGGAGAAGATCCCTAGTGGATATCAAGCCCCCATCTTGGGAAGGATCCCCATCATAGGATCATCATGACCTCTCTCCTCTTAGGATTGGGATGAACTAGTTACCTTGTATCTTTATTTTGTTGTCCTTGGATCATTGTGACCTCTTGTGTGTTCTTGGATCTAGAATATGTGTAATTGGATCTAGTCAATTTGAGTGTTTTCTCTCTCTTGTGTTCTTCGTGTTCTTCGTGTTCTCGGGGATTTCCCCTCCAATTCGTGAAAGATCTACATCTACGGTTCTACCCTACAACATCTTGGTATCATGAGCCACGTTTATCACGAATTTGGAGTCCCCCCCACCGTTTTCTAGCCTTATTTTGTGTGATTTCGTCCTAAATTCGAAAATTCCCCACCAAAAATAGCCCCATTTTTTTGTGATTTGTTGGTTTGATGAGGCTTTGTTGGTTTTGATCCGTGGATTTGCTTGGTTTCAAGTGGATCTAGCATTCCCCCATCCATCTCCACCTTTCCCTCCATGAAATTTACCAATTTCCCCCTTTTCCACAAATCTCCGCCCAAATCCGTCACCCCCGGGCACCCGGACCTCAAACCCCGGGCACCCGTACCCCCCGCGCATGTCCGTTGACCACCCCGGGTGCTCGCACCCCGAACCCCGAGCACCCGCACCCCGGGCTGTTTGCCCCGGACCACCCCGGGTGCCCACACCTCTTGCCCCCGGGCACCCAGATCCCCAGGCCTCTTCTTCAGCCCAACCTCGCTGAGCACCCCGGGTGCCCGCACCCCCCCCGATTCAGCCCACTTACACACACCGTTTAGGCCATAACTTTCGCTCCCGGAGTCCGATTTTGACGTTCTTTAGCTCGTTTAGTAGCTATTGACATCCTCCATCCATATAGATAGGTTCCAACATCATTTGACTCCATCAAATTTTTCGCATTTTTGCATCTGTCCATAGGCCATCCACCATATCATCCGCCAAACCACCAAAGCTTTCCGCAACCTAACCCAATTTTGATCCTTATAGCATTTGTGGTTACTTGAGTGGTGACGTGAGTCTCCTAATTACACTACAAAAAAAGACACATCCATGACATTTTGGGCCGAACGAAAAAAAATCTGTCATACTTATGACACTTCTATGACGATAATTGTGACAAAAGCCGGTATCATCATAGATGTGGTGGGGTCCTACTTCTATGACAAAAAATCATGACAGAAAATGGGCTTTTCGTCCTGGGCACGCCGGAGATGCAGCTGCATGACATTCTCTGGGACGTCCATGACGGAAAAAACTGTGGTAGAAGCGAGGGCGCGGAAAATATCGGGGAGTCCCCGGTTACGGTGGGTGGTCGGGGGCCGAGCGATGCGCGTTTCTCTCATACGTACGCGCGTGTGTGCGAGGAGTTGGGCTCTAACTGAACCCGAGCGATTGCATTGTAGGCTACGCGTTACTGAACCCGAGCGATCGATCGATGGCTGTTAACTGAACCCGATCGAGCGATTCCTTCGCTACTGCTGCTAACTGAAGCCGATCGATGCTGCCTCTAGATGAACAGTGAGCGTTGCGGGGGAGGTTTGGATGAACAGTTCCCGGTGGGGGTGGATGAACGGGACCCCGTGGTGTTGCCTCTGGATGAACAGTACCCCGATCGATTGAGCCGGTTGGGGCTGGATGAACAGAACCCCGTGGAGGGCAGGATGAACAGGACCACCCCGTGGAGGGCAGGATGAATAGTAGACGGTGGAGGGCTGGATGGACAATAGCCCGTGGACGGGTGGTTGAACAGGAGCCCGTGGAGAGGGCTGGTTGAACAGTAGCCCGTGGATGAACAGTCGCAGGTGGAGGCTGGAGGAGGTCGACGGTGGATGAACAGTATCCCGTGGAGCCTGGAGGGGGTCAACGGTGGTGATGAACAGTATCCCGTGGAGTCCCGTTTTGCGGTACGCCACACCCCTCCCGATCAACAGGACCCCCGTTTTGACCGTAGGAGGTTCGTTTCCTTCGTTTTGCGATACGCCAGACCCCTCCCGATGAACAGGATCCCGTTTCAAACGTGGCCGGTCGAACACAAGGTCATTTCCTCCATTCTGCAGTACGCCAGGCCTCGTTTCCGTCGGTTGTTCCGTCCAAGCCCCCCCGATGAACACGACGACGCATTCCATTCCGACCCAGCCGGTTGGCTCCCCATGAACACGGCGACGACGTTGTTTCTCCGTGCCGACCCAGCCATGTACACGAGCCCTGGCCGTACGTACGCGCGAGTAGGCGTTTGAGACCCCTCCCATATGTACATACGTGGTCGTATTTACTTTCTTGCACCCTGGCAATTGTACGTATGTGTACATGCTACGTGCGTGCCTCTACTACGACACGTGCGTGCCTCTACATCGACCAGTATGTACATACACGTTCGTGACTGTCGGCGTTCTGGGAACGGGGGTCCCCAGACTTGCCTGCCTGCGGCCCACGGCGTGGCTATGCTAGCAGGCCTGTACGGCCCATCTTCATCAACAAGGCATTCAAGACCCTCGCGAGGCGGGCGATGCAGGACCTCCTCAGGAGCGGCCTCTCCAGGCAGGCTCACGAGGAGCGGAGATATCAAGGCGGGGCAAACCTCGCGAGGCTCTCGTGACGTGAGCCATGATGATCGACACCAGGCAGGCGCCAGCGCGCGCAGCGTCCTTGTTTCCTCTTTGGTGCCAAGGGGGCAAGCGCAGGCGCAGAGTACCGAGGCATCAGGAAAAGGTTTCCATATCAGTGCAACGAGACCAAGACCAGCAGGACGCCAGGACGGAGGTCACCGTGGAGCCCAAGACGGCGTCATCACAAGAGCCCTTTCGCAGGCGAAGACCGCTTTTGTCAGGATAGCTTGTACTAGCTGTCCCCTTTCAAATTGGCCGCCGTTGTTGGCTCCCTTCCCGCTCAATATTTGGGGAGAGGACCAGGGCCTATATAAGTAGGACTAGCCACCACCAAAGGGGCAGCTTGATCTCATCTGATCGAGAGCCAACCCTTAGCCACACACCGAACGCAGGAACGCCTCAACCTCAGGAGGTCGTTCTTCCCCTTGTACTGTTCTTCATCAGCCCAAGAAGCAATCCACCACCACACACTGGAGTAGGGTATTACACCACAACGGTGGCCCGAACCAGTATAATCTTGTGTCCCTTGTGCTGTGAGTTCGTTGAGTTCGTCCGCGATATCTTAGCGAGCTAGGGCGTGGATTGGTAGGAGGGAAAGAAATTCACACGCACCCTAAATTTCGAGCCTTAAGGGTTTTGCCGGAACTCGTGATCCGACATATGGCGCGCCAGGTAGGGGTGCGCCGTAGCTCCTCTCCACCAGCCTATGCTCTGCGCCACCACACTTCGCCCTCATGGCAGGTGCCCCGCCACCGGCTCCAACGGCCGATGCTGACGACGGGGCCAGGGGGCTCCGAGCCCTAGCCCCCGCCCTGCGGCAGGTGCGATGGCCACCCAAGTTCAAGCCGGAGATGCCGCCGCGCTACGACGGCGCGGCAGACACGTCAGCTTTCCTGTTGGCATACGAGGAGGCCGTCCTCGAGGCCGGGGGGACGACAAGGTCATGGCCAACTAGCTCCCCATGGCCCTCGCCGGCGAGCCACGCGCCTGGCTGCTCAACCTCCCTGGATCCACGGTGGCATCCTGGGGGGAACTCCGCGACCTCTTCACTGCTCGCTACGCGGTACCGGCGCACCATGCAGTCGCGGCCCTGCTAGGCGGCTCTCAAGCACCGCCTTCAGATCGCCACGTCAAGCCGTTCCTCCGCCAGATTGGTGCCGCTTCCAAGCGCCCGGGGGCTCCGCCGGGTTGGGCTGCGCCGGAGGCCGACCTCACCTTCGGCTCAGAGGACCACCCCGACTCCACCGCCGGCTCGGGCATGCTCCCAATGCTATGCACGCCCACAATTTGCAACGTGGTTGTTACCAAGACCCTCATTGACGGTGGTGCCGGCCTCAACTTGCTCTCCGTGGAGGCCTTTAGCCTTCTTCACGTGCCACTCGAGCGGCTCAGCCTCAGCAAGCCTTTCTCAGGAGTTGGCGGTGGCACTGCCCGCTCTCTGGGACAGATCCGCCTTCCCGTCACCTTCGGCACGTGCGACAACTACCGCACCGAGCTGGTCGACTTCGACATTGCCCGCATCGGCCTCCCGTACAACGCCATTCTCGGGAACCCGGCTCTGGCCCAGTTCATGGCAGCAACTCATCCGGCCTACAACCTCATGAAGATGCCTGGGAGCAAGGGCATCCTCACTGTCAAAGGGGACGCCAAGGAGGCCCTGGCGGCACTCAAGCTCGCCCTCAAAACCGTCGCGGCAGCGCAGCCTGCCGACGCGGGCACCTCCGAGCCCAAGGGAGTCGTACCGACCAAGAAGAAGCAGTTGTTCACACAAGACAAGGCAGAAACCAAGCAGGTGCCAGTCAGCGAGGACGGGCCCTCAGGAGCCACCTTTACCATAGGTGCCAGCCTCGACGAAGGTCTAGAGGAAGCACTGGTGATGTTCTTGCGCGCAAACAAGGATATATTCGCGTGGGAGCCCAATCAGCTGGTAGGAGTCCCGAGAGAGATGATTCAGCATCATTTGAGGGTATGCCCCAATGTACGCCCCGTGAAGCAGCGGGCGAGACGGCAGTCCACTGAGAAGCAGGCCTTCATCGTTCAAGAGACCCACAAGCTGGAGGCGGCGGGTGCCATTCGCGAGGTTCGGTATCCCGAATGGCTGGCGAACCCCGTCGTGGTGCCGAAGAAAGGCGAGAAGGAACGGATGTGCGTCGACTTCAGCAATCTTAACAAAGCCTGCCCCCAAGATCCGTTCCCGCTCCCACGCATCGATCAGATCGTCGACTCCACCGAGTGCGACCTACTGTGCTTCCTGGATGCGTTCTCAGGATATCACCAGATCAAGATGTCGGTGGAAGATGTGGAGAAGACAGCCTTCCTGACCCCGTGTGGGGTGTACTGCTACACCTGCATGCCCTTTAGATTGCGCAATGCGGGCGCGACCTTTCAGCGACTGATGCACATCGCCTTGGGGGGCAGCTCGGGAGAAACACAAAGGCCTATGTCGACGACATTGTGGTGAAGTCTTGGGAGGCAAGGACCTTAATTTAAGACCTGGAGGAGACCTTCGCGAGCCTGCGCCAAGTGAACTTGCGGCTTAACCCGGGGAAGTGCGTGTTCGGCGTCCCTTCCGGCAAGCTGCTAGGCTTCCTCGTGTCCCACAGAGGGATCGAGGCGAATCCAGAGAGGATCAAGGCCATCGAGGACATGAGTCCGCCGCAGACCCTTAGGGAGATGCAGAAGCTGGCTGGGCGGGTAACTGCGTTGGGACGCTTCATCTCCAAGCTAGGGGAACGCGCCCTACCCTTCTTCAAGCTGATGACGAAGAAGGGCCTATTCAAGTGGACCCAGGAGGCCGACCGGGCTTTTCAAGACCTCAAGGGATACCTGACCAGCCCTCCGGTGATGGTAGCACCACGACCCCTCGAGCCCCTAGTACTCTACCTCGCTGCTACCCCGTACTCCGCCAGCGCAGCACTGGTGGCGGTTCGGGAGGCACCAAGCCAAGGGCGCGCTGCGCCGGGCTACAACTGAAGCAATGCAAGATCAGGAAGGCACCGCTAGAGCTGTGGCAGCGCCGACAGAAGACCAAGCTCAATAGGACAACGCCTCAAAATTCCAGCAAACAATCAGGCGTCAGGAGCCCCGTCACCTCACGAGGCGTCTCAACTTCCGCAAGACGCGAGCCCTAACACCGCGCCAGCCCTCGTCGAACACCCGGTGTATTTCGTCAGCACTGTGTTGCGAGATGCGAGGGCGCGATATCCCATGCCTCAGAAGTTTCTGCTCGCACTCTTGGTGGCCTCGCGCAAGCTGCGACACTACTTCCAGGGGCACCCCATCAAGGTTGCCTCAGCCTACCCATTGGAGAGGGTGCTCAGGAGCCCCAATTCTGCTGGAAGGGTCGCCGAGTGGAACATCGAGCTGCAAGCATTCCAGTTAGAGTTCAGCACTACCAGGGTCATCAAGGGGGCCGCGCTCGCTGATTTTGTGGCAGAATGTACGGACGTCCCGACACTTGAAGTAGGCGAAGACCGGTCCACCTCGCCAGGAAGTGAGGCACCAGACGGTTGGGTCATGTACTTCGATGGCGCCTTCGCGCACCAGGGCGCAGGGGCTGGAGCAGTACTCATCTCGCCCGCTCAAGATAAGCTCTACTACGCCGTACAACTCTGCTTTCAGCAGGGCGAGAAGGTCTCCAACAACATCGCAGAATACGAAGGCCTCATAGCTGTCCTGAAGGCCGCGGCAGCTCTGGGGGTGAAGCGCCTTACCGTTAGAGGCGACTCGCAGCTCCTTGTCAACTTCTCCAACAAAGTATACGAGCCGAAGGACGAGCATATGGAGGCATACCTCGCGGAGGTGCGCAAGATGGAGAAGCAGTTCTTGGGCCTGGAGCTGTAGCATGTGCCCCGGGGCACCAACAAGGGAGCCGACGACATCGCCCGGAGAGCGTCCAAGCGGTAGCCACAAGAGCCCGGTGTCTTTGAGAAATGGCTCTTCAAGCCATCGGCGACACCACCACTTTCAAGCATAGCTCAGCCTCGAGAGGAGCTCCCACAGCCTCCTGCCACAGGAGCCCCGGCCTGTGGCCCGACCTCAGGAGCTCGCTTGCTCTTGGCGCTCGAACCTCAGGAGGGGTGCTGGACCAAGGAATTCAAGGAATATCTGATGCAAGGGGCGCTGCCATAGAAGGAGGAGGATGCTGAGCATGTGGTTCGGCAAGTCACGGCGTACTGCATCCAGGATGGTGAGTTGTACAGGAAGCGGCCAAACGACGTTTCCCTATGCTGCATTTCTAGGGACCAGGGGAAGGAGCTGCTAACTGACATACACGATGGGGACTGCGGGCACCACTCGTCATCATGGACCCTCGTCGGCAAAGTATTTCACAGTGGGTTCTACTGGCCCACTGCGCTCAACGATGCATCTGAGCTGGTGAAGTCCTGCGAAGCCTGCCAGTTCCACGCCAAGCAAATTCATCAGTCGGCTCAGGGCCTCCAGACCATTCCGCTCACGTGGCCGTTCGTAGTCTGGGGGCTGGACATCTTGGGCCCATTCCCTCGAGCGCCTGGGGGCTACCGCTACCTCTACGTCGCCATCGACAAGTTCACCAAGTGGGCGGAAGTGGAAGCCGTCTGTACCATCCCAGCTGGCTCTGTTGTCAAGTTCATCAAGGGCCTCATGAGCTGCTTGGGGGTCCCCAACCGCATCATCATAGATAACGGCTCGCAGTTCACTAGTAACCTCTTCAAAACCCACTGTGCTAACCTTGGAACGCAGATCTGCTACGCTTTGGTGGCGCATCCAAGGAGCAATGGTCAGGCCGAACACGCCAACGCGGAGGTCCTGAGGGGCCTCAAGGCCAGGACCTTCAAGAAGAAGCTCGAGGCCTGTGGCAGGGGCTGGCACGACGAGCTCCAGTCCGTGCTATGGTCTATCCGCACCACCGCCACCAAACCAACGGGCGAGACCCCATTCTTCCTTGTCTACGGAGCTAAAGCAGTCCTTCTTCACGAGGTTAAGCATCGCTCCGCACGGGTCCTGGCGTTCAATCAAACGCAGCAGGACGTTACGCGGGGGATGGTCCTCGTGCTGGGGGAGGAACGTCGTCGCGAAGCTGCACTGAGGGCGGCAAGGTACCAGCAGGCGCTGCGGCGATACCACTGCCGCAACATCCGCTCCAGGACGCTCGAGGTGGGCGACCTCGTCCTGAGGCGGGACCTCTCCAGGGAAGGGCTGCACAAGCTTTCACCCATGTGGGAGAGCCCGTTCAGGGTTGTCCATGTCTCCAGGCCTGACGCCGCGCGCCTGGAGACATAGGACGAGATACCTATCCAGAATGCCTGGAACATCCAGCACCTCCGGAAGTTCTACCCATGAAGCAAGGCCCAGAGCCTGTGAAGAAAGGCCCAAAGCCTGTGAAGAAGGCCCGGTGCCTGTGAAGAATCGCCGCCCGTGACACTCTCACGTAATAATGAGTGGGGCTGTACACGCCCCGGAGGCTCAGGAGCGCCGGCCTCAGGCCCTGGGGCTCCCTCCCACACCTAGTGGCAGCACTTAGCTCTGCGCTAGTGAGAAGACTTGAAGACTAGATTAGGTGCCGGACGCGGCTTTTCATTTTCATTCCGTAGTTGGCTTGTTTTTCCTTAATCGAAGTTTGCTTTTGGTGTTCCTTGCTCATTCGATTCCCTCGCCTCTTACCGCATTTTCCAGCTCTGGTTCGCTCATGTTCTCTCTCTCGCATACCTCGCGAGGGGGTCTAGGCAGGTGCCCTCGCGAGCATTTTTCTTCTCTCTGCCTTCTCGCGAGCCACCCTCGTTCGAGCCCGAAAGCTGGCGCATCTCTCCTAATCCGTGCCCCACGGTTACCGCGATACAAAGCGTCTGGTCAAGGCTTGGGTGAGCGACAAATCTCCTGGCAAACTCCCTAACAGATTTTTTGCAGTTCCTGAGCAATCGCAGACCACAAGGTCAAGATGGACACGAGGAAATAAACGCCTCGTAAGAAGGAGGGCGCCCCGAATGCACCAGGCTAAGTTATCTTTGCGCAAAATAGCCACACGGCACTGAAACAACAAGCGTAGCATAATGGTTAATAAGTTATGGTTCGATACACGCCCCTCCGGGCCCATGCTGGCTTCATTTCGATGCAGGAAGGAAAAGGGAAACATAAAAAGCGGCGCTCGCCCCTGCAGCAGGCGACAGGGGCAGGGCCTTAGCGATGTCCCGGGTCTAGTCGGACCCCTCCTCATGCTTCACCGATGCGCGGCGACGAGACGACCCGCTACCACCTTCGAAGCGGCGCGGTGGCGTGGCGGTTGATCAAGGCCGCCGCTGCTGGAACTATCGCCAAGGAAGGAGCCACCATAGCCAGACGAGGCGAGGCCGGCGGGTTCGTCCTCCTCCTCGCCCCGACGATCGCCAAGGCCGATCACCTCCTCGCCGTCGTTCACCTTGGGGCAGCATCCGGTGCGGCGACCGTCTTCCCCGAACACCCTCACGAAGAGGGTCGCGTCGCCATCAAACTTGAAGTGGAGTGTGCACCGCCTGCCCAGGCCGCGCGCACGGGCGAACGTCTGCCAACCGCGGGCCATAGCAATGTTTCCCGTGACGGAGACCTCGACCGCGACCCAAGAAGCTCGGCTGCAGCAACCGTCTACCTGCAGCCAGAGCCCGCCTGGACCGGAGGCCGGCAGCTCATCGGCAAAGAAGCGGGGGAGCTGGAGCCAGCTGCCGGCCGGATCCTCCGACCAGACGACAAACTCTGGCAGCACCTCTGACGCATGGAACCACGGTCGGGGAGGTCGCGCAACCACGGCGTGTCTCCTCTCGTCGACAGGACTGCCGCGACCAGAGCGACTCCTGCCGCGTACTGCGGCGCCACCCCGAGAGCCGGGGGCCACGGCGGGGGTCGCGGCATGCTTGCGGGGACGGCCACGTCCTCGCTTGGGCGCCGGGGAGCCTGGTCCCTCCCGAGGGGCCTTTCCTTTCTCTTTAGTGGAGAACCTTCGGATGGGCGCCATTGCTGCTAGAAGTGGAGCAAGGAGGAAGAAGCGAGTGAACCGAGAAGAGATGGGCGACGGGGGCTCCGCCAACCGGCGCCTCCCACGATCACAGGTAATGATGGTTTTCCTTGCATGTCGCAGGGACTTGTCAAATCGAGCAGTTGCCGATGCAGCGTGGGGGAAGTGGAGACGCCCACGTCCAATCAACTGCCAAGCGTCAACCAAGGCCGCAGGCTTTTGGGGCCTGCGGCGCTCCGCGCTTGACCTTTGGCTTCGCCTCGAAGCCAAGCCCGAGCGCACCTTGGGCCCGGGGGCTACTGTCGGCGTTCTGGGAACGGGTGTCCCCATACTTGCCTGCCTGCGGCCCACGGCGTGGCTATGCTAGCAGGCCTGTACGGCCCATCTTCATCAACAAGGCATTCAAGACCCTCGCGAGGCGGGCGACGCAGGACCTCCTCAGGAGCGGCCTCTCCAGGCAGGCTCACGAGGAGCGGAGATATCAAGGCGGGGCAAACCTCGCGAGGCTCTCGTGACGTGAGCCATGACGATCGACACCAGGCAGGCGCCAGCGTGCGCATCGTCCTTGTTTCCTCTTTGGTGCCAAGGGGGCAAGCGCAGGCGCAGAGTACTGAGGTAGCAGGAAAAGGTTTCCATATCAGTGCAATGAGACCAAGACCAGCAGGACGCCAGGATGGAGGTCACCGTGGAGCCCAAGACGGCGTCATCACCAGAGCCCTTTCACAGGCGAAGACCGCTTTTGTCAGGATAGCTTGTACTAGCTGTCCCCTTTCAAATTGGCCGCCGTTGTTGGCTCCCTTCCCGCTCAATATTTGGGGAGAGGAACGGGCCTATATAAGTAGGACTAGCCACCACCCAAGGGGCAGCTTGATCTCATCTGATCGAGAGCCAACCCTTAGCCACACACCGAACGAAGGAATGCCTCAACCTCAGGAGGTCGTTCTTCCCCTTGTACTGTTCTTCATCAGCCCAAGAGGCAATCCACCACCACACACTGGAGTAGGGTATTACACCACAACGGTGGCCCGAACTAGTATAAATCTTGTGTCCCTTGTGCTGTGAGTTCGTCGAGTTCGTCCGTGATCTTAGCGAGCTAGGGCGTGGATTGGTAGGAGGGAAAGAACTTCGCGTGCACCCCAGAGTTCGAACCTTAAGGGTTTTGCCGGAACCCATGATCCGACAGCGACCAGAATGACAATGCTACGTACGCTTCGACCAGGTGGGTCCCGACAGTCAGGCACTTCCTTGCATGTGAAGATGTAGCTGGTGGGTCCCCGCAGTCAGGGGGAAACGTTTTTTTTTGCAAAATACGGTGGCCCGTCCGGTGGGTCCCCGCTGTCAGGTGGAGGAATAATTATTTTGCACGTAATAAGGAGGCACTTCCTTGCTGCGGCCGTGGACCCAGCTGTCAGCCTCTCCACATACAGTCCATGGCCGATGGAAGCCGTTCCTTGACGACGTTGACCACGCCGCGCCGAGAGTACCAGGGCGGTGGACGACGGCGAGGCCTAGGAAGGGGACGACACGGGGTCGGGGAAGACGCGGCAGTGGATGTCCACGCGTAGAGGAGTATGAGGGTTCACTGGTTCGCTGCGGTGTGAGGCTGCCGTCGCCGCAGAATTACAGGGGGTGTGGGTGAGTAGAGGGATGGCCTGGCCAGCGATGGGAGTAGTAGGGGGGCGGTGAGGCCTACGCCGCATCGCAGCCGGCCACGGGAGGCATGAGCACGAGGCACGACCGGTGCTGGTTTGGGCGGCTGGAGAAGAAGACCAGAGGTTGAAGAAGCACTACGGCCGTTGGATGGACATCGTACGGTCAGTGGAGCTAGAATCGTGCATATTGACTAAGTTGACAAAGCCCTCCGTCCCCGTCAACTTAGTAGGCCCACAAGTCAGCCTGCCACTATACTGGGTCCCAGCTAGCAGGGGGAGTATTCATTTTTTTTGCGTAATAAGGAGGCACTTCCTTGCGTGCGAAGATATAGCTGGTGGGTCCAAGCTGTCAGCGGCGGTAACGTTTTTTTTGCGAAATACAAAGGCCCTTTCGGTGGGTCCCAGATGTCAGGTGGAGGAATCATTATTTTGCGAGTAATAAGAAGGCATTTCCTTGCGTGCGGCCATGGACCCAACTGTCAGCCTCTCCACGTACAGTCCACTTCAGATGCATGTCGGTTGTTGACCATGTTGACCAGGCCGCGCCGAGAGCACCAGGGCGGTGGACAACGGCGAGGCCTAGGAAGGGAACGACATGGAGGCAGGGAAGACTCGACAGTTGTTTCCCACGCGGAGGGGAGTACGACTGAACCAGGGTTTACTGGTTCGTCTGCCGTCGCCGAAGAATAACAGCAGGTGTGGGTGAGTAGAGGGATGGCTAGGCCATCGATAGGAGTACGGTGGGGCGGTGAGGCCTGCGCGGCAGCACAGCCGGCCGCGGGGAGGAGGGAGCAGGCAGTCCCGCCGGCGCTTGTTTGAGCGCCTGGAGCAGGAAGAGCAGAGATTGAAGAAGCACGACGGCCGTTGGATGGAAATCCAACAGTCACTGCTTGTGCGTCAACCTTTTTATTAGGAAAGCCTCAAATCTGTGGAAAACAGCATACAGCCCATCTGCCATTATTTCTAATAATTTACAGCCCATTTGCTAATTCTTAAGGTTTTTTTTGGAGCCCATATTCTTTTTGGTAGCATTACAGCCTGTATTGTGGCCACGGTTAAAAAATTATACGAAATTTTGCATATTTCGGTGGGGTCCGAACTGTTTTTAATCCCGAAATTTCGTGTCACATTCAAACTAATTTTAAAAATAAATGTATATCAATATAAAATCCAACAAATTGTCCACGCATAAAAATCAATGCAATTTAAAATCTCGAAATGAAAAAAGAAATTTGAAATTAATTGCCGGTTTGATGTGTTTTAAAAATGCACAGCCCATTTCTCATTACTGATGGGCCATTTTCTCGGCCAGCCGAATGAAGCTCTCCTCGTCTTGAAAGATTTGCAGCCCAACAGGCCTGACAAAGCGACTTACTTGGTAAATCACAAAAAAACTGGGTTGTGGCCGTGGACCCAGCTGCGGCCTGGACCCAGCTGTCAGCCTCTCCACGTACAGTACTCTTCCGATGGAAGTCGGTCGTTGCCACATTGACCATGCCGCGCCGAGAGCACCAAGGCAGTGGACGACGCCGAGGCCTAGAAAGGGGACGACGCTGAGTCGGGGAAGACGCGGCAGTGGATGCCCACACGGAGAGGAGTACGAGGGTTCACTAGTTCGGCTGCGGTATGAGGCTACCGTCGCCGCAGAATAACAGGGGGTGTGGGTGAGTGGAGGGATGGCCTGGCCAGCGGTGGGAGTAGTATGGTGGCGGTGAGGCCTCCGCGGCAGCACAGCCGGCCACGGGAGGCAGGAGCAGGCGGCACGACCGGCGCTGCTTTGGGCGGCTGGAGCAAGAAGACCAGAGGTTGAAGAAGCACTATGGCCGTTGGATGGACATCGAACGGTCACTGGAGCTAGAATCGTTCATATTGACTAAGTTGACAAAGCCCTCTGTCCCCATCAACTTAGTAGGCCCACAAGTAAGCCACCCACTATGGTGGGTCCCAGCTAGCAGGGGGTATTCATTTTTTTGTGCGTCATAAGGAGGCACTTCCTTGCGTGCGAAGATATAGCTGGTGGGTCCGACCTGTCAGCGGGGGGGGGGGGGGGGGGGGACGTTTTCTCCGCGAAATACAGAAGCCCTTCCCGTGGGTCCTAGCTGTCAGGTGGAGGAATCATTATTTAGCGCGTAATAAGGAGGCATTTCCTTGCATGCGGCCGTGGACCCAGCTGTCAGCCTCTCCACGTACAGTCCACTTCCGATGGATGTCGTTCATTGACCACGTTGACCAGGCCGCGCCGAGAGCACCAGGGCGTGGACGATGGCGAGGCCTAGGAAGGGACCGACACGGAGGCAGGGAAGACTCGACAGTTGTTTCCCACGCGGAGGGGAGTACGACTGTACGTGGGTTTACTGGTTCGTCTGCCGTCGCCGGAAAATAACAGCAGGTGTGGGTGAGTAGAGGGATGGCTAGGCCAGCAATGGGAGTACGGTGGGGCGATGAGGCCTGCGCGGCAGCATAGCCAGGCGCGGGAGGAGGGAGTAGGCAGTCCCGCCGGCGCTTGTTTGAGCGGCTGGAGCAGGAAAAGCAGAGATTGAAGAAGCACGACAGCCGTTGGATGGACATCCAACATTCACTGCTCTCGTGTGCATTATTTCTAATAATGTACAGCCCATTTGCTAATTCTTAAGAATTTTTTTGGAGCCCATCTTCTTTTTGTTAGCATTACACCCCATATTGTGGCCACGGTTAAAAAGTATACGATTTTTTTGCATATTTCGGTGCGGTCAACTGTTTTAAATCCCGAAATATCGATTCACATTCAAACTATTTTGAAAAATAATTTATATAAATATAAAATCCAAATAATTTTCCACGCATAAAAATCAATGGAATTTAAAATCTTGTAATGAAAAAAAAGAAACTAATTCCCCATTTGATGTGTTTTAAAAATGTACAGCCCATTTCTGGGCAAACTGAATGAAACTCTCCTCGTCTTGAAAGATTTGCAGCCCAGCAGGGCTGATAAAGCAAGTAGGCCTCGTTTGGGTATTTCTTTAAAAAAAATAGAACTGGGCTAGCCATTTTCAGCAAGAAAAAAGACACAACTGGGCTCATGATGTGGTAAACATAAATAAAACCCTGGCTAGACGGGCCACAGCCCCCGCACAACCCCGTTGTTACCCTGATCTGTCGCTAAAACTAGTATAAATAACAACTGCTTGTTCCTCAAAAAAAAAAAACTACGCGACCTGCTGGGTCCCTGGTGTCAGCCGCTAGTAGTGTAATTCTCTCGTCTATTGACTACGTTGATAATGGCGTGAGCCGCAGATGTCCAACCATTAGGAGAACCATATTTTTGGGCTTGTAATATAGAGGCACTTGCTTGCGTACTGCCATGACGCTGGTGGGTCCCTACTGTCATCCTCTCCACGTACAGTCATCTCCTTGTTCCTCTTGGTTATTGACGACGTTGACAACGCAAGAGGGCGGCGCACCGCCCACGGCGAGCGAACCAAGGCCGCAAGGCGGAGGACGACGGCGAGGCCTCGGATGGAACGAACAGGAGCCGTGGAAGATGCGTCGGTCCAGTCGCGGGCGGAGGGGAGTACGAGGGTTAACTGGTTCGGGTGCGGGTGCGTGTTGGGGCTGACGTCGCCGGAGAATAACAGGACGTGTGGGGGAATAGAGGGAGGGACTGGCCAATGTTGGAGGGTACGTACGGTAGGGCGGCGGAGGCGCAGCCAGCCATGGGAGGCAGGAGCAGGCGGAGCCGACGGGGTGGTTTGGTTTGGGTGGCTGGAGGAAGAAGAAGACAAGAGAATCGTTTGTTGACTGGCTAGTAAGTCGACAACACCTTGGATAGGCTATTTCCTCGCGGGTCCCAAATGTCAGAATCCAAATCTGTCACGGTCATGCAGCCCTTCCTATGAAAATTTACAGCCCATTTGATGTGCTAGTTAGAAATAAGTTTGTGGGTGCTGGTGGGGGCTAATCACTTGGCTTCTGTAATGCACAGTGAGCTCAAGCAGCCGGC
The DNA here is from genome assembly GCF_002575655.3 of Aegilops tauschii subsp. strangulata. Lineage (NCBI taxonomy): Eukaryota > Viridiplantae > Streptophyta > Magnoliopsida > Poales > Poaceae > Aegilops > Aegilops tauschii. The sequence continues at coordinate 284,917,743 of NC_053037.3, forward strand.
GAGAATGATGTTATTTCCCTTGGTTGGGATTTGTTAGTTGTTACAATATTTCACTCTAAATTAAACGACTGGCAAGCCATTTGCCTGGCTTCAAAGAAAATATGACAGTCACAGCCGAGTTGAAAAGGGCAAGAACATCTAACTCCAGCTTACAAACTGTACAAAAGCACGAGGGTTAGTTGTTCATCAGGTTTACAAAAAAACCCAGGTTGAAATGGGCAACAACATCTAACTCCAGCACTGTTTTTGGCAGTCACAGTCAAATGGATAGGTCAGGTCCATAGAATGAACATCCTGGGTCGTAAAATTTACTGGATTATGACCACAATATGTTGTAAATAGAAGCCCGGCACGTTCAGAAGCTCTTTTGCCCACCTGAAACTCCTTTTTTTGCTCTTCCACATACCCATCTGTCAAAACCATGCTGCTTATAAACTTAAGCCTGATGGACAATAGTAACCTCGCATTCAGCAGGAAGAATGTGACTAATCTAGTGTTTGCACGGTTGGCTACATATCGTTCTAGCGTTATTGTCTTCAATCGAATCTCATGAGAAGTGAGAAAATCCCGATGCTTACGAATCCACCGATTGGTTATAACTTTCTTACCCCGTCATGTTGCCTAAATAGACATGAAGATTGAAAACAGTTAAGATCTAAGAAAAGGAGTGTCGAAAGAGCAACAGCTGAACGGTTAATTCTAGTACACTATATGAGGGCTTCCAATGTGCGTGAAATTATCACCTTTATATACAACTTCTCCAGACATGGAAAGCATTGCAGCAAGCAAGGTAGTCAAAATCCCGATTCGACTCCTAGAATCCTACGACTTTACGACCCTATAGAAACATGTCGATCCAAGTCCCACTATGAATCCGGATCAGGTAGAATCCATGTTGAGTCGCGATCCAAATCATAGAATCCTGTACAAAACTGCAGAATCCCGAGTATGCTATGGACTATGTCTGATTCTACTAATTAATCTAAGCCATTTGTTTAATTGTAGCAGAATAGTATGCACTCGTCCAAACCCTTTTTCACAAGTCTCATGGCCCTTTATTCCCCTCCCAAGCCAAAACACTCAGCCGCCGACATATCTGTTCTGGCTCTCAGAAACCCTAGATCAAATTTGAGGATCAGGCTTGTCGACGGATTGAATTGGCGTGAGAAGGAGGAAGCGGCAAGATTGATCTGAGAAGGACAACAAGAGTCTTCAAGGTTCAGCACAACGGGTTAGGTATACAAGTGATCGGCTATTTACGAACTCTCAAAAAACCTCTGAGAAAATTTTGTGCATTGAAGATTGAAATCTTCTATATAGTTCCCTCTCATATGTGTTCCATACACACAAGCTAGATAGTAGGTTAGCCATGAAAAGAAGTGGAATACAACTAGCATTGATGTGTATGGTTTTTGCTCTATATTTAATGTTAAAAATATATAGAAGCCATATAAATTTCTGTCATGGATACAAAATATCTTATTTGAGTAAGTCTAGTAGAATCCTCGATTCCAGGACTCAATACTATGACTCGATTCTGTCTAACGAAAATCAATCCGACTCTGAATCCCGACTCTGACTACCTTGGCAGCAAGCCAATAATCTTGTTCAGATCAAAACTATTCATTTGGATATATAAGATCTTGACAGAATCCAGCACCATTGATAGGCCATCCATGGAGAAACTCTTCATTAAGCATAGAACATAATATTAGTACAAAATGTGTACTCCAAGATGACATATAACTTATGCGCAGAAATTTAAAATGCAGCTTATGGTTACAAGTGTAGATGATAATGTAAAGTACCTGAAGATCTGTGGAGACAAACACCATATTGAAATGAGCACAGAGATCATGTATTACACCCAAGGTCTCCAGTTTAGGCGTAGAGAGGACGGTTATTTGCAACGGTGAATAACTAGAATCAATGATCAACCTTTGAAGTGAAGGGGCATCTTGGATGATGACCTGCCTTCCGTCAAAACAAATTCCAATTCTTACAAGGTTAGGCGACTTTATTTGGAGACAACCGATTCTAACTATGAAAAAAAGCACCAAGCACTCCAGGGCAGGGCAACTGGAGTGGATGATGTTGTGCAATGAGGCCTCCGATATACGAACCCGCACAAGTGAAAGTTTCTTCAGAAATGGGAGTCGAAGGTTTAGTACCAGATTGTCTGGTAGGTCGCACAGCGCAAAGGTGGCGGTGTGGAGAGAGGAGGCAAACCGCGAGATGGACATCGGTGCTGAGGGCACAGGTAGATGGCGTTCGGTATCTGGTAGGTGATTTCCAGGGGAATAGTAGAACTCAAGCAGCTGTGGTTCTGTGAATTCAGGGGATTTTAGCCACGCGTCCACCGTGCAGGGCATGGTATGCTTGCTCAGGTAGCATGACGGGATGCAGAGGCTTTGAACGAAGCCCTGGTGGGAGGAGATGATGGCTCTGGGATTTCAAAATCATTGAAGAGAGATAGTTGATGACAGTCGAGGTTAAGGGGCACAGCGCGCCATAGAGGGCGCCACCGAATTGAGAGGACTTGGGTGCGGCAGCAATCCTTGGTGGGGAGAAGTGAGATGATCTCCCCAAGGACGGCATCCGAGAGATCGCTGATGCGGTCCACCCGAGATTCTACGGGTTCCTGGGATCCGGTGGGGGCGGGGTCACCGCTTCTCCCCGCGCTGCCGGGTGCGGGATCTACAACAGGCGTCGCCGCTGGCGGGAGCCTCATCTTCTTGGCACTAGAGTCAGCCGACTCCATTTTCCTCGACGGCGTTGCGTCGCGCTCATGGATTTGAGCAGAGTAACGAATGAAGAGCCTATTTGTAGTGTGAGTGAAGAAGAAGGGGAGCTGGGGTTTTTCTGTAGTGTGAGGAAGAAGGGGAGCTAGGGTTTTCTGTAGGAGTGAGGTGAGGAATTTGGGGGTATGATGTCTACTATGCAACCTTCTTCTTGTAGACGTTGTTGGGCCTCCAAGTGCAGAGGTTCGTCGGACAGTAGCTAATTCCCCTCAAGTGGATGACCTAAGGTTTATCAATCCATGGGAGGCGTAGGTTGAAGATGGTCTCTCTCAAGCAACCCTGCAACAAAATAACAAAGAGTCTCTTGTGTCCCCAACACACCCAATACAATGGTAAATTGTATAGGTGCACTAGTTCAGCGAAGAGATGGTGATACAAGTGCAATATGGATAGTAGATATAGGTTTTTGTAATCTGAAAATATAAAAACAGCAAGGTAACTAATGATAAAATTGAGCATAAACGGTATTGCAATGCTAGGAAACAAGGCCTAGGGTTCATACTTTCACTAGTGCAAGTTCTCTCAACAATAATAACATAATTGGATCATATAACTATCCCTCAACATGCAACAAAGAGTCACTCCAAAGTCACTAATAGCGGAGAACAAACGAAGAGATTATGGTAGGGTACGAAACAACCTCAAAGTTATTCTTTCTGATTGATCTATTCAAGAGTCCGTAGTAAAATAACACGAAGCTATTCTTTCCGTTCGATCTATCATAGAGTTCGTACTAGAATAACACCTTAAGACACAAATCAACCAAAACCCTAATGTCACCTAGATACTCTAATGTCACCTCAAGTATCCGTGGGTATGATTATACGATATGCATCACACAATCTCAGATTCATCTATTCAACCAACGCAAAGAACTTCAAAGAGTGCCCCAAAGTTTCTACCGGAGGGTCAAGACGAAAACGTGTGCCAACCCCTATGCATAGGTTCATGGGAGGAACTCGCAAGTTGATCACCAAAACATACATCAAGTGGATCACGTGATATCCCATTGTCACCACAGATAAGCACGGCAAGACATACATCAAGTGTTCTCAAATCCTTAAAGACTCAATCCGATAAGATAACTTCAAAGGGAAAACTCAATCCATTACAAGAGAGTAGAGGGGGAGAAACATCATAAGATCCAACTATAATAGCAAAGCTCGCGATACATCAAGATCGTACCACCTCAAGAACACGAGAGAGAGAGAGAGAGATCAAACACATAGCTACTGGTACATACCCTCAGCCCCGAGGGTGAACTACTCCCTCCTCGTCATGGAGAGCGCCGGGATGATGAAGATGGCCACCGGTGAGGGATTCCCCCTCCGGCAGGGTGCCGGAACAGCGTCCCGATTGGTTTTTGGTGGCTACAGAGGCTTGCGGCGGCGGAACTCCCGATCTATTCTGTTCCCCGATGTTTTTAGGGTATATGGATATATATATAGGCGAAAGAAGTCGGTCAGGGGAGCCACGAGGGGCCCACGAGGGTGGGGGCGCGCCCAGGGGGCAGGGGCGCCTCCCTGCCTCGTGGCCACCTCGTTGCTTCCCTGACGTACACTCCAAGTCTCCTGGATTGCTTTCGTTCCAAAAATAACTCTCCCGAAGGTTTTGTTCCGTTTGGACTCCGTTTGCTATTCCTTTCCTACGAAACACTGAAACAAGGGACAAAACAGAAAACTGGCACTGGGCTCTGGGTTAATAGGTTAGTCCAAAAAATCATATAAAAGTGCTTATTAAAGCCCATTAAACATCCAAAAGAGATAATATAATAGCATGGAACAATCAAAAACTATAGATACGTTGGAGACGTATCAGCATCCCCAAGCTTAATTCCTGCTCGTCCTCGAGTAGGTAAATGATAAAACAGAATTTTTGATGTGGAATGCTACCTAACATATTTATCAATGTAATCTTCTTTATTGTGGCAAGAATATTCAGATCCATAACATTCAAAACAAAAGTTTAATATTGACATGAAAACAATAATACTTCAAGCATACTAATAAAGTAATCATGTCTTCTCAAAATAACATGGCCAAAGAAAGTTATCCCTACAAATCATATAGTCTGGCTGTGCTCTATCTTCATCACACAAAATATTTTAATCATGAACAACCCCGATGACAAGCCAAGCAATTGTTTCATACTTTTGATGTTCTCAAACTTTTTCAATCTTCACGCAGTACATGAGCGTGAGTCAATAGTCTCACGTCAACTAGGCGTATCAACGGGCTATGGAGATGCTCATCAATAGATATCAATGTGAGTGAGTAGGGATTGCCACGCAACGGATGCACTAGAGCTATAAGTGTATGAAAGCTCAAAAAGAAACTAAGTGGGTGTGCATCCAACTCGCTTGCTCACGAAGACCTAGGGCATTTTGAGGAAGCCCATCATTGGAATATACAAGCCAAGTTCTATAATGAAAGATTCCCACTAGTATATGAAAGTGACAACATATGAGACTCTCTATCATGAAGATCATGGTGCTACTTTGAAGCACAAGTGTGGTAAAAGGATAGTAGCATTGCCCCTTCTCTCTTTTTCTCTCATCATTTTTTTGGGCCTTCTCTTTTTTTATGGCCTCTTTTTTCTCCCCTTTTTTATTTTTCGTCCGGAGTCTCATCCCGACTTGTGGGGGAGTCATAGTCTCCATCATCCTTTCCTCACTGGGACAATGCTCTAATAATGATGATCATCACACTTTTATTTACATACAACTCAAGAATTACAACTCAATACTTAGAACAAGATATGACTCTATATGAATGCCTCCGGCGGTGTACCGGGATGTGCAATGACTCATGAGTGACATGTATGAAAGAATTATGAAAGGTGGCTTTGCCACAAATACGATGTCAACTACATGATCATGCAAAGCAATATACAATGATGAAGCGTGTCATAATAAACAGAACGGTGGAAAGTTGCATGGCAATATATCTCAGAATGGCTATGGAAATACCATGATAGGTAGGTATGGTGGCTGTTTTGAGGAAGGTATATGGTGGGTGTATGATACCGGCGAAAGGTGCGCAGTATTAGAGAGGATAGCAATGGTGGAACGGTGAGAGTGCGTATAATCCATGGACTCAACATTAGTCATAAAGAACTCACATACTTATTGCAAAAATCTATTAGTTACTAAAACGAAGTACTACGCGCATGCTCCTAGGGGGATAGATTGGTAGGAAAAGACCATCGCTCGTCCCCGACCGCCACTCATAAGGAAGACAATCAATCAATAAATCATGCTCCGACTTCATCACATAACGGTTCACCATACGTGCATGCTACGGGAATCACAAACTTTAACACAAGTATCTCTCAAATTCAAAACTACTCAACTAGCATTACTCTAATATCACCATCTTCATATCTCAAAACAATCATAATGAATCAAACTTCTCATAGTATTCAATGCACTTTATATGAAAGTTTTTATTATACCCATCTTGGATGCCCATCATATTAGGACTAAATTCATAACCAAAGCAAATTACCATGCTATTTAGGACTCTCAAAATAATATAAGTGAAGAACGAGAGTTCATCTATTTATTCAAAATAAAACCACCGCCGTGCTCTAAAAAGATATAAGTGAAGCACTAGAGAAAATGACAAACTACTCCCAAAAATATATGTGAAGATCAATGAGTAGTCGAATAATTATGCAACTATGTGAAGATTCTCTAACATTTAAGAATTTCAGATCTTGGTATTTTATTCAAACAGCAAGCAAAGCTAAATAAAATAAAATGACGCTCCAAGCAAAACACATATCATGTGGTGAATAAAAATATAGCTCCAAGTAAAGTTACCGATGAACGAAGACGAAAGAGGGGATGCCTTCCGGGGCATCCCCAAGCTTAGGCTTTTGGTTGTCCTTGAATATTACCTTGGGGTGCCTTGGGCATCCCCAAGCTTAGGCTCTTGCCACTCCTCATTCCATAGTCCATCGAATCTTTACCCAAAACTTGAAAACTTCACAACACAAAACTTAACAGAAGATCTCGTGAGCTCCGTTAGCAAAACAAAACAAAACACCACTTCTAGGTACTGTAATGAACTCATTCTTTGTTTGTATTGGTGTTAAATCTACTGTATTCCAACTTCTCTATGGTTCATACCCTCCGATACTACTCATAGATTCATCAAAATAAGCAAACAACACAAAGAAAACAGAATCTGTCAAAAACAGAACAGTCTGTAGTAATCTGTAACTAACGCAAACTTCTGGAACTCAGAAAAATCTACCAAAATAGGACGGCCTAGATAATTTGATTATTTTCTGCAATTGGAATCAGTATTTTATCATGTACTGGTGATTTTAAACAATTGTTTTCGTGAATCGAAAGTTTCTGGAATATTCAGCAAGATCAAATAACTATCATCCAAGAAGATCCTATAGGTCTTACTTGGCACAAACACTAATTAAAACATAAAACCACATCTTAACAGAAGCTAGATGAATTATTTATTACTAAACAGGAACAAAAATAAAATTGGGTTGCCTCCCAACAACCGCTAACGTTTAACGCCCCTTGCTAGGCATGATGATTTCAATGATGCTCACATAAAAGATAAAAATTGAAACATAAAGAGAGCATCATGAAGAATATGACTAGGACATTTAAGTATAACCCACTTCCTATGCATTGGGATTTTGTGAGCAAACAACTTATGGGAACAATAATCAACTAGCGTAGGAAGGCAAAACAAGCATAACTTCAAAACTTTAAGCAGATAGAGAGGAAACTTGATATTATTGCAATTTCTACAAGCATATGTTCCTCCCTCATAATAATTTTCAGTAGCATCATGAATAAATTCAACAATATAACCAGCACCTAAAGCATTCTTTTCATGATCGACAAGCATAGAAAATTTACTACTCTCCACATAAGCAAAATTCTTCTCATTCGGGATAGTGGGAGTATCATAAGAGACTTGAATACTATAAATTGTTTCCACATTAAAAGAGTAATGTTCAGAAAAAGGGGAATCATAATCATGACAATTTTTATAAATATAGTCACCACTACTTTTTATAGCATAAGTTTCATCACAATAATCATCATAAGTAGCAAATTTGTTCTCATCATAATCCATAGAAACCTCTTCCAAGATAGTGGAATCATCACTAAATAAAGTCATGACCTCTCCAAATCCACTTTCATATTCGTCATAATAAGATTCAACATCCTCCAAAATAGTGGGATCATTACTTCCTAAAGTTGACACTCTTCCAAACCCACTTTCATCAATATAATCATCATAAGTAGGAGGCATGCTATCCTCATAATAAATTTGATCATCAAAACTTGGGAGGCTAAAAATATCATCTTCATTAAATGTAGCATCCCCAAGCTTGGGACAAACATTAATTTCAGCAAATATATTCTCAAACATGTCATTCTCATCAAACATAGCATCCCCGAGCTTGGGCCTTTTCATATCATAAGCATAATCACTCTCATCATTAATAGTATGGATACCACCAATAATATAGCAAACATTATTATCATATTCTTCCAAGCAAGTGCCAAAAAGATTTTCAAGATCATAAGAAGTATCATTATATTCCCAATCATAATCATCACAACAAGCAATAGGCATAGCGAGATCATCATCAAGTGCATCATCTTCCACAATTATTTTTGGTTCATTTTCATGAGGCACAACAATAATAGGAGCAACATTACTTGGGAGAGATATCTTTTTACCTCTCTTCCTTTTTCTTTTCTTCTTCTTCACCACATCATGTGTGGGTTCAATCCTCTTTTTGGAGCTCCTTATTAATGAGATTGGTTGAATAGAAGGTTCCTCCTCGTTACCTGATTCATCATAAGAAATAATAGGAGGATATTGGGAAGTCTCTTCCCTTTCATTAGTATTCTCTTCATCTTCTATTTGTTTTCTTGTCTTTATGTAATTGGCAATATAAGGATTTTCAATGCAATTCACCGCACAATACATATAAATTTTCTCTAGATCAAAATCAAGAAGTTTATAACGGGCAAATTCTGGAAGATGCTTAGTTATACGTTTCATTTCTTCGTAACCCATAAGCCAACTAACTTCATTATAATGTGCAAGGGAAATCAAGTCATCACAATTTTTGGACATGATTAGATCATGAAACAATTTGCATCGGATAGTTAAATGACCCTATTCATTGCAACGTTCACAAGTACAGCTAAGAAAATTTAAATTTTCAGCACAAACATCTAGCCTTTCTTGCAACAATTTAGTTTCTAAATGCTTATGCCTCTTGCAATATCTATTTTCCCTATTTGGTGTGTACTTGCAAACCCAATGCACTCCACAAAAATTGACATGTTTATAGGAGACATTTTCATCATAACTAGTGCAATCATCATTAGTACTATGGATATTCAAAGAGTTCATACTAACAACATTGCAATCATGCTCATCATTCAAAGATTTAGTGCCAAACATTTTATAGACTTCTTCTTCTAGCACTTGAGCACAATTTTCCTTTTCATCATACTTACGAAAGATATTAAAAAGATGAAGCGTATGAGACAAACTTAATTCAATTCTTTTGTAGTTTTCTTTTATAAATTAAACTAGTGATAAAACAAGAAACTAAAAGATTCGATTTCAAGATCTAAAGATATACCTTCAAGCACTCACCTCCCCGGCAACGGCGCCAGAAATGAGCTTGATGTCTACTACGCAACCTTCTTCTTGTAGACGTTGTTGGGCCTCCAAGTGCAGAGGTTTGTAGGACAGTAGCAAATTTCCCTCAAGTGGATGACCTAAGGTTTATCAATCCGTGGGAGGCGTAGGTTGAAGATGGTCTCTCTAAAGCAACCCTGCAACCAAATAACAAAGAGTCTCTTGTGTCCCCAACACACCCAATACAATGGTAAATTGTATAGGTGCACTAGTTCAGTGAAGAAATGGTGATACAAGTGCAATATGGATAGTAGATATAGGTTTTTGTAATCTGAAAATATAAAAACAGCAAGGTAACTAATGATAAAAGTGAGCACAAACGGTATTGCAATGCTAGGAAACAGGGCCTAGGGTTCATACTTTCACTAGTGCAAGTTCTCTCAACAATAATAACATAATTGGATCATATAACTATCCCTCAACACGCAACAAAGAGTCACTCCAAAGTCACTAATAACGGAGAACAAACGAAGAAATTATGGTAGGGTACGAAACCACCTCAAAGTTATTCTTTCTGATCGATCTATTCAAGAGTCCATAGTAAAATAACACGAAGCTATTCTTTCCGTTCGATCTATCATAGAGTTCGTACTAGAATAACACCTTAACACTACTGGAATTTGCTTATTTGCCGTCTGCCTATTCTTTGCCGTCCGCTGGCGGACGGCAAAGAAGCTCTTTGCCGTCAGCTTGCGAAAAACGGATGGCAAAGAACTGGCTGATGGCAAAGAACGTCTTTGCCATCAGCCAATTCTTTGTCGTCTGCTAGCGGACGGCAAAGAATCTTTGCCGTCGGCTGGCGGACGGCAAAGAGAGAGGTGGGCCCCACTAACGAGCTGTTTAGAAAAAAACCTAACGGCCCCCCTCTTTGCCGTCCGCTAGCAGACGGCAAAGAAAGTGGCCAAGCTAACGCCCGTTAGCTAGGATCTTTGCCGTCTGCTGGCGGACGGCAAAGAACCGTGCCCTAACTAAAATCAACATCGACGCCCGCCTGCGCCCCACATCTATCCCTCTCTCTCTCCGCCCGCGCCCGAGCCGCCGCCGCCCCGCACCATCCCGCCCCTGTGCCGCCGCCGCCCCGCGCCACCCCCGTCGCCGCGCCGCCCCAGCAGCCCCGGTGACCCCCTTCCCCGCCCCAGCAGCCCCGGTGACCCCCTTCCCCGCCCCGCGCCATCCCCGTCGTCGCGCCACGCCGCCCGTGCCCGAGCCGCCGCCGCCCCACGCCACCCACGTCGCCGCAGCACCCCCTCCTCCACCCCAGCGGCCCCGGCGCCCCTCTGCTCCACCACTGCAGCCGCCCCGCCGCTCCGGCGCTCCCTCCTCCACCCGGCGGCCCGGGCGCCCCTCTGCTCCACCACCGTGGCCTCCCCGCCACTCCGGCGCCCCCTCCTCCACGCCAGCGGCCCCGGCGCCCCTCTGCTCCACCACCGCAGCCGCCCTGCCGCTCCGACGCTCCCTCCTCCACCCGGCGGCCCCGGCGCCCCTCTGCTCCACCACCGTGGCCTCCCGCCACTCCGGCGCCCCCTCCTCCACCCGGCCGCCCCGGCGCCCCTCTCCTCCACCACCGCGGCCGCCCCACCCCTCCGGTGCCCCCTCCTCCACCCGGTGAGATCTCTTGTTTTTTTCTGTTTTTGTTTCTGTATTTTAAGTTTAGTTTAGGTTTATTTTAGGTTTGGTTTAGTTTAGGTTTACTTTAGTTTAGGTTTAGAGCATAGATAGCATCTTCTCTACTATAATTGTGTATAATCTCAATTCTCACTAGTGGTTCACGAAAGTGACAAGAGTTGTTAATTGTTCTGTGTTGTTGCTGATGTTTTATTTCCACAATTCTTCTCTGCCCATGATGCTATGTACAAAAAATTAGCAACCTTATGGAAAAAATTATTTATGCCCAATGGAGGGAGTAGAATTTTAATTTTGATGAATTGGATCCTTGGAGACGCGCATTTTGGAGTGCAATATTAGTTTTCAGTCTTGCAACCCATTTTTTGTTTCATATTAGTACCCGTTTCCTTTTGCTAAACTTCTAAGACTGCGATGCTCCTTGCACCCCAGCTTGCTTTGGAATATATGTATCTTATCAGTATATTAATATTTGCAGTTGCAAATGCCTTGTTCCTTTTGTTCACCGGTCGTGTTGCTTATTCATATTCAAACTCCTCTGCTGATAATAAACCGGAGATAGTTATGCTGGTCCCTATAATCTTTATGGGCTTTTGTTCCTTTATTTATGCAGTTCACTGTTCCTTTTTTGTTGTACAGCTAGAGTTAACATAATATGGAGAGAATTTGGTTGGAACTTCGATATAGGAGATGGCAAGCTGAAGATTTGCTTGATGGCTTGATTAATTTAAATAACAGATTTATGTCTGCTTGCTTGGCTAAGTCAGATGTGTCATGTTGTACATCAGAGCATAGATAGCATTTCTCTACTATAATTGTGTATAATCTCAATTGTCACTAGTAGTCTTATTAGTTAGTACATTATGCTTTATTCTGTGTTGTTTAAATACTGTAGTGCCAGATTTATGAACTCATTGCCATATAATGAATTATTATTGTTATATTATTAATAGATGATGGAACAAAAACTATTTCCCTTCAAAGTGAAAAATCTTTCAGTGAAGTAAATATTAGTGCTCTTTTTTGGTTAAGAAGAAAGAAGAAAGATGAAAAAAAGAAGAAGATAAAGAGGAGAAAGAAGAAGTGTATTTTCCCCCTATTTTTGGTTAAGAAGAAGAAGAAACAAAAACTTTAGGTTTAGTTTTGGTTAAGAAGAAAGAAGAAAGATGAAAAAAAGAAGAAGATAAAGAGGAGAAAGAAGAAGTGTATTTCCCCCCTATTTTTAGATTACTATGCTCTTTTTTTCAACATTTTCAGTTTTCTTTCATGTCTAAAGAAATCCCTAGTTTTGAAGGGTGCTAATTGCCATTGCCAACTAACCTACCAAATTAACTAAGTGTTGTTGATGTTGTTGAGCACAAGTGCATTGCTTTTTTTTTCTTAGTTTTCTTTCATGTCTAGAAACTTGGCTCTATGTTTATAGATATGCTTCTAGCTAGATACTAATTGGTCTCTTCTGCTGCTTATTAGAGATGGGGGGAGGCCGTCACCGCTGTCTCCGCTCTGCCACACCGAAGTACGAGTTGGATGCTTTCGAGTTCTTCAGTATCATACTTGGGACTTCCTCCAAGAGGCAGGTATATAGAAGGAGAGATCTCCCCTTCACCCATCTCATTATGATAACTCTGTTGTTTGCTACATCACTCCTTGTCCCAAACTGCAGAGGCTGCCTGACACTTATATGAACATGCTGGGTGAAGATCCGCCAAATAATGTGAAGCTGCGACAGGCCGGGCAGCGGGGTTCGCAGGCTGTGGGACGTGGACTTGGTGATCAAGGAGGGCCACATGTACCTGTGTCATGGCTGGGAGAAGTTCTACCGTGCCTACGACCTGCGGCTGGGGTACTTCCTTCTCTTCAGGCACGACGATGACGCCAACATGCTCATCGTGAAGGTGTTCAACGCGACTATGTGTCGCATGCGCTACGCTGACGACGATGATGCCGGTACGTTCTGCCTCTTCTTATTCCTCTACATTTGGCTTTGTCTTGCATCGATTGTTAACGGTCATTAATTGTTGCATTTGGACAGGCAATGGGAGCAGCAGCAGCGACACTGGCTACAGCCAAGGCAGCAGCGATTATGGTTGTAGCAAAAGCAGTAGCGATTCGGGCTGCAGCAAACACAGCAAGGAGGATGATCCGGACTGGAGTGGGGAAGAAGAGGAGCAGAGTGGGGAAGAAGAGGAGCAGAGTGGGCATCAGGCTAAGGATGACCTCCTAGCGATGGTGGTGGCCGACCAAGGGCAGGAGATGGTGGTGGCGCACCATGGGCAAGAGATGGTGGTGGCTGAGGATGACCTAGCGATGGTGGTGGCGCCGGTGATCCCACAGCTGGGCGACATGACCACGCCAATTGTGGTAGAAGACTACATCCCACTGCCTCCACCGCCTCCACCGCCTCGCCGCTCTTGGCACATCAGGCTGAGGAAGGAGAAGGAGAAGAACAATGAGAACTGAACTATGTCAGGTCTGTCAGATCTCCAAAATGATCTATATATAGTTTGCTCTAATATGCTTAGTTACCTATGTTAGCTCTAATATGCTTAGTTACATATGTTAGCTCTAATATGCTAAGTTATCTCTACTATGCTTAGTTTCCTATAGGTTAGCTCCAAAATTACTTATGTTAGCACAAAATGACCAAGTTTACATAATAAGCTTATAGTCTTCTTCTTCTTCTTCCAAAATGACATAATTTAGCTATAAGTTAGCTCTAATATGCTTAGTTCAATCAAAGATGGCATAATTAGCTAGGTTGGCTCCATTTTACCTAAGTTGGCTCTAATATGCTAAGTTATCTCTAATATGCTTAGTTTCCTATAGGTTAACTCCAAAATTACTTATGTTAGCACAAAATGACCAAGTTTATATAATAAGCTTAATTATAGTCTTCTTCTTCTTCTTCTTATTATTATTATTATTATTATTATTATTATTATTATTATTATTATTATTATTCTAGTCTTCTTCTAGTATTCTTCTAGTCTTCTTCTTCTTCTTCATTTTCTTCTAGGTTAGCTCCATTTTACTTAAGTATGCTTATTTCTTATAGTCTTCTTCTTCTTCATTTTCTTCTTCTTTTTCTAACATCTTGTTTATCATTTTGCAGATTTGATTTAATTCACGGAAGCTTGCATGGATGGAGTGCTTCTTTTCCATGCTTTTATTTTGTATCAATGAACTTGCATGGTTGGAACTTGTTATATGGATGGATGGACAACGGTGTAGGATGAATAATGTGAAACTTTTGTAATATGTAAGGATGGAACTATATATGTGTTGGTTATGTATGTATATATGATGAAACTTGTGTGCTGGATATGCTTTTTGTGTATATATGTGAATTGCTGTGTATATCTCTGTATATCTATGAATTGCTGTCAAATTGAATGAATTAAATTTAAAACAGGGCTGTACAGGCTCTTTGCCGTCTGCCACCGACGGCAAAGGGCTCTTTGCCGTCCGCCGTGGACGACAAATAAGCCACGCGGCAACCACCTGTGCTTCCTGGCAGCTGACCCATTTGGTCAGTTTGCCTACAGTGGCAGACGGCAAAGGCTTGAAGCTCTTTGCCATCAGCCGTGGACGGCAAAGGCTGCCGTTAGACGCCTAACGGACTAGCAGCGAATTTATTGCCGTCGGCTTTCTTTGTCGTCCGCCGCTGATGGCAAAGGCCCCTTTGCCGTCCGCTTCAGAAAGCAGACGGCAAAGAAGCTCGTTACCGTAGCCTACTTTGCCGGAGCCTTTTGCCGTCCGCGGCAGACGGCAAAGCTCTTTGCCGTCCGCCACCCTTGCCTTTGCCGTCTGCCGTGGCATACGGCAAAGTAGCAGATTCCTGTAGTGTAAGACACAAATCGACCAAAACCCTAATGTCACCTAGATACTCCAATGTCACCTCAAGTATCCGTGGGTATGATTATACGATATGCATCACACAATCTCAGATTCATCTATTCAACCAACGCAAAGAACTTCAAAGAGTGCCCCAAAGTTTCTACCGGAGAGTCAAGACGAAAACGTGTGCCAACCCCTATGCATAGGTTCATGGGCGGAACCCGCAAGTTGATCACCAAAACATACATCAAGTGGATCACGTGATATCCCATTGTCACCACAGATAAGCACGGCAAGACATACATCAAGTGTTCTCAAATACTTAAAGACTCAATCCGATAAGATAACTTCAAAGGGAAAACTCAATCCATTACAAGAGAGTAGAGGGGGAGAAACATCATAAGATCCAACTATAATAGCAAAGCTCGCGATACATCAAGATCGTACCACCTCAAGAACACGAGAGAGAGAGAGATCAAACACATAGCTACTGGTACATACCCTCAGCCCCGAGGGTGAACTACTCCCTCCTCGTCATGGAGAGCGCCGGGATGATGAAGATGGCCACCGGTGAGGGATTCCCCCTCCGGCAGGGTGCCGGAACAGGGTCCCGATTGGTTTTTGGTGGCTACAGAGGCTTGCGGCGGCGGAACTCCCGATCTATTATGTTCCCTGATGTTTTTATGGTATATGGATATATATAGGCGAAAGAAGTCGGTCAGGGGAGCCACAAGGGGCCCACGAGGGTGGGGGCGCGCCCAGGGGGCAGGCGCGCCTCCCTGCCTCGTGGCCACCTCGTTGCTTCCCTGATGTACACTCCAAGTCTCCTGGATTGCTTCCGTTCCAAAAATAACTCTCCCGAAGGTTTCATTCCGTTTGGACTCCGTTTGCTATTCCTTTCCTACAAAACACTGAAACAAGGGGAAAAACAAAAACTGGCACTGGGCTCTGGGTTAATAGGTTAGTCCCAAAAATCATATAAAAGTGCTTAGTAAAGCCCATTAAACATCCAAAAGAGATAATATAATAGCATGGAACAATCAAAAATTATAGATACGTTGGAGACGTATCAGGGTACGAGTGGAGCGACCTGACGTGGGAGTGAGGAGGAAGAAGAACACCCAGGTTTTTATGGGGGTCGGTGTGCTGGGTGTGGGTAGCGCCTCTCATTCAGTAAATATATGGACTTTTGAATTGATTTTACTATTTACTAGGGTGGATGGGCTGTTTTGTCTTGGGCCCAGAGAAACAATTACTACTAGTACAGTGGAGACACTCTACAGCTACCCAGAAAAACAATTACTACTAGTAGAGTGGATACAATACCACTTCTGGCTCCTCCTAGGTCATCGAAACGTCTCCCTCTACTGAATGCCGTTATACTTTTGTTCACCGACATGCGGGCCATGCAGCGCGCAGGTCCAAATGCCATCCACCAAATTAGAAGGCAGTATGCAGGCGGAGAGTCACCCCGGTCGTAGCGCGGCAATAACGAGCCGTCGTATCACAAAACCCCACCTCCCCGCAGTCTAAGTTTGACGGACGAAGCAACCATCATTTCACTCTTCACTGAATCCCCTTCTCCCTCACCGTCTTCAAGAAAGGCAACACTCGCATCTGCCACTGTTCTTCTCTCCCAACGAAGGGAAGGTAAGCGGATCCGTGATGTTGGTATATTTTCATTCAGAGAAAAAAAGAACTTTTGCAAAGCAGTAACCGATCCTCACTCTTTTTATTGTTTCATTGTCATTGCGATTGTGTTTTCCTTTCAGTGGTCTCCTAGTATTCGTCAGTTTCATGATGGACCAAGGAGAACCAGGCAAAGATCTGCCGATATAGGAGCAGAGGCGGGAGGCTGATCCCCATGAGACAGAGACCTCCAAGAAGATGGAGGCAGCCACCGAGCCGACCCCAGGTACGCTCACGGCCACTACTGAGATGGTCAACGCCCCGTTTGAGGTTACAGCCCCCGTGGCACTGCAGGAGCAGTTTTCCCCCTTCGAGGATGTGTCCCCCCCCCCCCCCCCCCGCTGAGCTGCCCAAGGTGATTTTCTTCTTTGCCGATCTCGATTGGGGTTTTTCATCTAAGTATGTGGTGATGAATAATGCAAAATTTTATTAGCTTCGATGCCATGCTATACATAGTGGTTTAAATAACTTGTGTTTCTTATGCTGGAAAGTTATTCAGAATTTGTTTCTGTTTCAATTAGAGCCCTGATGCAGACAAGGATTGTGTGGTTGTACATGTCACTAGCTATGAGGCGAATGACCTGAATATACGCACTGGGAAAACATAGTTTTTACGCTGTTGGATCCTGGAAGCCATTTGCGCTTATACCAATGAAGAGTTGTATTCCAGCCTCATTGTTGTCAGGCGTGTTATCCAGGGTGTACTGAAGCACAAGAAGTTCAAAGCTACTCCTTCGTTTGTGAGGCATACTATTCTTGTCAAGCTTACACAGGAAGATGACGTGGCATGCCTCCACAAACAAGTTTATGAGTGGCAAGGCCACAAGGTTTTCTTCATGAAGGTTCACAGGATTGAGCTGCTGCCGGACGTCCTCGATGATGTTCATGGCAAGGTACGTCTTGTGTCCAGCCCAAATTAGATCGAGGCATGAAATACTTGCCCCGGATAGTGTTTAATAGTAGTTTGGATTCTGTCTAATTATCCGAACCTTGCCTGTTATCGAGCCCTCTGGGGCTAGTACTCTATTTGGATCCGTCTATGGGAACTGCTGCTACTTTTGTGTGCCCGTGAATCATCGTAATTGTTGTCGAAACAGATGCGTCCTCACTAGTTTTATCATACGAGCAGTGTGTGTTTTGATGAAATAGAGTACTCGTTCGAGAACAGTGCGCCGACATATACATAAGTACTTGTAAACACTGTTGGTGCTACCCCACTTGTAAGCAGTTGTGCAAACACGGCACATTGGCTCAGCTCGCTTCAACACTAGGCTATCGACCAGCTAACAATCAACAATCTGCTGTCTGACATATAAGCAACTATGTATCTTGTTACAGTGGTTCATGCTGTTAACTAAGGCCACAATGTAAATTCCAAACGTTCACACGCTAGTCCAGCATTCATGTGGAACACTCACATTAAACTCGACTTCATAAAAAAATTGAAAAGCATAAGTCAAGCAATTTTATACATCTCAATGACTCATAGAACATAACAAACATATACTAGTTAATAGCAAAAGACAAAGTTGTGAGAAGGTTTACAAATCAGGAAAAAACAAGCAAGGCTTCTCTGAGCAAAGGGCCTCCCGGCAGGCTTAAATTTCCTGGAGTTCACTCTGGTTTTTTCTTGTTGCCACCATCCAGGGCTAGGTTCTCTCATTCCAGAATAACCAATTATAATTGTGTTCTCAGCTGGAATGGTAAATTGAACCATGCAGTGTACTGACCAGCTGAAAGTCTTGTGCATTCTAGTAAATTTAAGCGCCGCTATTTGCAGAAATAAGCAGACCACAATGCCTCTTGTCCGCGCACCTGTCCCAAAAACCTCCGTGCAGCCGTGCCAGCTTGTCCTCGGTCCATGGATGAACTGGAGGAAAGTGCATTCCGGGCTAGGATGCAGATGTTTTCGCTCGTCCCTACACTGCAATCAGGAAGTAAAACGTATGAATCAGCTTCTTTTAGATTGCGTTGGTCATTCTACCTAGTAACTACCAATGTAGGAATACCTGGAAGACGGGTGGTTAGACAACGACAACGAGGGATAGCCATATCATTTTGCGCAGTTCTACTAAAACTGAGGTGTGTTCTTTTGATTGCGCGGATAGAAACGATACAGAGACAGACATCCCGAAACGATATGGAGACAGACATCCCTGTTTGCGCAAATACGAAATACGGTTATTTAAACAGTGAGAGATATTTGCAGTGGCGTATGATTAACAGCAGCATCTATTGTGTTATATTTGGCACTAGATTGGCAGTATGAAAGTGTCCTTAAGTAAGTAGCATCACATCACATCAACACTGCCACTAGATTAACATGCAGAACAATAGCATTAGTATTACTGTCATGAGAGTAGCACATGGTCAGTAAATGTGCAATCAAATTTGTGCAGTTCCACTGGGATGAAGCAATGTTAGCGGTGTGAGATTTAAGTGTAACTGCAAAAACACAATTCATGGGAAATAAAGCAAGACGGAAGCACTTCATAAAATGGTGGTGGCATTGCTTCAATTTATCGACGGCACTAGACCATTACTTATAGTGACATTAGGTGGCATTGCTTAATACTTCATGTGATTTTACATTAACGGTAGCGATATGGGCGTAGGGACAGCAGAGGCATAAAGTGGTGAGGCAGATGTGGTTGCCGAGAGCGGCAAACACTCAGGCAGCATGTCTGCATTTGTCCCATTTTTTATCTCCTCGGCGACATTTTCCTATGTGAGCACAGGAAATCTAGACCTGCTCATTCTCATTTGCGTTTTCCCCCAACACCCGTCACTTTCTTTCCTTTTTCAACCAAGAGATAGGTCCACTTCCCCCCACCCTTCGCCATCCACCATGCTTTCTTTGTCTTTTCAACCAAGAGACCGGTTGGGTAGCCAGTATCTACTACTTTCCCCCGTTTCCTCTTAGAACCAAGTCCTAGATTCATGCTACAGCTTTCCCACTTTCTTCCCTGTTTGAACCAACTCTTAGAGTCGACTGTATGAACTAGCTTTACCTCTAATAATAGTAAAAGTCTAGGTGGCTTTGGAACAGCGGACGAAAGTAGAAAAAGATCCACACAAAGCCAAGTGGGGAGCTGGGGCAGTAGAGCAAGGCAGGTTTCGAAGGAATATATACCTGAGGGTCGTCGGCATGTGGCAAAGACGGCGTCGGGAGGCCGCATCTTGGCCAAAATACCGCAGGGAGGAAGAAGGGGTCGGAGGCCCTCCGGAGCCAGCGCTCTCTCGGATAGAACGGCATGGCCGCCAATGGGACGCGCGGGCAGCCGTTGGTCTCCTCCCTCGCCGCCGACGACAGCGTGAACGATGCACCTACACCCCTGCCCCGGTCGAGGTTGTCCGGCCGGATTTGTGACCAGCCGTGAGCTGAGAGAGAGTGTGGCCACCTATGTCTTGCTTAGATCTGGAGAGCACGAGAGAGTGAACGAGAGGAACCCTAGTAAAGCAAGTGCTAATGCTCCTGCTTATATATGTAGTGGAGTGATTTTGTTGTACCAGCTTCAAAAAAATGTGCTCCTACGTGTACCCGTGAGTGGGTGTGAGAGAACTAGTGCGTGCGTGCACCGCTTCTGTTCGTGAGAGTACAATATACTATGCCCAAAGAACGTTCGCCACAAGAGTAATAGTATAAGTGTGTGACGTGTGAGCTAAAATAAAATGTGCGCGATGTCTTTTGTTTTTTAGAGTTCTGAGGGTAGGGTGTGAAGAGCACATATGTGTGTGACGTCTACCTATAGATAGACGGTGGGTGCGAGAGGACTCGGGAGGGTGCGTGTGCGTGAGAGAGGGGGGCACGTATCAATGCAATGCATGTGTCCGTAAATCATTATCCGACAAACGTTCGCCACAAGCCTTTTCCTGGCGAACGCCGTAAGAACCAATAGATCGGCATCCGACAGTGTCAGTTTTGCCATGTCATTTAACAGAACAGCCACTCCTCCTACACACAAATCTTCCACATGAGTGTTAGCAACTGTCGTATGCTCCCTCCGTTCCAAAATGCAGTGCATATAGCTTTATTGAAAATTCGAACCTCGCAAACTTTTACCGAGTTTTCGTGTACCAAATTGCACATGTAGAATACCCTGTATATATCATTTTATTCATCTTCGAGAGGTAACTATAAAGATGGGGGAGGAGTCTACAAAGAATGACCATCATATCACCTGCAGCAATTTCAACCATCCTTTGGTGTGGAGGAATATCATAGGAACTCTATATGATATGATTTTTATAGGATTTTTTTCCTTTAGAGCCAGTTGGTTCATAGGAATAGATTCATATACTCTACATTTCAAAAGAAATAAACATGATATCATTTCTATAGCTTTAGAGCCACTTGGTTCATATGAATGGATTGCTATACTCCCATAATTTCAAAGGAAAATAAACATTAGCGTATATTCAATAAAAAAAGTTCCTATGATATGAACCAAATTACATCTCTTTTCTAATCCCTCCTCGTAGGAATTGAGATACATGTCATCTGTAGATTCAATAGAAAAGTTCCTATGATGTCAACCAAATGACATCTCTTTTCCAATCCCTACTCATAGGAATTGAGATACTCCATGTCATCTCTTTCCCTACAACTTCCATGTATACATTTTATATTCCTAAATAGCTAGTACAACCCATTAGTAGCTTTTTTCCAAGACATGCAACTATGGCACAAGAACTATATAGTGTGCGAATAACTTGAAAGATGGTCGCTGGATGAAGCTAATCCGACAGTGCAGAGATGGCAAATCCGAGCACTACTGGCCGTTGGATATCATCAACATTCCACCAGATCTGCCACATGTACAATTTAGAAGACTCCATGGTTGAACTTAAGCATAATGCACAAACCTCAAAACACATGCACTTCTCCTTTGTTCTAGAATCTTCCGTATCATAGTTGATTTTTTTTCTAAATGAAATGCCATTATTTGTTTTTTACTTTATGCTTTACAATGCACAACCCTATGAATCTTAACATTTTTATAAATCTAATTGATTTTGAATGAGATGAACTATAAGAACTAAACGAACATCTACATCATGCATATATGACTCAAAGCTTTGCATGCTATAGTGTGTATTTATTCATAATTTGGTTTCGAAATCTCATGCGTTCAATGCATGTGTACCTTACTAGTTTTGAGTAGAGTAGAAAATTTCACGCGGCCCCGGTTATATCAAAATGCTGGGCCCATGCATCATTGCCTTTCGGTCGAACATACGTCCACAATTTTTTGTACATACTATATCTCCACTGGTCCCCGAACCCAAAATGCTGCCTCGTTCCCCTAAAACCAAGCGGCCCACACATATTTAAGGCATCGACTCGAACTCAATCCCTCTCCCGTTTACTATGACATGGCCCCGCATGCCCTAGTAGTACTCCTACAAACCCTACCGCCGCACGCATCATCGGTTTTCTTCAAGAGGACGAGGGAGAAGCCGATTTGTAGTGGAGGCACTTTCAAAAAAATGATCTGTAGTGGAGACCCCTACCCTTGGGTGCCCTAGGTAGCTGCCGCATGCATCATTGGTTTTCTCTTTTCTTTATGCTCTTGCGCCCTAGAGTGAAATGATGGTTGCTTCGTCCGTCCAGCTTAATGCGGGAAAGGTGGGGCTTTGTGATTTGACCCCTCATCGCTCATTTTCTACTACTACGGCGCTACGACCGGGGTGCCTCCAATTCCAACCGCTGCTCCGAACTGTAATTTGGTGCATCACACGTGGAACAAGACGGTGGACGAGCCACATGTCGGCCAAAGGGGTCTTGTTAAGTGTGTCGCCATTTCGTGTGCGGACTGACCCTGCTTGAGTCGCTACGCCAACACGACAGGTGCAACCTACCACTTGGTTTTGCTCCTTGGTGAATCCCGACTATATTGATCTAAAAAGATACGTACTGAACTACCCTCTCCATCTCGTTTTTTTAGACGTCTCGGTTTATAGGGCGTGCACGTAGTTCTAGGTCATCCATTTGACTAACTAAATCTGAGTTACTATGTCACAAAAAGTATATCATTGGAATATTAAGCGGATGTAGTTTCTAAACATATACTGTACATCACATATATAGCCAGTTAAATTCTCAACCTAGAACGACGTGCATCCCATGTAAACCGATACGGAGGAAGTATAGTAGTAAAAATGAGGTGATTTTACCGAGCGATCGGCGGGGGAGCATGGCCTGTCATGCGGTCCCACGTGTCATGATGTACCAAGGCGATGCCCGTGTCCCTCTTGAGGCAGAAGCAATACTATGTGGTTTGAGATGATGGCCAACCGAAGTGTGAAATAATGGTTGCTTCGTCCGTCTGGGAAGGTGCGGCATTGTGATTTGACGCCTCATTGCTCATTACTACTACTACTGGGGCGGTACGACTGGGCGCGTCCCCCCTGCCGTTCTGCACTGTTATTTGGTGCTTGACACGTCGACCCGGTTGCTATATGTCCCACATGTCGGCGACAAGAAGTACAAAATTCATGAAAGCGAGCATCGACGGAGGAGTACAAGACACGGCTTCGGTTTTTGCTGCTTCGCGCGATCCATCGATACAAACCCGGACTAAAAAAAGGCGAGGGCGGGTCTTTTCCCGCGTGGCAGGCAGGGGAGTTTGGCATAGTCTGTTCGAGGCAAGGAGGCAGGAAGGGAAACAAGCAAATAAAGGTTGAGCGACTTAGTTTTGGGAAAATCTGATTTTACGGAGTACGTACCCACTAGGGTTTATAGGGCTCATCTACAAAACATCCGTTTTCCGTTTTATAAGTCTCAATTCTACTACTAGTAGTAGTACCATCACATGTTGGATTTCGAGGTGCGTTAGATCACCCGATGCAAGCAGTGTCAAGAGAAAACTCACCAATGCATGTAGAAGTTCATGGAAATTTAGTGGTCATTCATGCATTCGTTCTAATTAATGCCTCGGTAAACATTACTTCTTGAGAAAAACGAGCGTACTAATTACTTGTGCAAACTAGGAGTACGAAATTAATTCGACCACTCACCGTCTACCTTGGTTGGAGAGATTTTGAAATTGAGCCATAAACTGGAAAGGAGGGAGTAGTAACTTTTGTCTCAATTACTATTTGTGGCCTTGTATAGATGCAAAATGTATTTTTTTTATAGTGGCCTTGTATAAGTAAATGGAGGGAGTACTAAAGGACATATGTATTCCAAACAATATGATAATCTCTCTAACCAAGGTAGTAGGGACGAGGAGTAAACGGAGGGAGTACTAGTAAAATTTTCTCCTCGTCCTGCGAGCCACCGCGCGCGTGGGCGAGGGAGCGGGCGTAAGGCGTAGTAAGCAAGCTTCACCTCATCCTGCAAGCCACCGCGCCCGTGGGCGGGGGAGACGGCGTACTAATCAAGCTTCTCCTCGTTCTGCAAGTTGACGGGACACATCAAAAGTACTCCAGTGTATAGAGCCTTGCCTCTAAGGTAGGCCCCACATGGTTTGCCTCTTTTTTAACATAACGTGTCAAGTCGCAATTTGTTTGTTCACCCGTGGTAGACGATCCTCCCTCCATCTAGTGGACAACCAGTACACGTGTCAAGTTACCACGTGGGCTGCCTTTTCGTACAGAAATGAGCTCCACCGTGTACCCACGCGGGTGTGTTTGGGAAAGAGACGGGAGTACATGCACCGTGCGTGCACCTCTTCTCTTCGTGCACGTCCCCCACCTACGTGAGACGTGGTACGAGGCGGCGGCGTGGACGGCAGCAACGACGCCCATGCGCCGCTCCTCGTCAAGCTGGCCTGGAGCGGCGAGTTGCTGAACCGCGCGCCGGCTTGGGGCGGCAACTGGCTCCGTCGGGCGAGGGGAGGGAGGTGGATCAGCGAGCTGCATAGCTCGTATCCGGCGGGCTCTGCAGGCCACCCAGCCGGCTTGGATGCGGAATAACTACTCTTCGTAAGCCATTGTAAGAGTGGACAAAATGGTGAAGGAGGAGATAGGGGAGCGGCGGAGGTGTGCGATTCTTGGCCGACGTTTGGCCTCGTTTAAATAGGAGATTCAATAGTCGGCAGACGGGAGGAGCTCGATCGGTGTTGCGTTTAATGCCGCCCCGGTCAAGAACGGACGTGTGTCCAGAGTGGGTTTCTCGGCTTCCACACGGGCGGGTTTCATGGAGGCGTTTGAATGCTGCAAGGAGGCGTGTTCAGCCGGGCATGCAGCGAGTGGCGCCCTCGACTCTGACGTAGGACAGCGTGCCGTTCTTCCACTGATGTGTGGGCTCTTTGGGTACATGGCCTACATGTCAGTGACCCAACGCAGGCAGCACACAGCAGAGGAACCTTTGGTGGGCCAGGGCGGTCAGAAGCGGGCATTTCATAAACCGATGATTGCTCATTGAGTGTGACGTCATCCTTTTCATGTAGATAAGCCTACTATGTTGATAGCCTGTTCGATACGTTGTGATTCATAAAGACCGCTACAAACATCAATGTTCTGCTTATCACAGATAAGATTGATTAATACCCGTAACAATCCATGTCCTTAACAAAGGGTGCATGCACGTTTAGGTTGAGCGTGTGTCTTGCGTCGTGTGCTGTGTGCATGCAGGCGTGCGAGTGTTGCATGCGTGCAAGGGTACGTTTCAGTGTTGCATGCATGTGTGCATACGTGCGTGTGTTCGTGAGTGCATGTGTATGCGTCAGTGTTGCACGCCTGCATGCGTGCGTGTGTTCGTTATGTGTACGTGTCAGTGTTGCATGCCTGCGTGTGTGCGTGTCTTGCGTGCGTGCATGTGTACGTGCGGGGTGAGGCTACACGTCAGTCGACTGACTTTTTCATCTCTGGACATTAGATTTTCCAGCCGTTGGATACGAAATCAAGGGCCTACAGTTTATCACCAAACTCCACCCCCCTGAGCCGCCAGCCACCGCCGGCCCCTGCCGCCCGCGGCCGCCCCGTGCTGCCACGCCGCCCCGCCCGGCCCGAAACCACTCCTCACCGCCGGTCCGCCGCTGCACCGACCATCCCTCTAGGCCCCCCGGCGCCGAGCTTTTTCTCCGGCGATCCCCACCCCACCGCCCAATCAACGCGCCCCCCCACCGCCGGCGACTGCCAACCAGAGGTCTCACGACTTCGAGTACCCGTCGACCACTAATTTATTACCATTTCCGTCCTTCATATACGTGCTGACGGGTGGGCCCTATGGTAATGTGCACTGCTGAATGTGGACCGTTTGACTAGTCAATTGATCGTGTCATCAACAAATTACGGAGTTGTATGGTGAGCCAGTGACCGTATGATCACCCTAAAATGTACTCCATATTTTATTAACACAGTACAGACTCAAACTACCATTTCTTTCTTTCATATACGGGCTGACAGGTGGGTCCCACGATTATGTGCCCCGATGGTGCAACACTAGTTGTGCCACGTGGAACATTTGACTGGTCAATTGATTGTGTCATCAACAAAATACGGAGTTGTACGGGTGAGCCAGTGACCGTATAATTATGACAATTATTTTTTTAACACGGTACAGACGCAAGGGCTCATATATACGCGCAAGCACTCACCGCTATAAGCGCACACACGTAGACCCTACCCCTATGAGCACCTTCGAGAGAGTGGGCCAGCATATGATCTTGAGATTTTACGAAGTCACCATAGGTGCCTCGTAGTCGAGTGGAACGTCTCCTCCCACTGAACGCACATCGCCGGAAAATACTGAAATTAACCCAGGATAAATGCGAGCACCTGGACTTTAACCCTGGTGGGCTCGAGAAACCACTGTCCTCCTAACCATCCAACCACATGTTGGTTAGCACGACAAAATGTATGGAACGTGATGAGCTTATTCTGAAGTCCAGTGACCATATCGTGCTTTCGCTTCAAATACAATGACCGTAAGTGTCATAAACAAAATACGGAGCACGCATCAAATGCAAAGTCCGTCAGTGTCATCAAGAAAATACGAAGACGTATCGTGAGCTAGATACCATATGATCACGACGAGAATGTATACGGTGACCGTAATGAGCATATTCTGAACTCCAGTGACCGTATAGTGCTTTAGCTTGAAATACAGTGACCGTCATGTGTGAATGTGTCGTGGGCATGCATACTTTTAGAGGGCCGAGAGATAGTTTGTGTGCGTACGTGAAAGTGGTGTAGAAAGAGGGGATGTCCGGTGGAGACAAGGAGAGATATGCCCTTCGTTTCTCTTTCCCGTGACTAATATTTTAGGAGAATATGTAAACATTCACAATGCAGAACAAATATTTTTGGATGCACCATGCAATTAACTTTCATGTATAACATTGTACTATTGTATATGCTTATTTTCTTAGTGGCGGATTGCGTGTGTGGTGTGGTGGGCACATCATTTCTAGTTGTGGTGGGTCAACATGAGGACTCAAGGGTCGGTTCCATCATGCGTCACATAGGTTGGATCGAGACACGTTATACGAAGACCCATGTGGAGGACTCGGCGTACAACACGAAGCTAGCTACTAGAGTCGCGGAGGACTCTATCCCCACGGGTGATAAGCCGACTATATATGATTTGTAACCCTAGGCCCCCAGTATGTTATAGAAGCTTGGGGGCTAGTTCGTCGATAGTATACACACACGCACAATGCCTGGTATTCGTGTGTACTTTGTACACACCCCTATCACTAATATACAGTACCAGGAGTAGGCTTTTTCCTCAACTGCAAGGGTCCGAACTAGGGTAAAACTTTGCCTCGTATTACCATCCAGCCTAACAGTCAGGGATATCCTACCGAATGATATGATGGAATCATATCTGCCAACTACTAAGAGAGAGGTGTGTCTGGGGGGGGCAATGTGTGCGAGAGAGGCCTAAAGATAATGTGCGTGCGGGAGACACGTAGGCACATATATGTGCGTGTAGAGGGCTAGTAGAGACCGTGCGTGTGTATATATGCATGTGAGAGAAATAGTGTTTTCCAACTGAGATTAGTGAAAAGAGTGGTACATAGTAGTCAGAAAGAGAGAGAGATACAGAGAGAGCATGTGTGTGAGACTCCCCGACACCCCGAGAGAGATTGTGAGCATGTGTGAAAGAGAAATGCCGATGCATATAAAGCGTGTGCACTTATGCGGTAGATAGAGAGATATATAGCGTGTTTGTGAGAACAAGCCAAGGCATAGTGCATCTACGTGTAAAAGGCGGTTCTACGCATTAAATTAAAATATAAATGGCATTATTATTTTTGGGTGAGATCATGAATTTTGCAAATTGCGTATGGACAGAAATCGGTCTACCAGACACCCATACTCTATTGAATTCTAGCATGTGCATGTGTTTATTTCATATTATCGATCCATAGAGTGAGAGCGGTTTGAAATACAGGCAATGGATGCTTTTGCAATTCATATATAAACATTAATTAGTGCACTCCATGTTGTTAGTGTGAAGCACTTTATACATTTGTCACTTGCATGGATACATTCCAAATTGCTAGCTACGAAATAGAATACATGTCGAATTCAACATAAAGGGGGTTTCGAAGATTCGAATTCATAGGAAGTGCATTCATCTATTTGAACCCGAGATAATGGCATTTGTAAATCAGATGTAAAAGGGGGCATCAATCTTTATTGTGCGTTTGAACATGTTATATATATTCATACGCATGTCTAACCTTTTTTTGCAACCAAGGAGATTATATCTAGAACCATGCATGAACTGAGGTAAGTTGCATATTTTTTTAATATATACTCGTGTACAATGTATATTCAAATGTACCACCTCCATTCCAAAATAATCGTAGCTTTAGGATTTTCAAGAGTAAAGTTTGTGAAGTTTGACAAATCCTGAATGTTCAATTCAAGAGAACCGAAAACGTTAATGCTTCTGCTCCCAAATATTGAACGAAGCGCCAAATAGGCCTCTGGTCACCCAAAACCGCACGAGACTAATGTTTGGTGGTAGGAAATTACTGTCCTGACTCTGGCCCGTGTAGCCTATCGGCCCGATGTCCAAAGGTCTAAACCGGGGTAGGTTTGTAACTTCACCAAGACGCCAGTCTCCAACGCCACCGAGAAGCATTCATACACCGTGGGCGCCTAAACACCCATGCGCTCGGCCGAAATATATCCCGCCCACATTTGGGACACCTGAGATTACTGTCCTACCCCCAACCCGCAATATGTCCGAAATTTTAGATGGGGGCAAAGTTTGTAACATTCCCCAAATTTCAAACAAGCGCGTCCCAAACCGAAACATTGTTCCCCCTTAGATCCCCGCCTCCCTCCGTTTCCCCATTCATACTCCGTGGGCGCCAAAACTCCCTCTCCACCAGCCGCGAAACCCCAGCCTCCTCCGTCCTCCACCCCATAGCGCCCAATCCACCGCTGCCCTCCTCCATCACGCCGGAGCCGGTACCCTGACGTCGTTGTCCAACGCAACCGCAACCGCAACGCCTTCAACGAGTTAGCAACTGAAGCCGATGTAGAGATGCCTCCACGACGCCGACGCCGACGTGCGCCGTACCAGAACTACTCCGACCATGCCGTCCTGCGCCTCACTGCTGCCGCTATACTGTCGCAACCGTCCACCGCACCGGAGCTGTTCCCGCTACGCCGTTGTTCGCCGCCTCGGAGCTGCTTCCCCGCCGCCGACAGACGGCCACCGCACCACACTCAACAACTTGGCCATGGGTTCATCCAAGGCTGCATCGTCCTCCACAACTTCTCGTTTCCAGCGAACCACAAGAAGATCGTTGGAAAAACAGAAGGAGGACACAGCACTGCCAGCAGAAAGAGGTACTCCTCTTCCCTTATTCGTGCAAACCTTACATCTCTGCTCACACCGTATTCATCCCACGAAAGAAATTTGTTGAGAGCTTCTTACTGCATCTTCTTCGTGATACTAAATGCACAAGGTTTCCTCCCTTTACTATTTCACCTTTGCTAGGGGTCAGTAGCCCGCCTGGATTTCAATTCAGGGTCAGTCGAACCGCAATTAAAAGAAGCAGCACCCGCTTAGGCGCGCGGAGCACCTAGTCCGCCTGTTCGCCGGGGAAGCGGCGCATCGGTGTCTATCATAGGGGTGTGGGGCGCAGGAGCTACTTGCGCCCGATCTGGAGGTCAGCGGGGCTTGAATGGATTGCCGGGGGGCGGTGCCAAGCACGGCGGTGCGGTGAGGTCGAGGGGAGGATGCACGCAGGGGACTGGGCTGGTGGTCACTGCCGTTTCGAGGAAGATCGTCAACACTGACTGGCTGGAGGTAGATGAAGGCGATCTGCCCGTTCTTTGTACATCGGACGGTGCAGAAAAAATGGACTGACCTATTTGTATTCATTCGAATGTTATTTTCATAGAATCCAGTAGTAATTTAGTGTGCCATGCATGTTGTAGAGCTATCATATGTCTCCCGTCATTTATTTCTCACCGACCTGCTATCTGCTACCTTTACACTGTACTAATTGTGCACACACTTCACCCATACTCACACTATTGTTTTTTATGCATGGGTATTTCAGACTCTGACGCAGTGTTGATGAATGCTGAAAAGAAAAGACAGAAGTCGCTCCAGTGTAATTCGAAGATAAGCACTAAGCGTTTCAGCGCTCTAAAGGATGCAGTGTCAGCAGTTGGAGACAGTAAACGTAGCTCTGCAGTTGATGATCTCAATTGCCACACACAACCATCCCAGGTGCTTGCTTTAACTTCGCGCTGTCAAATGTGGTTGCATGTTGCATATGGTGTCTAGCTTGTATTGCTTCCAATTTGGTTAAATTGCATCTGCTTACTTTACACATTATACCTTTGATAATGACATGCCTTCATGTTTTTGATACATACTACATATGTCTATTAACCATGTTCGTACATCAAACTAATGCTCTTTTGTATCCCTCGTCAATCACTTATGATGAGACAACACCCGGGTGGGTTACTGTGAGACGCCATACTCGTTTAAAGAGTGCAGTGTCATCCTCCCCACATGATTCTCAAGAAACAGCAAGGCTAAATGAAGATAGTTAATGTAGCTCTCTAGTTGATGACCGCAATTCCCCCACACCACCATCACAGGTGCTTGCTCAAACTTCAGTGTGATATGTGGTTGCATGTTGCATACGGTGTCTAGCTTGTAATGCTTCTAATTAGGGTAAATTGCATCTGCTTAGTTTACACATTATACCTGTGAATATGACATGCCTTCCTATTTTTGGTACACACTACATCTATGTGTTAACCTTGTTCTTACATGAAACTACCTCTCTTCTGTATCCTGCATCAATCACTTACGATGAGTCACCTTTATTCGTTGCATATTGCATATTATTTCTAGCCTGTTGCCATGTATTGCTTCTAATTTGGTCAAATACATTTGTTAGGGCACCCTTTTAATTTGGCAGAGTGATATTGGTTTCATCTTTCATATGGTTTCTAGCTTTCATTGATTCTAACAAGTTCAAGCACCTTGTGCTTAGTTTACACTTTATACATCATACATGTCAATATGTCACGCCGTCCTGTTTTTCATACATATTCCATCCTCCTATCATGCGACTGCCTTACATGAAAGTAGTGTTCGTCAGTATCATGCATCAATGAGTTCTGAAGAGCAAATTTTATTCCTTTTTCTTGTGGGTTTGACTTGACAAGGCAAAATCAAGAAAGAGGAAGGAAAAGTGTAAGGAAGGCGATGATGGTGGTCCTCTGCAGCAACGTAAACGGAGCATCTGTACCGATTCTCCTTGTACTGATAGTGCATTATAAGGTCCAAGTCTCCGCTCCCCTACTCCACCATCCAAGGTGCTTGCTCTAACTTGGCAGTGTGATATCTGGTTGCATGTTGCATATGGTGTCTAGCTTGTATTGCTCCTAATTAGTGTAAACTGCATCTGCTTAGCTTACACATGATACGTGTGAATATGACACGCTTTCCTGTTTTTGGTACATACTATATCTGTCTATCACACCATGTTCTTACATGAAACTACTCTTCTTTTGTATCCTGCATCAGTCACTTATGATGGAACACCTTTAAGTTGGCAGTGTGATATTGGTTTGCGTCTTGAATATGATTTCTAGCATGTATTGCTTCTAGTTTGATGAACACCACCTATGACGAGACAATTTTAACTTGGCAGAGTGATATTGATTGCACCTTTCATATGGTGTCTAGTTTGTAGTGCTTCTAATTTGTTGAAGTGCCTTCTGCTTAGTTACCACATCATAGGTGTGAATATGTCAAGTCGTCCATTTTTTCGTACATATTCCATCCTCGTATCATGACTTTGCCTTTCATCAGAGTAGTGTTCGTCAGTATCATGCATGAATGAGTTCTGAAGAGCGAATTATATTCCTTTTTCTTGTCGGTTTGACCTCACAATGCAAAATCAATAAAGCTGAAGGAAATTGGCAAGGCATTGGATGATGGTGGTCCTTCTGAGCAACTGAAACGGAGGTTCTCTACAGATTCTACTCCGCCATCCTCCCAACAAGATTCGCAAGACAACGCAAGGCTAGACAGTCAACGTAGTTGTGTAGATGATGAGCACATCTCCCCTGCTCCACCATCACAGGTGCTTGCTCTAACTTGGCACTATTATATGTGGTTGCATGTTGCGTATGATGTCTAGCTTGTATTGCTTCTAACTTTGTTGAATTGCATCTGCTTACTTTACACATAATGCATGTGAATATGACACGTGTTCCTGTTTCTAGAACATACGTGTACATGATGAGCACATCTCCCCTACTCCACCATCACAGGTGCTTGCTCTAACTTGGAACTGTTATATGTGGTTGCGTTTTCCGTATGATGTCTAGTTTGTATTGCTTCTGATTATGTTGAATTGCATCTGCGTAGCTTACGACTTATACCTGCAACGATCACTTACCCATAAGACACATTTAACTTGGGACTGTGATGTAGGTTGCATCTTGCATTGTCTTCTAGCTTGTACTGCTTCTAATTTCTTGAAATGGCACTTACGACGAGACACTTTTTACCTGATAGAGTGTTATTGGTTGCATGTTCATATGGTGCCTAGCTTTCATTTCTTCTAATTTTGTTGAAATGCCTTCCGCTTACTGTTTTTTCATACATATTCCATCCTCCTATCGTACGTGTGAATATGAAACGTTGTCTTTTTTTGTATATATTCCCTCCTCCTATCCTGCGCTTACCTTACATCAAAGTAGTGTTCATCTGTATCATGCACCAACCAGTTATGCAGAGCTAATTTTATTCATCTTCTTGTGGTTTTGACTTCATAAGGCAATATCAGAAAATAGGAAGGAAAAGAGTAAGTTAGGGGATATTGGTGGTCCTCCGCACCGACGCAAACAGAGACTCTAGATTTGCCACTGCTACTGCTAATGAAGTTGAAGTCCCAAGTCTACATGATGAGTTCATCTCCCGTACTCCATCGCAGGTGCTTGCTCTAAGTTGACAGTGTGATAATTGGTTTCATGTTGCATATGTTGTCTAGCCTGTATTTCTTCTATTTTGATTAAATTGCACCTGCTGAGTTCATATGTTATACATGTGCATATGACATGGCGTTCTGTGTCTAGAATACATTGCATCTATCTATCATACCATGTTCTTACATCAAAGTACTGCTGTTGTGTATCCCGCATCAGTCACTCATGATTGGACACTTTTAACATGGCAGTTTGATAGTGGTTGCATCTTGCATTGATTTCTACGTTGTACTGCTTCTAATTTTTCGAATTGCCACTTATGACAAGACACTTTTAACTTGGCAGAGTAATATTGGTTGCATCTTTCATATGGTGTCTAGCTTGCATCACTTCTATTTTCTTGAAAATCCTTCTGCTTAGTTTACACATCGTAGCTGTGAATATGTCATGCCGTCCTGTTTTCCTTACATATTCCATCCTCATACTGTTGTCTTACATCAAAGTATTGCTTGTCTGTATCATGCATCAATGAGTTCTGAAGAGCGATTTTATTCTTTTGTGTTGTGGGTACGGCTTGACATGGCAAAGTCAAAAAAGAGCAAGGAAAATAATATAGTAGGGAGTGGTGTTACTCGTCGGGTGAAACGGAAAAGGACCGG
Organism: Aegilops tauschii subsp. strangulata; assembly: GCF_002575655.3. Classification (NCBI taxonomy): domain Eukaryota; kingdom Viridiplantae; phylum Streptophyta; class Magnoliopsida; order Poales; family Poaceae; genus Aegilops; species Aegilops tauschii. The sequence goes on from NC_053037.3 coordinate 284,951,439, forward strand.
CCGTCCAGATTCTGCTGGTACTTATAGTGCAGTAGAAGGTCCAAGTCCACCGGCTAAATCTACAAACACAGTATCACCTGCTCCACCAGCTGCAGCATCCGCTTCAACTGTACCAGCATCTCAACGAGTTACTCGTTCGTTTGCACCGGAACTGGCCAGTTCCCAAGCTGCCTTCACACCTAACACTACTTCCGAAGCACTGCTGACACAACAGGACTTGGCAAGATCAGATGAACCTCATGAGCATCAACACCAAGATGGTACCTGATCGAGTCAAGTTGCAGTTGCATGCTCCTTTATATGTACTCTCACAGTTTGATGTACAGTAACACTTTCCATATTCATTGTTGAACTAGCACCATGACGCAAGCGGAAACACACATCAAGGATAATGCTTGACAGATTAACAAAATCTAAAGAAGGAAGAATGGAGATCCATTTTGAGGCAGGTTTAAAAAGGCCACGTGATGCTACAGAGTCAGCCAAGTTAGTACTAGAGGCAGCCGTTGCCGTTAGGTGTCATGCACGTATCCTCCCAACGTGGATCCAGTACAGGAATGAGAAAGACAATACCCAGTTTAACACCTTCCTTGACCATTTATCCATAAGTAATGTTATTCATCGCAATTAGTAATATTGTCTTGCTCTATCCCATACTTTCTAGCTTCCTCCTAATAAGACTCACATTCTTTTTTCAACAGATGAGGTTCAAGTTGGATTCGAAAGATGGTGCAACTAAACAAGCATGCACTCATGTTTTTCAGTCTGCTCTGCGACAGTATCGGTACCACCTTAGAAAATCACACTTTGAAGGCAAGGCTAACAATGAAATCGCCCAAACATCTCCATTGGAATATATTACAGATGAAGACTGGACAACCCTCGTTAAACACTGGTCTGATCCAAAGTATCAGGTAGGCTATATGTATTTGATCAGACCACATATTGAACTTGTATTTATGTATGTGCCTTACAAGTGTATCTTCTTCTAGGCTAACTGTTTGAAGAATAAGACCAACCGTTCTAAAGTGAAATTCCAACAGACAACGGGATCTCGTAGCTATATTGCACACTGTGAGGCTCTTGTAAATAGCTGCTACTTCCTTCTTTTTTCTGTGCCATATTATCGTATCTATATTGACTTGTTCCAAATATAGAGGAAATCCTGTGTGGACCAAAAAGAACATGAACCGAATGCAGTGCAAATCTTCAAGGATTGCCACACCAGCAAGATGAAGGGCATGAGCACACCAGTTCAAGCCGCTGTTGTAAGTCCTTACTCCTCCTGCCTTTGAACTGATTGGTACTATGATGTGTTCATTTAACTACTTGGTTTGCAGCCAATGTCAGTTACTCTGTTCACTTCTATACACAGTTGTCTTAACGTATCATTTCACCTTACATGGTTTAAAAGAGATGAAGGATATTCTTTTGGTCTTGATCTGTATTCTAGTTGTTATGTTCACGTGCGCACACAATGATAAAATAGCCTGTTTGTTTTATATCTGTTTGCCCATGATATGAATGATGTCATACTATGTTCATCCTACTTTAAACCATGTCTCTTTATCTATCCTTAGATGTCAATGAATGTGAGGAAATAGACAATATAGTAGGCATGCTACATGGACATATGTTCCGAAAGTGATTTTATTATGTAGTTAGCACCACAATACATGCTAATGTATTACAGTAGTTCACCAAAATAAGTTATGTATAAACGTGTAACCTACTTTGTTTGTTTTTGTCTCATTAGTAACTTATCTGGTACACTAATCTAGAAGTTCAAATTTTAAGGAAGCTATGGAAAAAATGATTGAACAGCCACAACCACCTGAAGGTGACGAGGCTACCACAGGCACAATGTCACCTCTTGCTGCAGTGCATCTCTCCACTAACAGTGCAAAAAGCACCTTCCTGCGTAATTCTGGGTTGGTTGTCAAGGTAACCTCGTCCAAATCGCCTACTGAACAAAATCTTCCTGCTAGACAGAGTGATATATCTGTGCTCCAGACACAAGTCCAATCCCTAATGGACGTCGTTTTGGAAACAAGAATAGTGGTTGACAAATGTTGTCAAGATATGAATGGTTTTGAAACCAGACTATCAGACATTCGCTTCGTTGTTCAAGAGCAATGGCGGAAAAATGGTGAAGATCGTGCTACTCCATCAGATTCTATAGCCTAAAACATTAGCACTCAGGTCAAATGATCTATGCTTCTATACATCTGATGGTGCTTTTATCTGCAAGGACTATAAACTTTATGCCAACAGGCCTTTTGTTGTGATACATCATTTATGCTGCTGCCAAAGGCTGCAATAATTACGACGCTATTTTTGTATAGTGTAGGTTTATCTTAGTAATGTATTCGGCCGAAAGCTTCGTAGGAGCCCAACATGCCAACATTCATCGGGCCCATTCCAACTGGGCTAAAAACAATTATGGGCCGAAATTTGCATGTAGCCCACTAAAAATATCTGGGCCTAAATCAGCATAAGATTTCATATTTTTCTGGTAGGCATGTGCCCATAGTGAGCCTTTAACAGGCCTAAACATAATTTGGGCCTCAGTAGCAATAGGCCGTTTACAGGTGTAAATATCTCGAGCCCATAAAAACATGGGCCTTTAAAAAACCGAAAGTGAGATTGGGCCCATTTACGATGCGGATCTTTCACACGCCGAAATTCGGACGGGCCGTAAATGCGCCGACCTAATACACTGGCATTTAACGGGCTGGAAGTTCGGTCGGGCTAGATTATCGTCATTTTTATATGGGCCGTTAATGGACCCGATGTGACGTTGGGCCACATATGGCCCATGGATTTCGTCCGACGTTAACAGGCCGAAAATCACAACATGCCGAAAGTGGCCCAAATCTATAGTGGGCCGCTAACAGGCCAAAATATTAGACATGGCCGAATATGACCCAAATCCTTCACGGTCGTTTATGGGCCGAAAGTTTCAATGGCCTGTAAATGGGCCCAAATGAAGCAGGACCTTTAACAGGCCGGAAATACACCGGGCCGTAATTTGGCCCATATACTCAGCGGACTGTTAACGGGCCAGAAGTGATCATGGGCCGCGATGATGACAAGTTTAGGACAGGCCATTGACGGGCCGATTTGACACTAGCCGTACGGGCCTTAACTGAGAATGTTGGGCCTTTATCTGGGTCGGCCCATTATGGTCCGCAAAATCTCGCGGGCCTTTAGCTGGGCCGGCCCATTATGGCCCGCAAAATCTCGTGGGCCTTTAGCTGGGCCGGCCCATTATGATACGAAAAATCTCGTGGGCCTTTTGCTGGGCTGGCCCATTATGGACCGCAAAATCTTGTGGGCCTTTAGTTGGGCCGGCACATTTAAACTGTATGGGCCACTTTTGGGCTGGTCCACGTGTCAGCATATCATAGGCGCATCTCGCCCATTGGATGAGTGACACCTGTGCCAACGCGGAGCTGACACGTGTTTCCGTCAGCCAATCAGAATTTTACACGTGGAAAATCCCCATTGGTCCGGGCTGTTAACGGGTTATCGGATCCAAAACCGGACCCGATAGCTTAACGGCGTTCCGTTACAGTGGATGCCACGTGTCGGTCACCCTTGACGAAAGCACTTCTATGACGCGCGATTTATCGTCATGGAAGTGGACACTTCCTTGATGATAATTTTGGTAATGTCATGGAGCACTTCTACGACAGCACAGGTATGACTATCTTAATTCTGTCATAAATTTGTCATGGATGTACATGCATGACAGAAAATGGGACCTACTATGACAAACATGTATCATCACAGAAGTGTATTTTTTTTTGTAGTGTAAGGTGTTTCGGCTACTTAGGGACGGTTGCTTCGTCATCAACCACCACCACCACTTCCGCATTTCTAACTCCGGAACCACCTACGCATTCCACTACCACCATTTGACATTATCCTTTGAGATTTTGAGTTTGCGGTTTTTCCGTTTCCTAGGGTGTTTCGGCTAACTAGGAACGGTTCGACATCAACAACACCGCCACTCACCTTCGACAAGGCCTTGACATCGACCACTTCACCATTTTAACACCCTAACCGAGCAAGAACGGTAACCTCTATATCATGTTGGTATCGTGCTATCCCTTAATTGTACATTCTTGCCATTACATTGTTAACCCCTTAGCCCATTTTGCGTCACTTGCCTATCGAGACTAGCCTTTGAGTATTACCGGCAACGTTACTTGTGCACATTAGTGATCTGTGCCTTCCATTGCATACATACCATATCATATTTCTATCATCTTGGTATCATATCATCCCTTGTGTCACAAGACTGTTCCCACATATACGCAATAGCTATCTTGGTTTGTGCATTTTGCATAAGTGGCCATACAAAAAAAGAGAATAAGCTTTTAAGCAAAAAGAGAGCAAAGAGCTTGTAAGCAATAGCCATAGCATCATACCACATTGCACATAAGATTGTCATATCCGATCATCTTGGATCATCTTGAGAAGAACACCGGGAACATCATACACATAGCATACTTGGGATAGACAGCTCATACATTTTGCATCTTATAGGTTGTGCACAAGTGTCGTATCCGCCTATTGTGCAATCGTGCTAGCGTCTCTCTTGAGTTGTGCAACACGAGCGTTTTCCGTGGATTCCACATTTTGTGCTCATTCCTTGGTTGCACGACCCCATTTATCTATCCGTGTGTGTGTTTCCGTGTGCCACATATTGCTATTGCTCTAGTTGTTTCACTTGCGTATTTGTGAATCTTTTCCAACATTATTGACTCCTGCTAACATTTTGCATCAAATTTTTGTGCCACTATCCTCACCGAGCTCCACCATAAGCCTTACTTGTGTAGGTGTGAGAATTGACAAGATCCGGTACCAATTGTGCTATTTCCTTGTTACATTATTGAGTGATCTTTGATCCATCTTCAACATTGGATAAGGTACTTGGTCTAGTTCTTTCCTTTCTTCCACTCACATTTGCTCGAGTCTTGTTTTGGATAGGCAAGGCATTTCATCTCCGGTCTTCGACAACAATGACGGCGTGAACAACTACATCACCAAAACGCCCATCTTCGGACTACAACGAGCAATGTGAAGCATTTAGCGACTCACCGTCGACATTCATCAACGCAAAGCACGGACAAGGGACTACATCGACACCAAGTTGGATGCACAATTGGATGACATCCGACAAGTGTGGGACAACTACAAGTCTTCTTCCTCTTCGTCATCTTCAAGGCAGAGACGCTCAAGTCGCAAGTCTTCGGGGCGACCACAAGATGCAAGTACCATGCGATGCCGTCAAGAAAACCAACATGAGCACAAGAGAAGACCGCGAGACGAGCACCAACAAGATGGAGCTACGACTACTACCACCACTTCGGCATCTTCGCCAAGTGTTATCAAGGCATCTTCTCCTTTGGACGTACGACATCTTTGCCTACCTCCGACGAGTACACCTACATCAGCCTTCATCCACGACGACGGTGATGAGATGATCGAGCATGGGATTTTCCCTTCGGTCATGGAGGAGAGCGATGATGTGCCATCTTCGACCTTCATCCACGGCGACGACGACGAGATGGTTGAGCATGGGATTTTCCCTTCGACCACGGCGACGTATGATGACTTGAGTGACTTGTGCCACCATATTGAGAGTGAGAGTGACATCACCACTAGCCCCATATATGATGAGTTGCCACAATTCCCATGTGAGGAGAGCCACAACCACCACCACTTGAGTGACTCCACCATATGTGACATTGAGTGCACCTATTTTGAGGGAGTGAGTGAACCACCACATAGAGAGAGTGAGGTAGTTGATAGGGCATGTGAGGCCATTTTGATTTCTAACAACTTAACCTCTACCTCTATTGTGTCTTCTCATTTGGTGCTAGGTCCCATTTATGATGACGTGCCGATCCTCGACGACTTCGTCCTCCCTTTGGACAAGATGATGGCCATGGTGGAATATGATGCACCCCCAACATGGTTCCATCAAGTTGATGATGATGACCACCATTTGGTCTTTGCCACCTCACCTACACCACATGAGTGGAATGAACAAGGTAACATAGGTGAAGGTGATGCTCTAGTCCCACTAGTGGACATTCTTGACATTGATTGCTTGCATGATTTTGATCCACCTATTGTCATGCTTCATGCTAGTTCGACTTCCCCATGCGATGATTTACCCATTTATGATGAGTTTGATGATTGCCATGTGGAGTCTATTAGTTGTGATGCCATGTTAAATAGGATTTCTTGTGATAATTCTCTTGGTCACCTCATGTTTGACAATCCGCTTGACTTGTCATATGCTATGCATGAGATCAACAATATGTCATATTTGCAATCTCATTGTAGTGACTATGCCTATGCCATTAAAATTAATCCAATTTGCACTTATGGCATAGATGACAAGCCCATGGTTATTGGCATTTGTTTTTCTTGTGATGATATTGATATGCTCCCTTGGCATCATTTATCTCATATGTCATGCCATGACCACCTAGCTTCGGATATGCATTGTTTTGGATGCTGTTCATATTCTCCATATGATGTTTCCACTATTGCTCATGAGGATACCCCCATAGTTTCCTCATACATTTTAGGAGATTTTGATTCATCCTATCCATTGCATGATCCCAATACTTGTGTGCACCATATTCTCCCCATGAATAAACATGCTAGTGATGTGCCATATACTTGTATGCTAAATTTGCATCCCCATCGTGTTATACATAACAACTATTCTTTCATGATGGATGACATGTTCTTATACCATGCATCAAATTTATTTGAGCGATGCTTATCTTGTGCTAACTCACACATGCACATACACATCATGATGGATGATGTGTATATTTACACGCACACAATTTCTTTGGTTTGTGTCTCTTTTGTGTAGGTACACATGAATACTTGTCAACCTCGCAATCCCACGAGTTGACAAAACGAGCTCTAGAGAGCAATGATGACTTGGGATACCGTGGATTGTCTTTCCCACCGCTCTCTTCACGCAAAGACTTCGCGCATTTCTTCTACATGGCTCTCACATGGTTATGGGTTACCGTCCATTACATATTATATGCCCATCTTGCCATGTTCACTTTGCATGATATGCTCATCCCTATGCCTTTGCCATGCATTTGTGACCCATGCTTTGCATTACACATGATGATTGATTCTACTACTTGTATGTGTATTTGCAATCTTGGTGGAGATATTGCTTATTCTTGCCATGTTTCCTTTGTGATCCATTCCTATGATGATATCTTGCTTTGTAATCGTGCTTGTGATATGCCATGTGCATTGCCTATGTCTATTATTTGCTCACATGACATGATTGCCATGATTTCCTTTAGTGTGTTGCATCTTCGCTCCACTAGTTTGCACGACGTGATTTCTATGCTTTCTCATGTTGCACCCAATTCGTGGATTACTTGCTCCTATCATATGTTTGGTTGCCACAATGTCATTACTTCACATATGCCATGTCTCATTACTTGTCACATGATTGACTTGATTTCCTCGCACATGTTGCAAAATTGCTATATCAGTTGTGTTGAGTGCCACACTATCCTCACCACACCATATGCACATTATGCTTGGATTGTCTTGCACTTGCCCCACGTGTTTAAACATTTCATTTCTATCGGTGTTGTGAATGGTTCATATGCATACCATAGACCATTTGTTGAGCACTTTATGCATGCTTGCTATGACATCGAGGTAGATGCTTGTTTACTTGTCCCACATATTAGCATCTTTACCTCACATTTACATGCTTGTTTCCATGATGTCCTTGATTGTGCTCAATTTATGTGCTTACATGCCATGCCACACTCCCTTGTCACACCATATGCTATGCTTGATGACGACACTTGTTTGGTGAATCACCTCTTGAATGCTTGGTTTTGCTCTAATGCTAACCGCATTTGTTTTTCCAAGTGTTTGTTCTACTTGTTCCTTTTGAAGGAATCACTAGACGGTGCGACATTGGAGAGTGCCCATTTTAAGCTTGACGATGAAGAGTACTTGGTGGTTGTCCACTTCTACACGGCGACGCCGTCTCTTTCCCATGGTGATCAAGATCATGATCCGTGGACGGATCTCTCCCAAGGGGGGGGGGGAGATGATGCGGAGCATCCCTCGCTCATCCCCATGGACTCTACTACAACTCGTCAAGCACCTCGTGGACCAATGACAAGAGCACGTGCACGCACCGTCGAAACCGAGGTGAACTCTTTCCTCCTTGAGTTCCTTTCGGATTCACACAAGAGTCAGATTCTACCTCAAATGGAAATGTTGTGCATTCTTAGGTACTTCGGAGATGACCGCGAGGAAGCATGGAGGGATCACCAAGTCCACCCGAAGATTCAAGCACGCACGAAGTCTCTCGGGAAGAAGGAGGAAGGAGAAGGAGGGAAGCGTCGAGACATGCGAGGAGGCGGAGTTCCGGACACGAAGCCACGGGAAGGGCCAAGTCCTCCTGGACACTCCGGGCGCCCGGACCCCCTGCCCCCGGGTGCCCGGGCATGCTTGGCCGCCGCTGGGCATCGCCCTGGCCGCACCGGGTGCCCAGCCCTTCGGCCCCGGGTGCTCGGCCACCCCGCATGTGCACCTCCAGGCCGCCCGGGTGCCCGACCTCTGGACACCGGGTGCCCGGCCCCTGGCTGGGCCTTGCCCCAGCCACCCACCGGGTGCCCGGCCTCTTGGTCCCGGGTGCCTGGCCGCCCGCCTGGGCCTCTCCAACCGGCCTCGGGTGCCCGGCCTCGACCGCCCAGCCCTTGCGTCTCCCCCGGGTGCCCGGACCACTCCGAGGGCCTGCTTGCCTTTTTGGGCTTTTGCCCATGTACCCATCTCCACCTCTTATTTCGCCCCTAGACTATAAGTACCCCCCACCTAGCTCATTTAGAGGGAGAGCAAAGTATATGAGAGACATTAGAGAGCTTTGCTCCTTGTACCCACTCCTTAAGGAGATCAAGACCTCCTAGGAGAAGATCCCTAGTGGATATCAAGCCCCCATCTTGGGAAGGATCCCCATCATAGGATCATCAAGACATCTCTCCTCTTAGGATTGGGATGAACTAGTTACCTTGTATCTTTCTTTTGTTGTCCTTGGATCATTGTGACCTCTTGTGTGTTCTTGGATCTAGCATATGTGTGATTGGATCTAGTCAATTTGAGTGTTTTCTCTCTCTTGTGTTCTTCGTGTTCTCGGGGATTTCCCCTCCAATTCATGAAAGATCTACATCTAGGGTTCTACCCTACAACACTACCTCAACCCACTTGGTAAATTTGTCCACCGCCACCGGGAGGTGAGTTTTCTTGTCTTTAGACCTCTTGAAAGGTCCAACCATTTCAAGCCCCCACACTGCAAACGGCCAAGTAATTGGAATCATCCTCAATTCTTGAGCCGGCACGTGAGCCCGTCGAGAAAATTTCTGACAACCATCACACTTACTAACAAGATCCTCTACATCAGCATGAGCCGTCAACCTATAAAATCCATGACGCAAAGCTTTAGCCATCGGAGATTTAGAGCCGGCGTGATGACCACAATCACCTTCATGGATTTCCCCTTAGAATCTCACGGCCCTCTTTAGGAGAAACACAACGCTGGAACACGCATGTAACACTGCATCGGTGTAACTCGCCATTGACAATGGTCATCGACTTAGACCGTCGGGTTATCTGCATGGCCAAAGTTTCATTCTCAGGCAACTCGCCCGGGTCATATAAGCCAAGTATGGAACTGCGAAATAAGGAATAGCATGGAGAGCCGCCACCAACTGTGCCTCCGGGTTAGGAATAGCAAGATCCTCGTGTGTCGGCAACTTGACTGAAGTATTATTCAATACATCAAGAAAGACATTAGGGGCACCGTCTTACGTTGAGACCCAAGCCGGCTTAAAGCATCAACCACCTCATTCTTTCTGCGATCAACATGCTCCACCTGATAACCTTTGAAATGACCAACAATATTAACAACCGCCCGGCGATAAGCCGCCATGAGCGGGTCTTTAAAATCCCAAGTGCCTGAAACTTGTTGAGCCACCAAATCTGAGTCGCCGAAGCACCTGGCCCGACTTAAACTCATCTCCTTCACCATCTGAAGGCCATGGAGTAGGGCCTCATACTCAGCTGCATTGTTAGTGCAAGGAAACACATAACAAAAAAATTCACCTCGTGGGGAAGTCAAAATAACTCCAGCCCCCGAGCCCTCAAGCTGCCTAGACCCGTCAAAGTGAATTGTCCAGTATGTGTTATCCGGCTTCTCCTCAGGCGTCTGTAATTCTGTCCAGTCATTGATGAAATCCATAAGAGCTTGAGACTTGATAGCTGTCCTTGGCATATATTTCAAACCATGGGGTCCAAGCACAATGGCCCACTTGGCCACTCGGCTTGTTGCCTCTCTGTTTTGAATAATATCCCCCAAAGGAGCAGAACTGACCAAAGTAATGGGATGACCAAAAAAGTAATGCTTCAGTTTGCGACTGGCCATAAATACCCCATATACTAGCTTCTGCCAATGTGGGTATCTATGCATAGACTCAATTAACACCTCGCTGACATAGTAAATCGGCCTTTGGATAAGATACTCCTTACCCATATCTTTTCTTTCCACTACAACTACCACGCTAACGGCTCTGCTGTTAGCCGCCACATATAAAAGCAAAGGTTCTTTTTCAATGGGAGCCGCTAGGACGGGCAACTCAGCAAGCTATTTCTTGAGCGCCTCAAATGCCTCATTAGCCGCATCACTCCAAACGAAGTGGTCTGTTTTCTTCATCATCTTGTATAAAAGGAATTGCCTTTTCTCCCAGGCGGCTTATGAACCGGCTCAAAGTGGCGATACGACCCACCAAACGCTGAACATCGTTGATACACGCCGGCTTAGCTAATTAAGTAATAGCCTTGATCTTCTCTGGGTTAGCTTCGATACCTCTCTCGGAAACCAGAAAACCCAAAAGCTTGCCTGCAGTTACACCAAAAACACATTTGGCCGGGTTAAGCATCATCTGGTTGACCCAGAGATTGCAAAGGTTTCTTTCAAATCATCCAACAGAGTCTCCTTTTTCCTGGATTTTACAACAATATCATCCACATAAGCATGAACATTGCATCCAATCTGATCGACACAATGTTGATAAGTCGCCTGCGCACTCTTGAGCCCGAAAGGCATAAACACATAGCAGAAAGCTCCAAAAGGTGTGATAAAAGTCGTCTTCTCTTAGTCTTTAACTGCCATCTTAATCTGATGATAACCTGAATAAGCATCCAGGTAACTCAAATGCTCGCAACCCGCCGTGGCATCTATGATCTGATCAATACGTGGAAGAGCAAAAGGATCAGCCGGACAAGCTTTATTAAGGTCTGTGTAATCCACACACATACGCCAAGTACCATTTTTCTTAAGCACCAGCACCGGGTTAGCCGACCACTCAGGGTGAAAAACTTCAACAATGAACCCGGCCGCTAAGAGCCGGGCCACCTCTTCTCCAATGGCCTTACGTCACTCTACATTGAAATGGCGAAGGAACTGCTTGACCGGCTTAAACTTAGGATCAACATTTAGAGTGTGCTCAGTGAGTTCTCTCGGTGCACCCGGCTTATCTGAAGGTTTCCATGCAAAGATGTCCCGATTCTCACGGATGAACTCGATGAGCGTGCTTTCCTATTTCGGATCCATATTAGCACCGATAGTGAACTGCTGAGATGAGTCGCCAGGGACACAGTAAACCTATTTGGTATCATCCGCCGACTTAAACTTCAATAAAGGGTCTTGCTCTGTTGTTGGTTTCTTTAACGGGGTCATATCAGCCGGGTCAAAATTATCTTTATAAAACTTAAGCTCCTCCTTGGCACAAGCAGATTCAGCATAGGCAGCATCACCTTCTTCACACTCCAAAGCATTTTTTCTATTACCATGGACCATAATGGTACCCTTACGTCCTGGCATCTTGAGCTACAGATACACATAACAAGGCCGTGCCCTAAACTTGGCATAAGCGGGTCGACCAAACAAGGCGTGATAAGGGCTTATGATCTTAACCACTTCAAACCACAAAGTCTCTTCCCTATAATCATAATCATCACCAAAAGCCACTTCTAAGGCAATCTTACCAACTGGGTATGCCGACTTACCGGGTACCACGCCATGAAAGACCGTAGAGGACGGCTTAAGATCTTTATCAATTAAGTTCATCCGGTGAAAGGTGTCATAATACAGGATATTGATACTGCTGCCACCGTCCATGAGCACTTTAGTAAATTTATAACCCCTAACTTGAGGGGCAACCACCAATGCCAGCTGACCCAGATTGTCAACCCGGGGCGGGTGATCCTCATGACTCCATACGATTGGTTGTTCTGACCATCATAAGTATTGAGGCGTCGCTGGCTCAACTGAATTGACTGCACGCTTATGCACCATCTGATCTCTCTTACAAAGACTTGTGGTGAAAACGTGATACTGGCCACCGTTAAGTTGCTTCGGATTGCTCTGATATCCTGACTGTTGTTGCTGGTTACCCTGACTGGGTTGTTGATTATAACCATTCTGATTACCCTGTCCTTGATATCCAGAACTTGAGCCGTCGTCCCCAAAGCCGGGCCCGTGTGAGCCCGGCCCTGAACCGCCGGGTGGGCCATTATTGTTATTGTGATTCTGATGAAAGCCAGAAATTCTTATATTCCTTCATAATAAAACAATCCTTCCATAAGTGAGTTGACGGCTTATCCGGGGAACTATGTTTTGGACAAGGCTCATTCAACATCGCCTCTAGGTTAAATTTCGATCCTCCAATCATCGGTTTACCTTTACAAAGCTGATTATTACATTGCGCATTGGTGTTGGCCACAAAGTCTGGCCCGCCATCAAGTTGCTTGCGCTTGCCACCGTTGCCCTGGTTTGAACCTGTCATGTTTTGCTGCTGACCCTTGTTATTGCCATTCTTCTTCCCCTTGTTTAATTTCTCATCATCAGATCCAGGATCTCTAGTATTGTCTGAGTCAGCATATTTGATGAGAGCCGCCATGAGCTCTCCCATGTCATTGAAGTGACGTTTAAGCCGCCCTAACTTCTACCTGAGGGGGGTGAAAGGAAATTTTTTCTCCAGAATCAGAACAGCAGAGCCAGTGTTGATGCTATCCGATGAGGGGATAATGGCTGAAACCCGGCGAATCCAGTGGTGGGCCAATTCATCCTCTAGCTGCACGCAAGCGTCTAGATCAATAATCAATAGGGTCTGCTTACACGTGTCTTTAAAATTATGAACAAAGCGTGTCTTCAACTCAGCCCATGAATTGATAGACTTGGGGGGTAATCCCTTCAACCAGGTTTGAGCTGGCCCATCCAGCAGCATGGTGAAGTACTTGGCGCACACTGCATTGTTCACATCTAACGTCTCCATCGCCAGCTCGTAGCTCTCAATCCAGGCCTCGGGTGGAAGATCATCTGTGTAATTAGCCACCTTACGAGGGCCTTCAAAATCTTTAGGCAGACGCTCATTACGCAGAGCCAGCACCAGACACGGTACACCAATAGTCCTGGAAGTCATCCCAGCCTCCACAGACACTGAAGGGTTTAATTGAAGCCGCTGATGAGCCGCTAATTGAGCCGCCAGTTCTGCCTCTTGACGTGCCCTTGCCTGATCCATAAGGGCCTGAACATTGTTATCATCACGCGGTGGGTTATCATTGCGAGGCGGGTTACGACACCACTCGCTGCTGGAAACCATCCGCGACTCTATGCGTCAGCTATAACTTTGACTATGGCGTGGAGTTGAATGAATTCGCTCATGGTTGTATGTGTAAGCCTCCTGTTGAGCCACCGCCGCCTGAAGAAGTTCCACGGCGTTCCGGGTCTCGATCGCAGCGGGAGACTCGCCTTCTACCGGAAGAGCCGCCAGCCGAGAAGCCGCGACAATCATATTATCCAGTGGGTTGGAATAATGACCCAGGGGTGTTGGCACTCGCTAAGGTGGGGTCAAATCATACGAGGCGGGCCTGTCATATGAGGCTGAGTCGTCACCCCGGTCACAGGTGCCTCTGGGGTCCGGGTCACACCGGGCGGGTTACTTGGTCCTGCCCCGGGTGTGTTAAAAAGATTCCGCCCCTCAAACTGTGGAGGCAAACGACTATGGTATCTCCTCTGAAAGACAGCATTCGATGCGTTCTGATCCAGATTTAAACGAAAAGCCTCATCCCTTATTCGCTGCGTGTCGGCCTCTAAGGCGGCTCGCTCTGTGGTCATCTTGACATTCTCTGCCTCGAGGTCTTCTCGGGCCTTGGACACATCATCTCACAGCTTTGCAACATCCGCTTTATGATGTTCCTGATTCGCTCGAGTCACCTCCATGGCTAACAGAGTTGCCAAAGCATCCAAGAGTTCAGATAGGACTTGAGCCGGCAGGCGCGCAGAGCCGCTTGCTCCAGCCGTTGTAGCAGCAGTTGAGCCGGACGTCATGGCCACAGCGGTTGAAGATTGTAGCACCGATTTTGTGCCAGCCATAAAAATTGCAGCCCTGCTTGGCGGCTCATAGGGCTCCAGAATACTGTCGCCATCGGAATAGCCCCCAAGCCCGCCGTCCTGAAGCTGATAGATTGACTATGTTTCGCCGGTTGAGGACTCATTACCTGAATAGATGGCCGTCTCTCCACCCGACATAGATCCTTCCTCAAGATCCGTCCCATGAACAAAACCAACGAAAGCACGCTTTCGGCCGGGTTGAACCCTGGAGGATTGCACACGTCGGGCCGTCTCAATGACGTCAGTGCAGGAATCAGGCTCAGGCTCTAACTCACCGATCTTGCTGATGAAGACGTCAATTTCACCGAAGGGGACCCGGTACTTGTACTCAATTGAGTCAGCCTCGGGGGCACAGCCAGCATCATCAATGTAGATCATGCCCCGGCGACTCTTGGCCATCCGGCCCATGGCGTATCCCTTGATCCCTGAGAAGCTGCCCATCAAGAACTCAAAACCACCATGCTCTGGGGTGGGTGCCAACTGTCATGGATTTAACACGGCAGATGCCCTTGTGAAAGGACATAGGTGTGGAGCCATCGCAGCATAGGTTATCTTGAAAGGGTTGAATGGGACAAACGACACAAGGAGTTTACCCAGGTTCGGCCCCTCTCAACGAGGTAAAAGCCTACGTCCTGCTTGTAGTTGTATTGCTTGGGTTTCGATTACAAGGAAGCGAATACGCTTGACCTAGCCTCCGATCGATTGTTTTCTTGGCCTAAGCCGCCACCGGGTCTCGCCTTTATATACACAGGTCGAAGCCCGGCGGCTTACAAGAGTCCGAACCGGACAACAACATGACCGGCCTGGTTTCTAAATTGTCCTATCTTAACAGACAAGCCACCGTATGGCGGTTCATAAGTCTGGGTCTTGGGCATTCGCCAGGCCCACTCCTATGAGCCGCCATCTTCACACTTCATCTTCTGAGGCCCACTTGGTCCTTCTTCATGTTAAGCCACCAACGGTGTAACCCGGCCCCTCCTGGGTGGGTCACGCCTCAGAGCTATATCCTCAACACCATGTGTGATATCAAACGTCACAACAAAACTAGGTGATCATAAATATGCTCTACAGGTATCTCCGAAGGTGTTTGTTGAGTTGGCATAGATCGAGATTAGGATTTGTCACTCCGAGTATTGGAGAGGTATCTCTAGGCTCTCTCGGTAATACACCTCATAAGAAGCCTTGCAAGCAAAGTGACTAATGATTTAGTTGCACAATGATGTATTATGGAACGAGTAAAGAGACTTGCCGGTAACGAAATTGAACTAGGTATGAAGATACCAACGATAAAATCTCAGGCAAGTAACATACAGATGGACAAAGGGAATTACGTGTGTTGTCATAATGGTTCGACCGATAAAGATCTTCGTAGAATATGTAGGAGCCAATATGGGCATCCAGGTTCCGCTATTGGTTATTGACCGGAGAGGTGTCTCGGTGAAAGTGCAACTAATCCTTGGGTGCTTTTGGTAATTCTTAACAACATATAGCTCATTGAACTAATAGTCTTTCAAGATGATCATTTCAGAAAGTTCAATGATTGGCATGGCATGGACTAGATATGTGGACACCTCAAAATTCTAAGGACACATATTGGCTCAAGCTCAAGACTCTACATTTTCATTTTAGTGATCCAAGATCACATTGAGTCCATAGGAAAAACCAATACTATTAAAAGGGGATGAGGTGTTGCTTAATGGCATGCTTGCTCAAAATGCTTAGTGATATGCTCCAAAAGCCCTCAACCACTTTCTCATATCCACATATGTCCCAAACCAAAAGTCAAACTCGGCCCCATCGATTTGATCTATCCGGCGCCACCGAGTTCATTTGACATAGCCATAGCCAGAAACCTTAATCAATTCGGTCTCACCGATAGGGATCTCGGTCTCACCGAGATGGGATTGCAAACTCTCTATTTCCCTTCGTAACGTTTCGGTCTAACCCAGATGAGTGATCGGTCCCACCGAGTTCGCAATGCAAACTCTCTGTTTCCTTTTCGTAATGTTTCGGTCTCACCGAAATGAGCGATCGGTCCCATCAAGTTTGCCTGACCAACTCTCTATTTGCCTATTACAGAAATCAGTCTCACCGAGTTCATGTGATCGGTCTCACCGAGATTAGGTTATGCCCTAACCCTAATGAAATCGGTCCCAGCGAGTTGACATGTCGGTCCCACCGAAAATCCTAACGTTCACATTTTGAACTAAATCAGTCTGACCGAGTTTGAGTATTCGGTCTCACCGAGTTTGGTAAATTGTGTGTAACGGTTAGATTTTGTGTGGAGGCTATATATAACCCTCCACCCTTCCTCCATTCGAGGAGAGAGCTATCAAAACGTGCCCACACTTCCACCATTCATTTTCTGAGAGAGAACCACCTACTCATGTGTTGAGACCAAGATATTCCAATCCAACCACAAGAATCTTGATCTCTAGCCTTCCCCAAGTTGCTTTCCACTCAAATCATCTTTCCACCAAATCCAAATATGTAAGAGAGACTTGAGTGTTGGGGAGACTATCATTTTAAGCACAAGAGCAAGGAGTTCATCATCAACACACCGTCTATTACTGGAGAGTGGTGTCTCCTAGATTGGTTAGGTGTCACTTGGGAGCCTCCGTCAAGATTGTGGAGTTGAACCAAGGAGTTTGTAAGGGCAAGGAGATCGCCTACTTCATGAAGATCTACCCAAGTGAGGCAAGTCCTTCGTGGGCGATGGCCATGGTGGGATAGACAAGGTTGCTTCTTCATGGACCCTTCGTGGGTGGAGCCCTCCGTGGACTCGCGCAACCGTTACCCTTCGTGGGTTGAAGTCTCCATCAACGTGGTTGTACGATAGCACCACCTATCGGAACCACGCCAAAAATCTCCGTGTCTACATTGCGTTTGCTCCCTCCAAACTCCTCCCTTTACCTTCATATGCAATGATTTACATTTCACTGGTATACTCTTAGATTTGCATGTGTAGGTTGATCGCTTGACTTGTGATAAGTTGCTAAAATCGGCCAAGACTTAAAATTGGGAAAAGGATAGATTTTTATTTGATCAATTAGTCTAATCACCCCCCCCCCCCTCTAGACATACTTTCGATCCTACAAGTGGTATCAGAGCTTTGTTCTTCATTTGCCTTGACTTCCATAAGCTTTGGTGATCATAGCCCTTGGTTTCACAACCTAGGAGAGTATGGCGTCTAGCGAGGGAAATTACCACTGTAGAGGTCCTTTGTTGGTACTAATTTTGATAGTTGGAAGCATAAGATGAAAATGCATATTCTTGGACATAACCCCGCCATTTAGGCTATTGTGTGTATTGGCTTGCAAGGTGAATTCTTTGATGGGAGAGCACCGAATTGTGAATCTACCGTGGAAGAATTGAAGAAGCTGCAATACAATGCTCAACCTAGCGTAATCCTCTTCAACGGATTGTGTCCCGGAGAATTCAACAAAATCAGTCGTCTTGAGAATGCAAAGGAAATTTGGGATACTTTGATTGATATGCACGAAGGTACTGACTCCGTCAAGGAATCCAAATTGGATGTGCTTCAAAGTCAGCTTGACAAGTTCAAAATGAAGGATGGTGAAGGTGTCACCGAAATGTACTCTAGGCTTGCTCTCATCACAAATGAGATTGCCGGCTTAGGAAGTGAAGAGATGACCAACAAATTCATCATCAAGAAGATCCTAAGAGCCTTGGATGGAAAATATGATACCGTGTGCACATTGATCCAAATGATGCCCAATTACAAAGATCTCAAGCCAACCAAAGTCATTGATAAAATTGTTGCTCATGAGATGTCACTCAAGGATAAAGAAGAGCTTCACAACAAGTCAAGTGGTGCTTACAAAGCATCATGTGATGCTCCTACATCATCAAGTGAGAAACAAGCCTTCAATGAGGAATTGAGCCTAATGGTGAAGAACTTCGACAAGTTCTACAAGAGTAGAAGCAAGGAAAGAAGTTGCAAGTCAAGGTCATACAATGACAAAAGATCTTCTAGTCGTGAGCGTAATTGCTACAATTGTGGAAGACCCGGACACTACTCCAATGAGTGTACGATTCCCTACAAAAGAAGAGAAGACTCACCTAAAAGGAGAAGTAGCAGAGAAGAATCACCTGCAAGAGAGAGAAGGAGCAGAGATGATCGTTATGAACAAAGAACCTCTCGCAGAAGCAAGGATTCGGAAAGGAAGGAAAAGTCATCAAGGAGCTACACAAAACGAAGACATCAAGCTCATGTTGGTGAATGGGTATCCGGCTCTGACTCCGACCATCACTCTGAGAGAAGTTATCAGTCCGACTCAGAATATACTCAATATGAAGGTGTTGCCGGTCTATTACTTGTGTCAACCAACTCCTATGACATATTTGACTCACCAAATGAAGGGACTGGAAGATGCTTCATGGCTAAATTCCCAAAGGTATCACACCCCGAGTATGTTGATTTCAATAGTGATGAAGACGATTTGCTAGGTGATGATGATTCACTTGTTGACAACTCTAGTGATGAAAACTATGATGAGCTTGCTATTAATCATGGTAATCAAGATCAAACGAATGACGATGATAAGAAGCAGATTGAGTGTCTAACTAAAGAACTAAACACTCTTAAGTTAGCTCATGAAACTACCTTAGAAGATCATCGAGAGCTTTTAAAGACTCATGAGAAGCAACGCTTTTAAAAGCTCAATCTAGAGCAAGAGCATGGGTTCTTAAAAGCAATCAATGATGATCTTCATAAGAAAAGTTCTTCTTACATTGCCAAGCGTTTACTCTTGTCTACTTACATGCCACAAGTAAAATCTAGCAACAAGACTAAGAAATATTCTTCTTCTAGTAGTAACAATAATCATGCTAAATCCAATATTGTTGCTTCTAGTAGTTCTCTTGATTCCACTAATGATTCTCTTAGCCAAGTTACACTTGAGCAAGAAAATAGCTTATTGAAGGGAATTATATAGAAAGGTGTTTACAAGAGCCTTGTCGGAAGTAAGCAATTTGAGGAAATTGTACGCAAGCAAGGAAGGCACCGGAAGAATCAAGGTGTTGGTTTTGAACGAAAGTTCAATGCCAATGGAGTTGAGTGGGAAGAAGATCAATACCCCAAGACGAAGTTTGTTCCTCAACAAGAGAAGTATGATCCTACTTCTTTCAAGGGAACACAAGCTCAAGATGATCTTCCACCACAAGACCACAAGCAAAAAGGCAAGGACAAGCTTCAAGAGGAGATTGATGCATTTGAAGAAGCTCCCAAGGCCTTGGTCAAGTGGGTTCCCGAGACTACATCAAGTTATACTTCATCAAGTACGACTACAACTCCAAGGATTCCCATCAAGTTGACGTGGATCCCAAAGAAGAAGAACTAGAGAGTTCTTGAGGGTGACTCCGCCAACATACTTCACTCATATCATTTTGGCGAGAACAAGTGCAAACAACTTCCACATCTTGCACTAGTTCAAGGAGTCAAAAACCCTCTTGTTGGTAAGATAAGGGACAAGGTAACATAATGCTTTCATGGACATCATCTTGTGTGAACTTCACTCTATGTCTATGGATATCCTTGTTTGTTCCTTGTGGGACTAACCCGTGTAGGTATTGAAAGTGCAACTCACTCCAATGGATTGCTCCAAATGATCTACATCAACATTGAGCATCCACATCTTCAACATCTACATGAAGTCATCATCGACAAAACCCAAGGTTAGTTCATCCCTCTTAGGGGGGATATCACATCTAGGGAGAGCTTTACTCTAAAAATTGAGCTAAAGCAACTCTAATGGTGTGAACACAATAATGCTTTATGTAAAAGTGGTAACCCCACTTGTGCTTAAACGATGAGTATGGCCTATGATCAAATGTTCTCATTTGACTCCTAAGTTAATATACTCATATATAGATGACCTAGTCATCGCCAATTGCTTGATAGATGCTAGAGTGTTTGTGCATGCTTTGTCACATATTTCATTTTCCATTTTATTATGTGAGCATGTTGATTGCATATTTTTCTCATTCGAGGACATCCATTTGTTGCTTTGATTGTTTGGCTCTTCTTCTTATGCCAAATGGATGGACAAGAATGCCTAAGAACTTCCTCTAGCTATCTATGCTTTTCTCGTCTCAAACTCTATTCATGCTACATCACAAAGTTTGATCAAGTCAGATTCGAACCCTCTAGGCGAGGAGCACTCGGAGTCACCGATTCGTCATAGACTTAAACTTCCAAAACCTCTCTGTGCATTTTGGTCTGACCGATTCATCCTTTTCGGTCATACCGAGATCACTGAGTTGATCTAGGTTTTCAATCTCGGTGCAACCGATTAGAACCGTTCGGTCACACCGAGTTGCAATAACCGCTTGTCATTCTACATCTCGGTGCCACCGAGTTGTTCCACTCGGTCACACCGACAGGGTCAGGATATATATACCGACGGGTCAAATTTTGGAAATTTCTTAGAAACCTCTTCGCCCATGTGTGTCCTGCTCTGCCGACTTGGGTCTCCGGATTGTCCTCTCATCGCCAGCTACCTCCCGCCGCTGGTCTCCTTCGCCGTCAACGGAAATCTTCACTACCGTTGCCGCCATAGCGAGCTCATCGCCAAGTTAGGGTATGAGTTCGAACCTTTGTGCAATCCTTACCTCCGATTCTTAGCACAAAGTCAATGCCATGATTCTTACCATGTATGAGATCATCCTATCCAACAAAAACTTCCTTTAAACTAGTTTAGATTCAAAACTTTAGGTTTAGGTTTCCGCCGAACTCATCTCGGACCGACCAAGTTGTAGAAATCGGTCTCACCGATTTGGCTTAGGCCATTGCACTTGTAACTTTCGATCTGACCGAAACTTGCAAATTGGTGTGACCGAGTTCAACTCTCAGTGAAACCCTAGCAATCTCGGACTCACCGAACTGTGTCTCGGTCTGACCGATCTCACTAGTTCAGATTCCAATATTGCTTCGGTGGCACCGAGTTTAAAAAATCGGTAGCTCCGAAATGCTTTCTGTGGAAAACTAAAAGTAAGTTTTTGACTCATTTGTTTGGCAAAAACTCTACACTTTGTGATGCTCATCCACTCTATCTCATTTATAACTATTCATAGGGTCAGCCTTCAGTTTACAGTGTTAGACATGTCAGATCAAAGTGATAGCCAGAACAAGTCTGAGGAGCAGGTAAATCTGAGTGAGGGCACTAGTCCCTCAGGTAGTTATGATGAAGGCGGCAGAAGTACTCCTAGCAACCTGCCTAAGGCTGCTACTAGGCAGAGGAGAAAAAGAAATTCTGAGGATGAGGATGAAGACTATGTTGCTACTGAGGAGGAGGTCAGCCCCAAGAAGAAAGTTGTTAAGAAGGAATTTGGCACAGCTACTTCAACAAAGCCTGGTTTGAACAAGACGGCTCCTGCAAAAAGAGTGCCCATGTCTAAGTCCAGAGCCTCCACTCTTGAAACCTCCAAATCAACTATTGGAGAGGCTGCTGGTGAGGGCAAGAAAAAGAAGGAAAGGAAGAGAGGGAGATGGTGCAAGAAAGTTGATCCCATGGCTGAATTTGAGAAGCACTCATCTGATGAGGAAGAAGAGGAAGAAGATGATGCTGCACCAGCACCTAAAGCTCAAAAGCTGATGGGGGTGCCATCAAGTCTGGGGCTGCTCCTTCAAAGCCCAAGACTGCCCCCAAAGCTACTGCTCCAGCCCCCAAGACTGCACCAAAGAGGAGTACAAGAAACATACTAGCTGCTGAGAAGAACAAGGCCCAGTGCCTGAAATTGAAGAAGAAGAAGAAGAAGAAGAAGAAGAAGAAGAAGAAGATGATGATGATGATGATGAGGAAGCCCAAGTGCTCAGGAAATTGAAGCCCAAGATCCCTGAACATGATGACAATCATCCAGTGGCAAAAAATATGAATGTCTTAAATGATGCAGGTCTCAGATTGTGGAGACAATCAGATCCATGACCATGATGACAATCATCCAGTGGCAGAATATATGAAAGTCAGAAAGGATGCAGGTCTCAGATTATGGAGACAATCAGATCCATATGTTGTGAGGAGAAGGACTGTTGTGGACTATAGATCTCACACCAAGGAGCAGCAGGACTTCTATGAGACTATTCTGTTAGATAAGAAACCCATAGTGTGTGACATGAAGTGGGTTGACTGGAAATACATCGACAATAATGAAGACCACTTCCCAGGAGTGCATGAGAGCTTCAGACTCAATGGAGTAGACACTTTTGTGGGTCAAAAATTGACCGAGTGGAATTATGAGCTCATTATGTAATTCTATTTTACAGCTCATTTCTATCCAGATGGAAGGATTGTATGGATGTCTGAAGGTACAAGGTACCAATCAACAGTTGCTGAGTGGGCCAAGCTGATCAATGCCCCTACAGAGCTTGAGGATGACATAGATGTCTATGCAAAGAGAAAGAAAGAAAGATCACAACTCCATGGCCAACATGTACAAGGAGATACCTGACAAAGCCTTTGAGACTCACAAGCTAGGCTCTGTATACTATCTGTTGTCTGGACTAGCCACTATCAACACCATTTTGAGGCAGATCTTGTTGCCCAAATCAGGAGATCACAGGATGATCAGAGGCCACTCCATCAATTTGCTTCAGTTATTTGATGTGCCCCAAAAGTTTAAGGTTATGAGTCTGATTGTAGAGACAATCAAGAGGACAGCTGCTGACCAAAAGAGATCATGTGGGTATGCTCCACACATCCAGATGCTCATCAACTCCAAGATGGGCACAGACACATACTTGTTGGATAAAGAACACCTTCCCTTGAGGCCTGACTTTGAGGACAATACAGTTGTCATGGATGATGAAGATCCCACATCTGTAGAGGCTCAAGAGAAGAGGGAGAAAGCAAAAGCTGAGAAGGCAGCAAAGATGCCAAGTGTTGAAGAGGCTTAACAAGTTTTCCTAAAGTCAAAGCAAGATCAAATTGGATATCTTATTCAAGCCACTTTGAGGATTGAGAAAGGATTGGCCACCCTGATTCAGAATCAAGAGTCTTGAGAGGATCATTGAGACAAAGTTCTATGAGCTTGACTTGAAGGTGACAGAAATGCAAACAGTTGTTGAGCAGCTCCAGGAAGAAGCTGAAGAGAGGAAAGGGAAAGCTACCACTAACACTTTTCAAAGAGTACCTAGGGCACAGAGATCTGCAGCACTGCCTGTGACAGACACAAGAGCTACTGCGTCAGCACCTACAGCCACAACTTCAGTTGTTCCTCCGGTTGGAACTCTGCAGCTCCAACAACTTCAACAGATGCATTCATCCTTGGAGTCCTCTCCACGCCACCTCCCGAAGATCAAGCTTAGAGAGCCGCATAACACTATGCATTTTCGAGCTTTTTGGTAACTTGTTGCCAAAGGGGGAGAAAGTGTATATATCATAGGCTGAGAGAGAGAGAGAGATTTGCTTCTTTTTGCTATCTCTTTTGCTACTTGTTTGATACTTATTTGTTTGCTTGCCTGGATGATACTTTATGTGTGTGTGAGATACTTGTATGGTCATGTGTTTGATCATATCATCCTTTAATGCTTGTGCTTGGATGATGATATTATTTATCTCTCATGTATGATCATTCACTTTGCCTTGGTGACGAGTGCATATTCTCTTATTCTATCATTTTGAGCGCTCCACCAAGATGTATGTGACATGGAAGAGTAACCCATGATCCTAATCGATTGTGCATTTCCATTCAAAAGCAAATTTTAAATAATGCACAAATTTAGGGGGAGCTCTTGCTTATCACATACTTCTCAAGGCGACGATATATTTCAATCTTATTATCATTTGTCGAAGCTTTGATCTATATGTTGTCATCAATTACCAAAAAGGGGGAGATTGAAAGTGCAACTAATCCCTGAGTGGTTTTGGTAATTCTTAACAACATATAGCTCATTGAACTAATACTCTTTCAAGATGATCATTTCAGAAAGTTCAATGATTGGCATGGCATGGACTAGAGATGTGGACCCCTCAAAATGCGAAGGCCACATATTGGCTCAAGCTCAAGACTCTACATTTTCATTTTAGTGATCCAAGATCACATTGAGTCCATAGGAAAAACCAATACTATTAAAAGGGAATGAGGTGTTGCTTAATGGCTTGCTTGCTCAAAATGCTTAGTGATATGCTCCAAAAGCCCTCAGCCACTTTCTCATATCCACATATGTCCCAAACCAAAAGTCAAACTCGACCCCACCGATTTGATCTATCCCGCGCCACCGAGTTCATTTGACATAGCCATAGCCAGAAACCCTAATCAGTTCGGTCTCACCGATAGGGATCTCGGTCTCACCGAGATGGGATTGCAAACTCTCTGTTTCCCTTCGTAACATTTTGGTCTAACCGAGATGAGCGATCGGTCCCACCGTTCCTTTTTGTAACGTTTCGTTCTCACCGAAATGAGCGATCGGTCCCACCGGGTTTGCCTGACCATCTCTCTGTTTGCTTATTACACAAATCGGTCACACCGAGTTTAAGTGATCGGTCTCACCAAGATTACATTATGCCCTAACCCTAATGAAATCGGTCCCACCGAGTTGACATGTCGGTCCCACCGAAAATCCTAACGTTCACATTTGGAACTAAATCGGTCTGGCCGAGTTTGAGTATTCGGTCTCACCGACTTTGTTAAATTGTGTGTAACGGTTAGATTTTGTGTGGAGGCTATATATACCCCTCCACCCTTCCTCCATTCGAGGAGAGAACTATCAGAACGTGCCTACACTTCCACCATTTATTTTCTGAGAGAGAACCACCTACTCATGTGTTGAGACCATGATATTCCAATCCAACCACAAGAATCTTGATCTCTAGCCTTCCCCAAGTTGCTTTCCACTCAAATCATCTTTCCACCAAATCCAAATCTGTGTGAGAGAGTTGAGTGTTGGGGAGACTATTAATTGAAGATCAAGAGCAAGGAGTTCATCATCAACACACCATCGATTACCTTTTGGAGAGTGGTGTCTCCTAGATTGGTTAGGTGTCACTTGGGAGTCTCCGTCAAGATTGTGGAGTTGAACCAAGGAGTATGTAAGGGCAAGGAGATCATCTACTTCATGAAGATCTACCCAAGTGAGGCAAGTCCTTTGTGGGCGATGGCCATGGTGGGATAGACAAGGTTGCTTCTTTGTGGACCCTTCATGGGTGGAGCCCTCCATGGACTCGTGCAACCGTTACCCTTCGTGGGTTGAAGTCTCCATCAACGTGGATGTACGATAGCACCACCTATCGGAACCACGCCAAAAATCTATGTGTCTACATTGCGTTTGCTCCCTCCAAACTCCTCCCTTTACCTTCATATGCAATGATTTACATTCTGCTGCTATTATCTTAGATTTGCATGTGTAGGTTGATTGCTTGACTTGTGATAAGTTGCTAAAATCTGCCAAGACTTAAAATTGGGAAAAGGCTAGATTTTTATTTGGTCAAGTAGTCTAATCACCCCCCCTTTGGACATACTTTCGATCCTACACTCGGTCATGTCTACATAGGTCTCGAACCCATAGGGTCCACGCTTAACGTTCGTTGACGATATAGTGTTATATGATTTGGTGACCGAATGTTGTTCGGAGTCCCTAATAAGATCACGAACATGACGAGGAGTCTCGAAATGGTCGGTAAAGATTGATATATAGGACGATGGTATTCGGACACCGGAAGGGTTTCGGGATGCACTAGGTAGCCATCGGGTCACCGGAAGGGGTTCCGGACACCCCCGGTAGGTGTTATGGGCTTAATGGGCCAAGGGAGGGATAGACCAGCCCACAGGGGGCTGGTGCACCCCTCTCCCTGGCTGACTAGCCCTAGGGAAGGAAAGGGGGAGGGCTAGCCCCTCCTGCCTTTCCCTCTCATGGGAGAAAGGAAAGGGGGGTGCCACCCTCCCCTGCCTTTCCCCCGCACCTATACAAGGCAGGGGTGCAGCTTGGGAGAGACCCCAAGTAGGATTCCTCCTAATTGGGCGCCCCCTTTGTCTACTCCTCCCTCCCTCCCACCTATATATGTGGAGGGGGTGCCTAGCACACAACAAAAACATTGTCTTAGCCGTGTGCAGCGCCCCCTCCACCGTTTACTCCCCCAGTCATATTTTCGTAGTGCGTAGGCGAAGCCCTGCAGAGATCACTTAACCATCACTGTAACGACACCGTCGTGCTGCCGGAACTCATCCACTGCCTCGCTGTCTTGCTGGATCAAGAAGGCGGAGGACGTCATCGAGCTGAACGTGTGCTGAACGCGGAGGTGTCGTACGTTCGGTGCTCGATCGGTTGGAACACAAAGAAGTTTGACTACATCAACTGCGCTATCAAATGCTTCCACTTACGGTCTACGAGGGTACATAGACACACTCTCCCCCTCTTTTCTATGCACATGGATAGATCTTGCGTGTGCGTAGAAATTTTTTTGTTTTCCATGCAACGTTTCCCAATAGTGGCATCTGAGCCAGGTCTATGCGTAGATGATATGCACGAGTAGAACACAAAGAGTTGTGGGTGGTGATAGTCATACTCCTTACCACCAACGTCCTATTTTGATTTGGCGGTATTGTGGGATGAAGCGGCCCGAACCAACCTTACATGTCCACGTACATGAGACTGGTTCCACCGACAGACATGCAACTAGTTTTGCATAAAGGTGGCTGGCGGATGTCTGTTTCTCCGACTCGAGTTGAATCGAATTTGACTACGGTCGGTCCTTGAAGAAGGATAAAACAGCAAACTTGATGAATCACCGTTGTGGTTTTTGCCGTAGGTAAGAACTGTTCTTGCTAGAAGCCCATAGCATCCATGTAAAACTTGCAACAACAAAGTAGAGGACGTCAAACTTGTTTTTGCAGGGCATGTTGTGATGTGATATGGTCAAGATATGATGTGATATATGTTGATGTATGAGATGATCATGTTTTCTAATATCGACAACCGGCAGGAGCCTTAGGGTTGTCTCTTTATTGTATGAAGTGCAAGCACCAAGTAATTGCTTTACTTTATCACTATGCGTTAGCGATAGTTGTGGAAGCAATAGTTGGCGTGACGACCTCGACGCAACAATGCTATGATGGAGATCAAAGTGTCAAGCTGGTGACGATGGATATCATGACGATTGAGGGAGTCCTGGACTAAGGGGTCCTCGGGCGTCCGGCCTGTTATCCATGGGCCGGACTGATGGGCTGTGAAGGCATGAAGGCCGAAGACTACACCCATGTCCGGATTGGACTCTACTTGGCGTGGAAGGCAAGCTTGGCGACTGAAGATTCCTTTTTATGTAACCGACCCCATGTAACCCTAGATCTCTCCGGTGTCTATATAAACCGGAGAGCGTAGTCCGGATAGAGAGACTCATTACCATATTCACATAGGCTAGACTTCTAGGGTTTAGCCATTACGATCTCGTGGTAGATCAACTCTTGTAACACTCATATTCATCAAGATTAATCATGCAGGAAGTAGGGTATTACCTCCATAGAGAGGGCCCGAACCTGGGTAAACATCGTGTCCCCTGTCTCCTGTTACCATCAATCCTAGACGCACAGTTCAGGACCCCCTACCCGAGATCCACCGGTTTTGACATCGACATTGGTGCTTTCATTGAGAGTTCCACTGTGCCGTCGACAAGAGGTTTGATGGCCCCTTCAATCGTTGATAATGACGCTGTCCAAGGAATAACCTTCCTCCCTGGACCGATTTTTGTGTTCGGCGGCTTCATACTGCGGGCCAACTCGCTTGGCCGTCTGGAGCAGATCGATAGCTACGCCGTTGGCCACTAGGTCAGATTGGGAAGCTTGAACTACGTCGCGGATACCCGTGGAGACTCGATCTTCAATGGGTTTGAAATCGCAGCGATGGCTCCCCCTCGTCCCGATGAACATGACTTATATCTGTTATCGGATTACGTCCAGGAGATGGATCCTGTTGCTGCAACGGCTTCAGAACCGAAGCAGATCGTACCCTCCAAGGCCACAAAGTCCGCGGCGTTGGAGCCGCACACGGACTTGACATCCTGCAATGTTTGCGTCAGTGGAACTCCGGACTCGTCTCCAGCTATACGTTTTGGATCAGGCGCGCCTGCGGACACCGAGCTGGATCGATTATCGATTTTCGAATTTAGCGCCGCAGGTATCTTCCAGTGTTCACCTTTGGGTGACGTACTAAACTCTTTAAAGAACTTGTCCTTGGAGGAAGACTCACAGCCGAACTATGTTTGCTTCGAGCTAGAGGCGGATGACGAGGAATTTTGCTTCCCACCCGCCACCCACTTCATAGCCACCGTCGATGACTTAACCAACGTGCTTGACTATGGCTCCGAAGACATCAACGATATGGACGACGATGCCGACAAGGAGCAAGGCCAAGACCCGCCATTTACTGGACGTTGGACGGCAACCTCTTCATACGACGTATACATGGTTGATACACCTAAAGGATCTGGCGATGACAAACAAGAGCCAGACACAAATAAACCCTCTGTGACGCAGTCCAACCGCCGGCGCCCCAAATGCCGCTCTAAGCCTCGACGCTCAAAAGATGGCAACACTGGCACCAAAGAAAATAGGACTCCGGGCGATGCCGAAAACAACGAAGACCCTGTCGAAGCTGCATCCGAACAGGAGGAACATGACAACAGGCAAGACAACCCTGATGAACAGGCCATAGAAGATGACTCGAAGGACGATAGTTACCGTCCACCCTCCGAGGAGGAGACAAGCCTCGGCAACGAAGACTTCATCGTGCCTGAGTGGAGCAGGAGCGCTTTAAGCTTCAGCTCATAGCCACTGCAAGGAGCCTAAAAAGAAAAAACAGAAGCTTCAAGCCGAACAAGATCTGCTCGTCGACAGATGGATTGATGTCCTGAATGCCGAAGAATATGGCCTCAAGCACCCAGCCAAGAGCTGCCCAAAACGCAGACTGCTACCTCAGTTCGATGAGGAGGCACCAGATCCCATACCTCCCTCGCGCAATGCGTACCGACCACCACGTGGTCGGGATAGAGCGGCGGACCGGCCACCCCGCGGTCGGGATAAAACGGCAACTCAGGTCGAACAGCAGCCCGCCCCACCGCCTCGCAAAAACAGGGACAGACCAGCTCGAGACCATACATACGATCTCCGGCAGGAATTGGAAAATAGAGTAGGACACACCAGATCTATATACGGATCGCGAGGACGTTTCCATACTCGGGACGACAGCTACCTATTCGGACGTGACAAACTTAATCACACCCGGGCCGATAACCACATACGGACTTCGTCGGAGGTGCGCCGCGACGCGGCCCACTATAGAGGCACCGCACACCCTCTCTGCTTCACAGATGAGGTGCTGGATCACGAATTCCTCGAGGGGTTCCAGCCTGTCAATATTGAATAATACGACAGAACAACCGACCCTGCAGTGTGGATCGAAGATTTTATTCTCCACATCCATATGGCCCGAGGAGACGACCTCCACGCTATCAAATACCTCCCGTTAAAGCTCAAAGGACCAGCTCGACACTGGCTAAACAGTCTGCCTGAGAACTCCATCGGCAGCTGGGAGGACTTGGAAGAAGCCTTCCCCGACAACTTCCAAGGTACATATGTCCAGCCACCCGATGCCGATGACTTAAGCCACATAGTTCAACAATTTGGAGAATCGGCCAGAAAATTCTGGACTAGGTTCCTAACGAAAAAGAACCAGATCATCGACTGTCCGGATGCCGAAGCCCTAGCGGCCTTTAAGCATAGCATCCGGGACGAATGGCTCGCCCGCCACCTCGGCCAGGAAAAGCCGAGGTCCATGGCAGCCCTCACGGCACTTATGACCCGCTTCTGCGCGGGAGAGGATAGTTGGCTGGTTCGCAGTACAAACACAGCCAACGACACAGGCCCCTCCGAGGCCAAAAACAGCACCGGCAAGCTCTGGCGCAACAGACACAAATGCCGAAGTGATGGTGATAACACCGATGACACAACAGTTCACGCCGGATTCAGTGGCTCCAAGTCCGGCCAGCGAAAGAAGCCCTATAAAAGGAGCAGCGGAAGACCATCCAGCTTGGACCGCATACTCGATCGTCCTTGCTAGATACATGGCACCCCAGACAAACCGGCAAACCATACTAACAGAGATTGCCGCGTCTTTAAACAAGCCAGCAAGGTAAACAGCAAAAACAAGGAAGGGGAATCACAGAGCGAGGACGATGACGATGAGCCCCGGCAGCCGAGCACTGGGGGGCAAAAGAAATTTCCCCCTCAAGTCAAAATAGTGAACATGATATACGCTACACACATCCCCAAAAGGGAGCATAAGCGAGCACTTAGGGACGTCTACGCGGTAGAGCCAGTCGCCCCAAAATTCAATCCGTGGTCGTCGTTCCCAATCACCTTCGATCGCCGAGATCATCCAACCAGCATCCGCCATGGCGGTTCAGCTGCACTGGTCCTCGACCCAATCATCGACGGATTTCACCTGACACGAGTCTTAATGGACGGTGGTAGCAGCCTCAACTTGCTCTATTAGGACACAGTGCGGAAGATGAGCATTAACCCCTCACGAATCAAACCAACAAAGACTACCTTTAAAGGAGTCATACCAGGCGTAGAGGCCCGTTGTAGGCGCTCAATAACGCTGGAGGTAGTATTCGGTTCCCCGGATAACTTCCGAAGCGAAGAACTAATCTTCGATATCGTCCCATTTCGCAGCGGCTATCACGCCCTGCTCGGACGAACCACATTCGCTAGATTCGACGCGGTACCACATTATGCTTATCTCAAGCTCAAGATGCCCGGTCCACGTGGCGTCATTACAGTAAATGGAAACACGGAATGCTCCCTCCGTACAGAGGAGCACACCGCCGCCCTAGCAGCAGAAGTACAGAGAGGCCTTCTCAAGTAGCATTATAATCCGGCTGCCGAGCCCCTGGACATCATCAAGAGGGTCCGGACAACACTGTAGCAGGACAGCTCGGCTCATCACGAGCCGAATTAGCAATTCGGCCTCCGTCCCAGCCCCGATGAGGCAATGGCATTACTACCACGTGTACATAAACTACGCACTCAAAACCCCATGGGTATCGACGGAGGCATAACTCATTTGAAGATCCACAGTACGGCTTGACCGACCCTGGGATTCGCCCGCTCTTACTTTTTCTTTTTTATGGGTTTTCTTCTCTTTTCGAGGTCTATACGGACAACCCGCTTGCAGAACACACCGAGGAGGCAAGGAGCTTTGGCGTACAAGGGAACCCCCAGGTGATCTCTAATAAATGATTACCATACTTGTTTTACATACCCACACGCAGCTCGCCCTTGGTTACGGCATGATAAATAGCCTTACTCGCTTATCGCATTACTTGTACAAAGTACGCCTCGACGTACTAGTTACATCACAATGGTGAATAAATGGTGGCGTCAGCTCATTACTTCAATTTTTCCGTTTCCTCACCTTATTATCTATTACTCATTGCACACGTACACCATGGTATGTACTGCTACGCCAGGGGCTTCATTACACCCCGCATCACGGCAATAAAAGTCCGAACACTTTTACAGTATAGTTCGGCACCCCAAACTTATAGCATTATATGCATCGGCTCCGAATCATGTCTTTGGTCAATAGTTGGGTTGCCCGGCTCCTGTGTTTGCTACCTTACGTTCCGCTATATCGGCTAGGGTAGTAAAGGGAGAACTACTGCGATTGTGTCCCGGTTCTTCCGGACGGGCACCTAAGTAGAGAAAGCTGAAAACTGACTGTCATGACGCGGAAGAGAGCCGGTCAGCTGTTCGAGAGGTTCCAAATTGTTGGAGATTTTTTCGCTTCTTGCGAAGAATCGGTTCTTCCGATTAGGCGTGTATAACGCCCCTAATTCGGCCTTCCGAACACTAGGGGCTTCGCCAACTTTCTTAATTGTCAAACTCCTATGGCTAAGTGAGGGCGGTAAAGGCCGCATAGTCTGATTGCCTTGTTCGTTGCGCTAAACACCTGCTTTAAGGACCAGAATGTGGAGTAAAGAGTGTTTAGATTTATCCCGAACACCCCCGTACTATCTACGTGGGGGCAGAAGCCGACGACTGGTCAACCCTCAGATTTAATAAACGGCCGCACAGGAGGTAAAATTTAAATCATAAACATTATACTACATAACATCATTGTTCCATATTACAGGGCAAGGTAATATACATGTTCTCATGGGAATATAACATCCTTCGAACATTGCTCCGCCACAAGGCGGGACCCCTCCAGAACACCATCAAAATAGTGCTCGGGTCGACGATGCTCCTTGCCCTCCGGCGGTCCCTCGGTCATCACCTTCTTGGCATCCAGCTTCGCCCAATGCGTCTTGACGCGGGCAAAGGCCATACGCGCACCTTCAATGCAGACCGACCGCTTCACGGCTTCGAGCCGCGGACAGGCACTCACAAGCCGCTGCACAAGTCCGAAGTAGCTACTAGGTATAGGATCGGCAGGCCACAGCCGGACTATCAGGTCCTTCATGGCTAGCTCTGCCAACCTGTGCAGCTCGACCAACTGCTTTTGCTGGTCGCTGAAGGGCACCGGATGTTTGGATCCCAGATGTTGGGACCAGAATAGCTTCTCCGTAGACATCCCTTCTTCGGCTCTATAATGCTCGGCAACATCTGGTACACTGTGTGGTAGATCCGTAAACGCCCCTGGAAAATCCAAATTCAGGATAAGTACAAGGAACGTTTCTTCTACATACTTGCTATGCATGGTGAAAGACTTACCCGCTATAATCTTCTTGGCCGCCTGAATTTCCTGGAGGGCGCTCTAGGCTTCGGCTCGTGCATCCTGCGCGCTCTAGCGGACCTTCACCAATTCGGACTCTTGCGCCTTACAATCGCGCTCCAGGGACTCAAATCTCTCTATCGCACCCTGGAGCTGTTGCTGCACCTCGCCAACCCGGGCCTCGTGCTTCTCGCGTGAGGCGCGTTCCTTGGCCGCTTTGTCCTCGGCCTCGGCTAGCACCTTCTAAAGGGTTGCCACCTCGGTTGTGGCCCCTAATAAAGTTTATGACACATTAGTCCGGCCGGACTATTCATTTTTTCAAAATATACCCACAGGTTACTGCATACCTTGGCTATCCTCCAGCTGCTTCTTCATGAGGCCGAGCTCCTCCTCGGCCGCTCCAGTTTATGCTTCGGTCCGGAGACCTCCGCAGCATGAGCAGTGGCAGCCTGCAGCGATACCTGCTTATTCACATAGACAACTCATGTTAGACTCCTGCGATATTTATTCTTGATCCTCTGTTCGGCTTTTCTTCCCGAACACCAAACAGAGCATCAGGGGCTACTGTCTATACTGTGATATTTTTCCTACAATCACATAACTTACCTCAAAGCCCGTTAGAAGGCTAGTGCAGGCTTCGGTCAGTCCGCTTTTGACAAACTGAACCTTCTCTATCACCGTGTCCATAAGGACACGATGTTCATCCATAATAGAGGCGCCTCGTAGCGCCTCCAGTAGATTATCCGGTGCCTCTGGTTGGACAGAGGTCACCAGTGGAACAGGCACATTCCCTCCTTGTGGGGAATGCCGTTTGCTGGACCCTGGAGCCGTGTAGATCTCTGGAATGGTATCCGGCTGAGGTCCAAAGGGAACTCGGGCCCCGTCACCAGTCCCCATGGGGACTTTTTCCACCGTATGTGCGGCGGCCGAAGAGTCATCCTGGGGCGTCACCCCGATGATCTCCGGAATCTCCCCCCGGCCTGCGAAAGTCTTTTTGGACACCACCTCATCATCACCCTTTGGTTAGACGGAATGAGCAGGTGGCGGAGACATGCTAGCCATCTCCTTTGAGTCCAGCGAACCCTCTGTCGAGGATCGCGGGGAGCCATCGCGTGCCGGACTGAAGTGACAAAGCTCACAATATGTCAATATTACGAACCAGGAAGGCCACACGTTTGTGGATTCTGGTACTTACGAAGTGGCCCGAGGCTTGGTCGGGCGAGGTCGCTCCGGACTGCTGTCAACCTCTTAGGTGCTTTCGCCTCCGGACTTGTGGGGGTCGCTCTCTTCTTCCTCCCCACTTCAGGTGGGGAGTCGTTTTCTTCTTCCTCTTCATCATCGTCGTCAGCGGACGAAGGGGAAGTCTCGCTTCCGGATGTCACGTCCGGAGTGCCCTTACGGCGGCCCCGTTTGGCCCCTTTGGCTGCCTTCTTAGCCGTCTTCTCCGGCACCTCATAAGGTGCAGGGAACAACATCTTCTCCAGTAATGGAAATCCTTGGTCTTCGGGCAGCGGAGCCGGACAGTTAATCTCCTCAGCCACCTTGATCCAGGCCTGAAAACAGGGGAAGGAAAGCTTAAATTTCGTCTCAAAATATGCTAGTAAAGGGTACTCCTTGAAAACATTAAAAGAACTAACCAGGTTGAGCTGGCGTTTTAAGCTAAGCCCGCGATCTTCGGTCGTAGGCGCTGGTGTCTCGCCGGCCTTGAAGAACACTTTCCAGATTTCTTCGTGTGTCATGCCAAAGAGCTCTAGTAGCGTCTGGTGCTTGGCCGGATCGAACTCCCACAGATAGCAAGTCCGGCGTTGGCACGGAAGGACCCGACGAATAAGCATGACCTGGACCATGTTGACGAGCTTGATTTTCCTGTCTATCATGTTCTGGACGCATGTCTGGAGCCCAGTCAGCTCGTCCGAAGGACCCCAGGTTAGGCCCCTCTCTTGCCAGGAGGTGAGCCGCATCGGTATTCCGGATCGGAATTCGGGGGCCGCCGCCCAGTCGGCGTCGCGCGGCTCGGTGATGTAGAACCACCCCGATTGCCACCCCTTCACCGTCTCCGCAAATGAGCCTTCGGGCCAGGTGACGTTGGGCATCTTGCCCACCATAGCGCCTCCGCACTCTGCTTGTTGACCTCTCACTATTTTTGGCCTCACATTGAAGGTCTTCAGCCACAGGCCGAAGTGAGGTGGGATGCAGAGAAATGCCTCACAAATGACGATAAATGCCGAAATGTTGAGGGTAAAGTTGGGGGCTAGGTCATGAAAATCCAGCCCGTAGTAAAACATCAACCCACGGACGAATGGGTGAAGAGGGAACCCCATCCCGCGGACGAAATGTGTAAGAAACACAACCCTCTCGTGGGGCTCAGGAGTAGGGACGATCTGTCCCTTGGCCGGGAGTCGATGAGTGATCTCCTTGGACAGATATCCGGCCTCCCGGAGCTCCTTGATATCCTTCTTCTTGACGGAAGAGGCCATCCACTTACCTCCAGCTCCGGATCCGGACATCTTTGGAGTGCTTTCTCGAACAAGGGAAAAGCTAAAGCTTGGGTGCTAGAGCTCAGGGGCGGAAGGGCTGAGGAGGAACCGAGGTGTGGGTAAAGAAAGGGAATCCTTACCCCCTTATAAAGGCCATGAATGTCAAGCGCCTCCCCACTCGCCTTAAACTCGCCTATTCCCAAGGGTCGTGCAAACAGCACGGTTGGGTTACCCATGCCCGCATTGATGAGAATCCCGCAATGAGGGGACACGATCTCTGCTTCGATAAGACGTGCCAATGGCAACCGTGTCTCGAAACTATGACCGGACAAACGTGATGTCGTGTTGTAAAAAGCTATCAGCGGATAGAACTCGTGTAAAATATATATATTCTCTCTGCGGTTGTGTATGGTGTGTATAACATGTCCGAATACAATCATCGTCATCCGAAGACTATCTTGGAGTTCGGAAAAAGGGGAACCCGCCTTGCAATGCCAAAGACAATCTGCGCGCCGGACTCCTCGTCATTGAAGCCAGGTTCAGGGGCTACTGAGGAAGTCCTGGACTAAGGGGTCCTCGGGCGTCCGGCCTGTTATCCATGGGCCGGACTGATGGGCTGTGAAGACATGAAGGCCGAAGACTACACCCGTGTCCGGATTGGACTCTACTTGGCGTGGAAGGTAAGCCTGGCGGCCGAAGATTCCTTTTTATGTAACCGACCCCATGTAACCCTAGATCTCTCTGGTGTCTATATAAACCGGAGAGCGTAGTCCGGATAGATAGACTCATTACCATATTCACATAGGCTAGACTTCTAGGATTTAGCCATTACGATCTTGTGGTAGATCAACTCTTGTAACACTCATATTCATCAAGATCAATCAAGCAGGAAGTAGGGTATTACCTCCATAGAGAGGGCCCGAACCTGGGTAAACATCGTGTCCCCTGTCTCCTGTTACCATCGATCCTAGACGCACAGTTCGGGACCCCCTACCCGAGATCCGCCGGTTTTGACACCGACAACGATGCTTTGGAGATGGAGTTCAAAAGCACAAGATAATGATGGACATATCATGTCACATATTTTGATTGCATGTGATGTTTATCTTTTTATGCATCTTATTTTTCTTAGAACGATGGTAGCATTATAAGATGATCCCTTCACTAAATTTCAAGATAATAGTGTTCTCCCCGAGTATGCACCATTCCCAAAGTTCATCGTTTCGAAGCACCACATGATGATCGGGTGTGATAGACTCTACGTTCGCATACAATGGGTGTAAGACAGTTTTGCACATGCACAATACTTGGGTTAAACTTGACGAGCCTAGCATGTACACACATGGTCTCGGAACACTGGAGACCGAAAGGTCGAACGTGAATCATATAGTATATATGATCAACATAGAGATGTTCAACATTGATGACTACCCCATCTCATGTGATGATCGGACATGGGTTAGTTGATTTGGATCACATATCACTTAAATGACTTGAGGGATGTTTATTTAAGTGGGAGTTCATTAGTAATTTGATTAATTGAACTTAATTTATCATGAACTTAGTCTTATAGTTTTGCATATCTATGTTGTAGATTAATGGCCCGAGCTACCATTCCCCTGAATTTTTTAAATGCGTTCCTAGAGAAAGCTAAGTTGAAAGATGATGGTAGCAACTACACAGACTGGGTCTGTAACTTGAGGATTATCCTCATTGCTGCACAGAAGAATTATGTCCTTGATGCACCGCTAGGTGAAAGGGCTGCTGCAGGAGCTGAAGCTGATGTTATGAACGTCTGGCAAGCTCAATCTGATGACTACTCAATAGTTCAACGTGCCATGCTTTACGGCTTAGAACCGGGACTTCAAAGACGTTTTGAACGTCATGGAGCATATGAGATGTTCCAGGAGTTGAAGTTAATATTTCAAGCAAATGCCCGGGTTGAGAGATATGAAGTCTCCAAAAAGTTCTATAGCTGCAAGGTGGAGGAGAACAGTTCTGTCAGTGAACACATACTCAAAATGCCTGGGTATCATAACCACTTGACTCAGCTGGGAGTTGAACTTCCGGTTGATAGTGTTATTGACAGAGTTCTTCAATCACTGCCACCAAGCTACAGAGGCTTCGTGATGAACTATAATATGCAAGGGATGAATAAAATGATTACTGAGCTCTTTGCAATGCTTAAGGCCGCAGAGCTAGAAATCAAGAAGGAGCATCAAGTGTTGATGGTTAACAAGACCACTAATTTCAAGAAAAAGGGCAAGGGAAAGAAGGGGAACTTCAAGGAGAATGGCAAGCAAGTTGCCACTCCCGGGAAGAAGCCCAAAGCTGGACCCAAGCCTGAAACTGAGTGTTTCTACTGCAAAGGGACTGGTCACTAGAAGCGGAACTGCCCCAAATACTTGGCGGATAAGAAGGATGGCAAAGTGAACAAAGGTATATTTGATATACATGTTATTGATGTGTACCTTACTAATGCTTGTAGTAGCGCCTGGGTATCTGATACTGGTTCGGTTGCTCATATTTGTAACTCGAAACAGGAGCTGCAGAATAAATGAAGATTGGCTAAGGACGAGGTGACGATGCGCGTCCGAAATGGTTCCAAGGTTGATGTGTTCGCCATCGGTGCGCTACCTCTACATATACCTTCGGGGTTAGTTTTAGACCTGAATAATTGTTATTTGGTGCCCGCGTTGAGCATGACCATTATATCTGGATCTTGTTATTGCGAGACGGTTATTCATTTAAGTCAGAGAATAATGGTTGTTCTATTTATATGAATAATATCTTTTATGGTCATGCACCCTTGAAGAGTGGTCTATTCATGTTGAATCTCGATTGTAGTGATACACATATTCATAATATTGATGCCAAAAGATGCAAAGTTGATAATGATAGTGCAACATATTTGTGGCACTGCCGTTTAGGTGATATTGGTGTAAAGCGCATGAAGAAACTCCATGCAGATGGACTTTTGGAATCACTTGATTATGAATCATTCGATACTTGAGAACCATGCCGCATGGGCAAGATGACAAAACTTTGTTCTCTGGAACAATGGAGCAAGCTAATGACTTATTGGAAATAATACATACCGATGTATGTGGTCCGATGAGTGTTGAGGCATGCGGCGAGTATCGTTACTTTTTGACCTTCACAGATGATTTGAGTAGGTATGGGCATATCTACTTGATGAAACACAAGTCTGAAACATTTGAAAAGTTCAAAGAATTTTAGAGTGAAGTAGAGAATCGTTGTAACAAGAAAATAAAGTTTCTACGATCTGATCACGGAGGTGAATATTTGAGTTACGAGTTTGGACTTCATTTAAAACAATGTGGAATTGTTTCACAACTCACGCCACCTGGAACACCACAGCGTAATGGTGTGTCCGAACGTCATAACCGTACTTTATTAGATATGGTGCGATCTATGATGTCTCTTACCGATTTACCACTATCGTTTTGGGGTTATGCATTAGAGACAACCGCATTCACATTAAATAGGGCACCGTCTAAATGCGTTGAGACGACACCATATGAATTGTGGTCAGTAAGAAACCTAAGCTTTCGTTTCTTAAAGTTTGGGGTTGCGACACTTATGTCAAAAGGCTTCAGCCTGATAAGCTCGAACCCAAACCGGAGAAGTACGTCTTCATAGGATACCCTAAGGAAACAATTGGGTACACCTTCTACCATAGATCTAAAGGCAAGATCTTTGTTGCCAAGAATGAAACCTTTCTAGAGAAGGATTTTCTCTCGAAAGAATTGAGTGGGAGGAAAGTAGAACTTGATGAGATAATTGTACCTTCTCTCGAATTGGAAAGTAGCTCATCACGGAAAACCGTTCCCGTGATGCCTACACCAACTAGAGAGGAAGCTAATGATGATGATCATGAAACTTTAGATCAAGTTACTACTGAACCTCGTAGGTCAACCAGATCATGATCCGCGCCAGAGTGGTACGGTAATCATGTTCTGGAAGTCATGTTACTAGACCAAGGCGAGACTACGAACTATGAAGAAGCTATGATGAGCCTAGATTCCGATAAATGGCTTGAGGCCATGAAATCTGAGATAGGATCCATGTATGAGAACAAACTGTGGACTTTGGTGGACTTGCCCAATGATCGGCAAGCCATTGAGAATAAATGGATCTTCAAGAAGAAGACAGACGCTGATGGTAATGTCACCATCTACAAAGCTCGACTTGTTGCTAAAGGTTTTCGACAAGTTCAAGGGGTTGACTATGATGAGACCATCTCACCCGTAGCGATGCTTAAGTCAGTACAAATCATATTAGCAATTGCCGCATTTTATAATTATGAAATCTGGCAAATGAACGTCAAAACTGCATTCCTTAATGGGTTTCTAAAACAAGAGTTGTATATGATGCAACCAGAAGGTTTTCTCGATCCTAAAGGTGCTAAAAAAGTGTGCAAGCTCCAGCGATCCATCTATGGACTGGTGCATGCATCTCAGAGTTGGAATATATGCTTTAATGAGGTGATCAAAGCATATGGTTTTATACAGACTTATGGTGAAGCATGTATTTACAAGAAAGTGAGTGGGAGCTTTGTAGCATTTTTATATTATATGTGGATGACATATTATTTATCGGAAATGATAAAGAATTTCTGGATAGCATAAAAGGATACTTGAATAAGAATTTTTCAGTAAAAGACCTCGGTGAAGCTGCTTATATACTAGGCATCAAGATCTATAGGGATAGATCGAGACACTTAATAGGACTTTCACAAAGCACATACCTTGATAAAGTTTTGAAGAAGTTCAAAATGGATCAGTCAAAGAAAGGGTTCTTGCCTGTGTTACAACGTGTGAAGTTGAGTCAGACTCAAAGCCCGACCACTGCAAAAGATAGAGAGAAAATGAAAGTCATTCCCTATGCCTCAACCATAGGTTCTATCATGTATGCTATGTTGTGTACCAGACCTGATGATTGCCTTACCATAAGTTTGGCAGGGAGGTACCAAAGTAATCCTAGAGTGGATCACTGGACACGGTCAAGAACATACTGAAGTACCTGAAAAGGACAAAAGATATGTTTCTCATTTATGGAGGTGACGAAGAGCTCGTCGTAAATGGTTACGTCGATGCTAGCTTCGACATTGATCCGCATGACTCTAAGTCACAAACAGGATACGGTTTTATATTGAATGGTGGAGCTGTCAGTTGGTGCAGTTCCAAGCAGAGCGTAGTGGCGGGATCTACGTGTGAAGCGGAGTACATAGCTGCTTCGGAAGCAGCACATGAAGGAGTCTGCATGAAGGAGTCTGG
The DNA here is from genome assembly GCF_002575655.3 of Aegilops tauschii subsp. strangulata. Lineage (NCBI taxonomy): Eukaryota > Viridiplantae > Streptophyta > Magnoliopsida > Poales > Poaceae > Aegilops > Aegilops tauschii. Next base: position 284,992,479 of record NC_053037.3, read on the forward strand.
ATGAAGGAGTTCATATCCGATCTAGGTGTAATACCTAGTGCATCGGGTCCAATGAAAATATTTTGTGACAACACTGGAGCAATTGCCTTGGCGAAGGAATCCAGATTTCACAAGAGAACCAAACACATCAAGAGACGCTTCAAATCCATTCGTGAAAAGGTCAAGGATGGAGACATAGAAATTTGCAAAGTACATATGAATCTGAATGTGGCAAACCCATCGACTAAGCCTCTTCCGCGAGCAAAACATGATCAACACCAAGACTCCATGGGTGTTAGATTCATCACGATGTAATCTATATTATTGACTCTGGTGCAAGTGGGAGACTGGAGGAAATATTCCCTAGAGGTAATAACAAAGTTGTTCTTTTATATTTCCTTATTCATGATAAAGGTTTATTATTCATGCTAGAATTGTATTGGTCGGAAACTTAAATACATGTGTGAATACATAAACAAATATCGTGTCCCTAGTGAGCCTCTACTAGACTAGCTGATTGATCAAAGATGGTTAAGGTTTCCTAACCATAGACATGTGTTGTCATTTGATAACGGGATCACATCATTAGGAGAATGATGTGATGGACAAGACCAATCTGTTAGCTTACCATATTGATCATTTGGTTTATTGCTATTGCTTTCTTCATGTCAAATACATATTCCTTCGACTATGAGATTATGCAACTCCCGGATACTGGAGGAGTCCCTTGTGTGCTATCAAACATCACAATGTAACTGGGTGATCATAAAGATGCTCTATAGGTATCTCCGAAGGTGTTTGTTGAGTTGGCATAGATCGAGATTAGGATTTGTCACTCCGAGTATCGGGGAGGTATATCTAGGCCCTCTCGGTAATACACATCATGAGAAGCCTTGCAGGCAAAGTGACTAATGCGTTAGTTGCACAATGATGTATTACGGAACGAATAAAGAGACTTGCCGGTAACGAGATTGAACTAGGTATGAAGATACCGACGATCGAATCTCAGGCAAGTAACATACCGATGGACAAAGGGAATTATGTATGTTGTCATAACGGTTTGACCGATAAAGATCTTCGTAGAATATGTAGGAGCCAATATGGGCATCCAGGTTCCGCTATTGGTTAATGACCGGAGAGGTGTCTCGGTCATGTCTACATAGTTCTCGAACCCGTAGGGTCTGCACGCTTAACGTTAGTTGACGATATAGTGTTATATGAGTTATATGATTTGGTGACCGAATGTTGTTCGAAGTCACGGATGAGATCACGAACATGACAAGGAGTCTCTAAATGGTCGAGAGGTTGAGATTGATATATAGGACGATGGTATTCTGACACCGGAAGGGTTTCGGGATGCACCGGGTAGCCATCGGGTCACAGGAAGGGGTTCCGGACACCCCCGGTAGGTGTTATGGGCTTAATGGGCCAAGGGAGGGACAGACCAGCCCACAGGGGGATGGTGCGGCCCTCTCCCTGGCCAGCCGGCCCTAGGGAAGGAAAGGGGGAGGGCTAGCCCCTCCTGCCTTTCCCTCTCATGGGAGAAAGGAAGGGGGGCGCCACCCTCCCCTGCCTTTCCCCCGCACCTATACAAGGCAGGTGGCGCGGCTTGGGAGATACCCCAAGTAGGATTCCTCCTACTTGGGTGCCCCCTTTGGCTATTCCTCCCTCCCTCCCTCATATATATACGTGGGAGGGGGCGCCTAGCACACAACAGAACATTGTCTTAGCCATGTGCGGCGCCCCCCTCCACCGTTTACTCCCCCGGTCATATTTCCGTAGTGCTTAGGCGAAGCCCTGGGGAGATCACTTCACCGTCACCGTCACCCATGTCATCGTGCTGTCGAAACTCATCCACTACCTCGTCGTCTTGCTGGATCAAAAAGGCGAAGGATGTCATCGAGCTGAACGTGGGCTGAACGCGGAGGTGTCGTACATTCGGTGCTCGATCGGTTGGAACGCATAGAAGTTCGACTACATCAACCGCGTTGTCAAACGCTTCCACTTACGGTCTACGAGGGTACATAGACACACTCTCCCCCTCATTGCTATGCATCTCCATGGATAGATCTTGCGTGTGCGTAGAATTTTTTTGTGTTTTCCATGCAACGTTTCCCAACACTCATGAACATGGGGGAAGTTGTCTTCATTTTCATTGACTCCCAATCCACCCATTTCATATAACTGACAATAGGCTTCTTATCTAGCAACACTGTTTCATAGAAGTATTGTTGCTCTCTTGTGTGGAAATGGTAGTCACAAGCGGTCCTCCTTCTCACAGCATAGGGATCAGACAATCTCCATTGACGCAGACCTTTGTCTTTCCTCAACATCATGTTCTCAGCAATTGGATGGGTGTTGTCTTGATCAGGAATCTTAGGTCTCCTGAGCACTAGTGGCTCATCATCAGCATCAACTTCAGGCACTGGGGCCTTGTTCTTCTCACTAGTAGAAATTTTTCTCGTGGACCTCTTGGGTGCTGGAACTTTGGGTTTAGACTTGGAGGTGGCAGCAGTCTTCATTGCATCTGCCATAAGTTTCCGAGACTTGGTAGGAGGTGGATGAGCTGCTGGTTCCTCCTCTTCCTCTTCACTTTCATGCATATCATCTCTCCTCATTGAAGTGGGTTTGAAGACCACTTTCACAGACTATTTTCTCACTCTCTTTTTCTTTGGTGGATCATCCACGGAGATCTGGTCCTTCTTGGACAAGGGGACTTTCCTTAAAACAGTCCTTTCCTTGGAGCTAGCAGAAGGTCTTGTGCTAGCAGTTGTGCCATACTCCTTTGCAAGCACAATCTTCTTCTTCTTTGATGCAGCTTCACTTGCAACAAAATACTCATCTTCATTATCTGAGGTTCTCTTCCTCCTTGCCCTTGTAGCAGCTTTTGGCAGTTCTGGAGAACTCCTTATTCCCTCATAATAACTTCCCTTAGGACTAGAGCCTTCACTGAGATCAACATTAGCTTCTGAGGCATTCTAACTATCACTAGCTTCTGACATGTTGCAAGCTGACTCTGTGAACAGTTAGGTATGGGCAGAGTAGATGAGTCATCACAAAAAGCAGATAATTTTGAAGAAAATTGAGTTCAAATCTTAGTTTCAAGTTTTCACAGAAGGCATTTCGGATCCACCGAGTTGATCATCTTGGTGATACTGAAGCACTTAACAGAAACAAGTCACACGGTTTCGGTCAGACCGATATGTGGCTCGGTGTCTCCGATATGCTAGGGTTTCACTGAAACTTTACTTTCGGTCTCACCGGTTAGCGTAACTCGGTGGCACCGAGACATACTAGTACAATGGCCTGGGCAAAATCGGTGACTCTAAATATCCCAAATCGGTCGGTCCAAGATGCATTCGATGGAAACATAAGCATGATTTTTTACTCGAAACTAATCTACGGAATTTGCAGTGTAAGGGGAGGTTTAAATCTGTGGCAAGAATAATGGCAATCCACCGGTGCATTGAATCAGAAATTAGAGCACGGAGGGGCTCGAATCTCACCCTAACTTAGTGGAGATCCTCTACGGTGGCAACGGCGGGGCCGATTCCCATTGACGGCGACGGAATCCAGCATTGAGGGCGCGCAGGAGACAAGGGCGACGATCCGAAGACTAGAGCGACGACGGCGATGGTGAAGTAGATTACCGTCGTCGCCCGTGCATTGAATCGGAAATTAGAGCATGGAGGGGGTCGAATCTCACCCTAACTTGGTGGCAATCCTCTACAGCGGCAATGGCGGGGCAGATTCCCGTTGGCGGCAATGGAATCCGGCGGCGAGGGCGCATAAGAGACAAGGGCGACGATCCGAAGACTAGGACGACGACAACAACGGGGTCGGGAACCAAGCGTTTGAAGAAATTTTCAATCATACATGTCACGGAGTATATATACCCGTGTGTTGTCGGTGGCTCCGAGTGGAACAACTCGGTGGCACCGATATATGTACCTGCTAGCAGTGTAGTACATCGGTGGTTCCAAAATGGTTCAACTCGGTGACACCGAGAAGGAAAGTAGATTAGTCTAAATGATTTCGGTTTGACCGACTTTGAGTGAATTGGTCCAACCGAAATGCATAAAGAAGGTTTTGGAGTTCGGTCCTTCTCAGATCGGTGACTCCGCGTGCACCTCACCCGGAGGGTCCGAAAATGACTTGTTCAATTTACGTGATCTAGCAAGAATAGAATTTGAGACAAGAAAGCATAGATAGCTAGAGGGGATGCTTAGGCATTCTTGTACATCCACTTGGCCAGAAAAACCAAGACAATCAAAACAACAAATGGATGTCCTCGAATGACGAAAACATGCATATCAACATGCTCACACAATAAGATGGCAAATAAACGATGTGTCAAACATGCACAACCAATTCTAGCATCTATCAAGCAGTGGGCGCTGACTAGGTCATCTATATGTGAGTATATCACTAGTACAGCGAGGTGCTATACAAATGGTTTTTAACCCCTTTCCGCGACAGCATTTGGAACCGTCGCCTAGTGAGTGTGGGCGATAGGGGGGTCCTTCCCACACGACACAAAAATCATCGGGGATATGCCCTCCTAGCACACACGCTCGACAAAATGAGGTCCTGTGCGACCGGCGAGCAACCAAATACGGTTATACGTACAGTAGTGCTCAAAAAAATACAATTATACAGGCAAAATCATTTCCGGTCGTAAGTACATCCCACACAGTTGGTCTCCGCTAAATGTTTTCATTCGTATATACATCCCACACAGTCGCTCCAAGGAAAACGTTTCTGTTCGCAAGTACATCACACACAATTTTCCCCATTAAGTCGTTTGTGATAGCGTTTCCATTGCACACGGTATTTAAAAAATTATCGTTTGCGTTATTGAATGCATCACACACGGTGCATAGAAGAAACTGTGTGGCAAACGCTGTCCATCACACACCGTTTTCATGTGGTAAACGTTTGCGCCAGGTGGCCTAACGCAAACGGTTTTCAAGAGGATGTCGTGTGTGATTGTTCATTAATCTAACACGGTTTATTCCTACAAACTGTGTGCGTTATTGAATGCATCACACACGGTGTTTTCTCAATAACCGTTTGCAATAGAAAAACCCAATTAGCAGGCTAATTATCCTATTATTAATAATCCATTTATTAATCTAATTGACATTTCATATTAAGCACACGATATATTTCATTTTCATAATTGAAATACATCAGAGTACAACATCATATAGCTTCAGCACTCAGCTACCCCATTACACAACTACACCAGCACCAAGTTTCACATGAAACATCTATAACCTCTCGAAATTAGCATCACAGACGGTACATAGACAGATGAATCTCATCTGGAAAACTGCTGAAGCGGAAGGCAAATATTGAGCCTTCATTGATGTTGAAGGTCTTTGCGACTTTAGGCCAGTGCCTGTGGATGATTGACCGCCCATCCTTCGTCCTCTTTAGGAACACTTCAATATTGAACCATGGGTGTTGTATGAATACCTTCCTCGCCTCCTGACCATACAGGTGGTTTGAGAGGTAATCATTAGTGAACTGCTTTGGAAAGGCCTGAAAACAGGGATGTGCATAAATATCTTCTCTATATTGGAAATGGGTCAAAGGAATAAAAAGGCAAGGTATAATAGTTAGTACCATCCTGTAGTGAACTGATGTCTTCTTCATTGTGCAGACAAAGACCTTGTTGTTTTTTGTCACTAATTTCTTTATCCTAACAATCTTTGTGAGTTTCTTAACTTGGCTAATATTCATGGACAACTCATTTCCCCATATGCAAATAGGGTCGAACAGTGGGTCAAAACCTCTCACAGCAGGACCTACATGTGCAAGACCAAATTGTTAAAAAAAACTAAATATTAGAATGGTTCCTGCAATTGCACAATAATGTGCTATTAGACAACGGACCATGCACGTGCTAACCTCGATTGTAAACCTCAGTGCTTCCCATTGTTTCTCTGCAACACATATAAGGTAGTTAGTCATCAGGTTAAGTAAGGGTTCGCATGCTATCAGTAAAATATGTTGATGAAAAATAAGCACATTGCACATTCATCAGACTAATTCAAGCCACATGGAAAACCCATTTATCCAAACCAAGCATGATTAAGAACTAGGAAATATAGCACTTGTATATGTTTCTCATGTATTAAGTGCAGCCAAATTCGATATATTCCTCACATGCACAACAATACAAAATTCTACCCACGACAATTGGACATCGCATTGCAGAATTGAACCAAGTAGTTAACTAAACACCACAACAAATGAACCAAACATTAACTGAGCACCACATTGCACAATATAACATACTCCTAATAGAAGATCTGGCAGTTAACCAAACCAAGCATGCTTAACAACTTGGAAATATAGCAATTGTATTTGTTTCTCATGTATTTATTACAGCCAAATTCAATTTATTCCTCACATGGTATACAATAACAGAATGCACCCACAACAATTGAACATCGCATTGCAGAATTGAACCAAACAGTTAACTAAACACCACAACAAATGAACCAAACGTTAACTGAGCACCACATTGCACAATATAACATACTCCTAATAGAAGATCAGACAGTTAACCAAACTAAGCATGCTTAACAACTTGGAAATATAGCAATTGTATTTGTTTCTCAGGTATTTAGTACAGCCAAATTTGATTTATTTCTCACATGGTATACAATAATAGAACGCACCCACAACAATTGAACATCGCATTGCAGAATTGAACCAAACAGTCAACCGTGTCGCGTCGTCGGCGCACGAGGCGTCGAAGGTGGCCTCGACGCGAGGTGCTTCTCCAAGATCTGGGAGTCGACACGAATGGCAGCCATCGCGACCTCATCCGCACGTGCGGCTGTGATTTGCTTCTCCGTTGCCAAATGCTCCTTGAGATCCTGGCTATACTGCGCACACCATGGCTTAGGGCGACGCTTATTTGGCGGAGGGGTCGGTGATTTGGGTGGAAGGTGTCGCGCCGGCGGTCGGGGCATGTGGGATGTGGAAGGAGGAGGAGGATGGGGGTCGGGTGTGGATTACCTGCCTGGATAGGCGAGGCCGAGCAGCGTGAAGGAGGGTCGCCGGCGGGGAGGCGGCCCTGCAAGGAAGGAGTGAAGGTTTCAACTTGGAAAGGAAGGCGAAAACAGGGGGAAGGTTGCTTTTGGTAAGGGGGAGGGGTGGGGAGGTAGATATTTCCACGGAAGCCAAAAATTTGGAATCGCTTTAGCGAAAAAACTAGCGCGCAAAGTGTCATCAGACACGGTCCCTTATTTAGAACTGTGTACGATATGTGAACATCACAAACGATTCAGGTAGCTTAACCCGTGTGTGATGAGTTTGAACATCAAAAATTTTGGTTCGAATTTCCCTGGTTACAGTGGTCATCCATGTCATTGCATAATTTGGGTACACAAAGGTGACTACAGCACACCCACACTTCTTAATCGAGCAAGTTCAGCAATTAAACAGAGCTAGCTGACCTAAACATTACTCTAACAAATGAAAGACCGACGCTCTTAATTAAACAAAACAAAGAGTACTAGTACGGCTGGTGCTCGTCGATCTCCGCCGCCGCCTCCATGTCCAGGTCGCGCCCGACGATCTTCTGGGGAAGGGGCTCCATGGCATCAATCGCACCATACTCGGCAAGCATCTTGCCATCTGCGTCCGCCATATCTTTGGAATAGGCCGCCATGAGCTGGGTGTGGGCAGCCGCGATCTGGGCTTTGGCCAGCTCTGTCGTGGCAAGGTATGCCGCGCAGGAACGGGCGGCTGCTCGAACGCTCTCGATGTTTGCCAACTCAGAGAAGCTTCGTTCGATTTGTGCGGTGACCGCCACAAGCTGGGCGTGGACGGCCTCGACATGGTCGTGGACGGCCTCCATCAGGGCTAAGGCCGCCACTGCGGAACAAATAGCTGTTGTGCCACTCTCGCCAGTTGCTATCCCCGAGGCAGATGCTGCTGCCGCCGCCTGAGAAGCAACAGCGGCCGTTTGGGCGACCTTGGCCGCCCGGACACAGATTGTGGTCGCCCTCACAAAGCTTGTTAGCACGCGCCTGGCGGTTGCGGCCGCGCTCTCGCCGGAGTTGGCCGCCAAAGTTACCCTCACGACGCGGGTCCACGTCCCCATCTTTCACCGGCGACGATTGAACAGTGAAATAATATTTGAGGAGCGTGCTAGTGTGCTTGACACTCCGACGGTGCTCCAAGATATTTTGTGATGCATCTCACACGGTTGGTGATAATAAACTGTGTGTGATCTACTTGATTTTTCGCCTTGATTTGAATTACATAATGGGGTCACAGCTGCAAAGGATGGTGTTTGAATTGCTAGAACTTTTATCTGCAGTGAACATGCAACTATAGGTGTGTCGTCAAAAAAATTGGAATTATTCATGGTTCGTTTGGACGTTTTATACATTAACTTGGTTTTGTAGGCATTTCAGGTGCATAACTCAAATTTGAACTACATGCACATGCTCCAATGCATATAAACGGGTTGAAAAATCAAATCTGTGTCCTTGGTTGCATGCTTAGGTCCCATGCAAGAAATGGGAATGAATGTCAAACACCCTGCCACCGTCACTCGGCCGCAAACATTGAGATACCTGGTTTTTAAATTCTAGTAAAACCAAAACTCGTCTAAAATTCATGAAACTTGGCACGCTATCATGGAGCGGCATCAACATGTCGTGGTAAAATTTTGTCCCATTTGGGGCAGGTTTGGCTATAAGCTTCTCGCAAACCAGAGCTTCTCACAACAAGCGTGACAGTTTCGGTAGGAAACGTGCCACCTTTGGGGACGAAACGATATCCGTTGGCTCTTATTGCTTTCAAAAAAATTCTTGTGTCAACATAGAACAACATGAGTGTTGTGTTTAATTTTGGAATTTTTCGGGGCTCGTTTTGACATTTTTACACATTAACTGGGTTTTCTAGGCATTTTATGTGCATAATTCAAATTTGAACTACATGCACATGCTCAAGTGCATATAAATTGGTTGAAATATCAAATCTGTGTCCTTGGTTGCATGCTTAGGTCCCATGCAAGAAATGGGAATGAATTTCAAACACCCTGCCACCGTCACTCGGCCGCAAACATTGAGATACTTGGTTTTTATATTCTAGTAAATTCAAAACTCGTCTGAAATTCATTAAACTTGGCATGCTATCATGGAGAGGCATCAACATACCATGGTAAACAAATTGTCCCATTTGGGGAAGGTTTGGGTATAAGCTTCTCACAAACCAGAGCTTCTCACAACAAGCCTGATGGTTTCGGTAGGGAACGTGCCACCTTTGGGGACGAAACGATATCCGTTGCCTCTTATTGCTTTCAAATTTTTTTCTAGTGTCAACATAGAACAACAAGAGTGGTGTGTTTAATTTTGGGATTTTTCGGGGTTCGTTTGGACATTTTTATACATTAACTGGGTTTTCTAGGCATTTTATGTGCATAATTCAAACTTGAACTACATGCACATGCTCCAGTGCATATAAATTGGTTGAAAAATCAAAATTTTGTCCTTGGTTGCATGCTTAGGTCCCATGCAAGAAATAGGAATTAATTTCAAACACCCTGCCACCGTCACTCGGCCACAAACATTGAGATACTTGGTTTTTAAATTCTAGTAAATCCAAAACTCGTCTGAAATTCATGAAACCTGGCATGCTATCATGGAGCGGTATCAACATGCCGTGGTAAAAAATTGTCCCATTTGGGGCAGGTTTGGGTATAAGCTTCTCACAAACCAGAGCTTCTCACAACAAGCGTGATGGTTTCGGTAGGGAATGTGCCACCTTTGGGGTCGAAACGATATCCGTTGCCTCTTATTGCTTTCAAAAAATTTCTAGTGTCAAGATAGAACAACAGGAGTGTTGTGTTTAATTTTGGATTTTTTTCGTGGTTCGTTTGGACATTTTTATACATTAACTGGATTTTCTAGGCGTTTTATGTGCATAATTCAAATTTGAACTACATGCACATGCTCCAGTCCATATAAATTGGTTGAATAATCAAATCTGTGTCCTTGGTTGCATGAAAGGTCCCATGCAAGAAATGGGAATGAATTTCAAACACCAGGGCACTATTGATTGCCGGCAAAATGTTGATATACTTTGTTTTTAAATTCTAGTAAATCCAAAACTCGTCTGAAATTTATGAAACTTGGCATGCTATAATGGAATGGCACACGACATGCCGTGGTATTTTTTGTGTCCATTTTGAGAGAAGGCGCACTCGAATAACAGCCAACAAAGGCATTTTGAAACAAATAGCTGCCACTGTAACATCTCAAACATTTTGTATAATTTTAATTGTGTGCGTTCTGTTAACCATTCACGTGACGCCACGCCTCACTCTTTTAATGGCTAGGAGGTGCCGTGCGGACAGGTGCTCTAGTGCTTGACTAAACAGGAGGTGTCCGAGCTGTACTCCAATGCGGAGGCTCACCGAGAAGCGTGCGAGTTGTACGCCGCGCAGGCTCACTGGGAAGCGAGCCCTTTGACTTCCATGGCCGCCCACCTTGCTCACATCCTCTCCATTAATGGCGCCCAAGCTGCAGTTTAATATGGTATTCAAATATAAAACACTCATCGCAAACGTTTTAGTTAGAACACCCGTATCCAAACCGACAACTTCCCCAGGAAGCCAAGAGAAAATGTGCTGAGCAGGATTTCTGTAGCTCTTGATCGCAAACCTTTTAGATAGAACACCCGTATGCAAAGTGAGAGCTATGGTCTTCCCCCTTAAGTCGAGGTAAAATTCGCAGCGCGGGATTTGTGCATCCCTTCAACGCAAACGGTTGTTTTGGATGACCCGTGTGCAACCACAAACAATTTGGTAAGATTTGCATCTATCATATTGTGTATGTTGCCATTTGTCAAACTGGAAAGATTGACATTTGTTGATTTATTACATTGCCATTTGTCAATCCTTGTAACACTGCGATTTGTCAAAATATGCAGCTAAAAATCACTAGAACTGTCTAATTTTTGCAACTAAAATTCGGTAATTAAGCATAGATTTCATTCATAGATTAAGCAGTCATTCTTAATTTATACAAACAGTTCAACTCGACAGCTGAACCGACCAAAATTTTCCCCAATTGTTGCCAACCACGTACTGAAATAGCTAGTTCAACTATATATACTAGCTAATTTTAAGTACGTTGTACAATTCCACCACATCAATAGTCAGATGGACTGAACAAAATAGCCCCTAAATACTACTACTATGGAGGGGCTTTGTGCTACTTCCGGCAGCCTCTCCTCTGCCGAGCATGCTCAGTAAGAGGCAGAGGAGGAGGAGGAGGAGCCTACCGACGAGCTGGACAAATGCAATACGGTGCCTGCCGCTGCTGCATGGTCAGCGACGCTCGCCAGCTCGAACGCCCACTTCCGCTCCAGACGATCCCTCTCGAAGCGGCCGGACCACTCGTAGATCTCCTAATTCCTCGCCTCTGCGTCGGCGTGTGTTGCGGCCACGGCTGCGGTAAGGCTCCTTGCATGCTCGACGAGGCGCTCCTCCTCCTTCTGCAGGAACACGATGTAGCACGCAAGGTCGCTGACGCACGTGCGGGCCTCCACCTCCACCTCCCTCCTTCGGGCGGCGGTGGCAGAGCGGGTGATAATCCCGGCGGTCGACGGTGGGCTGACGGCCACGACGGCCACCTCCCGCCTTCGGGTCGCGGTGGCGGAGCAGGTGATGGCCGGCAGTGGGGTGGCGGCCACGACGGCCACCTCCCGTCTTCGGGCCGCGGTGGCGGAGCGGGTGATGGCCGGCAGTGGGGTGGCGGCCACAACAGCCACCTCCCGCCTTCGGGCCATGGCGGCGGAGCGGGTAATGGCCCTGGCTTTCGACGGTTGTGTGGCGGCAACAGCCGCCGGCAACAGCTGCTGACGGGCACCGGTGGTGGAGCGTGTGGTGGGTGTTCCACGCACACCCAACAGGGACGCCACGCGCACTAAACTACACCGGGGACTGAGCCGCCGCCGCGATGTAGCCTCCCAGCTCGAGCTATCCTTTGATGATGGCGGAGTGGCTGAGCTACGACGACGGACCGGTGCCATTGGCGATTGTGGGAGAAGCATGCGAGATAAGCTACAGGGAGGGAGGGGACAATGCAACGCAGGACTTGTCGGTCGTGAGGGTTTATATAGCAGGCCGGTAAGCATTGGAATTTTGGGGGATTTCACCGAGTCAGGCGGGAAGCTTGTGTGGGAACCTGTGAGGTTGCGCGGGAATGGGCTCACCGACGATTCATTGGCACCACTTCGAGCCGCCGTTTGGCCAAAAGAACGCCCCCGCACGCTGCGCAAGCTTGCGCTGTTAACCGTCTGCGGCAGCGGGGTGACAAGACGTGCGAGAGGAGGATGAAAGGACACGTACACATACGATTAATACAAAAAATATGTTTGTGATTTAATTACCTACAATACCCCCGTCCTGGTTTATAAGTAGGATTTAACTAATAAAATACGAATGCAGGTCGCCAAAGATTATGTCGTTGGATCCGTATTTGAACATAGTTTCCAGTTATACAATTTTTGTAACATGTATTAACACTTTTTTGGTTAAATTTAAGGTTATATACCAACAAGCGTTTGCCCGCAACACACACGGCTTATTCCATCACAAACAGCTCGGATGGATCAACTGTATGCCACGTATCACACACGCAACTCTAATCTGATTCGTGCTTGATGTCTCCGACATCGCTCGCATAGTTCGTCTTATTAGTCACATATCACTGTGCCGGCCTCTGCTCGCGTCCCTCAGCAAGCTCTGCTCGCCGTTAGGCGCCACAGTGCGTTGTGCTTGCCGTTAGGCACCACGGCGCCCTCTGCTCGCGTCCGTCGGCGTGCTCGGCTTATGGACAGCTTTTCCTTGCGTGTTCAACTGCTATATGCATATATATATATATGGTTGCTCGTCGTTGAGGCGACCGCGGAGCACTCTGCTCGCGTCCCTCCGTGCGCGCTCTGCCAGCAGTTGGGCGTGTGCACGATCACGTCGGGGGCCCCATATGCATGCAGTTGCGCCGCGCGCATTGCCACGCGATGCAGTTACGTGCGGCACGATGGAGTTACGCTCTGCAAATTAGAACTACCATCAGGGCCTGCCGATATTCCTGGCCGTCCGGCTTCCCCTTTAATTCCCGCAGCCATTATAACCTTAGTCTCTTCAACCTTTCGATCGCGCCCTACAACACAACAAGCACACCCACGATGACACATAGAGAGCGGATGTCTAGAGGCGATCCAATGGTGTTCGGCGAGCATAGAGTGGAGACCCACGCGAGGGAGACGGGTCTCTCGGTGGTGTACACCATCGACCCGGCTGTGGTGGACGACTACATCAACAGCGTTGACCAGTTGCTTGCTCGAGACAAGTACAAGGTGGTCGGCATCGACCTCCAGTACACCGCCGGTCGTCCCGGCATAGATCAGAAGGTTGCCTCGCCCAGTTTTGCATGCGCCATCATGTCCTCATCTACCACTACTGCATGGCCACAGAGCCTTGCGACCATTTCAACAGGTTTGTCAATGGCACCGACTACAAGTTCGCCACGGTTGAAACCACCAACAATGTAAAAGCGCTCACGGTTACGGGCTTGGCCTGCAAGAACCTTGTCGAAATCTGTGAGCACTACACGGTCTGGGGCAGCACGAAGAAGGACTCCCTGGTTGAACTTGCCTCGGCCATCATCGACCCCTACCATGAAAATATGAAGCAGGATGCCCAAAGAACAAGTCCCGTATCCTGGCACAGGGCCTGGATGTGGCAACTGGATGAACCTCACCTTAGGTTCGCGTCCAAGAGCATGTACACATGCTATGAGATGCACAGGCGGATCGTTGACATGAGGAAGTGCCTCGTTACCCAAATCAACGAGCCCGGATCGAGCCACAAGCAGAGCAAGCGTCACAAGAAGTAGATGATGATCAGATGATCGTTTATGAGAGTTAATCATGCATGTAATATATAGTTTACTTTATTGGTGTGTGGAAATGTCATGTGTGTAGTAGCCACCTATGTAATTATGCATGCAATAGTTTACTTTGGTGTGTACAAATGTCATGGTTGTAGTAGCCACCTATGTAAGTGGATGTTTAATTTGGTTATGCAACCATGTCCTTATAAGTGTGTGTGTGTGTGTGTGTGTGTATGTTGTTTTGTATGCAATCCCATCGCACAACACACACGGGTTATTAGCAACAATCGTCTGTGTTATCATTGGTCTTCGCACACATTTCTGATTACACACATGTTTGCCGCGTATCACACACATCTTGTTATATTGGACCGTTTCTGTTCTCTTGGCTCAAAGCAAATAGTTCATCCGAGTGAACCACATGCCGTATATCGCACACACCTTGATCTGGCCGACCGTTTGTTTTGTGTTGCCTAATCACAAACAATTCATCCGAGTGAACCGTATGATGTATATCACACACACCTTCATCTGGTTGCTCGTTTCTTTTGTTCCCCCTCATCGCAAATAGTTAATTGAACTGAACAGTATGCCCTGCATCGCACACGCAACTAAAATTGAACCGTGTTTGATGCATCCTCCATCGCAAATGTTTTGCAACTTTTTTATGGTTTTTTTACATCCCCGTTTGCTATTAATGCATCGCACACTGATACGTCTCCAATGTATCTATAATTTTTTATTGTTCCATGCTATTATATTATTTGTTTTGGATGTTTATGGGCTTTATTGAACACTTTTATATCACTTTTGGGACTAACCTATTAACCCAGAGCCCAGTGCCAGTTCCTGTTTTTTCCCTTGTTTCAATGTTTCGAAGAAAAGGAATATCAAACGGAGTCGAAATGGAATGAAACCTTCTGGAGAAGTTATTTTTGGAAGGAAAGCTACCCGGGAGACTTGGAGTCCACGTCAAGAAAGCAACGAGGGAGGCACGAGGCAGGGGGCGCGCCCACCCCCCCTAGGCGCGCCCTCCACCCTCGTGGGCCCCTCGTGGCTCCCCTGACGTACTTCTTCCTCCTATATATATCCATATACCCTAAAACGATCGGGGAACAGAATAGATCGGGAGTTCCGCCGCCGCAAGCCTTTGTAGCCACCAAAAACCAATCGGGACCCTGTTCCGGCACCCTGCCGGAGGGGGGATCCCTCACCGGTGGCCATCTTCATCATCCCGGCGCTCTCGATGACAAGGAGGGAGTAGTTCACCCTCGGGGCTAAGGGTATGTACCAGTAGCTATGTGTTTGATCTCTCTCTCTCTCGTGTTCTTGATTTGGCACGATCTTGATGTATCGCAAGCTTTGCTATTATAGTTGGATCTTATGTTTCTTCTCCCCCTCTACTCTCTTGTAATGGATTGAGTTTTCCCTTTGAAGTTATCTTATCGGATTGAGTCTTTAATGATTTGAGAACACTTGATGTATGTCTTGCCGTGCGTATCTGTGGTGACAATGGGATATCACGTGAGTTCACTTGATGTATGTTTTGGTGATCAACTTGCGGGTTCCGCCCATGAACCTATGCATAGGGGTTGGCACACGTTTTCGTCTTGATTCTCCGGTAGAAACTTTGGGGCACTCTTTGAGGTTCTATGTGTTGGTTGAATAGATGAATCTGAGATTGTGTGATGCATATCGTATAATCATACCCACGGATACTTGAGGTGACATTGGAGTATCTAGGTGACATTAGGGTTTTGGTTGATTTGTGTCTTAAGGTGTTATTCTAGTACGAACTCTAGGGCTGTTTGTGACACTTATAGGAATAGCCCAATGGATTGATTGGAAAGAATAACTTTGAGGTGGTTTCGTACCCTACCATAATCTCTTTGTTTGTTCTCCGCTATTAGTGACTTTGGAGTGACTCTTTGTTGCATGTTGAGGGATAGTTATATGATCCAACTATGTTATTATTGTTGAGAGAACTTGCACTAGTGAAAGTATGAACCCTAGGCCTTGTTTCCTAGCATTGCAATACCGTTTACGCTCACTTTTATCATTAGTTACCTTGCTGTTTTTATATTTTCAGATTACAAAAACCTATATCTACCATCCATATTGCACTTGTATCACCATCTCTTCGCCGAACTAGTGCACCTATACAATTTACCATTGTATTGGGTGTGTTGGGGACACAAGAGACTCTTTGTTATTTGGTTGCAGGGTTGCTTGAGAGAGACCATCTTCATCCTACGCTTCCCACGGATTGATAAACCTTGGGTCATCCACTTGAGGGAAATTTGCTACTGTCCTACAAACCTCTGCACTTGGAGGCCCAACAACGTCTACAAGGAGAAGGTTGCGTAGTAGACATCAAGCAGTTTCTGGCGCCGTTGCCGGGGAGGTGAGTGCTTGAAGGTATATCTTTAGATCTTGCAATCGAATCTTTTAGTTTCTTGTTTTATCACTAGTTTAGTCTATAAAAGAAAACTACAAAAAAATGGAATTAAGGTTGCCTCATATGCTTCATCTTTTTAATATCTTTCGTGAAAATGATGGGAAGGAAAATTGTTCTCAAGTGTTAGAAGAAGAATGTATTAGAATGTTTGGCACTAAATATTTTAATTATGAGGATGATTGCAATGTTGTTAGTATGAATTCTTTGAATACCCATGATGCTAATGATATGCAAAGCCACGGGCTTGGGGAAGCTATGTTTGATGAAGATGATATTTTTTGTCCCCCAAGCTTTGATGAGCAAATTTACTATGATGAAAGCATGCCTCCTATCTATGATGATTATTGTGATGACACGTATGCCTTAAAGAATAATGATAACCATGAAACTTGTCATCTTGATCTTAATTTTCAATCACATGATAGTTATTTTGTTGAGTTGGTTCCCACTATTGTTGATGAGAATAAATTTGCTTATGTGGAGAGTAGTAAATTTTCTATGCTAGTAGATCATGAAAAGAATGCTTTATGTGCTGGTTATATTGTTTAATTCATTCATGATGCTACTGAAAATTATTATGAGGGAGGAATGTATGCTTGTAGGAATTGCAATAATATCAAGTTTCCTCTCTATGTGCTTAAACTTTTGAAGTTATGCTTGTTTTGCCTTCCTATGCTAGTTGATTATTGTTCCCATAAATTGTTTGATCACAAAATCCCTATGCATAGGAAGTGGGTTAGACTTAAATGTGCTAGTCATATTCTTCATGATGCTCTCTTTATGTTTCAATTCTTATCTTTTATGCGAGCATCATTGCAATCATCATGCCTAGCTAGGGGCGTTAAACGTTAGCGCTTGTTGGGAGGCAACCCAATTTTATTTTAGTTTCTTGCTTTTTGGTTCTGTTTAGTAATACATAATCCATATAGCTTCTGTTTAGATGTGGTTTTATGTTTTAATTAGTGTTTGTGCCAAGTAGACCCTTTGGGAAGACATGGGTGAAGTCTTTATGATCATGCTGTAAAAAACAGAAACTTTAGCGCTCACCAGATATGCTTCAACTTTTTACTGGAGACTGCTATTTAGTTGATTTATTTTTCAGATGATTACTAGACAAATTACTCAGGTCCACCAATTTATTTTAGAATTTTTGGAGTTCCAGAAGTATACGTTTGATACAGATTACTACAGACTGTTCTGTTTTAACAGATTCTGTTTTCATGGTGTTGCTTGCTTATTTTGATGAATCTATGGCTAGTAAAATAGTTTATAAACCATAGAGAAGTTGGAATACAGTAGGTTTAACACCAATACAAATAAATAATGAGTTCATTACAGTACCTTGAAGTGGTGTTTTGTTTTCTTTCGCTAACGGAGCTCACGAGTTTTCTATTAAGTTTTGTGTTGTGAAGTTTTCAAGTTTTGGGTAAAGATTCGATGGACTATGGAATAAGGAGTGGCAAGAGCCTAATCTTGGGGATGCCCAAGGCACCCCAAGGTAATATTCAAGGATAACCAAGAGCCTAAGCTTGGGGATGCCCCGGAAGGCATCCCCTCTTTCGTCTTCGTTCATCGGTAACTTTACTTGGAGCTATATTTTTTATTCACCACATGATATGTGTTTTGCTTGGAGCGTCATGTCATTTTATTTTGTTTTGCTTGCTGTTTGAATAAAGTATCAAGATCTGAAATTCTTAAAATGGGAGAGTCTTCACATAGTTGCATAATTATTCGACTACTCATTGATCTTCACTTGTATCTTTCGGAGTAGTTTGTTGTTTGCTCTAGTGCTTCACTTATATCTTTTAGAGCATGGTGGTAGTTTTATTTTGAAGAAATATATGATCTCTCATGCTTCACTTAGATTATTTTGAGAGTCTTTAGAACAGCATGGTAGTTTGCTTTGGTTATGAAACTAGTCCTAATATGATGGGCATCCAAGATGGGTATAATAAAAACTTTCATATAAACTGCATTGAATACTATGAGAAGTTTGATTCCTTATGATTGTTTTGAGATATGAAGATGGTGATATTAGAGTCATGCTAGTTGAGTAGTTGTGAATTTGAGAGATACTTGTGTTTAAGTTTGTGATTCCCGTAGCATGCACGTATGGTGAACCGTTATGTGATGAAGTTGGAGCATGATTTATTTATTCATTGTCTTCCTTATGAGTGGCGGTCGGGGACGAGCGATGGTCTTTTCCTACCAATCTATCCCCCTAGGAGCATGCGTGTAGTAGTTTGTTTCGATAACTAATAGATTTTTGCAATAAGTATGTGAGTTCTTTATGACTAATGTTGAGTCCATGGATTATACACACTCTCATCCTTCCACCATTGCTAGCCTCTCTAATACCGCGCACCTTTCGCCGGTATCATACACCCACCATATACCTTCCTCAAAACAGCCACCATACCTACCTATTATGGCATTTCCATAGCCATTCTGAGATATATTGCCATGCAACTTTCCACCGTTCCGTTTATTATGACACGCTCCATCATTGTCATATTGCTTTGCATGATCATGTAGTTGACATTGTATTTGTGGCAAAGCCACCGTTCATAATTCTTTCATACATGTCACTCATGAGTCATTGCACATCCCGGTACACCGCCGGAGGCATTCATATAGAGTCATATCTTGTTCTAAGTATTGAGAAGTAATTCTTGAGTTGTAAGTAAATAGAAGTGTGATGATCATCATTATTAGAGCATTGTCCCAGTGAGGAAAGGATGATGGAGACTATGATTCCCCCACAAGTCGGGATGAGACTCCGGACAAAAAAAGAAAAAAAGGGGCCATAAAAAAGAGAAAAGGCCCAAAAAAATATAAATAAATAAAAATGCGAGAAAAAGAGAGAAGGGGCAATGCTACTATCCTTTTACCACACTTGTGCTTCAAAGTACCACCATGATCTTCATGATAGAGAGTCTGCTATGTTGTCACTTTCATATACTAGTGGGAATCTTTCATTATAGAACTTGGCTTGTATATTCCAATGATGGGCTTCCTCAAAATGCCCTAGGTCTTCGTGAGCAAGCGAGTTGGATGCACACCCACTTAGTTTCTTTTATTGAGCTTTCATACACTTATAGCTCTAGTGCATCCGTTGCATGGCAATCCCTACTCACTCACATTGATATCTATTGATGGGCATCTCCATAGCCCGTTGATACGCCTAGTTGATGTGAGACTATCTTCTCCTTTTTGTCTTCTCCACAACCACCATTCTATTCCACCTATAGTGCTATGTCCGTGGCTCACGCTCATGTATTGCGTGCAGATTGAAAAAGTTTGAGAACATCAAAAGTATGAAACAATTGCTTGGCTTGTCATCGGGGTTGTGCATGATTTAAATACTTTGTGTGGTGAAGGTAGAGCATAGCCAGACTATATGATTTTGTAGGGATAGCTTGCTTTGGCCATGTTATTTTGAGAAGACATGATTACTTTGTTAGTATGCTTGAAGTATTATTATTTTTATGTCAATATTAAACTTTTGTTTTGAATCTTATGGATCTGAATATTCTTGCCACAATAAAGAAGATTACATTGATAAATATGTTAGGTAGCATTCCACATCAAATATTCTGTTTTTATCATTTACCTACTCGAGGACGAGCAGGAATTAAGCTTGGGGATGCTGATACGTCTCCAACATATCTATAATTTTTTATTGTTCCATGCTATTATATTATTTATTTTGGATGTTTATGGGCTTTATTAAACACTTTTATATCACTTTTGGGACTAACCTATTAACCCAGAGCCCAGTGCCAGTTCCTGTTTTTTTCCCTTGTTTCAGTGTTTCGAAGAAAAGGAATATCAAACGGAGTCGAAACGGAATGAAACCTTCTAGAGAAGTTATTTTTGGAAGGAAAGCAACCTGGGAGACTTGGAGTCCACGTCAAGAAAGCAACGAGGGAGGCACGAGGCAGCACTACAAAAAAATACACTTCCGTGATGATACGTGTTTGTCACAGTAGGTCGCGTTTTTTGTCATGCATGTACATCCATGACAAATTTATGACAGAATCAAAATAGTCATACCTGTGCTATCGTAGAAGTGTTCCATGACATTACCAAAATTATCATCACGGAAGTGTCCACTTCCATGACGATAAATCGCGCGTCACCGAAGTGCTTTCGTCAAGGGTGACCGACACGTGGCATCCACCGTAACGGAACGCCGTTAAGCTATTGGGTCGGGTTTTAGATCCGATAACCCGTTAACAGCCCTGACCAATGGGGATTTTCCACGTGTAAAATCATCATTGGTTGGAGGAAACACGTGTCGGCTCATCGTTGGGACAGATGTCATCCACTCATTGGACAGAAGGCGCCTATGATACGTCGACACGTGGCACGGCCCAACAGAGGCCCATTCCTGTGAAAAGGCGGGCCCGTTTGACTTGGTCAAAAGGTGGCGGGCCGGCCCATGGAAAGCCTGTTAACGGCCTGTTAGCATATAGCCCATTTACAGCCCGCTAACCCAAGGCCCGTTATGCCCTATCCGAATTAGGCCCAGTAGCGTCATCTGGGCCCAATATGATTCCAGTCCGTTTTCACTTCTGGCCCATGTATGGCCCATGACGTCTTTCGGCCCATATGAGGCCCTATGTAACTCTTGGCCTATTAACGGCCCGTGGTGAAACTGGCCTGTAATGAACAGTGTATCACTTTACACCCATTAACGGCCCGTGGTGAAGCTAGCCCGTAATGAACAGTGTATCACTTTATAACCATTAACGGCCCATTATTCCGTTGGGCCGTTTCCAGCCCATGTTATCTTTTGGCCTTCTCAGAGCCCATTTATTCTTGGGCTCATTTCCAGCATTCATTTACTTATGTCCCGTTACTGTCATTTTCTGCTTGTGGGCCAAATTCAGCCCGTGGTTACAGTCGGCCCGTTTGTGGTCTGTTAATACGTTGGGCCATTTTCATAGCGTCATCAAATACGGCCTATTAATGATGGCCCGTTATGGTCGGCCCATGAACGGACGATTTCAACTCTAGCCCATTTACGGCCATAATGCGGCCTGTTATTGGCCCATGTTTGGCCAATCGATCATACGGCCCGTATAAGGCCCATTGATGATACGGCCCGTAGAAGGCCCATTGTTTCTACGGCCCATAGAAGGCCTACTGTTTCTACGGCCCGTAGAAGGCCCACTGTTTCTACGGCCCGTAGGAGGCCCAGTGTCACTACAGTAAATATTAGCCCATGGTTATTGTGGCCTAGTTTTGAAAAATAGGTTATTGCAGCCACTAGCAAACCGCGGAAAAAGAACTGCACTAACTACAAGCAAACAAATAAACATGACAACAAGGAAATAAATAAGCAAGCAACTTATGCTAGGCTATCACGGCTATTACACATATTACATCCACTGGGCATCAAAGTTCGCCACCAGTGCAAATATAGGGAACAAAGCAGCATATAAACGCCGCAGCAAAACAAGTCCAGAACTGAAACCACTTCAGAAGAGTTCAAGAAACAATATCCTTGGTACCCATAATGCTGGCAAGATGCTTAGCAAGCTTATTAACTTTCTCTTGTTTGGCACTTAAATCCTCCAGCGCTTGCTGTTGCACAAGAAAGTATGGATCTGAATTTTGCAGGGACTTCCTCAGTCCTTCGGCTTCTTGTCGCAACACAACTGACTGATGCCTTTCAGCTTGTAGCTGAGACTGAAGAAGCCGAAGTGATTGAGGCAGCGAGTTCGAAGAGCTTGTGCCAGCGGTACTGGCCAGTAACTCAAACACTACATCAACGCAGGACTGTGGGGTTTTCTCACTGTCTACAAGATCGTTTTTATCACCTTTCTTGGAGACCAACAAGGTTGTCTCACTATCTTGAACCTTATCTACATTACTTTCTCTACCATTGCATAGTGGGGTGCTCTTCTCCAATATTCTGTTTGCATACTACAAGAGAAACAAGCAGACACATCACAGGTTTAGCTTGTAGTATACGAAACTCATTTTGGTAAACTGGTTTAGTAGTAAGGTGGACAGGATAACATCATGAAACAAACATATATCTATGTACTATGGTCACTGTATTGTCCATATCATTCTAGTTTATGTTCCCTAATCAAGATAGAGACACAGTTCAACTCATATATTTTTAAGACACAACAGCATAGACAGAATATAAGTGTGAGAAACTACACAGCATTGGCAGCACTTGTAATGTGCATCACATGAGAACATAACTGTTTATACAACTTAAACTGAAATCAACATAGAGCAACAAGTTAGAACAGCAATCCAGTTAAAGAAATAGGTTTAAAACATACCTGTTGTACCATTGGAGTTTCAATTGGATCCTTCAAATTCGAAAGTAGTTGGTATGAGTAAATACAGTGATGCAACAGCAAAGGAGTATGGACCATAGCTACGGAATCTGACCTGAGAACAGTTGCTCTTCTGCTTTAAACGTGGAGTTTGGGTTAGCTATGGTGGTCTTCGTGCTTTGGGCACTGCAGTAGGTTTACAAACTGCTCGTGTGGGGGTACTCTGTGGTGGACATGGTGCTTTGTCAACTATAAGTGGGTTACTATCCGCTGGGGTTGCGGTTAGATGGGTTGTAGCTGGTTCTCTGCCCAACGGTGTAAGTGCAATCTGGAAGAGTCTCGATTATGTGTGGTGGGGCTAGTTTGTGGGCCAGTACAACCATGGTTCTATCTGCATCGACGGGTAGCACTGTCTTTTGTGAAGAACGGGTTTTTGCTCCCTTAGATACTGCCATCACCCCCTCCAATTCAAATGGCTGATAAACAAGAAAAGAAATTGAACGTACAGACATTGTATGATAGACAGATGTGGTAATTCACATATATGTTGTCTAACCAAATAGGACAGCATGACACAATTTCACATATATGATGCCTAACTAAACAGGATAGCATGACACAGTTTCAGATATATGATGGATAACTTAACAGGATATAATGGCATAATTCAACATATGATGAGTACCTAAACAGGATGACATGACAAAACTATATGATGTCTTTCTAAAATAGGTTGGGATGAAATAATTCACATACATGTTGTCTAAGTATACAGGATGGCATGATATAATTGACATAATTGATTCATATACTAAGCAGCTGGAACTCGCATGTATGATCTCTAAACTAACCAGATAGAATTCAATATTGTGCATATGATGTCTAAACTAAGCAATGCAAGACACCATATGCATCATATGAGAAATACAAACATTGCAACTTAGAGCATACACCTCAGGTGGGATATAGGACTGGTCATCTGTCTCTGAATCCTCCTCTGAGGAGCTCCCTGTAACCATCGAGATATATGCTTCAACAGGTACCATTGCCTGCTCTGAAGACCTTGTTTTCACTCCAGATTTTTCCATAACCGGCTCAAATGGCTGATACACATGAAGAGTAGTTCAATATACAGAGATTGTTGACAAATGGAATACGTAATGAAAAAAAAGATGGCATGAGATAATTCACATATATGATGCCTGACTCCATGGCGGTGCATAATTCACATATATGATAACTGGCTGAAAAACATGGCATTGCATAATTCACATATCTGATATAGAAAGCAAACATGAGGCATTCACACAAAGCATGTCTAATCTAAGCAGATGGAATGGCAATGCAAGACACCATATGCATGATATGAGCAATATAACCCAGCCAAGTTAGAGCATGCACCTCGGGGGTGAATACGACTGGTCATCTCTCTCTGAATCCTCCTCTGAGGAGCTATCTGTAACCAGCAAGAAATCTGCATCGACAGGTAGCACTGACTGCTCAAAAGACCTTGTTTTCACTCCAGATTTTCCCATGACCGACTCAAATGGCTGATGCACAAGAAGAGTAGATGAATGTATAAACATTGTTGACAAATGGAATACATTATGGAAAAAAATATGGCACAATACAAATCACATATACGATGACTGGCTAAACAGGATGGCATTGCATGATTCACGTATATGATGCCTGGCTAAAGAAGATGGCATTGCATAATTCCCATATACTCCCTCCGTTCCTAAATATTTGTATTTTTAGAGATTTCAAATGGACTACCACATATGGATGTATATAGACATATTTTAGAGTGTAGATTCACTCATTTTGTTCCGTATGTAGTCACTTGTTGAAATCTCTAAGAAGACAAATATTTAGGAATGGTGGGAGTATGATATAGAAACCAAACAGGTGGCATTCACACAAAGCAAATCTAAACTAAGCTGATGACATATAAGATGTATAATGTAAGCAATGCAAGGCGCCATATGCATGATATGACCAACATCAGCATGCCAGGTTAGAGCAAACACCTCAGGTGGTAAACAGGCATGGTCGGCTCCTTCTAAATCTCCATCTGAATAGTTATCTTCCTCTGGAATACAATCTGGAAATGTAGGAGGGGGGGCACTTCGCCCACCATGGAGCGGCGTCTGCATGACATTATATTCGCACGCAACAGTCTTCTCTTTTTCTCTACATGTTCAATATGATTGTGTACAATATCTGACATGCATAATAAAAAAATAGTTAGATTTTGTAAGGCCTAAGGGGTGCATGCAAAAATCAAGACTGATGGTAGCAAACGAGTGGATGGATCCAAAACTAATGATAGCAGGTAGATTATAGCTTCAGTTTAAAAAGATAGACAATGGATCATCTATTGTTTGTTGCCCACCCAACATGAACCACATAGAAGACCCCAGATGAACCAGATAGTAGACAAATACTATTCGTTGCTGGCTCGATATGAGACCCATGGGCAATTCAAAACTCAAGATTGAACGATAAAGTAGTAGGTAATAATAACCGATGTATAACGTAAGCAAACACGAAAGACTGCGACCTCTCTTCCGGAACTGTGTAGTCCTCAGGTTCATCTGCTCAGTCGATGATGGTAATGCAGTTGGCGTGGCTGCCGGCAACGGGGAAGATGATCTGAGGCGGCAAAAGGAAGTCTGCAGGGGGGATCTCTGCTGCAGTGAACACTTCTGTCGATGGTGCACCTCAGGTGGGGTGGATGACAGCACGGCAGGAGCAGGACATAACACACAGAGTTTTCTTTCACGCCTATCTAAAAATGAAGTAAATCTGTAAGGGCTCCTTAGAATTGGAGGATTCTATAAACGCAGGGACAGGAAAAACACAGGAATAGGATAGGAATGCACGTGCAAAACAGAGCATTTGGAAACATAGGATTTCAGTCAACCTGGGTGTTTGGCTCACATGAATTGGAAGAACTGAGGAATGGAGAAACAAAGTGATGCGACGAGTGTACAACCTCTTTGGCATAGCCTTGTGGACCTCAGCATCATTGGGTTGGACGTGGAGGATGGTGATGATGCTGGTGTGACTGTCGGAGGCGGGGAAGAAGATCCGAGGCCTCTGGAAACGGCGCCGAGGGTACTGCTCCGCTGTGATGGACGGTTCCGTCGTTGGAGCAGCTCCGCTAAGGTGTACGGCGACGAGGCTGAAGCATGACAAGACAGACAACGTTCATCTCAAGTGGGACCCTAATATCATCTGCAATAAATGATGTAGAATACATCACCAAAAAGTGCTAGATGTAAAATGCATCAGCCGCGCCACGGCCGCTCCGACAGATGCTGTAAGTACTGTTCACTCTGAACTTAACTGAAGAAAATGAACTTCACAGTCGAAACTGAATTGTACTGTCGAAACTGATTGAACTAGTAACAGAGCATTGCAATAGATGTTTAGGGCGTTCGAGCACTAGTAGCAGAGAAGCAGTGATCTAAATCAGCAGACGCTCGAGCAGGGAACGCACTAGCAGAGAGCAAGTCGTGCAGTAGCACCGCGAGCGAGTGCTAAAGCAGCAACTCCTGTAGCTGCCGGAGGTCGTGCAGCAGCAGCAGCGCAAGCGAGAGCAAGAGCAGAGCAGCAGCACGAACGAAAGCAGGAGCAGTGCAGCAGCGCGACCGACAGCAAGAACAGAGCCGCAGCGCGAGCGAGAGCCGGAGCAGCTGCAGCTAGTGCCGTTGTGGAAGTCGCCGCCGAGGAAGCAACGACATGGGGGAGAGACGCCGTGGATGATGTGGCCGGCGACGGCGCCGTCGATGGAGACACACCATGTCTGCTCGGTATCGAGCACCGGCAGCCCCGTGAGATCGAATAAAAGATAAAATGCAGCGGTGAGTGCAGAACCTCCTTGGTGGCACCGAGTTGGCCTCGGCTTCATCGGAGGAATTGGTGAGGGTGTTGCGGTTCCGGTGGGGCAGGTCAAGACGGCGCTGTGGGGATTGAGGTGGCACGATAGACGAGGCGAACGTCGGGGCAGCTCCTTGGAGGTGGAGGACGGGGCGGTTGATCCGGCGGGACGACGAGATCGACAACAGATCCTCATCCGATGCGGTGGATGAGGGACGGCGAGCTGTTGTGGTGGACGACGTAGTCGGGGAAGAGTCTCCGGCTGGGCGGCGGTCGGGAGGCCGACGGAGGAGCGTGGGGTTTCGCGGGTTTTGGCGGCCTCGTTGTACGAATGGGGAGCGAAGGGGGAGGGGGGAGCCAAGCTTAGGGACGCGCTTGTCCGAAATGTAGGGTAAGTTACCAGCATACCCCCACCGGTTTTGACACCGTGACGTGGAGCTTCATTTCCGGCTGAGGGGTAGAAGGGGGAATTCGCGTGTCTGGGCTGCGGGAGCGATTTCGGATGAGGAGGGAGTTCTCGCGCGCGTCCAAATTTCGGGATAACAAGGCGCGGCGCGGGTTGAAGAAGCGGGAGTTTCAAAGCAGGTGAGACAAAAGATACTCGAGCTTGAAAATTTCAGGATAACAAGGTGCGGCTTCCTTGTTCGGCAGAACAAACTTAACGTGTAAAAAAACAATTCATACAAGACACAAGAGAGTCATGTCCCCTTTTACTATATTGCTATAGATGCCATTGAAAAAACTACAAGAAAAATGTAAAAAAAAATTGGGAGAACAAGATTACCCTGCACAGTACCAAATCGATTCGCATTTCCCTCAACAACAACAAAAAGCAAATCAATTCCCACCAAAGAAAGAGTAATGTCCCTTTTTATATGATTACAGATGCCACGATGTCAAATTTCAATTTTTTAATCCACGTTATGTTGAATTAAAATATATCGTTAGGTGACCTTGCGGTTTATAATTGATGTAGTCGTACATTTTGATCTTCCATCATATATGAACATTTTACTCCACCATGTGAACATATATATTGTCGTCTACCATATGGACTAAATTTGAATCAATTTTCCTTATTTG
The DNA here is from genome assembly GCF_002575655.3 of Aegilops tauschii subsp. strangulata. NCBI lineage: Eukaryota > Viridiplantae > Streptophyta > Magnoliopsida > Poales > Poaceae > Aegilops > Aegilops tauschii. The sequence continues at coordinate 285,020,123 of NC_053037.3, forward strand.
AATACGATTGTTGTCAAGTTATACAATAATTTAAATATTATCTTGATAACAAAAAACATACATATAGCAGTAATCATATTTCACTATGAACTACATGTACCATACGCTCTCCAATTCAAATATTTGTATCCATTTTATGTTGAATTCAAATCATAGTACATTATTGGTCTAGGTAGCGAGATGTTTGGGATAATCTAAACCCTGTTTTCATACGTATAATTTTTGGCTGAATTGGGACAAGTTTTGGTATAAGCCTCTTGCAAAACCGGAGATTCTCTCAACAAGCCTCGTGGTTTCGAGAGGGAACGTGTCACCTTTGTGTGTGAAACGATATACGCTGCCTCCCCCTGGTTTTATTTACAGAGGCAACATAGAACTATATGAGTGCCCTGATAAATTTTGGAATTATTTCAGGTTCATTTGGCCTTTTATACATTAATTGAGTTTCTGGACTTTTAATGTGCATAATCCAAATATGAATTGCATGCACATGCTCCGGTGCACCAAAGTGGGTTGAAAAATCACATGTGTGTCCTTGGTTGAATTTCTAGGTCCCATGGAAGAAATGAGAATGAAATTCAAACATCTGGGCGTCATGACTCGACCGAGAACATCGAGAAACATTGATTTTAAATTCATGTAAATCCAAAACTCGCCTGGAAATCATGAAACTTGGCATGGTGTCATGTCATGGCACTAACATGTTGTGGTAAAAAATTGGGCCGATTTGGAAGCTCGTGGTTCTAAGAGGGAACGTGCCACCTTTGAGTGTGAAACGATATACGCTACCCCTCCCTTGAGTTTCTTAACAAAGGCAACATAGAACTACATTAGTGCCCTGTTAAATTTTGGAATTATTCCGGGTTCCTTTGTCGTTTTTTATACATTAATTGAGTTTCTGGTCATTTAATGTGCATAAGTCAAATTTGAACTACAAGCACATGCTCTCGTGCACCAAAGTTGGTTCAAAATTCACATTTGTGTCCTCGGGTGAATTTCTAGGTCCCATGCAAGAAATGAGAATAAAATTAAAACATCTGCGCATCGTGGCTCAGCCGAGAACATTTAGAAACTTGGTTTTAAAATTCTTGTAAATCCAAAACACGTCTGAAAATCATGAAACTTGGCATGGATGTCATGTCATGGTACTACCATGTTGTGGTAAAAAAATTGGCCGAATAGGAACAGATTTTGGTATAAGCTTCTTGCGAACCGAAGCTTCTCTCAAGAAGGCTCGTGGTTCTGAGAGGGAACGTGCCAACTTTGAGTGTGAAACGATATACGTTGTCCCCCTTGAGTTTATTTACAAAGGCAACATAGAACTACATGAGTGCCCTGTTAAATTTTGGAATTATTCCGGCTTCGTTTGGCCTTATTTACACATTAATTGAGTTTTTGGTCATTTAATGTGCATAATTCAAATTTGAACTACAAGCACATGCTCCCGTGCACCAAAGTTGGTTGAAAATCACATTTGTGTCCTCGGGTGAATTTCTACTCCCTCCTTCCATCTATATAAGTCCTAATGCGTTTTTCGAGGCTAACTTTGACCAAACGTTAGAGCAATAATATATGACATACAACTTACACAAAGCATACCTTCAAATTTGTATGTCAAAGGAGCTTCCAATAATATAATTTTCATAGTATACATCTCATGTGCTATTAATCTTGTCAATAGTCAAAGGCTGTCTTGAAAAACACATTAGGCCCTATATAGATGGAAGGAGGGAGTAGGTCCCATGCAAAAAATGAGAATAAAATTCAAACAACTGGGCATCGTGGCTTGGTCGAGAACATTGAGAAACTTGGTTTTAAAATCATGAAACTTGGCATGGTGTCATGTCATGGTAGTACCATGCCGTGGTAAAAAAAAATTGGCCGAATAGGAACAAATTTTGGTATAAGCTTCTTGCAAATCAGAGCTTCTCTCAAGAAGGCTCGTGGTTCTGGGAGGGAACGTGTCACCTTTGTGTGCATAATTCAAATTCGAAATACAAGCACATGTTCCAGTGCACCAAAGTTGGTTGAAAAATTACATGTGTGTCCTCGGGTAAATTTCTAGGTTCCATGCAAGAAATGGGAATGAAATTCAAAATTCTGGGCGTCGTGGCTGGGTTGAAACATTGAGAAACTTAGTTTTTTAATTCCTGTAAATCCAAAACACGCATGAAAATAATGAAACTTGGCTTGGTGCCATGACATGGCACCAACATGCTGTGGTAAATTTGCAGTCCGATTTGCGAAGGCGCACACATTAACAATCAACAAAGTCATTTTGGAACAAGTGCTGTCACGTTACAATCGGAAACACAAGTATTATTGAAACCGTGGGCGTTCTACTTACTAGTACCATTTACGTGTTGCCACGCGTCCCCATTTTTTATTAGCTAGGAGGCGCCATGCAGGGTAGCTATTTGAGTACGAGAGGCGTGCGATCAGACCCCTGCGCGTGCTTATTGGGAGGAGAGCCCTTTGACCTCCATCTGCGGTCCACCTCTCTCCCAAGGTCTCCATTAATGGCGCCCGAGCCTCTGTTTAATGGCGTGGCTATGTCTCACTCGACTGAGATTTAAGAGAGAAAAAAGAAAATCTGAAAGCACGAATCTTGATGTAAGATCCGACGGAGCTATATAGCATCTACTGCGACTTATAGCAAGACTGATGAATATATAAGGACGATTAAATTTTTTTTGATCAAAGAAGGGCTTGCCCCTTCCGATTTTCATTACTGAAAACCACCACAATTCACAAGAAGTTCAGCACAACTCGTTGAGAAACCACAATTCAAGGGGCGGAGGCACAAGGGGCAGTGGAGCACGGTAAGGTCCATCGAGACCTTAGAGAGCTCCATCGTCGGGTCCTGTTCGGTCTGCATGATCTCGCCCTCCTCGTGCACAACCATCTCTCGACTTGGGCCGGGGTATTACAAAGCTTTACCGTCACATATTTTATACTACTTCAAGGTGCATTAAATCAACACATGCAAGTATCAAAAGGAGAGTCACGGCATGCATGCATGCGTTGTAATTAATGCATCGGTAAACGCAAATTATTGAAATATATCGAGTGCAGTGCTTTGATGTGTCGCGTCAACTCGTACATCAACGAGAAGTTTGATTATCCTCTCCCTCGCGGACTTAACTGCACCTGCCTTTGGCTGTATGAAAGGTTGGCCACACACCTGTCGGGCCCACCTGTCATACACGCAAAGGCAGGAGCGTCCCTCCCTCGCCCATGAGCGTGGTGGCTGGCAAGACTAGGAGAAGCTTTTGCTACACGCTCTCCCTCCCGCACGCGGTGGACATGCAGCAGTTCAATCGATGTCAGATGGCCAGAAGCGTACTGTAGTACTCCTCCAGTGCAGTAGTACTCCATCATTGTTCGACTTCCCAAAGAGGCGAAGAGCCAAGCGCAGCCCGGATGCTCGTGTGGCAGTTTCACGTGTCGAGTAGTCTAGGATAGTGTGTGCCATGCCTGTAAGCTTAAAATTGTTGGGGTCGGCTCCATGCTATGTGGTCGTCTCGAAGTTTTAAAAAAAATAGTCTTCTCGCCCTACCTGACACCCTGGTGACTGTAGTTTGCACGCTCATCTGGTCAAGACAGGAATATATATTTTAATTTGTTTTTTTCGAAAAGGGGGGACTCCCCGGCCTCTGCATCAGAACGATGCATACGGCCACATATATTTTAATTTGTGGTGGGTAAATGTTAGAGGTTGCAGCAAATATATTGTACACTACGGGTCTTTCAGCCAAGTTTAGAGGCAAGCATGTGGGGCCAGTGCTATGATGTGTCGCATCAACTCGTACAACGAGGAGAAGCTTGATTTTACTACATGCCTTCTCCCTCACCCATGCGCGCGGTTGCTCGCAAACGAGGACAGGCTTTTGCTTAGTAGTACTTCTACAACAAGCTATCTGTCCCACTCGCGGTGGACGCACATGCAGCAGTGGATTCGACACTGTAGAAGCAGTAGTAGTAACATCATTGTTCATCTTCTCGAAGAGGCTAAAAGCCAAGCGCAAACCGAATGTTGCAGTTGCGAACATTGGAGCACGCATATAGCCAGGCTCTTGCATGAGACAAAATTTCTATGTGAGCCCACTATTGTACTAGTACGTACAACTACTTGCTAGTATAGCCCTATAAACCAGAAAGGAGTATTTGCCCTTCTAGAGATTTCAACAAGTGACTAGACTACACCGAGACGGAGTACATATGGAGCAAAATGAGTGAATCTGCACCGTAAATAAATACGTACTAGTTCTATCGTTTTCCTCTCCGAGGTGCACAATATTGAGTATACTGACTAGTCTCTTTTTGACACGCATTTACGTATTTTTTACACAGTACAGACGCAAGCGCTCATATACACGCGCATACACTCACCCCTATGAACGCACACACGCACGGCAGTATCATCTTGAAATTTACGAAGTCACCATAGGCACCTCGTCCTCGACAATGTAGGAAAATTATGAGGGGGGTCTCTCCAACAGTGTTCCTTGGCTCGCACCTAGCATCACGGTGGTCGAACTTGGAGTCATTCATCTGGTACACATGGCATCTCAGATCTGGACACAAGGTGACGCGACCTCTCACTTCCTCCGCCATTTGAAGCGGCGCGCCGGTGGAGGGCTAGCATACTCCAATATTAGGTTGGCTCTATGTGATGTGGCAACTTCATATACTAACCGGATGCTGGCTATACTCCCTCTGTAAATAAATACATGGTGTATTGTTTTATTCCTATCGGCGAGGTAACTTAATGTCTTTTTGCTACTTAATAGGATTACATGCAATGAACTAACCACCGCATGTGATGTTTGGTAGTCTCAAGTCATTGAAAGCATGCATGGGCACGGAGGGGGACGCAACTTCATTGACTTACTGCACCTGCCTTTGGGTGTATGACACGTGGGTCCAATGGGTGGCTGGCCAACCTGTCATACAGCCAAAGGCAGGTGCAGTAGAGCAGCGAGGAGTAGATGGAAAACATGCACGTGAATTCAACGCAGTCTGCACTTCTCATATAAAGGCTCCCGCCAGTCCAATCTACGAAATCCTACGCACCTACGCACCTAAGGGCAAGAGTGATCACTCCAATCGCAAGATCAGTTGACTAGAAGCTAGACCCATGGAGGCGATGACTGCAAGCATCAACCGGCTGTGCCATATGGTCCACGACGCCGGCCTGCATCCTGGCACCGAGGAATGTCTCCAGGTAGTGCTTTAGGCCGCCAGGGCGAGGGGCCACTTGGACGACAGCTTCGTCTCCTTGTTCGACGAGGTCCTCGTTGGCTTCCTCGACAAGTTCACCGTCGTCAAGAAGCTCGCGGACGACCTTGACGTAGACCTCCAGCCCATGCGCCCAGGCTCTGTGATGCCTGCCACCCTCAACAGCCTCTATGGTAACAGCCTCTTCGACGCACTGGTGGCCCTGCGACTGCCCGCCGTCGCGCCGGAGAATGTCCACCTCGAGGTCGCACTCGCCGCGCAGCGCCTGGCGTAGCAAGACACCATCGACATAATCACCCACGTCTACGCGCAAATCGTCCACAAGAACTACTACATGCAAGAGGAGGACGATAGGACGCTGGCCTTCTTGGACCACAGGGCAACCTTGGACGGCATTGTTTAGAAGCACGTTGAGCTTGCCGCCAACGCCGCTGCTCCTCACACGTCGGTTGGTGACCCGGTGCACTAGGGCGTGAGGATGTCGTTGATGGATCCATATGTATCTTTATATTTCCGTCAAATCCATGTAGTAGTATATGGTACTACTAGTAATTATCTTACCTTTCGCATCAACTTCATAATTTTCCTACGTACTCCATGCATGAAACGTGCCAGAACCAAACTTCTATTACTCTAGGGAAAATCGTTATTTCTATCTATCGGTCGCCCCATGGAGCAAAACCAAATTTTACAAGTTACAAGTTCAAAAGGAAAAGTCTGCCGTGTTCGCGTCGCACCCCCACACGGTTTGTCCGGCATGCCGCTCAAGGGGGAATGCGTGCTGTGTTGCATTTTCACTTACAAGTGGGACCGCAGTTGAGCAAACCGACTATCGGCAAACCCCCACCCCGCCCACCGCGCGATGGCTGAGAAAACAGGAGGGAGAAGAGATGGTTGTAGCTATCACGGACTCCAAGAAAATTGGTGTCGGATGGGACTCGTGTGGGTGGCGTGTGCCGTACTGCTAGACATGAATGCTAGTTATGGCCCATGCCACCCCACTATATCGAGGTGCTGGTTACTCCACTATATCGAGTACGTAGAACAAATTTCCTGGAGTCCGTGCTCGGCCCTCCTCTATCTCTCTTCTCAGCCAGCCAGCAGACGCGCGGAGCCCATCGTCTGTTTGCTCATATGCGGTCCCACATGTCAGTGAAAACGCAAGAGGACCCACTGAACCTGCACATCTTTCACCTCGACGTGCTGGTGATGAAAAACAAATCCAATAAAGATCTTCGGTGGCCGCTTTTGGAGTTACTCAAGAGTAGTAAGATTCTATTTACAGTTTAACCCAAGATGCACATCACGTGGCTTCACCTACCACTCTATTTTCTTGCATGACACGACCTGGATGCTGGATGTCCCACGTGTCGGCAAAAGGAGGAAGAACTCAACCAAATCTTCGGTTGTGCTCTCAGATTAGACTAGTTGTGCTAACTTAAAATTTTATTGTGTAGAATGGATGCAAGTTTTGGTATTGGGAAGAAGAGTACAATGATATATTGATAGAGCATAATTTAGTAGATGTTCTAGCACTTTTAGCTAGCATAGAGGCTAGAGATGAGACTAGTGCACTTGTTGATAGAATAGAGGCTAGACACATCTACTTCTTTACACTCGAAGAAGAAAGAAGCACGCAAGATCGAGCCTCCGCAGATCAACAATGAATGCATCGAGAAGGCACTAATCCAACTTACAGGAGCAGTTATGGAAGTTGGATATCTTCTAAAATGTATTCTTGTGGTTCTTGTTTTCTTTGGTCTTACTTTTCTAGTCAAAATTTTGGTGATGTATTTCCATGTACCAAAAAATCAATGATGAAAAAAAGATATGTGTTTGCAAAGAAAAATGTACGTGGCCGGGATGCGGTCGCGCGTTCGGCGCACGACCACCGCATCCGAGAAATGGCCCGGACACGACCCCATTGCCCTACCCAAACGGACAGAATCCCGGCAAAACAGAGGTTCATTTGGGGTTGTGCGTTGGAGTTGGCCTTACAAGTGGGACCGCAGTTGAGGAAACTGACTATCGGCAAACCCCTACCTCGCCCGCCGCGCGATGGCTGAGTTAGAGAAACGACTAGGTTGAAGAGATTGTTATAGCACGGACTCCAAGAAATATGGTGTCAGATGGAAGTCGTGCTGGTGGTGTGTGTCGTACTCCTGGACGTGAATGCTTGTTCTGGCCCATGCCACCCTACTACTCCTAGTACTACTTATAGTAGTAGTATCGAGGATTCGAGGTGCTGGTTACGTACAGCGAACACATTAACATATGGCCCACCTCACACTGTGGCCAAATTTCCTGGAGTCTGTGCTACGTTAAAAGGTGTTCTTTGTGAGGATGGGTGGCTGGTCTCAAGTTTAAAAATTGTTGTATTACGTACGTAGACGTAGAGATAGTGCAGCATGTGAAGCTAGTACAAATAGTGTACTATTGTTGATTGGCCTCATCCGATAACCTGTTGCAACGCACGTACAATTATGTATTCGGAAAATATTTTTTTGCCTCGTCACAGCACCCACTCAGAGAAGCGACTCGATAGCCATTCATAAATTTAGTAAGTTTATCACAGGCATATCATTTTATTACATAGAACAGGCCATCAACCCACAACGACAACGAGGATAGATTATAAATACTAAAGTTTTCATCACACAACAAATAACAAGCAATGAAATTTCAACTCAACCAATCCTCGGCGTTGGAAACGCTTGCTTTGAACCACAAGTGATTCTCTGGGAAGGGCCAGCTATTGTAAATCTCAAGGCCAACGCATGACTGATCATCTAGGCTGAAGCGGCCTACTATATCACGACCAGGGTAGGTAACCACCGAAATGTCCGACGTATAGATACAGTTGCTTCTCATAAATGGTAGTAACGTTGTGTCAACAGCAGCTGGATCGGCTTTCACCATCATTGGATAGTTTTGTCCAAGGAAGAGCGAGTTTACTCCAAGAGCGAGTTTACTCCAAGAGTACTAATAAATAACTTTGATGTGTCCCGTCAACTCGCAGAACGACGAGAAGCTTGCTTACCATGCCTTCTCCCTCGCCAACGCGTGCGCGGTGGCTCGCAGCACGAGGAGAAACTTTTGCTTACAAGCGGTGGACGTGCAGCAGTTCATTTCGTGTCAGATTGCCAGAAGTACTACTGTACTACCATCATTATTGCTCGACTTCCGGAAGAGGAGAAGAGCCAAGCGCAAGGTCACCTACTAACCTAGTACAGTACTACTATAGCCAAAGCTGGTCCACCTTTTTAGAGCATGGTTAATAAATATAGGCGGCTCTTGCAGCGGCACTTCATTTAGACCAAGTACTCTCTTCGTAGGAACAAAGGAAGTGAAACAAAAGTTGGAGTGGGATGCTAGATTGCCAATTAAAAGATGATTACATAGGAAAAAAATCCTATAGCATTCTATCCTATGAATCAAACGACCAATGTAGGAAAATTATGAGGGGGGTCTCTCCAACAGTGTTCCTGGGCTCGCACCTAACATCACGGTGGTCGAACTTGGAGTCATTCATCTGGTACACGTGGCATCTCAGATCTGGACACAAGGTGACGCGACCTCTCACTTCCTCCGCCATTTGAAGCGGCGCGCCGGTGGAGGGCTAGCATACTCCAATATTAGGTTGGCTCTATGTGATGTGGCAACTTCATATACTAACCGGATGCTGGCTATACTACTACGTACTCACACTCCAGGAAGTGACTCGAAAACCATTCATAAATTGAGTCTATGACATGCATTCGCAACTGAAATGTACCATTCATTAAATACAACAAGTCATCAACACACAACGACAACGAGGATACATGTTGGATTATAGATATTTCCAACAAAACATTCTAGCAAATACTAAAGTTTTCATCACACAACAAATAACAAGTGTCGGGTGGTTGGTGCGACATATGCCAAGGGATGGCTTATCATTGTGGGAGCCAACAAAACGTCGCCGGTGCCTGGAAACGGGATGAGGCGAAGACATGCACGCCGGCGAATCTTACCCAGGTTCGGGGCTCTCCGAGGAGATAACACCCCTAGTCCTGCTCTGCGGGGTCTCCGCATGATCACTAGATCGATAAAGAGTAGCTACAATCGCCCCTAGAGCTGTTGGGATCAAGGGAGAAGAAGAACAAGGCTAGCTCTTGCTTCTCTCTATCTATGGTGAGTGTGTGTGCTATGCTTGGAAGCCAAACATGCAGAGGTGCGAACCCTTTGCATGGGTGCTCCGGGGGGTTTATATAGCCCTACCCCCCGGGGGTACAATGGTAATCCGACTAGGAACTGGCCCCAGCCGTCAGTGTCTACGCCTGCCGGCTTCTCCGCCGGCTGCTGGGTCCCGCCGGCTGCCGGCTACTCGGTCGACAGGCCGGCCCCACCACCTAGGGTCTTGTCGGCGGCTGCTTACTGTAGCCGCGCCTCTGATGATGAGGGCTTTGTCGAGGTAAGCGTGGCTACAGTGATCCGCATCGGGGGCTATCACTGTAGCCTCACCTCGTCTTGTCTCCTTAATGGGGCTCCTACTTCGAGGAAGGGAGTCGCCGGCTTCTGGAGGCCGGCTGTGCTCCTGGCCGACTAGGAAAAGCCGGGCCGCCTTCACGCCTCTCTCTGGCTGAAGGGGCCCGCGGTCCTTGGGCCGTACAAGAGGGGGTCGTGGATGACGTCGCGGCTGGCGTGGCTACAGTGCCGGGCCGCGCGGGAGACATCCCTCCCGTACGGCCTCCTGTAGCCATGCCTGCCTCGGGCTTCGGGGGTCGTGGGCCGCACTGTGGCCATGCCCCGTCAGGTCGTCGTTATGTAGGAGCGGTTGTGGTCTTGGCCGGCTTCTAGGAGTCGGCGTCCTTCTTGGCCGGCTTCTTGGAGTCGGTGAGGCTGGGTCACCTTCCGGGAGTCGGCTTTAGTGGTAGCCGGTCGGGGAAGGCGGCCCAAATGCTTGGAGTGCTTGAAGGCCCAAAGGCCTGATAAATTTTCTGAAGAGCCAGGGGTAGTCGGTTAGGCTACCCGTGGCCAATTACTCCGACAGTAGTCCCCGAAGCTGATTGGGCTTCGAGGTGGAGTGGGGTTCGAGAAGCTCGATCAGCTTCCTATCGAGACAAGACGGCAGCTAGGAGCCGGCCTTGGTGCAGGCGTGCCACCTTTAGTCGAATTCTTCTGGAGTCGGGGGCGGGAACCGCAAGCTCGTGCACCGGGCCGCGGGCCGGCCTCGGGCCGTTGGCGTGCCACGTGGCCGGAAAGCCTGCCAGCCCACGCGCGTGACGGGACATTGCCGCAGGGAGGGGGCCCGCCATGTCCGCGCCCCGGCCCAGGCGCGGATCCTTTGTATCCCGAAACCGCCCGCATGTTCCGTGCGGCAGTTTCGACTCGCACTTATGCGCAATAAACGCGAGACGTGGGGGGAGTGGGCGCAGTTAATCCCACGTCCCTCCCCACGTCCGGCCTCTTCGGCCGCGTGAGGCTATAAGTAGGGGGAGGTGGAGGGCGGCAGACCCTCGCACGCTCCTCCCGCTTCCTTCGTCTTCTCGCCTTGCTCGTTCTTGCGACAGCGCCTTGCCGCCGCGCTCTTCCTTCGCACGCTTCTCCGCCGCCGTGCTAGCTTCCGCTATGCCTCCCCATGTAGAGCAGCTTGGCGGGGATTGGGACGGCTCCATCGTCCACAACGACCACATCGACTTCCTCCGCGACACCCGGCGTCTGCCCAGCGCGGATAAAGTGGAGGTCCGCCTCGCGCCGGAGAAGGAAATCAGGCCGGCGCTGCGGGATGGCGAGCGGGTGGTCTTCCGCTCGCACTTCCTGCGCGGCTTCGGCCTGCCAGTGAGCGCCTTCTTCCGCTCCTGGCTGGACTTCTATCAGCTTCAGCCGCATCACCTCACCCCCAACGCGGTGGTGCTGCTGTCGGCCTTCGTCACCCCGTGCGAGGGCTACCTCGGCGTCCTCCCCACCCTCGAGCTCTGGGGGGAGTTCTTCCAGTCGAAGCTGGGTACACGCAGCAAGGGCGTGCTAGCCCACACTGGCGCCTTCATCGCGTCGCGGAGATCGGGCACCGACAACCCCTTCCCCGTCATCACGCTGATCCAATCGGTGAAGAAGTGGCAGAAGTCATACTTCTACGTGCGGAACATCGCTCCCCGAGGCGACTACCTCAACCTGCCGGCTTACGTAGCCGGCCCGCCGGCGGGGAGGCTTCCCCAGTGGTCCTTCCGGGCGGTAACGCTGTCGCAGGGAGGAAAAGCCGCCATCGCCCGCCTGCGGGTGATGGTCCAGTCGGAGGGGCTGACGGGGCCCGACCTCCTGGCCGCGTTCGTCACGCGCCGGGTCCTTCCGCTCCAGAGCCGGCCTCATCTGATCTGTCAGATGAGCGGCCAGCTCGATCCGAGCCGGATGTGTACCAAGGAGATGCCGCGGCCTGACGCCGCCGACATGGTGAACTACCTCGCCAATTGCCATCTTTCCGATGACTGGCAATTTGGCAAGGAGCCATACAGCCGCGCCAATCCCCCGCCTACGGTACGCTCCCTTTCTCTTTTTCTCTTTCTCTCTCTCAGCTTTGTCGCCGAGTTCCTTTGGGCCGACTCTAACTCCGTCGGTTCGCTCTTTTTGACAGAGTCCTCTGCTTCGACTGGCCGGCGGGGCGGGCGCGGAGCGCCGCTTCGTCCCCGACCGGACCGAGCACGACCAGGAGGACCCCGACCTGGGGGCAGTCCATATGGAGGACGCCACCGAGCCGGCTGGCGGTGAAGCAGGCGGCTCCGGGTTTACTGCTACCTTCGAGGACTGGCCAGACGAAGACGAAGCCGAAGCCATCCCGCCCCGTCAGCCGGCCCCCGGACACGGCGCGAGCTCTTCCGGCGCGCAGCCTGCTCGGGGTAGAGGCCAGAAACGTCGCGCCACCCAGGGCATGTTAGGCAGCCGGACGAAGAAGCCTAGGGGTGGGGCGGCGGCCACCAGGCGGGAAGAGGCGGCCGTGAAGGCGGCTCGCTTCCGCAAGGTGGTGAAGCAGCCACAGACGGTATCGGCGTAAGTTCTCTCTTTCTTCGTACTGTCCTTCTTTCTTTCCTTTGATGGTTCTTGAGTCTTCATCTTCTTTTTCAATGATCAGTGCTCCACTGTCACTTGAGCGGGCGGCTGCCGGCTCCGTTGTCGAGTCGCCAGGGGGCTGTGGGAGCACCACCCGCCGCGTAGATCCCCGTGCCGCCCTCCTGGAGGTGACGGAAAGGAACGCGCGGGAGGTGCGGGAGGAGCAGGAAGCGCGGGAGGCGGAGGCACGGAGGGCAGCCGCCGCCCAGGCAGCTCGGGAGGAGGAGGCGGCGAAGGCGCTTGCCGAGGCCGCAGCCAAGGCCCAGGCAGAGGCTGAGGCCGAAGCGGCGGCAGGGGAGGCCTTGATGGTCACCCCCCTGCGCACCATGGCGCCCGGGGGCGCGGATCCCTCGCCAGGGGGAGCCAGCGGTTCCCAGCCGGGTTTGGGAGGGAGTGGCGACGACGTCATCTTCTTGAGGGAGGTGCCGGGGCCGACTCCTCCGACTGGGGCGACCCAAGGCCGCCAGCCTGAGCCTGCGCCCGCACAGTCGGCGGGGGGCGAGCCGGCCGCGGGGGCTGAGGTGGCGGTCCGGGTTCCGTCAAGCCGGCGTGCGGGGAAGGCCGCGGCTGAACCGCAGAAGGCTGCGTTGGAGCCACAGCCGGCCGTGGGCTCCAGCTCGTCGGCTCGAGACGCGAAGGCGGCCAGCGCTACCTCGGGGTGGACGCCGGGCGGAGGGTCGGCCGTGGTGAACGTCGCCGCGCAAGACGTCCGGACCCGGCTGCAGAGCCAAGCCACGGCGCTGAGGCAGTTCACCGACGAATTCCTCGCCACACGGGCAGCCATCCGGGTTAGTATCCTCATCTTGCTCTTTTTGAACTTGATTTCTCTCGTGGGGGCGCGTCAGCGCACCCACTGGGTGTAGTCCCCGAGTTCCGAGTCGGCTGCTGAGCAGGCGGCTTGGAACTTCTTGGAGAATTTTGTTTTTGCTGCTTTTGTTCTCACGTCGGTCTTCTGTCCGTCTTGCAGGACTACCACAATCTCCGAGCGGCCGCCTTCAACTCCCAGGCTCGGGAGTTGACTCAGAAGACCGCCGATCTCACGGAAAGCCGAGGTATGTGACTTGATTTTTATCTCATGTGGGGGCGCGTCAGCGCACCCACTGGGTGTAGTCCCCGAGATTCGGGCTGACTGCTGAGCAGTCGTCTCGGATCTTCCTTGATGATTTCTCATTCTTCTTCTTCTTCTATCTCTGCAGCGGCCAACGCCAGTCTGAGGGCACAGCTGGGGGAGTCCCAGACTGCTCTTCGTGCCAAGGACGCGGAGCTCGCCGCCTTGGTGCAGGAGCGCGACCGCCTGGTCAAGAAGCTGGCCGACCAGGAGGAAGGCCACAAGGCTGCGCTGAAAGCTGCGCAGGATCGCGAGGCCGCCCTTCAGGCCGAGTTCGAGACGGAGGCGGCCGGCTGGGCAGAGGCCAGGCAGACTCTGGTCTCTGGCTATGGCCAGATTGAGGACCTGGTTGACGGTAAGTCGTCTATCCCTTCATCCTTTCTTGCCATCTGCCACTTCAGCTTGTTTTTCTGATTTTGGTGTTCTTCTTTCCTTTTCTCCTTCGCGCAGAGTACTTCCCTGGCTACTCAACTGCTGCCAACCAGGCCATCGATGCTCGTCGCCAGGTGAAGAGGCAAGCTGGCTTCGAGATCTCGCCGACCGCCGGCCGCTCGCTGGAGGAGCAGCTCCTGGCGATCCAGGCTCGTATCCAGCCGGCTCACAGGATGCTCCGCCGGCTTCAGCGTGCCGGGTCGCAGGTCTTGGCCGCCCTCTGGCCCGGCCAAGTGGTCCCGCGCACTCCCAGCCGGACCGCCGACTGGCTGGAGGTGGCCGTCGGCCGCTTCGAGGCTTGGAAGGCGTCGGCGGCTCGCTCCGGCGCCAGGCGGGCGCTGGAGTTCGTCAAGGCCTGGTATCCCGGCCTGAACCTGGACCAGCTGGCGACCTGGCGGCAGCAAGCCGACATGGAGCTGGAGCCGGCGCGGCCGGCCATCATTCGGCGAGCTTCGGCGATCGCCGACTACACCGACACCAACGTCTTCGCCCCCGAGGTGGACGACAATGGAGTCGCCCAGCCGGAAGATTGGTTCGGGCTGGACCCGGCGCATGGCGAGGACTCGGCGGAGGAGATCGACTCCAGCGACAAGGGCGAGGAGGAGGAGGAAGAGGAAGGTGAAGACGCCGAGCCGGCTGGTGGAGAAGCCGGCCAGCCTGACCGCGCCTCCAGCACTACGTCGCGTGCGAGTGCGTCTCCTACCGCGGGAGGTGGTCAGGCCGGGACCAACTAGGCGGCCACTCCTTCAGCCGGCGAGCTGCCTTCACCGATCAGTTCGGCCTCCAAGTCGCACCTTAGTCTTCTTTCTTTTGTTTTCCTGTCTTGTTGCTTTGAACAATGTTTGGTTAAGTCTGCACAATTCCACCCACTGGGTGTATTGAAACTCAAGTCTGTTGCCAGCCTTTAGGCGGCCTTATGTATATAAGTTATGCAATCGGCCTCTCCTTGTACTTTCGCTTTTTGTCCTTCTGCTTTTTTTTCTTTGCCGCCCTCCCTTGGTTGCCGCCTCCCTAGTCAAACAGTTTTTCTACAAACTGTAGCCGGGGAGTGCCTGGCCGATTGGGGAGGGGAAAGTACTTTTAGCTCTGCTGGACTTAAGCTAAGTTTTTTAGGAAGCCGGCCAGCCGGCTGCTGTGACAGCCGGCAGGCGTATATGGAGGCCGTCTCTTTGCTATATGGGTTAGTTGTTCCTTAGCCGTTTTTCGTGTGGGCGTCTTTTCTGTCTTTCCTCTTGCTAGTCGGACAGTCAGTTCTTTGAGCTGCGACTTTCAACAAGGGAGGACTTGGGAGCCGGCACACTACTTTGCTGACTTCGGGAAGAACTTAGAATATAGCTCAAGGCGGCCAGTCCCCGGGCCGACTAGTCGGACCCGGTGCCGGACAAGAGTTCAAAATGTAATAATACATTCATGGATATGACACTCGTCATTCATAGATAATTAAAAGGCAGTCCCCGAGTACTGTTCGGGGGGCCTGTTGGTTTGTAACTTAATACGAAAGGGGTGGCGTGATACATACTGCTTTTCAGCTGTAAAATCGTCTTAGGAGGTTTGCGTTCCATGGCCGCTCCGACTCCTTGCCGGAGTCGTCTCTCTTGCGTGCTCTTGGCTTTTGCGCGTCGATCAAGTAGTAGGAGTCGTTGCCGAGTGCCTTGCTGACGACGAAGGGGCCTTCCCAAGGGGCCGAGAGCTTGTGTTGGCCGGCTGTTCGCTGGATCAGCCGGAGCACAAGGTCGCCCTCTTGGAAGGATCTTGGCTTGACCTTGCGGTTGTAGTAGCGGCGCAGGCCTTGCTGGTAGATGGCAGACCGGCTGAGGGCTAACAGCCGACCTTCTTCCAGTAGGTCGACGCCGTCTTCTCTTGCTTCTTTGGCTTCCTCCTCCGTGTACATGGTGATCCGAGGCGAGTCGAACTCGATGTCTGTTGGGATGACAGCCTCGGCACCGTACACAAGGAAGAATGGAGTGAAGCCGGTTGACTTGTTGGGTGTAGTTCGCAGACTCCAGAGGACAGCCGGCAGCTCTTCGAGCCAGCAGCCGGCCGATCGCTCCAGTGGTACAACCAATCGGGGCTTGATGCCGCAGAGGATAAGTCCATTTGCTCGCTCGACTTGGCCGTTTGACTGCGGGTGGGCAACGGACGCTAAGTCCAGTCGGATGCCCTGTGTCACGCAGAAACGTGCCAGTGCGCCTTTGGCGAAGTTCGTGCCGTTGTCGGTGATGATGCTGTGCGGCACGCCTACCGAGTAGTGATGTCGGTGATGAATGTCACGGCAGTCGGCCCGTTCAGCTTCTTAATCGGCTTTGCTTCGATCCACTTTGTGTACTTGTCCACAGCAACGAGTAGATGTGTCAAGCCACCGCGGGCCGTCTTGAAA
This sequence comes from Aegilops tauschii subsp. strangulata, assembly GCF_002575655.3. Taxonomy (NCBI): domain Eukaryota; kingdom Viridiplantae; phylum Streptophyta; class Magnoliopsida; order Poales; family Poaceae; genus Aegilops; species Aegilops tauschii. Next base: position 285,036,367 of record NC_053037.3, read on the forward strand.
GGGCCCACCATGTCCAGTCCCCAGACGGCAAAAGGCCAGGTGAGGGGAATGGTCTTGAGGGCAGAAGCCGGCAGGTGTTGTTTGGAACTGAAGACTTGACATCCTCTGCAGGTCTTGACTATTTCTTTAGCATCCTCCAAGGCAGTCGGCCAGAAGAACCCATGGCGGAAAGCCTTGGCCACGAGGGATCTTGAGGCGGCGTGATGGCCGCATTCGCCTTGGTGGATGTCTTTGAGGATTGCCACTCCTTTTTCTGGCTCGACGCAACGCTGGAAGATTCTAGTGACGCTGCGCTTCACAAGCTCCCTGTTGATTATTGTGTATGCTGCGGCTCGTCGTTGCACTAGTCTTGCTGCGATCTCATCAGCCGGCAGCTCTCTGCTGACTAGGAACTTGAGGATGGGCTGGGCCCATGAGGGAGCTGTGACTTCTTCTGCTGTTAACGTGGCCACCATGACTCGGGTGGGTGGGTTGGGTGTTGCATTGGAGTCGTCCACCGCTTCTTGTGTCGTTGCAGTCCCCGGGCCGACTGCTGCAATCCCCGGGCCGGGTTCTGAAGTCCCTGGGCCGGGTGCGACTACGTCAGTCCCCGGGGCAGTCGTCGAAGTCCCCGCGCCGCCTGCGGGATTTCTTGAGCCGGATCCGGCTGTTTCTGGCGCAGGCGGTACGAAGATGGAATCCGACTCTGGAGACGGCTTGATGGACGGCTTGAGGAGGCGCTGGAGGGAGACGCCCGTCGGTATGGCTTTTCGGGTGGAGCCGATCCGTGCTAGGGCATCTGCTTGGTCGTTGTCGGCCCTTGGCACGTGAAGGAACTCGCACCCTTCGAAGTATCCGCTCATCTGCTGGACGAGGAATCGGTAGCTTGCCATGTTTGCGTCCTTGGCGTCCCAGTCGCCAGATGATTGCTGGACCACTAAGTCTGAGTCGCCGTAGCAGTGGATCCAGCGTATGCCGAGTTCTTTGGCTAGCCGGAGCCCATGTACGAGCGCCTCGTACTCGGCCACGTTGTTGGAGGCGGCGAAGTGGATCTGCAGCGTGTACTTGAGCTTGTCGCCTTTGGGAGAGGTGAGGACGATGCCGGCTCCCAAGCCAGTGCGCATCTTGGACCCGTCAAAGTGCATCCGCCAATGGGTGGAGTCGGGAGCCGGCGGTAAGTACTTGGTCTCGGCCCAGTCGACGAGGAAGTCGGCCAATGCTTACGACTTGATGGCGGTGCGGGGTTGATAGAAGATCGTGTAGGGCGCCAAGGCAATGGCCCATTTGGCCACCCGGCCGGATGCATCCCTGCTGCCTATGATCTCGGCGAGCGGGGCAGTGCACACGACCGTGATGGGGTGCTCTTGGAAGTAGGGCTTCAATTTCTTGGCAGCGAAGTATACCCCATAGCACATCTTCTGATAGTGCGGGTAGTTTTGCTTTGAGCTAGACAGTACTTCGCTGAGATAGTAGACCGGCCTCTGGACCAGCTGGGCTCGGCCTTCCTCCGGGCGCTGGACCACAACAAAAGTGCTGACGACTCGGCTTGTCGCGGCGATGTAGAGGAGCATGGGCTCCTTCTCAGTCGGCGCGGCCAGGACAGGCGGAGTGGTCAACATTTTCTTCAACTCATGGAAGGCTTGGTCGGCTTGATCATTCCACTCAAAGTGAGTGGACTTCTTCATGAGTCGGTACAGGGGGAGGGCCTTCTCTCCTAGTCGGCTGATAAAACGGTTCAGGGAGGCTAAGCAGCCAGTGAACTTCTGCACATCTCGCTGCTTGGTGGGAATCTCCATCCTCTCGATGGCTTTGATCTTGACAGGGTTGCACTCAATGCCGCGTTCGGAGACCAGGAAGCCTAGCAGCTGGCCGGCTGGCACTCCGAACACGCACTTCTCGGGGTTGAGCTTGATCTGGAATCAGCGCAAGTTGGTGAATGTTTCCTTCAGGTCTTCCAGCAAGGTACCGCGCTTCTCTGTCTTCACCACAATGTCGTCTACGTAGACGTGGGCATTTCTGCCGAGTTGTTTCAAGAGACATTTCTGCATGCAACGCTGAAAAGTGGCACCGGCGTTTCTCAAGCCGAATGTCATTATCAGGTAGCAGAAAGCTCCAAAGGGTGTGATGAAGGCAGTCTTCAGGCGGTCAGCCGGGTCCAACTTGATCTGATGATACCCTGAGTATGCATCCAAAAAACACAACAGCTCACATCCGGCTGTGGAGTCTATCACTTGGTCAATCCGTGGCAAAGCAAACGGATCCTTTGGGCAGGCCTTGTTCAAACTTGTGTAGTCTATACACATGCGCCACTTGTTATTCTTCTTCAAAACCAGAACTGGATTGGCAAGCCATTCTGGAAAGAACACTTCCATGATGAAGCCGGCTGCAAGGAGCCGGACTATCTCTTCTCCCACGACTCTTCGCTTCTCTTCTGATAGTCGGCGGAGGGGTTGCCTGACTGGCTTCGCATCAGCTCGGACATGTAACTTGTGCTCGGCGAAATCCTTCGGGACACCCGGCATGTCCTTTGGGGACCATGCAAAGATGTCTCGATTCTCACGGAGGAAGTCGGCGAGCTCGCCTTCCTATTTACTGTCCAAGTTCGCCCCAATCACGGCGAACCTCTCCGGGTGCTCTGGGTCTAGAGGTATCTTCCTTGTCTCTTTCGCAGGCTGGAAGGAGCCCTGCGCATCACCGTCCTTGGGGTTGGGGGACAAGGCCGGCTGCTTGCCGGCCATGGCCACAACCCGCTCCAACATCTTCTTCTCTTCGGCCACCACGAGGGACTCGGCCAGCCGGCTGCTGGCCATGGCACACTCGATGGACTTCTTGTAGTCGCCGTCTACCGTGATGATCCCCTTCGAGCTCGGCATCTTCATCTTCAGGTAGGCATAGTGGGGCAAAGCCATGAACTTGGCCAAAGCAGGTCGGCCAAGCAGTACATGATAGGGGCTCTCCAGATCCACCACCTCGAACCATATTGCTTCCCGGCGAAAGTGATCTTTGTCTCCGAAGAGAGCATCCATTTTGATCTTGCCGATTGGAGAGCAAGATAGGCCGGGTACGATACCATGGAAGACAGTGCGGCTCGGCATGAGCTGCTTTGCTTTGATGTTCAGCTTGTCCATGGTGTCGCGGTACAGTATGTTGATACTGCTTCCGCCGTCTATCAGGACGCGGGAAAATCTGGCAGCTCGCCTCTCCGTCGCGAGGGTGATGTCTAGGACCATAGCATAGGAGCCAGGCGAGGGCATCACCTCTGGGTGGTCGGCCTGGCTCCAGCTGATGGGCTTTTCCGACCAATGCATGAACTCGGCGGTGCTAGAGGCGACTGCGTTTACTTCTTGGTGTTGCCGGCGTCGGCTGCGCTTGTCGTCGACTTGACTTGTGAAGCCGACGTAGGCGTCGTGCGCTTCGGGGAACTCGTCTTGGATGGCGCCGACTGCAGGCCGGGCCGCCGGCTGCTGGGGAGCTGGAGGCGGCGGGCCGGGAGGCGGAGGCGGCACCATCCCTTCGCCCTTGGTGGTGCGGGTGAGCCAGTGGCATTTTCGTGTTGTATGGTTGGACGGCTTCGCGCCGCTGTGGAACTTGCAGGGAGCATCGAGTGCTTGCTCGTAGGAGAAGGACGGTTGCCAGGGCGGCCGGCCTCCCTTCTTCTTGGGAGCGGGCCGCTCCTCGGGCTGCTCGTCTTCGACTGTGGCCACCTGCCGACTGGAGGAAGTCGGCATGGGGCCCTTGCGCTTGTGGTCGTTCTGGTAGGGGCGCCGGTTTGGGTCGCCAGCCGGCGTCTTGGGAGCCGGAGCAACTACCTTCCCCGAGGCGTCCACTCGGAGCTCGGTCTTCATGGAGGAGTCGGCAGTGGCATACTTGTCGGCGGTGATCAGCAACTCATCGAGGGTAGCCGGCTCGTCGCAGAGGAGTCGGTGCTTGAGGAGGGTGCCCTCTCGGCACCCGGCAGTGAAGTACTCGATGGCCTGGACCTCGTGCACTCCCTCGCAGGAGTTGCGGAGCTCGGCCCATCGCGTGAGGTAGTCGCGGGTCGACTCGTTGGGCCCTTGGACGCAGAGGGAGAGCTGGCGAGGCTTGGGAGGTCGCTTGTAGGTGCTGGTGAAGTTGCGGACGAAAACTTCGGTGAAGTCCAGCCAGCTGTTGATGCTGTATGGCTTGAGGCTGTTGAGCCACGTGCGCGCTGTCCCTTGCAGCATCAAGGGGACGTACTTCACGGCGACGCGCCGATTGCCGTTGGCGATGCTGACGGCTGTGGAGTAGTCGACGAGCCAATCTTCCGGCTTCACTGAGCCGTTGTACTTGGGTGTGTCTCTGGGGAGCGAGAACCCTTTGGGGAAGGGCTCGTCGCGGATGCGGGAGCCAAAGCATGGCGGGCCGACATCGTCTTCTTCTTCTAACGCCAAGGATCGAGCAAGGCGGTCGATCCTGTGGCAGGCGTCACTCTCGCCGACTCCTTCTCGGCGGCCGAGTCGGTCGCCAAGAGTCGGATGCGTGATGGGCGGCGGAGTGAGGCGCCTTTCTCTTCGAGGCGGGGGAGGCGGCAGGTTTCCTTGGTGTTCGACCGCCCGAGGGCGGCCATCCGCGTCGCGCTCGATAGTGATGCGAGTTCGGCTGCGGCTGGCAGCCGGCTCCTTGTCTTTCCTCTGGTGCGTGCCGCTCGCAGTCGGCGAGCGGGACGTTGCGGCGTGCTCCCGGCGCGGGGGATGACTATCAGCACGGGCGCCGGCTTCGTGCCGTTCTGCAGCCGCGTCGATCAGCTGCTGGATCTGTCTTGTCATGTAGGGGAGCTCATCGGCCCCCAACCCATTGAGCTCCTCTGCCGCCGCCTGAGCGGCTCGCAGATTCTCGAGCGGGGTGGCGTAGACGGGGCGATCTGCGCCCAGCATGCTGGCAACGGCTGCACCGCGCTTCTGGACGAAGCCGGCTCGGCTCGGACCGCTGGGCGGCGGCGTTCCGAAGGCGGCGCTGTCGACTTCGCGCTGGTGGGCCTCAGCGAGGCGTCTCATCGAGGCTATCTTCTTGCTCTCCGTGATGAGGGCAAGACAGCGTGCCTCCAGGGTCTCGGCGTCGGCGTCGGCTGGGATGGGGATGGAGAGGTCGTGCATCGCCGCTTGCTGAGTGTCGCGGGCGCTCCCGCCCGAGTTGGAGACGTGGCTGATGACCAGCACTTCGGTGACAGCGCTGCTGCCGCTGTCAGCTCGAGGGAGTGGGTCGTCGAAGACCACCACGTCGGAGGGGTAGGCGTCGAGCGACGTGGTGTCGGAGTCTATGAGCATCGGGTCGGTGGAGCCGACAGACTCCATGTCCGCAGCAGGCTCGCTGGAGACGTGAAGTTGGTCGAGGAGGCTGACGAGGCGGCTCTCGGGGTAGTCAGTGCCTGCGTCGGATGCAGGCTCGTCGGAGATGCGAGTCTCGCCGAGCAGATCGGCGAGGCGGCTCGCTGCGCAGACGTCGTCGAGGCCTTGCAGCGCGTCGGGGCAAACGCCACCGGGCGCAGCAGGCTGGCTGCGCTCGCGGGGGAGGAAGAGGGTTCCCGTCTAGAACAGGTCTCCGGACAACAGTGCACCTGGCCCCACGGTGGGCGCCAAATGTCGGGTGGTTGGTGCGACATATGCCAAGGGATGGCTTATCATTGTGGGAGCCAACAAAACGTCGCCGGTGCCTGGAAACGGGATGAGGCGAAGACATGCACGCCGGCGAATCTTACCCAGGTTCGGGGCTCTCCGAGGAGATAACACCCCTAGTCCTGCTCTGCGGGGTCTCCGCATGATCACTAGATCGATAAAGAGTAGCTACAATCGTCCCTAGAGCTGTTGGGATCAAGGGAGAAGAAGAACAAGGCTAGCTCGTGCTTCTCTCTATCTATGGTGCGTGTGTGTGTGCTATGCTTGGAAGCCAGACATGCAGAGGTGCGAACCCTTTGCATGGGTGCTCCGGGGGGTTTATATAGCCCTACCCCCCGGGGGTACAATGGTAATCCGACTGGGAACTGGCCCCAGTCGTCAGTGTCTACGCCTGCCGGCTTCTCCACCGGCTGCTGGGTCCCGCCGGCTGCCGGCTACTCGGTCGACAGGCCGGCCCCACCGCCTAGGGTCTTGTCGGCGGCTGCTTACTGTAGCCGCGCCTCTGATGATGAGGGCTTTGTCGAGGTAAGCGTGGCTACAGTGATCCGCATCGGGGGCTATCACTGTAGCCTCACCTCGTCTTGTCTCCTTAATGGGGCTCCTGCTTCGAGGAAGGGAGTCGCCGGCTTCTGGAGGCCGGCTGTGCTCCTGGCCGACTAGGAAAAGCCGGGCCGCCTTCACGCCTCTCTCTGGCTGAAGGGGCCCGCGGTCCTTGGGCCGTACAGGAGGGGGTCGTGCATGACGTCGCGGCTGGCGTGGCTACAGTGCCGGGCCGCGCGGGAGACATCCCTCCCGTACGGCCTCCTGTAGCCATGCCTGCCTCGGGCTTCGGGGGTCGTGGGCCGCACTGTGGCCATGCCCCGTCAGGTCGTCGTTATGTAGGAGCGGTTGTGGTCTTGGCCGGCTTCTAGGAGTCCGCGTCCTTCTTGGCCGGCTTCTTGGAGTCGGTGAGGCTGGGTCACCTTCCGGGAGTCGGCTTTAGTGGTAGCCGGCCGGGGAAGGCGGCCCAAATGCTTGGAGTGCTTGAAGGCCCAAAGGCCTGATAAATTTTCTGAAGAGCCAGGGGTAGTCGGTTAGGCTACCCGTGGCCAATTACTCCGACAACAAGCAATGAAATGAACTTCAACTCAACCAATCCTCGCCGTTGGAAACGCTTGCTTTGAACCATAGGTGCTCTGGGAAGGGCCAGCTATTGTCAATATCGAGAGCAACGCAGGACTGATCATCCAGGCTGAAGCAGCATATATCAGGACCAGGCTAGGGAACCACCGAAATGTCCGAGGTATAGATACAGTTGCTTCTCATAAATGGTAGTAACGTTGTGTCAACAGCAGCTGGATCGCCTTTCACCATCATTGGACAGTTTGGTCCAAGGAAGAGCGAGTTTGTTCCAAGACTATCAATACTGAACCAGGGAGAAGGTGTTTGCGCTAGCACACTAGTATCTGTCCTGAATACCATGCAACGGGTGTTGGAATAGGTCAGGAGAGGGCGACCATGGGAGACAACACCTCTTCCTCAGTTGTAACAGTCTGAGTGCACTGTATACAGACAAGAAGAGGTGATCCATCAGAATTAGTTGCCAGGCGCCACTGAGTATATAAGTTCTGCTCCTCCTCATGCTCGTGATCATCACCATCGTCATCTCCCCCTTGCTTATAAAATTTTTCAAGTATAGGTGCTGGAATGTTCACAGGACCTTGGAAAGACAAGAAGAAGGTTAATTAGTAAAGGGAAACTTGCTAACCCGCATGCATGTGGATGAAACAATTATAATTACGGTGGAAGACAAACGTATCGAAACTACGAGGATCCCATGCAAAAACAGTGCCACGAGTGGTGGCAGCAAACACAAGATCCTCGTATTCAATTGCATCACTGTACACATCCGTGTATAGAAACTGATTTTTGAGCAATATCCATCCAGTCGAACCACGAAGGACGGCAACAAGCTTGTCGAAGATAGCAACAACTTGATAGTTCTTGTAATTCCAAGAGCGGTTGGGAACTCGACAAATTGCTATCTTCAGTAGACGACAGTCACCATGATCATATTTGAACATACGTAGATCATCTGTGTGCTCAACCTCAGGGCACTCGGAGATTTTTGGAAGTGGAATCCGCTGACGAGTGTACACATTCACAAGTTCCCACTCGCAATTGTACCCAATATAAACAACCCAATCTCCATTTGTGCCAGCCCAGGACTTACCCTTAAGCGATGGCATCTTGACATCACACGTATCATTATCAAGCGGCATCAACTTGCACAAGGCTAGGCCTCCGTCGTCCGCGCCCATGCGAACAGGCTTATACCGAAGAAGATAAGGGAGAACAAACTGCTCCTGGACCCTTGGGTTCCTTGTAATGATGTTATTAGTTGAGTCGAGAATGGGCTTGAACGAACCTGCCATGCTAGCCGAGGTGATGACGTTGCACCGATCAATGAGTTCCCCCACCACGTCATCTTTCAGATTGGGGCAAGAATAACGGGGTCGTTTCCGGCTTGTTCCCTCCATGGAGAAGACGATCAAACAATGGCAGAAGGAAGGGTGAAGGCAAATGGAGGAGGGAGGAAGAGCGTGCGACAGCAGTTCCAAATCGAGAGGGAAAGGCGAAGAGTCGGTGGACGGTTGCCAGTTTGCCCCGGTACACGAAGAGGCGCCCCGGCCTACATGTCCTTTTAGAAATTGTACAAAAGGACTCGCGTCGTCTCACTGACATGTTGGAACGGGACCACATGTCAATGAAACATCGTGTGTAATTTCTCGTGCAAAATGCGATCTGGCCGCGTTGGCCCGAGGTGCCGCATTATTTCTTGACTTTATTTTTTTAATGGCGTGCCATTCAGTTTTGAAGCACGACTAACTGGTACTTTTTGCAGAGAAAATATAAACTACTCTACCACTACTCCACCTCTAGTACTAGTAGTATAAAAAAGATATATAGGCTGGAGCTTCAGAGCTTTCTTGCTAAGGGCTGCCCACTTGCTTCTCACACTATCACCCTCTCTCCAGATCTAAAAAAGACGGCCTCTCTCTCCCTCCTCACCAGTGGTCACAGATCTGCCGGGGAAGAAATGGATGTGCAGTGTTGACGCACTCGTCGTCGGCGAGCGAGGTCACGCACTGACGACAAGGCCGTCCTCTCAGACCTAGCGCCCGCGCGGGATGGCCCCGTCCCCAAGCTCGTTGTCGTAGTGCGTGTGGAGGACGATGACCACGAGCGAAGCCACTTCCCGCCGACCCTCAGGTATGCTACCTCTTTTCGAACCATACCCTTGTTCTATTGCCCCATCTGCCATGTCGCTGCATGTGGATCTTTTTCCACTCCACCATCTTCCCAATTTGCTATCCTCTGCTCTGCTGGTCACGCAAACGAAAATCTTAATTTGCACTATTAAAGGAAACCCTACTTCATGCAGACTAATCCATGTCTGGGTTGAATAAGGAAAGGAAGGGAGACTGTACTGTCCAAGAGAGTAGGCATCAAACCCGCATCTAGGTTGAGATGGGGAAAATTAGTAGCTAAGGAACGAGTCTTGTGTCTCTTGGTTGAAGAAGGGTAGAAAGGTATGACAACGCAATAGAGAATGACCAGGTCGATCGGTTTGTTGTCCTCACATAGGAAAAAGGTGGCTAAACATAACAAAAATGGGACGTAATCCACATATGCTGCCTGGATATTTGTTGCTCTGGGCAACCATACCTCCCTCACCACTCTATGCGTCCGTGGAGGTACATCGTACTGGTGCGCCCACTGTCCGAATGGGCCTCGCATGCTCTTAGTCTAACTTTTTTGCTGTTAGTATAACGCCAGCAGTCAAGTCAAGCAATGCTACTGCTAAAGTGATGCCACATTTAACTAATGCCGCACTCAGTCTAATGCCACCGATAAATTTAAGCAATGCCATTTAATGTCACTTGATTATTTTAGGGTTAGCTGTTGATTGTGGATGTATTAAAGATTTTTCAACTAAGGCATTCTAATGATGTTGCACAGCCAGTATACCGACGATGAAACTTGTTACTACCTTCAGATTTTTGCACTGTTAATGCTTATAGATTACATACCTCACTTTCATGAGATAAGTTAATTTTTTTGTACAGTGTCACCAAAATGCCAAGGCGCTGATGTCATTTTATTTTGGTTAAACTGCACAAAAAATTATGAAGACAAGAGGAAAGGTTAAGAGTGGGCACCTCCTCCTCCGGCTGTTCTCTTGATTCGTTCGATCAGGTTTTTATGTTTGATCGATTATCAAGATTGGGATAGCAATTTTTAAGGTCCCCCCGAGTTCGAAATGATATTTACCTTGGAGGTACATGGTTTGCAATTTTTTTATACTGTCATTAGTTAATAATGCTAGTTACCTTCAGACTTTTGTATTTGGTTTAATGCTCATGCACAGCTAGTATACCAATGCTAAAACGTGTTACCTTTACATTTTGTATTGTTAATTCTTATGAAAATCTTCTAGTGCCAGAGTTTATTGAAATCTGTTCAGTAAAACCATTGTAATGTACCCTGTAATAAAATAACTACTCTACTATTGCACTAGCCACTGGATTAGTGTATATTTGTAGTATTTGAAATTTCGAATGGTGTTGCATTAGCGTATGGACATAAATAAAGGGTGGCAAGCTTTCCCAGATATGTGCTCAAGAAAACTACTACCTGTTTTTCTAAATACTAGTAGACGTTTGGGTACTTTAAACTGAACCGCAAAAACCTCTTATATTAAGGAACATAGGGTGTAGAGTTCACTCAAATTATCCCGGTAAAGCTAGTCACACCTTTGTTAAAATTAATGTTCATTATGTTATCAGAGGAGGTCTGTAAGTTTGTCTCTAATGCCTGTCGACTACATACCTGACATCATGATGTAATGTTAAGTCATTTCCTTTTGTACAGTGTCACTGAATTGTCAAGGCGGTGATGGCATTTTATTTTAGTTGAACTTCACAAAATATGCTTAAAAGAAGAGGAAAGGTCAGGAATCGATCATTCTTTCAGAAAGAACTATATATGCCTTTCTGACATAAGCCTCTGTTGCCTTATTTATTCCTTCAAAAAGGTGGTTAGAAACAGTCTTGCTACCTTTCCCCATTAAGAAATTGGAATGCTTATATTTGTGAGTCTATGCTTCAACTAGTGCCACTTTTATAGTAATCACACTTTCAATATCTATGCAAACAGGGATGCTCGAGTTTAACTTCACAAAAAGTCCAACTGGTTCAACATTAGGAGCATGTTTTCTCCCAAACCTTTCTATCCAATTGGTGGCACTATGAGCTGTTCATTAAGAAGGTACATGGTTTGCTACTATCTTGCTACTCTTTTTGTACTGTCATTAGATAGTAATACTAGTGGTTTGCATGTGAATTTATTGGCAGGGTGGACCTACATTGGAGGTGCAGGACATGATTCAATGACTAGATGCTCAATTTCGGTTGTATCGATTTCACCTCTTCCATCACTGCGAACATGGATATCCTTGGTCTGATGAAGAATAGGCGCTATATTTCTGCTCTGAACAAGCAAATCAATTTAGTATGAAATTGTCCAGGGCAAAACATGACTGTATCAAATTGTCCAGTGCAAAACATGACAGATCTAAGCGGAAGAGACATGTTTAAACCGAAAATACAAGGTGGGGTATATGTTTACTAGCTGCTTGATATTTGTGCAGACAGAGATGTCTTCCCGTTGCTATTTAGCAAACACACAAAGTGACCGCAATTTTGGTTGAACTGCACAAGAGAATAGTATAGTCACTACATGCAGTGCCATTTGAAAATAGACACAGAAAGATTGGATAGTCACTTCATGGACTGCAGAAAAGTAGTACTGTACTATTTATTGGCCAACACTAGGTGCTTCATTGCTTTGGTCTGATTATACAATGGGCATCATTTTTCCTAAGTTAAAGTTTGTATTCCGAAAATAGTCTCGCTGTGTGATCAAGAGAAGACCAAATCATATTGCAGTGGATGTTCCTCCATCATGTGTGGTTCATTCCCATGGTTCCAGCTGTTGGTGAAACCACTTACGTTTCCAAGAGGAACTGTAGACTTCACAAACAAATTTGTCATTCAGTCTGTACTGAATGTTGGCCAAGAGAAGCATCCATGTTAGTAGGAAGAACATATGTTTTTTTAGATCTTTGCTTTTGGAGCTACATATTTGTATATGATCTGTGAATCAATGAGATGCATTAACATGTTGATCTTATGTATGGAAATCATACTAGTTGGTTTTAGTTGTGGCTGATCTTTGCTTTTGGAGCTACATATTTGTATATGATCTGTGAATCATTCAGATGCATTAACAGTTCCTTATATCTGTTCGCTCAGTGTTTACAAGTTACCGATCGATCACTAGCTAGCCTACTAATGCACTCCTGGCTGTTTTAGTTGCGACGCAAGATCCGAAGTGGCAGTTTTTTGAATAGAAATGCCTACCTCTGAAGAAACTGACAAGCTGCTCTGAAGAAAATGTCATGCGAATCTGAAGAAACTGCTAGCAAAAACGTTCGCAAATGCCTTATCTCCCAGCTAAAGTTCATCAATTAATGCCCTCGGCTGCGACTCGTTGCATGCTGCTCCGCGTACTGGCTGTGAGCGATTTTGAGTGCCCGCATGCAGCCGGCTGTAATTAAGGCAGCTAACTGATGTGAAAAAAGATGCGCTTTAATTGTTGCGGGCCTTTTAAATCCGTGGAATCATTATTGACAATGAGGGAGATGATTCGAGTGCACTTGTTTGACCGTAAGGCCGGCGTGCGACCCAGCACGGACGGGACGGGATGGCACCGTCAGGATTTCAGTTTCTCTAGTTTTCCACGGCAAGCTGGCGTGCTAAGCCATGCCTGCTTCATTATGCATTGAATTCTGATGACCGTCGCGCTACCTTCCGCTTATAAGTACTGTTTCTCGGCCTTCTATGGTGGCACCGTGACCCAACTCGCCCTATCCTCATAAGCCCCCACCGGCCCGATGTTGCTCGCCACTTATCCTCGCTCTCGCCACGTCCGCCAGGCCCCCGCCCGTCCACGATAGGCGTGGCCGGAGGCGGTCACCGCCGGAACTAGTGTTTGGTTTTTCACCGGAAGGCAGACGGAGGGAGGAGGCATTCTATCGGTCTTTAGATGGCAATGCGGAGATCGAGGACTTGTTGGAGCGCGACCGCCTGGCGGAGGAGCAGGAGTTGTTGGAGCGCGACCGCTTGGCGGATGAGCAGCGTATCGCCGATTTGCGCCGCCAGTGGGACATGGAGCAGCAGCGCACCGACGCTCTGAGTCGCGAGCAGAGCGCCCGCATGTGGGCCGACTACATGGAGGCCTGCGCCCAGCAAATAGCCCTGGAGACTGTCGGGCACGCACGCGTTCGCGACGCCGATTTTTACTACCAGCTCGTCAAGTGGGTTTCCCGCTTAGAAGCCGAAGCTTCGGTGGACCACGCCGGCCTGGAAAGGGCCAACGCGCGCGAGCAACGCGCCCTATCACACCTCTGGCAAGTCCGAGGCGAGGCGGAGGACGTCGGTGCTGGCGTTTAGCGTGTACCGCAGATGGCGGCCGGCATCGTCTAGTTAGCTAAGAGTAAGTTAGTACTTGTACGCTACTAGAGTATTAGTGGAAGTAGATAGTTAACTTGGCTATGATGGTTGTCAACGTGGAAGTTTAGTACTCTATATGTGGATCAGACCTGTTACTTTGCTCTGAATGTTGAACTTTCCGTTTGAACATATGGAATGGGCTGTTATTTTTTTAAATGGGTTATATTTGTCCTCCACGGGTTTAGAGGCTGACTTGTGGGCCTACCAAGTTGACGCGTACACAACCAGGAGATGATTGTACGTGGAGAGGATGACAGGAGGGACCCACCAAGGTCATGGCAGTACGCAAGCAAAGTGCCTCCTTATTTCAATCCAATAAAAAAATGGCTCCTCGTAATGGATTTCTGACATCTGGGTCCCATGCCATTGTCAACGTAGTCAATAAACGAGAGAGTTGCACAATGAGCTGCTGACATCAGGGATCCAGCAGCTCGCCCGGTTATTTTTGTTTTGGGTTAATTTGATAAATGCCACTCCAAATCTGGTGTTTCTAAGAAATGCCATTGCAATTTCCAAACTTTGAAAAATGCCATTTCATGCCATCCCCAGTGGCATTTTTCGAAGTCCGGAGTGGCGTTTTTCAAAGTTTGCAAATTGCAGTGGCGTTTTCCAAAGTTTGCAAAAATTGCAGTGGCATTTTTCAAAGTTTGGAAATTGCAGTGGCATTTTTATGAATCGCCATATTTGTTGTGGCATTTATCTAATTTGTTTTGGAGACGGAAGCAGGGTGTCAACTGGGCTGTGTGGGGCACTCTGGCATGTCTAGACAGCCTTCTCTTTTATGTTTACCACAGGCCAGCCCAGTAGTTTTTTTTCTTTCTGAAAATGGCTAGCCCAGTTTTTTTTGTGATTTGCCAAGTAATCGCTTTGTCAGGCCTATTGGGCTGCAAATCTTTCAAGACGAGGAGAGCTTCATTCGGCTGGACGAGAAAATGCTCTATCAGTAATGAGAAATGGGCTGTACATTTTTAAAACACATCAAACCGGCAATTACTTTCAAATTTCTTTTTTTTCATTTCAAGATTTTAAATTGCATTAATTTTTATGCGTGGACAATTTGTTGGATTTTATATTGATATACATTTATTTTTAAAATCAGTTTGAATGTGACTCGAAATTTCGGGATTAAAAACAGTTCGGAACGCACCGAAATATGCAACATTTCGTATAATTTTTTAACCGTGGCCACAATATGGACTGTAATGCTAACAAAAAGAATATGGGCTCCAAAAAAACCTTCAGAATTAGCAAATGGGCTATAAATTATTAGAAATAATGGTAGATGGGTTGTATGTTGTTTTCCACATATTTGAGGCTTTCCTAAAAAAAAGGTTGACGCACAAGCAGACTGTTGGATGTCCATCCAACGGCCGTCGTGCTTCTTCAATCTCTGCTCTTCCCGCTCCAGCCGCTCAAACAAGTGCCGGCGGGACTGCCTGCTCCCTCCTCCCCGCGGCCGGCTGTGCTGCCGCGCAGGCTTCACCGCCCCACCGTACTCCCATCGTTGGCCTAGCCATCCCTCTACTCACCCACACCTGTTGTTATTCTCCGGCGACGGTAGACGAACCAGTAAACCCTCGTATAGTCGTACTCCCCTCCGCGTGGGAAACAACTGCCGAGTCTTCCCTGCCTCTGTGTCGTTCCCTTCCTAGGCCTCGCCGTCGTCCACCGCCCTGGTGCTCCCGGCGCGGCCTGGTCAACGTGGTCAACGACCGACATGCATCTGAAGTGGACTGTACGTGGAGAGGCTGACAGCTGGGTCCACGGCCGCACGCAAGGAAATGCCTCCTTATTACGCGCAAAATAATGATTCCTCCACCTGACATCTGGGACCCACTGAAAGGGCCTCTGTATTTCGCGAAAAAAACGTTATCGCCGCTGACAGCTCGGACCCACCAGCTATATCTTCGCATGCAAGGAAGTGCGTCCTTATTACGCACAAAAAAAATGAATACTCCCCCTGCTAGCTGGGACCCAGTATAGTGGCAGGCTGACTTGTGGGCGTACTAAGTTGACGGGGACGGAGGGCTTTGACAATTTAGACAATATGCACGATTCTAGCTCCAGTGACCGTATGATGTCCATCCAACGGCCGTAGTGCTTCTTCAACCTCTGGTCTTGTTGCTCCAGCCGCCCAAAGCAGCGCCGGTCGTGCCGCATGCTCCTGCCTCCCGTGGCCGGCTGTGCTGCTGCGGAGAACTCACCGCCCCCTACTATTCCCACCGCTGGCCAGGCCCTGCGGCGACGGCAGCCTCACACCGCAGCCGAACCAGTGAACCCTCGTACTCCACTCCGCGCGGGCTTCCACTGCCGCATCTTCCCCGGCTCCGCGTCATCCCCTTCCTACGCCTCGCCGTCGTCCACTGCCCTGGTGCTCTCGGCGCGGCGTGGTCAACATGGTCAAGGAACGGCTTCCATCGGACGTGGACTGTACATGGAGAGGCTGACAGCTGGGTCCACAGCCGCAGCAAGGAAGTGCCTCCTTATTACGCGGAAAATAATTATTCCTCCACCTGACAGCGGGGACCCACCGGACGGGCCACCGTATTTCGTGAAAAAAACGTTTCCCCCTGACTGTGGGGACCCACCAGCTACATCTTCGCACGCAAGGAAGTGCATCCGGGGAAAAAACGATTCGCCCCCGTGACTGCTGGGACCCACCAGCTACATCTTCGCAGGCAAGGAAGTGCCTGACAGTTGGGACCCACCTGGTCGAAGCGTACGTAGCATTGTCATTCTGGTCGCGAATGTGTACGTACATACTGGTCGATGTAGAGGCGTGCACGTGTCGTAGTAGAGGCGCGCACGTAGCATGTACACGTACGTACAGCGGCCAGTGTGCAAGAAAGAAAATACGGCCACGTACGTACATATGGGCAGGGTCTCGAACTCCTACTCGCGCATACGTACAGCCAGGGCTCGTGTACATGGCTGGGTCGGAACGGAGAAACAGTGTCGTCATCGTGTTCATGGGGAGCCAACCGGCTGGGTCAGAACGGAATGCGTCGTCGTGTTCATCGGGAGGGCTTGGACGGAACAGCCGATGGAAACGAGGCCTAGCGTACCGCAGGACGGAGGAAACGGCCTTGTGTTCGACCGGCCACGTTTGAAACGGGATCCTGTTCATCGGGAGTGGTCTGGCATACCGCAAAACGGAGGAAACGAACCTCCTACGGTCAAAACGGGGGTCCTGTTGATCGGGAGGGGTGTGGCGTACCGCAAAGCGGAGGAAACGGACTTGTGTTGGAGTGCTACGGTCGAAACGGGGGTCCTATTCATCGGGAGGAGTGTGGCGTACCGCAAAACGGGACTCCACGGGACATTGTTCATCTCCACCGTCGACCCCCTCCCGCCTCCACGGGCTACTGTTCATCCACCATCGACCTCCTCCAGCCTCCACCTGCGACTGTTCATCCACGGGCTCCTGTTCATCCAGCCTCCACCACGCGCTACTCCACCGGCTACTGTTCGACCAACCCTCTCCACGGGCTCCTATTCAACCACCCCTCCACGGGCTACTGTTCATCCAGCCCTCCACCGTCTACTGTTCATTCTGCCCTCCACGGGGTGGTCCTGTTCATCCTGCCCTCCACGGGGTCCTGTTCATCCAGCCCCAACCGGCTCGATCGATCAGGGTCCTGTTCATCTAGAGGCAACACCACGGGGTCCTGTTCATCCACCCCCACCAGGAACTGTTCATCCAAACCCCCCAGCAACGCTCACTGTTCATCCAGAGGCAGCATCGATCGGCTTCAGTTAGCAGCAGTAGCGAAGGAATCGCTCGATCGGGTTCAGTTAACAACCATCGATCGATCGCTCGGGTTCAGTAACGCATAGCCTGCAGTGCAATCACTCAGGTTCAGTTAGAGCCCAACGCCTCGCTCGGGTTCAGTTAGAGCCAACGCCTCGCACACACGCGCGTACGTGTACGAGAGAAATGCGCATCGCTCGGCCCCCGACCTCCCACCGTAACCGGGAACTCCCCGAAATTTTCCTCGCCCTCGCTTCTACCACGGTTTTTTCCGTCATGGATGGCCCAAAGAATGTCATGCAGCTGCGTCTCCGGCCCGCCCAGGACGAAAAGCCCATTTTATGTCATGATTTTTTGTCATAGAAGTAGGAGCCCACCACATCTATGATGATACCGGGTTTTGTCACAATTATCGTCATAGAAGTGTCATATGTATGACAGAAAAAAAATTCGTTCGGCCCAAAATGTCACGGATGTGTCTTTTTTTGTAGTGCAGCGGGGCGCGCCCACCCCCTTGGGCGCGCCCTCCACCCTCGTGGGCCCCTCGTGGCTCCCCTGATGTACTTCTTCCTCCTATATATATCCATATAGCCTAAAACGATCGGGGAACAGAATAGATCGGGAGTTCCGCCGCCGCAAGCCTCTGTAGCCACCAAAAACCAATCGGGACCCTGTTCCGGCACCCTGCCGGAGGGGGGATCCCTCACCGGTGGCCATCTTTATCATCCCGGCACTCTCCATGACGAGGAGGGACTAGTTCACCCTCGGGGCTGAGGGTATGTACCAGTAGCTATGTGTTTGATCTCTCTCTCTCTCTCGTGTACTTGATTTGGCACGATCTTGATGTATCGCGAGCTTTGCTATTATAGTTGGATCTTATGTTTCTTCTCCCCCTCTACTCTCTTGTAATGGATTGAGTTTTCCCTTTGAAGTTATCTTATCGGATTGAGTCTTTAATGATTTGAGAACACTTGATGTATGTCTTGTCGTGCGTATCTGTGGTGACAATGGGATATCACGTGATTCACTTGATGTATGTTTTGGTGATCAACTTGCGGGTTCCGCCCATGAACCTATGCATAGGGGTTGGCACACGTTTTCGTCTTGATTCTCCAGTAGAAACTTTGGGGCACTCTTTGAGGTTCTATGTGTTGGTTGAATAGATGAATCTGAGATTGTGTGATGCATATTGTATAATCATACCCACGGATACTTGAGGTGACATTGGAGTATCTAGGTGACATTAGGGTTTTGGTTGATTTGTGTCTTAAGGTGTTATTCTAGTACGAACTCTAGGGCTGTTTGTGACACTTATAGGAATAGCCCAACGGATTGATTGGAAAGAATAACTTTGAGGTGGTTTCGTACCCTACCATAATCTCTTTGTTTGTTCTCCGCTATTAGTGACTTTGGAGTGACTCTTTGTTGCATGTTGAGGGATAGTTATATGATCCAACTATGTTATTATTGTTGAGAGAACTTGCACTAGTGAAAGTATGAACCCTAGGCCTTGTTTCCTAGCATTGCAATACTGTTTACGCTCACTTTTATCATTAGTTACCTTGCTGTTTTTATATTTTCAGATTACAAAAACCTATATCTACCATCCATATTGCACTTGTATCACCATCTCTTCGCCGAACTAGTGCACCTATACAATTTACCATTGTATTGGGTGTGTTGGGGACACAAGAGACTCTTTATTATTTGGTTGCAGGGTTACTTGAGAGAGACCATCTTCATCCTACGCCTCCCACGGATTGATAAACCTTGGATCATCCACTTGAGGGAAATTTGCTACTGTCCTACAAACCTCTGCACTTGGAGGCCCAACAACGTCTACAAGCAGAAGGTTGCGTAGTAGACATCACACACAGTTTCGTGAAAGGGTCTCTGATCGTAGTGTCGTGTTAGTAGCATCCTGCAGTAGTGTATTGACTTAGGATTCAAATGAAAGCATTTGATCATAGGTCATACTCATCGTTTAAGCACAAGTGGGGTTACCACTTTTACATAAAGCATTAATATGTTCACACCATTAGAGTTGCTTTAGCTCAATTTTTAGAGCAAAGCTCCCCCTAGATGTGATATCCCCCCAAAGAGGGATGAACTAACCTTGGTTTTTGTCGATGATGACTTCATGTAGATAGTGAAGATGTGGATGCTCAATCTTGATGTAGTCCATCAAGAGTTTGGAGCAATCCTTTCGAATTTTGCACTTTCAATACCTACATGGGTTAGTCCCACAAAGACATACAAGGATATCTATAGACAAAGAGTGAATTGCACATATGATGATGTCCACAAATGCATTGAGTTGCCTTGTCCCTTGACTTACCAACAAGAGGGTTTGTGACTCCATGAACTAGTGCAAGATGTTGAAGTTGGCTGCACAAGTTCTTGCAAAAATGAGTATGAGTGGAATATGTTGGCGAAGTCATCCTCAGCTAGCTCCGTTCGTCTTTTATTGTTGCAGGAGGCGCATGGAGGAGGATTAATGGGACACTTTGGCATGAAAAAGATGGAGGATGTACTTGCTACACATTTCTTTTGGCCAAAGATGAGACGGGATGTTGAACATTTTGTTGCTCGCTGCACTACATGTCAAAAAGCCAAGTCACGAATTAATCATCTTTGTTTATATATGCATTTGCCTGTACTTAGTGTTCCATGGGAGGTTATATCTATGGACTTTGTTTTAGGTTTACCTCGAACAAAGAAGGGGAGGGGTAACATATTTGTTGTCATGGATAGATTTTCGAAAATGGCACACTTTATACCATGTCATAAAAGTGACGATGATGCTAAGCAACTGATTTGTTCTTTCGTGAAATTATTTGTTTGCATTTTGTGCCAAATAGTATTGTTTCAGATCGTGATACTAAGTTTTTTAGCCACTTTTGGAGATGTTTATGGGCTAAGTTGGGGACTAAACTGCTATTTAGTACTACATGTCACCCCCAAACTGATGGACAAACTGAAGTAGTCAATAGAACATTTTCTACTATGCTTAGGGCTGTTTTGAAGAATAATCTTAAAATATGGGAAGAATGCTTGCCTCATATTGAATTTGCTTATAATTGTTCGCTGCATTCTACTACTAAGATGTGCCGTTTTGAGATTGTGTATGGTTTCCTACCTCGTGCACCCATTGATTTGTTGCCTCTTCCATCTTCGGAGAAGGTTAATTTTGATGCTAAACAATGTGTTGAATTGATCTAAAAATGTATGAGTTAACTAAAGAAAATATTGAGCGCATGAATGCTAAATATAAACTTGCTACAGATAAGGGAAGAAAACGTATTGTTTTTGCACCTAGAGATCTTGTTTGGTTACATTTGCGTAAGGATATGTTTCCTGATTTGCGCAAGTCAAAGCTAATGCCACATGCTGATGATCCTTTTAAGTTGTTAGAGAAAATAAATGATAATGCATATAAACTTGAGCTGCCTGTAGATTTTGGGGTTAGCCCCACTTTTAACATTGCAGATTTGAAGCCTTACTTGGGTGAGGGATGAGCTTCCGTCGAGGAAAACTTCAATTCAAGAATGGGAGGATGGTGAGGACATCAATACTACAGTTACACCCACGACCCCTGCAGTTACATATACTGCACCAATTACTAGAGCTCACGCATGCCAATTAAATTATTAGGTATTTTCGTTTCTTGGTAACGATTCTAATGTTCGTGAGAAAATGATGTTGCCTAAATTGGATACATTTGTTTTGCTTACAAATGAAGTACCTAGCTTGGACAAGAAGGATGAACATTGGAGCAAGATCAATCATGGAGATGATGGCATGCGCAAGGGGAACAAGAATGGAGTTTCAAGTGATGATTTCAGGACTTTCAAGCCACCATAATGAGTGCATGAAGGCTTGGATGAAATATACAAGATGCTACTTCATAAATTTCGTCCAGACGCTATTATAGGTGTTGCGTCACCTTATTATTGGGTCAGGCCCATGTAATTTCGAAATAGTTCAGTATAGGCTGTTTTTAGAGTCCGTATGTTTGGGGAAACAAAGTTAGGGTTGGTTTCAGACCCCTCCTTCAAGGGGTCACGAAATTCCCCCTATTCCTCCATATATATAGCCCTTAGGGCGTCGTTCAGACTTTGGGTTTTGTTTAGATTAAAAGTTCGCCATAGCTGCAACTTCGCATACTTCATTTGTGTTCAACGACCAGAACCCCACTTTCATTAATAAAGCTTTCCTCTTATATTCGCAATATCCAGAATTGCAATCTCAGTTTCTTGTTGGTTCTTCATTTTCTTTCAGGAAATATACCCTCGTGGTCTGGTTGATCATGCTACGGCGTGGTCAATAACCCCGGAAGTTGGTTTAGCGATTGCTAAGGTGCGACGTCTCGCACGTTCGTACTCGGATCGTCAAAGTCGACTCCCACATAAAACGATCGCTATCTCATCGGAACATCGGGACACCTTTGCCTCTATCAATATGTGTCTTCATATTGTTCTTGGGTGTTCGTAGGGCGAATATTATTTGTTGACTACTATGTTTCCCAATAGTGGCATCATGAGCGGTTCTATGGGTAGATGCAGGTTTATATCTAGATCACATGTGGATGTGAGTGTTTGATGTTCTTGCTATGCTTCCCTCGAGAGTGTTGCTTCGGTTTAGTTCATTGACGGTATGGTGTAAGCTTTGTACAAGGTTCTGACAATCTATCAGCTCTGGCTGTCAACGATCTGCTAATAGTTCATTGGGCTACATCATAGTCAAGAATAGTGAACCGTCACTTACACAAGAGGGCGATGAAGATGAAAAATCTTCTAGGGGGTCATGCATATTAGACGAAGTTTAGTGCGGGGCTATAGATTTTAATTAATTCTCTTCCCTCACACACCCCGAAAGTGAATCTAGCAACAAGAATTATCGTCTTGATTGTGCATGTAGGTAGTTGGTGTTATCAAAAACCCTAGCAACCAAGTAATTAAAATTTTCCAAACCGAGTAGAGGACTTCTAACTTGGTTTTGTAGGTTTGCATATGATGTTGTATAGCCTTTGTCATGACAATGAGTTTTTGTATGAGATGGTTATATGTCGTAATGTTAAGTGGCCTGCACATCAAGACATGATGGCTGGATCCACGGGATTGCCAACTTAATGTTATGGACGTAGATATAGCCTATAGGTAACACGGAGGACCCGGAGCTTGACCAGGCGCAGGAGAACAAAACCGGTGCCACGACGGTACCAATTTTGGAGAGAACTTCATGAAGACCTCGGAAGACCATGGAGACATCCCCGGTGCCCAGGGCTATACCATATCCTGCTATTATGAATTGCGTGAGATGTTTATCCCTTTGTTGCTTGCACCCTTTGATTGCATCGTAGTCGATTATTAGGGTGATCTCTCACAGCTAAAATCAAGATTAAAATGTGCTCTTCCCAGTGTTGCAACCATCTACGACACTTAGTGTTTCGGAGTACGTCACGTCGACATGAGTACAAATGAAATGAGAAGTGTAAGACGGAGATGGTCAGACAATGTGTGCAGATAACACTCGGTTGTCTTGAAGTTCTGGCAGAATCATTCTGAGCTCGGCGCACGAAGCATCAAAAGATGAACAAGAGCCATATGGGGATATGATCGGCAAAAGTTTTCCCACCGGTCAAAATTCTCGTAAAAGGTGATGTCCACATCAATGGATGAGAATGAAATCAGGATCTTGAATCACTCACTATCAATTATGAGAGATATTGATCTGACTGGGAGTGCACTTTATATATTAAAATTTGTTTAATCCCTTGTGCAAGTTTAATTATGAATTATGTCTAAAGTGAACCTTGTGTTTATTGTTGTAGATCAATGGCTTGCAATAGTTTTAATTTAGCACCTATGTTTGATAAAGGAAAGTTTCCTGCAAATGGTGTAAACTGTGAGAATTGGATCCACACTCTAAGATATGTTCTCACGAGTGCTAAGAAAGAATATGTGCTCGATCAACCACTTGGTGAATACCCGACGCCTGGAGCTTCTCGGGATGTCGTCAATGTGTTTATCTCTCGCAAGGATGATTTCAGTGTTGTCAAAAGTGTAATGCTATCATGCATGGATCAAGTATTACAGAAATATTATCAACAAATCAGTACCGTCGAGATTGTCGAGGCACTGGAAGTTCTGTACCACAAAGATCCAGCTGAAGTTCATGAGATGACTGAAGCAATGAATGAATGCAAGATCGCTGAAGTTGATGAGCAAGGTGTCAGGCTTGCAGACTATTATGATAGTATTAATGCAATGGAAATTGATTTTCCCAAGACATCAAAGAATGATTTGATCCTTACTTTGCTTTATGAAGCGATTCTCAAAAGCAACGAAATCGGGATGTAGAACCAGCAAAAGTTGCTCATGAACAAAACAGGAAGTTTCAAAAGGAAGCGCAACACCAAGAGGAACAAGGGTGGAGCTTCTTGCGAGACTATATGTTTCTACTCCAAAGAAAAATGACACTGGAAAATAAAATGGCTTGAAGTATCATGCATATAAGAAGAACTCATCTTCTGGTAAAGGTATAAAAGTTATACAAATTAATGTTATTGATATTCTACTCACCGAAAGTTCCAAGTCATGGGTATTTGATACCAGATATGTTGCTAACATTTGCAACAAGATACATGGATTGGGAAATGTTCGGAAGCCTGAAAGAAGTGAAGTTGTGATGTGTGTCGGGAATGGTGATGGGATCGCTGCTTAAGCCATCGGTGTCATGTCTTTGAGTTTACCTTCAGGATTAATATTAGAACTAAATAATTGTTATTTTATTCCAAAGTTATGTAGAAACATTATCTCTGGATCATGTTTGATAAATGAATGTTATTCTTATATATCAGAGAACAATGGTTGTTCAATATATTGTAAGGATATGTTTTATGGATTTGCACCCATGATTGGTTGATTATTCATATTAGATCTTGAACGTGGAAAGGTTATCTATAACATTGATGCTAAACATCTTAAGAAGACTGGTAGTACCACATACATGTGGCACTGCCGTCTCGGTCATATCGGAAAGAAACATATGCAAAAGCTTCATAAAGATGGAGTGCTAAAATCATTTGATTTTGAATCATTTGATACATGCGAAGCTTTTTTGATGGGTAAAATGACTAAAACGTCGTTCACTGGTCATCAGAACGGGCACTTGAATTATAGGATATATATAATACGTAGTGATGTATGTGGTCCAATGAGTATTTCGGCGCGCGGTGGATACTTATACTTTGTAACCTTCACAGATGATTTAATTAGATACGGTTATATCTACTTAATGAAACATAAGTCTGAAACATTTGAAAAGTTCAAAGAATTTCATAACGAAGTTGAGAACCATCATGGCAAGAAGATAAATTTTCTACAATCAGATCATGGAGGATATCTGAGTCATGAGTTTAACAAACATATAAGTGTTTGTGGAAGTGTCTCACAACTTACTCCTCTTGGGACTCCATAGAGAAATTATAAGGCGTAACCGAACCTTGCTAGACATGATAAGGTCATTGATGTCGTTTATCGATCAGTCGATATCATTCTGCGGATATGCACTTGAAACGGCAACATACACACTAAACAGAGCACCATCTAAATCTGTTGAGACGACACCATTGATAACCCACAAGTATAGGGGATCGCAACAGTTTTCGAGGGTAGAGTATTCAACCCAAATTTATTGATTTGACACAAGGGGAGCCAAAGAATATCCTCAAGTATTACCAGCTTAGTTGTCAATTCAACCACACCTGAAAGACTTAATATCTGTAGAAAAGTATTTAGTAGCAAAGTAGTATGGAAGTAACGGTAATAGTGACAAAAGTAACAGTAGTAGTTTTGTAGTAATCGTAACAATGGCAACGGAAAAGTAACGAAGCAAAGATCAATATGAAACGAGCTCGTAGGCAATGGATCAATGATGGATAATTATGTCAGATGGCATTCATCATGCAATAGTTATAACATAGGGTGACACAGAACTAGCTCCAGTTCATCAATATAATGTAGGCATGTATTCCGAATATAGTCATACGTGCTTATGGAAAAGAACTTGCATGACATCTTTTGTCCTACCCTCCCGCGGCAGCGAGGTCCTATTGGAAACTAAGGGATATTAAGGCCTCCTTTGAATAGAGTACCGTACCAAAGCATTAGCACTTAGTGAATACATGAACTCCTCAAACTACGCTCATCACCAGGAATAGGGATGACAATTTTATCCATGGATCTGGATACCCATGGATATCCGACCCGGTTGGGCAAGGGTATGGAGCACATTTCTGCCCATGGGTCTGTGGATATGGATACCCACGAACAGCTGGGTTGGGCACGGTTATAGTTTGTGCTCCATGGATATCCAATGGATACCCGTATGACATATGGGGCCATATGCCAGTGACAGTAGAAAGAACGAATCGATGGGAAATGGCAGACAATATGCAACTGGTGTCATGAGCTATATGCTGCAAAATCAACCTCTGGTATGTCACACTTAAGGACTCATCGTATTACTTGTTGCCTACTTATGCATGTAGCTTATGTTGACATTTGTGAGTGAATGATGTTGAGTTAATTTGATCTTTGGGAAGGCTTCATGCTGACTTTTCTATGCCCATGGAGCTCCATGGGTATGTGGGTATCTAGCGGGTTTGGGCATGGGCACAAGTTGTGCCCATGGATAATTTGATGGATGGGCAGAGGGTAGGAAGATGGGTCATGGGTTGGATTTGGACCAGCTCCACCCGCCCCAAACCCGACCCATTGCCATCCCTAACCGGGAAGTGTCCCGACTATTGTAACTCCAGGGTTGCCGGATCATAACACGTAGTAGGTGACTATAACTTGCAAGATAGGATCAAGAACACAAATATATTCATGAAAACATAACAGGTTCAGATCTGAAATCATGGCACTCAGGCCCTAGTGACAAGCATTAAGCATAGCAAAGTCATAGCAACATCAATCTTAGAACATAGTGGATACTAGGGATCAAACCCTAACAAAACTAACTCGATTACATGGTAAATCTCATCCAACCCATCACCGTCCAGCAAGCCTACGATGGGATTACTCACGCACGGCAGTGAGCATCATGAAATTGGTGATGGAGGATGGTTGATGATGACGACGGCGACGATTTCCCCTCTCCGGAGCCCAAAACGGATTCCAGATCTGCCCTCCCGAGGAAGAACAGGGCTTGGCGGCGGCTCCATATCGTAAAACGCGATGAATCCTTCTCTCTGGTTTTTTCTCCCAGAATGTGAATATATGGAGTTGGAGTTGAGGTCGGTGGAGGTCCAGGGGCACTACTAGGGAAAAGCCTAGCAGTAGCGCGGGTATTTGGTGTATCAGTAGTGCGGGGTGCCGCGCTACTGATACGGCGCTACAGCTAACATGTATCAGTAGCACGTGTTGCCCCATGCTACTGCTATACATGGCTAGCAGCAGCGTGCTTTAGTTCAACACTCTACTGCTAATAGCTGCAGCGCTTTTAAGTAGGGCGCGCTACTGGTAAGAGCGCGCTGCTGCTAACTTTATTCCCCTCGCTACTGTTAGTTTTATTAGTTTTTGTTTTTTCTGCATATTTGTTTTGTATTTGAACATGATTTATACAATAATCTTTAGCATATCATACACATAAAAATGTAATCATAGCATCAAATCATGTCATCATCATAATCATCATCCAACACAAAGTGGTCTCTCTGTCATCATCTCGAAAATAGTGATACAAGTCTCGATTATTTGCAACTACATCGTCATCCATCTAAAAAATTATATACGCGAGAAGAGCTATCACTATGAGTGAGAGCGGAACTATGCAGTACATGAGTTCGTATCCCTCTCTCGCATTAGCGTGAACCTAAACTAACACCTGGGCCTGACACTCCGGCCACTCGTCGTATACTCCTGGTGTTGCACTTCTTCATCATCGATGATCTATGCACATGCATCATCACATGAGTCGACGATATGCAACATACATAGTTGAGCAACAGAAAGAGACATACTTGGCAAAAATAGAAGCAACATATCATAAGCATAAATAACAAAGTTCATCATACCCAAAATGCCCTAACCAGAGTTTACAAATATGACTAAACGTGCAGTCGAATTGATCAGAAACTAAAATTACCAGCAGTCTCATGAACTCCGTCGTGACCGCGTCCGTCTCGAAAACCTTCTTGTCTGAGTCCCAATGGTGTCGTACCCTGAGGACGTCACGCTCCTGCGGGACGGTGAAGTCCGCCAAGGGGTCTGGGATGCCCAGACTTTCATGTCTCGCGTCCTCCTTGGCCCATATGGACCTCTTCCCTCCGTAACCACGGCTTCCGAGGTGGTGGCGCCCCATGTTCCTCTGTTGAAGCCCCTTCATGTACTTTGACTTTTTTTGGCAGCTTCGGCCTCGCAAGCCGCCTTGAATATTTCAAACTGCTCTTCCGTGATTGTCGGATTATCCTTTACAATCTCGGAGTAGGGTTCCTTTTTGTTGACGGTCCGATGTTTCACCCTTGCTTTTCAGGCGGCCAACGCGTCGCTAAACTTGGTCATGGCATGTTTGTTTATCTTCTTCATTGCCGTACCCTTATCTGGATTTTTATATTCCTTTTCATCCCGGCCTAGGAACAAGAATATCTGGTGCAGCTTCTTTAGGAGGGAGGGCCTCATATGATCTATCTTTTGTAGTTTCTCGTCGTTGATGGTGGCGGTTGTCCGTACGTGTAACGCCCACGATGCGGCTATATCTCCCACATGTCGAGGCACGACTTAGAGGCATAACCGCATTGTGGTATTGTCGCAAGAAGGGTTATCTTCACACAATCACATGTAATGAACAAGAATGGGATAACGAGAGTTGGCTTACATTCGCCACTTCACACAATACATAAATATAATTCATATAACATACAAAATCCACACATAGACCAACTACGGTCAAGTCCAAATGAAAATAAGATAACCCCAAATGCTAGATCCCCGATCGTCCCAACTGGGCTCCACTACTGATCATCAGGAAAAGAAACATAGTAACGGCCACGTTCCTCATCGAACTCCCACTTGAGCTCGGTTGCGTCATCTGCACTGGCATCGTCGGCACCTGCAACTATTTTGGTAGAATCTGTGAGTCACGAGGACTCAGCAATCTCACACCCGCAAGAGCAAGACTATTTAAGCTTATAGGAAAGGATGGTGTAATGAGGTGGAGCTGCAGCAATCACTAAGCATATATGGTGGCTAACATACGCAATTGAGAGCGAGAAGAGAAGCAACGCAACAGTCGCGAAGCTAGAATGATCAAGAAGTGATCCTGAAACTACTTACGTTCATGCATAACTCAAACCGTGTTCACTTCCCGGACTCCGCCGAGAAGAGACCATCACGGCTACACACACGGTTGATGTATTTTAATTAAGTCAAGTGACAAGTTCTCTACAACCGGACATTAACAAATTCCCATCTGCCTCATAACCGTGGGCACGGTTTTCGAAAGATAATACCCTACAGGGGTGTCCCAACTTAGCCCATTATAAGCTCTCACGGTCAACGAAGGATAAACCTTCTCCCGGGAAGACCCGATCAGTCTCGGAATCCCGGTTTACAAGACATTTCGACAATGGTAAAACAAGACCAGCAAAGCCGCCCAAATGTGCCGACAAATCCTGATAGGAGCTGCACATATCTCGTTCTCAGGGCACACCGGATGAACACTACATACAACTAGAACCAGCCCTCGAGTTTCCCCAAGGTGGCGATGCAAGTGGCTCTAGTTTGGACCAGCACTCAGAGGAACACTGGCCCGGGGTGTCGTGGAATTGTCACGGCAGATGTCCTCAAGCTAGGACTTAGTCACGGAGCCATCGCCGCTAGGAAGCTTGAAGGGGTTAAACGGGACAAGGAACACGAGGGTTTATACTGGTTCGGCCCCTTACGGTGAAGGTAAAAGCCTACGTCCAGTTGAGGTGGTATTGATTAGGGTTTCGATGACCAGGGAGCTTAACTGCTATGGCTGGCTCTCGACGAGATCTTTCTTACCCCTAAACCGCTGCCGGGTCGTCCCTTTATATAGAGAGGTTGACACCCAGCCGCTTCTGAGAGTCCCGGCCGGCTCATAAGAGTGTCCGGCTCGGACTCTCAACTATTCTTGCCTTACACTACAAGTTCTACCATAATGACGGTTGTAACTACGGGCCTTAAGCCACCTCCGGGTCTTAAGCCCATATTTGGCCCACCGTCTTCAAGCTTGGCGCCGGGCTTCAGGTGATGATCCTTATGTGTAACCCGGCCCCGCCGGGCGGGTGACTCTAAGGGTTATATCCTCATGTGAATCTTCAACTCTTTCGACAGAAAAGCTTCGGCTTACAATTGTGTGAAGGCCATAACCCGGCGTGACGTCATCCTCTGGATTCCGGGTAATCCGTCGTGACGTCATCTTCCATTAAGTCCATTTTTTCCTCCACCATATCCGCAACGGATCTTATCTTTACTGCCATCCTGAAAATCGAGGCGTTTTATGGTGAGATAACCGCGCCGTGGCCTCCTCGTTTCTCGCGCCCACTTATGAGTCTGGCCTTATAAATAGCCCGACCCTCGGGTCCTTTCCATTCTCCCCCTTCTGTCGTCTCCTTCCTCTCGCTACTCCTGTGCTGCTCGAGCTCCGCCGCCGCCGCCGTCGCAACAGAGCTCCGCGTCCTCGTCGACCTTGGCCGCTGCATCACCCTGAACCGTCCAGAGAACCGTGGCGAACCCTCACAGCACATCTCCATCTGTAAGTTCCTTCCTCTCCGTTCCTCAGATCTGCATTAAGATTTCCGAGTTCACCGGTGTTCTTCGATGTTCGTCATGAACTCTTCATAGATTTCACCACCACCGCCCCTTCTTGATCTTAAGATAGTATAAAACCAACGCGGTAGCTGTTTGGCACCCATTTCAAATGCAAATAGATCTCTTTTCACTGCATAAAGGCTCCGTTCGAACCCAAGAACTTTCTTTTGCGTCTATTTTAGGTCTAGAAACTTCCCTTTTTAGCCGACCGTTTTGATCCAAATTAGTTACTGCGATGTGTGAAACCTGTTTTCACCACACTTAGTAAAAAACTGCACCTGCTGAGTCATGGCGGTTTACATTTCCGGCTTAAAGAAGCCACGCACTGTAAAACCTTCCGGCTCAAAAGAAGCCACGCGCCGTAAAATTTTCCGGCTCACTTACAACAAGGCTGTAGACGATTGAATTACTCTCAATACCTCCAGCGGCTTAGATAACCCGATACACTTAGATATATGTCATTAGGCCCCTCCATAAGCCGCCACTTTAAACATTGAACTGTAAATTTCCTCCGGCTTATAATTAAACCGGACATTTTCTTTTATCATAGGCTTCCGACTTTCACCATGCCTCCCAAAGCTCCCAAAGCACCCATCACATGCAATTGGATGCGGTCCAACGTCACCGACTAGACCTTATCGGATTTCGTGAAGTCGGGTTACCTGCCCAAGAATGACGTCATGTCCTACCGTGCCCCCGACCCATCAGAGGAGAGACCACAGCCAAGGGACGGAGAGGTGGTAATTTTTGCGGATCATATGACCCGGGGCTTCGCACCGCCCGGCTCAAAGTTCTTTAGAGATGTGCTGAATTTCTTTGACCTGCGTCCACAAGACATAGGACCCAACTCGGTGTCGAATATATGCAACTTCCAAGTATTCTGCGAGGTCTACCTTGGAGAAGAGCCCAGCCTGCTACTCTTCAGAGAACTCTTTTATCTGAACCGCCAGAACGAGTGCGCCAACGAGCCGAGCTTAGAACTTGGTGGAATCTCCATTCAGCGACGGAGAGACTGCCTTTTTCCTTACGCCGAGCCGCCAAGCCACCCAAAGGACTGGAACCAGACGTGGTTCTATTGCCAAGACACTTCGCCGGCTGATGAGAGCCCGCTGCCCGGCTTTCGTCCTTCGCGTCTGGAACCAACTCACCCTCTGTCAAACAAGTTATCTCAGGCGGAGCGCCAACCTCTGATCCCTACCATCAACAAGATCAAGGCCCTCCTGGGAAATGGCCTTAATGGCATTGATCTGGTCCGAGTCTGGATCTCATGGCGGGTGATCCCCTTAAGCCGCCGCCCCGGCTTAATGTGTGAATACACGGGCCGGAAAGATGACCCCCTGAGACACAGCCGCAACGATCTTCCTGAAGACGTTGCCGAGGACATGACCAAGGCTCTCTTGAACGAGAGCTTGGCAGACTGCGGGAGGACCGGCTTAAGCCCCTTCTGCAAGACCAACCCGGCCCCAGCGGTAAGCCGCTGATCTGAACATCTTATTTTCTTCTGTAGATAGCTTTCATCTGAACCTTAAGAAATCGTCATTGTATTTTTCAGGCTGATGACAAATTTTGGAAGGTCAAATATGACCATGAGGCAGCCAAGAAGGCCAGGAAGGCTAAGAAAGCCGCCAAGAGAGCCGCTCCCCGCAAGAAGGGAAGCAGGCCCACTGCCTCAGAGCTGCTTCAACTGAGTGACAGCTCCGAGTCAGAGGTAACCCCTGAACCTGTGAGCTCTTGTTGCATTTCTTGTTTATTTCTGTCCACCTTTATCAATATTGTTCATCAACAGGATGACACCGGAGCAAGTAACCCGGTGGTTGAAGAGGTAATGACACTTTCCTCCGACTCGGAGCCCTTGCCAAGGCTGAAAGTCCGAAGGGTAACCCGGAAACTAAGATTTTCACATCCTTTAGCTTATCAAGATCCTCAATTTCTTTTGAAGCAACAGATTCATGAGAGCTGGCGGCACACCCGGACCAACAAGGACGCTGACCTCTCCTCCGATTTGCCTGACGCGTCGAGGAAACGCCGGACCGAGGTTATCTCCCACTTGTACCCTTTTCATCCTTTGGCGGGTGTTATACATCAACCGCTCAATTCTTCTGATTCAAACTATCAGGAAACCTCACCCTCCTCTGGTGACTCGATGCAATCAAACCTGCCGGCCTTCAAGACCGTACCCGGGTAATGATGATCATCTCTTGTTGTGCTTATCTTTACTCATACTTTTGTACTAACCTTTTTGTCCTTTCAGTGCCCAGGCAAAGCTCAGCAAGAGGGCGAAAAAGAACAAGCCGGTCGAAGAGCCGGACTTGCCTCAACCGGAGGTTGCAGCTCAAGAACCACCAGTTGCCTCTGCTCCTGCAGCCACCGCTCCAACCGACAAGCCAATCGCAGAAACTTCTGCTAACCCGGAGACCTCCAGCCTGGCTCAGCCGGCCGATGACCCGGACGTGGTAATCATCCGGACGGAGTTTGTTGAGCCGGGGAGACCCACTGCGCTGGCCAAGTGCTCCGCCAAGGAAGAGTTGCTAGAGCGCCGCCGGGTCAATCTGGACCTCACCGACTATGCCAATCTGAGCATCGGAGAGATCGTCTCCGGCTATGTGAGTTAGGTGCACAAGAGCCGGGACTTGGAGATCAACATGGTGAATCAGATACAGCAGAAGTCTGAGGTACCACTCTACTGCTTACTGTATAGTTATCTTTACCATACTAGCCCCCAAGTCGACGACTTATGATTGAATATGTTGTAGACTTAAGTTCCGGCTTACCTCCATGAACCGGTAATTTGTAGATAGAAACGTTCGACATGCATTAGCCCCCAAGTGCCAAGTGTCTTTGTTTGGAAAGCGCTTGGGACTTTAAATTTGCATAGTAACTGTTCATATTATAACCCGGAAATTATGCAGGCTGCTTGCAAGAAGTTTGAGGCTGACATCTCCGATCTGAAGACCCGCCTGAGGACGCAAGAAACTGAGACCCGGGAGGCCAACGCCAAATTTGTGTCCAGTATTGCTGCTCAAGAGAAGCTGAAAAAGGACTTTGAAGCTGAACGGAAAGCTTGGGCCGAAGAGAAGGCTACTCTGGTGAGCCGGGCCGAACAGGCGGAGAAAACTCTGATGGAGAGAACCGCCGAACTCTCCGGCTTAAAGCGCCACGTGTCACAGATGGTTGCCGCAATCTTCGGTAAGTCATTCCACCGGCTCTCGTCCAGTTTATAATCTTTATGTCTCATAACCCATCATTGCCAGCGGCTTATCTTACTCTGTTAAACAGGTCCCAGAAGCGCCAACCTCAACCAAAGTGTGTTGACCAAGTTGAAGGCCGTGTACACCCTGGTGGAGCAACTCTACACCGGGTCACAGCGCGCCTTGGCCGTAGTGGCCCTATCCAATGAGGTGCCGACTCACCTGGCGGAAGTTCTTCACCGGCTTGCCGTTCTTCCTCAACGTGTCCAAGAGCTGCGACGGGCCTCTGCAAGAGCCGGCGCCATAGCTGCTCTGAGCCGGGCCAAGGCGTTCCTTCCAGAACTAGACCCGGCGGACATTGCCCTTGGCTACCCCAGCTTGAAGGAAGACGGCACCCCCTTCGACCAAAGGGACTTTGCAGCCTGCGTGAAGATCGTACGCCCGGTGGCCACTCTGATTGGAAATGACATGGATCTGACCAAGTACCAGCCGGGTTACGATGCAGAGGATCCCCACTCCGCGTTACGAAGCCATCAGCTTAGTCCCGCCGACTCGTAAGCACACCTTTGCCCCGGAAATTGACCCGACCGGGTTAATTGACGAGGAAGCTCGATTTGAAGCTCTGAGCGGCATTGACTGGAAATCGTCAACTTTCCAGGTCCTGGGAACAGCCGGAGGAGCGGAGAGGGATGAGCCGGAAGCTTCAACCCAGCAAGCATCTTAACTCTGTAGGCGGTTTATTCAAACAATGCTTCACCCTTTTGGACTCGATGAGTCTTGTAATAGAATAGGACCATTTTAACTTTGTCATGCCATCGTGCACGTGCTGAATGCTTAATTCCATTGAAGTTGTTTCCTTATATTCCTCCGGGTCATAAATGATCATTCATATTCCTTAAGCTCAAATAGTTGTCTTTTACTATCCTGCATAGAAAAGCAAATCACAAGTCTCTAGGCGGCTTACCGCACTGAGAATCATAGTCTTATACATATAACCTGGAATATGAACCACAAAAGACTGGTCCTCAATTATGTCCTTGATATAACCGTAATAACACACTTACCGGCCTGCAAGCACACTTCCGGCTTATATAACCCGGGTAATAAGGTTGGTACCTCAATTCCGGTTTACCAGTCTTAATAACGCCGATTGTGTTCGACTAGTACTGTGAATCAAAGTTAAGCCGGCAAAGTGAGACCCGCCGCGCACACTTGAAACAATCAGAAGAATTTGTTGCAAATCAGAAAATCTTAGGGGCTTCCGATTCGAATACGACCAGAGACCCGTCCCAAAGGGGTGATGCTAAGATTCGAATGCGATCATTTAGCCCCCAGTGGGTGTGGCGATGCCAATCAAGAGGGTACCGACAGCTATGTTCTCTTAGGTTCGAATACGACCCATGTTTGAACAGGCAGCCCCCAAATGACCTTAGGAGTTGTTTAACGACGCTGATTCAAATACGATCCACGTCGGTTCCCAAAAAGGGGGGTTGAACTATGATTCAAATATGATCAAAGAAAACTCCCCAATGAGCTCGGCACTTTGCCAATCAAATGGGTATCGACAGCTATGTTCTCTTTGGTTCGAATACGACCTATGTTTGAACAGGAAGCCCCCAAGTGACTATATTGCGTATGGCTAGATTCGAATACGATCATAAGCCGGATCCCCCTTCAAGTTATCATGAGATCTTGCAATGAAAACAACACGTTCACCTTTGGAGGAGAAAAAAGGACAGAGGTCCTGCTTTATTGCTTATCATAATATATACATGGCTTAGAGAAATATGTACATTATGAGAGCCGGTGGCTCAAGTGTAATAAGGCCGAAGCTGAGCTATGTTCCACGGCCGACAGGTCTCTTCCTCCGACTTACGTGAATCTTTGTGCTCCCGAATGTCAATGAGGTAATATGACCCATTGTGCAAATTCTTGCTGACCACAAAGGGCCCTTCCCAAGGCGGGGACAGCTTGTGCGCATCTGTTTGATCCTGGATGAGCCGGAGCACCAGATCGCCTTCCTGGAAGACCCGGGATTTAACCCGGCGACTGTGATAACGGCGCAGGTCTTGTTGGTAAATCCCTGAGCGAGCTACTGCCACATCACGCTGTTCGTCCAACAAGTCAAGAGCATCTTGGCGCGCCTGTTCATTATCCGCCTCAACATAAGCCGCCACTCGAGGCGAGTCATGACGGATGTCACTGGGGAGGACTGCTTCCGCTCCATAAACCATGAAGAAAGGCGTGAAACCTGTAGACCTGTTAGGAGTAGTGTTGATGCTCCACAACACGGAGGGTAACTCCTCCACCCAACAACCCGGCTTCTGTTGTAAAGGGACCAAAAGCTGGGGTTTGATGCCTTTCAGAATCTCCTGATTAGCCCTCTCAGCTTGACCATTGGATTGAGGGTGAGCCACTGATGAAACATCAAGTCGAATATGCTCTCATTGACAAAACTCCTCCATGGCGCCTTTGGATAGATTGGTACCATTGTCAGTGATAATGCTGGGTGGAAAACCAAAGCGAAAGATCACCTTTTTCATAAACTGAACTGCTGTGGCTGCATCACACTTGCTAACTGGCTCCGCTTCAACCCACTTGGTAAATTTGTCAACTGCCACCAAGAGGTGGGTCTTCTTATCCTTGGACCTTTTAAAAGGCCCAACCATATCAAGCCCCCAGACCGCAAAGGGCCAAGTAATTGGGATCATCCTCAGCTCCTGAGCCGGCACATGAGCCCGTCGCGAGAACCTTTGGCAACCATCACATTTACTGACCAAGTCCTCCGCATCAGCATGAGCCGTCAGCCAATAAAAACCATGACGAAAAGCTTTGGCCGCAAGGGATTTTGAGCCGGCATGATGGCCACAATCCCCTTCATGAATCTCACGCAAGATCTCTTGACCTTCCTCAGGGGAGACACAACGCTGGAACGCTCCCGTAACACTGCGGCGATGCAGCTCACCATTGATAACAACCATTGACTTAGACCGCCGGGTTATTTGTCTGGCCAAAGTTTCATCCTTAGGCAAATCTCCCCGGGTCATGTAAGCCAGATAGGGCAATGTCCAATCCGGGATGACGTGGAGAGCCGCCACCAGTCGTGCCTCCGGGTCAGGGACAGCCAAGTCTTCCTCTGTAGGCAACTTAACAGAAGGGTTATGCAGGACGTCCAGGAAAATATTAGGCGGCACCGGTTTTCGCTGAGAGCCCAGCCGGCTTAGAGCATCAGCCGCCTCGTTCTTCCTGCGATCGATGTGCTCTACTTGGTAACCCTGAAAGTGCCCAGCGATGGCATCAACTTCACGGCGATAAGCCGCCATGAGAGGGTCCTTGGAGTCCCACTTTCCTGATACTTGTTGAGCCACCAAGTCTGAGTCGCCGAAGCACCTTACCCGGCTCAAGCTCATCTCCTTAGCCATCCGAAGACCGTGGAGCAAGGCCTCGTACTCAGCCGCATTGTTAGTGCAAGGAAACATCAACTATAGCACATAATGGAACTTGTCACCCTTAGGGGAGCCAACACGACTCCAGCCCCCGAGCCCTCCAATTGCATGGACCCATCGAAGTGAATAGTCCAATATGTGTTATCCGGCTTTTGCTCGGGCACTTGTAACTCTGTCCAATCGTTGATGAAATCCAGCAAGGCTTGAGATTTAACAGTAGTGCGTGGTACGTATTTCAGACCATGAGGTCCGAGCTCTATAGCCCACTTAGCCACTCTCCCTGTGGCCTCTCTGTTTTGAATGATATCTCCAAGGGGGCAGAACTGACCACAGTCATGGGGTGACCCTGAAAATAATGCTTAAGCTTCCGGCTTGCCATGAACACACCATAAACAAGCTTCTGCCAATGCGGATACCGCTGCTTGGACTCAATGAGTACTTCACTGACATAATAAACCGGCCGCTGAACCGGATGCTCCTTACCCTATTCCTTGCGCTCCACCACCACAGCCACACTGACGGCTCGTGTGTTAGCAGCCACATACAGCAATAAAGGCTCCTTGTCAACCGGGGCAGCAAGGACTGGGGGCTCTGCCAGCTGCCTCTTCAAATCCTCAAAAGCAGTATTAGCTGCATCATTCCAGACAAAGTCATCAGTTTTCTTCATCAACTGATATAATGGCATGGCCTTCTCACCCAAACGGCTTATGAACCGGCTTAAAGCAGCGATACGACCCGCCAAGCGCTGGACGTCGTTTATACACGCCGGCTTAGCCAGGGAGGTGATGGCCTTGATCTTCTCCGGGTTAGCCTCAATGCCTCTGTTAGAAACCAAGAAACCCAAGAGCTTGCCTGCAGGAACACCAAAAACACACTTGGCCGGGTTAAGCATCATCTTGTAGACTCGGAGATTATCAAAGGTTTCCCTTAGATCATCTATCAAGGTTTCTTCCTTCCTGGTATTAACCACAATATCATCCACATAAGCATGAACATTGCGCCCAATCTGGTTATGAAGACAGTTCTGCACGCAACGCTGATAAGTCGCCTGTGCACTCTTGAGTCCAAAGGGCATAGACACATAGCAGAAGGCTCCAAAGGGAGTGATGAACGCCGTCTTCTCCTGGTCCTTAACTGCCATTTTAATCTGATGATATCCAGAATAAGCATCCAAGAAACTTAAGCGCTCACAACCCGCCGTAGCATCAATGATTTGATCAATACGGGGAAGGGCAAAAGGATCAGCTGGACACGCCTTGTTTAAGTCCGTGTAGTCCACGCACATCCGCCAGGTGCCATTCTTCTTGAGCATGAGCACCGGGTTAGCTAACCACTCTGGGTGAAAGACTTCAACAATAAACCCGGCCGCCAAGAGCCGGGCCACCTCTTCACCAATAGCTTTCCGCCTCTCTTCATTAAACCGCCGAAGGAATTGCCTGACCGGCTTAAATTTCGGATCAACATTGAGAGTGTGCTCAGCGAGTTCTCTAGGTACACCTGGCATGTCAGAAGGTTTCCATGCTAAAATGTCCCTATTCTCACGGATGAACTCGATGAGCGCGCTTTCCTATTTTGGATCCAGATTGGCACTGATGCTAAACTGCTGAGATGAATCACCTGGAACGAAATCAACAAGTTTAGTCTCATCAGCCGACTTAAATTTCATTGCCGGCTCATGCTCCGTAGTCGGCTTTTTCAGAGACGTCATATCTGTTGGGTCAACATTGTCCTTGTAAAATTTTAACTCCTCTGTTGCACAAACAGATTCTGCATAAGCGGCATCGCCTTCCTCACACTCCAAGGCCACCTTCCGGCTGCCATGAACCGTAATGGTCCCATTGAGACCCGGCATCTTGAGCTGTAAATACACGTAACACAGCCGTGCCATGAACTTGGCGTAAGCCGGCCGCCCAAATATGGCATGATACGGGCTTCTTATCTTGACCACCTCAAAGGTCAATTTTTCCACCCTGTAGTTGTGCTCGTCTCCAAAGGCCACTTCCAACTCGATCTTGCCGACTGGATAAGCCGACTTACCAGGTACCACACCATGGAAAATAGTGTTTGACTGGCTGAGGTTCTTATCAATCAATCCCATACGACGGAAAGTCTCATAATAGAGGATGTTGATGCTGCTGCCTCCATCCATGAGCACCTTAGTGAACTTATATCCTCCCACCTGGGGAGCCACCACCAAGGCCAAGTGACCCGGATTATCCACCCGGGGAGGGTGATCCTCCCTACTCCACACTATAGGCTGCTCAGACCATCGTAAATAGCGTGGAACCGCCGGCTCAACAGCATTCACAGCCCTCTTATGAAGCTTCTGATCTCACTTACACAGACTGGTGGTAAATACATGATACTGTCCACCGCTAAGCTGCTTTGGATTGGTCTGATAACCCCCTGCTGCTGTTGATGACCCTGGCCAGACTGCTGATTAAAGCCCCCTTGACCGTTTTGAGGATTAGAATTTGAGCCGCCGCACGGGCCATGAAAGCCGCCGCCGCCTGAGCCATCGCCCGGGCCATTATTGCCGTTAAAGGCGTTGGAATTCTTAAAGGCCTTCATGATTGCACAATCCTTCCATAGATGAGTAGCTGGCTTCTCTCTAGAGCCATGCCTTGGACAAGGCTCATTCAACAGTTGCTCCAGCGTCGGGCCTGACCCGCCGGCTCGGGGAGGGGGCCTCCCCTTGCGTCTCTGGCTATTACCCTGTGAACTGGCGTTGGCCACGAACTCTAGGCTGCCGTCGGCCTTACGCTTGCCACCTCCTTGGTTCCCCAGGTTATGCTAAGGACCCTTGCCATTGCCGTTCTTCTTTCCCTTCCCTGTCCTTTCATCATCCGAAGCGGGGTCCTTGGTACTATCAGAATCGGCGTACTTGACGAGAGCCGCCATCAGCGTACCCATGTCATTGCAGTCGCGCTTAAGCCGCCCGAGTTTCATCTTCAGGGGCAGAAAACGACAATTTTGCTCCAACATTAAGACTGCAGAGCCGGCATCCATCTTATCCGATGAATGTATGATCTCTTTGACCCGGCGAACCCAATGTGTCGTAGACTCACCCTCCTGCTGCTTATAGTTAGTCAAATCCACTATTGACATAGACTGCCTATAGGTGTCTTTGAAGTTTTGTATGAACCGGGCCTTTAGCTCAGCCCAAGACCCGATGGAGTTCGTCGGTAGCGCTTTCAACCAAGTGCGGGCAGTCCCATCTAGCATCATGGTGAAGTACTTGGCCATCGCCGCTTCGCTGACCTCCAGCAGTTCCATGGCCATCTCGTAACTTTCGATCCAGGCTTCGGGTTGTAAGTCAGCTGTGTAGTTAGGCACCTTCCTAGGGCCTTTGAAGTCTTTGGGTAGACGTTCATTGCTGAGAGCTGGCACTAGACAAGGGACACCTCCAGTCCTCGTAGGGATACCCACGTCGACGGAAGTCGTCGGATAAGCCGGGGGGGTCTGGTAAGCCGTCAACTGAGGCACCTGCTCCGCCTCTTGCCGCGCTCTGTCTTGGTCTGCTGCGTGAAAGGCTCCGTTATGAGCCGGGCCATGGCCAGGGGGTGGGTCATGGCGTCGGACATTACTTGAGCCGGTCGCTGAGACCATGTGTCTGCTATAACTCGGGCTCCGGACTGGACGAGGGGTCGAGTGGATCCTGTCCCGGCTGTAAGAGTACGCCTCTTGCTGGGCCAGCGCTGTCTGAAGGAGTTCCCTGACCCGGCGGGTTTCAATAGCCGTTGGAGAGTCGCCGTCAATTGGGAGGGCCGCCAGCCGTGCTGCTGCGGCGACCATGTTCTCCAGCGGGTTAGCATAATGACCCGGTGGTATTGGCACATACTGAGGCGGGGCAGGGCTCACCCGAGGAGGCCCCATCACTTGTGGCTGAACAGGGGTCCCAGACCCGGGCACTATGATCCCTGGCGGGTTACTAGACCCTGCACCTGGCGTGTTGAAGAGGTTTCGAGGATCGTAGACCGGAGGGAGTCGAGATTGGGCCTTTTGATGCCTCCTTCTCATGACCTCATTAGACGCGTTCTGATCCATCGTGAGCCGGAAGGACTGCGCCTGAATCAACTGAGTTTGGGCGTCGAGAGCCGCCCTCTCCGCAGCCATCCTGATCCCTTCCGCTGCCAGATCCTCCTTGGCTTTCACTAGATCTAACTTTAACTGCGCCACCTCCGCGTCATGCTGAGCTTGATCCGCCGGGTCAACAGCGGCGGTCAACAGGGCCGTCATCTTGTCCGTGAGATCCATCAGCACCTGAGCCGGCGAGGGCACCGGGTTTCCCACCCCAGCAGCAGGGTTCTGAGCAGGCTGTGCACCGGCCATGAAGATTCCAACCCGGCTCGGCGGCTCAAACGGGTCCGGAATACTGTCACCATCGGAACAACCCATGAGCCTGCCATCTTGAAGTTGATACAACAAGTTTGACTCATCTGTGGACGACTCGCCGTCAGAGCCGGCGGCCGTCTCATCACCAGATCCAGATCTATCAAAGAGCCCTCTATGGACACATCCCACA
Organism: Aegilops tauschii subsp. strangulata; assembly: GCF_002575655.3. Taxonomy (NCBI): domain Eukaryota; kingdom Viridiplantae; phylum Streptophyta; class Magnoliopsida; order Poales; family Poaceae; genus Aegilops; species Aegilops tauschii. The sequence goes on from NC_053037.3 coordinate 285,077,347, forward strand.
AAAGCATGCTTCAAGGCAGGCAGGGCTCGGGCGGGTCGTAAGCGCTGAGCCGTCTCGATGAGATCGGTGCAGAGATCCGGCTCAGGGCCCGGCTCACCAATCTTGCTAATGAAAACATGAATTCCGCCGAAGGGGACCCGGTATCCATACTCAATTGAGCCGGCATCGGGGCCCCAGTTTGCATCGTCGATGTAGAGCTTGCCGCGACGACTCTTGGTCATCCGGCCCACAGCGTATCCCTTGAGCCCTTCGAAGCTGCCCTTCAAGAACTCAAATCCACCGTGCGCTGGCCCCACGGTGGGCGCCAACTGTCGTGGAATTGTCACGGCAGATGTCCTCAAGCTAGGAATTAGTCATGGAGCCATCGCCGCTAGGAAGCTTGAAGGGGTTAAACGGGACAAGGAACACGAGGGTTTATACTGGTTCGGCCCCTTACGGTGAAGGTAAAAGCCTACGTCCAGTTGAGGTGGTATTGATTAGGGTTTCGATGACCAGGGAGCTTAACTGCTATGGCTGGCTCTCGACGAGATCTTTCTTACCCCTAAACCGCTGCCGGGTCGTCCCTTTATATAGAGAGGTTGACGCCCAGCCGCTTCTGAGAGTCCCGGCCGGCTCATAAGAGTGTCCGGCTCGGACTCTCAACTATTCTTGCCTTACACTACAAGTTCTACCATAATGACGGTTGTAACTACGGGCCTTAAGCCACCTCCGGGTCTTAAGCCCATATTTGGCCCACCGTCTTCAAGCTTGGCGCCGGGCTTCAGGTGATGATCCTTATGTGTAACCCGGCCCCGCCGGGCGGGTGACTCTAAGGGTTATATCCTCAACATGGGGGTTTAAATAAAGATGACCCTCGGGCTCATGAAAACCCGAGGGAAAAAGGCTTAGGTGGCAAATGGTAATACCAAGGTTGGGCCTTGCTGGAGGAGTTTTATTCAAGGCGAACTGTCAAGGGGGTCCCATAAATCACCCGACCGCGTAAGGAACACAAACTCAAGGAACATAATACCGGTATGACGGAAACTAGGGCGGCAAGAGTGGAACAAAACACCAGGCATAAGGCCGAGCCATCCATCCTTTACCAAATATATAGATGCATTAATTAAATAAGAGATATTGTGATATCCCAAAATATCCATGTTCCAACATGGAACCAGCTTCAACTTCACCTGCAACTAGCAACGCTATAAGAAGGGCTGAGCAAAAGCGGTAACTTAGCCAAACAACGGTTTGCTAGGAAATGATGGTTAGAGGCTTGACATGGCAATATGGGAGGCATGATATAGCAAGAGGTAGGTAGCGCAGCATGGCAATAGAACGAACAACTAGCAAAGCAAAGATAGAAGTGATTTCGAGGGTATGGTCATCTTGCCTGCAAGGTTCTCAGAGTTGTCGAAAGCTTGATCCTCGTAAGCGTACTCAACAGGTTCCTCGTTCATGAACTCGTCTCCCGGCTCTACCCACAACAAGACACAAGCAATGGAACCACAATCAATCACGGGAAATGCACAAACAACATGATGCAATACATGAATGATATACGAGATATGATATGCGATGCGTATGCGTGCTCCGGAAGAAAAATAATGAACAAGGCAGTAACTTGGCAAACCAAGCATGCCACTGGAAAGAGGAGATGATTTTGGTCGAAATCGATATAAAGATCACCGGAAACGGATGCACGGTTTGCAAATGGCAAGCAAAACAACAATGACACGATTCTGCGATTAACAGCATGATAGCACTTAGAATACCTCAAGTAACTGCGTTACAGCACTCCAACATAACAACAAAGCATATGGAAATAATCTACAGGAGATGCTTGACAAAAGATGAACACTGAGCTACGGCTAGATCACACCACAACAGGTTCAAACAAGCATGGCAAAAGTGCAAAAGATATCAGGTTCACAGACTTGGTGAAATTACTGGACATGGCATAAACAGCATCAGGTAGCAATGTTCAGAGCAAACAATCGACATGCTACAGGAATTTAATATGGAAAAACAAGGCATCGCATGAATCTACTAAATGCATAGAACAAAAGTCCCTTACTGACCATAATCCAAAAAGGACAAGAAGATATGATGGCACCCATGTAAACGTAGCAAGTTTCGTTAAAAGGTTGAAATTACTGGACATGGCATAAACAGCATCAGGTAGCAATGTTCAGAGCAAGCAATCGACATGCTACAGGAACTTAACATGGCAAAACAAGGCATGGCATGAATCTACTAAATGCATAGAACAAAAGTCCCTTACTGACCATAAGCCAAAAAGGACCAGAAGATATGATGGCACACATGTAAACGTAGCAAGTTTCGTTAACAGGTTTCAGACTCGGCAGAAAACAGAGCATGGCAGAAACAGACATTATGAGGGCATCTTGGTGAGCTTGATGCACTCAACACAAAGCAATGCATGACAAAACAAGCATACCTACAGCAAGATGGCATGTTTATGAAGCTAACCATTGCAAGAAAAAGTACATAGCATGTATGGATCAACTACAACAACCTTGGCAAAATTGAATATCAAGTTGACATTCTGCCAGAAATAAATTATAGCAAAACTAGAGCAAAATTAAGACATGCTATGGCACTTCATAATTGCAAACAGGGGCATGGATGGATATAGCACAACTATATCTACAAAACATCCTTAATGACCATATTCAAAATAAGCATGGATCTCACTGTAGCCACATGGATACAGAGCAACAAAATAACAAAAAATCCCAAGTCTCTGAAAACAGAAACATCACGAAGCCTAGTTTGCATGCTTGTGCTAGTCACCACATAGATCACAAAAATACATGGCATACACCTCTGTAAAGATGGCATGGCATACATCAAAACACATGTAGAGCTCCTAATCATAAGAGGCACACATCAATAGCAACAAAAATAACAAATCACCAAGTTCTGATAAGTAACAGCAGTTAACAGCATATAGCATTCTTGCCTCAGAGATTTGGGCATCAATATGGATTCAAATGAACATGGCATAATGGAACAAAATGAAGAGCATCTCGAGACGAACATTTCGATATATTACACACATGAAACGGAGCAGTATGCAGAGAGTTATGATGCAATGAACAGGAGCATATAAAGTGAAAAATATGGGACTTGGAAGAATTTCGGGGGGGAAGAAGAGGAAGTCAACCGTGGTGGATCCAGATCGGATCGGGCCGGCTCGAGCTCGCGGTGGCTCGCCGGAGAAGAAGAGGAGGCGGCGACGGCGGAGAGACGGGGCGCGGTCGCCGGAGGCTGGGCGCGGAGCCCGGCGCGAAGGGCGACCGGAGGAGGCGCGGTCGGGCGAGGCGCCGGCGGGACGGGAGGCGGCGGCGTGCCGCGGCGGAGGCGGTGGCCGGCGCGAAGGCGGGACCGCGGCGGCGGACGGGAGGACGAGGGCGGCGGCACGGGTCGGAGGAGCCGCGGGCGGCGAGAGACGCGCACAGGCCGGGAGGGCTTGCCCCGGGCCCGGGCGGGCCGGCGGCGATGTGGGCGCACGGGCACCACGTGGCACGCAGTGGTTGGGCGAGGGCGGCGGCGGCTTTCGTCCGGCGCGGAGTGGACGCGTCCGGCGGCGCGAAGGAGCGGGGTTAGGGTTTGGACTGCGAGAAAAATTTCGGGGGATCACCTATTTGTAGGTAGAGGGAGCTAGGAGACTCCAAATGGAGTGCGGTTTTTGCCCACACGATCGTGATCGAACGACCTAGAGCATGGAAGTGACTTAGATGGGTTTTGGGCTGTTTGGATGGGGGTTTAGCTGCAACACACAAAAGGACTTTGCGGTTACCCGGTTAACCGTTGGAGTACCAAACGACCTCCAAATGGAACGAAACTTGACAGGTGGTCTACCGGTGGTATACCAAGGCCACTTGGCAAACCTCGGTCCATTCCGAGAACGTTTAACACCCGCTCACGAAAAGAGACAAGAGGGGTGCGGCAGTGCATGTGGGAGTGTCGGATTGCAAAACGGACAACGGGGAAAATGCTCGGATGCATGAGACGGACACGTATGTAAATGAGATGCACATGATGACATGAGATGCATGACATGAACAAAATGCAAGACAAAAAACAAAACCCGACCACGGAGGGAATATCATAACACATAGCCGAAAATGGCAAGAGTTGGAGTAACAAATATGGAAAGTTACATCCGAGGTGTTACAACACTCCACCACTACGAGAGGATCTCGTCCCGAGATCTAGGATGGCACCGGAGGGAAACGAAGAGGAAAAGGTAAAACAAAGTTGCTTCTTTGACAAACGAGTGAAACCAAAGAACCTTGAGAGGTTAAACAATTTTTGAAAAGAATACAACGGAGATGAACGAGATTACAAACACTCCGTTAGAAAAGGAGAACAAGGAACATTATGAGAACCTTGTGGGTTGAAAGACATGAAACAAGGGCTTAACGAACCAAAAGAATATGAAACCACACTGATATAACGAGATAGCCAAGGAACAAGAATGACATAATTTTGACAGCACTCCGGTTGAAAAAGAGAAGGAAACTTGATAAGATGAAAAGAAATTGAAGAGATGACACCACACTGCGGTTAAATGGATAAGCAAGGAAAGAAGATGATCTTGACAAAACGAGAAGATGGGTCGAAGAGAGCGATATCACAATGCCTCCGGTAGGAATGAAAGAATGCAATGAAAAGAATGGAGAAGAACGGAGTTGTTGAAAAATCAACAAAGAAAGGATATGATCTTCGTGGGCTTATGGAGATATCTCAAAACTTGAGGTGAAATTTTGCCACTAACGAAAACAATTGCTTGCTTGAGATCAACGAAGAGATGAAAACTTCTCTCGCCAAGAGGATAGGAGAAAACTTGGATCATTGATGAGCAACACAATAGCAACATTCCTTAGGGAAGGCTTTAGGTGAAATATAACCCAAGATAACTCCAATGAAGAAACCATGGTTTTAAATATCTCATTCTTGATAACTTATGAATCATGAAACATGAAGAAAATTATCAAGAATGACATAACACCACCTCAAAAGATAAGAGAGAAAAAATTGCACTTTGGAATGCAGGAAGAAAAATATTTGAGCTCTTCCAACAAGAATCTTGAGAACACTTCGAGAATGAATTAAATCCTTGATGAACCACCATGAAAAAAACTCCATGAAGAACTCCGATAATAAAAGGATGATAGAAAGAAAGATAAGTTGAAAACACCAGGTGAAGCCTTGTAGTGATAAGATGAAGCTTTGAAATGATATAACCGAGAAAACTTGGAACTCCGGAAAGAAAGATGAACAAATGAAATCAAGAATTTTGATAAACCTCCGGAATAAGGAATTGAATTTACTTGATGAAACAAGAATAAGAATTACATTATGCTCATCCTTCACCAATTAATTGATGACAAGCAATGGATTTGTCATACTACTTATTCTCGTAGAAAGGATTAAGATAGATATGGCGCAAACTTGGGAAGGTCTTGATGGAACCACCGGTGGGATTTGGAAACAACGAATGAATTGATATGATAACGAAGGAATAGAAATCTTGAACGAACCACCGTAAGAATTGAAAATGAACGAAGAAAAGATAAAGAAACATCGGGAAGAATTAGAAAATGAACGAAGATACTTGAGAGAATTTAGATACAAGTGAACGAGAGATCCCGAGCTGACTAGATAATACTTGAATGATGCACTGGAAGAATTCGAGAACGAGAGCTGAAAGTTGAGAATGAATAATTCTGAGATGATGAGTTCCAGAGAATCAAACTGAAAAGACTCCTGAATTGCTCCGGATGGGTGAAAAGAATTCTCACACTCAAAACAATTATGAGAGGACGGCAACAAGTTAGAACCACGCATCTTTGAGAGAACGGATTAGATTGAAGAGGAACTCTTCTTCGGTCTTCAAATGTTGAGAATGATGACGAGAAACACCACCATGAATTGTTGAGATACTCCGGGATGAAAATAAGAAAGGTTGAACCAACAATGAAAAGAATTTGGAAGATCTTGGAAAAAGACATCTGACTGATGATAACTCATTCTTACGTCAAACTTTGAAATGAATTTGGGAATAGCTCCGGGAAAATTAGAAGAGTCAGGTAAGATCCTGGGAAAAGACCTATGGGTTAGGGCCCACTCAAAAGATACACCGTTGAACGAATAAAAAGAGAGATTGCGTCGGTTCAATTAAATGGCTTGAATAAGGTAAGACCTCGAAATAGCTAGAAAGGATTAAGAATAGAAACATGAATCCTCTGGGATACCTTCAGCACTCCAGATAAACATGAATAGCAAGAGGTGGATGATTAAGAGGTGCAACGGCATGAGAAAACATTTGAAACGATGAAAGGATACGATCAACACCGAAAGCTTGCATTGAAACCACCGAGGAAGATAAGAGAACAAAGAATGATAAACTTGAAGCTCCGTTAGTATCTTCATGGGAAATCACCGGATAAGAACATTGACGGAAAAGAATGGAGAGACTTCCCATCTATAAGATGGATACTTGATTAAGAAATCTGAGTCCTTGAAGAAAAAAAATGGGAGGGCGGTAAAACAAGGCAACTTGGGCAGATGGAATAAACACCATTGAGAAAACTTAGAATTGATCTTGCGAATGTTGGGATGACTGGATGCACTTGAAGAGAAGCTCGCCGGTTGGAAAGAATTGGGATGACAATCTCGATGATCAAGAAGGATTGGTATTCACATAGAAGTATGAGAACACCGCTTAGGAAAGGTAGGGAATCAACACCTGACAATGAAGCAACTCGAATACCACAACTTAAAACAAAACAAAGGATTGGCTCGCAGAATAAGCCGGAACAAACATATGATAGAGATTTCGTCCGAAGTTTTCGTGGTGGGGCCCACACGGGCTCGATCGTACAGCACCATCATGTACAAGGCAGTGCACATGACATACGAAGCGTCCCCGAGTCGGCATAGCCAAGGACTCTTTAAGACACTACGAGACCACTGTAAAACCAACCGTGGAAAGGTGGACCACTAGACGTCGAACCCCAATCTCATATCATGCATCTGTCGGAAAGATATCCTAAGAGCTACTTGAATTCCCACCTATAAACTCCCGAAACTTTCTGGTTATGCAATCTGGTGTTGGGGATACAGGGGACACAAAATATATCACCCAAACTAGCAATCCCTAGATCCAGCTGTATCCATCCGTCAACACATAACCAAGAAACCTTCGGAAATCGTGTACGTCAACCTTCGAAAGCATCCGTTATACGAGTTATGGCAATACTCCCGAACTCCCGCCCCAGTACTGGGTGGCGTCGAGGTGATCTCACCAATAACTGCATAAAAGAGATTTTCGATGTCGGCGAAACTCAAGTATTCCAGAACTGTTGGGGATATAACTACTGGAGTCACCCGCCCAGGAGGGGCCGGGTTATGTCATGACGATCATCACATAAAGCCCAATATCAAGCTTGAGGATGGCGGTTCAGTAATGGGCCTAAGGCCTAGAGGCGGCTTAAGGCCCATAGTGATAAACCGCCGTTAAGGCATGACTTGTAGTGAAAGGCAAGAATAGTTAAGAGTCCGAGCCGGACACTGTTTATAAGCCGGCCGGGACTCTGAGAGCCGCTGGGCGTTAACCTCTCTATATAAAGGGACGACCCAGCAGCGGTTCAGGACAAGTAAGATCAGATCGATAGCCAGGCATAGCGGTTTAGCTCCCTGGTCATCGAAACCCTAAAGTAATTCCACCTCAACTGGAGTAGGCTTTTACCTTCACCGTAAGGGGCCGAACCAGTATAATCCTCGTGTCCTTTGTCCCGTTTAACCCCTTTAAGCTTCCTAGTTGCGATGGCTCCACGACTAAGTCCTTGCACGAGGACATCTGTCGTGACAATTCCACGACAGTTGGCGCCCACCGTGGGGCCAGCGCACGGTGGATTTGAGTTCTTGAAGGGCAACTTCGAAGGGCTCAAGGGATACGCTGTGGGCCGGATGACCAAGAGTCGTCGCGGCAAGCTCTACATCAACGACGCAGGCTGGGGCCCCGACGCCGGCTCAATCGAGTACGGGTACCGGGTCCCCTTCGGCGGAATCCACGTTTTTATTGGCAAGATCGGCGAGCCGGGCCCTGAGCCGAACATCGGCACCGACCTCATCGAGACGGCTTAGTGTGCGAGACCCGGCCGGACTCTGCCCGCCTTGAAACGTGCTTTCGTGGGATGCATCCACGGAGGACTCTCTGAAGGATCTAGATCTAGCGACGAGACGGCCGTCTGCTCTGATGATGAATCATCCACAGGTGAGACGGACTCATTGTATCAACTTCAAGACGGCAGGCTCGGGGGTTGTTCCGATGGCAACAGTATTTCGAACCCTTCTGAGCCGCCAAGCCGGGTTGGAATCTTCATGGCCGGCACGCAACCTGTTCAAAACTCCGCCGCTGGGGCAGGAGGCCCTACGCACTCACCGGCTCAGGTGCTGATGGATCTCACGGATAAGATGACTGCCCTGCTAACCGCCACGGTCATCCCAGCGGATCAAGTTCAACATGATGCGGAGGTGGCACAGTTAAAGCTGGATATAGCATGAGCCATGGAAGATCTGGCAGCGGAAGGAATCAGGATGGCTGCAGAACGGGCGGCTCTGGACGCCCACACTCAACTGATTCAGGCGCAGTCTTTCCGGCTAACGATGGATCAGAACGCATCCAATGAGATCATGAGAAGGAGGCATCAGAAGGCTCAATCTCGGCTCCCTCTGGTTTATGACCCTCGAAACCTCTTCAACACGCCCGGTGCAGGGCCCAGTAACCCGCCAGAAATCACAGCACCCGGAGCTGGAACGCCGGCTCAGCCGCAAGTGATGGGGCCTCCCCGTGTGAATACTTCCCTACCTCAATATGTGCCAATACCACCGGGTCATTATTCTAACCCGTTGGAAAACATGATCGCTGCAGCGGCGCGACTCGCGGCTCTCCCAGTCGAGGGTGACTCTCCAACGGCGGTCGAAACCCGCAGGGTCAGAGAACTTCTTCAGACAGCTCTGGCACAACAGGAGGCATATTCATATAGCCGGGACAGGATTCATTCAACCCCTCGTCCAAACCGGAGCCCAAGTTATAGCAGACACATGGTTTCAACGACCGGCTCAAGCAACGTCCGGCGCCGTGACTTGCCAGCTCGCCATGGCCTGGCGCATAATGGAGCCTTTAACGCGGTAGACCAAGACAGAGCACGTCAAGAGGCGGAACAGGTGGCTTAGCTGACAGCTTACCAACCCCTCCCGGTTTATCCGACGGCTTCTATCGAGGAGGGCATAGCTACGAGGACCGGAGGTGTCCCTTGTCTGGTGCCGGCTCTCCGTAACGAACGTCTGCCCAAGGATTTCAAAGGACCTAGGAAGGTACCTAATTACACGGCTGATTTACAGCCCGGAGCATGGATTGAAAGCTACGAGATGGCTATGGAGTTGCTGGAGGTCAGCGAAGCGGCAATGGCCAAATACTTCACCATGATGTTGGATGGGACTGCCCGCACTTGGTTGAAGGGACTGCCACCCAATTCCATCGGGTCATGGGCAGAGCTAAAAGCCCGGTTCATCCAAAACTTCAAATATACATGTAGGCAATCTATGTCAATTGTGGATTTGACTAACTGCAAGCAGCAAGAAGGTGAGTCTACAACCCATTGGGTACGCCGGGTCAAAGAGATAATACATTCATCTGATAAGATGGATGCCGGCTCTGCGGTCTTGATGTTGGAGCAAAATTGTCGTTTTGCGCCCCTGAAGATGAAGCTTGGGCGGCTCAAGCGCGATTGCAACGATATGGGTACGCTGATGGCGGCTCTGGTCAAGTACGCCAACTCTGATAGTACAAAGGATCCCGCGTCTGATGAGGAAAAGATAGGGAAGGGAAAGAAGAATGGCAACGGCAAGGGCCCTCAGCATAACCCGGCGAGTCAGGGAGGTAATAAGCGTAAGGCCGATGATGGTATGGAGTTTGTGGCCAACACCAACGCGCAGGGTAACAATCACCGGCGTAAGGGGAGACAGCCTCCCCGGTCTGGCGGGTCAGGCCCGACGCTTGAGCAATTGTTAAATGAGCCCTGCCCAAGGCATGGCTCTAGGGAGAAGCCGGCCACTCATCTATGGAAAGACTGCGCAATCATGAAAGCTTTCAAGAATTCCAGCATGTTCAACGGTAACAATGGACAGGGCGGCGGCTCAAGAGGCGGCGGCTTTCATGGCCCGAGCGGCGGTTCAAATTCCAATTTTCAGAATTTTCAAGGTAACCAAGGTGGTTTTAACCAGCAATCTGACCGGGGTAATCAACAGCAGCAGCAGGGGGCATACCAGACCAATCCAAAGCAGCTCAATAGTGGACAGTATCATGTGTTTACGACCAGTTTGTGCAAGCGAGACCAGAAGCTTCATAAGAGGGCTATGAACGCTGTTGAGCCAGCGGTTCCACGTTACTTGCGATGGTCTGAGCAGCCTATTGTATGGAGTAGGGAAGATCACCCACCCCGGGTTGATAATCTGGGTCACCTGGCCTTGGTGGTGGCTGCTCAGGTTGGTGGGTATAAATTCACTAAAGTGCTCATGGACGGAGGCAGTAGCATCAACATCCTCTATTATGAGACCTTCCGTCATATGGGATTAACTGATAAAAACCTCAACCAGTCCAACACTGTTTTCCATGGGGTGGTGCCCGGTAAGTCGGCGTATCCGGTTGGTAAGATCGAGCTGGAAGTAGCCTTTGGAGATGAGTACAACTACAGGGCGGAAAAACTGACTTTTGAAGTGGTCAAAATAAGAAGCCCGTACCATGCTTTATTTGGGCGGCCGGCTTACGCCAAGTTCATGGCACGGCCGTGTTACGTATATTTGTAGCTCAAGATGCCGGGTCACAACGGGACCATTACGGTTCATGGCAGCCGGAAGATAGCTTTGGAATGCGAGGAAGGTGACGCTGCTTACGCTGAATCTGTTTGTGCAACAGAGGAGTTGAAGTTTTATAAGGATAATGTTGACCCGGCAGATATGACGTCTCTGAAAAAGCCAACCACGGAGCATGAGCCGGTAATGAAATTTAAGTCGGCCGATGAGACTAAGCTTGTTGAGTTTGTTCCAGGTGACTCATCTAAGCAGTTCAGCATCAGCGCCAATCTGGATCCTAAATAGGAAGGCGCGCTCATCGAGTTCATCCGTGAGAACCGGGACATCTTTGCATGGAAACCTTCTGACATGCCGGGTGTACCGAGAGAACTCGCTGAGCACACTCTTAATATTGATCCAAAATTTAAGCCAGTCAGGCAATTCCTCCGGCGGTTTAATGAGGAGAGGCGGAAGGCCATTGGTGAGGAAGTAGCTCGGCTCTTGGCGGCCGGGTTAATTGTGGAAGTCTTTCATCCAGAATGGTTAGCTAACCCGGTGCTCGTACTCAAGAAGAACGGCACCTGGCGTATGTGTGTGGATTATACAGATTTAAACAAGGCTTGTCCGGCTGATCCTTTTGCTCTCCCTCGTATTGATCAAATTATCGATGCTACAGCGGGTTGTGAGCGTTTGAGTTTTTTGGATGCGTACTCTGGTTACCATCAGATCAAAATGGCTGTTAAGGACCAAGAGAAGACGGCGTTCATTACTCCCTTTGGAGCCTTCTGTTATGTGTCTATGCCTTTTGGGCTCAAGAGTGCACAGGCGACTTACCAGCGTTGTGTGCAGAATTGTCTTCATAATCAGATTGGGCGCAACGTTCATGCCTATGTGGATGATATTGTGGTCAAATCCAGAGAGAAGGAGACCTTGATAGATGATCTGAGAGAGACCTTTCATAATCTCCGGGTCTACAAGATGATGCTTAACCCGGCCAAGTGTGTTTTTGGTGTGCCTGCAGGCAAGCTCATGGGTTTTCTGGTTTCTCACAGAGGCATTGAAGCTAACCCAGAGAAGATCAAGGCAATCACCTCTCTGGCTAAGCCGGCGTGCATAAATGACGTCCAGCGTCTGGCGGGTCGCATCGCTGCTTTGAGTCGATTTATAAGCCGGTTGGGCGAAAAGGCCATACCACTGTATGGCTTTGTCTGGAGTGATGCTGCTAATGCTGCTTTTGAGGATTTGAAAAGACAGTTAGCTGAGCCGCCAGTCCTTGCTGCTCTTGTCGATAAGGAGCCCTAATTGTTGTATGTAGCCGCTAACACATGAGCCGTCAGTGTGGCCGTCGTGGTGGAGCGCAAGGAGGCGGGTAAGGAACATCCGGTTCAGCGGCCGGTTTACTACGTCAGCGAAGTACTCATTGAGTCCAAGAAACGGTATCCACATTGGCAGAAACTTGTTTATGGGGTGTTCATGGCAAGCTGGAAGCTTAAGCATTATTTCCAGGGCCACCCCATCATTGTGGTTAGTTCCGCTCCTCTAGGAGATATCATCCAAAACAGAGAAGCCACCGGAAGAGTTGCTAAGTGGGCCATTGAACTTGGGCCTCATGATTTAAAGTATGTGCCACGCACTGCTATCAAATCTCAAGCATTGGTAGACTTCATCAATGACTGGACAGAACTGCAGATGCCTAAGGAGAGACCAGATAACACATACTGTACTATTCACTTCGACGGGTCCAGGCAGTTGGAGGGCTCGGGGGCTGGAGTCGTTTTAGCTTCCCCTCGAGGTGACAAATTTCGTTATGTGCTATGGTTGATGTTTCCCTGTACTAACAATGCAGCTGAGTATGAGGCCTTGCTCCATGGTCTTCAAATGGCTAAGGAGATGAGCTTAAGCCGGGTGAGATGCTTTGGCGACTCAGATTTGGTGGCTCAACAGGTATCAGGCAAGTGGGATTCCAAGGACCCCCTCATGGCGGCTTATCACCGTGAAGTTGATGCCATCGCCGGGCATTTTCAGGGTTATCAAGTGGAGCACATTGACCGCAGAAAGAACGAGGCGGCTGATGCCTTAAGCCGGCTGGGTTCTCAGCGTAAGCCGGTGCCGCCCAATACTTTCTTGGATATTCTGCATAACCCTTCTGTCAAGTTGCCTACAGAGGAAGACTTGGTTGTTCCTGACCCAGAAGCACAGTTGGTGGCGGCTCTTCACGTTATCCCAGATTGGACAGTGCCATACTTGGCTTACATGACCCGGGGAGAATTGCCTGAGGATGAAACTTTGGCCAGACAGATAACCCGGCGGTCTAAGTCAATGATAATTGTCAATGGCGAGCTGCATCATCGCAGTGTCGCTGGGGCTTTTCAGCGTTGTGTTTCCCCCGAGGAGGGTCAAGAAATTTTACGAGAGATTCACGAGGGAGATTGTGGCCATCATGCCGGCTCAAAATCCCTTGTGGCTAAAGCTTTTCGTCATGGTTTTTATTGGCTGACGGCTCCTTCTGATGCAGAGGATTTGGTCAGTAAATGTGATGGTTGTCAGAAGTTCTCAAGACGTGCTCACGTGCCGGCTCAAGAGTTGAGGATGATCCCAATCACTTGGCCGTTTGCAGTCTGGGGGCTTGATATGGTTGGGCCTTTCAAAAGGTCCAAGGATAAGAAGACCCACCTCTTGGTGGCTGTTGACAAGTTCACAAAGTGGGTTGAGGCAGAACCGGTTAGTAAGTGTGATGCAGCCACGGCGGTTCAGTTCATGAAGAAGGTGATATTTCGCTTTGGTTTTCCACACAGCATTATAACTGACAATGGTACCAATCTGTCTAAAGGCGCCATGGAGGAATTTTGTCAACGAGAGCATATACGGCTTGATGTTTCATCAGTAGCTCACCCCCAGTCCAATGGTCAAGCTGAGAGAGCCAATCAGGAAATCTTGAAAGGCATCAAGCCCCGGCTTTTGGTCCCTTTGCAACGAACGCCGGGTTGTTGGGTGGAGGAGTTACCCTCTGTGTTATGGAGCATCAATACTACTCCTAATAGGTCTACGGGGTACACACCTTTCTTCATGCTTTACGGAGCCGAGGCGGTTCTCCCTAGCGACATCCGTCATGACTCGCCTCGAGTGGCGGCTTATATCGAGGCAGACAATGAACAAGCATGTCAAGATGCTCTTGACTTGTTGGACGAACAACGTGACGTAGCAGCAGCTCGCTCGGCGATTTACCAACAAGACCTGCGTCGCTATCACAGCCGTCGGGTTAAGTCCAGGACCTTTCAGGAAGGTGATTTGGTGCTCCGGCTCATCCAGGATCAAACAAATGCACACAAGCTATCCCCACCTTGGGAAGGGCCCTTTGTGGTCAGCAAGAACTTGCACAACGGGTCATACTACCTCATCGATGTTCGAGAGCACAAAGATTCACGTAAGTCGGAGGAGGAGACCCGCCGGCCGTGGAATATTGCTCATCTTCGGCCGTATTACACTTGAGCCAACGGCTCTCATAATGTACATATTTCTATAGCCATGTATATATTATGATGAATAATAAAGCAGGACCTCTGTCCTTTTTTCCCCTCCAAAGGTAAATGTGTCATTGTTATTTTCATTATGATATCACATGATCACTTGGAGGCTGATCCGGCTTATGATCGTATTCGAATCTAGCCGTTAAATATATGATCACTTGGGGGCTTCCTGTTCAAACATAGGTTGTATTCGAACCAAAGAGAACATAGCTGTCGATACCCACTTGATTGGCATATTGCCGAGCTCACTTTGGAGTTTCTTGATCATATTTGAATCGTAGCTCAACCCCCTTTGGGAACCGACGTGGATCGTATTCGAATCAACGTCGTTAAACAACTTTCAAGGTCATTTGGGGGCTTCCTGTTCAAACATAGGTCGTATTCGAACCAAAGAGAACATAGCTGTCGGTACCCTCTTGATCGGCAACGCCAAAGCCACTGGGGGCTATATGATCATATTCGAATCTTAGCTTAACCCCTTTGGGACGGTTCTCTGGTCGTATTCGAATCAGAAGCCTCCAAATTTTTGAAGTCTCTTTGTTGCAAACAAGTTCTTTTGATCACATTAAAAGTGTTCAAGGGTGGTTTTTATTCCACCGGTTTAGCTTTGATCAATAAACGTTGATAGCACATAATAAACATTGTATGTGCTGGTGAACCGGAGTTGAGTTCTCAACCTCATTATTCTGGTTAAATAAGCCGGAAGTGTACTTGAAGGATCACAGGTATGCTGTTATGGTTATCTCAAAGATATAATCGAGAACCGTTTTATTATGATTTTGATTCATATTCCGGGTTATATGTAAAATATATGACTCTCCATGCGGTAAGCCGCCAAGGGACTTGTGATTTGTTTTCTATGCAGGACAATTAAAGACAGCTCTTTAAACATAAGGAAAGCAGAGGATCAAGCATAACCCGGAAGCATATAAGGGGGCAGCTTAAACAGTGTTGAGCGCTACACACGTGCGCAATGACACGACAAAATTAAGTATTTGTCCTACTCTATTACATGACTCCCCGAGTCCAAACGGTGAGGCATTGTTTTGTAAGACATAACCATGAGCCGCCTGAGAGCTCAAAGGTGTTGTTGGGCTGAAGCTTCCGGTTCATCCCTTTCCGCTCCTCCGGCTGTTTCCATGTCCTGGAAGGTTGATGATTTCCAGTCAATGGCACTCAAGGCTTCAAATTGAGCTTCATCATCAATTAACCCGGCCGGGTCGACTTCAGGGGCGAAGGTATGCTTACGAGTTGGCGGAATCAGGCTGATTGCTTCATAACGTGGTGTTGGGATCCTCTGATTCTCCGCGTCATAGCCCGGTTGATATTTGGTAAGATATGTGTCATTACCAATGAGTGTGGCCACAGGGCGTACACTCTTCACGCAAGCGGCGAAGTCTTTCTGGTCAAATGGGGTGCCGTCCTCCTTTAGACTGGGATACCCAAGGGCGATGTCAGCCGGGTCTAGCTCCGGTATAAACGCCTTGGCCCGGCTCAGAGCGGCTATGGCTCCGGCTCTTGCAGAAGCTCGTCTCAACTCTTGGAAGCGTTGAGGAATTACGGCAAGCCGCCTGAGTACATCCGCTAGGTGAGTGGGAACTTCATTTGACAGAGCCACAACGGCTAAGGCACGTTGTGACCCGGTGTACAGTTGGTCCACCAAGGTATAAACCGCCTTCAATTTTGTCAGCATGTTTTGATTAAGATTGGAGCTCCTAGGACCTGCATTGCAAAGTCAGGTAAGCTGATGACAATTGAGATGCTCTTTGGAAAAGATGTAAAGTAGCTAAACACTTATAGCGTAACTTACCAAAGATTGCGGAGACCATCTGAGAAACATGGCGTTTTAAGCCGGATAGCTCGGCGGCTGTTTCAGCAAGAGTGGCCTCCGCTTGTTCGGCCCGGCTGAGCAAAGCCGTCTTTTCATCTGCCCAGGCTTTTCTCTCTGCTTCAAACTTTTTCTTCAGTTTCTCTTGAGCAGATACACTGAATTCAAACTTAGAGTTGGCCTTTTGGGTTTCATTTTCTTGAGTCTTCAGGCGGTTCTTTAAATCAGAGATCTCCGATTCAAATTGCTTGAAGGCGGCCTGTATAAATTCCGGGTCACAGTTAGGGTGATTATAATGCAAGATTAAGTCCCAAGCACTTTGCAAGCAAAGACACTTGGCACTTGGGGGCTAATGTATGCTAAAGAGCTCTATTTACAGTGGCGGTTCATGCAAATAAGTCCCAGGCACTTTGCAAGCAAAGGTACTTGGCACTTGGGGGCTAATGCATATTGTTGTTCAACTACTTGATTAAAACAAGGTAAGGACCGGTTCAGATATGCTGATTAAACCGGACCTTGAGTGCTACCAGGTAAACTGGTTTTCTTGCAGCGATTACTAAGCCGGTATTAAGTCTACAACATATTTTATTATAAGTAATAGACTTGGGGGCTGGCATGGTAAGTATAACTATGGAGTAAGAAAGAGAGTTATACCTCAGATTTTTGCTGTATTTGTTTCACCATGTCAATCTCCAGATCCCGGCTGTTGTGCACTTGATTCACATAGCCAGAGACAATATCTTCAATGCTTAGATGAGCATAATCAGCGATGTCCAGCTTGGCCCAGCGGCGCTCCAGAAGTTTTTCCTTGGCAGAGCACTTGGCCAGCACGGTAGGTCGTCCCGGTTCGACAAACTCAGTCCGGGTGATCTCAACGTCCGGATCATCTGGATGAGCCAGTCTGGGGATCTCTGGGTTCTCAGAACCTTCCATAGCTTGTTCAACAGTTGGAGCAGTGGTGGCATTAGGAGATGGTACAGCCGGCGGCTCACCAGCAGAGGCATCAGGAGCAGCCGTTCTGAGTTCCGGCTCAGCCAGGACCGGCTCTTCGGCTGGCTTATTTTTCTTCGCCCTCTTGCTGGGCTTCACTTGTACACTGCAAGTCAAATGGTTAGTGCAAAAATATGAGTAAGATAAGCACAAAATAAACTGATCATCATTACCCAGGAGCGGTTTTGAAAGCCGGCAAGCTGGACTGCATGGAGTCGCCGGAGGAAAGTGAAGTTCCCTGGTAGTTTGAGTCAGAATAATTGAGTGGTTGACGAGTGACGCCCACTAAAGGATACAAAGAATATAAGTCGGAGATAACCTCAGTTCGGCACATCCTTGATGCTTCGGGTAAGCCGGAGGAGAGGTCTGCATCTTTGCTGGTCCGGGGCTGCCTCCGACTCTCATAAATCTGTCGCTTCAAAAGAAATTGAGGATCTTGATAAGCTAAAGGATGTGAAAATCTTACTTTCCGGGTTACTCTTCGGACTTTCTGTCTCGGCAAAGGCTCGGAGTCAGAGGAAATTATAGTTACCTCTTCATTCACTTCATGACTCGCTCCGGGGTCCTCCTGCTGATAATCCGTGTCAATAAGATGGTTAAAGAAGGAGCCTAAAGAATCAAGAGCTACCTCTGACTCGAAGGTGTCTTCCAGATGAAGCAGGTCCGAGGCGCTAGGTTTATTCCCCTTCTTATGGGGAGCGGCTTTCCTGGCGGCTTTCTTAACTTTTCGGGCTTTCTTGGCAGCTTCGTGATCATACTTGACCTTCCAGAATTTATCATTAGCCTGTAAAGTACAACAAAGGTTAGTGAGTTAAGACAAAATCGTTAAAATGGAAGGTGAAGTATTCAGGTCAATGGTTTACCGCTGGAGCCGGATTAGCCTTGCAGAAAGGGCTTAAGCCCACTCTCCCGCAATCTGCCAGGCTCTCGTTCAGAAGAGACTTGGTTGTATCATCAATGACGTCCTCAGTTAAGTCGTCTGGACAGTGCCGAAGAGGATCATCCTTCTGGCCCGTGTAATCACACATCAAGCCGGGGCGGCGGCTTAAAGGAATCACCCGCTAGGCGATCCAGACCCAGACCAGATCAATGCCATTTAGGCCGTTCCCCAGAAGAGCTTTGACCTTGTTGATGGTGGGAGTAAGTGGTTGACGTTCAGCTTGAGATAATTTATCTGGTAAGGGGTGATTTGACTCCAAACGCAGGGCGCGAAAGCCGGGCAGAGGGTTCTCATTAGCCGGAGAAGTGTCTTGGCAGTAGAACCATGTCTGGTTCCAGTCTTTCGGGTGGCTTGGCGGCTCAGCATAAGGGAAGAGACAATCTCTCTGTCGTTGGATTGAGATTCCACCGAGTTCCAAGCTAGGCCTGTTGGCACATTCATTCTGGCGGTTCAGATAAAATAACTCCCTAAAGAGTAGCAAGCTGGGTTCTTCTCCGAGGTACACCTCACAGAATACTTGGAAGTTGCAGATGTTTGACACGGAGTTGGGTCCGATGTCTTGAGGTCGAAGATCAAAAAAATGCAGGATATCTCTGAAAAATTTAGAGCTGGGTGGAGCGAAACCCCGTTTCATGTGATCAGTGAAAATGACAACTTCCCCCTCCTTGGGATGAGGTTTCTCTTCTGACGGGTCAGGAGCACGATAAGACATGATCTCTTTCCTTGGCAGATAACCCGTCTTTACAAAATCAGCTAAGATGTTGTCAGTGACATTGGATCTAACCCAGTTGCATGTGATGGGTGCTTTGGGAGCCTTAGGCGGCATTGTGAAAGAGGGAAGCCTATGACAAAATAAAATTTCCGGTTCAAATTTAAGCCGGAGGAAGATTTTAGTTCAGTATTCAAGATGGCGGCTTATGAAGGGGCCTAATGATATATGGCTAATTGTGTCAGGTTATTTAAGCCGCTGTGGATATCATGAGCAATTAAGTTATTTAACTCTATTATGAATGATCCGAAAATTTCACAAAGCATGGCCTCTTTCAAGCCGGCGATATGAGCCGCCATGGCTAGCAGATGCAGTTTTTCTGCCTAAGTGTTGCACAAACAAGTTTCACAGATTGCAGGGATTATTTTGGATCAAACGATCGTCCAGAAAAGAAAAATTTCTAGACCTAAAAACTGATACAGAGAAGTTCATAAGCTCTAAATGAGGTCTTTTTGCAAGCAAAAGGGATCTGCTAGTATTGAAAATGGGTGTGAAACGACTACCGCCGAAGTTATGCACTATTCTTGGATCAAAGGAGGCCGTTGTGGAAGAACTGCGAAGGAATCGCGAGGAACCACGAAGAACACAGAAGAACTCGCGAACCCTAATGCGGATCTAATATATGGGATGGCGAGGACTTACTGGTGCTGATGAGCAGCGGAGGTGCGTCGCGGTTCTCTGGTCAAGACAGGTCGATGCAGCGGCCTTGGTTGGTGCAGACAGGATGCGCGGCGGCGGCGGCGGAGCTCGGGCTCTGAGGCGTCGAGAGGAGGAAGACGATGGAAAGGGAAGAATGACAAAGACCTAAGGGCTGGGCCTACTTATAAGGGACGGCTGATGAATGGGCGCGAGAAACGAGGAGGCTGAAGACATGATTATCCAGCTGCAGAGACGCCTCGATTTTCGGGATAGTTATTAAGACAAGGATCCGTTGAGATACGTTGGGCAGAATGTCCATTAATGGCGGATGACGTCACGGCGGGTTACAAAGAATCCAGAAGATGACGTCATGGCGGGTTATAGCCTTTGCGCAGACATAAGCCAGAAGATTTTTTATTAAGGTATTGAAGATTGACATGAACCGGTTCAAATCAATCTGGGGCCTAATGTTGGGGATATAACTACTGGAGTCACCCGCCCAGGAGGGGCCGGGTTATGTCATGACGATCATCACATAAAGCCCAATATCAAGCTTGAGGATGGCGGTTCAGTAATGGGCCTAAGGCCTAGAGGCGGCTTAAGGCCCGTAGTGATAAACCGCCGTTAAGGCATGACTTGTAGTGAAAGGCAAGAATAGTTAAGAGTCCGAGCCGGACACTGTTTATAAGCCGGCCGGGACTCTGAGAGCCGCTGGGGGTTAACCTCTCTATATAAAGGGACGACCCAGCGGTGGTTCAGGACAAGTAAGATCAGATCGATAGCCAGGAATAGCGGTTTAGCTCCCTGGTCATCGAAACCCTAAAGTAATTCCACCTCAACTGAAGTAGGCTTTTACCTTCACCGTAAGGGGCCGAACCAGTATAATCCTCGTGTCCTTTGTCCCGTTTAACCCCTTTAAGCTTCCTATTTGCGATGGCTCCACGACTAAGTCCTTGCACGAGGACATCTGCCGTGACTATTCCACGACAAGAACTGCAACGATAAAATTGTGACGGCAACACCTCGGAGCTCAACTCCCGGGGACACTGCCACAACCCCTAAATGTCAGGAGGCACCAAGAACAATGTTCTCGTCACAAAACCATCGGAACGATTCTAAGATACCCGCGTGATCCTAAAAAAAAATTAGTGAAATTTGAGGAGAGAAGAGTCAAAACTTCTACGTCAGGAGGCCTCACCAGAGCGACAAAGGGACTGAGCACTAAAAAGAATCCTGCTCTCCGATATATATAATCCTAAGACTCAAAACATTTTTGTTCTAGACTCAACAACGCCAGCGATTCGATCAAGCAGGGGGGCTCCTAAGTCGGGGATGGCTCTGATTACCAACTTGTAACGCCCACGATGCGGCTATATCTCCCACGTGTCGAGGCACGACTTAGAGGCATAACCGCATTGTGGTATTGTCGCAAGAAGGGTTATCTTCACACAATCCCATGTAATGAGCAAGAATGGGATAACGAGAGTTGGCTTACATTCGCCACTTCACACAATACATAAATATAATTCATACAACATACAAAATCCACACATAGACCGACTACGGTCAAGTCCAAATGAAAATAAGATAAACCCAAATGCTAGATCCCCGATCGTCCCAACTGGGCTCCACTACTGATCATCGGGAAAAGAAACATAGTAACGGCCACATTCCTCATCGAACTCCCACTTGAGCTCGGTTGCGTCATATGCACTGGCATCGTCGGCACCTGCAACTGTTTTGGTAGAATCTGTGAGTCACGAGGACTCAGCAATCTCACACCCGCGAGATCAAGACTATTTAAGCTTATAGGAAAGGATGGTGTAATGAGGTGTTGGGTAACGTAGTAATTTCAAAAAAATTCCTACGCACACGCAAGATCATGGTGATGCATAGCAACAAGAGGGGAGAGTGTTGTCCACGTACCCTCGTAGACCGACAGCGGAAGCGTTATCACAACGCAGTTGATGTAGTCGTACGTCTTCACGATCCGACCGATCAAGTACCGAACGCACGGCACCTCCGAGTTCTACACACGTTCAGCTCGATGACGTCCCTCGAACTCCGATCCAGCCGAGTGTTGAGGGAGAGTTTCGTCAGCACGACGGCGTGGTGACGATGATGATGTTCCACCGACGCAGGGCTTCGCCTAAACTCCACAACGGTATTATCGAGGTGTAATATGGTGGAGGGGGGCACCGCACACGGCTAAAATATCGTATATCAAGTGTGTCCATGGGGTGCCCCCTGCCCCCGTATATAAAGGAGCAAGGGGGAGGCCGCCGGCCTAGGGAGGAGAGGCGCGCCAGAAGGGGGAGTCCTACTCCCACCGAGAGTAGGACTCCTCCTTTCCTTGTTGGAATAGGAGAAGGGAAGGGAGAAGGAGAAAGAAGGAAGGGGGCGCCCCCCTTCCCTAGTCCAATTCGGACCAGATCATGGGGAGGGGCGCGGCCACCTTTTGAGGCCTTTCTCTCTTTTCCCGTATGGCCCATTAAGGCCCAATAAGAATTCCCGTAACTCTCCGGTACTCCGAAAAATACCCGAATCACTCGGAACCTTTCCGAAGTCTGAATATAGT
Organism: Aegilops tauschii subsp. strangulata; assembly: GCF_002575655.3. Lineage (NCBI taxonomy): Eukaryota > Viridiplantae > Streptophyta > Magnoliopsida > Poales > Poaceae > Aegilops > Aegilops tauschii. The sequence goes on from NC_053037.3 coordinate 285,099,487, forward strand.
CGTCCAATATATCGATTTTTACGTCTCGGCCATTACGAGACTCCTCGTCATGTCCCCGATCTCATCGTGACTCCGAACTCCTTCGGTACATCAAAACTCAATAAAACTGTCATCGTAACGTTAAGCGTGCGGACCCTACGGGTTCGAGAACTATGTAGACATGACCGAGACACCTCTCCGGTCAATAACCAATAGCGGGACCTGAATGCCCATATTGGCTCCCACATATTCTACGAAGATCTTTATCGGTCAAACCGCATAACAACATACGTTGTTCCCTTTGTCAGCGGTATGTTACTTGCCCGAGATTCGATCGTCGGTATCTCGATACCTAGTTCAATCTTGTTACCGGCAAGTCTGTTTACTCGTTCCGTAATACATCATCCCGCAACTAACTCATTAGTCACAATGCTTGTAAGGCTTATAGTGATGTGCATTACCGAGTGGGCCCAGAGATACCTCTCCGACAATCGGAGTGACAAATCCTAATCTCGAAATACGCCAACCCAACAAGTACCTTTGGAGACACCTGTAGAGCACCTTTATAATCACCCATTTACGTTGTGACGTTTGGTAGCACACAAAGTGTTCCTCCGGTAAACGGGAGTTGCATAATCTCATAGTCATAGGAACATGTATAAGTCATGAAGAAAGCAATAGCAACATACTAAACGATCGGGTGCTAAGCTAACGGAATGGGTCAAGTCAATCACGTCATTCTCCTAATGAGGTGATCCCGTTAATCAAATGAGAACTCATGTCTATGGCTAGGAAACATAACCATCTTTGATTAACGAGCTAGTCAAGTAGAGGCATACTAGTGACACTCTGTTTGTCTATGTATTCACACATGTATTATGTTTCCGGTTAATACAATTCTAGCATGAATAATAAACATTTATCATGATATAAGAAATAAATAATACTTTATTATTGCCTCTAGGGCATATTTCCTTCAGTCTCCCACTTGCACTAGAGTCAATAATCTAGTTCACATCCCCATGTGATTTAACATCAATAATTCACATCACCATGTGATTAACACCCATAGTTGACATCTCTATGTGACCAACACTCAAAGGGTTTACTAGAGTCAATAATCTAGTTCACATCGCTATGTGATTAACACCCAAAGAGTACTAAGGTGTGATCATGTTTTGATTGTGAGATAATTTTAGTCATCGGGTCTGTCACATTTAGATCCGTAAGTATTTTACAATGCTCTGCACGAAGCTACTCTAGCTAATTGCTCCCACTTTCAATATGTATCTAGACCGAGACTTAGAGTCATCTAGATTTAGTGTCAAAACTTGCATCGACGTAACCCTTTACGACGAACCTTTTGTCACTTCCATAATCGAGAAACATATCCTTATTCCACTAAGGATAATTTTCACCGCTGTCCAGTGATCTACTCCTAGATCACTATTGTACTCCCTTGCCAAAATCAGTGTAGGGTATACAATAGATCTGGTGCACAGCATGGCATACTTTATAGAACCTATGGCCAAGGCATAGGGAATGACTTTCATTCTTTTTCTATCTTCTGCCGTGGTCGGGCTTTGAGTCTTACTCAATTTCACACCTTGTAACACAGGTAAGAAACTCTTTCTTTGACTGTTCCATTTTGAACCACTTCAAAATCTTGTTAAGGTATGTACTCATTGAATAAACTTATCAAGCGTCTTGATCTATCTCTATAGATCTTGATGCTCAATATGTAAGCAGCTTCACCGAGGTCTTTCTTTGAAAAACTTCTTTCAAACACTCCTTTATGCTTCGCAGAATAATTCTACATTATTTCTGATCAACAATATGTCATTCACATATACTTATCAGAAATGATGTAGTGCTCCCACTCACTTTCTTGTAAATACAGGCTTCACCGCAAGTCTGTATAAAACTATATCCTTTGATCAACTTATCAAAGTGTATATTCCAACTCCGAGATGCTTGCACCAGTCCATAGATGGATCGCTGGAGCTTGCATATTTTGTTAGCACTTTTAGGATTGACAAACCTCCTGGTTGCATCATATACAACTCTTCTTTAATAAATCCATTAAGGAATGTAGTTTTGTTTATCCATTTGCCAGATTTCATAAAATGCGGCAATTGCTAACATGATTCAGACAGACTTTAAGTATAGATACGAGTGAGAAACTCTCTCATCGTAGTCAACACCTTGAACTTGTCGAAAACCTTTTGCGACAATTCTAGCTTTGTAGATAGTAACACTACTATCAGCGTCTGTCTTCCTCTTGAAGATCCATTTAATCTCAATGGCTCGCCGATCATTGGGCAAGTCAATCAAAGTCCACACTTTGTTCACATATATGGATCTTATCTCAGATTTCATGGCCTCAAGCCATTTCGCGGAATCTGGGCTCATCATCGCTTCCTCATAGTTCATAGGTTCGTCATGGTCAAATAACATGACCTCCAGAACAGGATTACTGTACCACTCTGGTGTGGATCTCACTCTGGTTTACCTACGAGGTTTGGTAGTAACTTGATTTGAAGTTACATGATCATCATCATTAACTTCCTCACTAATTGGTGTAGGAGTCACAGGAACAGATTTCTGTGATGAACTACTTTCCAATAAGGGAGCAGGTACAGTTACCTCATCAAGTTCTACTTTCCTCCCACTCACTTCTTTCGAGAGAAACTCCTTCTCTAGAAAGGATCCATCTTTAGCAACGAATGTCTTGCCTTCGGATCTGTGATAGAAGGTGTACCCAACTGTCTCCTTTGGGTATCCTATGAAGACACATTTCTCCGATTTGGGTTTTGAGCTTATCAGGATGAAACTTTTTCACATAAGCATCGCAACCCCAAAATTTTAAGAAACGACAACTTTGGTTTCTTGCTAAAACTCAGTTCATAAGGCGTCATCTCAACAGATTTTGATGGTGCCCTATTTAACGTGAATGCAGCTGTCTCTAATGCATAACCCCAAAACGATAGTGGTAGATCGGTAAGATACATCATATATCGCACCATATCTAATAAAGTACGATTACGACGTTCGGACACACCATTACACCGTGGTGTTCCAGGTGGCGTGAGTAGTGAAACTATTTCACATTGTTTTAACTGAAGGCCAAACTCGTAACTCAAATACTCTTCTCTATGATCAGATCGTAGAAACTTTATTTTTCTTGTTACGATGATTTTCCACTTCACTCTGAAATTATATGAACTTTTCAAATGTTTCAGACTTATGTTTCATTAAGTAGATATACCCATATCTGCTCAAATCATCTGTGAAGGTGAGAAAATAACGATATCCGCCACGAGCCTCAATATTCATTGGACCACATACATCTGTATGTATGACTTCCAACAAATCTGTTGCTCTCTCCATAGTTCCGGAGAACGGCGTTTTAGTCATCTTGCCCATGAGGCATGGTTCGCAAGCATCACGTGATTCATAATCAATTGATTCCAAAATCCCATCAGTATGGAGTTTCTTCATGCGCTTTACACCAATATGACCTAAACAGCAGTGCCACAAATAAGTTGCACTATCATTATTAACTTTGCATCTTTTGGCTTCAATATTATGAATATGTGTATCACTACGATCGAGATCCAACAAACCATTTTCGTTGGTGTGTATGACCATAGAAGGTTTTTATTCATGTAAACAGAACAACAATTGTTCTCTAACTTAAATGAATAACCGTATTGCAATAAACATGATCAAATCATATTCATGCTCAACGCAAACACCAAATAACACTTATTTAGTTTCAACACTAATCCCGAAAGTACAGGGAGTGTACGATGATGATCATATCAATCTTGGAACTACTTCCAACACACATCGTCACCTTGCCTTTTTACTAGTCTCTGTTTATTCTGCAACTCCCGTTTCGAGTTACTTCTCTTAGCAACTGAACCAGTATCAAATACCGAGGGGTTGCTATAAACACTAGTAAAGTACACATCAATAACATGTATATCCAATATACCTTTGTTCACTTTGCCATCCTTCTTATCCACCAAATAGTTGGGGTAGTTCCGCTTCCAGTGACCAGTCCCTTTGCAGTAGAAGCACTTAGTCTCAGGCTTAGGACCAGACTTAGGCTTCTTCACTTGAGCAGCAACTTGCTTGCCATTCTTCTTGAAGTTTCCCTTCTTCCCTTTGCCCTTTTCTTGAAACTAGTGGTCTCGTCAACCATCAACACTTGATGTTTTTCTTGATTTCTACCTTCGTCGATTTCAGCATCACGAAGAGCTCGGGAATTACTTTCATCATCCCTTGCATACTGTAGTTCATCACGAAGTTCTACTAACTTGGTGATGGTGACTAGAGAATTCTGTCAATCACTATTTTATCTGGAAGATTAACTCCCACTTGATTCAAGCGATTGTAGTACCCAGACAATCTGAGCACATGCTCACTAGTTGAGCGATTCTCCTCCATCTTTTAGCTATAGAACTTGTTGGAGACTTCATATCTCTCAACTCGGATATTTGCTTGAAATATGAACTTCAACTCCTGGAACATCTCATATGGTCCATGACGTTCAAAACGTCTTTGAAGTCCCGATTCTAAGCCGTTAAGCATGGTGCACTAAACTATCAAGTAGTCATCATATTGAGCTAGCCAAACGTTCATAACATCTGCATCTGCTCCTGCAATCGGTCTATCACCTAGCGGTGCATTAAGGACACAATTCTTCTGTGCAGCAATGAGGATAATCCTCATATCACGGATCCAATCCGCATCTTTGCTACTAACATCTTTCAACATAATTTTCTCTAGGAACATATCAAAAATAAATACAGGGAAGCAACAACGCGAGCTATTGATCTACAACATAATTTGCAAAAATACTATCAGGACTAAGTTCATGATAAATTTAAGTTCAATTAATCATATTACTTAAGAACTCCCAGTTAGATAAATATCCCTCCAATCATCTAAGTGATTACGTGATCCAAATCAACTAAACCATGTCCGATTAACACGTGAGATGGAGTAGTTTCAATGGTGAATATCACTATGTTGATCATATCTACTATATGATTCACGCTCGACTTTTCGGTCTCTGTGTTCCGAGGCCATATCTGTATATGCTAGGCTCATCAAGTTTAACCTGAGTATTCCGCGTGTGCAACTGTTTTGCACCCGTTGTATTTGAACGTAGAGCCTATCACACCCGATCATCACGTGGTGTCTCAGCACGAAGAACTTTCACAATGGTGCATACTCAGGGTGAACACTTTATCTTGAAATTTTAGTGAGAGATCATCTTATAATGCTACCGTCAAACAAAGCAAGATAAGATGCATAAAGGATTAACATCACATGCAATCAATATAAGTGATATGATATGGCCATCATCATCTTGTGCTTGTGATCTCCATCTCCGAAGCACCGTCATGATCACCATCGTCACCGGCGCGAGACCTTGATCTCCATCGTAGTATCGTTGTCGTCTCGCCAACTAATTGCTTTTACGACTATCGCTACCGCTTAGTGATAAAGTAAAACTATTACATGGTGATTGCATCTCATACAATAAAGCGACAACCATATGGCTCCTGCCAGTTGCCGATAACTCGGTTACAAAACATGATCATCTCATACAACAAATTATATCACATCATGTCTTGACCATATCACGTCACAGCATGCCCTGCAAAAACAAGTTAGACGTCCTCTACTTTGTTGTTGCAAGTTTTACGTGGCTGCTACGGGCTTAGTAAGAACCGTTCTTACCTACGCATCAAAACCACAATGATAGTTTGTCAAGTTGGTGTTGTTTTAACCTTCGCAAGGACCGGGCGTAGCCACACTCGGTTCAACTAAAGTGAGAGAGACAGACACCCACCAGTCACCTTTAAGCAACGAGTGCTCCGAACGGTGAAACCAGTCTCGCGTAAGCGTACGCGTAATGTCGGTCCGGGCCGCTTCATCTCACAATACCGCTGAACCAAAGTATGACATGCTGGTAAGCAGTATGACTTATATCGCCCACAACTCACTTGTGTTCTACTCGTGCATAGAATCAACGCATAAAACCAGGCTCGGATGCCACTGTTGGGTAACGTAGTAATTTCAAAAAAATTCCTACGCACACGCAAGATCATGGTGATGCATAGCAACGAGAGGGGAGAGTGTTGTCCACGTACCCTCGTAGACCGACAGCGGAAGCGTTATCACAACGCGGTTGATGTAGTCGTACGTATTCATGATCTGACCGATCAAGTACCGAACGCACGGCACCTCCGATTTCTACACACGTTCAGCTCGATGACGTCCCTCAAACTCCGATCCAGCCGAGTGTTGAGGGAGAATTTCGTCAGCAAGACGGCGTGGTGACGATGATGATGTTCCACCGACGCAGGGCTTCGCCTAAGCTCCGCAACGGTATTATCGAGGTGTAATATGGTGGAGGGGGGCACCGCACACGGCTAAAATATCGTATATCAAGTGTGTCCATGGGGTGCCCCCCTGCCCCCGTATATAAAGGAGCAAGGGGGAGGCCGCCGGCCTAGGGAGGAGAGGCGCGCCAGAAGGGGGAGTCCTACTCCCACCGGGAGTACGACTCCTCCTTTCCTTGTTGGAATAGGAGAAGGGAAGGGAGAAGGAGAAAGAAGGAAGGGGGCGCCCCCCTTCCCTAGTCCAATCCGGACCAGATCATGGGGAGGGGCGCGGCCACCTTTTGAGGCCTTTCTCTCCTTTCCCGTATGGCCCATTAATGCCCAATACGAATTCCCGTAACTCTCCGGTACTCCGAAAAATACCCGAATCACTCGGAACCTTTCCGAAGTCCGAATATAGTCGTCCAATATATCGATTTTTACGTCTCGGCCATTTCGAGACTCCTCGTCATGTCCCCGATCTCATCCGTGACTCCGAACTCCTTCGGTACATCAAAACTCAATAAAACTGTCATCGTAACGTTAAGCGTGCGGACCCTACGGGTTCGAGAACTATGTAGACATGACCGAGACACCTCTCCGGTCAATAACCAATAGCGGGACCTGGATGCCCATATTGGCTCCCACATATTCTACGAAGATCTTTATCGGTCAGACCGCATAACAACATACGTTGTTCCCTTTGTCATCGGTATGTTACTTGCCCGAGATTCGATCGTCGGTATCTCGATACCTAGTTCAATCTCGTTACCGGCAAGTCTCTTTACTCGTTCCGTAATACGTCATCCCGCAACTAACTCATTAGTCACAATGCTTGCAAGGCTTATAGTGATGTGCATTACCGAGTGGGCCCAGAGATACCTCTCCGACAATCGGAGTGACAAATCCTAATCTCGAAATACGCCAACCCAACAAGTACCTTTGGAGACACCTGTAGAGCACCTTTATAATCACCCATTTATGTTGTGACGTTTGGTAGCACACAAAGTGTTCCTCCGGTAAACGGGAGTTGCATAATCTCATAGTCATAGGAACATGTATAAGTCATGAAGAAAGCAATAGCAACATACTAAACGATCGGGTGCTAAGCTAACGGAATGGGTCAAGTCAATCACGTCATTCTCCTAATGAGGTGATCCCGTAATCAAATGAGAACTCATGTCTATGGCTACCAAACATAACCATCTTTGATTAACGAGCTAGTCAAGTAGAGGCATACTAGTGACACTCTGTTTGTCTATGTATTCACACATGTATTATGTTTCCGGTTAATACAATTCTAGCATGAATAATAAACATTTATCATGATATAAGGAAATAAATAATACTTTATTATTGCCTCTAGGGCATATTTCCTTCATGAGGTGGAGCTGCAGCAATCACTAAGCATATATGGTGGCTAACATACGCAATTGAGAGCGAGAAGAGAAGCAACGCAACGGTCGCGAAGCTAGAATGATCAAGAAGTGATCCTGAAACTACTTACGTTCATGCATAACTCAAACCGTGTTCACTTCCCAGACTCCGCCGAGAAGAGACCATCACGGCTACAACACGGTTGATGTATTTTAATTAAGTCAAGTGACAAGTTCTCTACAACCGGACATTAACAAATTCCCATCTGCCTCATAACCACGGGCACGGCTTTCGAAAGATAATACCCTGCAGGGGTGTCCCAACTTAGCCCATTATAAGCTCTCACGGTCAACGTAGGATAAACCTTCTCCCGGGAAGACCCGATCAGTCTCAGAATCCCGGTTTACAAGACATTTCGACAATGGTAAAACAAGACCAGCAAAGCCGCCCGAATGTGCCGACAAATCCTGATAGGAGTTGCACATATCTCGTTCTCAGGGCACACGGATGAACACTACGTACAACTAGAACCAGCCCTCGAGTTTCCCCAAGGTGGCGCTGCAAGTGGCTCTAGTTTGGACCAGCACTTAGAGGAACACTGGCCCGGGGGTTTAAATAAAGATGACCCTCGGGCTCGCGAAAACCCGAGGGAAAAAGGCTTAGGTGGCAAATGGTAAAACCAAGGTTGGGCCTTGCTGGAGGAGTTTTATTCAAGGCGAACTGTCAAGGGGGTCCCATAAATCACCCGACCGCGTAAGGAACGCAAACTCAAGGAACATAATACCGGTATGATGGAAACTAGGGCGGCAAGAGTGGAACAAAACACCAGGCATAAGGCCGAGCCTTCCACCCTTTACCAAATATATAGATGCATTAATTAAATAAGAGATATTGTGATATCCCAAAATATCCATGTTCCAACATGGAACCAGCTTCAACTTCACCTGCAACTAGCAACGCTATAAGAAGGGCTGAGCAAAAGTGGTAACTTAGCCAAACAACGGTTTGCTAGGAAAGAATGGTTAGAGGCTTGACATGGCAATATGGGAGGCATGATATAGCAAGAGGTAGGTAGCACAGCATGGCAATAGAACGAACAACTAGCAAAGCAAAGATAGAAGTGATTTCGAGGGTATGGTCATCTTGCCTGCAAGGTTCTCAGAGTTGTCGAAAGCTTGATCCTCGTAAGCGTACTCAACAGGTTCCTCGTTCACGAACTCGTCTCTCGGCTCTATCCACAACAAGAACACAAGCAATGGAACCACAATCAATCACGGGAAATGCACAAACAACATGATGCAATACATGAATGATATGCGAGATATGATATGCGATGTGTATGCGTGCTCCGGAAGAAAAAGGATGAACAAGGCAGTAACTTGGCAAACCAAGCATGCCACTGGAAAGAGGATATATTTCGGTTGAAATCGATATAAAGATCACCGGAAACGGATGCACGGTTTGCAAATGGCAAGCAAAACAACAATGACACGATTCTGCGATTAACAGCATGATAGCACTTAGAATACCTCAAGTAACTATGTTACAGCACTCCAACATAGCAACAAAGCATATGGTAGTAATCTACAGGAGATGCTTGAAAAAACATAAACACTGAGCTACGTCTACATCACACCACAACAGGTTCAAACAAGCATGGCAAAAGTGCAAAAGATATCAGGTTCACAGACTTGGTGAAATTACTGGACATGGCATAAACAGCATCAGGTAGCAATGTTCAGAGCAAGCAATCGACATGCTACAGGAACTTAACATGGCAAAACAAGGCATGGCATGAATCTACTAAATGCATAGAACAAAAGTTCCTTACTGACCATAAGCTAAAAAGGACAAGAAGATATGATGGCACCCATGTAAACGTAGCAAGTTTCGTTAACAGGTTTCAGACTTTAGCAGAAAACAGAGCATGGCAGAAACAGACATTATGAGGGCATCTTGGTGAGCTTGATGCACTCAACACAAAGCAATGCATGACAAAACAAGCATACCTACAGCAAGATGGCATGTTTATGAAGCTAACCATGGCAAGAGAAAAAGTATATAGCATGTATGGATCAACTACAACAACCTTGGCAAAATTAAATATCAAGTTGACATTCTGCCAGAAATAAATTATAGCAAAAGTAGAGCAAAATTAAGACATGATATGGCACTTCATAATTGCAAAAAGGGGCATGGATGGATAGAGCACAACAATATCTACAAAACATCCTTACTGACCATATTCAAAATAAGCATGGATCTCACTGTAGCCACATGGATACATAGCAACAAAATAACAGCAGTCACAGACAGTGAAAATCCCAAGTCTGTGAAAACAGAAACATCACGAAGCCTAGTTTGCATGCTTGTGCTAGTCACCACATAGATCACAAAAATACATGGCATACACCTCTGTAAAGATGGCATGGCATACATCAAAACACATGTAGAGCTCCTACTCATAAGAGGCACACATCAATAGAAACAAAAATAACAAATCACCAAGTTCTGATAAGTAACAGCAGTTAATAGCATATAGCATTCTTGCCTCAGAGATTTGGGCATCAAGATGGACTCAAATGAACATGGCATAATGGAACAAAATGAAGAGCATCTCGAGGCAAACATTTCGATATATTACACGCATGAAACGGAGCAATATGCAGAGAGTTATGATGCAATGAACAGGAGCATATAAAGTGAAAAATATGGGACTTCGAAGAATTTCGGGGGGGAGAGGAAGTCAACCGTGGTGTATCCAGATCGGATCGCGGTGGCTCGCCGGGGAAGAGGAGGAGGCGACGACGACGGAGAGACGGGGCGCGGTCGCCGGAGGCTGGGCGCGGAGCCCGGCGCGAAGGGCGGCCGGAGGAGGCGCGGTCGAGTGAGGCGCCGGCGGGACGGGCGGCAGCGGCGTGCCGCGGCGGAGGCGGCGGCCGGCGCGAAGGCGGGACCGCGGCGGCGGACGGGAGGACGAGGGCGGCGGCGCGGGTCAGAGGAGCCGCGGGCGGCGAGAGACGCGCACGGGCCGGGAGGGCTTGCCCCGGGCCCGGGCGGGCCGGCGGCGATGTGGGCGCACTGGCGCCACGTGGCGCGCAGCGGTTGGGCGAGGGCGGCGGCGGCTTTCGTCCGGCACGGACTGGACGCGTCCGGCGGCGCGGAGGAGCGGGCTTAAGGTTTGGACTGCGAGAAAAATTTTGGGGGATCACCTATTTGTAGGTAGAGGGAGCTAGGAGACTCCAAATGGAGTGCGGTTTTCGCCCACACGATCGTGATCAAACGACCTAGAGCATGGAAGTGACTTAGATGGGTTTTGGGCTCTTTGGAGGGGGGTTTAGCTGCAACACACAAAAGGACTTTGCGGTTACCCGGTTAACCGTTGGAGTAACAAACGACCTCCAAATGGAACGAAACTTGACAGGTGGTCTACCGGTGGTATACCAAGGCCACTTGGCAAACCTCGGTCCATTCCGAGAATGTTTAACACCCGCTCACAAAAAGAGACAAGAGGGGTGCGCCGGTGCATGTGGGAGTGTCGGATTGCAAAACGGACAACGGGGAAAATGCTCGGATGCATGAGACGGACACGTATGTAAATGAGATGCACATGATGGCATGATATGAGATGCATGACATGAACAAAATGCAAGACGAAAAACAAAACCCGACCACGGAGGGAATATTATAACACATAGCCGAAAATGGCAAGAGTTGGAGTTACAAATATGGAAAGTTACATCCGGGGTGTTACAGTACGATGCAGCCTATTTGATTGCCATAGCATGATCGCGCTTCCTCGGGCATTGTTGGCTCAAAAATGTCATCGTCCATCTCCGTGACCACCAGTCTAGTAGTCATGAGCTGCTTTGGGCGCCGTGGCCTCTTTGCTTTCGGTTCTATACCGGCGCCGGTCTCAGTCTCAGCGCTGGTCTGCATGTCGGCCTCAGTCCCCGATGCGACAGGTGGGCCCAGCAACAACATCCGTTGATCATCGGCAAGGCTCAAAAATTTGTCTACCGCCAGGTAGACGTCGTCGCAATCACCAGAACCCCGTCCTTCATCGTTGCTAGCCACGTTTCCTATGATTAAATCTAGTCAATTAATTATAGACCTAATAAAATGAATAATGACATAAAAAAGGCCTATGTTTTGCAGGAACGTTGACTCCTCCCCGGTGCGGCAAATCCCGGGCACTCGATATGTCCTAGTTTGTAGCACATGTCATGCCGAAATTCACGGAAAATTTCGGCATGACCTTTCTAAAAAGCGGACAAATCGAGCACCTGAAATTTGCCGGAACGGAAATGAATCAACATTCCGGCAAAACATAGGCCAATCGGCTTCATTCCCTGGAATCAACAAAAGGCCACTTGGGCACAATCGAACCACTTATATGTTGCATATAACAAGACCACTTAAGAATATGTACATGAGAAACTACAATAGTAGATAAACATGAGCAAACACAATTGAGGAATTTGCATATATCATGACCACTTCAAATTTTTATCTCCTAGTGTTTGACAAGAAAAACTACACAAATCTCATGCTCTCTCAAACTCAATTCAAAAACCAAATATAGATTATATTTAGTTAACTACTGAACTAAAATTTACTCTAAACTAAACCCTACTGCCCTAATTAACATCTAGTTAAACAAACTCAATTCAAAAACTAAACCCTACTGAACTAATTAACATTAACATTATCTACTACTTAACATCTATTATTACACTAACTAAAAAACATCTACTATTAACCCTACTGCCCTAGTTAACTAGTACCACCACTACTACTAATAAGCATCTAGTACTACTACTACTAAAAAACATTATCTATGAACCCTACTGCTAATTAACATGGCAGGAAGAAAATGCAGAGAGAGGGGAGGGGTGGGGGCTTACAGAGAGGGGAGAGACGGTGGCGGGGACGTGCTCGGCAATGGAGGCAGGGCGGGGAGGGCGGGCTCGGGCAGTGGCGGTCCTGGGCGGGCTCGAGCGGCGGTGAGGTCGAGGGCAGCGGCGGTGAGGTGGAGGGCGGCCTCGGGCGGCGGCGATGAGGTGGAGGGCGACCTCGGGTGGCGGCAGTGAGGTTGAGGGTGGCCTCGGGAGGAGACGGTGAGGTTGCGGGCGTCGACGTCGGCAGGAGACGGTGGCGAAGTGGGGCGATGGTGAATTGGGGAGACGGCGGCGAAGTGGGGCGAGGGGTTTGGGGGAGAAGTGGTGGCCGGGGGAGGGAAACCGCTGGTTAAGTCAAACATAGCGGTAGCGCGTTACGGAAAACACGCTATAGCTAAGTTAGCTATAGCGTGTTTCACCAAACACGCTACTCCTATGCCTTTCCCTTTTTTCTCCTTTTTCATTTATTTTTCTTTACATTTTTTTCCTTTCTCCTTTTTCTATTTTTTTCATTTTCATTTACTTCTCTATTTTCTTTTCATTTTATTTTATTTTCGTTAGCAGTAGCGCCTTTCTACGTAAACGCGCTGCTACAACACTATTAGCGGTAGCGCTGTTTTTATAAGACCGCTACTACTATGTGTAGCCTATCGGCTTAGTAGTGGGAATTTTAGTAGTAGCGCTTTTACAGATAGACGCGCTACTGCTACATATGTATCTGTAGCGTGGTTATCCTGCACGAGCTACTGCTATCTAGCAGTAGCGCACTTTTTTAACAAGCGCTGCTGCTAAAGTTCTGTGTATAAGGTTTTCCCTACTAGTGGGGGCCCACAAGGACAGAGGGCGCGCCCCCCACCCTTGTGGCCAGGGTGTGGGCCCCATTCAGTTGATTCTTTCACCAATATTTTTTATTTATTCCAAAACTGATCTCCGTGAAATTTCAGGACATTCCGAGAACTTTTATTTCTGCACAAAAATAACACCATTGCAATTCTGCTGAAAACAGCATCAGTCCGGGTTAGTTCCATTCAAATCATGAAGTTATACTCCAAAACAAGGGCAAAAGAGTTTGGAAAAGTAGATACGATGGAGACGTATCAACCATAGGAGTTATGGAATGGGAAGAAGTCCAATTTGTCACATCTCGAAATTTGGGGCTGCAAGACTTATCTATAACATTTGCAGCCAAATAAGCTCGATCCCAGGGCAGACAAATGTTACTTTGTAGGTTATCCCAAAGAAAAAATTGGGTATTCCTTCTACAAAAGATCCGAAGATAAAGTGTTTGTCGTTAGGAATGACACTTTCTTGAGAAGGAGTTTCTCGCTAAAGAAGTAGGTGGGAGGACAGTACAGATTACTGAATCTCCATAAGTGATCAGGACTAACGAAATAGAATCTGTTCCAGAAGTTGTCCACACAAATGAACCAGAAGTTGCTACACCAACTTTCTCTGGTTAAAAATGTAACTGAACCACGTAGGTTAGGAAGAGTTATCGAACCTCCTAAATGGTTTCATAATGAAGTATTCAGCTTAGAAGAAGATGAATCTGCACAATACAGAGAAGCGATGGTGGTGCCCAGCTCAAAAGAATGGCTCAAAGCCATGCAATCCGAAATGGAATCCATGTACGAGGAACTTGGTTGATCTTCCAGAGGGTGTGAAACCCATATAGTGTAAATGGATCTTCAAAAGAAAGACAGATGCGGATGGTAATCCTACCATCTATAAAGCGAGGCTAGTTGCGAAAGGGTTTTTGCCGGTTGAATGAGTTGATTATGACGAGACTTTCTCACCAGTAGCTATGCTAAAGTCTATGCAGATTATAATGGCGATTGTTGCATATTTCGATTATGAGATATGGCAGATGGATGTCAAAACTGCTATCCTAAATGGTTATTTGAAAGAGGATGTATATATGATACAACCAGAAGGTTTTGTCAATCTGAAGGATGCCAGAAAAGTATGCAAACTTCAAAGGTCTATCTATGGTTTGAACAAAGCATCAAGGAGCTGGAATCAACTTTTCGATGAAGTGGTAAAAGAGTTTGTCTTCATTAAAAATGATGAAGAAGCTTGTGTATACAAGAAGTTTAGTGGGAGCTTTGTAGAATTTCCAATCTTATACGTGGATGACATATTATTGATTGGAAATGACACAAAGTTTCTTAGCACGGTAAAGGACTATTTAAAGAGTGTATTTTCAATGAAAGATGTAGGCGAAGCTACATATATTTTGGGTATAAATATCTATAGAGACAGATCAAGACGCCTAATTGTGCTAAGCCAGAGCACGTACATTGACAAGGTTTTAAAGAGGTTTAAAATGGAGAATGCAAAGAAGGATTCCACTCAATGTCACATGGCACAACAATTATCAAGAATCAATGTCCCAAGATAGTTGATGACTGAGTGCAGATGAATGGAGTCCAATATGCCTCTGCTATTGTATCCATCATGTATGCTATGATATGTACTAGACCAAATGTTTCTTATGCACTAAGTGCTAGTAGCAGGTACCAAAGTGATCCCAGAGTGGCTCATTGGGAAGTTGTTAAAAATATTCTTAAGTACCTCATAAGAACAAAGGACACACTCCTTGTTTATGGAGGACTTCATGACTGATATAGATGACTATAAATCTCAAACGAGTTATGTTTTCACCTTTAATGGTGGTGCGATAGTTTGGAAAAGTTTCAAACATAACACTGTCGCGGATTCTATGAAAGAAGCAGAATATATTGCGGCTTCAGAAGCTTCAAAGGAGGCATTCTGGATCAAGAAGTTTCTTGAAGAAGTTGGTGTGGTTCCAAGTGCGATGAACCGAATGGCACTCTATTGTGGTAATAGTGGTGTTGTTGCTCAAGCAAAGGAACTAAGATCCCACATGAAGACCAGACACGTCGAGCGCAAGTATCACATTATTTGACATCATGTCAAGAAAGGTTTTGTGAAGGTCCTCAAGGTTCACACGGATTTGAATGTGTCAGACCCGATGACGAAGGCTCTACCACCAGCGAAGCATGAGCAACACCGGGTATACCAGGTATTACTGATAATTAACATATGGATGATAAATGTTTTTGATGATGTTAAATTATATATAATATGCTCTAGTGACTGTTAGAGGGCTTTTATATTTAATTTCGGGTATACCAGGTATGACTGATAACTAACATATGGATGAAAAATGTTTTTGATGATGTTAAATTATATATAATATGCTCTAGTGACTGTTAGAGGGCTTTATATTTAATTTAATACCAACATGCCTAAAAAGGCCAGGTGGTGGAGGGAGAATTGGGCCACCAAGGCCCAATAGGGGAGGTGCCCCTCTTTCCTCCTAGGAGGTCAAATTGCGGAGGGGGAGGAGGAGTCCTTCTCCCTTGGCCGGCGCAAGGGGAAGTCCTTCCCCCCTTGTGGCGCCCCTCCTCCCCTCCAACCTATATATACTTGAGGTATTGAGCTCTTTTGAACACACAAGTTTTGCCTCCCCTAGTTTCTCTAGTTCTAGTTGATCCTAGTTGATCAATTAGAACTTGACCTAGATCCTCTAATCCTCATGATTAGAAGCCCCGTGTGGTTCTAATCTCCGCCCTCTAATTCTCCGGTGTCGATAAGCTCTGGACGGCGAAGCGCTACCGGATCGTGAAGACCGTACGCTCGCAACCAAGTAGAGAGCTCGTGCTTTCTATATTTCGTTTGAGGGCGGTTCGCGGGATCATCATCAACAGTTTGAGGGACTCCAAGTACGATCTACACTGACTCGTCTACTTCCACTGCACTCCGGAGTCGGTAACGATCGTTGACCAAACACTATATGCATCTTCATATTATTCTTGGGTGTTCGTAGGGCGATTTTGTTTTGTTTTCTACTATGTTTCCCAACAGTCCCGAGCTGGTGGTCTCGGCTAGATGTAACAGGAAGTAGAGAAAGGCATGATGTTTACCCAGGTTCGGGCCCTCTCGAAGAGGTAAAACCCTACACCCCGCTTGTATTGTATTGACTGTGGATGGGGTACAAAGTACAGGATGATCTACCTCGAGATCGTATGGATGAGTTCTAATTTGACTAAAAAAGAGAATTGCGGCTTATATAGGCACCGGGGGTAGGGTTACACGTATGTCGGCTACATGTGGGCATAAACATGCCGATAATTTGAATATGGCTTGAAGTATACGCCAAGTCTTGGAACGATTCCATCTTGAGTTTTTTTGAGACAACCATCTTGAGTACACCAAGGGCCATGGCTTGCATGACCTATTCTTCGTTTGTCAGTGGGTCCTTGGCCCGGACCATGAATGGTAGGCCGACGTGGCAAGCACCCCCTAATCAAGGATATCGTCAACCTCCTTGCCAGTCTTATCGTTTCCCTCCTTGTCGTTACCTCCCACGACAAGCTTGTCAATCTGCATTGAACATATACATATGAACTAGGCCCGATCAAAAACGCACTACACGTATGAACAAGATCGTTCTAGACGACTCTGACAAGGAGGAGGAGCACCAGGCGTTGAAGATGATGGCGAGGGCTTCTCAACCTGGCTGCTCTACAATGCCCCTCAAGGTGGACGACTACCAGCGTGAACGTTAGAGACTTATCATTGACCTACATGTTGCTCAGCGCGCCCCATGCGCCTCAAACCCCGTCGCTAGGCTATATTCGAAGTGCTGATGAATCGATTCGAGGGTTTGTTCAAACCCTCGAAATTCCTTCCCAATGTGTGTGAATACCCTCGAATCCCTAATTGGAATCGGTTCAGTTTGTCCTAGATAGAAGCCTAACCTTGAATCGAATGTGTGATCTACAATCAAGGATAAATCTAACACGGCCGTAGGAAAATCGATGGTACAGAGGGAACGCAGGGCATACCGCAATTGACTCGGAGTGGGGTGAAGCCGGTGCTCGCCGTGCGGATCTTGTGGTCGCCACCGATGAGACAGAAAGAGTGGACAGAGGGAAGAGTGAGCGGTGGGAGGAGGGTAGAGCGAACAGTGGGAGAATGGGCGGTGGGAGGAGGGGGTGACGAGAGTTACGGCACCATTTCAGGAACCAACACGACTTCTACCGCTTGTCCCCCTGTGTGCAGCTGTCATCACCCACATGCGCCCCCTCGCAACTCACGTATTTGGCTCGGTGAAAATGCTCGATTTTAGCGTTCCTCAAGAGCCAAGCCAACAGGCCAAAACAAAAATAAAACATGTATCCAGCTGGCCTGGTTGAGGTTGATGCAGCTAACCAAACAGCCCTAGAGTGAACTAGATCAGGATCGCGCCTTGGCGCGAGGGTGCCGGTCCGAACGTTGGTCAAACAAATAATGCTAAGTTAGTGGTAATCCAGGTTTGCCATATGGATTCATACAGTATAACAATACAATGAAGAAAAAACATTCAATTGTGATAAGTATGACATGATGATGCTTAATACCGGCACAAGGCTATAAGGCAGAATCAATTTCAATGCATTTATAAGACCACAGAAAATAGCCACTCGACAGGAAGTTATAAACCAAAAGTGCAGCCACTCGATAGGAAGTTTGAAACCAAAATTGCAGACATAGATATGAAGTGTGCGCCGCATTGTCCGGTCCAGACGTAAAATTCAAATCAATGTAGTATGCAATCAATGCATGGTTCACTTCAAGCAATGCACCAAATCTTTAACCTCATTAATTTTCCAATCGAAATAAATATCACATAATACAATTGAGGCACATCAAGCTCGGCACAAAGGAATAGACCAAAAGAACCACTTAATAGATCAGGATTAGAGCAAGTCATGTACATAGAAAGTGATGCATTCCGCAGATTGAAAGCCATTCAACCCAAAATGTGGTAGCATTTGAAAACACAAACTTTTGGAAGCAGATGATGATGCTAAGCCCCATACCATGATAGGGAACGTGGTTCTGATGCTGATGCACATTATAGCAAAAGTAGCCACTGCAGAGGTAGTAGACAAAAAATAGCTATTGCTTGGCCAGTCGAAAACGTAACCAGCCAACCAGGCTGCTCCTGAAGAAAAACACCTAAACCATATGATACGTCAGTCGATATCACACATTGAGATAATTTTAAAAGTACTCTAATTTTAATAGAAAGTATAGTTCAGCAACTCAATACTCATATCTAAGTTCGGATTGTTCAATGGACACTCATATTGTACTTTTTATATCGGTCCAAATGAAACATCTGTACATAATTGCAATTACATTATATCAACCTAAGACAAGAATTCAAACGGCATTGCAGAGATCCCTATTCCTCGAGAGTGCATCGATATAAACCATATAACCAAGACCATTTTGTTTTCGAAGAGTTATATAGAGAAGAAAATGGTTTCCCTGTTACAATCCATCATCTCATCATGGAACAAAAAATAAAACGAATTAAATGCCTACACTGGATAGTATGCACATTGGCTATACCAAATCATTAAAGACTAATTTTTCTGCAACGATGAATAAGAAAAACAGTACACCGGTGTTAGAAAACAGAACAGAGTCGTTGACGGAGAAAATCAAGTGTTACATAATAATTGAGTACTCCCTTTGTAAGCTAATATAAAGTCTTTTAGATCACTAAGGTAATGATTTAAATGATCTTATATTAGTTTAGAGAGGGAGTAATTGTTAAGAAGTTTCGGGTTTTTTAATCACACAAATACCTTCATAAATTGTGCTCCACCAAAATACTCTTCTTGCTTCAGGAGATTAAAAATAGGATTAATATTACACTAAACAACACATGTGACAATAAGGGCCTGTGTTAACGAACGAACACTGATGCTATAAAGATGTGACAGTGAATATGTGTTTTAGCAACAAAAAAGGTGACATTATTTATGGAAACAGTTATCTGCATACCATTCCCTATTTTTAGACAGAGCACCTTTCTAAATGCACCCAGAAGACTACCTAGACCAAACTCTATGAACAACCTAGACACATGACTATCGGATATGTTGCCAAATGCAAAACAAATAATTCCACTATCGGCAACATTTATTTTTCACCTAATTCAGCAGAGCGCAACACGTATATTGCTCAACCATCTATGTCACTGCATCTGACCTCCACTTGAATAATTACTACTGGAAACAAAAATACACAAAATAGGCACATAAATCGTAACCACCGGAAGTAGGCACAGAGGTTGTGCATGAACAAAAAGACAATCTACCTATCAACGCGTAACCACCAGTAGCTGCTCACATGAAAACCAGCACCTGCAAAACAATAAGCAGATAAACAACACATTATCAATCAGGTGAAGGCGGAGCAAAGAAAAACAAAAGAAAGAAGAGTAAGAAAAATAACTTGGGGAAACAAAATCCAGAAAATGAACAAAACTCCACTTTGTCATGTGAGTTGTAGAAAAAAACAGAATATAACTCCACTTTGTTGTAGGTCCACAACCCAAAACAATCGGGTAACCACAATAGGATCAACTAAGCATGCCAACCACTATATTTACATAATAAGATGAACTCGACGTGGCACCAGGCGCTCCAACTGCGTCAACAACTATAATTTCCTAATGGCATGCATATATGTATTGTAGTTAGTTGCGCCCGGAAGCCTGTGAGTTTACACAGCAACAACTCGTAGGGAATAGCAAGTATAGCCTCATGTGCCGCTAAAATAATCAGGGCCACCACTACTTTAACAATAAAATCTTCTAGTGGTGGAACCGGAATTTCACCCAAAGCCTCACACTTTTAACAAAAATTAAACCAACCATGTGTATGTAACCATATGGTATATTCTGCAGCCGAAACAAAACAAAATAGTCTAAGCATCAAGTTATATCATGACGAAATCAGTATGTAAATTAGCACGACGAAACCAGTATGTAAATTAGCACTATAGCTGATGAGACAAACAACAAATTATGCATCCCATTGAGCAATACTATGCATAATTCATTTTAAAAGACTATCAGTTCTAATTTCTATAAGATCTCAAATCTTTGGAGGTAAGTCTCTTCAAATCCGAGCACAACATCTTACCATCCAAGAAAACTGAAACAGGAATGGAAGACTCTAGACCTGATACTCCAAAAGTGGAAGAAAACCTCGATCAATCTTCTCACCTCAGCTTAGCCGGAGCCACCTGGTAAGTGGCCAAAACCCGGCAAGCGAACAATTCCCGACGGCTCCCACGGCGGAAGAGCTCGCCTTCCTTCCACAAAGCGTCTACCTCACGGACGGGGCAGGGGCGAGGTGATGCTCACGAACGAGGCAGTGGCGCGGGCAGCGCCGTCGTGGCTCACATAGGCAGAACCCCCGTGCTACCTAGAGGAGAAGTGGCAGATGTGACGCGCTAGCTTGACGGACGCGGCGGCAGTGGGCAACAATTGTAGTACAAAAAAAGTCAGCTTTGTTTAAGGTAGTAACTGCCACGGTCGAAAATATGAGGATTTGGTTCTCATAACCCGACCATTTATACACAATCAAACAAAATCTAGAAGGACCATCTAGCCAAACCATAAAAAGTATATAATCGCCTGAAATCAAATTTCCATTGAAGCATTCAGTTCAATGATAAACCATGTCATATTGATTCAGGCCTTGTAGGCATATGGAAGGACCAAACAAGGATATCTCACAATTTAGCCCTCCCTCAGTGTGAGCCTCTCGTGCATATGCAGTTTTGGAATAAAGAAACTTAGACAAATGTCAGCATGAGCTGACAGGACGGTAAATACGTAGCGAACTGTCGGCATGAGCTGACAGGAACATAAATATGTCTACAGAGACATAAAATCAAATGGATTCAAGAATATAAGCACATCTATAGATACACAAAATCAAATGAACTTCAATAGCTTAAATGAATCACAGCTATTAATTTCGCTGATCGTAAATGTAAAATATAAGAACTGTACATGTATTTTAGTAAGCAGAGGGGAAGCAACCAAGGGCAGGAGGCCATCTACCCCTATCTGATTGTGCAAATATAATTAACACTGACATGCACCGCGGACATGTGATGGCGAGCAAATATAGGCACAGCAGGCAATCATAAGCATAACTAAACCCAGAGAAAAATGAACTGGATCTGGAAGAGAGAAAGATACCTCTGGGAGCGGTGCAGTACGTGCAGGATGTCATGGTCAGCTTCATTGAAGAAGAAAACAGATTGAAGACCTAGGAAAGGATAGAATAGTCAGGCAAAAGAGAAAGGGTCTAAGGAGAGATCAACCGCGATCGAATAAGCGGCGCAGGGAGAAAGGCAAGAGAAGAAGAGCTCACCGAAGAAGGTATAGTGTTTGGTTCCTGCAGCAGGATAGAAGAAAAGGACCGGGTAGAAATGCCTTCATTGGCGAGAAGGCTGCTGGCCCAAAGAAGAATGGGCCTCCACGTGTTATCTTGATTATTTAATGAACCGCATAAATTGATAATTGACTGTAAATTGATCATCGCCAATTCCTAAAAATATCAGGAAATGCACAAAAATCAAAATACTCATATAGCGCTTAGCGAGAGTATTTCCGGCCGCAAACGAAAGCCTTGCAAATCCTTAATTCTATAATTTCATTTTGCCAGTAACAATAGTTTCCTAAATTGATTTGTAGGGTTTATTTAATTTCCATAATATATATTATTTTATTTGATATCGTTTAAACCAAACTATATAAAGTTCATACATTAGCGTCACATGATATGGACATAAATGATTAAAAATATGAACTATACTTTGTTTTCTTTTGAAGCTCTATATTTGTTCATACATCAGCATTAGTGCTAGCAAATAGCAAGTAAACAAAGAACGACCTTAAATTTATTAAAACATTTTACTCATCAACCAGACTAAATGGTACGGCATATGATATATAGCTCCAATGAGGGGATTTATAGTATGAAGGTAAAACTTTATTATAATACTCACGGACGGTATAGCAGAAAAGTCAACCAATACATTACGTCCTCTACTGCATCAATGAACAAATTATACCTCCTATTTTCGAACGAACTATTTTCACAGACCACTAAACTAAAGAGGGGTATGTGTTCCATAGAAGTCAAACCTTTCTGGTCAAAAGAAGCCAAAGGAGACCCTCAGGTAAAGGTTCTCCATCTTTAACTGCAGCCGGCAGTACTTTCTGGCACTCTGAAATAGAGAGACCTCTAAATCGAATACCCTGAATAGAAAGCACACAAATTACAGGCATCAACAGAGATATACCAATGATGCATAAATTTAAATATCTCAAGCCAAACTAAGTACCAATTCAATCAAAACTCTACAATGAGGCAGGCATGCTAAAATATAAACCATAAAGGATTATGCTCTTGTAGTCAAGCAAGTTGATGTATAATGAATTAATCCAATTTGAACGTGAACATATCTTTTAAATCACTGTGCTATAGTCAATTCTGGAAAGTGAATCATATTTCGACATAAAGTATACAATTAACACACTAATTACTACTGTACAGGGACAAATTAAGCTCAACTTCAGGACAGAAACTTGACTGGAGATCTCAAGATAATATAATAATCAATTTTCTAACCCAAGGAACATTCGTAGACATACAAGCTAATATGTAATTTGCTCTCATTACAGCACCCATAGCACTACAAAGGAGAACAATAAAAGGATACCTCCTCTGGGTCAAGTAAAGATGTTTCCCAGAGCATTCCAGTAATCCCTCTCATCCCACCAAGGACCTGGAGAAAGTAGAAACATTGTTCAGAATTTGGTCGGCACAGAAATAGAGTTTTTAAAGACAAATGTTATTAAATAAATACCATGTCCACAGTTATGTTACCAAGCTGGACGTTTTCATGCTCTGACAAGTTTTTTCAAGCGGTCTTGTAAAAAAATGCAATCGACATGAAATAACTTTGAACCGGCAGAATTATTCTTTCATAGAAACAAGTGGTTAGAGCGGTGAAGACGAATCCAAGTAGCACCTCTCCAATATTAAGAGCGTAATTGACTAATCTACTAATTTATTTTCATACCAGGCACGTAACAGAATCTAGTGCAACGCAGGAATAATATATTTGAAATAAGGTAAATTTGTTCCTTAAAGGTGTTGAGTATTAAATGCTAGTTTGCAACAATTATCATTTGCTAGCATGTTACACCATGGCATTTGTGAATAAAAGGTGTTCTACACTATTTGGAAGCAGAAACTAAGCATCACACAGAATCACATGAACTGACAGGGTTAACACTGGTTGAGTAAATAACAGGGGTTGATAAAAAGAGAGGATAAGGAATCAGATGACACGAATACTTTCCAACTTAACTTCACGATAGGATGCACGAGTGAGCCACAAACCTGTTGCTCCGGAATCATTTCCTGCAGCTGGGACCTAAGATCTTGCATTTTCAGAAACAAAGTCAGCGTCATGTTTAGAACAAATAAAAGTCCCCCTCTCAAAAAATCCAGCTATCAAACAACGACCAACAGTTTCCAATCACAGTATCCTATGGAAACTCAAGCGCATAACAGAACATGAAGATTGTTGTCTTACGAGATCAGAAGCGCTCTGCATCTGTAGCCATCCCACACCACCAAGCGTGGTGTCATCCTGCCCTGGCAACACGAGTGACAAACAATCTCAGCATTAGCAAACTTTTAGAAGGTGCATCCCCACCCAATGCAACCCGGGGGTTCTGACAAATTCACTCACCTTTCAGGATCACAGCCTCGAGACCGCGGCGAGGCCCCGGTGATGGCCACGCGATGGAGTAGGAGTGACGAGGGCCTCCTGCCGGTGGGTGGAGGTGGAGGCGGCCAGAGTTCCCGCTACGGTTGCTAATAATAAGTACAGCAAAGCACATGTTTAAAGGATGTATCTTAATAAAAGCTACAAAATCACATACCAAACCCTACTTGCTTTCGCTACATGTATCTACAAGTCTACAGCAAACTAAAGAACGGCACAAAATCACCCAATTCTCACCAGATAGATCATCAGGGTCCCCAGTCTACCTTTGCCTAGATACTACATTGCATAACCAAGGTCGCAGCTTTAACAGACACCAGAAGACATATACAGGTCCCCCATATGTGGGCAATAAGTCAAATTGTCTGTTCTATTTGTGTGATGGAGAATTTTAGAGGTGCAGAATGAAACCCACATCTCATGAGTAATGTGCTTGCTGCTAATACACCATGGCTTACAAAACTAATGCACGAGATTAGTATTTCATATATAAGGTTCTATGTCAGATATATATATATATATCTCCAGTTACAGCAATGAAGTAGATCAAGCAGTGGAGGCACCTCCAAGCTACTACAAAGACATCGTCCTGCCCCGTGATAGTGGTGACCTGCAATCCAAGAAAATGAGGAGCAGTCGTCAGATAGAGAGAGAGGTGCACCTGCAGCAGCGGCTTGGGTGGTGTTGAGGATATAACCCTTAGAGTCACCCGCCAGGAGGGGCCGGGTTACTCATAATGGTCATCACGCGAAGCCCAGTACCGAGCTTGAAGACGGCGGGTCAATGATGGGCCTAAGACCCGGAGATATCTTAAGGCCCGTAGTGATAACCGCCATTATGGTAGAACTTGTAGTGTAAAGCAAGAATAGTTGAGAGTCCGAGCCGGACACTCTTATGAGCCGGCCGGGACTCTGAGAGCCGTTGGGCGTCAACCTTCTCTATATAAAGGGACGACCCGGCGGCGGTTTAGAAAAAGGTAAGATCTCGTCGAGAGCCAGGCATAGCAATCAAGCTCCCTGGTCATCAAAACCATAAGCAATACCACCTCAACTGGATGTAGGCTTTTACCTTCACCGTAAGGGGCCGAACCAGTATAACCCTCATGTTCCTTGTCCCGTTTAACCCCTTCAAGCTTCCTAGCTGCGATGGCTCCACGACTAAGTCCTAGCTCGAGGACATCTGCCGTGACAATTCCACGACAATTGGCGCCCACCGTGGGGCCAGCGCACGGTGGATTTGAGTTCTTGAAGGGCAGCTTCGAAGCGCTCAAGGGATACGCTGTGGGCCGGATGACCAAGAGTCGTCGCGGCAAGCTCTACATCGACGATGCAACTTGGGGCCCCGACGCCGGCTCAATTGAGTACGGGTACCGGGTCCCCTTCGGCGGAATTCATGTCTTCATTGGCAAGATTGGTGAGCCGGGCCCTGAGCCGGATCTCTGCGCCGGTCTCATCGAGACGGCTCAGCGTGCATGACCCGCCCGGGCTCTACCTGCCTTGAAGCATGCTTTTGTGGGATGTGTTCATGGAGGACGCTCTATAGAGTCTGGATCTGGTGATGAGACGGCCGCCGGCTCTGACGGCGAGTCATCCACAGATGAGTCAAACTCGTTGTATCAACTTCAAGATGGCAGGCTCAGGGGTTGTTCCGATGGTGACAGTATTCCGGACCCTGTTGAGCCGCCGAGCCGGGTTGGAATCTTCATGGCCGGTGCACAGCCTGTTCAAAACCCAGCCGCTGGGTCAAGAAACCCGGTACCCTCGCCGGCTCAGGTGTTGATGGATCTCACGGACAAGATGACGGGCCTGTTGACCGCCACGGTTGACCCGGCGGATCAGGCTCAGCATGACGCGGAGGTGGCGCAGTTAAAGTTAGATCTAGTGAAAGCCAAGGAGGATCTGGCGGCGGAAGGGATCAGGATGGCTGCGGAGAGGGCGGCTCTCGACGCCCAGACTCAGTTGATTCAGGCGCAGTCCTTCCGGCTCATGATGGATCAGAACGCGTCCAATGAGGTCATGAGAAGGAGGCATCAAAAGGCCCAATCTCGACTCCCTCCGGTCTACGATCCTCGAAACCTCTTCAACACGCCAGGTGCATGGTCTAGTAACCCGCCGGAGATCATAGTACCCGGAGCTGGGACACCAATTCAGCCCCAAGTAATGGGACCTCCCCGGGTGAACCCTGCCCCGCCTCGGTACGTGCCAATACCACCGGGTCATTATGCCAACCCGCTGGAAAACATGGTCGCCGCGGCGGCACGGCTGCCGGCTCTCCCAATTGATGGTGATTCTCCAACGGCGGTTGAAACCCGCCGGGTCAGGGAGCTCCTTCAGACGGCTCTAGCGCAGCAAGAGGCGTACTCTTACAGCCGGGACAGGATCCATTCAACCCCTCGTCCAGGCCGGAGCCCGAGTTATAGCAGACACATGGTTTCAGCGACCGGCTCAAGTAATGTCCGACGCCATGACTTGCCACCTAGCCATGGCCCGGCTCATAACGGAGCCTTTCACGCAACAGACCAAGACAGAGCACGGCAAGAGGCGGAGCAAGTGCCTCAGGTGACGGCTTACCAGACACCCCCGGCTTATCCGACGACTTCCGTCGACGTGGGTATCCCTATGAGGACTGGAGGTGTCCCTTGTTTAGTGCCGGCTCTCCGCAATGAACGTCTACCCAAGGACTTCAAAGGGCCTAGGAAGGTGCCTAACTACACGGCTGATTTACAACCCGGAGCCTGGATCGAGAGTTACGAGATGGCCATGGAATTAGTGGAGGTCAGTGAAGCGGCGATGGCCAAGTACTTCACCATGATGTTAGATGGGACTGCCTGCACTTGGTTGAAAGGGCTGCCACCGAATTCCATCGGGTCTTGGGCTGAGCTGAAAGCCCGGTTCATCCAAAACTTCAAAGATACCTGTAGGCAGTCTATGTCAATTGTGGATTTGACTAACTGTAAACAGCAGGAGGGTGAGTCTACGACACATTGGGTTCGCCGGGTCAAAGAGATAATACATTCATCTGATAACATGGATGCCGGCTCTGCAGTCTTAATGTTGGAGCAGAATTGTCACTTCCTGCCCCTGAAGATGAAACTCGGGCGGCTCAAACGCGACTGCAATGATATGGGTACGCTGATGGCGGCTCTTGTCAAATACGCCGACTCTGATAGTACCAAGGACCTCGCTTCAGATGATGAAAGGACAGGGAAGGGAAGGAAGAACGGCAATGGCAAGGGTCCTCAGCATAACCCGGCAAACCAAGGAGGTAACAAGCATAAGGCTGATGGCAGCATGGAGTTTGTGGCCAATACCAATTCACAGGGTAACAACCAGCGACGTAAAGGGAGGCCACCTCCCCGGGCTGGCGGGTCAGGCCCGACGCTCGAGCAGTTGTTAAACGAGCCTTGTCCGAGGCATGGCTCTAGGGAGAAGCCAGCTACTCATCTATGGAAGGATTGCGCAATCATGAAAGCCTTTAAGAACTCCCATGCCTTTAATGGCAACAATGGCCCGGGCGGCGGCTCAGGCGCTGGCGGTTTTCATGGCCCGGGCAGCGGCTCAAATCCTAATACTCAGAACGGTCAAGGGGGCTTTAATCAGCAGTCTGCCCAGGGTCATCAACAGCAGCAGGGGGGTTATCAGACCAATCCAAAGCAGCTTAACGGTGGACAGTATCACGTATTTACCACCAGTCTGTGTAAGCGAGATCAGAAACTTCATAAGAGGGCTGTCAATGCTGTTGAGCCGGCGGTTCCACGCTATTTAAGATGGTCTGAGCAGCCTATTGTGTGGAGTAGGGAGGATCACCCTCCCCGGGTGGATAATCCGGGTCACTTGGCCCTGGTGGTGGCTCCTCAGGTGGGAGGATATAAGTTCACTAAGGTGCTCATGGATGGAGGCAGCAGCATCAACATCCTCTATTATGAGACTTTCCGTCGTATGGGGTTGATTGATAAGAACCTTAGCCAGTCCAATACTGTTTTCCATGGTGTGGTGCCTGGTAAGTCGGCTTATCCAGTTGGTAAGATCGAATTGGAAGTGGCCTTTGGAGACGAGTACAACTACAGGGTGGAAAAATTGACCTTTGAGGTGGTCAAGATAAGAAGTCCGTATCATGCCATATTTGGGCGGCCGGCTTACGCCAAGTTCATGGCACGGCCGTGTTACGTATATTTGCAGCTCAAGATGCCGGGTCACAATGGGACCATTACGGTTCATGGCAGCCGGAAGGTGGCCTTGGAGTGTGAGGAAGGCGATGCGGCTTATGCAGAATCTGTTTGTGCAACGGAGGAGTTGAAGTTTTACAAAGACAATGTTGACCCAACAGATATGACCTCTCTGAAAAAGCCGACTACGGAGCATGAGCCGGCAATGAAATTTAAGTCAGCTGATGAGACTAAACTTGTTGATTTCGTTCCAGGTGACTCGTCTCAGCAGTTCAGCATCAGTGCCAATTTGGATCCGAAATAGGAAAGCGCGCTCATCGAGTTCATCCGTGAGAACAGGGACATCTTTGCATGGAAACCTTCTGACATGCCAGGTGTACCTAGAGAACTCGCTGAGCACACTGTCAATGTTGATCTGAAATTTAAGCCGGTCAGGCAATTCCTTCGACGGTTTAATGAAGAGAGGCGGAAAGCCATTGGTGAGGAGGTGGCCCGGCTCTTGGCAGCCGGGTTTATTGTTGAAGTCTTTCACCCAGAGTGGTTAGCTAACCCGGTGCTCGTGCTCAAGAAGAATGGCACCTGGTGGATGTGTGTGGACTACACGGACTTAAACAAGGCATGTCCGGCTGATCCTTTCGCTCTCCCTCGTATTGATCAAATCATTGATGCCACGGCGGGTTGTGAGCGTTTAAGTTTCTTGGATGCATATTCTGGATACCATCAGATTAAAATGGCAGTTAAGGACCAGGATAAGATGGCGTTCATCACTCCCTTTGGAGCCTTCTGTTATGTGTCTATGCCTTTTGGACTCAAGAGTGCACAGGCGACTTATTAGCGTTGCATGCAGAACTGTCTTCATAACCAGATTGGGCGCAATGTTCATGCCTATGTGGATGATATTGTGGTTAAGTCCAGGGAGAAGGAAACCTTGATAGATGATCTGAGGGAAACCTTTGATAATCTCCGGGTCTACAAGATGATGCTTAACCCGGCCAAGTGTGTTTTTGGTGTTCCTGCGGGCAAGCTCCTGGGTTTCTTGGTTTCTAACAGAGGCATTGAAGCTAACCCGGAGAAGATCAAGGCAATCACCTCTCTGGCTAAGCCGGCATGTATAAACGACGTCCAGCGCCTGGCGGGTCGTATCGCTGCTTTAAGCCGGTTTATAAGCCGTTTGGGTGAGAAGGCCATGCCATTGTACCAGTTGATGAAGAAAACTGATGACTTTGTCTGGAATGATGCTGCTAATACTGCTTTTGAGGATTTGAAGAGACAACTGGCGGAGCCCCCAGTCCTTGCTGCTCCGGTTGACAAGGAGCCTTTATTGCTGTATGTAGCTGCTAACACACGGGCCGTCAGTGTGGCTGTGGTGGTGGAGCGCAAGGAAGAGGGTAAGGAGCATCCGGTTCAGCGGCTGGTTCATTACGTCAGCGAAGTGCTCATCGAGTCCAAACAGCGGTATCCACATTGGCAGAAGCTTGTTTATGGTGTGTTCATGGCAAGCCGGAAGCTTAAGCATTATTTCCACGGTCATCCTATCACTGTGGTTAGTTCTGCTCCCCTTGGAGATATCATCCAAAACAGAGAAGCCACAGGAAGAGTGGCTAAGTGGGCTATAGAGCTCGGGCCTCATGGTCTGAAATACGTACCACGCACTGCTGTTAAATCTCAAGCTTTGGTGGATTTCATCAACGATTGGACAGAGCTACAAGTGCCCGAAGAAAAGCCGGATAATACATATTGGACTATTCACTTCGATGGGTCCAGGCAATTGGAGGGCTCGGGGGCTGGAGTTGTATTGGCTTCCCCTAAAGGTGACAAGTTTCATTATGTGCTACGGTTGATGTTTCCTTGCACTAACAATGCGGCTGAGTACGAGGCCTTGCTCCATGGTCTTCGGATGGCTAAGTAGATGAGCTTGAGCCGGGTAAGGTGCTTCGGCGACTCAGACTTAGTGGCTCAACAAGTATCAGGCAAGTGGGATTCCAAGGACCCTCTCATGGCGGCTTATCGCCGTGAAGTTGATGCCATTGCTGGACACTTTCAGGGTTACCAAGTAGAGCACATCGATCGCAGGAAGAACGAGGCGGCTGATGCATTAAGCCGGCTGGGCTCTCAGCGAAAACCGGTGCCGCCTAATACTTTCTTGGACATCCTGCATAACCCTTCTGTTAACGTACCTACAGAGGAAGACTTGGCTGTCCCTGACCCGGAGGCATAGTTGGTGGCGGCTCTCCACATCACCCCGGACTGGACGGTGCCATACTTGGCTTACATGACCCGGGGAGATTTGCCTGAGGATGAAACTTTGGCCAGACAAATAACCCGGCGGTCTAAGTCAATGGTTGTTATCAATGGTGAGCTGCATCGCCGCAGTGTTATGGGAGCGTTCCAGCGTTGTGTCTCCCCTGAGGAAGGTCAAGAAATCTTGCGTGAGATTCACGAAGGGGATTGTGGCCATCATGCCGGCTCAAAATCCCTTATGGCCAAGGCTTTTCGTCATGGTTTTTATTGGCTGACGGCTCATGCTGATGCGGAGGACTTGGTCAGTAAATGTGATGGTTGCCAGAGGTTCTCGCGACGGGCTCATGTGCCGGCTCAGGAGCTGAGGATGATTCCAATTACTTGGCCTTTTGCGGTCTGGGGGCTTGACATGGTTGGGTCTTTTAAAAGGTCCAAGGATAAAAAGACCCACCTCTTGGTGGCAGTTGACAAATTCACAAAGTGGGTTGAAGCAGAGCCAGTTAGTAAGTGCGACGCAGCCACGGCGGTTCAGTTCATGAAAAGGGTGATATTTCGCTTTGGCTTTCCACACAGCATTATAACTGATAACGGTACCAATCTGTCTAAAGGCGCTATGGAGGAGTTTTGTCAGCGTGAGCATATCCGGCTTGACGTTTCCTTAGTGGCTCACCCTCAATCCAATGGTCAAGCTGAGAGGGCTAATCAGGAGATTTTGAAGGGTATCAAGCCCGGGCTTTTGGTCCCTTTGCAACGGACGCCGGGTTGTTGGGTGGAGGAGTTACCCTCCGTGTTATGGAGCATCAATACTACCCCTAACAGGTCTACGGGTTACACGCCTTTCTTCATGGTTTATGGAGCGGAAGCAGTCCTCCCCAGTGACATCCGTCATGACTCGCCTCGAGTGGCGGCTTATGTTGAGGCGGATAATGAACAGGCGTGCCAAGATGCTCTTGATTTGTTGGACGAGCAGCGTGACGTGGCAGCAGCTCGCTCAGCAATTTACCAACAAGACCTGCGCCATTATCACAGTCGCCGGGTTAAGTCCTGGGTCTTCCAGGAAGGTGATCTGGTGCTCCGGCTCATCCAAGATCAAACAGATGCACACAAGCTATCCTCGCCTTGGGAAGGACCTTTTGTGGTCAGCAAGAACTTGCACAACGGGTCATATTACCTCATTGACATTCGGGAGCACAAAGATTCACGCAAGTCGAAGGAGGAGACCCGTCGGCCGTGGGACATAGCTCAGCTTCGGCCTTATTACACTTGAGCCACCGGCTCTCATAATGTACATATTTCTATAAGCCATGTATATATTATGATAAGCAATAAAGCAGGACCTCTGTCCTTTTTCTCCTCCAAAGGTAAATGTGTTGTTTCCATT
Source organism: Aegilops tauschii subsp. strangulata (assembly GCF_002575655.3). Taxonomy (NCBI): domain Eukaryota; kingdom Viridiplantae; phylum Streptophyta; class Magnoliopsida; order Poales; family Poaceae; genus Aegilops; species Aegilops tauschii. The sequence goes on from NC_053037.3 coordinate 285,131,620, forward strand.
ACAAGATCATATGGTAACTTGGAGGTGGATCCGGCTTATGATCGTATTCGAATCTAGCCGTACGCAATATGATCACTTGGGGGCTTCCTGTTCAAACATAGGTCGTATTCGAACCAAAGAGAACATAACTGTCGATACCCACTTGATTGGCAAAGTGCCGAGCTCATTGGGGAGTTTTCTTTGATCATATTTGAATCATAGCTCAACCCCCTTTGGGAACCGACGTGGATCGTATTCGAATCAGCGTCGTTAAACAACTCTTAAGGTCATTTGGGGGCTTCCTGTTCAAACATGGGTCGTATTCGAACCAAAGAGAACATAGCTGTCGGTACCCTCTTGATTAGCATCGCCAAACCCACTGGGGGATATATGATCGCATTCGAATCTTAGCTTAACCCCTTTGGGACGGGTCTCTGGTCGTATTCGAACTGGAAGCCCCTAAGTTTTGATTTTTTGAATCTGCAACAAGTTCTTCTGATTGTATCAATAGTGTGCACGGCGGTTCTTACTCCGCCGGCTTAAACTTTGATTCACAGTGTTTGTCACACACAATAAGCATTATCAAAACTGATAAACCGGAATTGAGGTACCAACCTCATTATCCGGGTTACATAGACCGAAAGTATACTTGAAGGCTTGTAAGTATGCTATTATGGTGACTTAGATTCATATTCCGGGTTATATGTATGAGATTATGATTCTCAGTGCGGTAAGCTGCCTAGAGACTTGTGATTTGTTTTTCTATGCAGGATGGTTAAAGACAGATATTCGAGCTTAAGGAAAATAAATGATCAATTATGACCAGGAGGAATATAAGGAAGCAACTTCAATGGAGTTAAGCATTCAACACGTGCACGATGGCACGACAAAGTTAAAGTGTTGGTCCTACTCTATTACAAGACTCCCCGAGTCCAAAAGGGTGAAGCATTGTTTAACAAGCATAATCATGGGCCGCCTAAAGAGTCAAGATGCTTGCCGGGTCGAAGCTTCCGGCTCATCCCTCTCCGCTCCTCCGACTGTTCCTATGACCTGGAAGGTTGACGATTTCCATTCAATGCCGCTCAAAGCTTCAAATTGAGCCTCCTCGTCAATTAACCCGGCCGGGTCAATTTCTGGGGCAAAGGTGTGCTTACGAGTCGGCGGGACCAAGCTGATGGCTTCATAACGCAGAGTGGGGATCCTCTGATTCTCTGCGTCATAGTCCGGCTGGTACTTGGTCAGATCGGTATCATTCCCAATCAGGGTGGCCACCGGGCGCACGATCTTCACACAGGCAGCAAAGTCTTTTTGGTCGAAGGGGGTGCCGTCTTCCTTCAGGCTGGGGTATCCAAGTGCAATGTCAGCCGGGTCTAGCTCTGGAAGGAACGCCTTGGCCCGGCTCAGAGCAGCTATGGCTCCGGCTCTTGCAGAAGCCCGTCGCAGCTCTTGGAAACGCTGAGGAAGAATGGCAAGCCGGCGAAGTACGTCCGCCAGGTGAGTCAGAACCTCATTAGACAGGGCCACAACGGCCAAGGCGCTGTGACCCGGTGTAAAGTTCTTCCACCAAAGTGTACACGGCCTTCAGCTTGGTCAATACATTTTGGTTGAGGTTGGCGCTTCTGGGACCTATTTTGCAACGTCAGGTAAGCCGCTAGCAATGATGGGAATTATGAGACATAGAGAATGTAAACTTGTTGAAAGCCTGCAGAATGACTTACCGAAGATTGCGGCGACCATCTGTGACACATGGCGCTTTAAGCCGGAGAGTTCGGCGGTTCTCTCCGTCTGAGCCTTCTCCGCCTGTTCGGCCCGGCTTACCAGAGTAGCCTTCTCTTCGGCCCAAGTCTTCCTTTCGGCTTCAAACTTCTTCTTCAGCTTCTCTTGAGCAGCAATACTGGATTCAAATTTGGCGTTGGCCTTCCGGGTCTCAGTTTCCTGAGTCTTCAGGCGGTTCTTCAGCTCAGAGATGTCAGCCTCAAATTTCTTGCAAGCAGCCTGTACAATTTCCGGTTTATAGTATGAATAATTATTATGCAATTTTAAAGCCCCAAGCACTTTCCAAGCAAAGACACTTGGCACTTGGGGGCTAATGTATGTCGAAAGTTTTTATCTACAAATTACCGGTTCATGGAAGTAAGCCGGAAGCTAAGTCTACAACATATTCTATCATAAGTAGTAGACTTGGGGGCTAGTATGATAAAGATGACTATGCAGTAAGTACTAGAGTGGTACCTCAGACTTCTGCTGTATCTGCTTCACCATGTCAATCTCCAGGTCCCGGCTGTTGTGCACCTGATTGACATAGCCGGAGATGATATCTCCAATGCTCAGGTTGGCGTAGTTGGTGATGTCCAGCTTGGCCCTACGGCGCTCTAGCAGCTCTTCCTTGGCAGAGCACTTAGCCAGCGCAGTGGGTCTCCCCGGCTCGACAAATTCCATCCGGGTGATTACCACGTCCGGGTCATCGGCCGGCTGAGCCGGGTTGGAGATCTCCGGGTTAGCAGAAGTCTCTGTGATTGGCTCGTCGGTTGGAGCGGTGGCTTTAGGAGCAGAGGCAGCAGGCGGCTCTTGAGCTGAAGCCTCCGGTTCAGTCAGGACCGGCTCTTCGACCGGCTTATTCTTCTTCGCTCTCTTACTGAGCTTTGCCTGGGCACTGAAAGAACAAAAGGTTAGTACAAAAGTATGAGTAAAGATAAGCACAACAAGAGATGATCATCATTACCCGGGTACGGTCTTGAAAGCCGGCAAGTTCGATTGCATAGAGTCACCAGAGGAAGGTGAAGTTTCCTGATAGTTTGAATCAGAAGAATTGAGCGGTTGAGGTATAACACCCGCCATAGGATGAAAAGGATATAAGTTGGAGATAACCTCGGTCCGGCGCTTCCTCGACGCTTCAGGTAAGCCGGAGGAGAGGTCTGCATCTTTGTTGGTCCGGGTGTGCCGCCGGCTCTCACGAATCTGTTGCTTCAAAAGAATCGAGGATCTTGATAAGCTAAAGGATGTGAAAATCTTACTTTCCGGGTTACTCTTCGGACTTTCAGCCTTGGCAAGGGCTCCGAGTCGGAGGAAAGTGTCATTACCTCTTCAGTCACCGGGTTACTTGCTCCGGTGTCATCCTATGGATAATCAAGTTAATAAGGTGGCCAAAAGACAGCAGAAAAGCGGAAACAAAAACAAAGAGCCTACAGATTCAGGGGTTACCTCTGACTCGGAGCTATCGCTTAGCTGAAGCAGCTCTGAGGCAGTAGGCCTGCTTCCCTTCTTGCGAGGAGCGGCTCTCCTGGCGGCTTTCTTAGCCTTCCTGGCCTTCTTGGCCGCCTCATGGTCATATTTGACCTTCCAGAATTTGTCATTAGCCTGAAATATACAACAAAGATTTCTTAAAAGTTCAGAGGGAGATTATTCAAAGGAAAACCAAGGTGTTCAGGTCAGTGACTTACCGCCGGAGCCGGGTTAGCTTGGCAGAAGGGGTTCAAGCCGGTCCTCCCACAGTCGGCTAAGCTCTCATTCAGGAGAGACTTGGTCATGTCGTCCACAACATCCTCAGGAAGATCATTGGGACTGTGCCGCAGAGGGTCATCCTTCCGGCCCGTATAAGCACACATTAAGCCGGGGCGGCGGCTCAAAGGGATCACCCGCCAGGAGATCCAAACCCGGACCAGATCAATGCCGTTGAGGCCGTTTCCCAGGAGAGCCTTGATCTTGTTGATGGTGGGGATCAGAGGTTGACGCTCCGCCTGAGATAGTTTGTCTGGCAGAGGGTGATTTGGTTCCAGACGCACGGCACGAAAGCCGGGCAGAGGGCTCTCGTCAGCCGGAGAAGTGTCCTGGCAGTAGAACCACGTCTGGTTCCAGTCTTTTGGGTGGCTTGGCGGCTCAGCGTAAGGAAAAAGGCAATCTCTCCGTCGTTGAATGGAGATTCCACCAAGTTCCAGACTCGGCCCGTTGGCGCACTCGTTCTGGCGGTTTAGATAGAACAGCTCCCTAAAAAGCAGCAGGCTGGGCTCTTCTCCAAGATAGACTTCGCAGAATACTTGGAAGTTGCATATATTTGACACGGAATTGGGTCCTATGTCTTGTGGCCGCAGATCAAAGAAGTTCAGAACATCCCTAAAGAATTTTGAGCCGGGCGGTGCGAAGCCCCGACTCATGTGATCAGCAAAGATAACCACCTCACCATCTCTGGGTTGAGGTCTCTCCTCTAACGGGTCAGGGGCACGATAAGACATGATCTCTTTCTTGGGCAAGTAACCCATCTTTACGAAATCAGCTAAGGTGTCGTCGGTGACGTTGGACCTCATCCAGTTGCACGTGATGGGTGCTTTGGGAGCTTTGGGAGGCAGTGTGAAAGATGAAGCCTATGACAGAAGGAAAATGTCCGGTTCAATTATAAGCCGGCAGATGTCTACAGTTTAAATACTCAAATGGCGGCTTATGAGAGGGGCCTAATGACATATGGTTAAATGCATCGGGTTATCTAAGCCGCTGAAGGTATCATGAGTAATTCAAATTGTCTACAGCTTTATCATAAATGAGCCGGAAAGTTTACGGCGCATGGCTTCTTTTGAGCCGGAAACGTAAGCCGCCATAGCTCAGTAGAGGCAATTTTTCACTAAGTGTGGTGAAAACAAGTTTCACAGATCGCAGTAATTATTTTGGATCAAACGGATGGCTAAAAGGAAAAGTTTCTAGACCTAGCACAGACACAGAAAAAGTTCGAAGGTTTGAACGGAGCCTTTATGCAGTGAAAGGGGATCTATGTACATTGGGAATGGGAGTGAAACAGCTACCGCGGCAGTTTTGTACAGTCTAAAGATCAAGAAAAGGTGGTAATAATGAAATCTACCAAGAGCTCACGATGAACGACGACGAACACGGGAAGAACAGCAAGAACCCTAATGCGGATCTATTCTATGGAGTAACAAGGGCTTACGGGTGCTGGAAGAGTTGCGGAGGTCGCCGCCGTTTATCTGGTCACGACAGGTTGATGCAGCGGCCTGAGTTGGTGAAGACAAGAAGACCCGCGGCGGCGGCGGCGGTGGAGCTCGAGCGGGAGCACAGTGGCGAGAGGAAGAAGAAGATGGAGGCGACGAGTGACTGGAGGCTCATCGGGCCGGGCTATTTATAAGGCGAGGCTCATAAGTGGGCGCGAGAAACGAGGAGGTCACGGCGTGATTATCTCACCACAAAAACGCCTCGATTTTCGGGATGGCCTTTAAGGATAAGATCCGTTGAGGATATGGTGGAATAAAAAAATGGACTTAATGGAAGATGACGTCACGGCGGGTTACCAGGAATCCAGAAGATGACGTCACGGCGGGTTATAGCCTTCACACGACCGTAAGCCGGAAGATTTTTTCTCTCAAAAGAATTGAAGATTGACATGAACCGGTTCAAATCAATCTGGGGCCTAATGTTGAGGATATAACCCTTAGAGTCACCCGCCAGGAGGGGCCGGGTTACTCATAATGGTCATCACGCGAAGCCCAGTACCGAGCTTGAAGACGGCGGGTCAATGATGGGCCTAAGACCCGGAGATATCTTAAGGCCCGTAGTGATAACCGCCATTATGGTAGAACTTGTAGTGTAAAGCAAGAATAGTTGAGAGTCCGAGCCGGACACTCTTATGAGCCGGCCGAGACTCTGAGAGCCGCTGGGCGTCAACCTTCTCTGTATAAAGGGACAACCCGACGGCGGTTTAGAAAAAGGTAGGATCTCGTCGAGAGTCAGGCATAGCAATCAAGCTCTCTGGTCATCGAAACCATAAGCAATACCACCTCAACTGGACGTAGGCTTTTACCTTCACCGTAAGGGGCCGAACCAGTATAACCCTCGTGTTCCTTGTCCCGTTTAACCCCTTCAAGCTTCCTAGCTGCGATGGCTCCACGACTAAGTCCTAACTCGAGGACATCTGTCGTGACAATTCCACGACAGGTGGAGTTGCAGCCCACGGAGGTTCAGATGCGTGCGAGGATGCAAACCATACCTGGAGCGCCATGGAGTCGTGGGCGAGCTTGTAGTCCTTGTAGAGGAAGTAGCCGCCGCCTGCCACCGCCGCGAAGGAGGCCAGCCACACCCGCAGTATGAACCCCATCCTCCTCCACGCCGTTGAGGTCCCACACGAACCGTCAAGCGCCGCCGCGCTCCGCCTGGCAACCTACCGTGGACGACAGCGACGATGCTGCGGACGGCCGTCTCGGCAACACACACTCCTCACCACGACATCCAGGACCTCTCCGATGTGGCCGGGCGCTCTCTCGCGTGGTGCGGCGGCCGCCCGTGCTGCCTCTGCCGAGGACCATGGAAAGGAGAGGGGGACGTGAGACCGTGGAGAGGAGAGAGGGACGGGGGACCATGGAGAGGAGAGGGGGACGGGAGAGGCGGCGGCTAGGGTGGAAGGGGAGGGGGCGGCGGCGGCGGCTCTCCCTCGCGTGAGAGGAAGCGGATTGGGGACAGGAGAGGAAGCGGATTGGGGAGAAACCCTGGCGTTAGCCTTTTATACCACGTAGTGAAATTCCGAAAATGCCCTCGGTGGGGTGCTGTATTAACAGGCGGTGGCACGAGATCTTTATTGCGGGCTTCATTGCTACAGGCGCGCTGGGTCGATCCGACGGCCAGACTCGATTTAACGGACAGAAATGCATCAAGCAAACAAATCGAACGGCCAGAATGCTCTGAACTCTGAGAAGGCTCGGGAGTGCCTCAATCTCTTATTTCTCGATGTATGTGTGTGTTAAAAACGGAAAACCCCACTTACTTACGACCAGGTCCCACCTACGACTACGAGCGCCATTATATATTGAATAAGAAAAGATACCCCGAGGCGCCGGCGCATAATAAAAGGAGACGTTGGAGTCTTTCCCTTTGCCCCAGCCCGAATTAAACCCCTCCTTCCTCCTCCCCCTCGCTTCTTCGCGGAATCCAAACCCCAAACACCAGCCATGGCCATGGCGTCCTTCCGCCCCCTTCCCCTCGCGCTCCTGCTCGCCGCGTGCCTCTCCGCGTTCGTGCTGGCCGTGGCGCACGCGCGGACCCCACGGCTGGAGCCCACCATCCGGCTGCCGTCGCAGCGCGCCGCCGGGCAGGAGGACGATGACTCCGTCGGGACCAGGTGGGCCGTCCTCATCGCCGGTTCCAACGGCTACTACAACTACCGCCACCAGGTGCGCACGCGCTATACTGCTCTTTGCTCGTTCGCATCTCCGCGATCCTCGATTTTCCGTTCATGTTTTGTCTTCCTGTCGGTTAATTCCTGGTGTGCATCGCCGGAAGAACAGGTTGAAGAAAAAAAGTTCCGTTTGCTCTTGCTGCGTGTTCCGGTCCTATTTTGTGTGGTTGATGATTTGTTGAGTAATCCTACCGCAATTGAACTATGATTGGCAAACCCTGTTAATATGATGATATTGGCGCGGTGCCATATCGCCGTGAGGCAAATACTTGGTTTAAGAACGATTTCGTGTGCATCTCCTTTCGCATATGAACTGGGAAAACAAAAATAAATATCCTAGATATGAGATTTCCTGATTTTGGGGGCCTGCGTGTTTGTTGTGGGCTCCATCCACTGATAAGTGTATTATTGTAGTATACAACCCTTGTGGTTCCACCCACTAATAAGTATGGTTCCTGATGCTAGTATTTTGTCTATATATATAAATAGTAAAACGTAATGATGTACTCCCTCCGTTCCTAAATATAAGTCTTTGTAGAGATTCCACTAGGTGGACTACATACGGTGCAAAATGAATGAATCTACACTTAAAATGCATCTATATACATCCGTATGTGGTTTATAGTGAAAACTCTACAAAGACTTATATTTAGAAACGGAAGGAGTAATTAACTGCACTGGTCAGCCAAAATGATTTTGTTGTTGCCACGTACTGGCAGGCTCTATGAACACGATTTCAGCTATGTGTGTGACAGTGCTACCATAAGGATGAAATTGGGAGGGGTCAGTGACGACAATGAAGTACTGTGTTTGATTTGTGGACCGGAATTTTGCACTTTGCAGGCGGATATCTGCCACGCCTACCAGATCATGAAGAAGGGTGGTCTCAAGGATGAGAACATCATCGTATTCATGTACAACGACATTGCGCACAACCCGGAGAACCCGAGGCCGGGCGTCATCATCAACCACCCCCAGGGTGGAGATGTCTATGCTGGGGTCCCTAAGGTAATCATGCGTCTTCAAGGAAAATTTTCCAGTAATTGTTGATGTAGTAAAAATCTAAGGTTTGTAGATAGCCTTACTAGGTGCTACAAACTGTTTGATGGTTGCAGAAAAATGTGAATATGATATTCTAGAAATTACACGAAGGGAAATTTCAATAGCAGTTTGCACCTCATTGAAAATGATTGAATGTCTAAATTTTTATCAGTCTTTATGTTATTTTCCAATTGGTCGTGGATAAGAAGAATGCCAACTTTCTATGTGATAACGTCAACATCTTAATGGAATGAACCAATTCTAATGATCATGCATCCCTATCCACAATTTTACATCTGTTCGACTGAATATTTCTGTTACGACTGTAGGACTACACTGGAAAGGAGGTTAATGTCAAGAACTTCTTTGCTGTCCTGCTCGGTAATAAAACCGCTGTGAGTGGTGGGAGCGGCAAAGTCGTGGACAGTGGCCCTAATGATCACATTTTTGTGTTTTACAGTGACCATGGGGGTCCTGGGGTCCTTGGTCAGTATTCAGAACCTGCCATTCTTGCGCTTCCTGTCTTTTATTGCCTTCTTTCGAGAATTTTAAATATCTGAAACCAGTCAGAACAGATATTTCGTATACATGTATTCAAATCCAGATATGCACAATTAACTTATTAGTGTCATGGTTTTTTCATTCTGGTAAAAAATTCAGGGATGCCTACCTATCCATACCTTTACGGTGATGATCTTGTAGATGTCCTGAAGAAAAAGCACGCTGCTGGAACCTACAAAAGCCTGGTACGCCATCGCTCTTTGGTTTATTTTTGCTCTGCATGGTGTGCTGCTTGAAGCAATGGCCTGAGGTGTATAGTCATCTTCTTTTGTAGGTATTTTACCTTGAAGCCTGCGAATCTGGGAGCATCTTTGAGGGACTTCTGCCGAATGACATCGGTGTCTATGCGACCACCGCATCAAACGCAGAGGAAAGCAGTTGGGGAACGTATTGCCCCGGCGAGTACCCGAGCCCTCCACCGGAATATGACACTTGCTTGGGCGACCTGTACAGCATTTCTTGGATGGAAGACAGGTACTTTATTCCTCGTCCTTCTACCATGTTTTCCATTCAGACGCTAAAATCATGTACTGTTAAGGTCAGTTCGAACGCACATGTGGCGCTCATGTCAGTTAGTACTTTCTGCTACCGTACAGGGTGTGTTATTTCAAAATGATTAACCAACTAGTACGGCACTACCTGCTATCTTTCTCTATTTAAGTAAGACGCTGGTGATACGCATGTGTTCTCTGAATGAGGGTGATATGCATGTGTTGCTTACTTTTAGGTGCACATGAATCACAAATACGTGTGCTGTGTGCATAGCATGTGCTGTGGTTTTTACTGAGCTCTAAGCATGTGCTGACTATGTTGTCTTGTTTGGTCCCTTAACTACACAGAATAAATCTGATGTCAGGTCTGCCTGCCCGACTCACCGTCAACTCTTTGAGCTTGATCACACAAAACCCTGCACACATGCAGGCGCACGCGCACACAGACGCACGAGCGCACACGCAAGAGCACACACACGCACAGCCCATACACTATTGCTGCAGGGTGCAGTTCGGCTGAATACCATGCATTTAACTGGGCCGATTAGAGCTATTTTTCTGCTGGCTGTAAACTGCATCCTGTAGTAACAAACAACGATTGCAGGGCAAATCTGATGGCCATGGAGCTTGGGGCTTCTTTCGCTGTTAATGCTCCATGTAGAAATAGCTGTAGCTGTTGCACACAACCATATTCTTATGAAATTGCAACAGAACATCACCTGTATGTACTCCTATCGGCTGTCATGGTAGTGATTGTTGCAGTTCACCCTTTTATAGATGAACCCCGAGTTAAAATCCTTGGGTTATTTGTTTGAAAAGAACTTGTTTTTCGTTATGGTTCTTAGCCATTTTAGTTGTGCTCAAATAACATTGAACTTTCAATGTTGACAGTGATGTCCACAACCTGAGAACTGAATCTCTCAAGCAGCAGTATAACCTGGTAAGTACTTAAAACTTCAATTTCTTTTAGCTTAAATCTTGGAGCAGTTCTTTACTAACATAACCTAATGGTTGAGTAGGTCAAGAAGAGAACGGCAGCTCAGGACTCATACAGCTATGGTTCCCATGTGATGCAATACGGTTCTTTGGACCTGAATGCTGAACATTTGTTCTCGTACATTGGGTCAAACCCTGCTAACGAGAACACTACATTTGTTGAAGATAACGCACTGCCATCATTCTCGAGAGCTGTTAATCAGAGGGATGCTGATCTTGTTTATTTCTGGCAGAAGGTTTGTAATTATATCGTGAGAAATCTCGTATGTTGATTTTATTGTCATGTGATCTGTTGATCATTGCCATGCTTTACCCTCAACAGTAGCATATGCATAAACTCGGTAAAAAAGACGGATAAACTAACGGATTAATTTCTTTTGTTCTGCATGTAGTACCGGAAATTGGCCGAGAGCTCCCCTGAGAAAAACGATGCTCGGAAGCAATTGCTTGAAATGATGGGTCATAGATCTCATATTGACAACAGCGTCGAGCTGATTGGAAACCTTCTGTTTGGTTCTGCGGGTGGTCCGATGGTTCTAAAGGCTGTTCGCCCAGCTGGTGAACCTCTTGTTGATGACTGGAGTTGTCTCAAGTCTACGGTAAGGCTCTATTTGACTTTGGTTGGTCATCTATCAGCATCTCTTATCTTATGCTTCTGTTGTGTTTTGCTGTTGCCTATTGATCATATGTTAATTGTTTGGAACTGGGACAAAATTCTTTAGATTTGCTTCCAGTACCATAATAGTAGTATATACTCTTGCAGGTAATTTCTTTGTTATTGGTTGGCTGACAAAGAGAATTGTGTTTATCATTTCCCAGCGCTTCACTACAGTTGTCCACAACTTTTTAGTGTCTGTTCCAGTTACATGTCCATTAAGAGAATAGGTAGTGTAGTTAATGCATTCTTTAGCATTCCACCCACACTTTATGCTTTTGAATAGGTCAGGTGGTTGTAGCATGTCATTTTGCCAGAGGAATGCAGGGTCATTTCTCATCAACTCTTCCTTAGATTTAGTGTTCTGTTGGTCTATGCACATGGTGGGTTGAGGACAATTATAGCAAAAGAAGTGGAGTGGTTGACTTGGCATATGTAATTAGGTCAGAGTATTACTTCTAGGATGAAAAAATAATTTATGAATTTCCAAATTTCTAAAACCAACCAGTTTGGTAATCAGCACTGAAAGGGGAGGAGTGAATGTGAAAAAGGGGATCAGCATGCCCCTGCCTATGTCGTGGTTCATATAGTTATCAAGGCATCTGTTACTTTGTACCTGGATGATCTCTCAACAGCCAAACTGTCTGAGCAATGGTCAGTTGAACTATTCAGGATCGATATTTTCTGTATTGAAACTTTGGATGCTCTAAGTAACTAGTTTCTTTACTTGAACATATTGCCAGCTCCCAACTTTATACATACAGGTGTCATACGGGATATAATGCAGTATTGCAGTTACAGTTTGTAATTTATGTTGCCCATGCATGACTAATATGTGTCTTCCCTTTCTTCAGGTGCGTACTTTTGAATCACAATGTGGCTCGCTGGCGCAATATGGAATGAAGCACATGCGGTCCTTTGCAAACATCTGCAATGCCGGCATTGTTCCTGAAGCGATGGCAAAGGTTGCTGCTCAGGCGTGCACGAGCATCCCAACCAACCCCTGGAGTGCCACACACAAGGGTTTTAGTGCTTAAACCAGAGGTGAAGCAACTTGGTCCCTATCTCAGCTATTGTACCATATACCAAAGTCCTTTCCTATTCACACAGGGTTAGTAGTGCTTGAACCAACGAACCTTAGATGAATAAGAATTATGCCATTACTTCAGCTATTCCACCACACCAAATTACCTTGGCTGTGTCCAACTTGTAATGTACATATACCCGTAGTAGAAAGGTGATTTCCTGTGATTGCTGTACATACTCGTGATAGTTTGTGATCAGATGTGTAGCTCGCAATTCCATATAAGAAGAATGCAATCGCTGCTATTTGTGCGTGACTGAGTAATCTCATACACCTACTATGAGCTTCTATTTCCCCATCCATTTGAAACCCTGCAGGTACTGATTGACCTTCTTGTTCACATGGAACAACATGGTTCTGACATCCGCATGTGATGTATCACATTCTGATTCATGTCGGTTTCGAAAAAAAGAACATTCTGATTCATGTGTTTTTTGCTGTAACATGCATTCCTTGCTTTCTGGTTGCGAAGTAGGGAGTATGACACAACCAACTATAGCTATTCTTGGAAATAAATACAAATATTGTTAATGATTGCTGCCATCGCTGTCGGAAGTGGGCTATATTTCACACAGAGAAGAGTGTTGCACCACCGACTGTTACACATATGAACATGTTTTTAGGGAAATTTCTTTTTAATGTTTCATAAATCTGGACGCTCGTAAGTGACGAAGTGTTAACCATGGCATGGCACCTACTGAGAAGTTTTCACACATATCCTCACTCGAGGACAACCTACAACCAAATAATCATCTCCCGTGAGGATTTCCCGCCTTTGCCGAACGGAGTTACTGAACCAACCTGAATGTTTCGTGCCATCTGGAGAACTGCGAGATTTGTTGTAAGCCTATACAAATGCATTGAGTAGACTATAGTAATGAAACTACAATCAGAACCTTACAAGTACCAACAGACATGCCCATTACCTTTGGCGGCGCAAGGAATGATCTCCAACGAGGAATTTCCAGCCTAAAGACACAGGGTTGTTGAACTACTCCCTGATTATACATTCAGGGTAGTTTACCCTGAATGTTTGTCTCACTCGTCAAACAAAGAAGGCCCAGGGGTCACCCAAAGAAAAGAAAAAGCCCACACGCTCAGCACACCTTGGCAGGTTTACTATAAGCATGTATAATCACTCTAATCCATTAGTTAGTTCATCAGTTCTGGAAGAGTGATAGAGCTGCTGTTCTCTCAAAGTTTGTGTAGCTGGGCATACCACCATCACTGCTTTTCTTTTGGCAAGCACATGCAATGCAATATACGCAACGACAAAGGAATCGAGCCCACCCGACACAAATAAAAGAAAAAGGGACTCAAAAGTCACGTTAAGAAAATGCATTGTTGGGCTGTGATCGTGAATACTCAAAACGTTAACAGCACTACAGTATGTGCTAATCATGCACGGATTAGCCTTCTAAGGTGGCAATAACTAGTATAGTACGTAGTAGAGTAGTTGAAGGATCAATTTTCTTTGGCTCTTGAGTACACACGGAAGGATCCTGCAGAAGCTTCCAATTGCTTTGCGGTTGTGGCAGCTGACTAGTAAATATTAGTATTGAGGCTAATGATGCGACAGAGATGCTGAAACGTTTGAATAAGTCAGATTTGTTGGCTTCACACCGAGCCGCAATACTCCTACTTGGATGAATCATCAAGAAGTAGTACTAGTAATTAACGATGTAACTCATGTAGGTCCATGGCAGTTGAAGGACACATGATTCCTGAGAAAGATTAATAAATAAGTGAAGAATTATGTGTACATATCGCTTTCGCTTTGGGACGGATGCGCAACAGCTGTGCTTGGCTTGGCCACAAGCCGCCGTGGAGCAATGTAGGTACTACTACATGCATGTGCAAGCGAAGCATCGAATAACATTTTTTTAGTTTTGATGTGGTACGTGCGTGACAAGGTCCAACGGCGGCGTGCCATCTACCGATCACAAGGAAGGAACAAATCACCGGTGCATGAGCATGAGCTGGTGACCGACCGGTGATTATAAGGTAAAGAAAAGAACATCCAGCCGTTGCGGGCCGCCGGCGTCGACAACAAACTGAGCAGCGTGTTGTTGATTGTTTTTGAGACAGCTAACCGCTTACCGCTTATTTCAAACGGTAACTTTTTTTTTAGAATTTTTTTATTCATATCATGAATCAGTATAAAGAAGTTGACCCTTACAAACACACTGAAACATAAACATAAAGGATCATGAACATCTAGAGTATCTAAGACAATCATAACACAAGAAGATCTCCGGAGCCCTGTGTCATTATCCCTGAATCTTGAGAGAAGACCCCTGCAGCAGAAGGATCTGCAACTAGTCGCAAGCAGTCATCATCTTCGACCACGGTACAATTGCCGCCACGCTGCTTCCTCCTTTCTTGACACCAGCGCTGAGAGGGCATGGACATCAATCCAACACACCTGCAACAGCCGTCGCCATCTTTGGCTTTGAGTACCGCGAAAAGTGTCCCTTCCGGAAGGAAGAGAACTCGAGTCATCCGACCGGTCCAGCACCGCGGCCGGGCCATCCGTCCGGACAAAGTAGGATCTCCCACCAGCATCAGCGAGGAGGAAGGAGAAGAACAGCAACAACAAATCATACCAACAAGGAAGAAGAAGAGTCTTCGTCTCCCTGCATCCATCGCCCATCTGAGGACCCAAACGGCCAGTGTCGATGGACCTCCAGCCACCAAAGCCCGCGACCTCGACGAGACCCGGGGATCCCCAACTCCGCTGGCTCCTAGACGAAGGCAAAAGCCTCGCCTGACCGCGAACGGAGCCTGGAGAAACTTATTCCGACGCGACACCACCGCAACGGCCTCGGCAGCGTCTCCCTCAACCCTAACCCTACCACACACTCACCTAGCGAACAGACCCGAGGTTCCCCTTCCTCCCGCCGCCGGAGCGGCCGACGGAAAGAGGGAACCGGCGGCGTCACCGGTGGCGCGCAAGGGAACCCTCGTCGCCTCCCTGATCGCCCGTGCGATCCTACTTTTTCGCTGTGTTGGTTTGCAACGAACTCTCGCGCCCACGCGTCCGCAGCCAAACGTTTATTTCAAACGGTAACTGAGTAGCGTGTTGTATTCCTGTGCAGCCAACCGGGACATGTGTCTGTTTGGCAAAAGAAGCAAGTGTCACGCGTGGGACGTGAGAGCCGGCGTTAAACGTGGTCCCTTTTGGCCTTTGCGCGTCCAACGCCCTGCCTTCGCGTCGAAGCAAGGCAAGCGAACGGCGAAATGGGTCGCCAGCTCTCTATGTTTAGCAATGGCCGCTACGCGTACGTCTGTCTGTCTGTTTATACGTGCAGCTACAGCAGGCCGGTGATGGTCTACGTGAGATCTTTTGGTTGCACTGCATTGCATGTACCCAGTTCACACCGTTGAAGTAGCACGCATGAACCAAAACCGTCGATCGATGGGTTCTACTTTTACGCGCGAGCTGTACAAACTTACACGCTCAGGATCAGGATCACACAGGGTCGGCCTGTTTCGCTGCCCACCTTGCCCAAAAAACGACGGTGTGAGGTCCCCTGGGCAGCAAAGGCAAAATGTGGACGTCGTACGCGTCTCAAAGCCAGCCGCAAAACTCGCAGCCGACACGTTTGCCGACCTTGCTTCCCACCAAACTAAGAGCATCCGCTAAACTGTGGTACCGTAAAATTCGTTTATGCGATACGGTAAATTGATTTTGCGGTACCGCACGCGGAACGGCAGAATGGATCCTATAACATGCATTATACTTCCTCCGTTTCTAAATATAAATCTTTTTAGACATTTCAAATGGAATACAACATGTGAATGTATGTAGACATATTTTAGAGTGTACATTTACTCATTTTGCTCTGTATGTAGTCATCTTATGGAATCCCTAGAAAGACTTATATTTGAGAATGGAGGGAGTATAATTTAAACATAGTACTTCCCGTTACGATTTTTTGCCCGAATTAAGATAGAGTTCATCACAAACTTGACACATACGAGAACCCAAATCTAACTACTCATCATCGCCATCAAGGAATTGGAGAGGACGAAGGTGAGGTCGTACTCCTCCTTCGCCGCCTCCAGCCACGCCGCGGCACCTTCTTCTTCGGCGGTGGCCGCCTCCTTCAACTAGAAGAATGCGTGCTCCGGCTCCCGGAGGTGCTTGGTCGTTAGCCAGAAGATCTTGCGGAGGTGGTCGAAGTTCTGCCACGCCTGCTGACCATCGTTGCGGGAGAGTGCGACACGCTCCTGCGCCTGCTTTGTGCCACTCCTCCACCGGCGAGCGGAGGGAGGAGCTCCCGGCCTCATCGTCATGGCGCGCTTGTGCGGCAGCGAGCCGCCGCAGCTACCCCTCTCATACCCGGCACTTGACATCGGGGCGGCCGTTGTGTGCCTGTGCACATGGCAAAGTGCGGCCGAAGGCAGAGGAATTTCTCATGCGGAGGGAATGATTTGCGATGGAGGAGGGAAAGGGGAAATGCCGGATGCGATCCCTAAAACGCGGCCACTCCGATATACATAAACACGGGCGATTTATGGGTCGCCCGTAAAAAAAGCCGGGCCGTTTCTACGGTATCTGGTCGGGCCGGCCTTTTCACGCGTATTGTAAATCTGCCGAAATTTAAGGGGTCGGCGAGCTTTATACGGGATCTGATAGAGATGCTATGATTCACCGCAATGCACACCTCACTCTATTTATCACTTCTACCGCTTCATTTAAATTTGATTGAAACCTTAAAATCCTCTACTACTCCTACCGTTTGTTTAGGGCATCCCCATATCTCCCGCACTTCTTAAAAAAAAGAGTAAAATGCACCCGCGGTCATTGAACTTGTGTAAAAAACTAATTTTGGTCACTGTACTTAAGAATACGGTCAATACGGTCACTATATACGACTTGAGGTGATTATACGGTCACTGGGTCACCGTATAGCTTCGTATTTTACTCTGTTGACTGGTCAAACATCACAACACCCTTTCTCTATCTATGTGGGCCCCAACTGTCATTGAAAAACGCCATGCATGGCAGGAGAACCAGCGATCATCTGTTGAAGCCCACGTACGTTAACAACTGTGCTCACACGACTTCGTTTTAATTTGTCAATAAAAGAACACAACTTCTTGTTAAACATATATACTCAGAGAACACGCATACTACACACTTAAACGCATATTTAATTATAACACACACACAACACGCAAAAAAAAACCTGGGGGCTCTCGCGATCGCTATGGCGATCTGGCGGTGACGGAGATAGTGCGTGAGGGACATGGCGTCGGACCGCCGGTGGTCCCGCCGGAGAAAGGGGGCAGTCCTCCTGGAGAGGGCCTCGAAGGTGGCCTATTCAGCGTGCGGGATTGGGAAATCTTCCGAGCAAGAGCAAGGCGAATCATCCAGCGGGCGGCGAATCGGGACCACTGCCTGGCGCTGGCGAGAAGCAGAGCAAAGGAGATCCCAGCGTCCTGGCAGGTTAGTTCCTTCCTACTATTGATGCGGGAGTTTCGACCCGGTCAAGTAAGACGAAGATACCAAAGAATCTGGTGTTGGGCGCTTCTTTGGAAGCCGTTGATTCAGACTCTGCGGACTGCCATATGGAGCCAGTGCCTTTGGCAGGATATTCAATTTTCTTAGGAAATAGGGAGAGGAATCAGGGGGGAGCGATTGCAGCTTCGGATTTGATCCGGGGAGATGTTGATTTTAATTGTAATGGCAAAAAAAGAGGAAGTTCCGTTGGAATTGTTAGGAAACGGACTAATCAAGAGCATTTAATTTCTGTTAATTGTATCAATTATGGATTAGAGGATTTGAGGGTGGGGGACAAGAGGTGCTATATCTATGGCAATAGGGGACACCCCTGTTCCTCACGTAGTTTCTCGAATCAGTCTTCTCTGCATACAGTTTCCTCGCACTCGAGCTCAGGTTCAGTGCTGAACACCATGGCTGATGGGGGTGAGATGAAAGAGAGGTCAGTGGAGGCGGCTATGGAGGGTATGGTGAGCGCGGGAGGGGTGCTTACCGCGGCAGAGGAGCTGCGATCTCAGTCGGCAATGATCGGGGCTGGGGTTTCCCTGATCCAGCCTTCTCCGGATCGGCTGGGGAAGATGGTGTCGAGGCGCTCCCGTGGCAACTGCACGCCTCTCGTCATCGACATGGAGGCGGCTCGCAAGGCCGTCAGCGGTTTTCTGGTGGTTGGGCGCCTCCTCTCCCCCTTCAAGGTTAATCCGAGGGTCATTGTCGACGACCTTCGGAACACGGCTTGGAAGAATCAAGGGGTCGTCACCATCCAAGAGGTGGCCAGCGACGACGGGAGGTTCATCCTCAACTTAGCCGCCGAGAGTGACCGTCGGTTCGTGCTTAAGGCGCAGCCATGGCACTTCAAGCGGGACGGCCTCATCTTCGCCGAGTTCGACGGCAAGGGCGACCCGGCGGAGGTTGACCTTGGCGTCATGACCATATGGGTCCAGGTACGCGACCTCCCGTTTGAGCTTAAGATGGAGAGTGTAGGGTGGTCTCTCGAGGATCAACTGGGAGAGGTGCTGGAGGTATCGCACCGTAACCATCTTATTGTTGAAAAACATTTGCGTGTTCGGGTGAAGATTTTATTGCATGAACCTCTGAATAGCTCTGTAGTGATTACCCCTTTAGGTAGCTCAAAGATTCTTAAATTTGATGTAAAGTATGAGAAGCTACCTTTGTACTGTGAGTGTTGTGGGATAGTAGGTCATACTTCTGAGAGATTTTGTAAAATCCCAAGTGAGGAGAGAGTAGTTTGCTTCCAAAAAAACTTAGTGTTGAGCCTTATTTGAAGAGCCAAGGTGCTAGCAGGAGGGGTCTCCTCTTCGGGAACTACTCTCGCGGCGGCAATCATACGTCTACAGGCATCGTCGACAACAACATCGCCAAACCCGCCGACATCGTCAAGGTGGCCACTGCCGTGGGTGGTCTCACGGTCTTTGATAAAGGGGCCGGCTCTTCCGTCAAGACGCCTGCACCGGCAGGAGCGTCACTTGGTCAGGAGGACCAGGAGGGTGCGATGGCTACTCTTGCCGGCAGGACCTTGAGGTCCAGGGCAAAGCAGCCCTGGAGGACTTGCGCCAGGAGGGGATGCAAGACCAGCAGCTGCAGGCTAATGTTGACTCGGTCCAAGACCTCTTGGCGGGTCAGGTGGCCACTTGCACTCAATTACAGGGAACACCCAGCCAGGTCCCAGCGCCTGGGGGTGATAATGGCAGCCTCCTCTTCCAGCCAGGGGTGCTAGAGGCGCTGTCCAGCGCGGTTGCCGCAAGGATCGCTACGGCAGATGGT
This sequence comes from Aegilops tauschii subsp. strangulata, assembly GCF_002575655.3. NCBI lineage: Eukaryota > Viridiplantae > Streptophyta > Magnoliopsida > Poales > Poaceae > Aegilops > Aegilops tauschii. Next base: position 285,150,886 of record NC_053037.3, read on the forward strand.
GGTACGAAAAATAATGCCGTACGCTTTACATTCAGTGCAGCTAAAAACTCTATGCAGGGCAACTCAAAAAAGAAAGACAAAAAAAAGAGGTGCCAAACAGAGCTGAGGATGCCCGCAAGCAAATACTAGGAAAAAAAGGAGGCATCCTTTTGGGATTCAGCCGACGGGTAGTGACTTAGAGTTTTCCTTTGAAAAAGAGATGGATAGCTATGGGCGCATGTTATATGGTGATGTAACCGTTTCATCCAAATGGGTGTGTACGGGTAGAGTTGTAGCTGTCCAGGATGAGGAGGGCGGGGTTACACACATCGCAAAGGAGACCGACGAGAAGGAAGAAGAGTACGTTCCGCAGGGAGTGGAATCGGTTGGCGAAGAGAAAGACGAGATTGGCACATCGGCGGCCTCCAAGGAGGAGGACCGCCGGGCCAAATGAAAATCCTAGGATGGAACTGCCGTGGTATGCTCTCCAACACGGCAGTTCGTGAGCTTCTGGACCTACAGGAGCGTACAAGGGCAGATTTAATTTTCCTTTCTGAATCCCATTTGAATAATTGTAAAGCCGATGAGCTTCGTCGTAATTTAGGTTTTGATTCTATGTTTGTAGTGGAAAGCGATGGTAAGGCCGGTGGCCTAGTTTTGTTTTATCATAAGTCGAATAAAATCGAGTTGAACTATGTCTCGCCCCACTTTATTGATATTGTTTTTATGAATGAGGAAGTGGTTCAGTGGCGGTTCACGGGTTTCTATGGTCGTCCGAAATGGAATGAGCGCCATCTTTCTTGGGACGATATTCGCAATCTATATAGTAAGGGCAATCACCCCTGGGTTGTTTTGGGGGACTTTAATGAAATTTTATACCCGTCGGAAAAAGAGGGTGGTATGGCTAGACCACTTGGTATGATGAGAGAATTTCGTGAATGCCTAATGGATTGCGGGTTGGATGACCTTGGCTATACGGGTGACTTGTTCACTTGGAGGAGAGGCGAAATACGTGAACGTCTTGATCGGGGGGTCTGTAATATAGTGTGGGCAAACAAATTTCCACGAGCGGCTGTAATCAATGAAGAACATGTTCATTCTGACCACCGCCCAATCGTACTGGATACGGATTACTTGGATGAAAAAATCTTTAAACGACCAGAGGGGCGGGTTAAACAGTTTGAGGCGAGGTGGTTGAAGGAAGAGACTGTCACTGAAATTGTTAAGGCATCTTGGGAGAAAGCAAGACTTGTAGGTATTGGACCGTCACTCGCAGATCGTACGACAACAGTACATGCCGATCTACATACGAGATCTACATACTTGGGACAGGGAAACTCTAAAGGGACCAAAGGTGAGAATTAGGAAATTAAAAAAAGAATTGGAGAGACTAAGGCGGGGCCCATTAAATAAGGAGTCTCAAGGTCGTCAAGAGGAAATTATTGTGCTAATTGAAAATATCTTGGATCAAGAGAAAATTTTCTGGTTACAAAGAGGAAGGGCGAACTGGTTGATGCACGGGGATCGTAATACGTCTTTTTTCCATAATGCTGCCACGGCTAGGAAAAAAAGAAATAATTAAAAAAACTATTAGATGAGTGGAAAATGGTTAACAGAAAATGATTTGACGAATCACATAACTGAATATTTCACAAACCTTTTCACATCGGAAGTTCAGCATCCGAATCAAGAAGTTTTATCACTTGTGCGTAAGAGAGTGTCAAACGAAATGAACAATGCTCTACTTGCTCCTTATACCGCGGAAGATGTTCGCAAGGCTTTATTTGATATTGGGGACTTGAAAGCTCTAGGACCAAATGGACTCCATGCTATCTTCTATAAAAGGTTCTGGCCCATGCTAGGGGAAGACCTAATTGAGGAGGTTCTGAAAGCAATCAATACATGTATTACCCCGAATGGTTGGAATGATACTGCAATCGTGATGATTCCTAAGATTAACACACCAGAAAAGGTATTCCAATTTAGGCCGATCAGCTTATGTAATGTGGTATACAAAATAATTGCAAAAATGGTGGCCTCTCGATTGAAGACCCTTCTACCAGAAATTATTAGTCCAACACATAGTGCTTTTGTACCAGGTAGATTGATAACGGATAATATTTTAGTGGCCTACGAATGTTTTCACACAATCAAGAATAAAAGAGAGGGTAGAGAGGGCTTGTGTGCTATCAAACTTGACATGCACAAAGCTTACGATAGAGTCGAGTGGGCTTTTCTGAAGGAAATTATGCTGAAATTGGGTTTCCGCCGAGAGTGGGTTAACTTGATCATGCAATGCGTCACAATAGTAGAATACAAAGTAAGGATAAATGCAGAGGAAAGTGAGAGTTTTAAGCCTACTAGAGGGTTGAGATAGGGGGACCCGCAATCACCATACCTATTTCGGCTGTGCACAGAAGGGTTGAATGCCTTACTCTCGCATGCTGAGGAGAACGGGAACATATCAGGAGTTAAAGTCTGTAGAGACGCCCCACCAATAACTAACCTACTCTTTGCGGATGACTCGTTGATCTTGATGAAAGCCAACCAACATAATGCGGCGGCCCTGAAATCAGCACTAGATTTATATTGTGCGGCGTCGGGACAGCTGGTTAGCGTGGAAAAATCTAGTATTTTCTTTAGCCCCAATACAAAGGTAGAGGTCAGAGAACACTTGTGTACAATGCTCAATATAATGACGGAGGCCCTGAATGACAAATACTTGGGCTTGCCAGCAAATGTGGGCGTTGATAAAATAGACTGCTTTAAATTTCTGATTGAACGTATTGTTAAGAAAATTAGTGGTTGGAAGGAAAAACTACTATCTGCCGGGGGGAAGGAGATCCTGCTCAAGGTTGTGATCCAAGCCATACCTACCTATGCAATGTCGGTCTTTAAAATTCCTAAAAAAAATTGTAAAGGAATCACTGACGCGATAGAGCATTTCTGGTGGGGAGACGAGGAGAACCAGAGGAGGATGCACTGGATGGCCTGGTGGAAAATGTGTGTACCAAAAACCCAAGGAGGAATGGGATTCCGTGATATCCACTGTTTCAACCTGGCCCTGCTGGCCAAACAAGCATGGCGTCTCCTTGATAACCCTGATTCCTTGTGTGCCACTATTCTAAGGGCCAAGTACTACCCTGATGGCGATCTGCTGAATTCCAAGCCAAAGCATGGTGCTTTCTTCACCTGGCAAAGCATTATGGCAGGCGTTACTACTCTGAAACGTGGCTATATTTGGCGAGTGGGAAATGGACATAACATCAATATTTGGGAAGATGCATGGATCCCAAATTGTGCCACTAGGAAGATTGTGACTCCTAGGGGGGACAATTGTTATCAAGAGTGGTTGATTTGATTGACCCTACTTCCAATAATTGGGATGAGGACCTGATTAGACAAACTATGTGGCCCATTGATGCTCAACGGATTCTTTCAATCCCACTTTCGCAACATAACATGTCAGATTTCATTGCTTGGAGTTATACAAAAAATGGTATGTTCTCGGTACAGTCTGCTTATTCCGTGGAGTGAAATGATCAGTATGGGAGTAAACTAAAACACTCTAACGGGATGGGGCGAACCACATCCAACCCTATTTGGTGTCAGATATGGAAGTTATCCTGTCCGGCAAAAGTCAAAATTTTTATATGGCGTACGTTACATGGCACCCTCCCATGCCGGGCAACACTCGCTAATAGACACATGAAGGTCTCGCCCCTTTGTCCTACTTGCTCTCAGGGTGTAGAAGACACGAAGCACATGCTTTTCCTATCTACTAAAGCAAAGGAGGTTTGGAAGAGGCTAGGAATAGATGAGATTATTGATAGAGCTTGTGAGGTTGATCGTGCTGGACAGGCGATATTGGAATACCTTTTAGTTCTCCTAGATCAAGATTTGCGTATTATGGGGTACCAAAATGTACGAGAAATGATAGCTATTTCAGCTTGGTATCTATGGTGGGAGAGACGAAAATTAGTGCACAAGGAAACAACTCAGAATGCAACTCAGATATCAATGGGGATCATAGCCCTCACATATAATTTTGTAAATGCATCATCTTCAAAGGCGTCCATGAAAAAGGGGGGTTGGCATTGTCCCTCTAGGGATTTCGTGAAACTCAATGTTGACGCCTCTTTTGACCAGGACATGCTGAATGGTGCTGAAAGAACATGCGGTTCCCCCATGTTTGGTTTTGGTAATTGATGACAATCTCTATGGACTAATGGTTGCCTTGAGTTATATTTGAAGGATTTGTCCATAGGCATTTCTTGAAGTTCATGTGTTGGTTTCAAGGAGTTTATGTGGTGACCAAGGTGTTATTAAGGAATTATCCAAAGATTGGTCATGTGAGAGTTGAGCTTATTGCAAGCATGTCTTGAAGAAGAAGATTGTGTGATCATTCATGTATATCTTCAAGACATCATCCAAATGAAGAGAGTTGAAAAGATTCATGGTTGATCAAGACTAAGTCAAGAGTGAATCAACTTGATCAACTCACAAAGCGTAGAAGATGTACCGAGAGGGATCAAGCGATCCCATGGTGTGGTGAGCATTGTCAATTACGCTTTGTGTACTAACCCATGATCTTCGTGAGAGTTCTTTGTGGGGTTAGGTTGCGGTGTGCAAGTTCAAGTGAAGCATCATGAAGAGATCAAATGCTTGAAGCTTGCCGTCCATTGTGGTGATAATGGACTTGTGAAGATGTTGCAGTGTGCAAGTTCAAGTGAAGCATCATGAAGAGATCAAATGCTTGAAGCTTGCCGTCCATTGTGGTGACAATGGACTTGTGAAGATGTGCGGAAGAGTGGCTCACCCATAGTGGAGCATGGGGGAGCAATCAACTAGTCTTCATCAAGCCAACGCAACCAAGAAAGGTGGTCCAACTTGAGGGAGTCAAGATCGTCATCATCTAGCTCAAGTGGACCATGTGCAAGGCAAAGATTTGCTCTTGATAGGTTTTCTATTTTACCGGTCTCATGATGGTAGGTGGGAGACCGGGTTATAGGATCGATTGCCGTACTATCAAGGGGGGCTCTCGATGAGTAACTTGATCGTATCGTTCATAGAGAGCTCAAACCATTGCATCCTTGCATCATCTTTATTGGTTCTTGTTTGGTTTTTCTCTTTGTGAGTTTTGGAGCTTATGGTCATCTTGATGACAAGCTCGAGTTCATCGAAAACGGAGTTCACTCGCATCTTCTATGATGTTTTCGATGTTGGAGGTTATGCCGGTTCTTCTCGGTTGGAGGTTTCACTCCTCTATTTGTTGGCATACCTCCCCTGCCTCTTCTTACTATAACCAGTCGCTGTTTTGATGCTACTCATCTTCCTCTATCCAACAAGCTTGAGTTTGATCAATTCGGAGCTCATATGCAGAAGTTATGGCAGTTTTGGTTTCCTAGCGGTAGTACCGCGGGCCGGAGCGGTAGTACCGCTTGGGTGCTACAAGCGGTAGTACCGCTTTAGAGCGGTAGTACCGCTGCGGTCTCATGCTAGTACCGCCTCGATTCGAGGGGTCTTTTTTCGTGTCGGGTTTTACGGTACTGGCCACGGCAGTGGGGGCCGTTGTACCGCTCGTATGCGGTAGTACCGCCCTGCCACCGCGGTAGTACCACTCTGGGCCCAGCGGCAGTACCGCGAGGGGGAGCGGTAGTACCGCTTATAGGGGCAAGCGGTAGTACCGCTTATAGGGGCAAGCGGTAGTACCGCTCTCTGCGGGGCTGAAGTGGGGGTAACGGTTGGATTGTTCCCCCCACTATATAAGGGGGTCTTCTTCCCCATTCTACTTTATCTCTTGAGCTCGTGTTCTTCCCCCATTGTTGACCTTCTTCGAGCTTGCTAACTCTCAATCCCTCCATGGATTCTTGCTAGTTTTTGAGGGAAAAGAGAGAGGACATCTAGATCCACATTTCCACCAATCACTTTCTCCTCTATGTGAGGAGAACCCATTGGATCTAGATCTTGGAGTTCTTGGTGTTCTCCTTCTTGTTATTCCTCTCATTTTCCTCCCAAGCATTAGTTGCTTCGGTGGGATTTGAGAGAGAAGGACTTGGGCACTTCGTGTGCCCTTGCCATTGCATTTGGTGCATCGGTTTGAGTTCTCCACGGTGATACGTGGAAGTTACAAGTTGAGAAGCTTATTACTCTTGGGTGCTTGGTGCTCTTGAGCTTGTTCCTCTTGGGTGCTTGGGCGCCCTAGACGGTTGGTGGTGTTCGGAGCTCGATCATTGTGGTGTAAAGCTCCGGGCAAGCGTCGGGGTCTCCAATTAGGTTGTGGAGATCGCCCCGAGCAATTTGACGGGTTCCGGTGACCGCCCCCAAGGGTTGCCAAAGTGTACGGGTTCGGTGACCGCCCCCAAGGGTTGCCATTTGTACGGGTTCGGTGACCGCCCTCAAGGGTCCCTTAGTGGAATCACGGCATCTTGCATTGTGCGAGGGCGTGAGGAGATTACGGTGGCCCTAGTGGCTTCTTGGGGAGCATTGTGCCTCCACACCGCTCCAAACGGAGATTAGCATCCGCAAGGGTGTGAACTTCGGGATACATCGTCGTCTCCGCGTGTCTCGGTTATCTCTTACCCGAACCCTTTACTTATGCACTTTACTTTGTGATAGCCATATTGTTTCTTGTCATATATCTTGCTATCACTTAGTTCTTTATCTTGCTTAGCATAAGTTGTTGGTGCATATAGGTGAGCCTAGTTGTTGTAGGTTTTGTGCTTGTCAAATTAACCGCTAGGTTTATTCCGCATTTGTTCAAGCCAACAGTAATTATTTTAAAGCGCCTATTCACCCCCCCCCTCTAGGCGACATCCACGATCTTTCAGGTGCGATGGGAGCGGTTTTGCGAGACGACAAAGGTAGGTTTATTGCAGGAGGAAATGGAAAGATTGACCATTGCGTGGATGTTTTGATGGCAGAAGCTTTAGCCCTCAAATTTGGACTAACACTAGCGCAAAGGGCAGGGTGCAATCGCCTAATCATCAAATCAGATAATCTAGAGGTGATTGAGACCATGCAGGACGGAGGACAGTCAACGGGTGCGGTGGCGGCAATTTTCGATGACTGCTTCCACTATGCATGTGATTTCATCATGACTAGATTCGAACATTGTAATAGAGAGGCAAATAGAGTAGCACATGAACTTGCTAGATTAGCTAGATTTTCTTCAAGTTTGGATTGGTTCGAGGAGCCTATCAATAAAATTGTACTCATCCTCACAAACGATGTATTGGTTATTTCTAATGAATAAAGTTTCGTTTTATTTCAAAAAAAACACACACACACACACAACACACTTAAACGCATGCACACAACACTTTCGCAAGTCGTTGGGCTACTTAGACAACACGAGGTCGAGGCGCGACGTTGTATTGTCTCAGTTCTTCGTCGGTGTCGCCATCCTTCTGGGTGGTGCACGTCCTCGGCGCCGTCACCATCATGGGTTTCGTTTACGTGTCGCCGGTGGCATGGCGAAGCTGCGGGGCAAGGTCTAGATGTGTGAACCTTCGTCGTGCTCATCATGGTGTCCATGTTGTCGAGCTAAGGCCTGTGCAGCTGCACGTGCATGCCGGTGAAAGGGAACATGGCCATGTTTAAGCGAGCACACCGGTCTCAACTGCTTGTGCCGAGATGCTGGTCGAGAATGTAAGACGAGATAGCACGAGAGAGACTGCAACTATTTTCAACTGTATTCATTCACCATGCTCAACTATATTCACCATCGTCGCACGAGAGAATGTACAGGGATGATGAGCACGTAGAGTGCGGCCACTACGCTAACAACCTCCCTATCTAACTCATCTAGATAAGATCATGCAATCATGTACGTGAGACTAGATCTAGTGGTTACAATTTCTCTAAAAAAGGTCTAGTGGTTACAGGGAGAGAGCTACGTGAATGAATCTTACGCTGGTGCAGCTGGTCTTCTAGGGGTATACCAACAGAGAACACGCTATTCCTCGCTGTTGGCTGCGTGCATAGCCTGCGCGTGGAGCTCAAGAAGTGAAGAAGATGATGACAGGGGGCAGGGAGCTAAGAGGATACTAGTACATGCTTCCAGCTTGGAGCTGCTGTTGGCTCAGTCCGTATTGCCCAGTACTTTTCGACGACACATGACGAACGGCGACGAACGAGAGACACCATAGTATGCAAAGCTAGCTTGTACTAGCTAGTCTGCTCCCAATCGATCGTTTCACAAGCAATACCAAAAACACACACGTGGCGAGCCGCCGGAAAACAAACACACGCACGCGATATTTGGATAGCCACATGAACGTGTCGTTCCTGTTTATCTTTATCTGCTTCACATCTCGATGCAAGTTTTTAGAAGGGGATATACTACAAGCTAAGCCAACTAGTACGTCTCCTACACGATGATGATTTAGAAACCTATACGGACACGGCAACTACTCGTGTACTGAACCGGACAAGATGTCCACATCGTGTTTAACTCTGACGGCTGCGCAATGCATGCGGCTATGCTGGCCGGACTCGTCGGGATGCAGGTGGCGATGGCGTGCGGCATGGAGTGGAGCGGCACGCCCTGGGAATGCGTCCGCGTGGGAGAAGATGGCGAACGTCCTATATACGTACAGTAGGTAGCATGCAGAGGGAGCTACGACACTAACAAAACTAATCGCTCAAATTGTGCACACAAAGATCCTGCGATTAACTGGCTAGAAGGCATAGTGATTTATTTATTTTTTTGCTGAAAGGTGGGACCCATGCAAAAGGGTTCTGTGGCGTTTGACCGGTCAATATAGTGAAATACGGAGCAATACGGTGAGTCAGTGACCGTAGAATCATCTCAAGTTGTATATGGTGACCGTATTGACCGTATTCTTAAATACAGTGACCAAAATGAGTTTGTGGTACAAGTTCAGTGACCACGAATGCATTTCACTCAAAAAAAACCCTCGTCGAAACTTGTTTGTAAAAAAATTTGTGGAAACGCGTTAAACGCCCGTAGGCTGGCCAGCTGTGAGCCTGCCACCTTCAGACCCGCTAACCCGCGACTCCGGCCAATAAATAGCCCTCCACCCCTACGCCTTTCCCCACCACCAACAAAGATCTTCTCCTCTCTTACTCTAGCCCTCGCCGCCGCCACAGATCACACCTCCTCGTACGTCGCTAGTCGCTGCCACCAACCGAAGCGATGGCCGCCTCCAACGTCGCATCCAAGGCCCTGGCCGTCGCCGCCATCCTGTCGGTCGCCGCCTTCTCCGTCGTCTCCGCCCAGGAGGCCCCGGCGCCCAGCCCCGTGTCCGCCGCCGGCGTCGCGACGCCGTCCCTCGCCGCTGCGCTCGTCGCCTCCGGTGCCGCCTTCCTCTTCGCCGCCGTCCGCCACTGAAGAGACTGCCTCCGTCTTCCCCGTCGATGGCTCACCTACCTAGTACAACCACATATAGATCCATTTATTTGTCATTAGCGATTTGTTCGTTCGTGTCATTTTGCCCAGATCTGCTACTGTCTGTCACTCGGTGATGGTGATTAGTATCTCCTTATTAGTAGAGATTGTACCCGTGTGCTTGTAGATACTATTTATCCGGTTTGATCTAGTACTCATATGATCGCTCCATTTAGTTTTGATGATGCTTGCTGTCTCCCCTGTTTTTTCGTGCTTATTTCCAGTCTCGCGGTGTAACCCTTTTCGATGAAATAGTCAGTTGTGATTCCGAAATTTTGATGCTCGTGGGTGCCGTGAATCTATTTTTCCATGATCTGGTGCCACCGTATTTTGCTTGTTATTGTACTTTCTCTCCTCGATTTACTATAACGTGCAATAGGTGTGAACCTAGATTTAATATAACTAGCCATTTGAATTGGTGCGCCACTTACCATTCACATTGTGACACTTTCACTGGAAAAATAAGGCCAACTCGACCCGAACGGACTCGGTTTTTGTCAGACGAACAATGTCCGATTTCGTCCGCGGCCGTGCGCCCAACGCAGAGAGACGCATTTGACATCTAGGTGTGGATTGATAGCAGGGTCGTCAGGTCCATTTAGTTTTGATGATGCTTGCACATCTATAAAGATCTTATACCTTTCCTACTTATTCACCTCTTTGATTGAAAAAACGTCCGTCCATGTGGCGGACATTTTACTTGTTGCACCATCACGCACGATCATGTCCTTCTGCCACTTGTTTCAATCATCTCTTTGGCACGGTGGCTTGTATGTCCAGCATGGTGCAACTGACCACCATGGTCAAGATCCCCACATTCCGTTGAGGCATCATCCATGTGGCAGACATGGTAGTACATTTATGACGGCGAGCGAGCATGGCGGCGGGCAGCGGGAGGAGTGCGGTCAATTTGGTGGATTAGTCAATATTTGGAGGTTGATTTTGGATGGGTTCGGTATGTCGTACCCATATCCCCCAGATATGGACGTCAGCCGGAACGTTTGGGCTGAGTTTGTTAGGTCCGGTTGGGTGAGAAATTTCGGTCCGAGCAGGCGGTCCGGCCGTTTGGGACGGATATAGAAGCTCAAGTTGTAGATGCTCTTATGCAGTTTATTTTTTTATAACAAATAATGGGGTATAAATCAAAGAGCTACGTTTGGGATGGATATAGGAGCTCCTGTTGTAGATGCTCTTATATGCAGTTTACTCTTTTATAACAACTAATGGGGTATCAATCAAAAGAGAATAAATCAAATTGGTTGTGACAAGGTCGCATATATACACCAGGCATCAACGGGGCGAGGATTTGCAGCACGCAGGTGAGGGGCACTCATGCCCCTGGTGTCGGCTTTTCTTTTTGGTTTTTTTATTTCAAAGTCCTAAATCTTTTAAACAAAATTTCAAATTGAGTTGTGTTTTCATATTTGTGTTTCTCGTGACTAGCTCTTTGAAATAAGATTCATTTAAAATATATTTTGACGACTTTAAAAAAATATGTCGTTTCAATATTGAAACGTAGTACGAGCGACTAATAAAAATCAATTATTTTGTGTCTAGGACCAATAGGAAAAATTGCTTAAAAAATATATCTCCAAAACTTGTTGAAACTTTGCATTTTTAGATGCAAAAACCATAAGTGTCGTCATCAAAACTTAAATATTTTTGTGGGATTTTCTTTTTACCGTGTCCTCATGCGGGATTCAACTAGATCACGAGGCAAATTGAACGAGCGGCAGGGCTTGGCAGGTGAGTGCCCCTGCGAATTTCCGAGCATCAACGTCCATGGTTCATGGGTAGAGAAAGAAAGGAAGATGCTATGTTCCAAACGAAAGTTCCCGTTCCAAACGGCATTGGATGTTGGTATTTTGTAGTGCTTGATAGCGAATCCTAATACAAATGTGATGTGACAGTCAAGATACACGCTGTCCCTAATAATGGAGAAGAAAAGAACTACATATGATTTCAGTCGAATCTTTGAAGGTCTAGAATTCCTGTAGCTTAACTTGGCAAGAATTTATATCTCGAGGACGCGGCAGCCATGTTGCAAAGTGTAGAGAGAAGCAGCGAAGCATGCCAATTGAGACAATTGACACATCGTTGTCCAGCACCAACCACCTACCGCCTCTCCACTTCTCCGGCTGTTGAATTGATCTTTAAAGCAAGTATAATAAGGTGACGTAGGCAGACGGTAAGACTTTAAATATTATATCTTTGCTGAATTGGATGAGGGAGAAGAGGATAGAGAAGAGAAGCGGGTTGTAGATTTACAGCCGGCTGTAGCATCATTCAAGAAGCTATGTGAGAGTGTATGGTGGGCCATATGATACAAAGTAGTACTTTTTTGTAGCCTCCCTACTACTATACATGTTGATTATTATAATGGCTATAGATGACATGGCAACATGTTATAGTCATCAATCAGCTATATTATTAACCATGCTCTTAAAATTCCGCTTAAGGAAACCGAGAATTCCACCCAAAAAACGAAATTTGAAACGCGGTTCAGCTTGATCAAGCCAGTTGTGGCTGGAATATACTGCCTGGCCCTTCCTCTTCCCTCCCCTCATTCCGTATTATAACGGCCCCTCTCTTTGCTGCATCTCCCTCCATCTCCATTGCTCGACGCCTCAAAAACCCTAACTAGACCTTCATCCCACTTTACCTCCGGGAATCAACCTAGATCGATGGCCAGGGTTCCCTCCGCCGTGGTCGCCTTGGCGATCTCCGTGGCCTTGGCCGTGTTCATCGGCGTTGCCTCCGCCGCCGAGGTGCCTGCCTCCGCCCCAGCCCCGGTCTCCAGCGCGTTGGCGACTGCAGTCTCAGCACCTCTCTCCGCCTGCTGTGCCACCGTGCTCCTCCTCGCCTTCCCCCGCCACTGAGACGCACGTGTCGTTGTCAGATCTACCGGTATGCTAGTTGTAGTGGAGCTAGCTTGATGGTTCGGAGGCGTGTTTCGACTTTGTGTGAGGATTTGGTTTCGTGTTAGCTGAGGATTTGAGAGGTTTCTACCATATAATTTTATATTGGCCATGTACGTACTTTACTTATTAGCCTGATCATTACGGACTTACGATATTATTACGGTTGTCACAATTATGCTCGCTCAGCTATCATCTGTGTGTTAAAGATTACTCTGGTTGTGTTATACAACATGTTTGCTGATCCGTTATAATTGTGACGATATCAATCAATCAAACAGATATAAAAAGAAGCAGGCTTGTTCAGAACGGTAATCTCCAGCCCATTGTGCTGTCGAGTTTCCATGGTTCCGGATCGCTCGCGGTCGGTTTCTTGTTTGTGGCATGTTTGGTGTCCCACCCCGACACGAAAGGGAAAGCGTGAGGATCTCCATCTCCATGCCGGCTTTTTTCTGCCAAGGCAACAAAAAGACAGGACCAACTTCACGAGCAGTCACACGTTGTACGTGTGACTTTGAGTGGCGGTCCCTGTTTCTTTCACATGGGTAGCAGTTGGGGTTCGGCCTTCGCTCGCAACTCAATAATGAATGTCGTGAAACAGAAAAGCTTGGCGTGCAACAACGTTTACCTACTGTCTTTGGTTCTTACCCCAAACAATCCTAGTCAATATGCAGCCACACTATGCACGCAGAGGAAACAGAAATGAAAAACTGGATTCACGACGCTTGTTAAGCGATCGGGGCTCGGGGCTCACGCACAGCCTGCCTCTGATCCTTCTCCAACGACCACAGCGGGCCGATGCTTTCAAGCCACAGCCACAGGTGTCCAACTGTCAAGCCAGAACGCCAGTAATAACCAGACTTATATGCTCCTCAAACCCTTGTTTCAACCGTTTCTTTTTTCTTTTTGCTGGAATATATTTTCGACCATTTCTTGCTACTAAAGGATGGAATCATGCTATAAAATTCCTGTCTGTCCCAACTCTTAACAACCCAATACATTCATCATCCACGGGGTGTTTTATTTTGTCTCACCACTGCACTCAAAGATTACACATAGACCCGGATAAGTGCAGATGCGAAAACGAACGAGACCTACCACATAAACACATGTTCGCAGTGCTTCAATGCCGTCACAAGGTCATCTGCTCGCTTGGAATGCGCTGAAATCAGGAAATTATGTACAAACAGTTGCATAATCACCTGGCGATACAAAGGTCCTCGTCCAACAAGTTAGCTTTTTTCTGCCAAGGCAACAAAAAGACAGGACCAACTTCACGAGCAGTCACACGCTGTACGTGTGACTTTGAGTGGCGGTCCCTGTTTCTTTCACATGGGCAGCAGTTGGGATTCGGCCTTCGCTCGCAACTCAATAATGAATGTCGTGAAACAGAAAAGCTTGGCATGCAACAACGTTTACCTACTGTCTTTGGTTCTTACCCTAAACAATCCTAGTCAATATGCAGCCACACTATGCACGCAGAGGAAACAGAAATGAAAAACTAGATTCACGACGCTTGTTAAGCGATCGAGGCTCGGGGCTCACGCACAGCCTGCCTCTGATCCTTCTCCAACGACCACAGCGGGCCGATGCTTTCAAGCCACAGCCACAGGTGTCCAACTGTCAAGCCAGAACGCTAGTAATAACCAGACTTATATGCTCCTCAAACCCTTGTTTCAACCGTTTCTTTTTTCTTTTTGCTGGAATATATTTTCGACCATTTCTTGCTACTAAAGGATGGAATCATGCTATAAAATTCCTGTCTGTCCCAACTCTTAACAACCCAATACATTCATCATCCACGGGGTGTTTTATTTTGTCTCACCACTGCACTCAAAGATTACACATAGACCCGGATAAGTGCAGATGCGAAAACGAACGAGACCTACCACAGAAACACATGTTCGCAGTGCTTCAATGCCGTCACAAGGTCATCTGCTCGCTTGGAATGCGCTGAAATCAGGAAATTATGTACAAACAGTTGCATAATCACCTGGCGATACAAAGGTCCTCGTCCAACAAGTCAGCTTTTTTCTGCCAAGGCAACAAAAAGACATGACCAACTTCACGAGCAGTCACACGCTGTACGTGTGACTTTGAGTGGCGGTCCCTGTTTCTTTCACATGGGCAGCAGTTGGGGTTCGGCCTTCGCTCGCAACTCAATAATGAATGTCGTGAAGCAGAAAAGCTTGGCGTGCAACAACGTTTACCTACTGTCTTTGGTTCTTACCCTAAACAATCCTAGTCAACATGCAGCCACACTATGCACGCAGAGGAAACAGAAATGAAAAACTGGATTCACGACGCTTGTTAAGCGATCGGGGCTCGGGGCTCACGCACAGCCTGCCTCTGATCCTTCTCCAACAACCACAGCGGGCCGATGCTTTCAAGCCACAGCCACAGGTGTCCAACTGTCAAGCCAGAACGCCAGTAATAACCAGACTTATATGCTCCTCAAACCCTTGTTTCAACCGTTTCTTTTTTCTTTTTGCTGGAATATATTTTCGACCATTTCTTGCTACTAAAGGATGGAATCATGCTATAAAATTCCTGTCTGTCCCAACTCTTAACAACCCAATACATTCATCATCCACGGGGTGTTTTATTTTGTCTCACCACTGCACTTAAAGATTACACATAGACCCGGATAAGTGCAGATGCGAAAACGAACGAGACCTACCACAGAAACACATGTTCGCAGTGCTTCAATGCCGTCACAAGGTCATCTGCTCGCTTGGAATGCGCTGAAATCAGGAAATTATGTACAAACAGTTGCATAATCACCTGGCGATACAGAGGTCCTCGTCCCTTTTTAACCAACAATTGCTGTGCACGTCCTTGTCCTTCCACCGTTTCATTCAACATGGACACCATCTACAGCTCGTCGCGAGGTTCCACCTTAGCAGCGGTAGCGGGCTGGTGCTCAAGCAGATAGCGAGCAGCCAACGATGCTTGCATGGCTGCACCGTAGGGCAGTGCATCCTCGTTGATGGTGAAGTAGGGGGAGTGATGAGGCGCCTGCGGTCCACGAGTCTCGTTGAGCATCCCCACAAAGTAGTAGTATGTCTTGGGAACGGCCTCGGTGTAGAAGGAGAAGTCCTCGGCACCCATCAGTGGCTGCTTCTCTCTCACGTTGTTGGGGCCAACCATCTCACTGCACACCTTCGCAAAGAAATCGTGAAGCTCAGGATTGTTGATTGTTGGAGGGAAGAAAGGCTTATCTTTGTCAAGGAAGTCCACAACTGCGCTGCAGCGCTGGACAGATGCCTGTGTGACTATGACCTGAGACCAAAAAAAAAAACTTTTGAAGTTAAACAAACGAAATTTAACTACAGATCCTTGAGTCTGTATATCCTTTTTTAGCGATACCAGCTTTGACCGTTCATGATAAAATAAGCAGCAAGAAGCACTACCTTTCTACAAAACCCAAATTGTGCAACACTGCAACTTTCATAATTTAAAGTAGTACTACAGAATAATAATCAGGCAACAGAATGACCACCAGGCTCGTTTGGTTATGATTATCCTTGTTCGTAGTGCGAAATTGACATAGGCGGCTACAGGCCGAGCTGCTGTAACACTTTGTATAAATAGTACTGTTAAATCATTTTACTTCTATAAATAGTACAATCGACAGCGGCAGTCTGTTCACCTCGAACTACACCAACCATCAGATATGCATTAAACAATATTCCTTGATTCTACATTCTTTTTTCTTTATCTCGACTCTTCTAGAGATGTCAATTTTCAGCACTGTAGTAAGTCAATTTGCAAAAGTTAATGCTAACACTTCCCTTCATTTATCAGGACTTCCTATTATTTGGAGGCGTTGATGTATTGTAACATGTTTCAAGTAATCTTTCAACAAAATTTATTGAGGTCTCCTACCAACACATGGGCTTATGCCTTGGTTAGCTTCGATTCAGGTAGTGTGACTTCTCGACTTGCCATTTTGATAGTAAGCATAACTATAATTTTGTTACAAAGGAATTCAAGCACCAACCATACTCCTTTAAGTCAGTTTTGTTTCTTCATCTTTCCAAGAGCAAATCATACGGAACTTAATGACACATAAACAACACACAATTCCCAAGTTATAATGTTGTTACCCTCGTTGTTACCTCTTCAATTCGCTGCTTCAATTGATTAAAACTCTCCTTCATAAAGGCTCGGAAGGTACCACCTATTGTCACTGAATCAGGGATAACATTGAAGGCTCCACCACCTTGAAACTTTCCAACCGTTACTACCTGCAGAATAAAGCCAATAAAAAGGAGGGTAATGAGATGTTGTGGTACACAGGAATGACTACGGGCGAATGGGACCCCAAAAACGATATGGCAATGCTAAAGGAATGACTAGGACTATCACCATTTATCATATTATCTATAGCCTAAAGGCAGCCGACTGGAAGAACATATGAAACATGACAAGGGGAACATTTTATAAAGACGATCCATATAATAGGTCTGTAATGTGCAGAAACTCATTTCATCTATGAAATCATAATGCTAGACAGACAGTTCAGGAGTGTAAGTCAAAAAACTTGTGAATTCAGATACTAGATAACAAAGAAATCTTTGTAGTTACGATCATAATTCTGGGAATATTAGGAGTAGACAGCTTCCATGTTAGGATGTGATTAGTTAGCCTGCAGTAAATCAGAACAAATAACAATTTTAATAGGTACGGGCATGTTAATCCTCAGGATCCTGACAAGTTTTGAGTATCAAAAAATGGGTCAAAATGATCTATGCAAACTCCACAAAATGAGCTATCTAAATCACATAGCCATGATAAAGAAAACTATGTAAGTCATATATAAAAAAGGAGCAGTCATTAAATAAATCAAGTAGCTCAAGGATTGAATAGCACCTGTGAGTCCAAGGGGTCAGCTTCTCGGGAAACAAGTTGCTGAAGGCTTACAATAACATTGGATGCAGCCAGTATTGGATCAATAGTGTGATGAGGAAGTGCAGCATGCCCTCCCTTTCCACTTATTACTGCCTCAAAGAATCCACTCCCTGCCATTATAGGCCCAGGTCTGGATGCCAGCACACCAATCGGCACACTGTCAGCTACATGAAGTCCAAACATGACCTCTATGTTTTCCACAGCTCCGGCTTCTACCATTTTCTTGGCTCCACCACCACCTTCCTCAGCTGGTTGGAAAAGAAGGGCTACAGTACCCTACGGTAAAAAAAAACATGGCATTTGTAACATCAGATTTTGCAGGTAAATAAAGTTTGATGCCTGCAAAATAGGATTTTTTTTTGGCCAAGGATTGTGAGATCTTGACATAATTGATATATAGGCAGCCACATGGTTCAGTTTGTACATAACTGATCTGAGGGGAAGTGGGGACCAAACTATCCTTTGACTAGCTGTATATGTCTGAACAAAGCTGCATGATCAATTATTGGAGAACCGAATGCACATGTGCATTACATATGTATTCATATTACTGCTAATGTGAAGGTTGATTTGAAATATGCAACAGTGAATCACTAACATTGTGCATCTCTTGAGAATTAGTGTTGAGGAAAAAGAAACAAAAATCATTGCACTTGCCCTTTGGCAAAATCTCCAAGTAGTTCACGAAACATCGGTGTTGGAGTGGACATAGGGAATACCAAAATCGCCTATATTTTAATCAAACAAAAACCTCATTTACCATGACCAGCATTAAGAATCAGGTAGTTTCTGAACCATAAAAGTTGATATATACCACCAAAAGTAATCCATCACCACTCTACGACATGAACATCGATTTTTTATAATTTAGTTCCGTCATTTTAATCCAGTAAACAGATGATTTGGACAAGAAATGAAAGAAGGAGAAGTATGAAAATAAAGCACATGGAGTGTTGAGATATACTGATCTTATGATTACAGTTTCATTTATTTATTTATTTGCAAGGTTACTACCTTTTAAACTCAAAGCAACAATAAAATGATGAACCTATAGTTAACTGTCAACCTTCAAGCACCTTTTCAGCGTTAAAAGAGAAAATCAAATCGTCTTGCTGCTTTTCATTGTAAACTGAGAAAATTACAACGCTTTACAATTCAGAAAGAGCTTCTTTACTAACCTTCAACTCGTCACGGTGCTCCTGAAGAATCTTAGCAGAACCCAATAGCATAGCAACATGTGCATCATGGCCACATCCATGCATCTTCCCAGGCACTTTGCTCTTATGTTCCCATTCCACGCTTTCCTGAAGAAGACACATAAGGGTATCATAAGTAACATGATCCTTGAAATAGACAAAGTGATAGCCAGATACAGCCTAATCATACTTCAGTGTGGGCAGAGCACACTTACAATGCTTAAATTAGCACCAACAAGTAATTCAAATAAACACAACAAATGCCCAGTAACTGGGAATAGCAATTATGCTATCCACTTCAAGAAAATGCATATACTAATTGCTCCCAAAATTTATTATCTATTTGTATACCAATATGGCATAATTGTCTCATCGCCACACAAGACAAGCTTGAAGCTTAGCTTTACTGTTATATACGTGCATATAGGCTAATCACATGTTTCATTCCCACAATAAGCATAAACCTACTATCGTATGATCCTGGTCAAAAGTCTAGGGAACTAGCTATGACTAGGACTGCTAGTGTATGTCCCTCTTTTTAATAAGGAAAGGAGTGTTTGCCTCAAGCCATCTGTCCAGACTCAGAAGTTTAAGTGTACCGAGACCTGATAAGCATTAGCTTGCATTTCCCCACGGTCAATTTCAAAGATATGGGGCCTCCTGACTTGAAGATTTGGGATACAATTCTCTATCCTCCGACTTTGAAATATGACCTCTCGCACAGCAGTGCTGAGAGGTCAACTGAAGCCATCGGCCCATCAGGGCTCGTTTAAGAGATTCTGATTTCATTTTGTTTTTGCAATCTTAGTTTCGCTAATATATAGAAAGAGTTACCGAGCGTCAACAAGAACAATTCCTCTCCAAAGGTAACAAGTGGTGCTGAACAAATTCTGAAATTCTGTGGCCGCAATATAGGAATGGATCGG
Source organism: Aegilops tauschii subsp. strangulata (assembly GCF_002575655.3). Taxonomy (NCBI): domain Eukaryota; kingdom Viridiplantae; phylum Streptophyta; class Magnoliopsida; order Poales; family Poaceae; genus Aegilops; species Aegilops tauschii. The sequence continues at coordinate 285,170,231 of NC_053037.3, forward strand.
TAGCCAAACCAGGAAAAATTCATTTACCGTAGGCAGCAAAGCTAAAACGCGAGGGCCCAATATATATACAAACATAAAAGTTGAGTACAATCCGAAGAGTAAAGCAGAAGAAGAACCTGCATAGGGAGCGCGTCCATGTCGGCCCGAAGCGCGACGAAGGGCGGGCCGCCTGTGCCGACGGTGGCGACGACGCCGGTGACCGCGAAGGGATGCCTGTAGGGGATCCCCATGGCATCGAGCTCGCGCCGCACGAGCTCACTGGTGTCAAACTCCTCGTAGCCGAGCTCAGGGTTCTCGTGGATCCGCCGGCGCACCCCCACCATCCAGTCCATGAACTCCGCCTCCTTGGCCCGTCGCAGAAGCCCCGCCGGGTCGTCTAGCGCCGCCGCCCAGGTCGCGGCGGCGGCGATGAGGACGAGGGCGACGCGCAACAGCCCAGCATAGGCGGCCATGGCCAACAATAGCAGTAAATGAATTCCGCCGTGACGTTCTCGCTTTCGGTTTGGACACTTGTACTGTACCACAGTATCAATCAGGCGAAACGCGCACGAGTGGCGTGGGCTAAGCTGAAGTGAACAAGCGTCTCTGTGACCTTGAGCTCGGTTTGGGAGGATTCCGCTTTTTTACTTGCTCCTTGTTTCTCTGCCCTCTTTGAGTAGTCTTTTGTTTCGAGACGCTTTGGTTCAGTTGGCACGTTGGTTCGGCTGCAGTGGAGTGGTTTGGTTGCAGAGGTGGGTGGGCATCTAGCTGGTTACCACAAAAACGTGCCCGTGGAAAAGCCTTGTTATAGTTTGGGAAAATCATTTGTTTGCTTGATGCTCATGTAAGATTTGTATTGAAATAACGCAGCCTCATGTTTGCTTTCATATCTCGGTAAATTTGACAATTTTGACCTCGGAACGAAATCAATTCACAGAATGAACTGCCCGTGAAACTATTTCACTCCCCTGACCTTTTTGTGCAGCGCCCGCCACGCCGGCGCCACACCCTACGGTGCAGCGCCTAGCACGGGGGCGTTGCACTCCAGTCCACCGTGGCAGCCCTGGGCCCCGCACCCAGCAGTGCAGCGCCTACGAGCTAGGCGCCACACATGTAAAGTGCAGCGCCTAGCCCTTAGGCGCTGCACTGTGACTTAGATGCCAGCCGCCCGCTCCCCCTCCCCCCACCCCACCCATTTGTTCCAGGAGGAGTTACAGAACAGGCGCGCCGGCGGCTTCCTCCTCTCCCCCTCTCAATCCCCTCTCCCAAATCCTTCAGATCCGACTATTTGGTCCGTGCATTTCTTCATCAATCCATCCTAGAAGGTACTCTCCTCCAATCCCCTTCTTTCTATCCATAGAAAATATGGTATTTTGAAGATTTGGGGAATCCTTGTTTGATTTGATTAGATTTGAATCTTGCATGTATTAGAATTTTACATGTATTACAACCCTTGTTTGTTTGATTTGTGGAACCCTAGTTTAGTTTATTTTATTGAAAAGATATGGTTGGATACATAGATTGACATGTTATTTCTATGGAAAAGTTATTTGTATGAAGTAGGCCTAGTTTAGTTTATTTGTACTGAAATTATACTCGTATTGAGAAGAATGCTTTGGATACATATGCTTTGAATATTGCATCTAGTAGGCCTACTTTAGTTTTTGAATTGAAAAGATAATCGTGTTGACAAGAATGCTTTGTTGAAATTGTTAGGATGGTTTGGCTTCTTGATGATCACTGGGACAAACAACACCGGTCGTACGCTATATCGGTGGAGCAGCGGGTAATACTGAAAGTGGCCGGTGTTATGAATTTCGTATTTATTTCAAACACAAATGCCCCATATGTAATGTTATGATTTGTTTGTTTGTAGGAGCTTGCACCTCTGAAGCTTCGGTCTCACGGGGTCACCCTTGGATGGATGCGCTATGATGAGCGGTACACACCGTATGTAAGGGAGGCAGGACTTCTCCCTTTCATTCAGTTGGTCCGCCGGTCGACGCCACCCAACAATGCTGCAGCACTCACCGCGCTTATTGATCATTGGAGGCCGGAGACACACACTTTCCATCTTCGGACCGGGGAGATGACCGTGATGCTCCAGGATATTGCTATGATCACCGGTCTTCCTATCGATGGGAATCCTTTATGTATAAACACCGATTCTGATAGGTGGCGTGCGCAGATGCATGCCCTTATCGGTATGGTTCCTCCGGAGCCTCGGGAACCAGAAGCAGAAGACAAGAAGAAGGAAAGAGTCGCAGCCGGCGCTACTTTCACGTGGATATCATCGAACTTCAGTACTTGCCCTGAGGATGCTAATGAGGACATGGTGAAGACATATGCTCGTGTCTACATGTGGTACGTGATATCCAGGATTATGTTTGCTGATGGCACAAGCAAGAATGCTCCATGGATGTGGCTAAAGGCGTTGACCGTCTTCGATAGCAAATGGAGTTGGGGTTCGGCGACACTGGCTTACTTGTATCGACAGGTATGAAGTTGTTTCCTTTTCACTTCATTGATACATTATCAATGCGCTCTTGCGGCAAATTTGACCATATTCTCTTTTATGTGCAGTTGGACGAAGCCTGTTGTAGGCACACTGGAGGTATTGGTGGTTGTCTGCTCGCACTTTTCATATGGAGCTGGGAGTGTTTGCCGGTTGGACGACCGAAGACCGTGAAGTACGAGGATTGGGACGACAAAGACGACCCACTACGGCTCCCCACTTGGGCTCACAAGTGGGATGTGTTAAATGAGACGACGGATGATCCCTCGGTCATGTACAAGTTGTACAAGAGCGAGCTGGACGCGATCATGCCTGAGCAGGTGAACCGACATTGCATAAATGATTATCATGCTTGTATCGTAACTCGATATCAATTTTGCATTCTATCCCATTTTGCAGGTGGAATGGGAGCCGTATGGAAAAGGAGAGAGTTTTGGTAACCCTATGGAGTTCAGGCTGAATCCGATGTGCACTAGGGATAGGGATCTCTGGCATATGCGGTGCCCACTGATATGCAACTGGGCGGTTGAGCTTCACCTGCCACATCGGGTGTTCCGCCAGTTTGGTTTGTTCCAGCCACACCCGCCGGAGTGGGAGGACACGGACAAGTTGCTACACGCGTAAGATATAATTAACCTTGAGCACTTAGCAGCTTCTCGACGGTTTCGATGATGCTAATATTCTGTTTCTAATTTGCAGGTTGGATAGGAAAAAGCAGCGGAAGATCAAGGATTGGGCCAACCATCACAGGAAGTATGTCGTACAGTTCGCGCTTAGTGTGGAGCAAGCAAGGGCTGGAAAACGAGCCCAGCTTCGTGAGCACTGCCCAGCTTGGAGGCGCCACAATCTACAGTGCAGCGCCTAGCTGCTAGGCGTTGCACCGTACAGTGTGGGGCCCCCAGGCTAGGCGCTGCACAAACACTTAGCGAAATTTTTGGCCCAAACTGGAGGCCTACCTTCTGTTGCTCTCTGGATAGCTACATACTTGTGCAGTGCCTAGCTTGGAGGCGCCACACTATATAGTGCAGCGCCTAGCTGCTAGGCATTGCACTGTATAGTGTGGCGCCCCCGGGCTAGGCGCTGCACAAACACTTAGCGAAATTTTTGGCCCAAACTCGAGGCTTACCTTCTGTTGCTCTCTGGATAGCTACAACATTGTGCAGCGCCTAGCTTTGAGGCGCCACACTCTACAGTGCAGCGCCTAGCTGCTAGGCGTTGCACTGTACAGTGTGGCGCCCCCGGGCTAGGCGCTGCACAAACACTTAGCGAAATTTTTGGCCCAAACTGGAGGCCTACCTTCTGTTGCTCTCTGGATAGCTACAGACTTGTGCAGCGCCTAACTTGGAGGCACCACACTCTACAGTGCAGCACCTAGACGCTAGGCGTTGCACTGTACAGTGTGGCGCCCCCGGCTACGCGCTGCACAAACACTTAGCAGAATTTTTGGCCCAAACTGGAGGCCTACCTTCTGTTGCTCTCTGGATACCTACAGACTTGTGCAGCGCCTAGCCTGGAGGCGCCACACTGTACAGTGCAACGCCTAGCGTCTAGGGGCTGCAGTGTATAGTGTGGCGCCTCCGCGCTAGGCGCCACATATGTCTGTAACTAGCCATACCTTCTGTCTACAAACATAGTAAGATGATGTGAAGTAGGATTGATACGTAGCAAGCAAACAACTGTGAAGAGAACATATGCACGAAGTACTTCACGACACATAGTAGTTCATAACACATAGTACTTCACGACACATAGTAGTTCTTACAACCAAATCGAGGAGGAGACATAGTAGTTCACGACACATATTAGTTCTTACAACCAAATCGAGGAGGAGACATAGTAGTTCACGACACATATTAGTTCTTACAACCAAATCGAGGAGGAGACATAGTAGTTCACGACACATAGTAGTTCACAACCAAATCGAGGAGGAGACATAGTAGTTCATGACACATAGGAGTTCACAACCAAATCGAAGAGGATGACATAACTCTATTGCGTAGAGCAAGGCCCCTTTCCCTTCTTCTTCTTCCTCTCTTCTTACTCTTCCTCCTCCCTTTTTCTTATGAGGTGAGCCTCCTTAACCACCCTCTCCATGAATATCTGATTCTCCCTCTCTTCTTTTTCAGCTGCAATTGCCCAAAGCTTCATGGTTCTTTCTTCAAAATCCTTTAGACGCTGGCGGGCCAGAGGCCAGTAGATACCTGCTGGATCTTTGTGCCCCGTTGTCGTCATGGGCTGGGCCTGTTAAAAACAAAACCAAGCCTGGGCAGTCTACAGCCCAGTTGAAACTTGCTCGACCTGAAAAAACAATATACATGCTCAATAAACGAAAGAATTCTGCAAGTACAGAATGATAACTGGGATGCAACAGGGATATTGTTTTTTCATCGTGATAATAAGTGCATGCACTTGTTTCGAAAAATTTGGAGAACTGGGAATTAGAACGGCAGGTGCTTATGCTACCCATCAAATAAAAATCAGGTGCCTGAAAATTCGTTTCGAAACAAATGATTCAGCTTTATATCCACGTCGACCCTCGGCATGATGGTTGGAAGCAAATGCCAAGTTCATACCAAAAGATTGTTAACAACAATACCAACTTGCGGACGACAAGGTAGTACAAGTACCAATACCAAACTAACTTATAATCTTTTTACTCCTGGCCCTAGTGTTCGTCTGGTAGAAAATCTTGCAGAGGACCAGCTCCCGCTCCTTCTCTTGCTCTAGATCCCTAAGGTGGTACTGGTGCATCACCCAGTTGGTCCTCTGCTGGTCGAAGTTCTTGTTGGTGTGCAGCACCAGAACCTTTTTGCTGCCCGTTTGCCGGCCGTTGACCATCACCGGCAAGGTATTGCCGGTGTTGTGCCACATCGCGTGCATGCCGCACTCCGACTGTATCTTGCGACACATCCACGTGCCCCTTTTGAATGCCCTAGAATTGCGCTGGAAGAAATGCTTGCTTAGGCCACTCAGTGTGATACCTGCAGTATTGTCGAACACAGGTTTTAGTGTACGTAGTTGGCATTTTCATAACATCTTTGGCATGTTGCAGTCACTTGTTTCACTTTTTATTAACTGTCAAATTGTAATTACTTCACCAGGTCTGCGTCTAAAAAGAAAAATAGAGCTATAAACAAAGGAATATGTTTGTGCAAGTAGAAGGCCGATCGGTGTCTTACCTGGAAGTTTCTCAGGATGGGTGTAGCGTATGTCGTGCTCGCTGTCGATGGTTGGTATGAACAAATCGATGAGAGGGTGAGATCTCGCGCTGTCAGCACTCACTTTGGCCTCAAGGTGCTCGATCAGCTCCTGATCCGTGGGATCGAACTTGACGCCAACCGGCAGCACCGGCCAATCCTTCTTCGACTTGCATCGGTTAATTCCAGTTATATGGTACTCAATGTATACTAGTACCGCTACTGTACTACTTACTAGTCGTATTTAGTGTCACATTTTAACCGTAGGTTTAACTAACAAGTACGCACTTGAAGCCTAAGTGATATATATATATACATATAGATATACATATATATATATATACCGCACAACATCTCCATCATCATTATCAGTACATCCTGCGCAGGTGAGTTAGGATGCACTTGATCCCAGAAAGGTATCTATCCTTCAAACCAGAGGAGTGCTTCAAACTAACAACACTACATAATATCCAACAAAAGAGGGTCGTGCTACAGCAGCAAAATACATGGCTCAGTCTAGATATCAGTACGAATCAAGTTGTGCATATTTGCTGTTAGCATGAACCACATCGCCGCATGTCGGGTTTGCAAAAGCCATCCATCCCATGGAAGCTTGATGCCTTTCACACACTGAAGATTATCTGGCAACAAGCTGTGTCGATGAATCTCTGGATATGGTGATTCATGAAACCCATGGTATGATGTGTAAACACAGTCCCCCCTTGCGAATGGAAGTTGCACAACACGGTAATCATCGCCGGTGATATGATCGATGATTGATTGGATGATCGGATAATTGAGCCCGAGGAACATGGAGTGGTTGCCGAGGCTGTAAACCCGCCTCTAGTTGAATACGCCTGGCCCAACGGAGCTAGGATCTTTCTCGAACACGAAGCAGCCATAGCCATCAATGTCACGAACACCCCATGCATTGTACTGCATGTGGTTTGATGAAATGGTTTGGTCAATTTGGTACGTGCAAATGAGCATCAAATGACCACCGTCAGCTGAACGAGCGATAAACCACCACCCATCGGCTGGTATGATTCCAGGTCCTGGAATCATGAAGGCCAACGCATTTGCGTCTGCTGCAACAATTCAAATTGGAGACCAAAAGGACAAAAATAAACAATCATGTTCAGAGTATGTGTGGAATTAAGATTATTATAACAGTGACACATATCATAGACAGAGAATTGCAATGCCGTGGTCATAATCATACCCCAAGTTAAAAAAAATAAACCAATGACTTTCATATTCTAGCAATATATCATGGTTCAAACATCATGTAACAATGAGAGGAAAACAGATATGACAGGGCCTACTCATATTCTACCATAGCACTTACTACAGTTATCATATCAACTCTAAGCAATAACATGCGTTGTTATAAAAATCCTGGAAATGAGAGTAACATATAGCAATCATGAGGTTATACTCATAATATCTATTCTAACAATCATTAGATACCAATTGTTCTCATATCAACTCTAACAATAACATGTGTGGTCATAAAAATCTAGGAAATGAGAGGAACATATAGCAATGATGTGGTTATAGACACACTATATATTCTAAATTTGTAACAATGAACATGCAGTCGTATTCTTAAGGTAAAGATGAGATGAGATAGAACAATTACACGACGATAGATTCCACCAGTATAGGCAGCCAATCTATGCGTCGACCGCATAAACAATGCCATCATGCACTATAGCATCAGACAGAAGTGTTGGGTGAAGAGGATCGACGATGAGCCATAACCATGTATGGCGACCGGATTCCAGATAGACTAATCCCATGTTGAACACGGCAATGAGCTTGTAATCCATGTAGTCTTCTGATGGTGTGGGCACTTCGTAGATTACAACCTTCAGCAAACCGAGGTCGAGCCAAAAGCTCGACGCGTCTCGAGCGTAGTAGGCAGGAGTGTCCGGCGGGCCGCGAGGCTCGATGGCGGCGGTATCCAAAGATGGAAGGGTGATCTCTCGCTGGGTGTAGATATCCACGAGACGCCACGGACTATCGGATTGGTGGATGAGGACGATCCAGTTGGCCTTCATGCCCGCCCAATAGTGGTCGCGCATGAAGGACAGGTGGACGGGTAGTGGTAGCATGTCGAGGGGCACCACGACAACCTCCGTAGGATCATCAAGTCGGTGTCTGGGCCACGTGCGAGGATCAGGCATCAGCAAGCAGGGTGTCTTGAAAAGAGCCGGCCGGTTGCAGACGAGTAGACGGTACAAAGACACCGAGCATGCGGCCAGACCGACGGTGTTGAGTAGGTCCATACGAGTACAGATCTTCTCCAAGAGAACATCGGGGAGGGAATTCCAATCACGGCTCTACGTGTCAGTCGGTTCTGCCATTGGGGTTTTCGGTGCCTGCGAGCCAGCAGGGAAGTGGATTCGGGCGGGCGAGCGAAAAAGCTTCTCCTCGTGTGGCCGAGCAGTGAGCGGGGGGATATGGTACGCGCGAGCTACCGGCGGGCGAGCAGTGAGCGGGGGGAAATGGTGTGTGGCCGACGATGGGGAAGAGAGGAGGAAGAACAAGAGAGGAGGAAGAAGAGTGAAAGACGGGGAAGAAAGTGCATTAAATCTCAATTCTACTACTACTACCAGGATATACCGTCCTTCGGAGTGTAAATAGTTACACCAATGACATGTGGGTCTACCACAAGAGGGCCCATATGTCAGTTAATGGAGGACAGAAGCGTGCTCTACTGGCAAACATGATGGCAGTACCGGGTAAGGATGATTTAGTAACACCAACACGCTGGTTCAGCTTATTAATTAAGTGTCCCATCTGCTGCAGCGTGTATTTTCACTTCACTGCGAAGACTAGTTGAATAGTTCTCTCTGACTGAGATGGGGAATAATGGATCGCGAAGACTTCCTTTCTACATTATCCCTATGCCTCTACGCTCACTTCACTCATTTTGCTCCGTACGTAGTCACTTGTTGAAATCTCTAGAAAGACAAATACTCCGTATTTGGGAATAGAGGGAGGATTTTACTCCGTATTTGGGAACAGAGGGAGGATTTTACTCCGTATTTGGGAACAGAGGAAGTATCACCATATGGAGGGAACAGAGGAAGCTTGAAATATGAACATGTCAATGGGAGGGAGTAAGCCCCATGCATGCATGCATGCATGCAACATGCAACACTCACGCGTACACATGGATGCACGCAACACTCACGCACCCATGCGGCACACAACACACGACGCAACACACACGCTCACGCTCAAATGCTCAATCTACTCCCTACGTCCGTGAAAGACTGTACATTTAGAGATTTACACATTGACCAGGGCATAATTAATGCCCAAAAGTAGCAGACTTATGTGTGCATGCAACCGTTGAGAGAAGAGATTAAATGAAGGTCGTTGCATGCTGTAATTAAGGATAGACATGTAGCCTATACCTAGAGCACAAGTTGGTGCATTAGTCAATCAATATCGATTTAGATTAAAGGCTAAATGCATTGGAAGTGTAGATGTACTACACTCTTTGTTTTTTAGCTGATTTCTTTGCTCTGCCAACTGACAGGTGGGACCCAGAAACCAGGTGACAATTTAACCAGTCAACAAAGTGCCACGTCGACTATGTGGCCGGTCAGTAGGGTGCAATACGGTGCTCTACGATGAGCTAGTGATCATATAATCACCGCAAAACTATATATAGTGACCGTAAAAAGCGTATTGTTACATACGTTGACCGCCAGTGTATTTTTCTCGTTTCAAATTAAGCCATATTAACCGGAAAGGACGCAGTATGAACTAGTACTAGTACTGCTTTGATGTGTCCCGTCAACTCGCCGAACGAGGAGAAGCTTGCTTACTACGGCTCTCCCTCGCCCACGCGCGCGGTGGTTCGCAGGACGAGGTGAGGGTTTTGACTACAGCGCCCTCTCCCTCTCCCTCGCCCTCGCAGTAGACGTGCAGCAGTTCAATCGGTGTCAGATTGCCAGAAGCATAATGTACTGTAGTATCATCATTGTTGGACCTTCCGAAGAGGTGAAGAGCCAAGTGCAAGGTTCACACGAGTACGAACTGTTGAACCTCCCGAAGAGGTAAAGAGCCAAGCGCAAGGTTTTATAGGAGTTGTCGTCCTAGTAGGAGTGTACTACAACTATAGCGAACGATGCTACTGTATGATGCCGCCACGTCACGTATATCCAAAGTTGTGCCACCTTTTTTTCTCAAAGAGCGTGTTGGAGCCCGTGCAACAACCACACAAGTTGCGCATACACACAACACATTTTACTAGTTATAAATTCTAAAGGACAAATGCCAGTATGCCACACAAGTTCATCTCCAATTCATGTGATGGATTTGTGCACGACTAGTCTACATATATTCACAGCGCTACCGTTCACAATTTACCGTACTCCACTTACACGTTATAGATGGGCTACATGTCCTCCTCCAGGTTCCAGTCCCAGGTGTTCTTCATGGATGGCACGATCCATAGCGGTGGGCAACGGGAATCATTGTCGTAGCTTTCTAGTCCGGTTCCACACGATGGAGACTCATCCAAGCTGAAGCGGCATAAATCAGGGATAGCGTGTCCCAGCATGTCGTTCATCCGACAGTGCACACTGAAGACACAACCATGCTTCATGAACGGCAGGCCTTCCATGTCGTGCACGGAAGGTGGCATCCGCTTCACAATGGGGTAGTTGTCCCCAATGAAAAGCGAGTACTCTCCAAGAGTGTTCCTCGGCACCCACGTAGCATCACGGGGGTCGGACTCGGCGCCGTTCATCTGGTACACGCGACATCTCAGATCTGGACACATGATGACGTACATAGTCAAGGTCCATGCATAATAATGTTGTGCTCAAATATGGCGGTCAGTAATACTGTGCAACAAATAGTACTACTCCGGTATAGAGTAAGTAAAATAACCGGCTTATTATATATAGCCACTCTTGGCTACATGGATGAGATAGTAAGACATGGAAAAACAAAAATGGTGGCAGCTAGTGGGTTCAAGTCTTCAAGGGCCTAGCTAGCTATACGCGTCCTCCAAGGTAAAAAGTACTCCGACTAGTACGTAAGTAGAGTACTAGTACAACAATGAAAGAGAAGGCGAGAGGGTTAAAAAATGGAATACCTGGGTAGATGGTGACGGTCCGATCGTGGTAGATTGTGTGACCATGTTGCACATCAGTGGTACCATGGGTAACGACTGCTAAGATAGTTGATCCCAATATGCCAAAGTCAGCTACAAGGTTCCAGGTTAGACCGAATCGCGGGTGCAAATGCACATCCAGGATCGGCGATCTTATTTTGATCGCGGGATGACAGGTCCCTGCAAAATAATGGAGTACCGTTAGGGATGCAAATGATGGTTTGTGCATTCCGTTTGTAATCTCCCGTACCGTAGGATGGCAACCAGATGAAACAAGTCCCCTGGCTTGTCACCGCGAAGATGCGGCCTAGATGGCGCACGGCGTCTTCGAACGTGCAGGGGTACAAATCTACCGCCGCCAACATGCACCAGCCTCTGCCGTTACTGCCTCTTGCATTGATGGTAATCCTTATGTCGAACACCGCGATGAGATAGTAATCGTCGTAGCCGCGTCGCTTTGTCGGCAGGTCCGCAATTGCTATCTTCTTCAATCTCATGTAGGCATCATCATACGTATTCAAGCCCAGCCAGTCCGGAAGGCCGATCCCAATGGTGGAGAAGGGGTCTACCGGAACGGCCGCACTGCTGTGGATGTTGTGCAAAATGATGGTGGTATCCGGCCGGAGGTATGCAAGCCAATCTTTGTTGGCACCGACCCAGACCTATATATAAGACGGTGGGCAGCGAAGAAAGTACGAGATGGAAATGGAATAACTAAGTACTACATGATCAAACTCCATTACTGACCTGCTCATCAGACAAAATCCGACTACCTCTCAACGTCGGCAACTCTAGCGGAGTCAACGTGCAACCATGGCCAGGGAGCGGTGGACTGTTCGAAGGATTTTCCCATAGAAGAATCTTCTCCTCGAGGACGCATGGAAGACCAACAAGCATGGCCTTTTCCCAAGCCTTTTTAAGCACCGTCTTGAAAAAGTTGGTGCAGGAAGCACCGAGTCTTGGGGCGGTGAGGATGTCGGAGCGGCGTGCGATTTCTCTGAGAGGATCATCGTCCAAGGTCTCCTAGCCCCAACGAGGAGGAGAACCGCCTGGCGAATCCATGGGAGCAGCGACGAACTGCCTTCTCTTCAGGGGAGAGGAACTGGCGAGGAGGAGATAAGAGCGTAGTAACCGCAGGGCCTCGTCCCTTCCAACTGTAGATCGTTCCTTAGCGATGGGGTGAGGCTATTATTTACTACTAGTACTAGCATTATGGGACGTTATGGGATTGCATTATACTGTAAATAATAGCACTAGTAAGAAATTTTTGGCACTAGCTAGTAGTTTTTGGCGTGGATTAAGAAATTTTGGGTATGTTTTTGCTATTTTTTGTACACGCCAACTAGTGTCAAAAAACGTCTTACATTATGTGACGGAGGAGTACGTACTCGTACTGTAGCAGTACTAGTACTACTTTCTCAACTAGTAGTGCGATGTACTGTACTTCTAGTATAGTGCACCAGTTTTGAACTCTTGAATATCAGGGCCAAGGAGCTACAGTTGGAAGTGGAGGGTACTACTGTTCTCTAGAACCATCGTTGTACTATCAATGCAGGGAAAGTACACCTGCGTAGTGGCCTAGTGGGTACTCTCGGTGCTCTATTAAGCTGCTCCTCTCACGTAGCTGGCTTACTCAGCCGCTCCTCTCACGCACACACTAGCAGTCTGTTTATCCGCGACGGTTACTGCGGGGGCAGAACATTTGAGTTATTTGATACAGCGAGACTAGGCTTTTCGCTTCCATTTGTGGAGGTGTAATGGATCTCGTCGAACTTTGTTAGTAGTTCCTTCTTTATGAATGAGAAGCGAAGCTTTTGCCTCCGTCAAACAAAAACACGCCAAGAGGAATTTCTTTTATAGTAGAGCCGATAATGGAGTGAAGTCCATGCGTGCAACGCCACAAGCTACAGAGTAGTAGTAGAGCACATTACGTACAGAGCCATATTGCACAGTTCCCAATGCCCCGCCAGGCTTTTCCAGCTCCTCGGGCTTAATTGGGAGGCGGTAGTTTAAATATGCTACTAGCTGATGAGGAAGCTGCAAACGAGGTGCGGCTAGGGCGAGGACGCGAGCCACGAGATGCTGGGAAGAAAACCCGTTCACATGGCTAGGCTATCCAGTGCACCAGATTGTGGTGCCGCACGTCCGTTTGACTTCAAAACTCAAACTACCCGTGTAAAATATTGGCTCGTAGCGAAGTTACTATTTAAAAAAAAGGCCTTCATGCGTTCGGCCGGGATCGAACCCACAAAAGAAGGTATACACTCCTGCGACCACTAGTAGTACTCGTTGGAGTACAATGATACGTCTCCAGCGTATCTATAATTTATGAAGTATTCATGCTATTATATTATCCATCTTGGATGTTTTATGGGCTTTACTATGCACTTTTATATTATTTTTGGGACTAACCTATTGACCCAGAGCCCAGTGCCAGTTCCTGTTTTTCCCCTTGTTTCAGTGTTTCGAAGAAAAGGAATATCAAACGGAGTCGAAACGGAATGAAACCTTCTAGAGAAGTTATTTTTGGAAGGAAAGCAACCTGATAGACTTGGAGTGCACGTCATGAAAGAAACGAGGGAGCCACGAGGTAGGGGGCGCGCCCACCTCCCTAGGCCGCGCCCTCCACCCTTGTGGGCCCCTCGTGGCTCCCCTGACGTATTTCTTCCGCCTATATATATATCCATATACCCTAAAAACTTCGGGGAACAGAATAGATCGGGAGTTCCGCCGCCGCAAGCCTCTGTAATCACCAAAAACCAATCGGGACCCTGTTCCGGCACCCTGCCGGAGGGGGGAACCCTCACCAGTGGCCATATTCATCATCCCGGCGCCCTCCATGACGAGGAGGGAGTAGTTCACCCTCGGGGCTGAGGGTATGTACCAGTAGCTTGTTTGATCTCTCTCTTGTGTTCTTGATTCGGCACAATCTTGATGTATCGCGAGCTTTGCTATTATAGTTGGATCTTATGTTTCTTCTCCCCCTCTACTCTCTTGTAATGGATTGAGTTTTCCCTTTGAAGTTATCTTATCGGATTGAGTCTTTAATGATTTGAGAACACTTGATGTATGTCTTGCGTGGGATAACCGTGGTGACAATGTGTTATTATATTGATCCACTTGATGTATGTTTTGGTGATCAACTAGCGGGTTCCGCCCATGAACCTATGCATAGGGGTTGGCACACGTTTTCGTCTTGACTCTCCGGTAGAAACTTTGGGGCACTCTTTAAGGTTCTATGTGTTGGTTGAATAGATGAATCTGAGATTGTGTGATGCATATCGTATAATCATACCCACGGATACTTGAGGTGACATTGGAGTATCTAGGTGACATTAGGGTTTTGGTTGATTTGTGTCTTAAGGTGTTATTCTAGTACGAACTCTAGGGCTGTTTGTGACACTTATAGGAATAGCCCAACGGATTGATTGGAATAAATAACTTTGAGGTGGTTTCGTACCCTACCATAATCTCTTCGTTTGTTCTCTGCTATTAGTGACTTTGGAGTGACTCTTTGTTGCATGTTGAGGGATAGTTATATGATCCACTTATGTTATTATTGTTGAGAGAACTTGCACTAGTGAAAGTATGAACCCTAGGCCTTGTTTCAGCGCATTGCAATACCGTTTACTCTCACTTTTATCATTAGTTACCTTGCTGTTTTTATATTTTCAGATTACAAAAACCTATATCTACCATCCATATTGCACTTGTATCACCATCTCTTCGCCGAACTAGTGCACCTATACAGTTTACCATTGTATTGGGTGTGTTGGGGACACAAGAGACTCTTTGTTATTTGGTTGCAGGGTTGCTTGAGAGAGACCATCTTCATCCTACGCCTCCCACGAATTGATAAACCTTAGGTCATCCACTTGAGGGAAATTTGCTACTGTCCTACAAACTTCTGCACTTGGAGGCCCAACAACGTCTACAAGGAGAAGGTTGCGTAGTAGACATCAAGCTCTTTTCTGGCGCCGTTGCCGGGGAGGCTAGGTAAGCGGCACTCACACCCCGTCAACCAAGCTCTTTTCTGGCGCCGTTGCCGGGGAGGTGAGTGCTTGAAGGTATATCTTTAGATCTTGCAATCGAATCTTTTTGTTTCTTGTTTTATCACTAGTTTAGTTTATAAAAGAAACCTACAAAAAAATGGAATTGAGAGTACCTCATATGCTTCATCTTTTTAATGTCTTCCGTGAAAATAAGGATTCTGATAATTGTGCTCAGTGCTAGAAGAAGAATGCATTAGAATGTTTGGCACTAAATATTTGAATGATGAGCATTATTGCAATGTTGTTAGTATGAATTCCTTGAATATCCATGATGCTAATGATATGCAAAGCCACAAGCTTGGGGAAGCTATGTTTGATGAAGATGATATTTTTTGTCCCCCAAGTTTTGATGAGCAAATTTATTATGATGAAAGCATGCCTCCTATTTATGATGATTATTGTGATGAAACTTATGCTATAAAGAGTAGTGATGATTATATTTATAAAACTTGTCATGATTATGAGTACCCTTTCTCTGAACATTACTCTTTTAATGTGGAAACAATTTATAGTATTCAAGTCTCTTATGATACTCCCACTATTCTGAATGAGAAGAATTTTGCTTATGTGGAGAGTAATAAAATTTCTATGCTAGTAGATCATGAAAAGAATGCTTTAGGTTCTGGTTATATTGTTGAATTCATTCATGATGCTACTGAAAATTATTATGAGGGAGGAATATATGCTTGTAGGAATTGCAATAATATCAAGTTTCCTCTCTATGTGTTGAAAATCTTAAAGTTATGCTTGTTTTGCCTTCCTATGCTAGTTGATTATTGTTCCCATAAATTGTTTGATCACAAAATCCCTATGCATAGGAAGTGGGTTAGACTTAAATGTGCTAGTCATATTCTTCATGATGCTCTCTTTATGTTTCAGTTCTTATCTTTTATATGAGCATCATTGAAATCATCATGCCTAGCTAGGGGCGTTAACGTTAGCGCTTGTTGGGAGTCAACCCAATTTTATTTTAGTTTCTCGCTTTTTGGTTCTGTTTAGGAATAAATAATCCATCTAGCTTCTGTTTAGACGTGGTTTTATGTTTTAATTAGTGTTTGTGCCAAGTAGAACCTTTGGGAAGACTTGGGTGAAGTCTTTATGATCATGCTGTAAAAAACAGAAAATTTAGCGCTCACGAGATTAGCTAAAGCTTTTTACTGGAGAGTGATATTTAGTTGATTCTTTTTGCAGATGATTACTAGACAAATTCCTCAGGTCTACCAATTTATTTTAGAATTTTTGGAGTTCCAGAAGTTTGCGTTAGTTACAGATTACTACAGACTGTTCTGTTTTTGACAGATTCTATTTTCTATGTGTTGTTTGCTTATTTTGATGAATCTATGGCTAGTAAAATAGTTTATAAACCATAGAGAAGTTGGAATACAGTAGGTTTAACACTAATATAAATAAATAATGAGTTCATTACAGTAACTTGAAGTGGTGTTTTCTTTTCTTTCGCTAACGGAGCTTACGAGTTCTCTGTTAAGTTTTGTGTTGTGAAGCTTTCAAGTTTTGGGTAAAGATTCAATGGACTATGGAATAAGGAGTGGCAAGAGCCTAAGCTTGGGGATGCCCAAGGCACCCCAAGGTAATATTCAAGGATAACCAAGAGTCTAAGCTTGGGGATTCCCCGGAAGGCATCCCCTCTTTCGTCTTCGTTCATCGGTAACTTTACTTGGAGCTATATTTTTATTCACCACATGATATGTGTTTTGCTTGGAGCATCATTTTATTTTCTTTAGATTTGCTTGCTGTTTGAATAAAATACCAATATCTGAAAATTCTTAAATGAGAGAGAGTCTTCACATAGCTACATAATTATTTAACTACTCATTGATCTTCACTTATATCTTTTTGAAGTAGTTTGTCATTTACTCGTGTGCTTCACTTTTATCCTATGAGTAAATGGTTGAATGATTTGAATGTCATAAATCTGAAATTATATATGTTTCATATGCCTTTCCCATGGGGAGTAATGCCTTCACATATAAGAAGTAGAGGTGGTAAATTTATTGAAGGTTAGCAAACATTGTATTAGTCACTTGAACAATTCATGAAAGAATATTGAAGGAAGAGAGATTTCACATATAAATATACTATCTTGGACATCTTCTATGATTGGATCCTCTAACATGTGGTGCTTGCTATTTAGAATCCTTTGCTAGCCAAAATATCTGTACTAAGCGGGAATACTGCTTGTGCATCCAAACTCATTGAACCAAGTTTCTTCCATGAGTGTCCACCATATCTACCTATATGCGGTATTTACCTGCCGTTCCAAGTAAATTTGCATGTGCCAAACTCTAAACCTTCAAATAATAATCTGTTTTGTATGCCCGGATCGCTCATGTAGCGACTACGGGTTAGCAGTATCTTCCATGCTAGGTGGGTTATTCTCACGATGAGTGGACTCCGCTCATCATTCACGAGAAAATGGCCGGTAACTGGGATGCCCAGTCCCATGATCAAAAGATCGAAATCAAATAAAAAATAATTGCAAACAAAACTCCCCAGGTTTGATGTTAGTTGGAGGCACCCGTTGTTTCGGGGAAGCCATGGATTGATGATTGTTGGTGGAGAGGGAGTAAAAATCTATACCTTTCTGTTTGGGAATCGCCTATAATGTATCTAGTATGGAAGATATTGGGAACTCTTGGTCGTTATGTTGACAATGAAAGCATACCTCTCAAAATTATTTTCATCTCTATTTTAGCTTCGAGCTCTGGCACCTCTGCAAATCCCTGCTTCCCTCTGTGAAGGGCCTATCATTCACTTTTATGCAAGAGTCAGTAGTATTCCTTCTCATTCCAACCCACTCTTTAGTTGGCAAGCATCATATGATGGAAAGATCTAAGCATATATGACCATTCAAATGTATTTGAGCATGAATTATTATTGTTGACATTACCCTTGAGGTAAAAGGTTGGGAGGCGAAACATTAAGCCCCTATCTTTCTCTGTGTTCGATGAATACTATTTGTTCTAAAAATATGCTTTGAGTGGTAGCAATCATGGAAGACTAAATGATAGTTGAGTATGTGAAGTTTGCTGAATCAAAGCTCTGACATAGACTCTTCCTGAAAATAAGATGAATTGCAACTATTATATGACTGAGAACATAGTTTGTTAGTTTTCAAGAAAGTTTATGATCTATACTTTAACATGTGAATAGTTTGTTACTTGATCATGCAAAGTTTTATGATATGAGCTACTGTTATGACATATATTGATGCTAGAAAAGGTGATTGAAATTATCATTGATCAAACTTGTGCACCTGCTAGCATTCACACTTCATAAATTATTTCTTTTATCATTTACCTACTCGAGGGCGAGCAGGAATTAAGCTTGGGGATGCTGATACGTCTCCAACGTATTTATAATTTATGGAGTATTCATGCTATTATATTATCCATCTTGGATGTTTTATGGGCTTTACTATGCACTTTTATATTATTTTTGGGACTAACCTATTGACCCAGAGCCCACTGCGAGTTCCTGTTTTTCCCCTTATTTCAGTGTTTCAAAGAAAAGGAATATCAAACAGAGTCGAAACGGAATGAAACCTTCTGGAGAAGTTATTTTTGGAAGGAAAGCAACCTGATAGACTTGGAGTGCACGCCAGGAAAGAAACGAGGGAGCCACGAGGTAGGGGGCGCACCCTCCACCCTCGTGGCTCCCCTGACGTATTTCTTCCGCCTATATATATCCATATACCCTAAAAACTTCGGGGAACAGAATAGATCGGGAGTTCCGCCGCCGCAAGCCTCTGTAGCTACTAAAAACCAATCGGGATCCTGTTCCGGCACCCTGCCGGAGGGGGGAACCCTCACCGGTGGCCATCTTCATCATCCCGGCGCTCTCCATGACGAGGAGGGAGTAGTTCACCCTCGGGGCTGAGGGTATGTACCAGTAGCTATGTGTTTGATATCTCTCTCGTGTTCTTGATTCGGCACGATCTTGATGTATCGCGAGCTTTGCTACTATAGTTGGATCTTATGTTTCTTCTCCCCCTCTACTCTCTTGTAATGGATTGAGTTTTCCCTTTGAAGTTATCTTATCGGATTGAGTCTTTAATGATTTGAGAACACTTGATGTTGTCTTGCGTGGGATAACCGTGGTGACAATGGGTTATTCTATTGATCCACTTGATGTATGTTTTGGTGATCAACTTGCGGGTTCCGCCCATGAACCTATGCATAGTGGTTGGCACACGTTTTCGTCTTGACTCTCCTGTAGAAACTTTGGGGCACTCTTTGAGGTTCTATGTGTTGGTTGAATAGATGAATCTGAGATTGTGTGATGCATATCGTATAATCATACCCACAGATACTTGAGGTGACATTGGAGTATCTAGGTGACATTAGGGTTTTGGTTGATTTGTGTCTTAAGGTGTTATTCTAGTACGAACTCTAGGGCTGTTTGTGACACTTATAGGAATAGCCCAACGGATTGATTGGAAAGAATAACTTTGAGGTGGTTTCGTACCCTACCATAATCTCTTTGTTTGTTCTCCGCTATTAGTGACTTTGGAGTGACTCTTTGTTGCATGTTGAGGGATAGTTATATGATCCAATTATGTTATTATTGTTGAGAGAACTTGCACTAGTGAAAGTATGAACCCTAGGCCTTGTTTCAGCGCATTGCAATACCGTTTACGCTCACTTTTATCATTAGTTACCTTGCTGTTTTTATATTTTTGGATTACAAAAACCTATATGTACCATCCATATTGCACTTGTATCACCATCTCTTTGCCGAACTAGTGCACCTATAAAATTTACCATTGTATTGGGTGTGTTGGGGACACAAGAGACTCTTTGTTATTTGGTTGCAGGGTTGCTTGAGAGAGACCATCTTCATCCTACGCCTCCCACGGATTGATAAACCTTAGGTCATCCACTTGAGGGAAATTTGCTACTGGCCTACAAACCTCTGCACTTGGAGGCCCAACAACGTCTACAAGGAGAAGGTTGCGTAGTATACAACGCAACCTAGAATCGCCTTTTGTCGCTAGTAGTACATTGTTCCTTACAAGAAACTCCTAATAATGCAAGAAACCACTAATAATGGCAAGAAACTACTACCACTTGCATACGTGGCAGACTTAGGATAAGACGACCTTATCAACCATTGCACATGCTCTTACCAACCAGCCCTACCAAGAAACGACTACTCTACAAAGTGCCGTTATAGGCACGTTTCAACCCATGGCCCTGTTTGGATACATTTGTTGTCAATCTAACCCTGCCATCCAAACACCACTTTGGTTAGAGTTAGTTCAGGGTTAGAATCTAACGTCTGACTTAGAGTATCCAAACAGGGCCCATGTCGCCCATTAAGTCAACGCCTTCTATTCGACCGGGCGTTATGACTTGTGGGACCTACATGTCAGTCTGCACAAAATTCCCCGAGTGACCTCCTACCTCCGGCCCGTCCACCTAGTCATCCTCGGCCATGGGACGCAGCTATCGCCGCCGGCAGAAGGCGAGGTCAAAACCGCCGGCAGTGCGGAGCCCATCTTGCGGCAGCCCGGATGCCAGCTCCGTCCGGCGCTCGCGGCCGCTAGCTAGCCAAGATAGCTCCGTCCAGCTGCTTGTCTGCAAGGTTTGCTAGCTAGATTGGCACGGCGGCGCAGCGGCTTGCTCGCGCGTGCCGCGCTAAGGCCAGCCATCTGGCTCGAGCGAAGGCCAGCGCGGCGGCTTGCTCGCTCGTGAGTCACGCTCGGGCCAGCCCGCCAATCCGTGCGGAGGCCAGCGCGGCGTCCGGCCCGTCCAACGGAGCGGCGGCCAACTCGCTCATCACCGGCGCCACCGACGAACACGCATCAGTACTATTTGAAGTAATGTTCAGAAAAAATAATGATTTGAGGGGGAATAATAGGATAGAAGGTCAGATGTGGGTCCCTCGTGTCAACGATCAAACAAAATGTGTTGGTTTAAGCTGCCTCGTCAGCACGGACGTGTGGGCAAACCCTGTCATAAATGGGTTTAAACTAACCTAATCGGTAGGTAGTAGTTTTTGGCGTGGATTAAGAAATTTTGGGTATGTTTTTGCTATTTTTTGTACAATAGATTCTTCCTAGGGCTGGTTGAAAGTGGTATTTTTTTGTTAAATACTCTACATATTGTAAGTAGGAGTGAAAGTTAAGCTTTGGAACCCAATAAGCAAGGCTAGTTACATAGTGCATATGTGTACATGATTGAAAGTAAATATCAACCATGAGTGACTAATATCTTGATGGAAAACTCGAAACTATGGAACACTAGGGAAAAAATGCATGGTTGGAAATACTAGCAATGTTCATGTGCGTTGCAACGAATCATAATTAGAATAATACTTATTCACAAACTTGATACAAAACACTCTAATTTTGATATACATATATCACTAGAGATATATTATGTTTCAATTAGAATATATTCCTTGGGCTGTTTTGGTGAGGTCAGGGAGGGATGTGGTTGGTTTTAAGATACTAATTATGGGTTTTTCTGCAAATTGGTAGAAAAGTGGGATGTTGGTGAGAAAAGGCAACAACTTACCTCACAGTCGTTAGATGTAGATCTAATGGTCACAAAAGATGGATGGCAGACACACCATCATCACCAACTTAGTCTTCTGTAGGAGTACTAGCAAGATTCGTGCATTGCACGGAACATCAAGATGCATTTTTTTATAAAAACACTCGTTGTGATTGACCCATGCGGGAGTAATACCATGTGTAAAAACTAATGATATCTCGAGAAATAGGAGATAAGGTGAAGAGGAGTGGGGCATGGTGGTGATTGGTGGTCGGACTGAGCGGAGGCATGGGGATTGACAACGCCGGCAGCGGCCACCAGGCCAGTTTGTTCCAGAGGCTTCCTTTCTTAATTGCTCAACAATGAGGTTGTCGGAGATAAGGATGAACAAGGGAAGGCCTTGTCTGCAAATGTGGAGAGGGGTGCGGGTATCTTTTAGTTTAATTTCCATCAGTCAGATATAGATCGGACGGTCTATATTGCAAGATGGCACGCGTACCATCATCACCAACTCGGTTTTTTATAAGAGAAGAAATATAAGTATGGAGATACAAACATATTATCGATACTTGTTTCCGTAAACTAGCATCTACATTCTATTCAACGCCTCAGCATGTGAGGCCTTAGCACAATGACTTCTCGTCTGTGTAAAAAAAGGTTTTCCCGTCGCCGATAAGGAGGGGGTGATGGCAGCGCACTTTTTGGCTTGCTCTAGTCCTAGTAGTCATACTAGCTGGTCTAAGCACGTGTAGATTTATTCTTTTTCACGTCTCGTGTTCGCCGTACTGCCACGAATGTTGATGAATAGACGGTAAGTTATTCACGGGGAAACCCTTGTTGAGCGTGTTTGTGTGAGAGAGAGACAGTGTGCGTGTGTGATATGTCTAGAGACTGAGGCAATGATAACAGATTCTTTGTGTCTATGTGTGTGGAGGATAGAGAGAGACATGTACATGGGGATTTGTGTTGTGTAACGTGGAGACACATATACATAATTAGAGAGTGAGTGTGTGAGATACACATGCGGACATGGGGAGAGATGAGGATCCAGATTAATGGGTGTTTGTGCGCGCGTTTTTGTGTGAGAGGGAGTGTGTGTATGTGGAGTAGAGAGACCACTAATGATGTAAACCTAGTATAAGGGAAGGGGCAATGGTGTGGCATGTGTAGTAGCGGGATGGCATGGGTGCGGGCGGGGGGAGCAGACTATTTGGAAGAGACATCGAGTGTGTGTGGGAGAGGGGTGTGAGAGCGAGAGAGAGAGAGAGAGATAGAGAGAGTGCTAGCGACGGAGAGAGAGAGAGAGAGAGAGAGAGAGAGAGAGAGAGAGAGAGAGAGAGAGGAAGAGAGGGGGCGATAGAGGGGGCGTTTGTGTCCATAAATGGCGTATAGATAGGGAGAAAATGTTGATGTTGTTTGAAATTGGCCTATGTACGGAGACGCAAGGGAAGCGAGTCATCGTGTGTGTGATAGGGACTTCATGAGAGATCTAGAATAGATGGTGTAGAGAACAATGTGCGAGATCGAGAACGATGATACATTAGGGAGCTATGGAAAGAGTCACGACATATATGTATACAGGGAGGAGCTGGGGCGGGTCCGCATGTGGGAGAGATAGAAAGAGGAGAGTGGTGCACAAGGAGACAAAGTGTGCTTGTTTTGCAGTGGGGGTGGTGTTTGAGGTGAGTGTGCGAGAACCACATAACTAGGGATATAGACGTTTGGGGGCGACATTTTGTGTGTATGGGAAAGATACACTCTACATAGTGTGTGTGCTTGGGAAAGAGAGATGCCGGGAGACCTAGCTAGAGAGTGGGGGAAGAGATGTGTGCATGCCCAAGAGACAAAGTGATAGAGACCTATATTGGGGTTCGGACTTTAGAAGAGAGAGGGGTGTTAATGTGCTCGTGTGTTGGTGTTTGGGGGAGAGAACGACCCTGTGTGTGTGTGGGGGGGGGTCGGCGACGAGGGGGGGGGGGGTTGGCTTCAGATAAAGAGTGAGGTGTCTATATTTGAGGGACTTTAGCATCATTGAGATATACATGGTCAATAGTGTGTGCACTCATGGTTGATCAATTTGTTTCACAGTTTGGACTATGAGATAACGATACTTTTGAACATGCATGATATACCATGATGTACTAGAATTACAAACCTAAGATTGGAATTTTGGAATTCGACTCCGTCATTAGCTTTTGTAATTCATTTAAACGGAGGTACATTTTTTAAGCCGGGATTTCGTGATTTCAAATTCATATATCAAACCTAGAGATATACACATACGGGCATGTTCAAACTTTATAATCATCCACTTTATTCATACACATACACATTTTTGCTTTTGTCATCATATTTAGGATAAACACATTTGGAATTTCATTTGAATTGGACCGTATGATGGTATTTGCTTGTAGTAGCTCAATGATCCATATCTGAATTGAATGGACAATCTAAGTTTCGAGTTGGAGACATTGATTTTCAAAACTTGCACTTTTTTTGAGTGCAAAACAAACAAATTCTCGGCCATGATATCATAGTCGGCCGTACAAGAGCAGAATATAATTTCAGGCGCCAAAAGCTTTCAAACTTCCCGCTCACATAGAAATATCTCGCGCCCGAAAGTTTAGCCCTGCGATATTCCTGTTTTACCCCTGCCACATGAACGGAAAAGGGCTGCTTTGGTAACTCCATTGTTTTCCCCTCTTTGCCCCAACATTCTTCCCCAGAGCCCCTCCCCTTCCCCTCCCCGACCCCCCAACCACGGCAAGCCGCCGAATCTAGTCCTCCGCCGCAGCGGTGGACCTCACACCCCGACGAATCTAGCTTCCGCATCTTGGAACCCCCAACTGCCAACTCACCACTTCACCGGAGCCGCTTCAGCGACTGGCTTGTGCATCACTCTAGATCTCCTTGACCGCCATCATGGTCCACCGCACCGGATCTGCTTAACCGGCGCCCTCGTCCACCACAGTGTAGGCCCTTCACTGACTCCCTCGTCCGTCCCTTCGCTGGCCCTTCATACAAGCCCTCGTCCGCCGCAACAGATCCGCCTCACCGAAAGCACTGTACAATGCGCCCGCCGAAGCCTTCGTCCACTACACCGGACCTGCTCCACGGACGCCATATTCAACTCCACCGGCCCTGCTTTACCGACACCGCAGCCTCATCAGGTTATTTCAATTTGTACTCCTTCGGTTTTTCTCTTTATCATGCAACTGTTCACTTACCACAGATGAGCTTTCTTGTATGTCGACAGGCGCCACAACCGTAGCACCGGAGCCGCTTCAGCGACGGCGACAGCCGGCCCAAACTCAACCGCAACACGAGCACCATCGACGATCCTTAGCTATCAAGTATGCAAACGATACCCATATGCCGCCGAGAATCAGGTACTATTATCCAACGGTCGGCGCCTACGTTCACTTTCTTAGCATAAGCACCGCACTTTTGAATTTCTTCAGGGCATCATTCAGTTTTTCATGACACGCGTTATTCTGCTTGCACCTGTAGGGCCATACTTCTGGCAGTGAACATGTTACATGTGCTAAATTACATACCAGTGCACATATAGTTAATATGCTTTAGTTTTGTCCTAAGTATTACTGTACTTCCTAGATATCACTGCCTACTATTTTACTTCTTGCATGCTATATTTATGATAATGGTGTTGTTCTGATGCCACCTGTTGGTTCCATCAGACTGCTTCATGTTCTCTATGCTTAATTACACATCAGCAAACTAGCATGTGGTTCCGCTGGTTTTTGTTCGTTTTACCCTACATTTTCTGATGCCAGCTATTACATCAATGCTCTGGGCCTCTGTTCATTACTTTTGTGTGTGTTCTTGATCTTCCCAAGTTGCATGACTAATTTGATGCTTCTATTAATTATGGAGCTGCCAACCCCATCAAGCAAAATATTTGTTCTTTTGGGGCTGGCACCTCGAACAAGCATAAAAATAGAGGGAAGCAGATATATTATCGTGTATGCACACACCCTTCTTTCATTAGTTTAGATGAACCATTGATGATCAATTCGAACCAGTGCATGCGATTAAAATTAATTTTACCTAAATAGAGGGTGCAGAATAAACTACAACAAGTAGATTTGCAACCACGGGATGCTGACGATATCTTCAAAGAACATTGCAACAGCAGCGAGGCTTCACAGCAACATATGGTAAGCCAGTGTGTTTTAGTACATGTGAAATGTAATGTGTGTGGGCTGCTTTCTTGGCTTGTGCCCTCAACCTGTAATCCTACAGAATAACAAATAGTTCAGTTGTCTGCTTTGTTGTATTGCTTGATTCGAATGCTTGTTTGTTACTTGTTACACTATACCTGAGTTGGCCAATATGTCAGCAGTGCCTGCTGTACTATCGTAAAGAAATGCATGCCTAGTTCATTTGAGTCCTTAACTTTTCCTCTGAACTTCATGACAAGACTGTCTTCGTAGTTTATATGAGGCCGCACTGTTAAGTGCTTTCTCAGATTATTTCAACTGCTTAGATGCCTTGGCAACTTAAACATAGTGGTGGTACACTCCCTTTCAACTAGAGATGTCAACTGGGTCCCATTTAATCCCGATTAAAGTCCACTAGTGGTATGATAGTTCAAAAGAGTTTTTGTTTTTTGAGGAAAATGAACCAGGGAGCTAGCAAAAACTAACTAGATGGGACTGGCGGATGTCGTTTATTTGCCACTTACATCCCTAGTTTCATCTTACCATTTTAATTTCTTTTTGGCTGATGCTGCTTCGAACCATTTAAATATAGCTTGCCATGCTCGGCAATAATTCGTATGTCGTTTACCATGTAAGCTTACTGCCTGGATCATGCGATAACTATCTCTTACTTATGTCCAGCGGAAACCTTTCAGGATGCCGTTCACACTAGGACACAATGTACAACCCCAGAATCTATTTGTGGAAGCAGTGCGCCATCCATGTTACCAGACGGTAGCAGTTCAGAGGCAACACCATTGGAGAGCAGTCTGAGCACAGATATTATAGTTCTTGAGGCTCTACTAGAGGCAGAAAGAGATGGTGTGGCTGCCATGAATGAGGTAATCTCGATCTTGAAGCTGGAAATTATGCAATTAGCTGCACGCATTATGCAAGCAACCCAAGAATTGGAGGAAGTAAGAATGTTGCATTTGAAGACGGAGGAGGTCCTGCTGCTTCTGCTATCTAAAGCCCAGGGTAATCCCAGTCCCCCTTTAGATAGCAGTTGAAATTGTCATTAGATTATTGTACTTGCATGTTGTGTCATGTCTCTGAATGGATTATGTTGTAAGACCCCCTATGTTGTCCATGTGTTGTAATGATCCGAATTTTTTAGGCGAGGTAATCCTTAGTACTTGTATGATTGACATAAGGTGAACTGTTTTTCGTGTGAGCAAATTGTATTGGATGAAATAACTGTTTGACTCAAAGTGTATCCAACCTACTGAATTCGAAGATCACGACATTTCTAAATCATAATCATATATAAAGGTGGAATAAATCTTTGTTGTGGTTTTGAAGAAATAAATAACAAAACATAGAATTATCTGTGGATATTCGTAATCGAATAAAAATTGGATTTGGATTTATTTGCCAGGGCCCAGGGCAAACGTGAATGCTAATTCTCCCAAGTTTTGAATGAAGCGGCTAAACACCCACTATCATTTGTGGGCTGCCCGAAGCAAGTGTTTGCGAGATGGAAATTACTGTCTACCCCTGACACTTGACATCCTTATCGACCGGATTTACACTGCTGTCGATAGGGGTAGACTAGTAACTTCAATGAGATGTGACACGACAGCCTCTGAGCCCATTCAGACATGGTGGGCGCCAAACGTGGGCGGCAAAACACATTTGATTCAAGCTCGTCCGAAAGACATGTGTCTCTCCCTCCATTTCCCCATTCATCCACGATGGGCGGCAAAACAAACTCTCCTCGTCCGAAATCGATGTAGGCTAATATTTTGAATAGGGGCAGATGTGTAACTTCCCTCAGACGTGACACAACCGCCCTACCTGTCAGCCCCGTTCATACACCGTGGGCGCCAACCGTGGGCGGCAAAACACCCTCCCCTCGCCCAAAATCGTTACCGGCAAATATTTGGGAGATGCGATATTACCGTCCTATCCCCAACCGACATGATGTCCGAAATTTTAAACGGGGGATAAGTTCATAACTTTCCCACATTTCAGACAAGCGCGTCCCAAAGTTTGAGATCCCCCTCCCCCTCCATTTCCCCATTCATACACCGTCGGCGCCACGACAACCTCCCCATTGCGGCCAGCCTCCTCCGTCCGCCACCCCATCCTCCACCTTGCCGGAGCCGCTACCCCTACCCCGTCGTCCACTGCAAGAGATGGACGTCTCTCATCCACGGCGCCGGACCAGGATCCTTTCATCGCGTCGTCTCGCTTCATCGGCGCCGTTGTCCACCTTGCCGTTGCCGCTCCTACGACCGCCTCGTCCACGGCAACAGGATTTATCCCCCGACCCGGCCGTCTGCCATCTAAAGTCTTCTTCCCCGCCGCCGACAGCCATCGCACCCGCAACACCCTCAACGTATCAGCAGGGGCCTACACGGCGTGGCAAGAGAGGTGGTACTCTTCCATATGTGCTTAAGTTATTGATCTCACCCAGAAAATAGATCTTAAATTGTTTACTGTACTTTTCTTGTCCATACCAAATCGTAGTGGCTAGTTAAATGCAAACATTGGTTGCGAAGTAGCTTTGTCCGGTTTGCACCTTCAGATCCGCCATGTCACGGTCACTATACTCGTAAAGCTTATGGTTTCCCCCCTTTATATTCACTACCATCATCGTAGGTGCTTCACTGCTTCGTGTCGTGCTAGCACTGCTCCTCAAGACCTCAACCCATCAAGCGAAACAACATGCCACTCATAATTCCAAAGCTTACAGTTGAAATACGAATCTGATATGATGCTCATATTACTAAAACAGAGAATGTTTAATTGGTCACCTAATGTTCCTATATTCGTTTTGAAAAGCATGTGCGCCACCCACTGGTCCAGCTAGTTCTACTTTCCTGATTTTACTATTGATGCTTAGGGTTTTCCCCTTTTATCTACTCTACTATGATCTGCGTAGGTGCTTTCTGTCGTACTAGCATTACTCCACCCTTCAAGCTAAACAACACAACACTCAAAATTCCAAAGCTTACTTGTTCAAATATGATTGTGATATGATACTGATATTAGTTAACAGGCACATTTAATTGGTTAGCTAAAGGTCCCACTTGAGTTTCCAAATGCATGTCGCGACATATAGAGAGACAGCAGAATGCATTCCTTTGTCACTTGTTGACTGTACTTTCTTGTCCATACCAAATCTTAGTTGTTATTTCAAAGCAAACATCGGTTGCTAACTACCCTTTGCGCAGTTTGCAGCTTCAGATCTGCCATCCCACTGCCACGGTCAACACTATACTCATCATGCATATGGTTTCCCCATTTTATGATGACCACGATCAGCCTACGTGGTTCGTGTCATAATAGCACTGCTCCACCCATCGAGCTAAACAAGCTTAGTTGTACAAATTCAAATTTGATATTATGCTGATATTAGTAAAACTGAGAGATGTTTAATTGGTCAGCTAAATGTTCCTACTTTAGTTTTGAAATGCATGTGAGCCACATATGGAGAGACCGGAAGGAATAGTATTTCTTTGTGCGCTCTGGTTCATCATGGGTGGCCAAACGACCTTGTATAGAAAGACTTGTAATATCTTCAAGCTGCTTGCTCTTCTGCTCTTCTTTAAGATGATCCTCTTCTCTTGCGGTCAACTGGTCAGGTCGAGTTATTCTCCCTTAGTATATTTTGAATCTGTCAGGTCAGGTCGACTTGTTCTTCTTTACTATATGTTGAAGTTGTCATCTGCGAAGTATCATCACTTCTGGAGCTCTCATATTTTGAGTAGGCCACATTATATTAATGCACACACCAAATTACAGCATGCATGGCACCTCTTAGAAGAATTGCAGAGATAGCACAAAGGGGTTTACAGGGAGGAAGTATTGGATTAGAATCTCTTCTGTATTACAAAGATAATCTCACTTGTTTTTATGTTTTCATGCATGTCAGGTATTGAACATTATCAAAATAAATATGAGAATGGGCGCACGAGAGGAATATTGCGGAACAATCCACTGGCTAACAAACTTGGCATGGTGGAGGATGGCCTATCTTATTCACCCATCAAGGTGCTTGCTCTAACTTGGCAAGGTTGTATTGGTCGCACATATTTTGCATCTGACCTCTTGCATTACTTCTACTTTGTTACACCATCTTCTTAGTTTAAGCATCATATATGAGTAAATGCCATATCTATCCATTTTCTGTACCTATTCCATGTGTCGTCATACTATGTTTTTCCGTCAAATGTTGTTCTTTCGTAATAGATGTCCAAAAGGAAGAGGGTGAGTGCAGATCCTCAAGGAGTACAAACTAGGTATTTGGAAAAGGTAGTGATACCTGTTAAATCAGATAGATCAGCAGCCACAGAAAACACAGGCCCAACTATAACAGACTTTACCCCTACTCCAGTGGCCAAACCCCTATTAGAACTGCTGAGACCCCAGCGCCAGGTACTGTCTATGATATCAATTCAAAATTCGAACTCCTAAATTTCTGCATGTGCCTTACCTTCTCTCTTGTATGAAAACTAATTTCAGATGAATCTCCTTGCTCAAAGGATCATAGGATCTCACGACAATACTGGGCTCTGCATTGCTCTTGTCAGTACCTCTTGCCCTTTGTTAGGATACTTACACTCATTACTGTTTGATTATGTAGCATCACTGTAAATGTTCGCTTCTTTATCCTCCCTTTGCTTGAAATTATAAGATCTATATTTACTCTTAGATAAATGTAGAATTAACACAATGGTTATGAAGTTTTGGATTGCTCATGTAAGTACCTGTTGTCATGTACTCCCTCTGTATCGAATTAATTGTTGATCAATTGGATGTATTTAGAACTTCATAGTGCTATATACATCCATTTAAGCGACAAGTAATAACGGACGGTGGTGGTATTACTATACATGCATCGCGAGATAGTTGATTGTCTAGCATTACTCTGCATCTTATCTGCCTTGCCCTCCACTTTCTCCAAATTATCATATCTACATTTACTCTTACCAAAATGTTGAATAAAGCCAATGCCATCTGCACACGTTGATGTCTGCATTCCTCTTGTCAGTACCTTTTGCCTTGTAACGCTGTACTTAATTAATTGCTATTTGATTATGTATCATCAGTCTGCACCTGAGCTTCATTATCCTCTATTTCTTCCAATATTATTTGATCTATATTTACTCTTTGCAAAATGTAGAATAATGGCAACGCTTATAAAGAATTTTCTTTGGGGAATTTATTGAATTATCCTTCCATCAACATGGAGAAGGGCTTTGTCCAACCCGTGTTAACATGTAATGTAAGTTCATCCTTCTCAAGCCTTCAAACTTTGTTCTAGTATAGATTTGGATAGGCATCATTTCCTCCACTGCCGTTTACATCTGATTGGATGTTTGCAACCACTACCAGTTTTAAATTGTAGTTGTAAAAACATGTTCCTTATGCAGAACAGATCCATTTATTTGCTTATATAATTGTGAAACCTGTTACGTGTCTCCTTGTTTCTCTTTCAGAGTCGTATCTCTTATGCCAGGCAGAACTTTAGGAAAGATAGTGAGCCAAACCATCTTGAGGACAGCGAGATGACCCCAAGGTCCTGTCTTGATGAAGACAGTGAGTTGAAGCTACTCACCAGCAGGTGTGAGAAAACCTCTGTGCAGTCGCTGCCTCAATCAGTTCGACTTCTTCAGTCTCAACTTAAAGCGGAAAGGCTTGCTTAGCTCAGCTCTGACTTGAAGTCAAAGATGTAATGAAGATGTCAGAGGACTGCCTTGCGCACTATGGTGCCATACAGCTAGGGATGAAGCATCTATCGTTGACACAACTGAGGTCTCATCAGCTTGTTCGGCTGCTTGCGGGGCCCGACCTTGCCAGGTCTAGTGCCTTCTGAAGTGCTCTCAGTTTTGTATATTCTTTTGTCGGCGCGTTTATATGCACTGGTGGCGACCTTTGATGCCCAGTGTATGTAATCCGCGGTCATGTTGCGCTTTATTATCACCGGTAGCGAACTTTGATTCCCAGTGGATGTAATATGCCGTAATTTCTTTATTGTATAGTCTAGGTTTATTCTTTGGTCGGTATGCTGAAATTTAGGCCGGAAGGTTTAGTGGATCTCAGTGTTGTCGGTCTTCAGGCTGGCCCGTTACTCATATGGGCCAAAACATGGTCCTATAATCATCTTGGGCCATTAGCAGGTCTAAACCTATAGTAGTTTCCCGCCTTTAACAGGCCATGGGCTACATATTTACTATAGTGACACTAGGCCTCCTACGGGCCATAGAAACAATGGGCCTTCTATGGGCCGTAGAAACAATGGGCCTTCTACGGGCCGTATCATCAATGGGCCTTATACGGGCCGTATGATCGATTGGCCAAACATGGGCCAAAAACAGACCGCATTATGGCCGTAAACGGGATAGAGTTGGAGTCGTCCGTTCATGGGCCGACCATAACGCGCCATCGTTTATAGGCCGTATTTGATGACGCTATGAAAGCGGCCCAACGTATTAACGGGCCACAAACGGGCCGACTGTAACCACGGGCTGAATTTGGCCCACAAGCAGAAAATGGCAGTAACGGGCCGTAAGTAACCGAATGCTGGAAATGAGCCCAAGAATAAATGGGCCCTGAGAAGGCCGAAAGATAACATGGGATGCAAACGTCCCAATGGATTAATGGGCCGTTAATGGGTATAAAGTGATACACTGTTCATTACGACCCAGTTTCACCACGGGCCGTTAATGGGCCAAGAGTTACAAAGGGCCTCGTATGGGCCGAAAGACGTCATGGGCCATACATGGGCCGGAACTTAAAATGGGCTGGAATCATATTGGACAGCCTAGATGACGCTACTGGGCCTAATTCGGATAGGTCGTAATGGGCCCTGGGTTAGCGGGTTGTAAATGGGCTATATGCGAACACGCCGTTAACAGGCTTTCCATGGGCCAGCCCGCCACCTTTTGACCAAGTCAAACGGGCAGGCCTTTTCACAGGAATGGGCCTCTGTTCGGCCATGCCATGTGTCGACATATCATAGGCGCCTTCGGTCCATTGAATGGATGACATCTGTGCCAACAATGAGCCGACACGTGTTTCCTCCAACCAATGATGATTTTACACGTGGAAAATCCCCATTGGTCGGGGCTGTTAGCGGGTTATCGGATCCAAAACCGGACCTGATAGCTTAACGGTGTTCCGTTACGGTGGATGCCACGTGTCGGTCACCCTTGACGAAAGCACTTCTGTGACGCGCGATTTATTGTCATGGAAGTGGACACTTTCGTGATGATAATTTTGGTAATGTCATGGAACACTTCTATGACAGCACAGGTATGACTATCTTGATTCTGTCATAAAATTTTCATGGATGTACATGCATGAAAAAAAACGCGACCTACTATGACAAACACGTATCATCACGGAAGTGTATTTTTTTTGTAGTGGTGGCAGTTCCCAAGCGATAAAGTAAAGGTTATGACGCCGTAGGAGTTTTTGTTTGATTATTTGAAAGATCAATTCTTTTTGCAGTTTGGGACTGGGTATCCCTATTACCGCCCTTTTCTCGTGCGATGGTGAGTGAATAAACACTCATCCTGAGAATAACTCGCTTAGCATGGAAGATATGAACTACCTCGTGTCGTTCCATGAACGATCCAGGCACACAAAAGGGATATTTATTTGAAGTTTTTAGAGATGGCACATGCAAATTTACTTAAAACGGCAAGGTAATACCGCATATAGGTAGGTATGGTGGACTCATCTGGAATAACTTGGGTTTCAGGTTTTTGATGTACAAGCAGAATTCCCACTTAGTACATGCAAAGGTTAGCAAATAGGTTGAGAAGCGGCCAGCTAGAGAGCAACAACAGTCATGAACATGCATTATGCATAAGTTATATTGGACACTAGCATGAGTAGGATATGAACACCATGAACATAAATATCATAGAGGCTATGTTGGTTTTGATTCAACTACATGCATGAACATGTGCCAAGTCAAGCCACTCGAACATTCAAAGGAGGATACCATATCATCATACTACATCACAATCATTTTAATGCAATGTTGACACCCAAGATAAATTATTATCCACTCCTAGCTACTTATGCATGGCATGAGAAACTATAATCTCTAATTGTCATTGCAAACATGTTTAATCATAAACTGGCTAAATCATGGATACTAGGTTAAACATATTTACAAAACCAGAACAAGTCGAGTTCATACCCGTTTCTCTCTGCCACGGCCAGTTCATCGAATGTCGTCATTATTGCCTTTCACTTGCACGACCGAACGATAAGAAAATAATAATAGTGCAAGAGTGTCGTGGACTAAGCTGGAATCTGCAAACATTTTATTCAATAGGAGAAGACAAGGTAAAATTGGCTCTTTGTTAGATTAACAATAATGCATATGAGAGCCACTCAACATTTTAATCGTGGTCTTCTCCTCGGTATGACTCAACAAAAAGAAAAGAAATTCAGAGAAGCACACTGAAATATTTTCAGAGTTTTTGGTTTTAACTGAAAGAAGCAAATAAAAAGGGAAAAGCAAAAACGAGAAAAACTATTTACCCGGGAAAGCTCCCAACAAGCAAAAGAAGAACAAGGAAATCTTTTTGAGTTTTCTTTTTAGTGCTACAACTAACTAGCACTGGTGTGCGTTGGTCCTAAACAAACGGGTTTTAACCCCTTTCCGCGACGTCATTTGGAACCGTCGCCAAGTGAGTGTTGCGATAGGGTGTTCTTCCCACACGACCCAGAAATCGTCGGGGATAGGCCCTCCTGGGACCCAGGCTGGGGCCGTGTGTGAGGGCGAGGCATCGAAACCGAATCATTTCCGTAGGTATGTACATCCCACACGGTAATCCGAGAAAATCATTTCCGTAGGTATGTACATCCCACA
Source organism: Aegilops tauschii subsp. strangulata (assembly GCF_002575655.3). Taxonomy (NCBI): domain Eukaryota; kingdom Viridiplantae; phylum Streptophyta; class Magnoliopsida; order Poales; family Poaceae; genus Aegilops; species Aegilops tauschii. The sequence continues at coordinate 285,204,691 of NC_053037.3, forward strand.
CAGTAATCCGAGAAAATCATTTCCGTAGGTATGTACATCCCATACGGTGAATCCCAGAAAAACATTTCCGTTCATATGTATATCACACACAGTCAATCCAAGGAATACGTTTCCGTTCTTATGTACATCCCACACACTCAATCCAGGGAAAACCTTTCCGTTCGTACGTACATCCCACACAGTTTTATGTGTAGGCTCGTGTGTGAAAGGTGTAAGTATCACACACGGTCTGCCTTGGTTAACTGTTTGCTTTTATCAACTATATCACACGATTTGATGAAGAAAACTGTGTGGCATTGGGCTATCCATCGCAAGCGCTTTTACTGCTAGAACTGTTTGCAAAGGTCCATGACACATTTAGCAGGTTTATTAGTTTACAATTAATAATTCCAGTATTACACAAATTCACATTTCATATCGAACAATTGTTTGCGAATTTCATATCAGGCAGATAAATATATTATAACATCACAGTACGGTAGCTACATGAAAACAACACAGTACAACATATAGCTAGTTCAACTTCATAAGAACAATATATTCATTTCCCCAATCGAGATCATCCAGGCTCGTCTTATCCACCTCTGCTTTCTGTTCAGTAAGAACCCATTTTGCACGGGCCAACTGTGAAAGTGCCTCCTCCTTCGCCAACACCATCTTAGCATAGTCTGATTTAAAAAATCTGAGCTCATTCTCCACCTTCAACTTTTTATCACGCATCTTGAAATATGCTTCACCATTGACAAGACTTTCTCTAAGCCTATGTGTGTTCTCTTCCTCATACATGCTCCAGAGCTTCGCTAGGCACATCTTCAAAGACTATGGCCACTCTTAATCAACCCACTCCAAGTAAGAACACTTCCATTCATCCTATAATATTTAAAACTAGATCAATAACAATTGTAGGGGAAATGGGTTTATAGCAACATAGAAAATCACCAATGCTTATTTTGAAAAACTGAAGAAACATGTTAATTATGACATATCTTCTCAAAAAGATCAATGTGCAAATGAAATAATTGGTACCGAGACAACAACCAAATTCTGGAACATCAGAAGCTATAATTAACTACAACGACGCTACAGGTTCTTACTCATGTACAATAAATAACAAATTGAACATTTTATGAGGAAGGTAAATATAACTGCAATAGCATAGCGACAGTGTTTGGATGACAGCAAATTGATACTAACAGGTGTGTACATGCACAAATTTAGTAACATAGAACTAATAGCGCTAAGGCCGTCCACTATGTATGCCAAAACTGGGGTAAAGACAACTGTTGCTACATCTCGCAACGGTGCCCTGCACTGGCGAGCCGATGCAGTGGAAAAAAATCAGGGACACGGACTCCAGAGCACGTAGTTGCTCCGATGCCCAGTTCCTTCGTGCCATAAAGATTTAGTATTTTACTACTTGGCTGCTCGGATGTGTGGACCAAAGTTGGCTGCACAAACTGCTGAAGCGGTGACAAATAATTTCTAATGGCACCGCTGATGAGATGGCAACAATTTAAGATACTAGATACAAACTGTGACACTGTCTTAGGATGCGTTTGGTTGAAGGTGTGGTATGAATGGGTTGGGACCGTGACAGTGTCTGAATCACATCTAACAAATGATTTGTAACAACGAAAGAGGGTCTAACCTTCTCTGCACATGCCAGAAACTTCCTCCCACTGTCCACAGAATCAAACGCAACTAGCTTCACGCATGGAGATTGATGGTGACAATGAGCAGATAGATCTTCAGCCACCCCGCTCCATTCGTTGCCACTGATGGTCCTAGGGAGCTACAAGAGGAAGAAATGACTCAAATCGACCGCCGGGTAAAAATCCTTCATTCCAAGTCATAGCCCGAGAGAGAGAGAGAAGAGAGGCATACCCGGGTGGTGAAGGAGTAGTCGCCGGAGGAGGAACCGCTGGAGAGGTCTTTGAAGAAGACCATGGCGACCCCGGCGGTAGGATGCGAGACGGCGGAGAGCGAGGAAGCGGTTATAGCTTAGCAAGGAAGGAAGGAGGAAAAAGGGGAAATGTGACTTGTGGTTGGGGATAAAAGGGGGTGGGGAAGGGAGGAAGGGGGCGGGTGTAGATATTTTGGTGGTAGGCCAAAATTTTGGAAATGTGGAGGGAAACTTTGCGCGCGGTGCCGCCGGACCATTCACTTTGAACGATTGTGTGCATCGCAAATGATTCTTCTGCTTTACGCGCATGGGATGAGTTTGATAATTCAAATTTTGGTCTCAAGGCATGGGCACATTCACTTTGAACGCGCGCGGTGCCGCCGGACCATTCACTTTGAACGATTGTGTGCATCACAAACAATTCTTCTGCTTTACGCGCATGGGATGAGTTTGATAATTCAAATTTTGGTGGAAATTTCCCCGGGTACGTCATTGCATAATTTAACACCGCTTGCTAATTTGGGCACACAAAAGAGCGTACAGTAGACAGACCACACTTACTGAATCAAGCAATTTTAGTAATTAAATAGAGCCAGTTGACCTAAACATTGCTCTAACAAAAGACCAACATTAAAAACAAAGCCTAAGTACGCATAATTTTAACAAATCCGCCGCCTCGCAGGCCTATGCATCGCCGGTGTGAGATGAGACGTCGATGACTTGTCCTGGCAACATGCCGCCGTTGGTGGACTCCGCATCACCCGTGCTGAAGTCGACCGCGTCCTCGTCCTCGGCGCCGCCCTCAAGGTTGTAGTACTCGTAGTAGTGTCTGCGCCAGAGCTCGCGTTGGTACTCCACCGCTGATTCCTCGATGGACATACTCTTCTCTACCTCGGCCTCGGCCACGCACAACTTCTCCTCCCGGCGCTCCTCGATCTCCGCCACCTCTTGCATCTCCAGCTCCCGCTCGGCGACCTCATGAGGAAGCAGGTGCTCCATGGCCACCGCCGCCTTTTCATACGTGGGTTGCATGCCGGAGTCCGAGGTGGCCTGGAATATCTTGGCGTGTGCATCCTTGATCTTGGCGTGGATGGCCTTGACCCGGGCCAGGGCGACATCAGCGGCACGGACGGTAGCTCGAGCGCTCTCGGTGTTTGCAGCCGCCGTCGCAGCAGCAGCTGCAGCCGTCTCGGCTGCTGCAGCTGCCCTCTCGGCTGCCGCAGACACCCTCTCGGCGGAAGCGGCCGTGCTCAATGCGGATGCAATGGCACTCTCGGCGTAGGCGGCCACGCTCTCGGCACAGGCGGCGGCGCTCGGGGGGGGGCGGCCATCATACGGGCCTTCACGAAGCATTTCCACGGCGTCATCTTTGCAAGAAGGGGTGCGGGAATGGGGATCGGGATTCGTGGGTTGCCGGCACTAGAGCAGACGAGCCGGCGAAGCGTAAGGAGGGAGACTTAAATAGACCTAGATATTTTCATCGCAAACAGTTCCTAGAAAACAACTGTGTGTGATGTTGTAGATATTTTTTATTAGCTGTGAAAGACGAATTTGGAGTAAAGTGCGAACGGATGGTGTTTTAAATGAATGAGAAATTTTGTAGCACTAATACAGCTGTCATGTCAAATTTTGGAAAATTTCAGGGGCCATTTGACCTTTTAAGACATTTAAGTGATTTTCTAACAATTTAATGACCGTAATTCAAATTTGAACTACATCTACATGCAACTCTAACCAAAACGGTTTGAAAAATCATATCTGTGTACTTGTGTGCGGGTTAATCCCATGTGCAGTAAATTAGAAGGAATTTTCAAACATATTGGTCTCACGACATGGACACATGCATATGTATGCATGGAGTGACATGTCATTTTAATTCCAAAAAATAAAAAATGATCAGAAAAACATGAAACCTTGCTTGATTTAATCTCATGCCACCAAGATGATGTGGTAAAGAAATTAGCATGTTTGACGAACGTTTGGAGTCACACCCCTCACAAACCGGAGCAACTCGCTAGAAGGTTCGTGGTTCCGAGAGGGAACAATGCATGTTTGATGACGAACGGGAGATAGCTTCCTCTTACCGCCTTCAAATTTTTTCCTACGTTTAACGTGCACTAATACAACTGTCATGTGAAAATTGGAAAATTTCAGGGGTCATTTGACCTTTTAAAGACATTTAAGTGATTTTCTAACCATTTAATGACCGTAATTCAAATTTAAACTACATCTACATACAACGCCTAACCATAACGGTTTGAAAAATCGTATTTTTGTGTACTTGTGTGCGAGTTAATTCCATGTGCAGTAAATTAGAAAGAATTTTCAAACATATTGGTCTCAAGGCATGGGAACATGCATATGAATGCATGGAGTGACATAGCATTTTAATTCCAAAAAATAAAAAAATGATCAGAAAAACATGAAACCTTGTTTGATTTAATGTCATGCCACCAAGATGATGTGGTAAAGAAATTGTCATGTTTGACGAACGTTTGGACACACACCCCTCACAAACCGGAGCAACTCGCTAGAAGGTTCGTGGTTCCGAGAGGGAACAATGCATGTTTGATGATGAACGGGAGATAGCTTCCTCTTACGGCCTTCAAATTTTTTCCTACGTTTAACGTGCATTAATACAACTGTCATGTGAAAATTTGGAAAATTTCAGGGGTTATTTGACCTTTTAAAGACATTTAAGTGATTTTCTAAACATTTAATGACCGTTATTCAAATTTGAACTACATTTACATGCAACGCCTAACCATAACGCTTTGAAAAATCATATGTTTGTGTACTTCTGTTCGAATTAATTCCATGTGCAGTAAATTAGAAGGAATTTTCAAACATATTGGTCTCAAGGCATGGGCACATGCATACGTATGCATGGAGTGACATGGCATTTTAATTCCAAAAATAAAAAATGATCAGAAAAACATTAAACCTTGCTTGATTCAATGTCATGCCACCAAGATGATGTGGTAAAGAAATTGGCATGTTTGACGAACGTTTGTACACACACCCCTCACAAACCGGAGCAACTCGCTAGAAGGTTCGTGGTTCCGAGAGGGAACAATGCATGTTTGATGACGAACGGGAGATAGCTTCCTCTTACCGCCTTCAAATTTTTTCCTACGTTTAACGTGCACTAATACAACTGTCATGTGAAAATTGGAAAATTTCAGGGGTCACTTGACCTTTTAAAGACATTTAAGTGATTTTCTAACCATTTAATGACCCTAATTCAAATTTGAACTACATGTATGTCACAGCCCTAGAATTGCTTGTAGTTAATTGCATGAAAGCATTCATGTCATCATGTTTAATTCAAATGAATTTGAATTGGGGATGACCAACCCTAGCACCAAATGAATTCAACTAGGTTCAAAATAAAAATATTTTCATTAAACCCAAAATGCCCTTCAAAAATGTTCATTATTTATGGAAAAATGTTAAAACCTTTACCAGAGGTCATGCACATTTTTCCAAGGCATTTATGGTCTTTGAGTTAATTCAAACATATTTGAATTGGAGCTATTTAAATGCCATATACATTTTTGGTGCTCCAAAAATGTTGGAAATTGTTATGGGTCACTAGAATAATTCAGACAACACCCCTAATTATTTCCAGGATTTTATAAAATGGTTTAGTATTTTACTAAATCAAAACAAAACAAATTAAACTAGAAAACATAAACAATTAAGTAAGAGAGAGAGAGTGAAGGCCACTGGGCCCCTCACCTGGACATACCTGGCGCCCCACCACGGCCCAGGAGCTGGCCCAGCCCACCAGAGCCGCCACCGTCTCCCACCTCGCGCCAGAAGGACGCCAGAGGGACGCCGGGCGTGTGGTCGCCGCGCGCGAGGCCACCTCCTGCTTCCGCCGCTTCTGGACGCCTCCACGAGTGCCACGGCACCTCCCCGACCCCCTCTCACTTCTCCCTCACTCGCTGCACTCCCTCCCCTCCCCTGTCTCTCTCCCCGCAGCACCACCGAACGGAGCCGTCGCCACCGTCGCCGTCGCCGTTGCCGTGGCCACCGGCCACCCCTCGCCCCACCGATGAGTCCACGAGCTCCGCCTCGACGCCTTGAAGCTCCCCCTCAACGCGAGCATCGCCGGACGCCCTGTCGCCTCGCCATCGACCCGTCGTCTCCGCGCACGGCCGTGCATCGCCGCCGCCAAATTCCGACGCCGTCCGTGCCTCCCCGAGCTCGCCGAGAACCTCTTCGTGACCGCGGTGAGCACCCGGTCATTTCCCCCCTAACCCTGCTCCCCGTTTGGTTGCCGTAGCACCGTTCCCCACGAGCACCGAACCACGCCGCCGCCCGAGCTTCTCGCCGCCGTGGCCACAGTCATCATAGCTCCCAACCGAGCACACCCACGTGCTCACCGCGCCGCGTAGGTGCCGTAGGAGCTAAGCACGCCACTCAACGACCACCGCAGCCCTGTTCCCGAGTGCGCCCGAGCTCCGGCCGCCGCGGTCGAGCCCCTCACCATCGCCTCCGGCCACCCCAGGCCCGACTGGCGCCACCGCCCGACGCGCGCTGGTCTGGGCTCTCGAACGAGCCCAGCCACGCTGCGAACGGGGCACCACAGCCCGTGCCCGAGTGCCCCGCCGCGTCTGCTACTGCCGGCGGCTAAACGCCGGTTAGGTGACATGGCAGATTAGGTTAGCCACTAACCCCGTGGTTAGTTTAACCCAGTGACACTGACACCGGGCCCCACGACGGGTCAAAGCTGAGTCAACGCGGGGTTAAACCGGAGTTCAACACTGTCTCAATGACATGCGGGTCCCACCGTCAGGTTTGACCGTGGTTGACTGCTGACGTCGCTATGACACACTGCTAACATCATAAATACATTTGCTGGGATTTTCTTATTTAGAAATAATTCAGAAAATTCCAGAAAATGCCCTAACTTCTAAAATTCATAGAAATTCAACCGTAGCTCCAAATGAAATGATTTATATATGAAAAATTATCAGAAAAATCCAAAGAATCTGTTTATGGCATCCTCATGCATGTTTGAAAAACTTACAGCCACTGTATATGACAATTCAAATAAATGGCATCTGAAATGTCTTATATGGAGTTTGAATTTGAACCTAAGGTTCAAACCAACTCCATTTAATATGTTGCTAGCTGCATTAGCTCAAAACACATTCATATTGCCATGTCATGATCATGCATCATATTGTGCATTGCATTGATTGTGTTTCCTCTCTGTTGCCGGTATTGTCCCCTCTCGATAGCCGTGTTTCCGACGATGAGTTCTATGACACTAATGAAGACTCAATGCTATCTTCGGAAGTGTCAGGCAAGCATAACCCCCTTGTTCATTCCGATACAATCCCACTCTCTCGCTCCTGCTCTCTTTTACTACATTAGGACAACAACGATTCAACCGTTACTTGTTGCGGTAGTTGAACCCCTTATCCTCTGCATGACCTGTCATTGCCACAGTAAATAGATGAAACCCACTAGCATGAGTAGGAGTTGTTTGAGCCCTGGTGTGCCTACTCATTCATGCTTGTTTGTCATGCCTGCTATTGCTTAGAGTTGTGTCAAGTCTGATTCATCGGGGATGAGTTGGAATGGTGATGAACATGTCCTACTGTGTGTGAGCTAAGTGTGTGAACACGATTTGGTAAAGGTAGCAGTGAGAGGCCATGTAGGAGTACATGGTGGGTTGTCTCATTGCAGCCGTCCTCAGGAACTGAGTTCTGTGTTTGTGATCCATGATACAGTTACTACCACGCATTGGGCCCGAAACCAATGGACCCTCTCGGCTTCTTAATCACCCTTGTCCTCTGTCCAGGAGTTGCAAGTAGTTTCTGGTGTTCGTAGTATGCTGGAGGCCGTGGGCAGCGCTGACCGGAGGGGTGGGCTGTGATGCGGTAGGCACGTGGCCGGGCATGCCGGGCGCCCGTTTGGTGTCCCGGAACCCCGCACACATCGTTCGGGGCCGTATGTGGAAACCTCGGCCGGACTCCCTGCGGATGGAACCTGAATAGGCGATAAACCTGGACTAGAGACTTGAGTGTTTAGGTAGGCTGTGGCCGACACCCTCGCTGGGCTTCCGCTTGAAGGTTGCCGAGTACATGTCGTGTAAACGGCGGTAAGTGGTGAGAGCGTGTGTGTCGAAGTACACCCCTGCAGGGTTAACATCATCTATTCGAATAGCCGTGTCCGCGGAAATGGACTTCTGGGTTGCCTATAACAGTTCATAGACAAGTGAAAGTGGATACTCTAAAATGCGCAAGATAAGCGTGAGTGCTATGGATGGCGTTCTCGTAGGGAGACGGGAGCGGATCCATAGTGGTGTATTGGTATGGTGAATTTGTGGACTCGTGTGCGCCACCTCAAAAGAGTTACTTGCAGTCGTAGTTCAGGATAGCCACCGAGTCAAAGCTGGCTTGCTGCAGTCAAACTCCACCACCCCCCTTTTGTTGATACCGATGCATATGTAGCTAGTTCTGATGTAAGTCTTGCTGGGTACATTTGTACTCACGTTTGCCTATTTTATGTTTTTGCAGAGAGACTTCAGTCTCGCTAGTAGTACCGCTTGGACTTCGACGTTTAGCTTGTTACCTCAGCTACGATCTTGTGCCCTCGGCAGGATCTGGTAGATAGTCGGGCTTCTCAGCCTTTTCATTTGTAGATGTCTGTACTCAGACATGTTAAGCTTCCGCATGTGTTTGACTTGTATGCTTTGAATGTTGGGTCATGAGACCCATGTTTGTAATATCTGGCTCTTCGGAGCCTAATGAATAAATACTCTGAGTCGTAGAGTCTTGTTGTGATGCCATGTTGTATTTGCACATATCGAGCATATTGTGTGTATGATTGAAATGCTTGGTATGTGTGGGACCCGACAACCTAGTTGTGTATCCTTGGTAGCCTCTCTTATGGGGAAATGTAGTCTTGTGCTCCATGAGCCATAGTAGTCCGCTACAGCCCGGTTCACCGGAGTCCTGCTAGCCCAGCACTACTGCTCCGGAACACTTGACTGGCCGGCATGTGATTCACTCCGTTCCTGTGTCTGTCCCTTCGGGGAAATGTCACGCGGTGACATCCGGAGTCCTGCCTAGCCTGCTACAGCCCGGGTTCCCGGAGTCCTGTTAGCCCAGTGCTACAGCCCGGATTCACACGCTGCTGACCGACATGCTCGATGTTGATTCATGTTTGCCTGTCCCCGTAAGTTAGTGCCACTTTGGGTTCACGACTAGTCATGTCGGCCCGGGTTCTCTGTCATATGGATGCTAGCGACATTATCATATACGTGAGCCAAAAGGCGCAAACGGTCCCGGGCCATGGTAAGGCGACACCCGTGGGAATACCGTGCGTGAGGCCGCAAAGGGATATGAGGTGTTACAGGCTAGATCAGTGTGACTTAGAATCGGGGTCCCGACAATGTACAAGCAACGCCTAGCCATAACGGTTTGAAAAATCCTATTTTTGTGTACTTGTGTGCGAGTTAATTCCATGTGCAGTAAATTAGAAGGAATTTTCAAACATATTGGTCTCAAGGCATGGGAACATGCATATGAATGCATGGAGTGACATAGCATTTTAATTCCAAAAAATAAAAAAATGATCAGAAAAACATGAAACCTTGTTTGATTTAATGTCATGCCACCAAGATGATGTGGTAAAGAAATTGTCATGTTTGACGAACGTTTGGACACACACCCCTCACAAACCGGAGCAACTCGCTAGAAGGTTCATGGTTCTAAGAGGGAACAATGCATGTTTGATGACGAACGGGAGATAGCTTCCTCTTACGGCCTTCAAATTTTTTCCTACGTTTAACATGCACTAATACAACTGTCATGTGAAAATTTGGAAAATTTCAGGGGTTATTTGACCTTTTAAAGACATTTAAGTGATTTTCTAAACATTTAATGACCGTTATTCAAATTTGAACTACATTTACATGCAACGCCTAACCATAACGCTTTGAAAAATCATATGTTTGTGTACTTCTGTTCGAATTAATTCCATGTGCAGTAAATTAGAAGGAATTTTCAAACATATTGGTCTCAAGGCATGGGCACATGCATACGTATGCATGGAGTGACATGGCATTTTAATTCCAAAAATAAAAAATGATCAGAAAAACATTAAACCTTGCTTGATTCAATGTCATGCCACCAAGATGATGTGGTAAAGAAATTGGCATGTTTGACGAACGTTTGGACACACACCCCTCACAAACTGGAGCAACTCGCTAGAAGGTTCGTGGTTATGAGAGGGAACAATGCATGTTTGATGACGAACGGGAGATAGCTTCCTCTTACGTCAATTTTTTCCTATGTTTAACGTGCACTAATACAACTGTCATGTGAAAATTTGGAAAATTTCAAGGGTCATTTGACCTTTTAAAGACATTTAAGTGATTTTCTAACCATTTAATGACCCTAATTCAAATTTGAACTACATCTACATGCAACGCCTAACCATAACGGTTTGTAAAATCATATGTTTGTGTACTTGTGTGCGAGTTCATTCCATGTGCAGTAAATTAGAAGGAATTTTCAAACATATTGGTCTCAAGACATGGGCACATGCATACGTATGCATGGAGTGACAAGCCATTTTAATTCCAAAAAATAAAAAAATAATCAGAAAAACATGAAACCTTGCTTGATTCAATGTCATGCCACCAAGATGATGTGGTAAAGAAATTGGCATGTTTGACGAACATTTGGACACACACCCCTGACAAACCGGAGCAACTCGCTAGAAGGTTCGTGGTTCCGAGAGGGAACAATGCATGTTTGATGACGAACGGGAGATAGCTTCCTTTTACGTCCTTCAGAATTTTTCTTACGTTTAACATGCACTAATACAACTGTCATGTGAAAATTTGGAAAATTTCAGGGGTCATTTGACCTTTTAAAGACATTTGAGTGTTTTGCTAACCATTTAATGACCCTAATTCAAATTTGAACTACATGCCATGTACATGCAACGCCTAACCATAACGCTTTGAAAAATCATATGTTTGTGTACTTGCGTGTGAGTTAATTCCATGTGCAGGAAATTAGAAGGAATTTTCAAACATATTGGTCTCAAGGCATGCGCACATGCATACGTATGCATGGAGTGACAAGGCATTTTAATTCCAAAAAATAAAAAATGATATAAAAACATGAACCCTTGCTTGATTTAATGTCATGCCACCAAGATGATGTGGTAAAGAAATTGGCATGTTTGACGAACGTTTGGACACACACCCCTGACAAACCGGAGCAACTCGTTAGAAGGTTCGTGGTTCTGAGAGGGAACAATGGATGTTTGATGACGAACGGGAGATAGCTTCCTCTTACGGCCTTCAAAAAATTTCCTACGTTTAACGTGCACTAATACAACTGTCATGTGAAAATTTGGAAAATTTCAGGGGTCATTTGACCTTTTAAAGACATTTAAGTGATTTTCTAACCATTTAATGACCGTAATTCAAATTTTAACTACATCTACATGCAACACCTAACCATAACGCTTTGAAAAATCATATTTTTGTGTACTTATGTGCAGTAAATTAGAAGGAATTTTCAAACATATTGGTCTCAAGGCATGGGCACATGCATGGAGTGCCATGACATTTTAATTCCAAAAAATAGAAAAATGATCAGAAAAACATGAAACCTTGCTTGATTTAATGTCATGCCACCAAGTTGATGTGGTAAAGAAATTGGCATGTTTGACGAACGTTTGGACACACACCCCTCACAAACCGGAGCAACTCACTAGAAGGTTCGTGGTTCCGAGAGGGAACAATGCATGTTTGATGATGGACGGGAGATAGCTTCCTCTTACGGCCTTCTAATTTTTCTACGTTTAACGTGCACTAATACAACTGTCATGTGAAAATTTGGAAAATTTCAGGAGTCATTTGACCTTTTAAAGACATTTAAATGATTTTCTAACCATTTAATGACCGTAATTCAAATTTGAACTACATCTACATGCAACGCCTAACCATAACAGTTTGAAAAATCATATTTTTGTGTACTTGTGTGCGAGTTAAAAAATCGTCAGACGATGTAAATATCTGGTGTTCAAAATAGAAAATGTAAAGATCTGGCAAGACAACCGGCCCCCACACGATTGGCACTCTATCTCGCGGCTCGAGGTTTGGTAGGTGATTGGCAGGGATCATTAATCAGACACGATTCTGTATTGGAAATCGTCAGCTATTATGTTCACACACGGATTTTGCTGCGGCAATCGTGTGTAATTCAAAGTACAGTACTCGTAAATTCCGGCGACCGGCGTGTGACTGTCCCCGTCGATCTAGATTCCGTCCGCCAATAAATACTACCTTGCTCACGCCGTCCCGCCTGCATTCTCATCTACATCCTCCCCTCGCTTGCCCTCTCTCTCTCTCTCTCTCTCTCTCTCTCTCTCTCTCTCTCTCGCTCTCTTTCTCAAATCTCTGCCATGGCATCGCCGGTCTGCCCACGCGCCGGCGAGGAGTCGCCGCCCCCCGAGGACGCTCACTCGATTAGCAGCGACGAGGACCCCTACGCGCCGCCTGATGAAGTTGCGCCGGACCCCCCAACTTTGGATTGGTTTTGGGCCCAGTACAATCTTTGTCTGTGGAAGTCGCTGCTGCCTGCTGAGAAAGCCAGGCAAGTGGCATTCAAGAAGGAGATGGCGGAGGAGGAAGCCAGGTACCAGGCGGCCTGTGAAGCCCGTGATGCCGCCTGGAAAAAGGAGGCGGCAGAGCTTTGGGGGCGGGTGCGTCGTCGTGCCGAGGAGGTGTACGAAGACGGGTACTTCGCGAGGAAGGTCATAGGCACCTCGTCGCTGCGTGAAGGTGGGCCGATAAGCTCCAGCGTGCAGCCGACAAGGAGCTCCAGTGGGCGCCCAACGAAATGGCAAGATCGGTCACGCGTGTCCATCAGCAAGAGGCAGATCGATACGTCAAGCGCTGCGAGGCGGAGGAGTCGGAGTACTGCCTCCGCACTGGGAAGACGCCGCGCACCAGGGAGTTGCTGGCGAGGGCTGCCGGAATAATGGCCCCAGGAGGGATTATTAGTTTTAGTATTGTTCATTTTCAATTTTGTGCATTGTACCTAGTAGTTAAGTATCATCACGTATATGTGATGATATTATATATATATATTCTGTGATGATCTAATGAACAATTAATATATATATATATATATTATGAATTCCATTTTCTATCTGTTTTTGCATACTAATTTGAATCTAGCTGTTATCATCCACATATACAGAATGAAAAGCGTATATACACACATTGAAACAGAACATATAAGAATGGTAAACATAGTACACACTTTGAAACAGAGCAATACTATGATTGCTAGGAATACATAGCTATCCACGTCGAAACGACTTTTCAAAATAAAACGCGTCCATGAGACCATGACCAGCAGCCCTTGCCTAGGGTAGCTCTTTGCTCTGCCTGAACTCGTGTAGGCGTTCGTCCAAGCGGTCGACACGCTCGCGGTACATCTGGAGCACGATCTCGAGCTCAAAGTTGGTTATTTCATCGGAGATGACCAGCTCGAGGATGCGACGGCCATGTTCCTCTACTGCGCCCAGGTGGACACCTGGGCCAAGGAGGCGGTCGAGCTTACGGACCAGCGCGTTGGCATCCAGCGGGCCGCGGACAAGGTGAACGACGGCACCCATGCGAATGGCGTGGCGGGGGTCCGGTGCAATTACGGCGCGGCCGGCCTCTGGTGCAAGTACGGCGCTGAGGGCCTCTGCCCTCTCCTGGCGAGGAATGGGGGTACTGACGAACGTGTACCCAACTGCGACACCGTGTCGATAGCAGGCAAGCGCCGATGGATCCTCTCTTGCTGTGCGGCGCGCCGTGCCTCTTGCTCTGCGGCGCTCCAACGGTCTCGCCGTGCGGTGAGCCGCAGCCTATCGGCACGGACGCGCCTAGCTTGCTCTGCGGCGTGCCATCGATCATGTTGTGCGGCAAGCTGCAGCCTGTCGGCGCTGACATGCCTATCTTGATCCGCGGCGCTCAAGTGCCATGCGCCAAAGGTCTGCTAAACCCTGGTGATGACGCGCATCATGGCGTCGTCCATCACGTTGTCGGGGAGAGCCTGGGCCTCGACGGGCCGTGGCGCCTGCTCGTTTTCCTCGTCGATGAGGTTGGTGGCAGAGGCGGCTCTTTGGTGGGTTGGCATGCTTGGAAAAGGTGGATGTGCTACTGGCTGCGCTTGTCGCCTCCGTGCATCGCGCGCCCCCTATGCGCAATATAGCAGGGTGGCGGGAAACAGGTGAGGAAATGGCGGGAAATGGTGGCGTGTTCATAAAACACCATCAATTAATGGAAACTTAGCATAGAATAAGGAACATCGAGCTAGCTCAAGAAGTAGATGATGATCAGATGAACACGGACCGCACTAGGGAACTCGTCGGTGATGAATTCATCAATCCCAAAACGGTTGAATACTAGCAAGCGTTTGCCCAAAACACACATGGCCTATTTAATCACAAACAGGTCGGATGGATCAACTGTATGCCACGTATCGCACATTGTCAAAAAGTAATGCGGTAGACCTTCTTTAACACGTGTTAAAAAAAACAAGGACCTCGATGTTAAATTAGCTGAGGGAATGGGTCATTCCGGTCATTTGACCGAAATGACCCATCCTATCAGTTAATTTAACATCAACACAACTTCCCATCCAGTCACCCATCTGATGGCTGCTCCAGCCTGAGCAGACTTAACTTGATAGTTTTCTTACATGAGCTACTGGTGGAACAGCTAGTCCTTGCTGATAGGAATGCCTCTGCGCATCCTTATGCTGTATCCGGATGATCGCCCATCCCACAATGGCCAATAGATGTTGTGTAGACAGAGCATATCACATATGTCTTATTAGAAGCAATCGCTTGTGTTATTATCGGTCTTCGCACACATTTCTGATTACAGACATGTTTGCCGCGTATCACACACATCTTGTTATATTGAACTGTTTATGTTCTCTTGCCTAATCACAAACATTTCATCCGAGTGAACCGCATGCTGTACATCGCACACACCTTGATCTGGTTGACCGTTTCTTTTGTGTTGCCTAATCACAAACAGTTCATCCGAGTGAACCTTATGCTGTACATCACACACACCTTCATCTGGCTACCCGTTTCTTTTGTTCCTCCTCATCGCAAATAGTTAATTGAGCTGAACCATATGCCCTGCATCGCACACGCAACTAATATCTGAACCGTTTTGATGCATCCTCCATCGCAAACGTTTTGCACCTTTTTTGACGGTTATTTTACACCACTGTTTGCGATTATGGCATCGCACACAGTTTTGTCGAAGGGTCTCTGATCGTAGTGTCGCGTTAGCAGCATCCTGCAGTAGTGTACCCTAGAAAGAAAAAGCAAAAAGTAGCTGGAAATATTTTTGGATTTTCTCAAAGTTTTTCAAACACACAAGAAGAAAGCAAGAAAACAAATTAAGCATGGATAATACAATGAAAAGGTGTGAACACCGATAACTCGAATGAAATGTGTGAACATGAATGTAATGTCGGTGGAAATACATACTCCCCCAAGCTTAGGATTTTGGCCTAGCTTGGTATCAATCAGTAGCCTGCGTAATGGTCGGAGTGGTAGCTCACGGACGCTCTCAGTGCAGATGCCTCAGCCTGCCGTGCAGCCACAACCGCTGCATTATGGGCTTGGGCCTCGCTCTCAAGAACAAAATATCTTCCCCTGTTGTGAACATTAAAGAGAGCAGGTGCAGGCAAATATGTGTCCACCACAGAGTCCTTATTAAACATCAATTTATAAGTGAAATTATCGGGTTCACCTCTAAGGATCTTATGACGTTTCATGGCATCAAAGTCCAAAATATTGCGTGGGTAAAATAGGGTCATATGGCAAAGGTGCAACACCTAGCTCTCTTGCTAAGCGGGTGGCATAAATCCCACCATAAAAATGACCACTATTAGAGTTGTGTTGCAACCTGTATGCAACAATCACTCCAAGATTATAACTTTTGTCACCGGTGAGAGCGATGTGTATGAGGCTCAAGTCTGGAGCACAAAGTGTAATACAATCTTGTTTGCCTACAATGCATTTTCCATTAAATAATGCGAAGTACCGGATTGCGGGAAAACGAATACTCTTTATTCTACCTTGCGTCACTCCCCTAGTCTCACCATAGCAAAGACTAGTCAAGAATATCTGAAACTCAGACCTTGGCGGTTCATCGAGCGAACCCCAGAATAGGATTTTCAGTGGTGAGGAAATCTCTCTAAAGATAGGGAAAATCAATATTCATTCAATTTAAATGAGACCCTAGACTCACGGGGATGGAATTTAAATCCTTTGACAAATGATTCAGTGAGAGTGAGGTGTTGGTTGCACTTATCTGAAATGTAGGGACCAAGATCGGCATTGTGAAGATATTGCTCAATTTCCTCCTTAATGCCCACACTCACCATATAATCGTTGCATGGCCATAAGCATGTTTTGGTGGTGGCATCTCGTATGGAACTTTCACTCAGTTCAACATAAGACCGATGAGCGGAGCTGCTACTAGAAGATGCCTCCAAGGACCTCCTCCTCAAATAACTCCTTCCAAAGAAGTTCATAATATTCGCATACAATTTTCTAAAAATTATTTGGGTCACAAAAATTTGTCAACAAAACTTTACAAGATTGATAGCAACTACTCATAGGGATCCATAGAGGCCATAGCAAGCATTCAAACTACTTAAAACTCTAAGAATTCAACATGCAAGCTCATCTACAGCAGCACCAAGAGCAACTAATCATTCAAAATATAAACCACTAAAGCAAAAACTAATTGGACAAACGGAGGGGGTCACATACCAAGCAACAATCCCCCGAAACAGTTTCGGAAACGGAGCTTCGAGCAAAGAGATCGAAATCCGCGGGTTTGAGAGCAAGAACACGAGAGAGAGAGAGAGAGAGCAATGGTGATTTTTTTTCTGGAGGTAGGTGATGATGTGGGATGAAGAGATAAGTGAGGGGGCCCACTTGGGGACCACAACCCACCAGGGCACGCCTGGGGGTCCTGGCGCGCCTAGGTGGGTTGTGCCCACCTGGTGCACCTCCCTCTGATATTATTTGCACCAACAATTCTTGAATATTCATAAAAAAATCATGTTAAAATTTCAAAGCATTCTGAGAACTTTTATTTTTGGATCATTTTTTATTGCACGGGAAATTGGCAAACCCTTCACGGCCACTTGCAAAAGTGAGATCTGATAGAGATAATAAGATAAATATTTTTGGTATTTTTATGATATAGATTGGAAAGTAAAGATTGCAAAATAAATGGCGACCGAAATAGCTAATTAAAGGGAGATTAATATGATGGAAGATAGACCCGGGGGCCATAGGTTTCACTAGTGGCTTCTCTCAAGATAACAAATTCTACGGTGGGTGAACAAATTACTGTCGAGCAATTGATAGAAAAGCGCATAGTTATGAGAATATCTAGGCATGATCATGTATATAGGCATCACGTCCGCGACAAGTAGACCGAAACGATTTTGCATCTACTACTATTACTCCACACATCGACCGCTATCCAGCATGCATCTAGAGTATTAAGTTCATAAGAATAGAGTAACGCATTAGGCAAGATGACATGATGTAGAGGGATGAACTCAAGCAATATGATATAAACCCCATCTTTTTATCCTCGATGGCAACAATACAATACGTGCCTTGCTGCCCCTGCTGTCACTGGGAAAGGACACCGCAAGATTGAACCCAAACCTAAGCACTTATCCCATTGCAAGAAGGATCAATCTAGTAGAACAAACCAAACTGATAATTCGAAGAGACTTACAAACATATCAAATCATACATATAAGAATTCAGAGAAGAACCAAATATTGTTCATAGATAATCTTGATCATAAACCCACAATTCACCGGATCTCGACAAACACACCGCAAAAAGAATTACATCGAATAGATCTTCAAGAGAATTGAGGAGAACTTTGTATTGAGATCCAAAGAGAGAGAACATGCCATCTAGCTAATAACTATGGACCCGAAGGTCTGTGGTAAACTACTCACACATCATCGGAGAGGCTATGGTGTTGATGTAGAAGCCCTCCTTGATCGATTCCCCCTCCGGCGGAGCGCCGGAAAAGGCCCCAAGATGGGATCTCACGGGTACAGAAGGTTGCGGCGGTGGAAATAGGGTTTCGTGGTGCTTCTGGATGTTTTCGGGGTATATGAGTTTATATAGGCGAAAGAAGTAGGTCGGTGGAGCCACGAGGGGCCCACGAGGGTGGGGGGCGCGCCTACCCCCCTGGGCGCGCCTCCCTACCTCGTGGCCGCCTCGTTGCTTCCTTGACGTCCACTCCAAGTCTCCTGGATTGCGTTTGTTCCAAAAATAACTCTCCCGAAGGTTTCATTCCGTTTGGATTCTGTTTGATATTCCTTTTCTGCGAAACACTAAAATAAGCAAAAAACAACAATTTGCACTGGGCCTTCGGTTAATAGGTTAGTCCCAAAAATAATATAAAAGTGCATAATAAAGCCCATTAAACATCCAAAACAGATAATATAATAGCATGGAACAATAAAAAAATTATAGATACATTGGAGACGTATCAAGCATCCCCAAGCTTAATTCCTGCTCGTCCTCGAGTAGGTAAATGATAAAAACAGAATTTTTGATGTGGAATGCTACCTAGCATAATTCTCAATGTAATTTTCTTTATTGTGGCATGAATGTTCAGATCCGAAAGATTCAAGATAAAAGTTTAATATTGACATAAAAATAACAATACTTCAAGCATACTAACAAAGCAATCATGTCTTCTCAAAATAACATGGCCAAAGAAAGTTATCCCTACAAAATCATATAGTCTGGCTATGCTCTATCTTCATCACACAAAATATTTAAATCATGCACAACCCCGATGACAAGCCAAGCAATTGTTTCATACTTTTGATGTTCTCAAACTTTTTCAATCTTCACGCAATACATGAGCGTGTGCCATGGACATAGCACTATATGTGAAATAGAATGGTGGTTGTGGAGAAGACAAAAAGGAGAAGATAGTCTCACATCAACTAGGCGTATCAACGGGCTATGGAGATGCCCATCAACAGATATCAATGTGAGTGAGTAGGGATTGCCATGCAACGGATGCACTAGAGCTATAAGTGTATGAAAGCTCAACAAAAGAAACTAAGTGGGTGTGCATCCAACTCGCTTGCTCACGAAGACCTAGGGCATTTTGAGGAAGCCCATCATTGGAATATACAAGCCAAGTTCTATAATGTAAAATTCCCACTAGTATATGAAAGTGACAACATAGGAGATTCTCTATCATGATGATCATGGTGCTACTTTGAAGCACAAGTGTGGTAAAAGGATAGTAACATTGTCCCTTCTCTCTTTTTTCTCTCATCTTTTTTATTTGGGCCTTTTTCTCCTTTTTATTTTTATTTTTTATGGCCTCTTTTTTTTCTTTTCTTTTTTTTCGTCCGGAGTCTCATCCCGACTTGTGGGGGAATCATAGTCTCCATCATCCTTTCCTCAGTTGGTACAATGCTCTAATAATGATGATCATCACACTTTTATTTACTTACAACTCAAAAATTACAACTCAATACTTAGAACAAAATATGACTCTATGTGAATGCCTCCGGCGGTGTACCGGGATATGCAATGAATCAAGAGTGACATGTATGAAAGAATTATGAAGGTGGCCTTGCCACAAATACGATGTCAACTACATGATCATGCAAAGCAATATGACAATGATGAAACATGTCCTCACAAACGGAACGGTGGTAAGTTGCATGGCAATATATCTCGGAATGGCTATGGAAATGCCATAATAGGTAGGTATGGTGGCTGTTTTGAGGAAGGTATATGGTGGGTGTATGATACCGGCGAAAGGTGCGCGGTATTAGAGAGGCTAGCAATGGTGGAAGGGTGAGAGTGCGTATAATCCATGGACTCAACATTAGTCATAAAGAACTCACATACTTATTGCAAGAAATCTATTAGTTATCAAAACTAAGTACTACGCACATGCTCCTAGGGGGATAGATTGGTAGGAAAAGACCATCGCTCGTCCCCGATCGCCACTCATAAGGAAGACAATCAATAAATAAATCATGCTCCGACTTCATCACATAACGGTTCACCATACGTGCAAGCTACGAGAATCACAAACTTTAGAACAAGTATTTCTCAAATTCACAACTACTCAACTAGCATGACTCTAATATTATCATCTTCATTCTCCAAACAATCATAAAGAATCAAACTTCTAATAGTATTCGATGCAATTTATATGATAGTCTTTATTATACCCATCTTGGTTGTTCATCATATCAGGACTAATTTTATAGCCAAAGCAAATTACCATGCTGTTCTATAAGACTCTCAAAATAATATAAGTGAAGCATGAGAGATCAATAATTTCTATAAAATAAAACCACCACCGTGCTCTAAAAAGATATAAGCGAAGCACTAGAGCAAAATTATCTAGCTCAACAGATATAAGTGAAGCACAAAGAGTATTCTAATAAATTCCGATTCATGTGTGTCTCTCCAAAAGGTGTGTACATCAAGGATGATTGTGGTAAACTAAAAAGCAAAGACTCAAATCATACAAGACGCTCCAAGCAAAACACATATCATGTGGTGAATAAAAATATAGCCTCAAGTAAAGTTACCGATGGACGAAGACAAAAGAGGGGATGCCTTCCGGGGCATCCCCAAGCTTAGGCTTTTGGTTGTCCTTGAATTTTACCTTGGGGTGATTTGGGCATCCCCAAGCTTAGGCTCTTTCCACTCCTTATTCCATAATCCATCAAATCTTTACCCAGAAACTTGAAAACTTCACAACACAAAACTCAACAGAAAATCTCATGAGCTCCGTTAGCGAAATAAAACAAACCACCACAATAAGGTACTGTAATGAACTCATTATTTATTTATATTGGTCTTAAACCTACTGTATTCCAACTTATCTATGGTTCATACCCCCCGATACTAGCCATAGATTCATTAAAATAAGCAAACAACACACAAAAAACAGAATCTGTCAAAAACAGAACAGTCTGTAGCAATCTGATCTGCTCGAATACTTCTGGAACTCCAAACATTCTGAAAAACTTGGAAAACCTGGACAATTTGTATATTGATCTACTGCAAAAAGAATTGGCAATTTATCACGTTCTGGTGAATTTTAACAATTATTTTCGTGAGCGCAAAGTTTCTGTCTTTTTCAGCAAGATCAAATAATTATCACCCAAGAAGATCCTATTGGTTCTACTTGGCACAAACACTAATTAAAACATAAAACCACATCTAACCAGAGTCTAGATGAATTTTTTATTACTAAATAGGAACAAAAAGCAAGGAACAAAAATAAAATTGGGTTGCCTCCCAACAAGCGCTATCGTTTAACGCCCCTAGCTAGGCATAAAAACAAGAATAGATCAAGGTATTATCATAATAATGGTAGGGCAAATTGCGAAAACTCATCTCATATTCCCTATGTTCAGCAGCAAGTTTTCTTTTTGGCAAGAAAAAGTAATCAAAAGGGCTAAATTTAATGGGACAGAAGTCCCCAAGATCAAGCTCGGGAGGTATGGGTTCCTCCTTTGGCCCCTTATATTGCACAACCAATTCATCATTATAAGCATTCTTTTGGCAATAAGTCATGAGCCTTTGTTCAAGAGAAAAACCTAACCCATTGTTCTAAATAGCAAAGTCATCATTGAGTTCAGAAATTCTATCAACTAGAATATCGGTAGGAACCTTCTTTCTAAGGTTTTCATTGTAAGCAACATGATCTAAATATCATAAACGCATTAAGTCTTCTTGATTAAAAAGGATAGCTTCTATGGGAGGACGACCAGCGTCCACCCTATAATGCGCAAAAATTTCATTGGCCTCTTTCATTATAAATCTGAACTCATGTGCCAAAAAGATAGTAGCTGCTCGCTTAACAGAAGAATGCTTGATATTGGAAAACTCTAAAAAAAATCCTTTGTATGCAAGGATGCATATGAATAAATTGTCTTTCAAGTTCAACTACGAGCAAGGATATAGCATCCGCAAGACTACTAGTTCTATGAAGAATAGACCCACCCATAGAGGGCAGGGCACCGGCACAAGTAAAGAAATCTTGAATAACTCCTTTTCCAATAATATTACCGCTACCAATCCGAAACCTTTTAGTGTGTAAAATAGTAGGTTCTTCATGAGGATCATCAAAAGCATCAAAGTTTTCCATGTTATTACCACTATCCTTATCAACGATAACCTCCCCAGTTTCAGACATGATGGCAGCAAATTGCACAAAGAACGAGCACACAAGAAGCAAGTGAAAAGAGGCTAACGAAAAAGAGGGCAAATAAAATGGCAAAGGTGAAGTGGGGGAGAGGAAAACGAGAGGCAAATGGCAAATAATGTAATGCGAGGGATAAGAGTTTGTGATGGGTACTTGGTATGTCTTGACTTGTGCGTAGATATCCCCGGCAACGGCGCCGGAAATTGGCAAGTTGAGGGAGATTAAATCTTGACTTGACTTGGCGTAAATCTCCTCGGCAACGGCTGCAGAAATCCTTCTTACTACCTCTTGAGCATGCGTTGGTTTTCCCTTGAATAGGAAAGGGTGATGCAGCACAGTAGCGTAAGTATTTCCCTCAGTTTTTGAGAACTAAGGTATCAATCCAGTAGGAGACTACACGCAAGTCCCTCGTACCTGCACAAACAAATAAGAACCTTACAACCAACGCAATAAAGGGGTTGTCAATCCCTTCACGGCCACTTGCAAAAGTGAGATCTGATAGAGATAATAAGATAAATATTTTTGGTATTTTTATGATATAGATTGGAAAGTAAAGATTGCAAAATAAATGGCGACATAAATAGCTAATTAAAGGGAGATTAATATGATGGAAGATAGACCCGGGGGGCATAGTTTCACTAGTGGCTTCTCCCAAGATAGCAAATTGTACGGTGGGTGAACAAATTATTGTCGAGCAATTGATAGAAAAGCGCATAGTTATGGGAATATCTAGGCATGATCATGTATATAGGCATCACGTCCGTGACAAGTAGACCGAAACGATTCTGCATCTACTACTATTACTCCACACATCGACCGCTATCCAGCATGCATCTAGAGTATTAAGTTCCTAAGAATAGAGTAACGCATTAGGCAAGATGACATGATGTAGAGGGATGAACTCAAGCAATATGATATAAACCCCATCTTTTTATCCTCAATGGCAACAATACAATACGTGCCTTGCTGCCCCTGCTGTCACTGGGAAAGGACACCGCAAGATTGAACCCAAACCTAAGCACTTATCCCATTGCAAGAAGGATCAATCTAGTAGAACAAACAAAACTAATAATTCGAAGAGACTTACAAACATATCAAATCATACATATAAGAATTCAGAGAAGAACCAAATATTGTTCATAGATAATCTTGATCATAAACCTACAATTCACCAGATCTCGACAAACACACCGCAAAAAGAATTACATCGAATAGATCTCCAAGAGAATCGAGGAGAACTTTGTATTGAGATCCAAAGAGAGAGAAGAAGCCATCTAGCTAATAACTATGGACCCGAAGGTCCGTGGTAAACTACTCACACATCATCGGAGAGGCTATGGTGTTGATGTAGAAGCCCTCCGTGATCGATTCCCCCTCCGGCGAAGCGCCGGAAAAGGCCCCAAGATGGGATCTCACGGTACAGAAGGTTGCGGCGGTGGAAATAGGGTTTCGTGGTGCTCCTGGATGTTTTCGGGGTATATGAGTATATATAGGCGAAAGAAGTAGGTCGGTGGAGCCACGAGGGGCCCATGAGGGTGGGGGGCGCACCTACCCCCTGGGCGCGCCTCCCTACCTCGTGGCCGCCTCGTTGCTTCCTTGACGTCCACTCCAAGTCTCCTGGATTGCGTTTATTCCAAAAATAACTCTCCTGAAGGTTTCATTCCGTTTGGATTCCGTTTGATATTCCTTTTGTGCGAAACACTGAAATAGGCAAAAAAACAGCAATTTGCACTGGGCCTTTGGTTAATAGGTTAGTCTCAAAAATAATATAAAAGTGCATAATAAAGCCCATTAAACATCCAAAACAGATAATATAATAGCATGGAACAATAAAAAATTATAGATACGTTGGAGACGTATCAGTTGTCGTCCTCGGGCATCTCAAGTATAACAAATTCAGTCAAAATAGTAACATTAGCAACAACAACGGGCACATCCTCACAAATACCGATAGGTATGACAGTTGGTTTGTCAGCCCTTTGCAAAGATATTTCAGTAGGTGTGAGTTTATTCAAGTCAAGTCTTTTATATAAAGTGAAAGGCATAACACTAACACCAGCTTCGAAATCACATAAAGCAGTTTTCACATAGTTTCTTTTGATGGAGCAAGGTATAGTTGGTATTCCCGGATCTCCAAGTTTTTTAGGTACTCCATCTTTAAAAGTGTAATTAGCAAGCATGATGGTGATTTCAGCTTCCGGTATTTTTCTCTTATTGGTGATGATGTCTTTCATGTACTTTGCATAAGGAGGCATTTTTAAGATATCAGTCAAGCGAGTACGCAAAAAGACTGGCCTCAGCATTTCAGCAAAGCATTCAAATTCTTCATCATCTTTCTTTTTAGTTGACTTAGGTGGAAAGGGCATAGGTTTTTGAACCCATGGTTCTCTTTCTTTACCGTGTTTTCTAGCAACAAAGTCTCTTTTATCATATCTTTTATTCTTAGGATGTGGGTTATCAAGATCAACTGCTGGTTCTATCTCAACATCATTATCTGGTTCTTTATTATTTGTTTGAGTGTCTTCATGAACCTCATCATTATTAGAAGGTGAGTGTTCATTACCAGATTGAGTTTCAGCATTAGAGATAGAGATTTCATTATCATTATCAGGAGGTTTTTCTACTTCAGGTTCACTAGAGGCATGCAAAGTCCTATCATTTTTCTTCTTGTTTTTCTTTTTAGAAGGACTACGGGCATCAGTGTTAATTCTTTGAGAGTCTTGTTCAATTTTTTTGGGTGTCCCTCAGGATAAAGTGGTTCCTGAGTCATCCTACCTCCTCTAGTCATTACTCTAATAGCATGATCATTGATAATATTATTCATTTCATCAAGCAATTCTCTTTGAGATTTAGCAACTTGTTCTAACTGAGTTTGAAACATAGAAGCATGCTTCCCTACACCTCTAACATCATTTGAGATTCTAAATAACAAGTCACTCAAGCGAGCAATCATATCGGAATTGTATTTCAATTGTTTCATAACATTTGCATTGAAGTGATCTTGCTTTCTAATATAATTCTCAAACTCATAAAGACATTGGCTAGGGCGCATATTGTGAGGATTATCATTATCATTAAATTTCATTAGAGAATTTACCTCCACCACCTTAGGCAGTGGCGGTGTATCAAGCCCATGTATTTCTTCAATTGGAGGTAAATTTTTGACATCCTCAACTTTAATACCCTTTTCCTTCATAGATTTCTTTGCCTCTTGCATATCTTCAGGACTGAGGTATAAAATACCCCTGTTCTTCGGAGTGGGTTTAGGCGGTGGTTCAGGAAGAGTACAATCATCATAATTTTTCAATATGTTATTCAATAATTCTTCAGCTTGCCCAATAGTTCGTTCCCTGAAAACACAACCAGCACAACTATCTAGGAAGTCCCTAGAAGCATCGGATAGTCCATTATATAATCAAGTATTTCATTTTTCTTAAGAGGATGATCAGGCAAAGCATTAAGCAATTGGAGAAGCCTCCCCCAAGCTTGTGGGAGACTCTCTTCTTCAATTTGCACAATGTTAAATATTTCCTGTAAGGCAGCTTGTTTCTTATGAGTAGGAAAATATTTTCCAGAGAAGTAATAAATCATATCCTGGGGACTATGCACACAACTAGGAGCAACAGTATTGTACCAAGCTTTAGCATCACCCTTTAATGAGAACGGAAATAATTTGAGAATATAGTAATAGCGAATTTTCTCATCATGAGCAAAAAGTGTGGCTGTGTCATTCAACTTAGTAAGATGTGCCACAACAGTTTCGGTTTCATAACCATGGAAAGTATCATATTCAACCAAAGTAATTAACTCTAGATTGACAGAGAATTCATAATACTTACCATCAATAAAGATAGGTGAAGTAGCAAACTTTGGATCATATTTCATTTTAGCATTCAGAGATTTTTCTTTATACTTGCATAATAATTTCTCTAGATCATCTCTATCCTTACAAGCAAGAATATCTCTAGTTGCCTCCTCACCCATAACATAACCTTCCGGTACCTTTGGCAATTCATATCTAGGAGGGCTAGTTCTAGTAGGTGTTTCAACATTTTCAGTTCCAAGCTCATCATCAGTTTCAACAATATCATGCTGTGTTACTCTAGCAATTTGTTCATCAAGAAATTCACCTAGTGGCACATTATTATCAAGCAAGGTACTAGCATCTTCATAAGCATCATTTATAGCAGAAGTAGCATCATCAATAACTTACGACATATCAGGATTAATAGCATGTGGTGGTGTTGCAAGCTTACTTATAACAGAAGGTGAATCTAAAGCGGAGCTGGATGGCAGTTCCTTACCTACCCTCGTCTTAGAGGGAAAAATCTTAGTCTTAGCATCCTTCAGATTCTTCATAGTGATAAATTTATAATAATCCCAAGTGACTCAAAAAATATAGCTATGCTCCCCGGCAGTGACGCCAGAAAAAGGTCTTGATAACACACAAGTATAGGGGATCGCAATAGTTTTCGAGGGTAGAGTACTCAACCCAAATTTATAGATTCGACACAAGGGGAGCCAAAGAATATTTGTAAGTATTAGCAGTTGAGTTGTCAATTCAACCACACCTGGAGATTAATTATCTGCAGCAAAGTGATCAGTAGCAAAGTAGTATGATAGTTTGATAGCAACAACAATAGCAACAGTAACAGTAATAGTGACAACAGTAATTTTGTAGCAAGTTCAATAGTAATGATAGCACTAGTAACTTAGCAGAAACAATATAAGATAAATTCGTAGGCATTGGATCAGTGATTTGTTGGATGATATTCATCATGTGACAGTTATAACCTAGGGAGATACGACACTAGCTCCAGTTCATAAATATAATGCAGGCATGTATTCCGTATAGTCATACGTGCTTATGGAAAGAACTTGCATGACATCTTTTGTCCTACCCTCCCATGGCAGCAGGGTCCTATTGGAAACTAAGGGATATTAAGGCCTCCTTTTAATACAGAACCGGAACAAAGCATTAACACACGGTGAATACATGAACTCCTCAAACTACGGTCATCACCGGGAGTGGTCCCGACTATTGTCACTCCGGGGTTGCCGGATCATAACACGTAGTAGGTGACTAGAACTTGCAAGACCGGATCTAGAACATGGATATAATGGTGACAACATAAACAGTTCAGATCTGAAATCATGGCACCCGGGCCCAAAGTGACAAGCATTAAGCATGGCAAAGTCATAGCAACATCAATCTCAGAACATAGTGGATACTAGGGATCAAGCCCTAACAAAACTAACTAGATTACATGATGAATCTCATCCAACTCCTCACCGACCAGCGAGCCTATGAAGGAATTACTCACTCCCGGTGGGGAGCATCATGGAATTGGCGATGGAAAAGGGTTGGTGATGACGAAGATCGAAGGCCCCCCTCTCCAGAGCCCCAAACGGACTCCAGATCTGGCCTCCCGATGAAGAACAGGAGGTGACAACGGCTTTGTCTCGTGGAACACGATAATTCTTTTCTCCCTGATCTTTTTCTATAAATATGTGATTTTATAGCGTCGGTTTCAGGGTCTACGGGGCCACCAGGTGGGGACAACCCACCTGGGCGCGCCTGGGGGGCAGGCGCGCCCTGGTGGGTTGTCCCGCAAGCGCGCCCTGGTGGGTTGTGCCCACCCAGGTACCCCCCCTCCGGTGGTTCTTAGCTCCAGAAATTCTTTTTTATTGTATAAAAAATCCTCGCAAAGTTTCATTCCATTGTGAGAAATTTTATTTCTGCACAAAAACAACACCATGGTAGTTCTGCTGAAAATAGCGTCAGTCCAGGGTTAGTTTCATTCAAATCATGCAAATTAGAGTCCAAAATAAGAGGAAAAACATTAGGAAAAGTAGATACGTTGGAGACGTATCAAGCTTCATGTTGATCCGCCTAAGATTGGCGAATGTCTCAGCAAAATTGGCCAGGAGATCCTCCCTTTTCTTTGTCTTCTTATGAACCATGAGTGGGTTTACGAACCAATTTGGTTGAACAACTTCTTTGATGAATCTGGATTTGAGGGGTCGTGCGATCTCTTCTTTGATGGTCTTGCGCGTATCTTCAGAAGAGTCTTCTTAACCGGCTTTGTGCCTTTGATGTCATTGTGGGAGTGCTTGGTGACATCCATTGGAACACCTAGCATGTTAGATGGCTTCCATGCAAAGACATCCCAATTCTCACGGAGAAAATGGACGAGTGCACTTTTCTATTGGGACTCAAGTTCAGTCCTGATCTAAGACATCTTGGACAGGTCCTCGAGGTGGAAATGAACCTTCTTGGTTTCCTTGGCCGATCGAAAAGAAGACTTGGTAGCTACCCTCTTGCTCGATGGAGGCTGCTGAGTGTCAACTGATTTCTGGATGGTGACTAGCTCCTTAGGTACGACAAGTGACTCTACAATATTCACATTGGTGACATTGTACTCGTTGGAGCGCTCAAAATCACCTAATATGGCGATGACCCCATTGGACCTGACATCTTTGACTTGAGGTACACATAACATGACCTAGCCATTATCTTGACGTCGGTGTCACATCCCAAATTTTACAATTTGGATGTGAACCCATCATGCTTGTGCATATCATATTTTCATTCCATTTTGGATTTTTAGGAATTAATCTGGCAATTTATAAACCCTAATTCATTTTAGGGATTTATCAAATAGCCCATATTAAACCCATTTGCATAAAATGAATTTTCAAAGTATTGGGGCTAGAATTTTTTTCCTATGATCTATAATAGCCCTGGTATTTTTATGCAAGTTTCTGGATTTTTAGGGTTTGAACTAATAATATTTAAATTCAATTCAAATCAATAGTTTAAATCTGCATTTTTTGGAAAAAGGCTATTGTTCTTTGGGCCCCTGCACTTTAGGAGCACGACCGAGACGCTTAGCTGAATTGGTACGCACAGTCATGTTAAGTCGCAACCGTCTAATCTTATGAAGATCCAATGGCTGAGAGCGCACCCGAGCCTGCCAGGTCGCCTTCAACCTCAAGCTAAGAACCCGGGGAACACTCGCGAGCAAGTCGTAGCGCACGTTCCCACGTCTAGCATGCCTCAGAGCCCCAAAGACCATGTTGCCCCCCCTATAAAATCCCCTCGATGCCATCAGAAGCCCCCACACCACAACCCTCATCGCCACCAGGTTGTGAGGAATCGACCTGCCGCCGCTGCCACCACTATAAACAAGCGACTCCGGTGAGAACAAGTAGCGCTCAAGTCCTCCCTTTCACCTACTTGCACTATGCACTCTAGCACACCTTTCTAACATGTTGTGCATGCCCAAATCAACCCCATGATGCGAGTGCAGCACCACTTAGGATGTGTTTGGTTTGAGGGCTATCCTCCCAGGGATAGGGGTAGCCCCTTTTTTGGTGGCTGCCACCCATTTGGATCTGAGGCAAGGAAGGATAGGGTCAAACAGATGCTCCGAATATTCCCCAGAAAAAGGGATGCGGTGACTCGCGAAAAACGAGCGGGTGGCGGCAACCACCCCGCGCGAACCGTTTTTTCGGCTAGATTGGCTCCTGCTTACCCCGCGAAACCCTCACTTCCCCCCCATTGCTCGCCTCTCTCTTCCGTGCGCGGCGGCGGCGCATCTAGCAAATACTAGCAAAGAGGCAGGCCGGAGGTGAGTTCCTTCTCTGCTCGTTCCCTATCTCCTCTGCTTGGTCTCATGTGTGTCGGCGGGCCCGTTGCGGAGGGTGTTCCCGGGCGATGCGGGCAAGGATTTGAGGCGGTGGTGTGGCTGGATCTCAAGGTCGCCGGCGGCTGGGGGCCTCAGGAGGCGTGCACGTGGCTGGATCTCAAGCCTGGCGGCGGCGCAGATGGATCTGAAGGCCGGCGACTAGGGGCTTCAAATGGCGTGGGCGGCCGGTGATTGATGCGTGCGCACGGCTGCGTGTGCTAGATGTGTGCTAGTGTTCCATGCGTGCAGGGGCTGGTGGAAGCGTGGTCTCTGCTCATGTGCAGTTCGCTGATTGATTTAATTTTCTGGTGCAGGAAAGTTGAAGGCCACCGTCAGTGCATCTAGCAGCAGCAGCACAACTACAATATGAGGTTATTTCTCGCCTAAATCCTATTCTATAGTGAAATGTTTAACAGTGGAAAAAGAATGTTGGTTTGGTTCTAAGTAGTTGTCCATTTGTACACATATAGCGTGTTATTGAATTCTTGTTCGCATGTAGATGGACAGTGAGACAAAAGATAACAATGTTTTAGCTATAAATCCTGTACTGCATATTGTAGCTGAATCCTATACTGCATTCTAGATGGACAGAAAGACAAAGATGTTAATTTATGCGGCTGCGGCACAATGGTTTATCAACATGATAACATTGGTTGTTCAATCCAGAAAAAGAAAAAGGAGAGAAGCAATTATGTATGCCCCAATTGATGAGAGAGATAGGATGAGAAGAGAGTATTTTGACAACAAAATATGGAAGAATGACACAACTTGTGTGAACATGCTTAGGCTTCGGAGAGGGAGCTGTTCAACCTTAGGCATTCTTCTCTTCGTGTGACTGTAGAACGTGCATTTGGGTCATTGAAGAGAAGATTTAAGATACTTGATGATGCCACCCCATTCTTTCTCTTTCCAACACAAGTTGACATTGTTGTGGCTTGTTGCATTATTCACAATTGGGTTATAAATGATGGGATAGATGAATATATCATACCCGAGGATGAATGGGTGCCAAATATTACTCATGCTTCATCATCAAGTGGTCAAGCACATGAACATGCATACATGGTTAATTTTAGGAAAGGACTTGCTGATCAAATGTGGGAAGATCGACAAAACCATTTGCAAGGTCAAAATATGTAGTGACTACTATGTCATTTAGCTCGTTGTGATTGTACTTTGTGTTGAACTATTTTGTATGCTGAAACTTATTTGTAAGGACATATTATTTTCTAAGATTGTATTTGTAATGACTATTTAAGTTGCCGAAATTATTTTGTTATGTTCAAAACTTGTTGAAATTACTTTGTCAATGTACAAACACTTGCTGAAAATTGTAGGAAATGGCTAAGCAAGTTTCATGTACAAACAAAAATCATAATAGGACATGGAAGAGGAAGCTACAGAAATAGTGAAACTGAAGGATTTGAGTGGTGCACGATGGGATGAGGACAAGTCTATGATTGTTCTTGATCATGAGCATTACACAAATCATGTTAAGGTAACTATTTTTCTGCTCATGAGTACTTGTAATTCTTTGTTTATGCTCATGAGTACTTGCTGTAATGGGTTTCCTACAATCAAATACTTGTTGTACTTGATTCTTTATGCTCAAATACTTGCTGAAGTTAGTATCTACAAGTCCAAACAATTGTTCCAATTGGTTCTTTATGTGAAAGTACTTGCTGTAATTGATTTTGTGAAGTCAAATACTTGTTGTACTTCTTTCTTAATGCTCAAATAGTTGCTGAAATTAGTATCTACAAGTCTAAATACTTGCTAAAATTATTCTTTACATGAAAGTGCTTGCTGAAATGGTTTCGTAATGTCCGAAACTTGTACCTCTTTCTATATGCTCAAATACTTGCTGGAATTCTTCCTATATACTCAAATACTTGCCGAAATTGTTCCTTTATGTCCAAATACTTACTGAAATAATTATTTTTGGTTCTACAAGGCTCATCCAGAGGACGAACAATACCTTAACAAGACTATTATTCATTATAAGGAGATGATGTATATAGCTGGAGGGAGCATGGCTATAGGGCAATATGCAAAAGACTCAAGTGACCCTCTTTCTACAGAAGTGGTTAATCTTGAAGAAGAGACTGTCGGCGACCTGGGAACGGGGGTCCCCAGACTTGCCTGCCTGCGGCCCACGGCGTGGCTGCACCAGCGGCCCTGTACGGCTCATCTTCACCAGCAAACACACAAGACGCTCGCGAGGGGCCAAGTCTCGCGAGGCGGACGACACAAGGCCTTCTCGGGATGGCCCCACCAGGCTGGCTCGCGAGGGGCGGAGAGATCAAGGCAAGGGACACCTCGCGAGGTTCTTGTGACGCAAGCCATGACGACAGGAGCCAGGCGGGCGCCAGCGTGCAGTGTCCTCGTTTCCTCTTTGGTGCTAAAGAGGCAAGCGCAGGCGAGGAGTCCCGAGGCATCAGACAAAGGTTTCCATATTGGTGCAACGAGACCAAGACCAGCAGGACGATAGGATGGAGGTCACCGTGGAGCCCAAGACGGCGTCACCACCAGAGCCTTTGGCAGGCGAAGACCACCTTTAGTTAGGATAACTTGTACTAGTTGTCTTCCTTCGAATTTGGCCGTTGTTGGATCCCTTCCCGCTCAATATTTGGGGAGAGGACCAGGGCTTCTATAAATAGGACTAGCCACCATCGTAGCAAAGGAGGATCATTCAGATCATCCTGAACCACACAAGTTCACCAAGCACAAGAGCACCTCTCCTCAGGAGGCTGTTCTTCTCTTCTAACTGTTCATCCTCAACCCAAGAGGCAATCCACACACCACACTGGAGTAGGGTATTATACCACATCGGTGGCCCGAACCAGTATAAACTCTTGTGTCTCTCGTTCTTTGGGTTCGTCGAGCTAGGCCTTGCGCTTGTTGCGAGAGAGATCTTCGCGTGCACCCCAGTGTTCGAACCTCAAGGGTTTTGTCGGAACCCGAAATCCGACATTTGGCGCGCCAGGTAGGGGTGCGCTGAAGCTTTCCTTCTGCTGATCCGCGTCCCGTGGCTTTGTCGCATCCATGGCGGACGCTCGTCGAGCCCGCGCTGAGCGCCGGGCCCCCCTCGCCTCCCGCGTCGCTCAGACCGCTCCTGTCGGTGGGCCTCCCCGTCGTTCCCCATCGCCCGCCGCCAACGCCGCCACCGGCCCGGCGGGAAACGAGCAGCAAGCGTCCTCGCTGCACCCCTCTGTGCGGCGGGATGGCCGCACCGCCACTCCATCGCTAACCCCGGCCGGCTCGTCGTCTCACGCTCGTCGCGCTCCCACGGACGCGCAGGCCACGCTGCTCATGGCATGCGAGCTCCTGCGCTACCGCCCAGTCGATGACCTCTACGAGGACTGGCTGGACCGCATCGCCGAACTCGTCAGTGCCGCAGGGGGCTCCCCTACACCATCCCTCTCGCTGCCTTGCCCTCCGCCAGCTGCGGGCGACGTGGCTCATGGAGTGCCTCGACCACCTCTGCACCAAGAGGGCGCTCTGGCGCCAAGGCACACGGCCCCCCGGTGTGACCCACCGCGTCGGGCGCCCGCGCGAGAAGAAGGAAGCTGCCAAGAAGTTCCCCGGCCGCAAGAGAACGCACGCGCGCTCCCAGCGCCACCGCGACAAGACCGCGTGCCGCCTGCGGCGGCGGTGCGCGGGCATCAAGGGCAGGCTCCGCATCAGCAAAGGGCCCCGGTGGCCACCGCAGGCTGCCGCGCCTTCACTCCTGAGCTGCGTAGCGCCGCCTAGCCGGGCAAGTTCAAGCCAGACCTTCCTCCTCGCTACGACGGCACCCCCGACCCGGCGGAGTTCTTGCAGCTCTACGAGCTGAGCATTGAGGCGGCCAACGGCGACGAAAATTCATGGTGAATTGGTTCCCCATGGCTCTCAAAGATGGTGCTCGCTCGTGGCTCCTGAACCTGCCCCTGGGTTCGATCTCCTCCTGGGACGAGATGCGCGACCGCTTCATCGCCAACTTCCAGGGCACTCGCGACCACCCTCCGGCCGCGGGTGACCTGCGCCGCATCAAGCAGCAGGCAGGAGAGACCTTGCAGAAGTACATCTAGCGCTTCAATAGCGTTCGCCTCAAGATCCCCAAGGTGACGGACGAGGCCATCATTTCAGCGTTTTCTGATGGCGTCCGCGACGTCAAGATGAAGGAGGAGCTCGCCATCCACGAGGAGCTATGCATGGCTTTGGAGCTGTTCAACCTGGCGACCAAGTGCGCAAGAGCTGAGGAGGGGCGCCTATCCCTCCTCGAGCTCCCGGCTACCGACCTGGAGGAGAAGAAAGCCAAGGCCAAGGACGTGAAGCGCAAGGGAGTAGCCGTGCTCGCGGCGGAGCCAGATACGAAGCGCGGCCGGGACAATCCCGAGTCGTCCAAGAGCAGCCGACTGTTCTGCGCCTTCCACAACGTACACAACCACAACACCAACGACTGTCAAGAGCTCACGGCTATTCGAGATGGATGCCTCGGTCGACGTCCCGAGCGCAACGACCGGGGCTACGGCCGAGGAGGTGGACGAGGCAGAGGATGCTGGGACGATCGCGGCCCCCGCCAGGAGTGGCGCGACCGGCCTAGCGAGGACCGCTGGCAGGACCAGCCTCGTGAGGGCGCCTGGAGGGACCAGCCTCGCGAGGACCGCCCTCAGGGCAATGCTGGTCTCCCTCCGCTGCCGCCACCGCCAAGAAGGAACGACGACCACCATCACGACGAGGGGGCTGGGGGCTTCCAGGAACCGCGTGCCATCGCCTGCATCTTGGGCGGAGCTCAGGCCCCAGCCTCTCAGCGTATCTTCAAGCAGGTTGCTCGCGAGGTGAACGCAGCCCTTCCTAGGCTTGAGGCCACGTGCATGCTCATGTGGTCCAAGTGCGCCATCACTTTCAGTTCAGCGGACCAGCTCAAGTGCGCGGCCACCGCTGGCGCCCTCCCGATGCTCTGCTCACCCGTCATCAGCAACGTGCAAGTCACCAAGACCCTCATCGATGGTGGCGCAGGGCTTAATGTCCTGTCCGTCGAGACGTTCGACAACCTCCAAGTGCCATACGATCAGCTTCAGCCTACCAAGCGCTTCTCAGGAGTGACCGACGACTCCACCACCCCAATGGGGCAGGTCCGCCTCCCTGTCACCTTCGGACAACGTGACAACTACCGCACCGAGCTCATCGACTTTGACATTGTTCACATTCGTCTGCCGTACAATGCCATCCTCGGGTATCCGGCCCTGGCCAAGTTCATGGCGGTGACCCACCACGGCTACAACGTCCTCAAGATGCCAGGAGGCGGCGGGATCATCACCGTCCCCTGCGAAGAAAGAGGTGCAGTGTGCTCCCTCGAGCGCGCCTTCCAAGCGCAGCGATCGAAGACCCCAACAACAATGGTGCGTAGTACCGTCCTAAGGCCCTCCCCAAGAAGAAAAAGTAGCTACTCTGCACAGGGCCTCAGTGGAGCGGCGTCTCTGGTGGTGCAACATCCGGATTGGCGACCGCGCCTGGGGCGCCTCCCTCCCTCGCATAGGAAGGCGCGCCCGGCGCCCTCCTCGGGCAGGGCTCGGGGGCTCTCTTCTGGAGGGCCTCAGACCTAGCCAACATCACGAGGGAGGCGCTCGGGCACCACATGGAGGCGTGATTTGCGGCATGTTTCCCTCAGGAGAAGACCGGGAGAGGAGCGCCCGACGCTAAGGAGTTCATCACCAAGGTCACTCAGGAGCTGCAGGATGCAAGAGCCATGCGCGGCAACCGCCGCCCACCTGGCACAGCTCCCCATTCAGGCAAGGATGGCGGGCTGCGCGTCTGCGTCGACATCCCAGGGCTCAACAGGGCCGCATCTCAGGAGCTCTTCTGGCCTTCGTGCGTGGGACATTGCGAGGGCCCACCTCACAGCTATGTTCGCATGCCATTCGGCCTGCCGAGCGTGGCGGCCGCCTTCCAGCGCAACCTGCGGAGCATCCTGGCGGCTCAGGAGGCCAGGCATCATGCAGTCCTGGCGAAGATGGAGACGGTCCTCGAGGAGCCGCCTGGACCCCCAGAGCCTCCCAAGGCTCAGGGCCCCGATGGCTCATGAGGAGCAACCCCTTCGCCAAGCGCAGCTACCCCAACATCCCTTCAACAACGGAACCAGGTGACATTTTCCAAGTTTATTTAGCTGGGAGCGCCCCCCGGGCTGCATCATTCCCAGGACGCGTGGGCCTGCCCCTGTGGCACGTATCCTTTTACGTCTTTAGCTTACTTTGCTGGGGCGCCCCTCGGGCTGCATCATCCCCAGGCCGATCGGGTCCGACCCAGCGGCGTGTATCGTTCTTGCATTTACCTAAGCTAGTTTGCTTTCCATGCATGATCTATCTATGGTTATCACCTGCTTGACTGTCACCCGCCACGGGAGCTACACACGCTGGCACGACGCTTGTGCTTGGGTCTGTCCCTGCAACGTCGACAAATCTGAGCAGTCGAGCTCTGGCTCGCGGCACGCCCCGCGCACATCACCTCACCAGGCCCTCGGTGCCTTCATCTTCTTGCAGAGTGACCTGCGGCAGACCAGCAATCGTCGTGGCAATCTGTGTCCCTCCTCGCGCTAACCTGTAGGAACCTCCTGAGGACGACAGCAGGCGGTACCACGGGATCCTTCTTCTCCCATGCGATTCGCTTGCGCGTTGAAAGGGGGGCTCCTGAGCACCGCGACTCAGGAGCTCTTACCGACTCTCCAACCCTCACCCTCTGGCCTTGACCACGGCATCGTGACCTGGCATACCAGCGGCGACTGAGCTCGCTCGAGGGCCGGGACCTGAGGACACATAGCACACAGAAGAGCGTGGAGAAGAGGGGGAGACTCGCACGGGCCTTACCTAGCTACCATACGGCAGTCGACGCACAAGTCTGGCTCAACACACGGAACCAGCTCTGAACTGCCAAGATAAGTTTTCGCGCCCGGGTCGACCAAGCACTATGGCATAGGATCCTCACCTGTGGCAGCCTTGTTACGGCAACTTCGCCACCCTTTCCTACCTCTCGGTGGTTGCTTGAGCGCTAAAGGGGACCTCTTGAGCATCGCGCCTCAGGATCTCTTACTGGACCTCGGGCCACTCACCTCCTGGCCTTGACCATGGCATCGTGACCTGGCATACCAGCGATGGCTGCAGCCTGCCTGGGGATCGGGACCTATCGGCGTAGAGCACCAAGCTGCCGCGGGGTTGGAAAGGGGAGACTGAGCCGAACGAGACATGCGTTCGCAAGTTTTCATAATAAAGATGATATGAACAGAAGACATTACAGACCCTTTACACGCCCCCATGGGGTCCGTTTCGATTCCTCACTGGGAACAAAAGAAGGGAGTTCCTACGAGCTCTATCTACACGCGCCAGCACAGCCGACGCCATCATCAACAGTGGGCCACGGGAGGCCGACGCCAACCCCATCCAGATCAGCGACGGCGGCGGCCGGACGCTGCGGCCTTGCTCCGGGCCCGGCGAGAGCTCGGGGGCACGTAGCTGTCGTCGCTCGTCTCCGGGGTCTCGTAGGGCTCGGGAGAGTCGCTGGATTCCCAAGCGCCACCGCTGCTGCTGGAAGAGCCGCTGGCAAAGCCAGCGGCAAGCTCGGCGCTGGCCGCTGCGCCGCCCCGACGACCCTCTCCAGGGTAGCACTCCAAGCGGCGGCCTTCCGCGTCGAAGACCTTGAAGAACATCGTGGAGGCGCCATCGTACTTGAAGTGGATGGCAAGGGCGCCTTCCGCGCGGCAAACCCGAGCAACCTCGCCCAAGCCGTGGGTCATGAAGATCTTGCCCGGGGAGATGGCTTCAACCTCCGCTCCAGTCGCTGATACGTCTCCGTCGTATCTATAATTTTTGATTGTTCCATGCCAATATTATTCAACTTTCATATACTTTTGGCAACTTTTTATATTATTTTTGGGACTAACATATTGATCCAGTGCCCAATGCCAGTTCCTGTTTGTTGCATGTTTTTGGTTTCGCAGAATATCCATATCAAACGGAATCCAAACGGGATAAAAACGGGCGGAGAATATTTTTGGAATATTTGGAGAATTCTGAAAGAAAAATCCACGCGAGACGGTGCCCGAGGTGGCCACGAGGCAGGGGGCGCGCCTGCCCCCCTAGGCGCGCCCCTGACCCTTGTGGGCCACCCGTAAGGCGGTTGATGCCCTTCTTCGGCCGCAAGAAAGCTAAATTTTGGTAAAAAATCACGGCGAAGGTTTCAGTCCAATCGGAGTTACGGATCTCCATATATACACGAAACGATGAAAGGGCAACAGAGGAGAGCGCAGAAACAGAGAGAGACAAAGAGACAGATCCAATCTCGGAGGGGCTCTCGCCCCAACCACGCCATGGAGACCATGGACCAGAGGGGAAACCCTTCTCCCATCTAGGGAGAAGGTCAAGGAAGAAGAAGAAGGAGGGGGGGCTCTCTCCCCCTCGCTTCCGGTGGCGCCGGAACGCCGCCGGGGGCCATCATCATCACAACGATCTTCACCAACACCACCGCCATCTTCACCAACATCTCCATCACCTTCCCCCCTCTATCTACAACGGTCCACTCTCCCGCAACCCGCTGTACCCTCTACTTGAACATGGTGCTTTATGCTTCATATTATTATCCAATGATGTGTTGCCATCCTATGATGTCTGAGTAGATTTTCGTTGTCCTATCGGTGGTTGATGAATTGCTATGATTGATTTAATTTGCTTGTGGTTATGTTGCTGTCCTTTGGTGACAATCATATGAGCGCGCGTGTGGATCACACCATAGGGTTAGTTGTATGTTGATAGGACTACGTATTGGAGGGCAAGAGTGACAGAAGCTTCAACCTAGCATATAAATTGATGCATACGGGATTGAAGGGGGACCAATATATCTTAATGCTATGGTTGGGTTTTACCTTAATGAACGTTAGTAGTTGCGGATGCTTGCTAATAGTTCCAATCATAAGTGCATAGAATTCCAAGTCAGGGATGACATGCTAGCAGTGGCCTCTCCCACATAATACTTGCTATCGGTCTAGTAAAGTAGTCAATTGCTTAGGGACAATTTCGAAACTCCTACCACCACTTTTCCACACTCGCTATATTTACTTTAGTTGCTTCTTTATCTAAACAGCCCCTAGCTGTTATTTACGTGCTCTTTATATTCTTGCAAACCTATCCGAAAACACCTACAAAGTACTTCTAGTTTCATACTTGTTCTAGGTAAAGTAAACGTTAAGCGTGCGTAGAGTTGTATCGGTGGTCGATAGAACTTGAGGGAATATTTATTCTACCTTTAGCTCCTCGTTGGGTTCGACACTCCTACTTATCGAAAACTGTTGCGATCCCCTATACTTGTGGGTTATCAAGACCTTTTTCTGGCGCCGTTGCCGGGGAGCAATAGCGTGGGGTGAATATTCTCGTGTGTGCTTGTTTGATTTATCACTAAGTAATTTTTATTTGCTGTTCTTAGTTGTTCTTTATCTTTAGTTATGGATATGGAACACGAAATACCAAAAAAATTAGGTATACTTGCTGCTCATGGAGATGGGGAACCTCCTAAAACCCTCGATGCTGGTTATGTGAAAGATATTATGTACTACTTTAATAATCCTGAGAAAACCCCATTCAATTATGTAATGGGAGTAACGTTGGATCAACGTGAATACTTTAGGGATTACCGCTTGACACAAAAAGGGAAACTATTATGGGATCAAATTCATATATTGAAGTGGTATGCTAGGCAACTATGCTTGAGTTATGATTATACTTGTTGCTCTAGGATGAAGGCTCCACACCTTCCCTTTTCATGCAAATTTAATGATAATAAAATCTTAGCTTCATATGCTAATGGTATATATGATTACTATGATGTGGAGCAAATAGAAGAATTTGTTGCTTTTATGGGTGCTTATGAAATTGAATATATTTTAAAAGAGTTTGAAGATTTTGATGCTGCTGCTTATAGACCTGAAAATTTAGCTATCCTCAAATATTGCTATGAGAATTATGAATACAATTCTGATATTAATGCACTTATTGAGAAAGTCTTCGCTGTCCAAGAATAGACTAATATTTTGCAGGAATCTATGGAAGAAGAAATTGATGAAACTGTGAGCTCATTGGATGAAAAAGATGAGGAGGAGAGCGAAGAACAAAAGGAAGAAGAGCGGATTAGCTAGCCGTGCCCACCTTCTAATGAGAGTAACTCTTCAACTCATACATTGTTTAATTTCCCTTCGTGCTTACCGAAGGATGATTGCTATGATCCCGTTGACTCTTTTGAATATCCCTTTTTGATGATGCTTGCTATGCTTGTGGCCAAGATGCCAATATGAATTATGCTTATGGAGATGAACTTGCTATAGTTCCTTATGTTAAACATGAAATTGTTGCTATTGCACCCACGCATGATAGTCCTATTATCTTTTTGAATTCTCCCGATTTTACTATATCGGAGAAGTTTGCACTTATTATGGATTATATTGATGGGTTGCCTTTTACCGTTGCACATGATGATTTTGATGAATATAATATGCATGTGCTTGCTTCTCCTACTTGCAATTATTATGAGAGAGGAACTATATCTCCACCTCTCTATGTTTCTCACATAACAAAATTGCAAGAAACTATTTATACTATGCATTGGCCTTTACTATGTGTGCATGAATTGTTCTTTTATGACATGCCGATGCATAGGAAGAGAGTTAGACTTCGTCATTACATGATATATGTTACTTTGTGCTCACTACTAAATGCTAAATCATTGTTAATTAAAATTGGCTTTGATATACCTTGGGATCCGGGTGGATCCATTACTTGAGCACTATATGCCTAGCTTAATGGCTTTAAAGAAAGCGCTGCCAGGGAGACAACCCGGAAGTTTTAGAGAGTCATTTATTTCTGTCGTGTGCTTTTATAAAGTTTAGAATTAAAAATAATGTGCCAAGGTTTGCCTTTAGGATGTTTACGATGCTTGTTGGTTTGTGCGGTGCAGGACAGAAACTTTGGCTGTAGTGCGCGATTTTACATTTTTTACTGGAACGTCAAATGGTTCTGATTCTTTTTGCACTGTCTTTCCATACAAATTTTTTATTTCCTAATTTTGGCAGAAGTTTTCAAGTATCAGAAGTATGGTGAATGTTCGGATTATTACAGACTGTTCTGTTTTAGACATATTCTGTTTTTGATGCATAGTTTGCTTGTTTTGATTGAAACTATCAATTTATATCAGTGGATTAAGCCATGAAAAAGTTATACTACAGTAGACACAATGCAAAAACAAAATATGAATTGGTTTGCAACAGTACTTAGAGTAGTGATTTGCTTTATTATACTAACGGATCTTACCGAGTTTTCTGTTGAAGTTTTGTGTGGATGAAGTGTTCGATGATCGAGAAGGTCTCGATATGAGAAGAAGGAAGAGAGGCAAGAGCTCAAGCTTGGGGACGCCCAAGGCATCCCAAGTAAATATTCAAGGAGGCTCAAGCGTCTAAGCTTGGGGATGCCCCGGAAGGCATCCCCTCTTTCTTCAACAAGTATCGGTATGTTTTCGGATTCGTTTCGTTCATGCGATATGTGCAAATCTTGGAGCGTCTTTTGCATTTAGTTTTCATTTTTCTTTTATGCGCCATGCTGGTATGAGATAGTCCTTGGTTGATTTATAGAATGCTCTTTGCACTTCACTTATATCTTTTGAGTATGGCTTTATAGAATGCTTCATGTGCTTCACTTATATCATTTGAAGTTTGGATTGCCTGTTTCTCCTCACTTAGACAACCGCCATTTGTAGAATGCTCTTTTGATTCACTTATATATATAGAGTGTGGGAATATGTTTTGTAGAAAGAATTAAACTCTCTTGCTTCACTTATATCTATTTACAGAGATGACAGGAACTGGTCATTCACATTGTTAGTCATAAAATCCTACATAAAACTTGTAGATCACTGAATATGATATGTTTGATTCCTTGCAATAGTTTTGCGATATAAAGATGGTGATATTAGAGTCATGCTAGTGGGTAGTTGTGGATTGTAGAAATACTTGTGTTGAGGTTTGTGATTCCCGTAGCAGCACGTATGGTGAACCGTTATGTAACGAAGTTGGAGCATGAGGTATTTATTGATTGTCTTCCTTATGAGTGGCGGTCGGGGACGAGCGATGGTGTTTTCCTACCAATCTATCCCCCTAGGAGCATGCGCGTAGTACTTTGTTTTGATGACTAATATATTTTTGCAATAAGTATGTGAGTTCTTTATGACTAATGTTGAGTCCATGGATTATACGCACTCTCACCCTTCCATCATTGCTAGCCTCTTCAGTACCGCGCATTGCCCTTTCTCACCTCGAGAGTTGGTGCAAACTTCACCGGTGCATCCAAACCCTGTGATATGATACGCTCTGTCACACATAAGCCTCATTATTTCTTCCTCAAAACAGCCACCATACCTACCTATCATGGCATTTCCATAGCCATTCCGAGATATATTGCCATGCAACTTCCATCATCATCATATACACGACTTGAGAATTTATTATCATATTGCTTAGCATGATCGTAAGATAGCTAGCATGATGTTTTCATGGCTTGTCCGTTTTTTGATGTCATTGCTATGCTAGATCGTTGCACATCCCGGTACACCGCCGGAGGCATTCATATAGAGTCATATCTTTGTTCTAGTATCGAGTTGTAATATTGAGTTGTAAGTAAATAAAAGTGTGATGATCATCATTATTAGAGCATTGCCCCAGTGAGGAAAGGATGATGGAGAGTATGATTCCCCCACAAGTCGGATGAGACTCCGGACAAAAAAAATAAAATAAAAAATAAAAAGAAAAGAAAAGAAGAAAAAAACAAAAAATGAGAGAAAAAGAGAGAAGGGGCAATGTTACTATCCTTTTACCACACTTGTGCTTCAAAGTAGCACCATGTTCTTCATATAGAGAGTCTCTTGATTTATCACTTTCATATACTAGTGGGAATTTTCATTATAGAACTTGGCTTGTATATTCCAACGATGGGCCCTCAAATGCCCTAGGTCTTCATGAGAAAGCAAGTTGGATGCACACCCACTTAGTTTCAGTTTGAGCTTTCGTACACTTAAAGCTCTAGTGCATCCATTGCATGGCAATCCCTACTCCTCACATTGACATAAATTGATGGGTATCTCCATAGCCCGTTGATTAGCCGCGTCGATGTGAGACTTTCTCCTTTTTGTCTTCTCCACAGAACCTCCACCATCATATTCTATTTAACCTATAGTGCTATGTCCATGGCTCACGCTCATGTATTGCGTGAAAGTTGAAAAGGTTTGATAACGTCAAAAGTATGAAAGAATTGCTTGGCTTGTCATCAGGCTTGTGCATGATGTGAATATTTAGTGTGGTGAAGATGCAGCATAGCCAGACTATATGATTTTGTAGGGATAACTTTCTTTGGCCTTGTTATTTTGAAGAGACATGATTGCTTTATTAGTAGGCTTGAAGTATTATTGTTTTTATGTAAAATGATAGACCAATACTTTGAATCACTCGTGTCTTAATATTCATGCCATGATTAGACATATGATCAAGATTATGCTAGGTAGCATTCCACATCAAAATTATCTTTTTTTATTATCATTTACCTACTCGAGGACGAGCAGGAATTAAGCTTGGGGATGCTGATACGTCTCCGGCGTATCTATAATTTTTGATTGTTCCATGCCAATATTATTCAACTTTCATATACTTTTGGCAACTTTTTATATTAGTTTTGGGACCAACATATTGATCCAGTGCCCAGTGCCAGTTCCTGTTTGTTGCATGTTTTTGGTTTCGCAGAATATCCATATCAAACGGAATCCAAACGGGATAAAAACGGACAGAGAATATTTTTTGAATATTTGGAGAATTTCGGAAGAAAAATCCACGCGAGACGGTGCCCGAGGTGGCCACGAGGCAGGGGGCGCGCCTGCCCCCTGGGCGCGCCCCTGACCCTCGTGGGCCACCCGTAAGGCGGTTGATGCCCTTCTTTGGCCGCAAGAAAGCTAAATTTTGGTAAAAAATCACGGCGAAGGTTCCCAGTCCAATCGGAGTTACGGATCTCCATATATACATGAAACGGTGAAAGGGCAACAGAGGAGAGCGCAGAAACAGAGAGAGACAGAGAGACAGATCCCATCTCGGAGGGGCTCTCGCCCCTCCCACGCCATGGAGACCATGGACCAGAGGGGAAACCCTTCTCCCATCTAGGGATAAGGTCAAGGAAGGAGAAGAAGAAGGAGGGGGGCTCTCTCCCCGCGCTTCCGGTGGCGCCGGAACGCCGCCGGGGGCCATCATCATCACCGCGATCTTCACCAACCCCACTGCCATCTTCACCAACATCTCCATCACCTTCCCCCCTCTGTCTACAA
The DNA here is from genome assembly GCF_002575655.3 of Aegilops tauschii subsp. strangulata. Classification (NCBI taxonomy): domain Eukaryota; kingdom Viridiplantae; phylum Streptophyta; class Magnoliopsida; order Poales; family Poaceae; genus Aegilops; species Aegilops tauschii. The sequence goes on from NC_053037.3 coordinate 285,248,972, forward strand.
CGGTCCACTCTCCCGCAACCCGCTGTACCCTCTACTTGAACATGGTGCTTTATGCTTCATATTATTATCCAATGATGTGTTGACATCCTATGATGTCTGAGTAGATTTTCGTTGTCCTATCGGTGGTTGATGAATTGCTATGGTTGATTTAATTTGCTTGTGGTTATGTTGCTGTCCTTTGGAGCCCATCATATGAGCGCGCGCGTGGATCACACCATAGGGTTAGTTGTATGTTAGGACTATGTATTGGAGGGCAAGAGTGACAGAAGCTTCAACCTAGCATAGAAATTGATGCATACGGGATTGAAGGGGGACCAATATATATTAATGCTATGGTTGGGTTTTACCTTAATGAACGTTAGTAGTTGTGGATGCTTGCTAAGAGTTCCAATCATAAGTGCATAGAATTCCAAGTCAGGGATGATATGCTAGCAGTGGCCTCTCCCACATAATACTTGCTATCGGTCTAGTAAAGTAGTCAATTGCTTAGGGACAATTTCGCAACTCCTACCACCACTTTTCCACACTCGCTATATTTGCTTTAGTTGCTTCTTTATCTAAACAGCCCCTAGCTTTTATTTACGCGCTCTTTATATTCTTGCAAACCTATCCGAAAACACCTACAAAGTACTTCTAGTTTCATACTTGTTCTAGGTAAAGTAAACATTAAGCGTGCGTAGAGTTGTATCGGTGGTCGATAGAACTTGAGGGAATATTTATTCTACCTTTAGCTCCTCGTTGGGTTCGACACTCCTACTTACCGAAAACTGTTGCGATCCCCTATACTTGTGGGTTATCAGTCGCCGGGGCGTCGCAGTCGGTGTGCTGCAGCCAAAGCTCAAGGGGGCCCCTCAGCGGCATCTCGGTGGAGAAGAACTGCGGGAAGCTGATCCAAGTGCGCGGAGGCATCGCCGCCCACATCACGAGTTCGAGCGAGGAGTCCGCAGCATGGACTCCTGGGGCGACGGTGTGCATCACCGCGGCGCGGCGACCACAGCCGCGGCGCGGGTGGAGGCGCTTGTCGCCTCTCCCTCCGGAGCCCCCAGCTTGGGCGTACAGAGGCAGCGGGTACCCAGGAGGAGGCCGCTCGCACCAAGGCCTCGAAACCTCCGGCCTCACGACTACGTCGCGGTGGTGGCCCGACCTCTTCTTCGGCGGAAGTGGCCCGGGCTCATCGCGGGGGGTTTTTCCCTTCTCTGCGGCCGAAAACCTCCGAATAGGCGCCATGGGAGTCGCTACTAGCAATGAAGCGAGGAAGAAGAAGCAAGCGGAACAGGAAGAAATGAGCGACGGGGGCTCCTCCCCCTCCTCATTAATAGCAGGAGAAGGCCAACCAGCGATCCCCACGGTCATAGGTAATGATGATTTTTCTCTGCATGCAGCAGGGACTCGTCAAGTCGGGCAGTTGCCGAGGCAACATGGGGAAGCGGAGATGCCCACGCCCAATCAATTGCTACGCGTCAAGCGAGGCCGCAGGTTGTTGGGGCCCGCGGCGCTCCGCACTTGCCCTTTAGCTTCGCCTCGAAGCCATGTCCGAGCGCGCCTTGGGCCCGGGGGCTACTGTCGACGTCCTGGGAACGGGGGTCCCCAGACTTGCCTGCCTGCGGCCCATGGTGTGGCTCCACCAGCGGCCCTGTACGGCCCATCTTCACTAGCAAACAATCAAGACCCTCACGAGGCGGATGACACAAGACCTCCTCGGGACGGCCCCACCAGGCTGGCTCGCGAGGGGCGGAGAGATCAAGGCAAGGGACACCTCGCGAGGTTCCTGTGACGCAAGCCATGACGACTGGAGCCAGGAGGGCGCCAGGCGGGCGCCAGCGCGCGCAGTGTCCTCGTTTCCTCTTTGGTGCTAAAGAGGCAAGCGCAGGCGAGGAGTCCCGAGGCATCAGACAAAGGTTTCCATATCGGTGCAACAAGAGCAAGACGAGCAGGACGACAAGACGGAGGTCACCATGGAGCCCAAGACAGCGTCACCACCAGAGCCTTTGGCAGGCGAAGACCACCTTTAGTCAGGATAACTTGTACTAGTTGTCTCCCTTCGAATTTGGCCGTTGTTGGATCCCTTCCCGCTCAATATTTGGGGAGAGGACCAGGGCCTTTATAAATAGGACTAGCCACCATCGTAGCAAAGGAGGATCATTCAGATCATCCTGAACCACAGAAGTTCACCAAGCACAAGAGCACCTCTCCTCAGGAGGCTGTTCTTCTTTTGTAACTGTTCATCCTCAGCCCAAGAGGCAATCCACCACACCACACTGGAGTAGGGTATTACACCACATTGGTGGCCCGAACCAGTATAAACTCTTGTGTCTCTCATTCTTTGGATTCATCAAGCTAGGCCTTGCGCTTGTTGCGAGAGCAATCTAGGAAGAGAGAGATCTTTGTGCGTACCCTAGTGTTAGAACCTCAAGGGTTTTGCCGGAACCCAAAATCTGACATCGCGCCAAATGTTGGAATTTGGGTTCCGGCAAAACCCTTGAGGTTCGAACACTGGGGTGCGCACGAAGATCTCTCTCTTCCTAGATCGCTCTCGCAACAAGCGCAAGGCCTAGCTCGACGAACCCAAAGAATGAGAGACACACGAGTTTATACTGGTTCGGGCCACCGATGTGGTGTAATACCCTACTCCAGTGTGGTGTGGTGGATTGCCTCTTGGGCTGAGGATGAATAGTTACAAGAGAAGAATAGCCTCCTGAGGAGAGGTGCTCTTGTACTTGGTGAACTTGGGTGGTTCAAGATGATCTGAATGATCCTCCTTTGCTACGATGGTGGCTAGTCCTATTTATAGAGGCCCTGGTCCTCTCCCCAAATATTGAGCGGGAAGGGATCCAACAATGGCCAAATTCGAAGGGAGACAACTAGTACAAGTTATCCTGACTAAAGGTGGTCTTCGCCTGCCAAAGGCTCTGGTGGTGACGCCGTCTTGGGCTCCACGATGACCTCCGTCCTGTCGTCCTGCTGGTCTTGGTCTCATTGCACCGATATGGAAACCTTTGCTTGATGCCTCAGGACTCCTCGCCTGCGCTTGCCTCATTAGCACCAAAGAGGAAACGAGGACACTGCACGCGCTGGCGCCCGCCTGGCGCCAGTCATCATGGCTTGCATCACAGGAACCTCGCGAGGTGTCCCATGCCTTGATCTCTCCGCCCCTCGCGAGCCAGCCTGGTGGGGCTGTCCCGAGGAGGTCTTGTGTCATCCGCCTCACGAGGCTTGGCCCCTCGCGAGGGTCTTGAGTGTTTGCTGGTGAAGATGGGCCGTACAGGGCCGCTGGTGGAGCCACGTCGTGGGCCGCAAGCATGCAAGTCTGGGGACCCCCGTTCCCAGGACGCCGATAGAGACAACCAAGAAACCCACTACCCCACATGAAGAGGTAGCACAATCAACCAATGCAGGTTCATCCGATCCCAAACCAAAAAAAGGCAAACCAAATCCTTGTGCAGAAGACAGGTTGCATGCTACCATACTTGCATCTAGTGAAAGAATTGCTATTGCCATAGAGAAGAGTTCTAGCATCGAGAACAATGCCATAGATGGTCTTTGGCAGAGCATGAAAGTACTCCCTGGGTTTAGTTTGGATTACCTCATTACTATGCATATTTGGTTGACAATCCTCTTGTTGCTATGGCATTCAAGGTGTTGGAAGAGGATCAAAAGAAGGTATGGGTTTCTAGGTCTGTCAAGAATACCTTTCCTGAAGCGTAAGGATGGTGCGTGCATATGTGGTGAACTGGTGATTGACTTGTACTTTTGATGCAACCAAAACAGTAACTATGGGTTGTATGGATTAGCTCTTTTGACAACCAAGACAATGACTATGGGTTGTATAACTATTAAGTTCTAGTAGTGCTCTGCAGAATGTTGAACTATGAGTTCTATGCACTTGACTTATGTATGGAATGTTGAATTATTATATGTGACGAAGTTCAAAATTTCTACTGTTGTTTTGTTTTGGTTTGCTGTGTAAAACTTAAGATTTTCAAAATTATGACTGCACATACTGTACTTTCCTTCCTTTCATTGAAAAGTGCAATCTCACCACCTCAAAAAATAAAAAAGGTTACCACAACCCTTATCCTTCATTCATCCCTCAAACCAAACAATCCAATGGCTATCCTCAACCATGTTTCATCCTTTGAACCAAACAAAACATGGGATAACCCTACCCTTCCAACTAAACAAAAAAAGGGCTATCCCTAGCCACCTGGTTGGGGATACCCACAATCACCCTATCATGTCCCTCAAACCAAACACATCCTTAGAGCATCGTCGCCATAGAACACCATTTCCACGAGGTAAGGACGAACCCGAGCCCCGACCCTGTCCATTATCATCATGATGCTGATGCACAACAAATTGACCAATCGTCATGACCCAGGGACCACGGATGCATCGACGTTATCCAACACCTGAAGCCCACAATTGCTTGTACAACTTTGATGAGAAATTCTGACCATTTTCGCCGAGCTCCACCATTAGTGTCATCACCATCGTCATCGTCGTGTCGTCCCGCACCAGTATGTATACGCAACTCAGGGCCCTATGTATCGTCTGATAACCCACAAGTATAAGGGATTGTTTGTAGTGTTTTTCGATAAGTAAGAGTGTCGAACCCAATGAGAAGTTAAAGGTAGAATTTATATACTCTTCAACTTCTATCGACCACTGATACAACTCTAGGCACACCGGCATTCGCTTTATCTGGAGCAAGTAATAAAACTAGTTTGCGAGAATAAAACGAGCGAATAAAATTAAGAGTAATTTGCAAGATAATAAAAGTTAGTTGTTTAGAAGAAAACTTTTTTTAGAACAATGAGAAAGATTGTCCATAGGAAATTGAATATAACACGATAGATACTTATCATATGCAATGAGGGAGAGGCATACGCTAACATACTTTCCATAGTTGGATCGTATGCACTTATGATCGGAATGTTACTTGTGAGCTGGGTTGGGATTTCCCCGAAGAGGAGGGGATGATGCAGTACAGTAGAGATAAGTATTTCCCTCAGTTAAGAACCAAGATTATCAATACAGTAGGAGAACCACGCAACACCTCGTTAGCAGTACCTGCACACAAAATAACAAATCCTTGCACCCAACGTGAACAAGGGGTTGTCAATCCCTCGACGGTTATTTGCAAGTGATACGTCTCTAACATATCTATAATTTTTTATTCTTCCATGCTATTATATTATTCATCTTGGATGTTTTATATGCATTATTATGCTATTTTATATCATTTTTTGGGACTAACCTATTAACCTAGTGCCAAGTGCCAGTTGCTGTTTTTTTCCTTGTTTTTGTCTTTTACAGAAAATCAATACCAAATGGAGTCCAAATGGAACGAAACATTTTGGCAAATTTTCTTGGACCAGAAGACACCTATGAAGCTTTGGGAGGAGGCCAGAAGAGCCACGAGGCCACGACAAGCTTGGAGGCCGCGCCCTAGGGGGGCGCCTCCCGAGATTGTGGGCCCCATGTGGATCCTCTAACCCTAATCATTGCTCCATAAATACCCAAATATTCCCCGTATACCAGAGGGCTCCCTAGTCCTCTCTTTCATGGGCACATGCTTACCTGGTTGACCACCCACATTCATTCATTGTTCGTTCTGTTATGGAATCGAACCACAGAGCTAGCGCAATTGGGATTTAGAGTCCCATGCGTGAAATTAAAGAGGATTTTCAGTCCTCTGCTCTACCAGCCAGAACCTAGAAGGTACACACAAAAAATACTTTTCCGCCGCCGCAAGTTTCTGTACTCGTGAGATCCCATCCGGAGACCTGTTCCGGTACTCTGCCGGAGGGGGATTCGATCATGGAGGGCGTCTACATCAACCTTGCTGCCCTTCCGATAATGTGTGAGTAATTTACCACAAACCTATGGGTCCATAGCTAGTAGCTAGATGGCTTCTTCTCTCTCTTTGATCTTCAATACAATGTTCTCCTCGATGTTCTTGGAGATCTATTCGATCTAATCTTATTTTGCGGTGCGTTTGTTGACATCCGATGAATTGTGGGTTTATGATACAATTATCCATGAATATTCTTTGAGTCTTCTCTGAACTCTTTTATGCATGATTAAGGTAGCTTTTTATTTCTCCGATCTATTGATTTGGTTTGGCCAGCTAGATTGGTTTTCTTGCAATGGGAGAGGTGCTTTGTAATGGGTTCAATCTTGCGGTGCTCAATCCCAGTGACAGAAAGGGACATGACACGTATTTGTATTGTTGCCATTAAGGATACAAAGGTGGGGTTTATTCATATTGATTGGATCTATCCCTCTACATCATGTCATCTTGCTTAAGGCATTACTCCGTTCTTGTCAACTTAATACACTAGATGCATGCTGGATGGTGGTAGATGTGTGGTGTAATAGTAGATGCATGCAGGAGTCGGTCTACTTGTCACGGACGTGATGCCTATATTCATGATCATTGCCTTAGATATCTTCATGATTATTCACTTTTCTATCAATTGCTCAACAGTAATTTGTTTACCCACCGTATGCGTTCTTTCAAGAGAGAAGCCTCTAGTGAAAACTATGGCCCCCGGGTCTATTCTTATCATGTTAATTTCAGATCTATAAAACCAGAAACCCAAAAATACCTTGCTGCAATTTATTTACCTTTACTTTATTTTGCAATTTTATTTATCTTTTATACCTATCTCTGTCAAATCTCATCCTTGCAAGTAACCGTGAACGGATTGACAACCCCTTTATCGCGTTGGGTGTAAGTATTTGTTTGTTTGTGTAGGTGCTATCACTGGAGACTTGTGTGTTCCTCCTACTGGATTGATACCTTGGTTCTTAACTGAGGGAAATACTTATCTCTACTTTCATGCATCACGCTTTCCACTTCAAGGGAAAAACCAACACAAGCTCAAGAAGTAGTAGGAAGAATTTCTGGCGCCGTTGCCGGGGAGGTTCTACATTAAGCCTACCAAGTACCCATCATAAACTCTCATCTCTTGCATTTACATTATTTTCCATTTGCCTCTTGTTTTTCTCTCCCCCACTTCTTGAACGTTTTTAGAGAAACACAAAAATATTTGCCTTTTTATTCGCCTTCTTTCTATTCGTCTTTTTGTTTGCTTGTTTGCTAGATTGCTTGCTTTGCCATCATGCCTGAATCTAGGAAGGTTATGATTGAAAAAACTAGTAATAATTTTGAGGAAAATTTGATGATTTTGCTAATGATGATCCCCGTGAGGAAGAACCTACTATTATGCACACTAAAAAACTCCGTGTAGGAAGTAGTAATGTCATAGGAAAAGGTGTTATCCAAGATTTGTTTACTTGTGCCGGTATGTTACCTATGCTAGGGGGGTCAATTCTTAACAAAACTTCTAGTCTTGCGGATGCAATCTTTTGCTTATAGTTGAACTTGAAAGACAATTTGTTCACATGCATCCTTGCATACAAAGTATCTTCCTAGAATTTTCTAATATTCATGATCCTTCCGTTAAGCGTGTTGCCACTATATTTCTAGCTTACGAATTTGGGCATATCATGAAAGAAGCCAGTGAAATTTTTGCTCATTAAAATATTAATGGTGGTTGCCCTCCTATAGAGGACATCCTTTTTAATCAAGAATAGATAAGGAGATTACAGTCTCTAGATTATGCTGCTTACAATGAAAATCTAAGGAAAAAAGGTTCCTACAACTGTTTTGATTGATAAGATTTTTGAACTTAATGATTATTTTGCTATAGAAAATAATGAGCTAGGTCATGTTCTCAAAGAAAGGCTTAGGAACCACAATCAAAGTAACGTCTATAATGAAGAAATAGTGATCACATATAAAGGGCCAAAGGAGGAACCTCCTCCTAAACTTGATCTTATAGATCTGTATCCTATTAAATTTAGCCCCTTTGATTATTTTTGCTTGCCACAAAGAAAGCTTGCCACCGAAAGGAGGAAATATGAGATGAGCATGGATCGTTTCCCTCACTTTTACTACAATACCTAGATTTATGCAATATGCCTAGCTAGGGGCGTAAAACAATAACGCTTGTTAGGAGGCAACCCAATTTTATTTTTATGTTTTTGCTTATGTTTTTCAATAAATATGCAATTATACTTCTATTTTGATTGTGTTTTAGTGTTTTAATTAGTGTTTGTGCCAGGTAAGACATTTGGGATGGTTTGGAAGATTGTTGATTTGATTCTGTGATAAAACAGAAACTTTTATGTCCAGTAGCAGAATTGTTAAAAATCACTCGAGCGATGAAAAATTATGAATGTTTTCCACTTTATTGATATACAAATTTCCCATGTTTTCCTATTTTTTCAGAATTTTTGGAGTTACATAAGTTTGTCTAAAGTCCAGATTACTACAGACTGTTCTGTTTTTGACATATTCTGTTTTCATTGTGTTATTTGCTTATTTTGACGAATCTATGGGTAGTATCGAGGGGTATAAGCCATGGAGAAGTTAGAATACAGTAGATATAACACCAATATAAAATTGGAATGAGTTTATAACAGTACCTAAAAGTGGTGATTTGTTTCATTATACTAACGGATCTCACGAGTTTTCAATTGAGTTTTGTGTTGTGAAGTTTTCAAGTTTTGGGTGAAGTTTTGATGGACTATGTAATAAGGAGTGACAAGATCCTAAGGTTGGGGATTCCCAAGGCACCCCAAGGTAATATTCAAGGAAAACCAAGCATCTAAGCTTCGGGATGCCCCGGATGGCATCCCCTCTTTTGTCTACGATCCATCGGTAAATTACTTTAGGCTATATTTTTATTCACCACATGATATGTGTTTTCCCTGGAGCGTCTTGTATTATATGAGTCTTTGTTTTTTGGTTTGCCACAATCATCCTTGTTGTACACACCTTTTTGGAGGGACACACATTAATCGTGAATTTATTAGAATACTCTATGTGCTTCAATTATATCTTTTGAGCTAGGTAGTTGCTCTAGTGCTTCACTTATATCTTTTTAGAGCACGACAGTGGTTTTATTTTGAAGAAATTGATGAACTCTCATGCTTCAATTATATTATTTTGAGAGTCTTATAAATAGTATGGCAATTTTCTTGGGTTAATAATTTAGTCCTAATATGATAAGGTATTCAAGAAGGGTATAATAAAAACTTCCGTGAAGATCATGAATATATGAGAAGTTTGATTCCTTGCATTTGTTTTGAGACATAAAGATGGTGATATTATAGTCATGCTACTGAGTAATTATGGTTTAGTAAGAATATTTGTGTTAAGGTTTGTGATTCCCGAAGCATGCACGTGTGGTCTCTCGTTATGCGATGAAGTTGGAGCATGATTTATTTTTGATTGTCTTCCTTTGCATGAAAGTCGGGGGCCCGCGATAGTTAACTCCTATCAACCTCCCTCCTAGGGCCATGCGTAGTAATACTTTGTTTCGAGGGCTAATACACTTTTCCAATAAGTATGTGAGTTCTTTATGCCTAATGTTGAGTCCATGGATTATACGCACTCTCACCCTTACACCATTGCTAGCCTCTTCGGTACCGTGCATTGCCCTTTCTCACGTTGAGAGTTGGTGCAGACTTCGCGAGTGCATCCAAATCCCATTACATGATATGCTCTTTCACACATAAGCCACCTTATATCTTCCTCAAAACAGCCACCATACCTACCTATTATGGCATTTCCATAGCCATTTCGAGATATATTGCCATGCAACTTCCACCGTTCCATTTTATTATGACACAAACCATCATTGTCATATTGCTTTGCATGATCATATATTTGGCATAGTATTTGTGGCTTGGCTACCGTTCATATTTTTATACATGTCACACTAGATCATTGCACACCCCAATACACCGCCGGAGGCATTCATATAGAGTCATATCTTTGTTCTAGTAATGAGTTGTAATTCTTGAGTTGTAAGTAAATAAAAGTGTGATGATCATCATTATTAGAGCATTGTCCCATGTGAGGAAAGGATGAAGGAGACTATGATTCCCCACAAGTCGGGATGAGACTCCGGACTTAAATAAATAAAAAGAGTCCAAAGAGCCCAAAATAAATAAATAAAGAGGCCAAAGAACCCAAGAGAGAGAGAGAGAGAGAGAGAGAGAGAGAGAAGGGACAATGTTACTATCCCTATCCACACTTGTGCTTCAAAGTAGCGCCATGTTTATCATGATAGAGAGTCTCCTATTTTGTCACTTTCATATATTACTAGTGGGAATTTTTCATTATAGAACTTGGCTTGTATATTCCAATGACGGGCTTCCTCAAATGCCCTAGGTCTTCGTGAGCAAGCAAGTTGGATGCACACCCACTTAGTTTTCTTTTGAGCTTTCATACACTTATAGATCTAGTGCATCCGTTGCATGGCAATCACTACTCCTTGCATTGACATCAATTGATGGGCATCTCCATAGCCCATTGATTAGCCTCGTCGATCTGAGACTTTCTCCTCTTTTGTCTTCTCCACACAACCTCCACCATCATATTCTATTCCACCTATAGTGCTATATCCATGGCTCACGCTAATGTATTGTGTGAGAGTTGAAAAAGCTTAAGAACGTTAAAAGTTTGAACCAATTGCTTGGCTTGTCATTGGGGTTGTGCACGATAAATACTTTGTGTTATGAAGATAGAGCATGACAAGATTATATGATTTGTAGGGATAACTTTCTTTAGGATATTGTGAGAAGACATGATTGCTTTTTAGTATGCTTGAAGTATTATTGTTTTTATGTCAATATTAAACTTTTGTTTTGAATCTTATGGATATGGATATTCATACAACATAACGAAAGATTACATGATAAACATGTTAGGTAGCATTCCACATCAAAAATTCCGTTTTTATCATTTACCTACTCGAGGACGAGCAGGAATTAAGCTTGGGGATGCTTGATACGTCTCCAACGTATCTATAATTTTTGATTGTTCCATGCTATTATATTATCCACCTTGGATGTTTTATATGCATTATTCTGCTATTTTATATCATTTTTTGGGAGTAACCTATTAACCTAGTTGGATCACACTACTGCGGGATGCTGCTAACGCGACACTACGATCAGAGACCCTTCGACGAAACTGCTGATGTACGATGCAATATCGCAAACGGTGGTGTAAAAAACCCGTCAAAAAGGTACAAAACGTTTGCGATGGAGGATGCATCAAACACGGTTTAGATTTTAGTTGTCTGTGCGATGCAGGGCATACAGTTCAGTTCAATTAACTATTTGCGATGAGGAGGAACAAAAGAAACGGGCAGCCAGATGAAGGTGTGTGCGTGATACGTCTCCAAAGTATCTATAATTTTTGATTGTTCCATGTCGTTTTATTATCAATCTTGGATGTTTTATAATCATTTATATCATTTTTTGGTACTAACCTATTGACATAGTGCCAAGTGCCAGTTGCTGTTTTTTCCATGTTTTTTACATCGCATGAAATCAATATCAGACGAAATCCAAATGCCACGAAACTCCACGATAATTTTTTATGGGCCAGAAGGAAGGCAATGGGCCCTGGTTGCACCGGGGGGTGCCCCGAGGGGGGCACAACCCACCAGGGCGTGCCAGGAGGCCCAGGCGTGCCCTGGTGGGTTGTGCCCACCTCGGGTGCCCCTCAGACCGCCTCTTTGCTCTATAAATACCCCAATATTCCAGAAACCATAGAGGCATCGACGAAATATTCATCCAGCCGCCGCAGAGTCCAGAACCACCAGATTCGATCTAGACACCATCACGGAGGGGTTCACCACTTCCATTGGTGCCGCAGACTAAGGCATAGCCTAGTGGTGGGAAGGGGCTGATGCCTTCCCACCCACCCAGGTTCAAGGCATGGTACTTGCAATTTGGGTTTGTTGCACCAATTATACTGTAAGGGGTTCCCTTACAGTCTTTCTGTCAAAAAAACTTCCATTGGTGCCTCTCCGATGATGCGTGAGTAGTTCTTTGTAGACCTTCGGGTCCGTAGTTAGTAGCTAAATGGCTCTCTCTCTCACTGAATTCTCAATACAATTGTCTCTTGGAGATCCATATGATGTAACTCTTTTTGTGGTGTGTTTTGTTGGGATCTGATGAACTTCGAGTTTATGATCAGTCATATCTTTTTATATCCATGAAAGTTATTTGAGTTTCATTGATCTCTTATATGCATGATCTCTTATAGCCTCGTATTTCTTCTCCGATATTTGGGTTTTTTTTGGCCAACTTGATCTATTTATCTTGCAATGGGAAGAGGTGCCCGGTAGTGGGTTCGATCTTACGGTGCTTGATCCCAGTGAAAGAAAGGGAACCGACACGTATGTATCGTTGCTACTAAGGATAAAAAGACGAGATCTATATCTACCGCCATATAGATAAACGGATCTTGTCTACATCATGTCATCGTTCTTATTGCATTACTCCGCTTTTCCATGAACTTAATACACTAGATGCATGCTGGATAGCGGTCAATGTGTGGAGTAATAGTAGTAGATGCAGACAGGAGTCGGTCTACTAATCTTCGACGTGATGCCTATGTAATGATCATTGCCTGGATATCGTCATAATTATTTGAAGTTCTATCAATTGCCCAACAGTAATTTGTTTACCCACCGTTTGTTATCTTTCTCGAGAGAAGCCACTAGTGAAACGTACGGCCCCTGGGTCTTCTTTCTCATATATTTGCTTTGCGATCTATTTTATTTGCTCCTTTTATTCAGATCTATTAAACCAAAAATACAAAAAAAAATACTTTGTTGCACTTTATTTTATTTGCGATCCATTATTTCAATCTATTACAACTTTCTCCCGTCATCACGCAATCTCTGGCGCCGTACCCCGGAAGGGATTGACAACCCCTTTAACACGTCGGGTTGCGAGGGGTTGTTATTTGTGTGCAGGGGCTGTTTACGTTGTGTTGCTTGGTTCGATAACCTTGGTTTCATTTCTGAGGGAAATACCTACCGCCGCTGTGCTGTATCATCCCTTCCTCTTTGGGGAAATACCGACATAGCTTCAAGCGACATCAGTGCGATATACAGCATACGGTTCACTCGGATGAACTGTTTGTGATTAGGCAACACAAAAGAAACGGTCAGCTAGATCAAGGTGTGTGTGCGATATACGGCATGCGGTTTACTCGGATGAACTGTTTGTGTTGAGACAAGAGAACATAAACGGTTCAACTTAACAAGATGTGTGTGATACGCGGCAAACAGGTCTGTAATCGGAAACTTGTGCGAAGACCGATAACAACACAGATGGTTGCTGCTAACAAGCCGTGTGTGTTGTGAGCAAACGATTGCTGGTATACAATTGTGAATGATTGATGAAAACATCACCGACGAGTTCCATTGTTTAGTCCGTGTGCGATGTGATTTTCTTTGTCCGCACAACATCTACGCTCTATCTACAGATCATCAACATATATACTTAAAAAGATAGCATTGCATAACCAAATTAAGCATACAATTACACAAGTGACTATACACATAACATTTCCACACACCAAAGTAGGCAATTACATGCATATTAAACTAGGAGAAACGAGGATCTAATCATCTAATTATTGTTGCGACGATGCTTGCCATTGCTCTGCTTCCGGCTAGATCCCTGGCCGTTTTGGGGAAGGAGGCACTTCCTCATGTCAACGATTCGCCTGTACATGTCGTAGCCCGTGTACGCCTCCTTGGCCGCGTACACGACGTGAGCTTTGTCGAGTTTCTCCATCCAGGCCGAGTGCTAGGCACGCTTGTCCTTGTTGCAAGAATCTGTCATGTCTCTGTAGTAGGGGTTAATGATGGCCTCGGTGAGGTGAACCAGTGAGTCCTTCTCATGCTCCTTGCTGCCCCAGATCCTATATTAGCCCTGGCTGTCGACAAGATTCTGGCAAGCGATGCCCGAATTCTAGAGCGCCTTTACATCGTTGGTGATGTCCACCATAGTAAACATGTAGTGGGGGTTGTTCACAAACCTGGCGAAACGCTCGCAAGGCCTTGTGGCCAGGCAGTGGTGGTGGACGAGGATGTGGTGGCGCACACACACTTGGGTGACGGCAACCTTGGGACGAGACCCGGCACGAGCGCGGGTGTAGCCTCCTCCTGCCCTGAAGAAGCAATGCATGTCCAAGGTGGCTGATACGTCTCCAATGCATCTATAATTTTTTATTGTTCCATGTTGTTATATTATCAATCTTGGATGTTTTACATTCATTTACTAGCAACTTTATAGCATTTTTTGGGACTAACCTATTGACATAGTGCCCAATGTCAATTGCTGTGTTTTGCTTGTTTTTTTACTTCGCATAATATCCATATCAAACGAAGTCCAAATAGAGCGAAACTTTTTGGAGATTTTTTCTGCACGGAAGACACCCAGGAGGCCTCCTGTGGAGCCCACTAGGCACCAGGGTGCGTAGGGCCCCCAAGCGCGCCCTGGTGGGTAGTGGGCCCACAGGCACCCCCTCCACCGCCTCTCATCTCTATAATAAATACTCTAATATTCCAGAAACCCTAGGAGAGTCGACGAAACACAATTCCAGCCACCGCAAGATCCACAACCACGAGATCCAATCCAGGGGCCTTTTGTGGCACTTTGCCGGAGGGGTTCTTCATCATCACCCTTGCCCCTCCGATGATGCGTGAGTAGTTTAACACAGACCTACGGGTCCGTAGGGAGTAGCTAGATGGCTTCTTCACTCTTTTTGATCCTCAACACAATGTTCTTGGAGATCTATTTGATGTAATGACTTTTTGCGGTGTGTTTGTTGGGATCCGATGAATTGTGAGTTTATGATCTGTTCTATCTATGAATATTATTTGAGTCTACTCTGAACTCTTTTATGCATGATCTTTATAGCCTCGTATTTATTCTCCGGAACTTGGGTTTGGTTTGGCCAACTAGATTCATTTTTCTTGCAATGGGAAGAGGTGCTTTGTGATGGGTTCGATCTTGCGGTGTTCATTCTCAGTAACAGAAGGAGACATGACACGCACGTATCGTTGCCATTAAGGATAAAAAGATGGGGTCTATTCCTACATGAATAGATCTTGTCTACATCATGTCAACGTTCTTATTGCATTACTCCGTTTTTCCATGAACTTAATACACTAGATGGATGCTGGATAGCAGTCGATGTGTCGAGTAATATTAGTAGACGCAGGCAGGAGTCGGTCTACTAATCTTGGACGTGATGCCTATATACATGATCATTGCTTGGATATAGTCATAATTATTTGCTCTTCTATCAATTGTCACACCGTAATTTGTTTACCCACTGTATGCTATTTTCTCGAGAGAAGCCACTAGTGAAATCTACGACCCCCGAGTCTATTTCCTATCATATTATTTGCAGATCTATTTATCAAAAAACCCTAAAATATCTTACTGCACTATTTATTTATTTATTTATTTATTTTGTTATGTGTTTTTGCCAGATCTATTTATCAAATCTCATACAATTTAATCTATCTCAATACCGAGGAGGGATTGACAACCCCTCTTACACGTTGAATTGCAAGTGTTTGTTCTTTGTGTGCAGGTGTTGTTTACGTAGTGTTGCTTGGTTCTCCTACTGGATTGATAACCTTGGTTTCATAACTGAGGGAAATACTTAGCGTTGTTGTGCTACATCATCCTCTCCTATTTGGGGGAATAAAAATGCAGATACAAGCAATCAGTGGCCTTGTCCGATGACAGCTCGGACTCCGCCAAGGAGTTTGAGGCTTCCGAAGAGGTTCCCCGAAGGAACCCCAGGGTCAAGCCCCCAGCCCAGAGATATGAAACAAAGACTCCCCTATGCATCCATATTGAGGTTTGTTACTAACCACATGCATGTTTTTCATATCGTAGCCCGCCGCATGACATCCCTACCGATCGAATCTCGGAGGGGGACATCCTCGCTAGCCGAGCTAGCAGAGAGCAAGGCCGCGTTGCGCACTACACCTCCTCCAGTCGTCGAGGAGACCGGGGATGTGTTGTCTCGAAAGACCCCTCCCAGGCCGGACACAAGGGGCAGAGTGACGACATCATGGCCGAGGACAATACCTTGGTCGCCGAAGACCGGGAGGGGGATCCCTTCTGGCAAACAAAGAGGGGGAGCTCAGTTAGTCCGAGCTTTCTCTGAAGACGGTCCTAGAGCCCCGAAGGCCCCCGGAGTCGTCCATTTCGGCCTCCACCGAAGGAGGAGCCGAAGTGCCGCCACCAGTGCCTCCCGTAGCTGAGCGGGCAGAAAATGGGTCGCTCGCCGTGATGGAGGAGGCTTTGAATAGCTCTTCCACCATCAAAGAACACCGCATCCTAATGGGCGTGGTTTTTAAAAGCATTCGGTCTGTTGACAGCAGACTGAAGGAATCTTTCGGTAGCCTCTTGACATGTTTCAAGGTAAATCATGTAATACCTTTTTACAAAGAGAAATTAATTTATAGGGTTGTGCCATCCTCATATATAGTAGCCCCCGAGCCCTGGGTGAGTTTGAAAAACTCAAGAGGGAGTCAAATAATTCAAAAACACTGATGATAGCAAAAGTGAACCGTAGTCCCCGAGACTCTGGCAGGATTGAAGAAAACCTGGCAGAGGATCTAAAAATCGATGAATCGGGAGTCTGACGTCCATAAGTTGTTGTGCATGCCTCTTCTTCGGCGTCAGCCACCGATGTTGTGGAGCTGGCAAGGTGAGTTGGAAGCTCAGGAGCTCCGATGAGGAGCTCGACCTTCTCAACAAGAAGTTCGACAAAGCATAAGGTAAGTCCGGACTGGACTGTTAATACCGTGGTTTTCCTCATCAAGCAAGGTATTTGGGTTTATTCCTAAGCGAGGGGTGCTTATTATGATCGCAGCTGTCACCGCGGAGGTCGAGAACCTCAAGGCCAAGCTGGAGAGGGCGAAGCAAGAGGTCATAGAATAGAAGGAGGTGGCCGAACAAGTGGCCATCGAACTGACAACGGTGAAGACCGTCAGTGACAAGCATGAGGCCAGAGTGGCCGAGGTGCAGCAGGAGCTCAAGGATGCTTTCACAAAATGTGAGGACCTTGAGCAAAAGGCAAGGATCACGCTGCCGAGCTATCCTCGGTGAAGTTGGCGATCTAGGAGGCGAGGACGGAGGAGTGAGGTGCCCGAGAAGAACTCCGCCAAGTCAGGCTTATAGCAGCTAGTATGCCGTACTTACTGCAAAGTGTGTTTGCTGGTAACAGGTTCGCTTTGCTCACGCGAGTATGCCGTAGCCCAGGAGCTTTTGCGGATCTTTCGAGGAGTGCGGCAGATGCAACAAGGCACTTTGCATTCCAGGAGGGCGATGCCGAGCATAGGTTGATTTGGGCGCAGTTCCAGGCGCCCAAGCACCCTGCCCTCTTTAACAACCAGATGAAGTAGTTGATGGAGTTGCATCGAATGGCGGAGCCAACCATGAAGGACCTCTATGTCCGGCTATGGCCTTCGGAACCGCTGCCGAGCATCTACTTTGGCTTAGCGCAGAAGCTATGCAACGTCGCACCTCAGATTGACGTCTTGAAGTGCTCCGTATGCATCGAGGGAGCTCGGATGGACTTCGCGGAGACCATGGTGCAATGGCCGAAGATCAAGCCAGTCGAGATGGTCACCGGACCCCCGCCCCCTAGGAAGGATCATAGGCACCCCGAGCAGTATTTTCCCACCGTAATGGATGGTGCTCGGGCGATATAGGCCCAGTACCCAAAAGATGTAATTTATGAATGAGCGTACTATCATGTATCCTATGACAGTTAAGCTTTTGTGCTTTAAGATGCAAGTGCTTTGCATGGTATATCATGTTTTATTTGATTATTATGACTCCTATGAGGTCATCTTATTCTGAGTGTTACCGGTCGTCGGCTTCAGCCCCCTTATAGGTACTACGAGGGGTGTTTTCTTCCTTAACACTGTAACCCTTACCCGATGTCTCGGTGCCCGGAGGCGGTAGTGTGTGAGGGAAACAAGGCAATCGGACTATGCGGCTTTAGTGCTTTCACTTAACCATAAGTGCTTGACTGTGGGGGCCAGTGACTAGCCCGAAGTTTTTTGTGATATTCGGATGAGCCGAGGTAGAGACCATTATCACTTGGTTTGTGTGAAGACAAACCCTTCGTATAACATGGCATAACCTCCATAGTTTTTGAGTTTATCACTTGTCATCAGATCGCCGACCAGTTCCTGCTTATTATGACAGTCAGTTTTTGGCTTTCTCCACTGAGGTACTTAACCAGGCGAGCTGGAAGTACAATCGCAGTGGTTCTCCCTTTACCCTCCTAGCCGAACATGCGAAACGTAAGAGGGTAAACACAGGAGCCGGGCAACCGACCTATTGACCCAAGACATAATTCGGAACCAATTCATATAATGCAATATCCGATATGCCGAGCACATAAGATAAAAATAGTGCCGGAATGATGCTTGGGGTGAGTTTATAGTTGAGCCCCCAGTCTTTTAGCCGACCACATCTAAAGAAAACATGTACTGAACTAGTTTGTTTTAGCATTGAAGAGCGGAGCTATGCAACATAAATGACTCCAATGGGATCGTAAAGAATGGTCTTTATTTCCGATGAACTCGTGACGTCTAACCATACAATCCAAACTGCCGAAGCAATTATTATAGATACTTTGCTAAAAAATAAACTTTACAGAGGAAAGGTTTACACAAGGCCTTCATGAGTGGTTTGACATCCCTACTGTGCCCTGCTGCACGTCTGTGCATTTGCTCTTGAGGGGGGGGGGTGCTCCTTAGAGGAGGTAGTGATAGGCGGCGGGCCCTTGCAGGTGTGCGTCGGTCCTAAACAAACAGTTTTTAACCCCTTTCCGCGACGGCATTTGGAACCGTCGCCAAGTGAGTGTGGGCGATAGGGGGGTCCTTCCCACACGACCCAGAAACCGTCGGATATAGGGAGCTGATGCATACAGTTGTCCCTATATAACCATTTCCGATATCTTGAATATCCCAAATGCTTCATCCTTGATACTCGTTTGTGCGCGCATTGCCATCGCAGTCGGAGTTTTGTGGTTCTGCCTAAAACCAGGCAGATTCTAGGCACGGGAGTTTTCCAGGCAGATTCTAGGCACGGGAGTTTTACGATGCCTGGCACATCACAAAAAGTTCATGATTATAAACCATGTACGATGGGTAGACAATCACACACATTTAGTTTTCCCGCACCATATGTGATAGTGTCTGACATCACACACGCTTTGCAAACGGCAACTGTGTGCATGCTTGCACATGTTTCCTCTCTATGAACCGTCTCGGATTATGGTGTATATCACAAACGTTTGTGTTTTACCAACCGTGTGTGCCGTAATGACCTACACAACGTAATTTCGCCCTAATTTAATTGCTGCTATTTAAAATTGTACCTAATTTAAACTTGAAAGTAGGCTATAGCTTTATTCATATCCATCAGGTTCAAACAACCAATGCATTATTCGATTCACAGGTACATATGTTTAAGAATTACGTAAGCACCAAATAAAGAATGATGTACCAGGATTCTATACTTGTACTATTACATATGGTAAAGAAAGAGGTGACAGACATTCCAGTTGCTGAACAAGGTGAAGCGGAATGGCCCTATTGTGCTCTCCTGGATGCAGAAGGCATGCATGACTCTAGTCCAACCCTTTGTGATGGCCGGCCGCCAATCATGTAGTTTGAGAGGTAATCTTGAGTAAACAGCTTAAGAATCTACTGCAAAAGAAAAAAGATTCAGATATTGTCATCTAACACAACTCATTACGGGCAGTAAAAAGAAGGCTACATGGTTCTTACTTACCATCCCGCAGTTCACTGTTGTCTTGCATAAAGTGTAAACAAATAGTTCGATTAACATCTCTTGACCCATTTTAATAACAATCTTTATCAGTTTCCTCACTTGATGCTGGTTCTTGAATATCTCATTGCCCCATACGCAGAAAGGGGCAAAGTGTGGGTCTTTGGCAATGACACATATGTACCTAAAAGCACCAAGTTAATATTAGAAGCTAACAACAATTGTAAAATAATGTAGTACAACACTCCCTCCATCCCATTATATAAGATCTTATTAATGTATATCTAGACATTATCAGAACATTAAGGTAACACTCTTCCTTGTTGCTATGTAGCATGGGATTGCATATTTAGTCATTCAATACAATGCATGTTGCTAAACAACAATTGAAAAATGAAAAGACATGTTAACTGCAATATCCTTAACAACAACCAAATATCGTAATTCATAGTGCATTGTTGAAACTGTTATTGATGAAATTGAACTGCATGGCAAATAGTTGCACATATAGAGCATCACATTGTGTAGAACTGAAATAAACAAGTCATAAGGACATCTCTAGGCGATCCTTAAAAAGTTAAAGGACTAAAATCCTTAGTGGATATATATATATACTCCAGGAATTTTTGGCCTTTTCTAGTCGATCCCCTAAACTTAAGTTTGTAAACTTCAATTCGATCAAGTTCAAAGCAGGTTCAACCGAAAGTAGCATGCATTCAAACATAAACATAGATAGTTTTGCATAACCGAACATAAAACATAAATTTAAACTAAGCTAAACTACTTTTGGTCGGAGTAGAGATCGAGCCAATCCTTCCCCGTCATGTACGGTGTGCCGCGAGCCGGGTCCAGGCTAGTACCTTCGTCGGGGTCGTTGGGGAAGGCACTCCTCCACTCATCGACGTCGATCTCCTCGTCCTCGGGGCCCACCTCGACGCCCTCCGTGCCGCCGCCTTCGACCTCGTCATCAGATGAGAGCGCGATAACCTCGCCGCCGTCCTCGCCGCCTTCGACCTCGTCATCGGAGGAGAGCGCGATAACCTCGCCGCCCTCCGCGCCGGCAAAGATCGCCCGCTCCGCCTCCACGAGCTTCGGGTGCTGCCGGCGGAGCTCTTGCATGTAGGCCACGTCGGCGGCCTCGGCCTCGAGGCGCTCCCACGCCTCGTGGTCCTCCCACGCCATAGCCGAGCTCACCACCCTGGCTCCGGCGAAACGAGGTGGACTAGACATGTGCCGAAGGGGAAATTGAGCCTAGCCGCCGCGCCGTGGTAGCGGATCTGCCAGCAGTCGTACTCCATGGCCGCGAGCTTGGCCGTGTGGAAGCTACCGAGCCACCGGCAGGTGTGGGTCTCTCGATCTATAATCTTGGCGACCCACGTCCCCCACCGCCGCTGTCGGACCCCGGGGTGGGACTTTGTCGGCTGCCGGGTCCGAGGGAGGACGGGGAAGTCCTCGAAGCGATGTTGGGTGCGGTGGCGGGCGGATTAGGGGACCGGCAACAGCGGATCGGGCCTGCGGAGGACGACGGGGACACGTCAGTGGCCACCTCGCTGGCGTCGGGCGAAAAGGCCGCGATAAACCTCTTTTTGGCCATTGGCTCCTCGAGCTCCCGGGCACATGGGCAGAGGTTGAGGATGGAGGCGCCGGTGATGGCGTCGACCTACCAATGGTTTCGAGGGTTGTGTGTGTCTGTGTGAGCGGAGGTTTTGGGGTGTGTGTGGAGGGGGGGGCAGGTTGTGTTTGTGGAAATACTACGGCAACTGAAAATTTTACTAGGCGCGAGTAACAAGGTGGGGCTACTGAAAATTTGGATCAAGGGCGAGCAGATATTTTTGAGATTGCGAGGGATGCAGAGGCGGGAGTAAAATGCCGGGGCTACTGAAAATTTGAATCAAGGGACTGAAGCAGAGTGGGAGTAACAGACATCGCACACGGTCTGCACATACTAATCGTGTGCTATCAAACATTAAAGCCTTCCAGGCGGTAGCGAGATTGCGAGGGATGCAGAGGCGGGAGTTTTTGGGGAGTGAGCTAGTGTGCTTGACACGCCGGCTGTGGACTGTAGCCGACACACCTTCTCGCGTAAGCCATAGGCATACTATACACCAACGGTGCTGCAAGATATTTTGTACTACATCTCACACGGTTGGTGCTAATAAACTGTGTGGGGTCTATTTGATTTGAATTACAAAATGGGGTCACAGCGGCAATGGACGCTGTTTGAATTGCTAGACCTTTTATCTGCAGTGAACATGCAACTATATCTTTGTCGTAAAAGAATTGGAATTATTCAGGGTTCGTTTGGACATTTTATACAATAAACTAGTCTTCTAGACATTTCACGTGCAAAATTAAAAATTAAACTACATGCACATGCTCCGGTGCATACAAATTGGTTGGAAAATCAAATTTGTGTCCTTCAGTGCATGCTTAGGTCCCATGCAAGAAATGGGAATGAATTTTTCGGGGTTCGTTTGGCCTTTTTTATACATTAACTGGGTTTTCTAGGCATTTTATGTGCTTAATTTGAACTACAAGCACATGCTCCAATGCACCAAAGTTGGTTGAAAAATCACATGTGTGTCCTTGGGTGAATTTCTAGGTCCCATGCAAAAGATGAGAATGAATTTCAAACACCAGAGCACAGTTGATGCCGGCAAAACATTGAGATACTTGATTTTTAAATTCTAGTAAATCCAAAACTCATTTGAAATCCATGAAACTTGGCATGCTATCATGGAGCGGCATCAACATGCCGTGGTGAAAATTTTGTCCCATTTGAGGCAGGTTTAGGTATAAGACTCTCACAAACCAGAGAGCTTCTCACAACAAGCATGATGGTTTCGATAGGGAACGTACCACCTTTGGGGACGGGACGATATCCGTTGCCTCTTATTGCTTTCAAAAAAATTGTAGTGTCAACATAGAACAACAGGAGTGTTGTGTTTAATCTTGGAATTTTTCGGGGTTCGTTTGGCCTTTTTATACATTAACTGGGTTTTGTAGGCATTTTATGTGCATAATTCAAATTTGAACTACAATCACATGCTCCAATGCACCAAAGTTGGTTGAAAAATCACATGTGTGTCCTAGGGTGAATTTCTAGGTCCCATGCAAGAGATTGGAATGAAATTCAAACACCAGGGCACTGTTGATTGCCGGCAAAACATTGAGATGCTTGGTTTTTAAATTCTAGTAAATCAAAAACTCGTCTGAAATTCATGAAACTTGGCATGCTATCATGGAGCAGCATCAACATGCCATGCTAAAAAGTTTGTCCCACTTGGGGCAGGTTCGGGTATAAGCTTCTCACAAACCAGAGCTTCTCGCAACAAGCATGATGGTTTCGATAGGGAACATCCCACCTTTAGGGACGAAGCGATATCCATTGCCTCTTATTGCTTTCAAAAAATTTCTAGTGTCAACATAGAACAACAGGAGTGTTGTGTCAATTTTTGTGATTTTTCGGGGTTCGTTTGGACATTTTTATGCATTAACTGGATTTTCTAGGCATTTTATGTGCATAATTCAGATTTGAACTACAAGCACATGGTCTAGTGCATATAAATTGGTTGAAAAATCAAATATGTGTCCTTGGGTGCATGCTTAGGTCCCTTGCAAGAAATGGGAATTAAATTCAAACACCAGGGCACCGTTGATTGCCGGCAAAACATTGAGATACCTGGTTTTTATATTCTAGTTAATCCAAAACTCGTCTGAAATTCATGAAACCTGGCATGCTATCATGAGGCGGCATAAACATGCCGTGGTAAAAAAAATTGTCCCATTTGGGGCAGGTTTGGGCATATGCTTCTTACAAACCAAAGCTTCTCACAACAAGCCTGATGGTTTCGGTAGGGAACGTACGTCCCACCTTTGGGGACGAAATGATATCCATTGCCTCTTATTGCTTTTAAAAAATTCTCATGTCAACATAGAACAACAGGAGTGTTGTGTCAATTTTTGGGATTTTTCAGGGTTCGTTTGGACATTTTTATGCATTAACTGAGTTTTCTAGGCGTTTTATGTGCTTAATTAAAATTTGAACTACATGCACATGCTCCAGTGCATATAAATTGGTTCAAAATCAAATCTGTGTCCTTGGGTGCATGCTTAGGTCCCATGCAAGAGACGGGAATGAACTTCAAACACCAGGGCACTGTTGATTGCCGGTAAAACGTTGAGATACCTAGTTTTTAAATGTTGGTAAATCCAAAACTCGTCTGAAATTCATGAAACTTGGCATGCTATCATGGAGCGGCATCAACATGCCGTGGTCAAAATTTTGTCCCATTTGGGACAGGTTTGGGTATAAGCTTCTAACAAACCAGAGCTTCTCACAACAAGCATGATGGTTTCGATAGGGAACGTACCACCATTGGGGACGGGACGATATCCGTTGCCTCTTATTGCTTTCAAAAAAAATTCTAGTGTCAACATAGAACAACAGGAGTGTTGTGTTTAATCTTGGAATTTTTGGGGTTCGTTTGGCCTTTTTATACATTAACTGGGGTTGGCAGGCATTTTATGTGCATAATTCAAATTTGAACTACAAGCACATGCTCCAATGCACCAAAGTTGGTTGAAAAATCACATGTGTGTCCTAGGGTGAATTTCTAGGTCCCATGCAAGAGATTGGAATGAAATTCAAACACCAGGGCACTGTTGATTGCCGGCAAAACATTGAGATGCTTGGTTTTTAAATTCTAGCAAAATCAAAAACTCGTCTGAAATTCTTGAAACTTGGCATGCTATCATGGAGCGGCATCAACATGCCATGGTAAAAAGTTTGTCCCATTTGGGGCAGGTTCGGGTATAAGCTTCTCACAAACCAGAGCTTCTCGCAACAAGCATGATGGTTTCGATAGGGAACGTCCCACCTTTAGGGACGAAGCGATATCCATTGCCTCTTATTGCTTTCAAAAAATTTCTAGTGTCAACATAGAACAACAGGAGTGTTGTGTCAATTTTTGTGATTTTTCGGGGTTCGTTTGGACATTTTTATGCATTAACTGGATTTTCTAGGCATTTTATGTGCATAATTCAGATTTGAACTACAAGCACATGCTCTAGTGCATATAAATTGGTTGAAAAATCAAATATGTGTCCTTGGGTGCATGCTTAGGTCCCTTGCAAGAAATGGGAATTAAATTCAAACACCAGGGCACCGTTGATTGCCGGCAAAACATTGAGATACCTGGTTTTTATATTCTAGTTAATCCAAAACTCGTCTGAAATTCATGAAACCTGGCATGCTATCATGAGGCGGCATAAACATGCCGTGGTAAAAAAATTGTCCCATTTGGGGCAGGTTTGGGCATATGCTTCTTACAAACCAAAGCTTCTCACAACAAGCCTGATGGTTTCGGTAGGGAACGTACGTCCCACCTTTGGGGACGAAATGATATCCATTGCCTCTTATTGCTTTTAAAAAATTCTCATGTCAACATAGAACAACAGGAGTGTTGTGTCAATTTTTGGGATTTTTCAGGGTTCGTTTGGACATTTTTATGCATTAACTGAGTTTTCTAGGCGTTTTATGTGCTTAATTAAAATTTGAACTACATGCACATGCTCCAGTGCATATAAATTGGTTCAAAATCAAATCTGTGTCCTTGGGTGCATGCTTAGGTCCCATGCAAGAGACGGGAATGAACTTCAAACACCAGGGCACTGTTGATTGCCGGTAAAACGTTGAGATACCTAGTTTTTAAATGTTGGTAAATCCAAAACTCGTCTGAAATTCATGAAACTTGGCATGCTATCATGGAGCGGCATCAACATGCCGTGGTCAAAATTTTGTCCCATTTGGGACAGGTTTGGGTATAAGCTTCTAACAAACCAGAGCTTCTCACAACAAGCATGATGGTTTCGATAGGGAACGTACCACCATTGGGGACGGGACGATATCCGTTGCCTCTTATTGCTTTCAAAAAAAATTCTAGTGTCAACATAGAACAACAGGAGTGTTGTGTTTAATCTTGGAATTTTTGGGGTTCGTTTGGCCTTTTTATACATTAACTGGGGTTTGCAGGCATTTTATGTGCATAATTCAAATTTGAACTACAAGCACATGCTCCAATGCACCAAAGTTGGTTGAAAAATCACATGTGTGTCCTAGGGTGAATTTCTAGGTCCCATGCAAGAGATTGGAATGAAATTCAAACACCAGGGCACTGTTGATTGCCGGCAAAACATTGAGATGCTTGGTTTTTAAATTCTAGCGAAATCAAAAACTCGTCTGAAATTCTTGAAACTTGGCATGCTATCATGGAGCGGCATCAACATGCCATGGTAAAAAGTTTGTCCCATTTGGGGCAGGTTCGGGTATAAGCTTCTCACAAACCAGAGCTTCTCGCAACAAGCATGATGGTTTCGATAGGGAACGTCCCACCTTTAGGGACGAAGCGATATCCATTGCCTCTTATTGCTTTCAAAAAATTTCTAGTGTCAACATAGAACAACAGGAGTGTTGTGTCAATTTTTGTGATTTTTCGGGGTTCGTTTGGACATTTTTATGCATTAACTGGATTTTCTAGGCATTTTATGTGCATAATTCAGATTTGAACTACAAGCACATGCTCTAGTGCATATAAATTGGTTGAAAAATCAAATATGTGTCCTTGGGTGCATGCTTAGGTCCCTTGCAAGAAATGGGAATTAAATTCAAACACCAGGGCACCGTTGATTGCCGGCAAAACATTGAGATACCTGGTTTTTATATTCTAGTTAACCCAAAACTCGTCTGAAATTCATGAAACCTGGCATGCTATCATGAGGCGGCATAAACATGCCGTGGTAAAAAAATTGTCCCATTTGGGGCAGGTTTGGGCATATGCTTCTTACAAACCAAAGCTTCTCACAACAAGCCTGATGGTTTCGGTAGGGAACGTACGTCCCACCTTTGGGGACGAAATGATATCCATTGCCTCTTATTGCTTTCAAAAAAATTCTCATGTCAACAGAGAACAACAGGACTGTTGTGTCAATTTTTGGGATTTTTCGGGGTTCGTTTGTACATTTTTATGCATTAACTGAGTTTTCTAGGCGTTTTATGTGCTTAATTAAAATTTGAACTACATGCACATGCTCCAGTGCATATAAATTGGTTCAAAATCAAATCTGTGTCCTTGGGTGCATGCTTAGGTCCCATGCAAGAGACGGGAATGAACTTCAAACACCAGGGCACTGTTGATTGCCGGTAAAACATTGAGATACCTAGTTTTTAAATGTTCGTAAATCCAAAACTCGTCTGAAATTCATGAAACTTGGCATGCTATCATGGAGCGGCATCAACATGTCGTGGTCAAAATTTTGTCCCATTTGGGACAGGTTTGGGTATATGCTTCTAACAAACCAGAGCTTCTCACAACAAGCATGATGGTTTCGAAAGGGAACGTACCACCATTGGGGACGGGACGATATCCGTTGCCTCTTATTGCTTTCAAAAAAATTCTAGTGTCAACATAGAACAACAGGAGTGTTGTGTTTAATCTTGGAATTTTTCGGGGTTCGTTTGGCCTTTTTTATACATTAACTGCGTTTTGTAGGCATTTTATGTGCATATTTCAAATTTGAACTACAACCACATGCTCCAATGCACCAAAGTTGGTTGAAAAATCACATGTGTGTCCTAGGGTGAATTTCTAGGTCCCATGCAAGAGATTGGAATGAAATTCAAACACCAGGGCACTGTTGATTGCCGGCAAAACATTGAGATGCCTGGTTTTTAAATTCTAGTAAATCAAAAACTCGTCTGAAATTCATGAAACTTGGCATGCTATCATGGAGCGGCATCAACATGCCATGGTAAAAAGTTTGTCCCATTTGGGGCAGGTTCGGGTATAAGCTTCTCACAAACCAGAGCTTCTCACAACAAGCATGATGGTTTCGATAGGGAACGTCCCACCTTTAGGGACGAAACGATATCCATTGCCTCTTATTGCTTTCAAAAAATTTCTAGTGTCAACATAGAACAACAGGAGTGTTGTGTCAATTTTTGTGATTTTTCGGGGTTCGTTTGGACATTTTTATGCATTAACTGGATTTTCTAGGCATTTTATGTGCATAATTCAAATTTGACCTACAAGCACATGCTCCAATGCACTAAAGTTGGTTGAAAAATCAAATCTGTGTCCTTGGGTGAATTTCTAGGTCCCATGCAAGAGATGAGAATGAAATTCAAACACCACGGCACCGTTGATTGCCGGCAAAATGTTGAGATGCCTGGTTTTTAAATTCTAGTAAATGCAAAATCATATGAAATTCATGAAACTTGGCATGCTATCATGAAACGACATCAACATGCTGTGGTAAATTTTTTGTCCCATTTGGGGCAGGTTTGGGTCTATGCTTCTCACAAACCGGAGCTTCTCACAACCAGCATGATGGTTTTCGGTAGGGAACGTCCCACCTTTGGGGACGAGACGATATCCATTGCCTCTTATTGCTTTCAAATTTTTTTCTCGTGTCAACATAGAACAACAGGAGTGTTGTGTGATTTTTTGTGATTTTTTGGGGTTCGTTTGGACATTTTATGCATTAACTGAGCTTTCAATGCATTTATGTGCATAATTCAAATTTGAACTACATGCACATGCTCCAGTGCCTATAAATTGGTTGAAAAATCAACTTTGTGTCCTTGGGTGCATGCTTAGGTCCCATGCAAGAAATGGGAATGAATTTCAAACACCAGGGCACCGTTGGTTGCCGGCAAAACATTGAGATGCCTGGTTTTTAAATTCTAGTAAATCCAAAACTCGTCTGAAATTCATGAAACTTGGCATGCTATCATGGAATGGCACCCGACATGCCGTGGTATTTTCCGTGTCCATTTTGAGAGAAGGCGCACTCGAATAATGACAACCAACAAAGTCATTTTGAAAAAATAGCTGCCACTTTAATATCTCAAACGTTTGTAGAATTCAAACCGTGTGCGTTTTGTTAACCATTCACGTGACGCCACGTGTCTTCGTTTTAATGGCTGTAGGAGGTGCCGTGCGGACAGCTGCTTGACCTTGACTGAACGGGAGGCGTGCGAGCGCAGGCTGACCGAGAGGCGTGCAAGCTGTCCTCCAATGCACAGGCTCACCGAGAAGCGTGCAAGCTGTACACTGCGCAGGCTCACTGGGAAGCGAGCCCTTTGACTTGCATGGCCGCCCGCCTTCCTCTCCATTAATGGCGCCCGAGCCGCTGTTTAATACGGGCGGCCTTACTGTTTGCCTCCCATTCCCCTCCCTCCTGTAGATCTCCACCAACGCCATGGCACAGAACGATCATCTGCCACTAGTCTTCAAGTTTGGTGAAGTCGACTCCGAGTCGGAGGAGATAGAAAATAAGGAGGAATGGGGCCTCATGGGCATGGCTCAGAACGAGCTGGCCGCGGCGGTTGCTGCCCTCTCCCGTTGCAGCTCCCATCCCCACGCCCGCGCTAGCGACCATCCCCGTAGCATTGATGGGCTGGTCGCCAAGCATTGTCGCAGAGCTGGAAGCCGCGGGCGTCAGTGAGGTCTCCACGGACCCGCGCGAGCACGTGTACATGCCAGCGCCAGTGCTCGTGCCCATGCGCGCCCGTCCACCCATCGTGGCCCGTGCGTTTGGCTGCACCCGCCGTTCCCGTGCCCGTGCGCGTGCCCCCCTTAGCGGCATGGGACGCTGCCATCAACCACTACCTCTCAGCGGCGCCAGTTGTCGTCCTCCCTGCTCCGCTCGTCGATCGCGCGACGACATGATGTTTGATTTACAAGTGAAGAACATTTTGTGCTGCCTTCAAGACTTCAACAACGGTGTCCCAGAGGACGACAACGACAACGACGGCGCGGCACGCCGCCTCCGCCGCCGCCGGAAATAGTTTTTTTGGGGTTTAATACTGTATCTCGAATTCTCGATCATATGAATATAAATTCGCAGTGTGACTGAATGAAAGATATGGTTTGAACGAACTTGCATTTTTCTCTCTTAATGTACAGACTTATTAAATGATTTTCTTTTGAAAAAACGTCAATGGTTTTTAAATATAAAACACTCATCGCAAATGTTTTAGTTAGAACACCCGGATGCAAACCAACAGCTTCCCCAGGAAGCCAAGGGAAAATGTGCCGAGCAGGATTTTTGCATCCTTTCAACGCAAACGGTTGTTTTGCATGACCCGTGTGCAACCACGTACAAACAATTGGGTAAGATTTGCATATCTGTCATTTTGGGTATGTTGCCATTTGTCAAACTGGAAAGATTCACATTTGTTTATCTAGTAACATTGCCATTTGTCAACCTTGTAACACTGCGATTTGTCAAAATATGCAGCTAAAAATCACTAGCAGTATCTAATTTTTGCAACTAAAATCACTAGCACTATTCATATGGACACCACTAGCAGGCGTGAGTTGATGGACGCATATGCGAATGTACCATTGTTTACATACAACAAGTCATCAGCCCACAACGACAACGAGGATACACGTTGGATTATAGATCATTTCCAACAAAACATTCTAGTAAAGTTTTTCTCACACAACACATAACAAAGCGATGAAATGAACTTCAGCTCAACCACTTGTGGGCATTGGAAACACTTGCTTTGAACCAGAAGTGATTCTCTGGGAAGGGCCAGCTACTCTCAATCTCGGCAGGACTGATCGTCCAGGCTGAAGCGGCCTATGTCAGGACCCATATTGGGACGATAGGGAAGCATAGCAATGTCTGAGGTATAGATACAGTTGCTTCTCATAAATGGTAGTACGTTGTGTCAACAACAGCTGGATCGCCTTCCACCATCATTGGATAGTTTTGTCCAGGGAAGAGCGAGTTTCCTCCAAGACTTTCAATACTGAACCAGGGAGAAGGTGTTGGCACTAGTACACTAGTATCCATCCCAAATACCCTGCAACGGATGTTGGAATAGGTCCGGAGAGTGCGACCGTGCGAGACAACACCTGCTTCCTTAGTAACATCAGCAGTGCCCTGTACACAGACAAGAAGAGGCGATCCATCGGAATAAGTTGCCAAGCGCCACTGAGTATGTGGGTCCAGCTCATCCTCATGCTCGTGATCATCAGCATCGTCATCTCCCCCTTGGTTATAAATTTTTTCAAGTATAGGTGGTGGAATGTTCACAGGACCTTGGAAACACAAGAAGGTTAATTAATTAGTAAAGGGAAACTAGCTAACCCGCATGCATGTGGATGAAACAATTATAATCATGGTGGAAGACAAACGTACCGAAAGCATGATGATTCCATGCAAAAACAGTGCCACGAGTGGTGGCAGCAAACACAAGACCCTCATATTGAATTGCATCACAATACTCATCCATGTACAGAAATTGATTTTTGAGCAATATCCATCGAGGCGTGGAAGTAAGGAAGGCAACAAGCTTGTCAAAGATAGCAACAACTTCATAGTTCGAGTAATCCCAAGATCGGTTGGGAACTCGACAAATTGCAATCTTCCGTAGACGACAGTCACCATGATCGTATTTGAACTCACGTAGAATACCGGTGTACTCAACCTCTGGGCAGTCGTCTGAGATTTTTGGAAGTGGAACCCGATGACGAGTGTGCACATTCACAAGTTCCCACTCGCAGTTGTACCTAATATAAACAACCCAATCTCCATTTGCGCTTGCCCAAGCCTTGCCCTCAAGCGATGGCATCTTAACATCATACGTATCATTATCAAGCAGCATCAACTTGCACAAGGCGAGGCTTCCCTCGTCCCTGCGCCAGTCAGGAGGGTCACGACGAAGAAGATAGGGGAGATCAACCAGCTCCTAGACCCTTGGGTTCCTTGTAATGATATTATTAGTTGAGTCAAGAATGGTCTTGAATGAACCTGCCATGCTAGCCGAGGTGATGACATCGCACCGATCAATGAGTTCCCCAACCACGTCATCTTTCAGATCGGGGCAAGAATAACGGGGTCGTTTCCGGCCTGTCCCCTCCATGGAGAAGATGATCGAACAATGGCAGAAGGAAGGGTGAAGGCAAATGATGGGAGGAAGAGCGTGCGACAGCAGTTCCAAATCGAGACGGAAAGGCGAAGAGGTAGTGAACGGTTTCCACGGTACACGAAGAGGCGCCTGGGGAGCGAACGGTTGCCACAGAGGTCACACACTGACGACAAGGGCCGAGTGAACCGCATGCGTATATCACACACACCTTGATCTGGCTGACCGTTTCTTTTGTGTTGCCTAATCACAAATAGTTCATCCGAGTGAACCGTATGTTGTATATCACACACACCTTCATCTGGCTACCCGTTTCTTTTGTGTTGCCTAATCACAAACAGTTCATCCGAGTGAACCGTATGCTGTGTATCGCACACGCCTTCATTTGGTTGCCCGTTTCTTTTGTTCCTCCTCATCGCAAATAGTTAATTGAACTGAACCGTATGCCCTTCATCGCACACGCAACTAAAACCTGAATCGTGTTTGATGCATCCATCATCGCAAACATTTTATACATTTCTGATGGTTTTCATACAGCACCGTTTGCGATTATTGCATCGCACACAGTTTCTCGAAGGGTCTGTGATCGTAGTGTCGCGTTAGCAGCATCCTGCAGTAGTGTTGAGAGAGGGTCTTGAGAGGTCGCCGTGATATATTAGTTTGATGTTGGGTAGGTCCTAGATGGTACCTAATTTTGACCGAAGACGTGTTTGACCATAGCTCGGTCAAGCCAAACACTTGGCCCATGGATAGGAGGTCCCCACAACTTCCCATGGTATTTTGAGCGTGAAATTGTGCATCCTAGGCACGTACTTTGCGGCTAGCGGGGCCATGCTATGGGGAGTTGATGACCCACAAGTATAGGTGATCAGTTGTACCTCTTTTCTATAAGTAAGAGCGTTGAACCCAACGAGGAGCAGAAGGAAATGACAAGTAGTTTTCAGTAAGCTAATGTCTGCAAGTGCTGAAATTGTAAGTAGCGTGTACTTTGATAGCAATATAATTTGTAATGAGAAACTAACGATAATAGTAACAAGTATGCAGCAAGGTAGCCCAATCCTTTTGAGGCAAAGGACATGCCAAAATGGTCTCTTATGATAAGCAAAGCGTTCTTGAG
The DNA here is from genome assembly GCF_002575655.3 of Aegilops tauschii subsp. strangulata. Taxonomy (NCBI): domain Eukaryota; kingdom Viridiplantae; phylum Streptophyta; class Magnoliopsida; order Poales; family Poaceae; genus Aegilops; species Aegilops tauschii. The sequence goes on from NC_053037.3 coordinate 285,281,755, forward strand.
GGTACACGGGAATTTCATCTAGTCACTTTCGTCATGTTGGTTTGATTTGTGTTCGCTACTTTGATAATTTGATATGTGGGTGGACCGGTGCTTAGGTGCTGTTCTTACTTGAACAAACCTCCTACTTATGATTAACCCACCCGCAAGCATCCGCAACTACGAGAAAATTATTAAGAATAAATTCTAACCATAATATTAAACTTTTGGGTCCAATCGGTCCCATACGGAATAGCGCATAAACTGGGGTTTAAGCTTCTGTCACTCTCGCAACCCACCATCTATTTACTACTCCACAATGCATTCCGTTAGGCCCAAATATGGTGAAGTGTCATGTAGTCGACATTCACATGGCACCACTAAGGGGATAACAACATACATACTATCAAAATATCGAACACATATCAAGTTCACATGATTACTTGCAACATGATTTCTCCCGTGACCTCGAGAACAAAAGTAACTACTCGCAAATGATAAACATGCTCATGATCAGAGGAGTATTAAATAGCATAATGTATTTGAACATATAATGTTCCACCAAATAAACCATATAGTAATCAACTACAAGATGTAATCAACACTACTAGTCACCCCCTAGCACCAATCTATAGTTCCGGTAACAAGATTGAATACAAGAGATGAACTAGGGTTAGAGATGAGATGGTGCTGTTGAAGATGTTGATGGAGATTGCACTCCCCAAGATGGGAGAGTTGTTGGTGATGATGATGACGATGATTTCCCCCTCCGGAAGGGAAGTTCCCCCGGCAGAATTGCTCCGCCGGAGGGCAAAAGTGCTCCTGCCCAAGTTCCACCTTGAGACGGCGGCGCTTCGTCCCGAAAGCCCTCTCCTTATTTATTCTAGGTCAAAATGACCTATATACCAGAAGATGGGCACCGAAGGTGGGCCGGGGAGGCCACAACCCACCAGGGCGCGCTTGGGGGGCTTGGCGCGCCCAGGTGGGTTGTGCCCACCTGGTGGCCCCCCTCAGGTGATTATTGGCACCAATATTTCTTAAATAATCCATAAAAAATCTCCGTGAAGTTTCAGCTCATTTGGAGTTGTGCAGAATAGGTGGCTTGACGTAGCTTTTTAGGTCCAGATTTCCAGCTGCCGGAATTCTCCCTCTTTGTGTGTAGCTTGTAAATTATGATGGAAAAGGCATTAGAATTACTCCAAAAAGCATTATTATGGATAAAAACATTATAAATAACAGTAAGAAAACATGATGCAAAATGGACGTATCAACTCCCCCAAGCTTAGACCTCGCTTGTCCTGAAGCGAAAACCGAAATTGAAAAACATGTCCACATGCTTTGAGAGAGAGGTGTCGATAAAAATAAAATACGGACATAGAAGTATCATGTTGATTATTATAACAGCAACAAAATTAAACATAGGACTTTTATCATAGAACTTGCAGCATATACTTCCCATGAATAAGTAACAGTTCATCACATAATCGAAGTATAAAGCAAAAACTCTATTAGAAACCAACAAACTATGTTCTCTGTCAACTTTGCAACTGCAATTCATCATCTTTTCAGGAAGAGTCCCGTGTCGGAGCCTTTTAAGCAAGTCCACATACTCAACCATCATATAGTCTTCTATGATTCCTAACACTCACCTCGTACCCATGAGCAAAACGTTTCAAGCGGACACATAGAAAGATAGGGGCTTATAGTTTTGCCTCCCAACATACTCACCTCAAGGGTGATGTCAACAATAATAACTCATGCTATCTATATTCAACTGGACATATGTGCCTAGATATTTCCTCACCACATTATGCTTGCCAAAAGATAAAATAAAAAGGAATAGAAGGGAAACTTTGACTCTTTGCATAAAAGTAAATACATAAAAGTAAAAGATAGGCCCTTCGCAGAGGGAAGCAGAGGTTGCCATGCGCTTATTTGTTTGCATGCTCAATCCCTTAGTGCAAGAGAACGTCATGTTGTATTGCCCCTTAAGATGACAACCTTTATTATGCAGTCTGTCGCTTTTATTCTTTGTCATCCATGTTCGTACAACGCTCAATTTTCTCTTACACTAAATGATCTCACATATTTAGAAGCAATTTTTGTTGCATGTTTGCGCCAATGACAACTTACTTTAGGGATGTTGCTCAAGCCCTAGGTAGGTATGGTGGACACTTGAAAAGATTTGGGTTTAAGGGTTTTTGGATGCACAAGTAGTATCTCTACTTAGTGCGGAATTTTTGGCTAGCAAAGATAGGGGGCAAGCACCACATGTTAAAGGATCTATCACAATATGACTTCTATGTGAATATAAACAAACATAAACCATTAAGTTCTCTTCCTTGTCCAACGTCAACAATTTTGGCATATAATATTTTGATGAGGGCTCACAATCACAAATGATTTATAGGATAGTATATTTATATGTGAATCTTCTCTTCCCTTATTAATTCTTTCATGAGTTGCATCATTGACTAATTCTATGTTTGTCAATCTCTAATAAAAATTTCTTACTCATACTTTTCCTTATGTGGTGCCATCACCTACCATAGGATTAGTATATAATCTTATTCATTTATTTCCTTTCATTTATTTCCTTTCTTTTTCTTTTTCTTTCTTTCTTATTTCTTTTCGTTATTTGCAACATGAAAATAAAGAAAGCAAAAACTCAAACTAAACTTTATTATATAACTTGCACACGATTACAATGATAGATCACTAAGCAAACTCTCAAAGAGGAAAGTATCAAACTAAACTTTATTTCATCGAAAGCAAAAAGATCGAACTAAGATAAGTAAATGCAAAAAGATAGTGGGATGATACGATACTGGGGCACCTCCCCAAGCTTGGCGGAAGCCAAGGGGAGTGCCCATACCCGATACTCAGTTCTCCTTTGGTGGTGAAGAAGATGGTGGTGGTGATGATAATTGTGCCTTCAAATTTTTCATATTATAGTTGAGGAGAGCAATCTCCTCCTTTAAATCATCGACCTCCAACTCCAGCTTCAAGATCTTGTCACATAAATCCCCTTTGCTTTTCTGCCTAAAACGAAGAGGAATAGATCGGTTGCCCTTTTAGGGAGACTGGACTTCTTGAACTTCACGTGCATATCCCTTGGTTGAGGTAGAGGGACATCCTCCTCCTCCGAGATTGAATCATCGATCCTCATCAAGTGAGCATCCTCCTCGTCATCAGTAGTTCGACCGCAAGGAGATAGGTTCCCATAGGTCTTTGGATCAGCAATGAGATGTGAAACATAGCTCTTTCCATCGGAGTCTTGAGATGACATATTTTCAGATCCACGCAGAAAACAGCAAGAAAAGAGAACAGAGGATTTTCTCCGTGATACGGTGGTTAACAGGTTCGGGAATTATATATATATATATATATATATATATATATATATATATATATATTTATCTTGGAGGACAAGTACATGGAAGAAAAATGGAGTACGGAAGGTGTCCCAGGTGGGTACAAGCCACCTAGGCGCGCCAGGCAAGCCTGGCGCGCCCTGGTGTCTTGTGCCCACCAGGGGACGCTTCCTGGAAGTTTCTTTATTTCCAAAATTCTAAAATATTCCAAAACTGATAAAAAATATTTTTGCAATTTTTTCGGAGTCGGTTTACTTACCGTATCACGTACCTCCTTATTTTGACGATTCTGGAGTGTTCTGCAAGGACTCTTTTATGTGCTCTTCCGGTGTCAAAGTTTGGATAATATTGCTTTCAACATTAATATGTGTACCTGAGATATAATGCTTTATTCGTTGCCCAGTGACAACCTTCGCATTAGTACCTTCGGAATTATTTATTTTAATGGCACCAGACCGGTAAACCTCCTCGATGACATATGTGCCTTCCCATTTCAAGAGGAGCTTCCCTGCAAAAAATCTAAAACGAGAGTTGTACAAAAGAACATATTCTCCGACTTTAAACTCACGCTTTTGGATTCTTTTGTCATGCCATCTTTTAAATTTTTCTTTGAATAACTTTGCATTTTTCATAAGCTTGGGTTCTCCATTCATCTAATGAGCTTATATCAAATAACCTCTTTTCACCGGCAAGTTTGAAATCATAATTGAGTTCTTTAACTGCCCAGTAAGCTTTATGTTCTAACTCAAGAGGCAGATGACAAGCTTTTCCATAAACCATTTTATAAGGAGACATACCCATAGGATTTTTATATGCTGTTCTATAAGCCCAAAGTGCATCATCTAATTTCTTAGACCAATTCTTCCTGGACCTATTGACAGTCTTTTGCAAAATTAATTTTATTTCTCTATTACTCACTTCAACTTGACCACTAGACTGAGGATGATAGGGTGATGCAATTCTATGGTTAACATCATACTTAGCAAGCATTTTACAGAAAGCACCATGAATAAAGTCTGAACCACCATCAGTCGTTAAATATCTAGGGACTCCAAACCTTGGGACAATAACTTCCTTAAGCATTTTAATAGAGGTGTTGTGATCAACACTACTGGTTGGAATAGCTTCTACCCATTTAGTAACATAATCAACAGCAACTAAAATATGTGTATACCCATTGGAGGAAGGAAAAGGTCCCATGCAATCAAATCCCCAAACATCAAATGGTTCAATAGGAAGTGAATAATTCATAGGCATTTCTTGACGCTTACCGATATTACCTATTCTTTGACATTCATCACAAGATGAGACAAACGAACGGGCATCCTTGAAGAGAGTAGGCCAATAAAATCCAGATTGCAATACCTTGTGAGCAGTTCTATCTCTAGCATGATGCCCTCCATAAGCCTCAGAGTGGCATTTCCATAGGATTTGTCGCCGTTCATGCTCAGGTACACAACGTCTAAGAATACCATCTACTCCTTTATAAAGATGTGGGTCATCCCAAAAGTAATGTCTTAAATCATAGAAGAATTTTTTCTTTTGTTGGTATGTAAAGCTAGGTGGAAAATATTTAGCAACAATGTAATTAGCATAGTCAGCATACCAAGGAGTACTATGAGAAACATTTATTGCAGCTAACTGCTCATCAGGAAAACTATCATCAATAGGTAGTGGGTCATCAAGCACATTTTCAAGCCTAGACAAGTTATCAGCTACGGGGTTCTCAGCTCCTGTTCTATCAATGATATGTAAATCAAATTCTTGTAACAAGAGAACCCAACGAATAAGTCTAGGTTTAGCATCTTTCTTTTCCATAAGATATTTAATAGCAGCATGGTCTGTGTGAACAGTTACTTTGGAATCAACAATATAAGGTCTAAATTTATCACAAGCAAACACCACTGCTAAGAATTCTTTAAGTAGTAGCATAATTTCTTTGAGCACTGTATAGAGTTTTACTAGCATAATGAATAATATTCAATTTCTTATCAACTCTTTGTCCTAGAACAACAACAACAGCATAATCACTAGCATCACACATAATTTCAAAAGGCAAGTTCCAATCAGGTGGTTGAACAATAGGTGCAGTAATTTAGGCTTTCTTGAGTATTTCAAAGGCTTCAAGACAATCATCATAAACAACAAAAGGAATATCCTTTTGCAAAAGATTAGTAAGAGGCCTAGAAATTTTAGAGTCTTTGATAAATCTCCTATAGAAACCAGCATGACCTAGGAAACTACGAATACCTTTGATGTCCGTAGGACATGGCATTTTCTCAATTGCATCAACCTTAGCTTGGTCCACTTCCATACCTCTTTCAAAAAAATTATGACCCAAGACAATAACTTCATTAACCATAAAGTGGCACTTCTTCCAATTCAAGACAAGATATGTTTGTTCACATCTCTACAAAACTCGGTCAAGATTGCTTAAACAATCATCAAAAGACTTCCCATAAACAGAGAAGTCATCCATGAAAACCTCAACAATCTTTTCACAAAAGTCAAAGAATATGGCCATCATGCATCTTTGAAAGGTAGCAGGTGCATTACAGAAACCAAAAGGCATACATCTATAAGCATAGGTTCCAAAAGGACAAGTAAAAGTGGTCTTTTCTTGATCAGGTTGAGAAACAGGTATTTGTGAAAAGCCAGAATATCCATCGAGGAAGAAAAAGTGTGTGTGCTTAGATAATCTTTCAAGCATTTGATCAATAAAAGGCAAAGGGCAATGATATTTTCTAGTAGCTTTATTTAATTTTCTAAAATCAATTACCATTCTATAGCTTGTAACAATTCTTTGTGGAATAAGCTCATTCCTATCATTAGGAACAACAGTTATACCTCCTTTCTTAGGGACACAATGAACATGACTTACCCATCTACTATCAGCTATAGGATAGATTATACCTGCTTCCAGAAGTTTTAATATTTCCGTTCTTACCACTTATTTCATCTTCGGATTTAACCGACGTTGGTGATCAACAACTGGTTTAGCATCAGGTTCCATCTTAATTTTGTGCGGACATAGATTGGGACTAATTCCCTTTAAATCATCAAGAGTATATCCAATAGCAGCCCGGTGTTTCCTTAGAACTTTCAATAATCTTTCTTCTTCATGTTCTGAAAGGTTAGCACTGATAATAACAGGATATGTCTTCTTTTCATCAAGATAAGCATATTTCAAAGTGTCTGGCAATTGTTTTAATTCAAACACAGGGTCACCTTTAGGTGGAGGAGGACCTCCAAGAGTTTCAATAGGAAAATTGTGTTTAAGCAGAGGACGTTATTCAAAGAAAATCTTATCTATTTCATTTCTTTCATGCATATCTAAGTCATTTTCATGGTCTAGCAAGTATTGTTCTAAAGGATCAGTAGGTGGCACAGCAACAGAAGCAAGATCAATTAATTCATCCTTACTAGGCAATTCTTTTTCATGATGATTTCTACTAAACTTGGAAAAATTAAACTCATGAGACTCATCACCAAAGCTAACACCAATAGTTTGTTTCTTGCAATCTATCTTAGCATTAACTATATTCAAGAAAGGTCTACCAAAGATAATGGGACATAACTCATCTTGTGGGGAACCAAAAACAAGAAAATCAGCAGGGTATTTTATTTTCCCACACAAGACTTCAACATCTCTAACAATCCCAACTAGTGATATTGTGTCTCTATTAGCAAGTTTAATAGTAACATCTATTTCTTCTATCTCAGCATGTGCTATGTCTTTCATAATTTCCTGATATAAAGTGTAAGGAATAGCACTCACACTAGCACCCATGTCACATAAACCATGATAACAGTGATCTCCTATTTTAACTGAAATGACAGGCATGCCAACAACTGGTCTATGTTTATCCCTTATATCAGGTTTGGCAATTCTAGAAGCTTCTGCACAGAAGTAAATAACATGCCCATCTATATCTTCTTCCAAGAGATCTTTAACCATAGCAACATTAGGTTCTACTCGAACTTGTTCATCTGGTTTAGGTGTTCTAACATAGCTTTTGTAAACCACAGTTGAAACTTTAGCATGTTCCTTCATCCTAACAGGAAAAGGGGGTTTCTCAATATAAGCAGAAGGAACAACTGGATCAACATTATAAAGTATAGTTTCTTCTTTAACTGGTACCAATTCTTTAATTTCTTCTTTAATAGGTGGGTGATATTTAAACCACTTCTCTTTAGGGAGTTCAACATGAGTAGCAAATGATTCACAAAAGGAGGCTACTATCTCAGAGTCAAGTCCATATTTAGTGCTAAACTTTTGAAAAGCATCAGTATCCATAAAAGATTTAACACAATCATACTTAAGCTTTATACCTGACTCTTTACCTTCATCGAGTTCCCAATCTTCAGAGTTGCGTTTAATTCTCTCCAAAAGATCCCACCGGAATTCAATAGTTTTCTTCATAAAATAACCAGCACAAGAAGTATCCAGCATGGTTTGATCATTATGAGAAAGCCGACCATAAAAGTTCTGAATAATAATTTCTCTTGAGAGCTCATGATTGGGGCATGAATATAACATTGACTTAAGCCTCCCCCAAGCTAAAGCGGTACTTTCTCCTTCACGAGGCCAAAAATTATATATATAATTCCAATCACGATGAACTAGATGCATAGGATAATTTTTTTGGCGGAACTCCAATTTCAAACGATTCCAATTCCATGATCCAATATCATCGCATAGCCTACACCATGCCAATGATTTTCCCTTCAAAGATAAAGGGAAAACCTTTTTCATAACTTCATCTCCGGGTAAACCTGCAAGCTTAAACAATCCACAAATTTGTTCCACATATATCAAGTGCATATCAGGATGTTCAGTTCCATCTCCTGCATAAGGATTAGCTAGCAGTTGTTCTATCATACCTAAAGGAATTTCATATCCAATATTTTCAGTAGGTGCAGTAGGTTGAGGGGTAGCTAATTGTGGTTCCGGACGAGGTGAAGATACCCCGAACAAACCCCTCAAAGGATTGTTTTCCATAGTAACAAGTGACAATAAATTTCAGCACACTATATAAATGTTTCCTTACCGAATTCCGCTTACCAAAGGCACTTCACTCCCCGGCAACAGCGCCAGAAAATAGCCTTGATGACCCACAAGTATAGGGGATCAATTGTAGCTCTTTTCGTAAGTAAGAGTGTCGAACCCAATGAGGAGCAGAAGGAAATGACAAGTAGTTTTCAGGAAGGTAATGCCTGCAAGTGCTGAAATTGTAAGTAGCGGGTAGTTTGATAGCAAGATAGTTTGTAATGAGCAAGTAATGATAATAGTAACAAGTATGCATCAAGGTAGCCAAATCCTTTTGAGGCAAAGGACAGGCTAAAACGGTCTCTTATGATAAGCAAAGCGTTCTTGAGGGTACACGGGAATTTCATCTAGGCACTTTCGTCATGTTGGTTTGATTTGTGTTCGCTACTTTGATAATTTGATATGTGGGTGGACCAGTGCTTAGGTGCTGTTCTTCCTTGAACAAACCTCCAACTTATGATTAACACTCCCGCAAGCATCCGCAACTATGAGAAAAGTATTAAGGATAAATTCTAACCATAGCATTAAACTTTTGGGTCCAATCGGTCCCTTACGGAATTGCGCATAAACTGGGGTTTAAGCTTCTGTCACTCTCGCACCCCACCATCTATTTACTACTCCACAATGCATTCCCTTAGGCCCAAATATGGTGAAGTGTCATGTATTCGACGATCAAATGACACCACTAAGGGGATAACAACATAGATATTATGAAAATATCGAACACATATCAAGTTCACATGATTACTTGCAACATGATTTCTCCCGTGACCTCAAGAACAAAAGTAACTACTCACAAATGATAAACATGCTCATGATCAGAGGAGTATTTAATAGCATAATGGATTTGAACATATAATCTTCCACCGAATAAAACATACAGTAATCAACTACAAGATGTAATCAACACTACTAGTCACTCCCTAGCACCAATCTATAGTTCCGGTAACAAGATTGAATACAAGAGATGAATTAGGGCTTGATATGAGATGGTGTTGTTGAAGATGTTGATGGAGATTGCCCTCCCCAAGATGGGAGAGTTGTTGGTGATGATGATGACGATGATTTCCCCCTCCGGGAGGGAAGTTCCCCCGGCAGAATCGCTCCGCCGGAGGGCAAAAGTGCTCCTGCCCAAGTTCTGCCTCGAGACGGTGGCGCTCCATCCCAAAAGCCCTCTCCTTATTTATTCTAGGTCAAAATGACCTATATACCAGAAGATGGGCACCGGAGGTGGGCCGAGGAGGCAACAACCCACCAGGGCGCGCCCAGGTGGGTTGTGCCCAACTGGTGGCCGCCCTCTGGTGATTACTGGCTCCAATATTTCTTAAATAATCCATAAAAAATCTCCGTGAAGTTTTAGCTCATTTGGAGTTGTGCAGAATAGGTGGCCTGACATAGCTTTTTCAGGTCTAGATTTCCAGCTGCCAAAATTCTCCCTCTTTGTGTGTACCTTGTAAATTATGAGAGAAAAGGCATTAGAATTACTCCAAAAAGCATTATTATGGATAAAAACATTATAAATAACAATAAGAAAACATGATGCAAAATGGACGTATCAGGAGCGTGTTCCTATTTGCGTTGAGCATGGGAAGACTCCGGGAGCTGAGATAGGGCTCGGGCTCGTTTGCTCGCCTCTCGTGCCTTGACGGTGGATTGGGACTTCGGCACCTCATTGCCGACCTGGACTTCGGCTTCCAGAGCCGCTTATGTGCTCCTCGATTAGGAGTAAGCGCTCTGTGTTTCCATTAACAGTGATGTCACCCTTGGGTCCGGGCATCTTAAGCTTCAGATATGCATAATGGGGGACGGCGTTGAAGCGAGCGAATGTTGTACGGCTGAGAAGTGCGTGATAGCCGCGGCGGAAAGGGACGATGTTGAAGATCAAGTCTTTGGCGTGGAAGTTGTTAGGCGAGCCGAACACTACTTCCAAAGTCACGGTGCCCGAGCAGCGGGCTTCGACGCTTGGGATTACTCCTTTAAAGATGTTGTTGCTTGGTTTGATCCTTGACAGATCAATGCCCATTTTTCTTACTGTGTCTGGGTAAATCAGATTGAGGCTACTGCCTCCATCCATGAGGACTCTAGTTCGGTGGTACCCATCGATAATGGGATCAATTACTAGAGTCGCTGATCCTCGATGACGGATAATGGTCGGATGGTCCCTTCAATCGAAAGTGATTGGACAAGCCGACCTTGGATTGTATTTCGAGGCCACCGGTTCTACGGCGTAGAGGTCCCAAAGCGAATGCTTCCTCTCCTTCTTTGGTATGTGTGTGACGTAGATCATGTTCATAGTTTTTACCTCAGGAGGTAATTTCTTCTGGCCTCCATTGTTCGGCCTGCAAGGCTCGTCATCGTACTCACTGCGGCGGCCCTTGCCCTGTTCCTCGACTGTAAGTTTGCCGGCCTGTTTGATCACCCAACAATTATGGTTGGTGTGGTTGGTGAAAAACAAAGCAAAGACTCATATCAAATAGGTGTCTCTAGCAAAGATGATTCTGACAAAAAACAAAGCAAAGACTCACATAATACACGACGCTCTAAGTAAAACTTGTATCATGTGATGAATAAAAATATAGCTCCAAGTAACATCACCGATGGTTGGTAGAAGAAAGAGGGGATGCCTTCCGGGGCATCCCTAAGCTTAGTTGCTTGGGAGTCCTTGAATATTACCTTGGGGTGCCTCGGTCATCCCCAAACTTATGCTCTTGCCAGTCCTTATTCCTTCATCCACCGTGATCTCACCCGAAACTTGGAAACTTCAGCACACAAAACTGAACAAAATATTTGTGAGATCTGTTATTATAGAAAAGCAAATCACTACTTTAAGTATTGTTTCAAACCCATACATATTTTATTATTGCATTATACCTACTGTATTCTAACTTCACCATAGCTTATACCCCCGATACAATCTATAAATTCATCAAAACAAACAAACAATGTAACGAAAACAGAATCTGTAAAAAAACAGAGCAATCTGCAGTAATTCGAACAATGACCATACTTCTGTAACTCCAATTTTTTGAAAATTTAGGACAATGTGGTAAATTTGTATATCAATCATGTGTAAAACATTCAGAATTTTATCACGCTCCAGCAAATTTATATAATTGTGCTACTGGATGCAAAAGTTTCTGTTTTTGCATAAAATCAAAGCAACTATCATCCAAATAATCTCAAAGGCTTTACTTGGCACAAACATTAATTATAATGCAAAAACACAACCATAACAGTAGCATAATTATGTACACACAAAAAACGAGAAAATAAACAAGAAAATTAAGATAACTATTGGGTTGCCTCCCAACTAGCGCTATCGTTTTACGCCCCTAGCCAGGTGTAATGCATAGGTTCAAGTGTTGTCATCCTTAAAATTATTTTTAAGGACGTGTTCTCATCAGTAGGTTTTTCAAACACAATATGAAACACATAATCCATGGGAATTTTAGCATTACTAAGTTGACCATCCTCGAATCCCTCCTGATTCCTTTAACAATCCAAGAATACTGTTTATTAATACCATTGAAAACTTATTGGATCATGTTTAAGGGAAGGACCTCCTTTTTGGTATTCTCATCAAAAGTGTGATCATCGCGAAATAAATATCTCAACCAATAATCACTATAGTATAAAATCTCATCTATCACCGGTTTTTCACTATTCATACCGTAAAAATGAAATATCTCTCTAGCTTCCTGCACTATGTAATCAAATTTATTCACGAGGATAAGGGTAGCTATATTCTTAGCTCTAGGATTTTTTATAACCGGCAACTCATAAAATAATCTCTACAAAGTAGGATGGGTATGGATAAATCTTCTCTCAAGTTTAAGAACGAGTGCAGAAATAGCTTCAGCATAAGTTTTGGTTCTTTCAAGTATATGAGCATCATCACAAGCCAAAGTTCTACTACAATTAAAGAATTCTTGGATAACACTTTTTCCTATAATATTCCCATGTCCCATCGTTTTAGCATCTAAATTGGAGGAATTTCAATTTTAGGAGTTTTACCACCCTCACTTTTTTGATACAAAATCAGCCATGATATCAGTTTCAAGCAAAAAGGCGAACGCGAAAAAGGAAAACGGAAAATATTTTTCTAGAAACTTTTTTAGAAGTGGGGGAGATGAAACCGAGAGGCAAATAACAAATAATATAAATGCAAGGAGAAGAAATTTTATGCGTAGGTACTTGATAGATGTTGATGATGTCTCCCCGACAATGGCGTCAGAAATTCTTCTTGCTACTTGTAAGCTGCGTTGGGATTTCCCCGAAGAAGAGAGGATGATGCAATATAGTAGAGATAAGTATTTCCCTCAGTTAAGAACCAAGGTTAGCAATCCAGTAGGATAACCATGCAACACCTCGTTAGTAGTACCTGCACACAAAATAACAAATCCTTGCACCCAACGCTGTCGGGGAAATGACACCTATGAGATCACAGGGGTCCTTTCCACGGTTTGGCAGGGGACAGGGCCTAGCAAAGAGCAGATCTAGTGATCAACACCACATGTCTTTACCCAGGTTCGGGCCGCAGAGATGCGTAAAACCCTAGTCCTTCTTGATTGTGTATTGAGTGTTATTGAGCTTCGGCTGATTGCTACGCATGCAGGTTGGGCCGAGAGGTCCAAAAAGGCGGATACTCCTCCAGTACGTCGTGGGCCTCCTTTTATATGACCAAGGGGCTGCCACAGTGGCATACAGGAGGCGTAAAGTAACTACAGTGCATGCGGGAGCTGTAAACCGCTATAGTACACATGCTTTTCTTGGTCATCTAAGGACAAACGCATTAAATGCGCCGCTTACATGTCCTCTAGCTTTATTGGAGACGGGAAGAGAGCCTGTCCCGTCCGTTGCCGCCCCGCCCCGTCTCGACACGCGTCCATGCCGATGAGGCATGCAGTGCCAAGTTGGCTGGCCAGCTGCTGCGCTGGAGAGGTGGCAGGGTCTTCACGAAGATCTGCATGCCACCACACAGGCGCCTGCTGGGCTGACAGGTCAGCCCCTGCACTGGAGTGGTGGCTGGCAGCCGAGTCTGGCCACGGTCTTGTCGATGTCCCCGGCAAGGATCTTGCTGGGGCCTCGTGGGCGTCCTCGACAAGGATCTTGCTGGGGCCTCATGGGCGTCCTCGACAGGGATCTTGCCGGGGCCTCGTCTTCTGGCCTTCACAAAGATCTACACGCCACTACTCGCGCGCCCTTGGATCATGTCCTTAACATTGTCGATGGTGTCAGAGTTCTCAACCACAAGGGTGGTGCTCTGTAAGCCCTTGCTGGGGATCCAGCTCGTCCTCTGTTCTCTGACTTGGCTGTTTTTCTAAGTCTTGTATCCGTCCTCGCTCGCCCTCTTCACACCTTCTCGCCGAGGTGGCTACAACTGCCCGTGCGCAAGTATGGGGTGCTAAAGAACCCAAATTTTAGTACACCGACAGGAGCCCTCGGGCCTGGGCCATACACGGATGCGGGGCATCGTTGGGTAAGGCCCAAACAGTGTGCGGGCACGCGTGGAAGGGAATAATTGTTGTAATCTTCTCGTCGTTTGTGCTTGCGGTTGCCCGTGAACAACCTTTATTCATGGGACGATAATTGTTGTTCCACGCTTCCCACTACGCCCGCCTTTTTTGCCACGTACGCCGCATGCATGGCACGGGGTAGGTGGCAGACGCGCGGGATACGGGAGGGCATGCCATGGCAGATACCCATGCGCCTTTGATTGGCGTGGGGAGGGCGGCTGTCGGCCTTGCTCGTTGCCAATGGCTTTAATGAGCCGGACTTGAATAAGGACTCTTCCGAGGAGGTGTAGAGCCAGCCCCCAGCCCCCCTACTTGATTATAAAAAAGGGGATTGGGAGGAGAAGGGGGCATCTTCTCGCTCGCGTCTTCTTCCTTGTTCTTCATCCACCACCATGTCGAGGGGGCGTGGTCGTCCTTCTGTGGAGGCGACTAGATCTTCCTCCCACCAAAGAGCCGCGGCGGTGAAGGAAGAGCCAGACGCCCAAGGCGAAGGTGCTGGATGGGGCTGTGGTTGGCGAGGTGGCCGAGGCAGAGGTGGGTGTGGAAGGGGGGCACCTGCGGCGCCACCGTCTCCACCACCATCTCCTCCCGCTTCGTCGAGCGGCCATGTCGGAGACACGACGCTGGAGTTTATCCTGCAGCTGCGCGAACCGCCACGTAGCCGCCTCCGTCTTCCCAAGGGTTCGCAAGGGTGCTGGAGGTCGACCTGCCACCGAGGTTGAGGCTTCGCATGAAGGGATGTTGCAATGGCGACATGTGGGCGAACGTAAAGTTCCCCGTTCCTCATGTAATGCTTCTTCTTCGTGGCTGGGAAACCTTCGCACGCGCCCACTGCTTGATGAAGGGGCACGTCCTCCACTTCAAATTAGTGGAGGCTGACCTGCTCTCCATCAAGGTTTTCGGGCGCTCGGGAATCCGGCTAGGGTGCTGCGCGGAGAGCTCGACTGATGATGAAAGCTCCTCCTCGGGCGATAGCGATGAGGAGGAGACTGGTGGGGAGGACGATGGGGACGGGTCCAACTAGATGTCGGGCGCCCCGTCCCTAGGCGACGCCAGCAGCACCACCATCCGCACCTGGTCTTCTCCCCGACAAAGCGATTTGCCGGGGGGTGGTTCTTGGCGGCGGCCTCTCAAGCCAGCTCCTTGAACTTCTCGGGGCCGTCGCTTCTAGCGGCCGGCGCTGGAAGGCTGGAGAAGACGAAGAAGGCGGGTGGCGGGCTGTCAATTCAGAGTACGATGGCACCGACGCCTTCATCGCGTATTGCCGGCCCGCTGCCTCATCTTTCGGCTTCTCTCCCGGCACCGTCATCACCAGCCTTTTTCTGGACGGCTGCTGGGGCATTCTCTTGGTGCCTTCTGCTGCGTGTACCTCGCCTAGGCGCTCCTTTTGCCCTCCTGCTATCTTGGTCCGCTTCCTAAGGAGAGGGACAAGAAAGGGATTACGGGCATCTCATCTCTTTTTTTTTTTGCTTTTTAAACTTCGATCTTGGTTTCATCTTTTTCTCCTCCTTGGTTCTCAGACCTCACCTCGGCAGGCCAGATGGACGTCGATGGCACCACCGAGGAGATCGCCAAGGACGCCACTGCTGAGGCTGACAAGGTCGCCGCTGATGAGGCCGCCAAAGAAGCACATGAAGAGGCCACCAGGGGATCTGCCAGGGAGGCCAGCGAGGGGACTGGTGATCGTACTGATGGCATCCCTGCCTCAGGAGCGCCTGGCGCTACATCGGTCCCGGAGCCCTCAACTGCCAGGGCGACGGTGGCCGGCGACCAACCGTCCACCTCCAAAGCCCCCACTTGAGGAGATACCTGAAGATCGGCGAGGATCTGTTTGTCACCATCCCGGGGATGGCAAGCACCGGAGCACCTGCCGAGGGGTGGGTTTTTGACGAAGAGGTCATCGTCGCCGCCGGGCTCCAAGTTGTTGACGAGCCAAGAACCAGCAGCAGCAGTTCCAAGGAGGACCAGCTCCTCCAAGCTATTAGCAGCAACTTCCACAAGCTTCAGGCGCTTTACCGTGCCCGCAAGGAGAAGCTGGACTCCAGGACGGCGGTCGTCGACGCAACGGAGGCGGGCCTCCAGGAGCGCGTTGAGCAGACATAAGTCTGGTTTACGGAGGCCCGTCAGGATTTGAAGGCCGGCCAGGAGTAGCTGGGTCAGCAGGGGAACGAGCTTCTTCTGAAGCAATAAGATATCGAGAAGGCCTAGGAGGAGGACGCTGCATGGACCGCCAAGGAGGACGGTGAGCTGAGGGAGCGCCACATCTCGCTCGAGGCCCAAGAAGAAGACCTTGCTACTTGTGAGGAGGCACTTGCCGCCAAGCTCCGCAGCAAGGACGAAGAGATCGAGAAGCTCGTCGCACAGCGGACCCAAGAACTGGAGCAGAAACACAAAGATGATCTTGCCGCTCTGGTCCTGGATCACGCCGACAAGCTAAAGGAGGCCGTCGATGCTGCTGAAGTGGCAGAGGCCGCCAAGAGCGAGCTAGTCGACAAGGTGGAGGAGCTGGGGGCAGAGCTGGAGAAGCACAACAAGGAGGTCGCGGCGCTCAAGAGTGACAGGGACAAGACCATCGACACCTTGGCGGGCTTGCAGGTCTCCTTATCCGGAAAGAACCAGCTACTCTCCTGGGCCAACGACTCCATTGCCGATCTGAGGCTGAAGCTGTCCACCCTGGAGGAGACCCTTGTGGGCAGCAGGGCTCGTGAGAAGGCCCTGGCCAAGATCCTCGAGGATGAAAGGCTACTACTCCAGAGTGCTGCTGCCGAGCACAACGACTTCGTGAAGGGCGTGAAGCTCTGGACCGAGCGCCTCGTCGATGTCTCGGAGAAGCTCACCATGCAGCTATCCACCATGGGCCTGTCGAATATCAGATTCTCCCATGACCGCGGGATATCTGAGAGTGCCAGGGTGACCATGTTCTTCGAGGCCATCCTTGACGCCTTGCAACTGCTTCACGACCGCCGAGCGACCCACCTGGCCAACGAGTCCCAGAGGCTTTGCCGGGGCGCCCTTCTCAAGGTGCTCACCAAAGTGGCGTACAGGAACCCCGGCGTCGACCTCAACCAAGACAGCTTGCCGGCGGATCCGGACCGCAGGGTGCTTGAGGAGCTTGTCATGCCTGTCGTCAACCTAATTGACGGCGTGAAGAGGGTGGAGGGCTAGCGTCGGGACTAGGCGCTCCGCTTCCCCTTGTCGCCAGGGATCCGTATCAAAAATAATTTCGCTTAAGTTAGAACTGTGGCAACTATTTATGTAATATAACTTGCTATGTTTTGAACTGAATGCATGCTATCTCCCTTGTTTGATCCCCCTTTGTATGGTACACACCCTACGCATTACTGGGAAAGGCCAGCCGGTGCACGCACCCTAGCCGCGAGCGCTTTGAGGACGGATCCTTAGCAGCCTGCTGGGGGTGCCGCTGCCGGCAAGGCACCTTGCCGTCTCTAGTGTAGCCACTTGAGCCGTTGAGCGGACTCGAAACGGAGCAAGGGCGTAACCAAATTCGACAAGGTTCCTTTGCGTGCAGGTTTTCCTTATACAAGAACTGATACCATTCGAGGAAAATAAACCTGATATTAAAAGAAATTTGCTCAAAGTCTCATGACTTAGCTTTTTGCTGCCGTATTCTTCTTTGCAAGATGTTGGCGTCCACACTCTCTATTCCCCCCGACAAACTTGTGCGCAAGGGAAACTTCTGTCCTTTGTGGAAAGGAAAGAAGAGAAAATAGGAATTCGGAGCCTTGGCTGCTCATTAGTGCTTGCTGGCCATGTGCATCTCAGGAACGATGTTGTGGCCCTTCCCGTGGCGGCGTCTGGGGTCACCAACGTCGTGGCGCTGCTTGTCGCGCACGACCTGGGAGGACCGCAGCATGGATGCCGGCAGGGACGCCTTGGAGGTTGCCTCGCCGCCCATAGGCAGCACGGTTCCAGACGGGCTGATCGCCGTGATCCCCTTCTCCTTGGGAGCCACGGTGATCGTCGAAACGACGTGCTAATCGCTAGATCAGGTTTTCAAAGCTCCGTTGTCCCCTACCTGGCACGCCAAAGATGTCGAGGAAACGACACCTATGAGACCACATGGGTCCCTCCTACGGTTTGGCAGGGGACAGGAGCTAAGCAAAGAGCAGATCTAGTGATCAACACCACAGGTCTTTAACCAGGTTCGGGCCGCAGAGATGCGTAAAACCCTAGTCCTGCTTGATTGTGTATTGAATGTTCTTGAGCTTTGGCTCGTTGCTACGCATGCAGGTTGGGCTGAGAGGTCCAAAAAGCTGAATACTCCTCCAGTACGCTGTGGGCGTCCTTTTATATGACCAAGGGGCTGCCACAATGGCATACATGAGGTGTAAAGTAACTACAGTGCATGCAGGAGCTGTAAACCGCTACAGTACACATGCTTATCTTGGTCATGTAAGGACAAACGCATTAAATGTGCCGCTTTATCAGGGACGGAAAGAGAGCCCGTCCTGTCTGTTGCCGCCCTGCCCCATCTTGACACGCGTCCTTGCCGATGAGGCATGCAGTGCCAAGTTGGCTGGCGAGCTGCTGTGCTGGAGAGGTGGCAGGGTCTTCACGAAGATCTGCATGCCACCACGCAGGCGCTTGCCGGGCTGACAGGTCAGCCCCCGCACTGGAGTGGTGGATGGCAGCCGAGTCTGGCCACGATCTTGCCGATGTCTCGGGGCTTCATGGGCGTCCTCGACAAGGATCTTGCCGGGGCCTCGTGGGCGTCCTCGACAGGGATCTTGCCGGGGCCTCGTCTTCTGGCCTTCACAAAGATTTGCACGCCACTACACGCGCGCCCTTGGATCCTGGCCTTAACGTTGTCGATGGTGTCAGAGGTCTCAATCACAAGGGTGGTGCTCTGGTGGGTGCTCTGTAAACCGCCCCGGCAGGGACCTTGCCGGGGTCTCGCAAGCCGCCCCGGCAAGGGCCTTGCTGGGGATCCAACTCGTCCTCGCTCGCCCTCTTCATGCCTTGCCGCGGAGGTGGCTACAACTGCCCGTGCACAAATATGGGATGCTAAAGAACCCAAACTTTAGTACACTGACAAATGCGAACAATGGGTTGTCAATCCCTTGGCGGTTATTTGCAATATTAAATTTTGTACTGATACATAGATAAATAAAACAAATAAAGAAATAAAGAAAAGTGCAGAAATGTATTTTGGATTTTAATATATGATAAAAACAAACCCGGGGGCCATAATTTTCACTAGAGGCTTCTCTCTTGAAAATAGCATACGGTGGGTAAACAAATTATTGTTGGCAATTGATAGAAAACAAATAATCATGACTATATCCAAGGAGATGATCATTGATACATCTCCAACATATCTATAATTTTGATTGTTCCATGCTATTAAAGTATCATTCTTGGATGTTTTATTCTCATTTACTAGCAACTTGATATCATTTTTGGGACTAACTTATTGACATAGTGTCGAGTGCGAGTTGCTGTTTTTTTCTAGTCTTTTACTTTGTAGAAAATCAATACCAAACGGAGTCCAAATGCCACGAATTTTTTTGGAGATTTTTTTCTTCCCAGAAGACACCCAGGAGGCCAAGGAGGTGCACCAGAGGAGGCCCATGGAGCCCACTAGGCACCAGGGCGCGCCAGAGGCCCCTGGCGCGTCCTAGTGTGTAGTGGGGCCCACGGGAGGGTTCTCTACCGACTATCAGCTCTATAAATACTCTAAAATCCCTAAAACTCTAGGGGAGTCGACGAAACACAATTCCAGCAGCCGCAAGTTCCAGAACCAAGAGATCCTATCTAGAGGCCTTTCCGGGCACTCTGCCGGAGGGGTCAACGATCACGGAGGGGTTCTTCATCATCACCCTTGCCCCTCCGATGATGCGTGAGTAGTTTACCACAGACCTACGGGTCCGTAGGCAGTAGCTAGATGGCTTCTTGACTCTTTTTAATCCTCAATACATTGTTCTCCTCGATGTTGTTGGAGATCTATTTGACTATAAGCATGATGAGAATTCAACATGGATTGCAACAAGGAAATACAATCTATTATATCATAATTAAATTCCTTGAAACCCAAAATAGTCTGTTCATTGCTACTTAAAGTTTTGACCTCACCAATCCCACTTTTACAATTTTTGCATCAAGATCTAAAAACTCCGAATCATTGGGACGCCTTGTAACTAAAGTTGACTCATCTCCAGTCCCATCTTTATCAAGATTTATATTGGAAAACAAAGATTCAATAGGAGTCACATCAATCATTTTAAGATCTTCGTCATTATTTTCACGGAAACTAGAGGAACATGTTTTTACAAACCAACACTGGTGCGCGTCGGTCCTAAACAAACGGTTTTTACCCCTTTCCACGACGACATTTGGAACCGTCGCCAAGTGAGTGTGGGCGATAGGGGGGTCCTTCCCACATGACCCAGAAACCGTCAGGGATAGGGAGCCTTGATGCACACTATTGTCCCTATATAACCGTTTCTGATATCTCGAATATCCCAAACGCTTCATCCTTTCTACTCGTTTGTGCTTGCATTGTCATCGCAGTCGGAGTTTTGTGGTTCTGCCTAAAACCAGGCAGATTCCAGGCACGGGAGTTTTCCAGGCAGATTCTAGGCACAGGAGTTTTACGATGCCTGGCACATCACAAACAGTTCGATTATAAACCATGTATCATGGGTAGACAATCACACACACTTAGTTTTCTTGCACCGTATGTGATAGTGTCTGACATCACACACGCTTTGCAAATGGCAACTGTGTGCATGCTTGCACACGTTTCCTCTCTATGAACCATCTCGGATAATGGTGTATATCGCAAACGTTTGTGTTCTACCAACCGTGTGTGCCGTAATGACCTACACAACGTAATTTCGCCCTAATTTAATTGCTGCTATTTAAAATTGTACCTAATTTAAACTTGAAAGTAGGCTATAGCTTTATTCATATCCATCAAGTTCAAACAACCAATGCATTATTCGATTCACAAGTACATATGTTTAAGAATTACATAAGCACCAAATAAAGAATGATGTACCAGGGTTCTATACTTGTACTATTACAGATGGTAAAGAAAGAGGCGACTGACATTCCAGTTGCTGAACAAGGTGAAGTGCAATGGCCTTATTGTGCTCTCCTGGATGCAGAAGGCATGCAGGATTCTAGTCCAACCCCTTGTGATGGCCGGCCGCCAATCATGTAGTTTGAGAGGTAATCTTGAGGAAACTTCTTCAGGATCCACTGCAAAAGAAAAAAGATTCAGATATTATCATCTAACACAACTCATCACGGGCAGTAAAAACAAGGCTACAGGGTTCTTACTTACCATCCTGCAGTTCACTGTAGTCTTGCATAAAGTGTAAATAAATAGTTCGATTGACATCTTTTGACCCATTTTAATAACAATATTTATCAGTTTCCTCACTTGATGCTGGTTCATTAATATCTCATTGCCCCATACGCAGAAAGGCTCGAAGTGTGGATCTTTGGCAATGATATATGTACCTAAAAGCACCAAGTTAATATTAGAAGCTAAACAACGATTGAAAAATGATGTAGTAAAACACTCCATCCATCCCATTATATAAGATTTTGTTACATGTCTATCTAGACATCATCAGAACATTAAGGTAACACTCTTCCTTGTTGCTATGTAGCCTGGGATTGCATATTTAGTCATTCAGTACAATGCATGTTGCTAAACAACAATTGAAAAATGAAAAGGCATGTTAACTGCAATATCCTTAACAACAACCAAATATCGTAATTCATAGTGGTATTGTTGAAACTGTTATTGATGAAATTGAGCTGCACGGCAAATAGTTGCACATATAGAGCATCACATTGTGAAGAACTGAAATAAACAAGTCATCAGGACATCTCTAGGTGATCCTTAAAAAGTTAAAAGGACTAAAACCCTTAGTGGATATATATATACTCCAGCAATTTTTGGCCTTTTCTAGTCGATCCCCTAAACTTAAGGTTGTAAACTTCAATTTGATCAAGTTCAAAGCAGGTTCAACCGGAAGTAGCATGCATTCAAACATAAACATAGATAGTTTTGCATAATCGAACATAAAACATAAATTTAAACTAAGCTAAACTACTTTCGGTCAAAGTAGAGGTCGAGCCAATCCTTCCTCGTCATGCACGGTGTGCCGCGAGCCGGGTCCAGGCCAGTACCGTCGTCAGGGTCATTGGGGAAGGCACTCCTCCACTCGTAGACGTCAATCTCCTCGTCCTCGGGGCCCACCTCGACGCCCTCCGCGCCTCCATCGCCGCCTTTGACCTCGTCATCAGAGGAGAGCGCGATAACCTCGCCGCCCTCGGCGCAGCCGTCCTCGCCGCCTTCGACCTGGTCATCGGAGGAGAGCACGATAACCTCGCCGCCCTCCGCGCGGGCAAAGATCGCTCACTCCGCCTCCACAAGCTCCAGGTGCTACCGGCGGAGCTCTTGCATGTAGGCCTCATCGGCGGCCTCGGCCTCGAGGCACTCCCACGCCTCGCGGTCCTCCCGCGCCATAGCCGAGCTCACCACCCCTGGCTCCTGCGGAACGAGGTGGACCGGACGTGTGCCGACGGAGAAATTGAGCCTAGCCGCCGTGCCGTGCTAGCAGACCTAACAACGGTCGTACTTCATGGCCGCGAGCTCGGCCGTATGGAAGCTACCGAGCCACCGGCGGGTGTGGGTCTCTCAATCTGTAATCTCGGTGACCCACGTCCCCCACCGCCGCTGCCGGACCCCGAGGTAGGACTTCGTCGGCTGCCGGGTCCGAGGGAGGACGGGGAAGTCCTTGAACCAGCGTAGGGGCGAGGCGGCGGGCGGATCAGGGGACAGGCGACAGTGGATTGTGCCCGCGGAGGATGACGGGGACACCTCGGCGGCCACCTCGCCGGCGTCGGGCGAAAAGGCCGTGACAAACCTCTTTTTGGCCATTGGCTCCTCGAGCTCCCCAGCACACGGGAAGAGGTTGAGGATGGAGGCGCCGACGATGGTGGTGACCTACCAATGGTTTCGAGGGTTGTGTGTGTCTGTGTGAGCGGAGGTTTTGGGGTGTGTGTGTGGAGGGGGGAGCATGGTTGTGTTTGAGGAAATACTGCGGCAACTGAAAATTTTACTAGGCGGAAGTAACAAGGCGGGGCTACTAAAAATTTGGATCAAGGGCGAGCAGATATTTTTGAGATTGCGAGGGATGCAGAGGCGGGAGTAAAATGTCGGGGCTACTGAAAATTGGAATCAAGGGACTGAAGCAGAGCGGGAGTAATAGACATCGGACAGAGTCCGCACATACTAATCATGTGCTATCAAACATTAAAACCTTCTAGGCGGTAGATATTTTCAAGATTGCGAGGGATGTAGAGGCGGGAGTTTTTGGGGAGTGAGCTAGTGTGCTTGACATGCCGGTTATGGACTGTAGCCGACACACCTTCGCGCGTAAGCCATAGGCGTACTATGCACCGACGGTGCTCCAAGATATTTTGTACTACATCTCACACGGTTGGTGATAATAAACTGTGTGGGATCTACTTGATTTGAATTATAAAATGGGGTCACAGCGGCAATGGACGCCGTTTGAATTGCTAGACCTTTTATCCGCAGTGAACATGCAACTATATGTGTGTCGTAAAAGAATTGGAATTATTCAGGGTTCGTTTGGACATTTTATACAATAAACTGGTTTTCTAGCCATTTCACGTGCACAATTCAAAATTAAACTACATGCACATGATCCGGTGCATACAAATTGGTTGAAAAATCAAATCTGTGTCCTTTAGTGCATGCTTAGGTCCCATAGAAGAAATGGGAATGATTTTTTCGGGGTTCGTTTGGCCTTTTTTGTACATTAACTGGGTTTTCTAGGCATTTTATGTGCATGATTCAAATTTGAACTACAAGCACATGCTCCAATGCACCAAAGTTGGTTGAAAAATCACATGTGTGTCTTTGGGGTGAATTTCTAGGTCCCATGCAAGAGATGGGAATGAATTTCAAACATCAGGGCACTCTTGATTGCCGGCAAAACGTTGAGATACCTAGTTTTCAGATTCTAGTAAATCCAAAACTCGTCTGAAATTCATGAAACTTGGCATGCTATGATGGAGCGGCATTAACATGCCGTGGTGAAATTTTTTGTCCTATTTGGGGCAGGTTTGTGTATAAGCTTCTCACAAACTAGAGCTTCTCACAACAAGCATGATGGTTTCGATAGGGAATGTAACACCTTTGGGGACGGGACGATATCCGTTGCCTCTTATTGATTTCAAAAAATTTCTAGTGTCAACATAGGACAACAGGAATGTTGTGTTTAATTTTGGAATTTTCGGGGTTCGTTTGGCCTTTTTTATACATTAACTGGGTTTTGTAGGCATTTTATGTGCATAATTCAAATTTGAACTACAAGCACATGCTCCAATGCAGAAAAGTTGGTTGAAAAATCACATGTGTGTCCTTGGGTGAATTTCTAAGTCCCATGCAAGAGATTGTAATGAGATTGAAACACCAGGGCACGGTTGATTGCCGGCAAAACATTGAGATGCCTGGTTTTTAAATTCTAGTAAATCCAAAACTCGTCTGAAATTCATGAAACATAGCATGCTATCATGGAGCGGCATCAACATGCCGTGGTAAAAAATTTGTCCCATTTGGGGCAGGTTCGGGTATATGCTTCTCACAAACCAGAGCTTCTCACAACAAGCACGATGGTTTCGATAGGGAACGTCCCACCTTTGGGGACGAAACAATATCCATTGCCTCTTACTGCTTTCAAATTTTTCTCGTGTCAACATACAACAACAGGAGTGTTGTGTCAATTTTTGGGATTTTTCAGGGTTCGTTTGGACATTTTTATGCATTAAATGAGTTTTCAATGCATTTATGTGCATAATTCAAATTTGAACTACATGCACATGCTCCAGCGCATATAAATTGGTTGAAAAATCAAATATGTGTCCTTGGGTGCATGCTTAGCTCCCATGTAAGAAATGGGAATGAATTTCAAACACCAGGGCACCGTTGATTGCCAGCAAAACATTGAGATGCTTGGTTTTTAAATTCTAGTAAATCCAAAACTCGTCTGAAATTCATGAAACTTGGCATGCTATCATGGAGCGGCATAAACATGCTGTGGTAAGAATATTGTCCCATTTGGGGCAGGTTCGGGTATATGCTTCTCACAAACCAGAGCTTCTCACAAAAGCCTGATGGTTTCGGTAGGGAACGTACGTCCCACCTTTGGGGATGAAATGATATCCATTGCCTCTTATTGCTTTCAAAACATTTCTCGTGTCAACATAGAACAACAGGAGTGTTGTGTCAATTTTTGGGATTTTTTGGGGTTCGTTTGGACATTTTTATGCATTAAATGAGTTTTCTAGGCATTTTATGTGCATAATTCAAAATTGAACTACGTGCACATGCTCCAGTGCATATAAATTGGTTGAAAAATCACATGTGTGTCCTTGGGTGCATGCTTAGGTCCCATGCAAGAGACGGGAATGAATTTCAAACACCAGAGCACTGTTGATTGTCGGCAAAATGTTAAGATACCTGGTTTCTAAATTCTGGTAAATCCAAAACTCGCCTGGAATTCATGAAAATTGGCATGCTATCATGGAGCGGCATCAACATGCCGTGGTGAAAATTTTGTCCCATTTGGGACAGGTTTGGGTATAAGCTTCTCACAAACCAGAGCTTCTTTTTTTGACTATAAACAGTAGGGTAAGACCCCACTGCAATTTTTATAAATTAAGAGAGCAAAGTAACAAGTAGTTTGAAAAGGCTTGAGGTAAGCCTTAAGAAGAAAAGAAACTAGAATCTAGGAGAAAGAAAAGAAAAGAAAGAAAAAACAAAAAGCCTACTAGCCTACAAACACAGAAATTACAAAGGGCCTTCAAGCCAAACAGAAAATTGCCTCTCATGCTTCCTCCTCATCCTAAACTTTAAGAGCTTTAGTTCCTCCAGAAATACGAACTTCCAGCCTTCAAATGAAGGGGAATGTTTTCGAAAATCTTATTATTTCTGGTTATCCAGATGGCCCATGCTCCAAGAATGATGATCTCCATGTAAAATGGGTAACTTAGCTTGTCTTTAAGTTCTTGAAACGCTTCTAACACAGACAGGTTTGGTGTTCTTGTTGGACATATGAAGTCCCAGCATTATTGAACAAATTGGCAAACCCAAAAAAGATGATGAAGTGTTTCTTCTTGTTGACATCCTCCAACAGCACAGTTATAAGCCTCCAACACAAAATTCTTTCTTCTTAGTAAATTTCTTGTGTTGACTCGATTATGGAGCAGTTGCCAGAAGAAGACTTTATGCTTTGGCTGACAGGAACTCTGCCAGATCCAGTTGAAGTGTGGAGTGGTCTCTTTGTGTCCAATTGAAACTTTATATGCTTTGATGGATGAATAGTGTTCAGTCCCCCAAATGTAACTCCATGTGTCCAATGTGTCTAAGTATTCAGATTGTCTCATGGAAATGCAAATGTCTTCCATTTGTAAGAATTCTCATATGCTTCTGTTGTCAAAGGGAGATAGAAGAGATCCTGCAAGTATTCAGTCTGCAGCACTTGTTGAATATTCAGTTGAGGATTTCTGACAAAAGAGAATAAGTGGGGGAACTGGTGTTTAAGTATTGTTTGGTTCCATAGATCATCCCAAAAGAATGCACTGCCACCATATCCCACATTACATCTAGCAATAGCTTTGTACTGATCAATGAGAGCTAAGTTGGACTTCCACTAGAATGATCGTACCGTATTGCCCCCTGGTAATTTCCCATCAGTATAGTAAGTTTCCCAAATCAGGTTGACCCAAGGAATGTCATGTCTGTTGAAGAATTTGTGGAGGTTCTTCATGAGCAGGATTTTTTTGTGTGTAAAGATATCTAGTACTCCTAATCCTCCCTGGTCTTTAGGTCTACACACAGTGTGCCAAGCCACCAAAGCAGGTCTTCTGTCCTCCATATCAAGGCCTTTCCAAAGACAGTGTCTCAAATACTCGATGATCTGTTTCTTTATTGTAATAGGTATGTCCAGACAACACATGAAGAAAACTAATAATGATGTCATTACTGACTTGACCAGGAGTAATTTTCCAGCTTGGGTCATGAAGATAGAAATACCAGCCAATCTTTTGGCAATCCTGTTAACTAGGGGGAGACATTGCTCAACAGTTGGTTTGTATATTCCCAAGGGGAGACCAAGGTAAGTAAAGGGGAAGTGTCCTCTAGCACACTGCAAGGTGTTTGTAAATATTTCTACCCAGTCTTCAGCAATGTTCAAAGGTACCATGATTGACTTCCCATAATTCACTTTAAGCCCAGTTGCTGTAGCAAAAGTATTGAGAAGTTCCTTTAAACAGAACAACTGCCTAGAATCAGCTTGCATAACCACCAGAGTGTCATCTGCATATTGCACAATTGGGAAGTGAGGGCAAGAGTTGACTTGAAGTGGAGCAGTGATCAGGTTTAACCTCATGGCTTTGTTAAGAATATATTGCAACACATCAGCAGCCAACACAAATATTAAAGGAGAGTAAGGGTCCCCTTGTCTTACTCCTCTTCTTATGTAAATTTTTTCCCAGGTACACCATTCAGTAATACAGAAGATGATGCAGTTGTGAACAGAGCTTTCATCCATGAAATCCATTTGTCTCCAAAACCTTTAGCTCTAAAAATATCAATGATTGCTGCATGCTCAATTGTATCAAAGGCCTTCTCAAAATCCAATTTAATTACTAAGATTTCCTCCCTAGACTTATGGCACTGGTGAATGTACTCATATGCCCATCCTAGGCAATCCTGAATCACTCTATCTTTGAGGAAACCATATTGATTAATATGCACCATTTGCATAATAACTCTTTGTAATCTATTGGCCAGCAATTTTGTAATGATTTTCAGAACTCCATTTAGCAAGGAAATTGGCCTGAAGTCATTTGGTGAAAGTGGCACTTTTTTTGGCACTAGAGTGATGAAAGAGGAGTTGATGCTCTCTAGATTTACATTCCCAGCATGGAATGCCATTATAAGCTCAAAGACATCAGTCTTAATAATTTCCCAACAACTTTTGATAAACTCATTATTAAATCCATCTGGCCCTGGTGATTTATCTGCAGGCAGGTTTTTTTTACCACATCTTCTCTTCTTGAGAAAAAGGTTTTTCCATATCAATGAAGATTTGGGGGTCCACAGTGTTTTCATACAGGTCATTTAGGTCAAAGTGCATGGAGTGTCCATTGGATTGCCCCAATCTATTTTTAAAAGCCTCCCATAGGATTGCAGCCTTTCCATCATGATCTGTTACTTCAACTTGATCCTTGTTCAACAGCATAGCAATTTTATTGTGTCTGTGATTAATAGAAGCTTTAGTATGGAAGAATTTAGTGTTCTCACCTCCAAACTTTACTCCTTTAATTTTTCCTCTCTGTTTCCAGTAAATCTTCTGATTATTGAGCAGAGTTAATAATAAATCCTTTAGCATGGTCCTGCAATTATTCTCAAACACTGAAAGTTCCCTGTATTCCTCAATCATATCCCATAGAAAGATACAATCATTTAGATCTGCAATTTGCTTCTTATGACAGGCAAGGTTTTTAGCCCACAGCTTAAGTGCTCTTCTAACATTTTTGAATTTTGCATTGATCTTCTGTGACGCCCCCGATTTGACCGTACACTAATCATGCACGCAAATGTGTACGACCAAGATCAAGGACTCACAGGAAGATATCACAACACAACTCTACAACATAAATAAGTCATACAAGCATCATAATACAAGCCAGGGGCCTCGAGGGCTCGAATACAATTGCTCGATCACAGACGAGTCAGCGGAAGCAACAATATCTGAGTACAGACATAAGTTAAACAAGTTTGCCTTAAGAAGGCTAGCACAAAAGTAGCAACGATCGAAAAGGCAAGGCCTCCTGCCTGGGACCTCCTAACTACTCCTGGTCGTCGTCAGCGGCCTGCACGTAGTAGTAGGCACCTCCAGTGTCGTGGGTGTCGTCGTCGACGGTGGCGTCTGGCTCCTAGACTCCAGCATCTGGTTGTGTCAACCAGATAGAAAGGAAAGGGGGGAAAGAGGGAGAGAAGCAACCGTGAGTACTCATCCAAAGTACTCGCAAGCAAGGAGCTATACTACATATGCAAGGGTATATGTGTAATGGGGCATATCAGTGGACAGAACTGCAGAATGCCAGAATAAGAGGGGGATAGCTAGTCCTGTCGAAGACTACGCTTCTGGACATCTCCATCTTGCAGCATGTAGAAGAGAGTAGATTGAAGTCCTCCAAGTAGCATCGCATAGCATAATCCTACCCGGCAATCCCCTCCTCGTCGCCCTGTTAGAGAGCGATCACCGGGTTGTATCTGGCACTTGGAAGGGTGTATTTTATTCAGTATCCAGTTCTAGTTGTCATAAGGTCAAGGTACAACTCCGGGTCGTCCTTTTACCGAGGGACATGGCTATTCGAATAGATAAACTTCCCTGCAGGGGTGCACCACATAACCCAACACGCTCGATCCCATTTGGCCGGACAAACTTTCCTGGGTCATGCCCGGCCTCGTAAGATCAACGCGTCGCAGCCCCACCTAGGCCCAACAGAGAGGTCAGCACGCCGGTCTAAACCTATGCGCGCAGGGGTCTGGGCCCATCGCCCTATGCACACCTGCACGTTGCGTACGCGGCCGGAAGCAGACCTAGCCTAGTGGCGTTCCAGTCCAATCCGGCGCGCGCCACTCAGTCGCTGACGTCAAGAAGGCTTCGGCTGATACCACGACGCCGGGATACCCATAACTACTCCCGTGTAGATGGTTAGTGCGTACAGACCAAATGGCCAGACTCAGATCAAATACCAAGATCTCGTTAAGCGTGTTAAGTAACCGCGAACGCCGACCGGGGCCAGGCCCACCTCTCAGTTAGGCGGTCTCAACCTGCCCTGTCGCTCCGCCACAAAGATCCACTTGCGGGTACTCCTACGAGCCGACCCGACTTTAGTCATCACATGTGTCATGTATGTAGTATATAAGTATATACCCGTGATCTCCGCCCAGGTGATCACGGCCCGATAGTATAGCACAGCAGACGGACAAGAATGTAGGGCCACTGATGGAAATCTAGCATCCTAGACTAAGCATGTAGGATTGCAGGTAAGGTAACAACAATAGTAGCAAGGATAGGCTATGCATCAGAATAGGATATCGGAAAGCAGTAACATGCTACACTACTCTAATGCAAGCAGCATAGAGAAGTATAGGCGATATCTGGTGATCAAGGGGGGGGCTTGCCTGGTTGCTCTGGCAAGTAGGAGGGGTCGTCGACTCCGTAGTCGAACTGGGCAGCAGCAGTGTCGGTCTCGTAGTCTACCGGAGAGAAGAGGGGGAAGAAACAGTAAATACAATGCAAACATAAGCATGACGATGCGTGACATGACAGTGAGCGGTGCTAGGGGTGTCCTAACGCGACAGTAGGTGGTACCGATGAAGGGGGGGGGGGACATCCGGGAGGTATTCCCGATGTTTCGCGTTTTCGGACAGACGGACCGGAGGGGGAAAGTTGCTAGTTCGATAGGTTAGGGAGGTGTGGTGGATGAACGGACTGCGTATTTGGATTCGTCTCGTCGTTCTAAGCAACTTTCATATAGAAAACATTTTCATCCGAGTTACGGTTTAAAAGATATGAATTTTCAAAGTTTATTTGAATTTCTGGAATTATTTATATTAAGCAAAAAGGAATTATGACGTCAGCATGAGACAATGCTGACGTCAGCAGGTCAACAGGTCGGCTGACCAGTCAAACCAGACAGGTGGGTCCAGTGGGACCCACATGTCAGTCTCTGTTATTCTAATACTAATTTAAACTAAACTAACAATCTAATTAGAGGGTGGGCCCCATATGTGAGTGAGTGATTAGTTAATTTAATTATTTTTATTTATAAAACATTTTTCTTTTTCTTTTCTTTTTTTAATTTAGCGGCGGGGCCCGCATGTCAGTGACTGGGCCTGCCCAGTCAGCAGTTGACTGGGTCAACCCAGTCAACTGGGGCCCGTGGGGGCCACTGGCAGGGGCACTGGGGTGGCCCCAGGCCAGCCACGTCGGCGGCCGGCGCCGGAGCGGCTCCGGCGAGCCAAACGCGGCGGCGCGGCTCGGGAGGGGGTGCGGGTTTGCGCTACGGTGGGTTTGCGGGGGCGTGGCTGGGCGCGTTCGACGCGGCTCGGCGTCGCGCGTCCAACGGCGGTGGTCGGAGGGGCTGGAACGGCCGGGGACGACCGCTACGAGCTCGCCGGCGGCGAGGTGCTACGGGTGCCCGATGGAAACGCGGCTACGGCGGGCTAACGAGCAAGCGGAGGGGCTGGGGGGCATCTACGTACGGCGGGGAGTGCAACGGGCTTGACCCCGTGACCATTTGGTCACCGGAGACCCGCCGGCGGCGAGCTCCGCGGCGCGGCGTTCGGGCGCGCGTGGGGGAGCAGCTACGGAGCGCGGGCGAGCTAACGGAGAGGGGGGGGGGGGAGAAGGAGAGGCTCACTGCAAGGCTGTAGGGGGACGGCAGCGTGCTCGGGGAGGCTCGAGGCGGCGAAACGGGGCGGCGGTCGACGACGGCCGTGCGGGGAAGAAGAGCTCGGGGAGGTCGGTGCAGTGGCTCCAAGCTCCAACGGAGAGGCGGAGGTGACGTAGTCGAGGGCGGCGACGGCGTACGACTCGGCGAGGTGGCGTTTGGGGCACGGTGGCCGCGGGAAGTACGGTGAACGGCGGCGAGCGCGCTCGCGCAGAGGGGAACGAAGGAGAGAGAGGGAGGTGGATCTGGCGGGGGAGGAAGGCGCAGAGGCCGAGGGACGAGCGGGGGCGAGTGGGAGAGAGGCCCGAGGAGGCGGGGGAGCTGGCGCCCTTATCCTCCCCGTCGCCGGCGAGGGGGTGCAGCGGGGACGGCCACTGTTCGACCCCGGTCGGGGGAACAGGGAAGGGGGCGAGGGGGAGAGTGGGCTGGGCCGGGGGTCGGGGGTGGCGGCCCAGTTTGGGCCGGGGGTTCGGTCCAGATGGGCCACGGGTCCAGTGGGGGGGGGGGGGAAGGGCTTCTCCTTTTTCTTTTTCTGCTCTGTTTGTTCTGTTTTCTGTTTTCTTTTTATTTGTTTATTTTCTTTTCTGTTTTATTTCATTTAAAAGTATTTAGGTGTTTTATAAAAATGTGTTTTCTCCACCATAATTACTAGTGTATTATTTAGCACCCACCGAACATTTTTGTTTAAATTTTTGAAAACTTTTATTTTCCACTTTTAAATTTAATTGAAGTTTGAACTAGGAGTTTGAAAAGGGTGTGATTCAAATGTGATCAAGCCCTGTTTAGCAACATGATTAGCTTAATCACAGGGGGTTACTGTAGCATGATTCTCAGGGTGTTACATCTTCTGTGCACAATCTGTATGACCTACTGGAATATTCCAAGCAGCCTCAACCACCTGCTTAAAGGAGCTGTGATTGAGCCAATAATTTTCAAATCTGAACACTTTAGATTTTGGGATATTTGTGCCAATTTTTATCATGCAAGGAAGATGATCAGAAATTGGCTTAGCCATGGGAAGAGCCACGGTATCTGGGTAGCTGGTCATCCAAGCAGCAGAGGTGAAAAACCAGTCTAACTTCTCCAAGAGGGGGCTGTCTTGCATGTTACTCCAGCTAAACTGCCTGCCTTTTAGAGGGAGTTCAATCAAACCAAGTTCACTTATAGCCTCATTAAACATAAGCATTTCATTAACATCCCCTCCAGGTTTATTTCTGTCCTCTGGTGTTCTAATAAAGTTAAAGTCCCCCATGATAATCCAATCCACATCATTGGGCATTTGTATATTACCAAACAATTCAATGAACTCAATTTTATCCTCATGATTGCATGGACCATAGATGTTTGTGAGGATCCAACATTTAGAAGATGTTCTACAAGTGAATTGGATGGATAAGGAAAACTTGTTTTGAAACATTAATTCTCCAGTGAATAAAGCTCCATTCAAAGCAGTGAGTATACCACCAGATGCCCCAATGGAAGGTAAGTATTCAAATTTATTAAATCTTCGAGGACACACTTTATGAATATAGGCTAAATCAAAGTTCTCTCTCTTAGTTTCCTGCAAGCACACAATCCCAGCAGCACTTTCTTCCACTTTTTGCCTAATAGCCAACCACTTATCTGAAGAATTAATACCCCTCACATTCTAGTTTAGGATATTCCATGTTCTGTTATTAGTCATTAAAAACCAGAGCTTCTGACAACAAGCATGATGGCTTCGATAATGAACGTACCACCTTTGGGGACAGGACGATATCCGTTGCCTCTTATTGCTTTCAAAACATTTCTAGTGTCAACATAGAACAACAGGAGTGTTGTGTTTAATCTTGGAATTTTTCGGGGTTTGTTTGGCCTTTTTTATACATTAACTGGGTTTTGTAGGCATTTTATGTGCATATTTCAAATTTGAACTACAAGCACATGCTCTAATGCACCAAAGTTGGTTGAAAAATCACATGTGTGTCCTAGGGTGAATTTCTAGCTCCCATGCACGAGATTGGAATGAAATTCAAACACCAGGGCACTGTTTATTGCCGGCAAAACGTTGACATGCCTGGTTTTTAAATTCTAGTAAATCCATAACTCGTCTGAAATTCATGAAACTTGGCATGCTATCATGGAGCGGCATCAACATGCCATGGTAAAAAAAATGTCCCACTTGGGGCAGGTTCGGCTATATGCTTCTCACAAACCAGAGCTTCTCACAACAAGCACGATGGTTTCGATAGGGAACGTCCCACCTTTGGGGAAGAAACGATATACATTGCCTCTTATTGCTTTCAAAATTTTCTCGTGTCAACATAGAACAACAGGAGTGTTGTGTCAATTTTTGGGATTTTTCGGGGTTCTTTTGGACATTTTTATGCATTAACTGAGTTTTCAATGCATTTATGTGCATAATTCAAATTTGAACTACATGCACATGCTCCAGCGCATATAAATTGGTTAAAAATCAAATATGTGTCCTTGGGTGCATGCTTAGCTATCATGCAAGAAATGGGAATGAATTTCAAACACCAGGGCACTGTTAATTGCCGGCAAAACGTTGAGATGCCTGGTTTTTAAATTCTAGTAAATCCATAACTCGTCTGAAATTCATGAAACTTGGCATGCTATCATGGAGCGGCATCAGCATGCCGTTGTAAAAAAATTGTCCCATTCGGGGAGGTTTGGGTATACGCTTCTCACAAACCAGAGCTTCTCACAACTAGCATGATGGTTTCAGTAGGGAACGTCCCACCTTTGGGTACGAAACAATATCTGTTGCCTCTTATTGCTTTCATAAATTTTCTCGTGTCAAGATAGAACAACAGGGGTGTTGTGTCAATTTTTGGGATTTTTCGCGGTTCGTTTGGATATTTTTATGCATTAACTGAGTTTTCAATGCATTTATGTGCATAATTTTAATTTGAACTGCGTGCACATGCTCCAGTGCATATAAATTGGTTGAAAAATCAAATATGTGTCCTTGGGTGCATGCTTAGGTCCCATGCAAGAAACGGGAATGAATTTCAAACACCAGGGCACCGTTGATTGCCGGCAAAACATTGAGATGCCTGGTTTTTAAACTTTAGTAAATCCAAAACTCGTCTGAAATTCATGAAACTTGGCATGCTATCATGGAATGGCACTCGACATGCTGTGGCATCTTTCGTGTCCATTTTGAGAGAAGGCGCACTCGAATAATGAAAGCCAACAAAGGCATTTTAAAAAATAGCTGCCACTTTAATATCTCAAACGTTTGTAGAATTCAAACCGTGTGCGTTATTTTAACCATTCACGTGACGCCATGTGTCTTGGTTTTAATGGCTGTAGGAGGTGCCGTGCGGACAGCTGCTTGACCTTCACTGAACGGGAGGCGTGCGAGCACAGTCTGGTGCGCAGGCTGACCGAGAGGCGTGCAAACTATCCTCCAATGCGCAGGCTCACCGGGAAGCGTGCGAGCTGTACGCTGCGCATGCTCACTCGGAAGCGAGCCCTTTGACTTCCATGGCCGCCCGCCTTCCTCTCCATTAATGGCGCCCAAGCCGCTGTTTAATACGGGCAGTCTTACTGTTCGCCTCCCATTCCCCTCCCTCCTGCAGCCGCAGACCTCCACCAACGCCATGCCGCAGAACGATCATCTGCCACTAGTCTTCAAGTTTGGTGAAGTTGACTCCGAGCCAGAGGAGATAGAAATAAGGAGGAATAGGGCCTCATGGACATGGCCTAGAACGAGCTGGCCGCGGTGGTTGCTGCCTCCGCTCCCGTCCCCGCTGCCATCCCCGCGCCCGCGCCAGCGACCATCCCCATAGCATTGACGGGCTAGTCGCCGAGCACTATCGCAGAGCTGGAAGCCGCGGGCGTCAGCAAGGTCTCCGTGGACCCGCGCGAGCTCGTGTACATGCCAGCGCCAGCGCCCGTGCCCGTGCGCGCCCCTCCACCGTCGCGCCGGCCCCCTGATACATCTCCGTCGTATCTATAATTTTTGATTGTTCCATGCAAATATTCTACAACTTTCATATACTTTTGGCAACTTTTTATACTATTTTTGGGACTAACATATTGATCCAGTGCCCAGTGCCAGTTCCTGTTTGTTGCATGTTTTTTGTTTCGCAGAAAATCCATATCAAACGGAGTCCAAACGGAATAAAAACCGACGGAGATTTTTTTTGGAATATATGTAATTTTTGGGAAGAAGAATCAACGCGATACGATGCCCGAGGGGGCCACGAGGCAGGGGGCCGCGCCCCTGACCCTCGTGGCCACCCCATAAGGCGGTTGGAGCCCTTCTTTCGCCGCAAGAAAGCTAATTTCCGGATAGAGATCGTGTCCAAAATTCAGCCCAATTGGAGTTATGGATCTCCGGTTATAAAAGAAACGGTGAAAGGCCAGATCTAGGAACGCAGAAACAGAGAGAGACAGATCCAATCTCGGAGGGGCTCTCGCCCCTCCCACGCCATGGAGACCATGGACCAGAGGGGAAACCCTTCTCCCATCTAGGGAGAAGGTCAAGGAAGAAGAAGAAGGAGGGGGGCTCTCTCCCCCTCGCTTCCGGTGGCACCGGAGTGCCGCCGGGGCCATCATCATCACCGCAATCTACACCAACACCTCCGTCATCTTCACCAACATCTTCATCACCTTCCCCCATCTATCTAC
This sequence comes from Aegilops tauschii subsp. strangulata, assembly GCF_002575655.3. NCBI lineage: Eukaryota > Viridiplantae > Streptophyta > Magnoliopsida > Poales > Poaceae > Aegilops > Aegilops tauschii. Next base: position 285,317,853 of record NC_053037.3, read on the forward strand.
AGCGGTCCACTCTCCCGCAACCCGCTGTACCCTCTACTTGAACATGGTGCTTTATGCTTCATATTATTATCCAATGATGTGTTGCCATCCTATGATGTCTGAGTAGATTTTCGTTGTCCTATCGGTAATTGGTGAATTGCTATGATTGGTTTAATTTGCTTGTGGTTATGTTGCTGTCCTTTGGTGCCCATCATATGAGCGCGCGCGTGGATCACACCATAGGGTTAGTTGTATGTTGATAGGACTATGTATTGGAGGGCAAGAGTGACAGAAGCTTCAACCTAGCATAGAAATTGATGCATACGGGATTGAAGGGGGACCAATATATCTTAATGCTATGGTTGGGTTTTACCTTAATGAACGTTAGTAGTTGCGGATGCTTGCTAATAGTTCCAATCATAAGTGCATAGAATTCCAAGTCAGGGATGACATGCTAGAAGTGGCCTCTCCCACATAAAACTTGCTATCGGTCTAGTAACGTAGTCAATTGCTTAGGGACAATTTCGCAACTCCTACCACCACTTTTCCACACACGCTATACTAACTTTATTGCTTCTTTACCTAAGCAGCCCCTACTTTTTATTTACGCGCTCTTTATCTTCTTGCAAACCTATCCAAAAACACCTACAAAGTACTTCAAGTTTCATACTTGTTTTAGGTAAAGCGAACGTTAACCGTGCGTAGAGTTGTATTGGTGGTCGATAGAACTTGAGGGAATATTTGTTCTACCTTTAGCTCCTCATTGGGTTCGACACTCTTACTTATCGAAAGAGGCTACAATTGATCCCCTATACTTGTGGGTTATCAAGACCTTTTTCTGGCGCCGTTGTCGGGGAGTCATAGCGTGGGGTGAATATTCTCGTGTGTGCTTGTTTGCTTTATCACTAAGTAGTTTTTATTTGCTGTTCTAAGTTATTTTCTATCTTTAGTTATGGGTAGGAAACACAAAATACCAAAAAAATTAGTTGTACCTACTACACCAATGGTTGAAGAACCACTCAAAATCTATCACACTCCTGATGCTTTTTACTTGGATCATCTTCGATCCCTATGTGCTCGTGCTGAAACCCTAACTAGCTTAGTTGAGGGAAAATCTTTAGATGAGCATGCTTGTTATGTGCGACACCGCTTATCTCAAAAAGGGAAACTTTTATTGGATCAAATTCATCGTTTGGAATGCTATGCTTGGAATTTATGTGAAATTTATGATTTTACTTGTTGTTCTGAAGACCCTAAGAAACACCTTCCCTACCAATGTTTGTTTAGTGATAATGGAATCGTATCTTCATATGCTAAGGGTGTTTATAATTAATATTATGTTCAACAAATTGAAGAATTTGTTGTTTTTAAGGGTGCTTATGAAATTGCTTGTTTGATTGAAAAGTACGATGTTACTCTTTACAAATCTGAAAATTTTGCCATACTTAAATATTGTTATGATAATTATGCTTCTAATGCCTATGTTAAACCATATATTGAGGACTTCTCCGCTGTCCAAGAAGAGCCTAATATTTTGCAGGAGTCTATGGAAGAAGGAATTGATGAAACTGTGAGCTCATTGGATGAAAAAGATGATGAGGAGAGCAAAGAACAAAAGGAGGAAGAGCAGATTGATCACCCGTGCCCACCTTCTAATGAGAGTAACTCTTCAACTCATACATTGTTTAATTTCCCTTCGTGCTTACCGAAGGATGATTGCTATGATAACTGTTATGACCCCGTTGATTCTTTTGAAATATTCCTTTTTGATGATGCTTGCTATACTTGTGGCCAAGATGCCAATATGAATTATGCTTATGGAGATGAACTTGCTATAGTTCCTTATGTTAAACATGAAATTGTTTCTATTGCACCCATGCATGATAGTCCTATTATCTTTTTGAATTCTCCCGACTACATTATATCGAAGAAGTTTTCCCTTATTAAGGATTATATTGATGGGTTGCCTTTTACCGTTGCACATGATGATCTTGATGAATATAATATGCATGTGCTTGCTGCTCCTACTTGCAATTATTATGAGAGAGGAACTACATCTCCGCCTCTCTATGTTTCCAATATGATAAAGTTGCAAGAAACCGTTTATACTATGCATTGGCCTTTACTATGTGTGCATGAATTGTTCTTTTATGACATGCCGATGCATAGGAAGAGAGTTAGACTTCATTGTTGCATGATATATGTTACTTTGTGCTCACTACTAAATGCTAAATCATTGTTAATTAAAATTGGCTTTGATATACCTTGGGATCCGGGTGGATCCATTACTTGAGCACTATATGCCTAGCTTAATGGCTTTAAAGAAAGCACTACCAGGGAGACAACCCGGAAGTTTTAGAGAGTCATTTATTTCTTTTGAGTGCTTTTATATAGTTTAAAAACAAAAAAATAAAGAGGGGAACCTAAAATTTTTTCAAAAAGAAAAGCGAAAGTGAGAGAGACAAGCATTGTTGAAGTGGGGGAGCTCCTTGAACTTTGTTCATGCTCACGGAAACTTTGTGAATCTTGATTACAGAAAATTTTCAACAAAAATAATTATCCCCTCGTAAAATTCCATTGTATCAAAAGAATAATGTTCCAAGGTTTGCCTTTAGGATGTTTACAATGCTTGTTGGTTTCTACGGTGCAGGACAAAAACTTTGGCTGTAGTGCGCGATTTTACATTTTTTACTGGAACGTCAAATGGTTCTGAAGCTTTTTGCACTGTCTTTATATACATATTATTTATTTTTCCTAATTTTTTCAGAATTTTTGGAGTACCAGAGGTATGGTGAATGTTCAGATTATTACAGATTGTTCTGTTTTAGACAGATTCTGTTTTTGATGCATAGTTTGCTTGTTTTGATGAAACTATCAATTTGTATCAGTGGATTAAGCCATGGAAAAGTTATATTACAGTAGCTACAATGAAAAAATAAAATATGAATTGGTTTTCAGCAGTACTTAGAGTAGTGATTTGCTTTATTATACTAACGGATCTTACCGAGTTTTCTGTTGAAGTTTTGTGTGGATGAAGTGTTCGAAGATCGAGGATGTCTGGATGTGAGGAGAAGAAGGAGAGGCAAGAGCTCAAGCTTGGGGATGCCCAAGGCACCCCAAGTAAATATTCAAGGAGACTCAAGCGTCTAATCTTGGGGTTGCCCCGGAAGGCATCCCATCTTTCTTCAACAAATATCGGTATGTTTTCGGATTCGTTTCGTTCATGTGATATGTGCAAATCTTGGAGCGTCTTTTGCTTTTAGTTTTCACTTTTCTTTTATGCACCATGCTGGTATGAGTTAGTCCATGGTTGATTTATAGAATGCTCTTTGCACTTCACTAATATCTTTTGAGTATGGCTTTATAGAATGCTTCATGTGCGTCACTTATATCATTTGAAGTTTGGATTGTCTGTTTCTCTTCAAATAGAAAACCGCCATTTGTAAAATGCTCTTTTGCTTCACTTATATTTGTTAGAGAGTGGGCATATATTTTGTAGAAAGAATTAAACTCTCTTGCTTCACTTATATCTATTTAGAGAAATGACAGGAATTGGTCATTCACATGGTTAGTCATAAAATCTTACATATAACTTGTAGATCACTGAATATGATATGTTTGATTCCTTGCAATAGTTTTGCGATATAAAGGTAGTGATATTAGAGTCGTGCTAGTTGAGTAATTGTGAAATTGAGAAATACTTGTGTTGAGGTTTGTGATTCCCGTAGCAGCACGTATGGTGAACCGTTATGTAACGAAGTTGGAGCATGAGGTATTTATTGATTGTCTTCCTTATGAGTGGCGGTCGGGGACGAGCAATGGTCTTTTCCTACCAATCTATCCCCCTAGGGGAATGCGTAGTAGTACTTTGCTTCGAGGGCTAATAAACTTTTGCAATAAGTATATGAGTTCTTTATGACTAATGTGAGTCCATGGATTATACACACTCTCACCCTTGCATCATTGCTAGCCTCTTCGTGACCGTGCATTGCCCTTTCTCACCTCGAGAGTTGGTGCAAACTTCGCCGGTGCATCCAAACCCCGTGAGACGATACGCTCTATCACACATAAGCCTCCTTATATCTTCCTCAAAACAGCCACCATACCTACCTATCATGGCATTTCCATAGACATTCCGAGATATATTGCCATGCAACTTCCATCATCATCATATACATGACTTGAGAATTTATTGTCATATTGCTTTGCATGATCGTAAGATAGCTAGCAGGATGTTTTCATGGCTTGTCCATTTTTTATGGCATTGCTACGCTAGATCATTGCACATCCCGGTACACCGCCGGAGGCATTCATATAGAGTCATATCTTTGTTCTAGTATCGAGTTGTAATATTGAGTTGTAAGTAAATAAAAGTGTGATGATCATCATTATTAGAGCATTGCCCCAGTGAGGAAAGGATGATGGAGACTATGATTCCCCCACAAGTCGGGATGAGACTCCGGACTTTAAAAATAAATAAAAGAGGCCAAAGAAGCCCAAATAAAAAAGAGGCCAAAGAAGCCCACCAAAAGTAAAAACAAAAAAAATAAAAAATAAAATAAAAAATGAGAGAAAAAGGGAGAAGGGGTAATGTTACTATCCTTTTACCACACTTGTGCTTCAGAGTAGCACCATGTTCTTCATATAGAGAGTCTCTTGAGTTATCACTTTCATATACTACTGGGAATTTTCATTATAGAACTTGGCTTGTATATTTCAATGATGGGCTTCCACAAATGCCTGAGGTCTTGATGAGCAAGCAAGTTGGATGCACACCCACTTAGTTTCCAGTTTGAGCTTTCATACACTTATAGCTCTTAGTGCATCTGTTGCATGGCAATCCCTACTCCTCACATTGACATCAATTGATGGGCATCTCCATAGCCCGTTGATTAGCCGCGTCGATGTGAGAATTTCTCATTTTTCGTCTTCTCACACAACCTCCATCATCATATTCTATTCCACCCATAGTGCTATGTCCATGGCTTGCACTCATGTATTGCGTGAAGGTTGAAAAGGCTGAAGCGCGTTAAAAAGTATGAACCAATTGCTCAGCTTGTCATCGGGGTTGTGCATGATGGGAGCATTTTGTGTGACGAAAATGAAGCATGGCCAAACTATATGATTTTGTACGAATAAGCTTTCTTTGGCTATGTTATTTTGGTAAGACATAATTGCTTGGTTGGTATGCTTGAAGTATTATTGTCTTAATGTCAAATGATAGACTATTTCTTTGAATCACTCGTGTCTCAATATTCATGCCATGATTTGATTACATGATCAAGATTATGCTAGGTAGCATTCCACATTAAAAATTATCTTTTTTATCATTTACCTACTCGAGGACGAGCACGAATTAAGCTTGGGGATGCTGATACGTCTCCGTGGTATCTATAATTTTTGATTGTTCCATGCCAATATTCTACAACTTTCATATCCTTTTGGCAACTTTTTATACTATTTTTGGGACTAACATATTGATCCAGTGCCTAGTGCCAGTTCCTGTTTGTTGCATGTTTTTTGTTTCGCAGAAAATCCATATCAAATGGAGTCCAAACGGAATAAAAACTGACGGAGATTTTTTTTGGAATATATGTGATTTTTGGGAAGAAGAATCAACGCGATACAATGCCCGAGGGGGCCACGAGGCAGGGGGGCGCGCCCCTGACCCTCGTGTCCACCCCGTAAGGCGGTTGGAGCCCTTCTTTCGCCGCAAGAAAACTGATTTTCGGATAGAGATCGTGTCCAAAATTCATCCCAATCGGAGTTATGGATCTCCGGTTATAAATGAAACGGTGAAAGGCCAGATCTGGGAACGCAGAAACAGAAAGAGACAGATCCAATCTCGGAGGGGCTCTCGCCCCTCCCACGCCATGGAGACCATGGACCAGAGGGGAAACCCTTCTCCCATCTAGGGAGATGGTCAAGGAAGAAGAAGAAGGAGGGGGGCTCTCTCCCCCTCGCTTCCGGTGGCACCGGAGTGCCGCCGGGGCCATCATCATCACCGCAATCTACACCAACACCTCCGTCATCTTCACCAACATCTTCATCACCTTCCCCCATCTATCTACAGCGGTCCACTCTCCCGCAACCCGCTGTACCCTCTACTTGAACATGGTGCTTTATGCTTCATATTATTATCCAATGATGTGTTGCCATCCTATGATGTCTGAGTAGATTTTCGTTGTCCTATCGGTAATTGGTGAATTGCTATGATTGGTTTAATTTGCTTGTGGTTATGTTGCTGTCCTTTGGTGCCCATCATATGAGCGTGCACGTGGATCACACCATAGGGTTAGTTGTATGTTGATAGGACTATGTATTGGAGGGCAAGAGTGACAGAAGCTTCAACCTAGCATAGAAATTGATGCATACGGGATTGAAGGGGGACCAATATATCTTAATGCTATGGTTGGGTTTTACCTTAATGAACGTTAGTAGTTGCGGATGCTTGCTAATAGTTCCAATCATAAGTGCATAGAATTCCAAGTCAGGGATGACATGCTAGAAGTGGCCTCTCCCACATAAAACTTGCTATCGTCTAGTAACGTAGTCAATTGCTTAGGGACAATTTCGCAACTCCTACCACCACTTTTCCACACTCGCTATACTAACTTTATTGCTTCTTTACCTAAACAGCCCCTACTTTTTATTTACGCGCTCTTTATCTTCTTGCAAACCTATCCAAAATCACCCACAAAGTACTTCTAGTTTCATACTTGTTTTAGGTAAAGCAAACGTTAAGCGTGCGTAGAGTTGTATCGGTGGTCGATAGAACTTGAGGGGATATTTTTTCTACCTTTAGCTCCTTATTGGGTTCGACACTCTTACTTATCGAAAGAGGCTACAGTTGATCCCCTATACTTGTGGGTTATCACCCCCGTGTGTTTGGCTGCAGCCGCCGCGCCTGTGCCCGTGCCCTTGCGCGCGCCCCCCTCAGCGGCATGGGACGTTGCCGTCGACAGCTACCTCTCAGTGGGGCCAGTTGCCGTCCTCCCGCACCCCGCCCGTCGATTGCACGACGACATGATGTTTGATTTACAAGTGAGTACCATTTTGTGCTGCCTTGAAGACTTCAACAACGGCGTCCCGGAGGACGACAAGGACAACGACAACGACGGCGCAGCACGCCGCCTCCGCCGCCGCCGGAAATAGTTTTTTCGGGGTTTAATACTGTATCTTGAATTCTCGATCATATGAACATAAATTCGTAGTGTGACTGAATGGAAGATATGGTTTGAACGAACTTGCATTTTTCTCTCTTAATGTACAGACTTATCAAACGATTTTCGTTTGAAAAAAACGTCAATGGTTTTTAAATATAAAACACTCATCGCAAATGTTTTAGTTAGAACACCCAGATGCAAACCGACAGCTTCCCCAGGAAGCCAAGGGAAAATGTGCCGAGCAGGATTTCTGCATCCCTTCAACGCAAACGGTTGTTTTGCATGACCCGTGTGCAACCACGTAGAAACAATTGGGTAAGATTTGCATATCTGTCTTTTTGGGTATGTTGCCATTTGTCAAATTGGAAAGATTGTCATTAGTTTATCTAGTAACATTGTGATACGTCTCCGTCGTATCTACTTTTCCAAATACTTTTGCCCTTGTTTTGGACTCTAACTTGCATGATTTGAATGGAACTAACCCGGACTGACGCCGTTTTCAGCAGAATTGCCATGATGTTATCTATGTGCAGAAACAAAAGTTCTCGGGATGACCTGAAACTTCACGGAGATTATTTTTGGAAATAATGAAAAATACTGGCGAAAGAATCAAGGCCAGGGGGCCCACACCCTTTCCATGATGGTGGGGGGCGCGCCTACCCCCCTGGGCGCGCCCCCTGCCTCGTGGGCCCCCTAGAGCTCCACCGACCTCAACTCCAACTCCATATATTCGTGTTTAGGGAGAAAAAAATCAGAGAGAAAGATTCATCGCGTTTTACGATATGGAGCCGCCGCCAAGCCCTAAACTCTCTCGGGAGGGCTGATCTGGAGTCCGTTCGGGGCTCCGGAGAGGGGAATCCGTCGCCATCGTCATCATCAACCATCCTCCATCACCAATTTCATGATGCTCACCGCCGTGCGTGAGTAATTCCATCATAGGCTTGCTGGACGGTGATGGGTTGGATGAGATTTATCATGTAATCGAGTTAGTTTTGTTAGGATTTGATCCCTAGTATCCACTACGCTCTGGGATTGATGTTGCTATGACTTTTCTACGCTTAATGCTTGTCACTAGGGCCTGAGTGCCATGATTTCAGATATGAACCTATTATGTTTTCATGAATATATGTGAGTTCTTGATCCTATCTTGCAAGTCTATAGTCACCTACTATGTGTTATGATCCGGCAACCCCGAAGTGACAATAATCATGACCACACCCGGTGATGACCGTAGTTTGAGGAGTTCATGTATTCACTATGTGTTAATGCTTTGGTTCGGTACTCTATTAAAAAGAGGCCTTAATATCCCTTAGTTTCCATTAGGACCCCGCTGCCACGGGAGGGTAGGACAAAAGATGTCATGCAAGTTCTTTTCCATAAGCACGTATGACTATATTCGGAATACATGTCTACATTACATTGATGAATTGGAGCTAGTTCTGTGTCACCCTATGTTATGATTGTTACATGATGAACCGCACCCGGCATAATTCTCCATCACCGATCCAATGCCTACGAGCTTTTTACATATTGTTCTTCGCTTATTTACTTTTCCGTTGCTACTGTTACAATTACTACAAAACCCAAAAATATTACTTTTGCTACCGTTATCGTTACTTCCATACTACTTTGCTACTAAATACTTTGCTGCAGATACTAAGTTATCTAGGTGAGGTTGAATTGACAACTCAACTGCTAATACTTGATAATATTCTTTGGCTCCCCTTGTGTCGAATCAATAAATTTGGATTGAATACTCTACCCTCGAAAACTGTTGCGATCCCCTATACTTGTGGGTTATCAAGACTATTTTCTGGCGCCGTTGCCGGGGAGCATAGCTCTATTCTTGGAGTTACTTGGGATTTATATCTACTGGTCACTATGAGGAACTTGAAAGACGAGAAAAAAAATTTATCCCTCAACTACGAGGGGAGGTAAGGAACTGTCATCTAGCTCTGCACTTGATTCACCTTCTGTTTTGAATAAGCTTGCGACACCTAAACCTGCTTCTGCTATTAATTCTGATATGTCGCATGTTATTGATGATGCCACTTCTGCTATGCATGATACTTATGATGAAACTACTTCTATGCTTGATACTACTGTGCCACTTGGTGAATTTCTTGATGAACAACTTGCTAGGGCTAGAGAGAATGAAATTATTGAAACTGATAATATTGATGAAAGTGATGATGAAGATTCTCCCCCTAAATATGAATTGCCTGGTGTGCCTGAGGGCTATGTTATGGATGAAGAAACTGCTAGAGTCTTTCTTGCTTGCAATGATAGAAGTGATCTTAAGAAATTATTAGCTAAGCTGAAACAAAAAAACTTTGAATGCTAGAATGAAATATGATCCTGCTTATGCTACTTCACCTATCTTTGTTACTGATAAGGATATGAATTCTCTATTGATCCTGATATAATTACTTTGGTTGAATCTGATCCTTTCTATGGCTATGAATCTGAAACTGTTGCGGCACATCTTACTAAATTAAATGATATAGCGACCCTGTTCACTAATGATGAGAAAACTCGCTACTATTATATCCTTAAGATATTTCTGTTCTCATTAAAGGGTGATGCTAAGATATGGTTTAATTCTCTTGATCCTGGTTGTCTGCGTAGTCCCCAGGATATGATGTATTACTTCTCTACTAAATATTTCCCTGCTCATAAGAAACAAGCTGCTTTAAGGGAAATATATAATTGTGTGCAAATTGAAGAAGAGAGTCTCCCACAAGCTTGGGGGAGGCTTCTCCAATTACTTAATGCTTTGCCTGATCATCCTCTCAAGAAAAATGAAATACTTGATATCTTTTATAATGGACTAACCGATGCTTCCAGAGACCACCTGGATAGTTGTGCTGGTTCTGTTTTCAGGGAAAGAACACCAGATGAAGCTGAAATTCTATTGAATAATATGTTGACAAATGAAAATAATTGGACACTTCTTGAACCAACTCCTAAGCCAACTCCGAAGAAAAGGGGTCTTCTATTTCTCAGTCCTGAAGATATGCAAGAAGCAAAGAAATCTATGAAAGAAAAAGGTATAGAAGCTGAAGATGTTAAGAATTTACCTCCTGTTGAAGAAATACATGGTCTTAATTTACCGCCTGTTGAAGAAATACATGGTCTTGATCCATCACCTATTGAAGAAACACATGGTCTTGATAACCCGACACAGGTAGTAAAGGTAAATTCTCTCTATAGATTTGATGAAGGTTATATTCCTCGTTATAAGTCTGCTAGCCAATGCTTAGATGAGTTTGATAATTTTATTGTCAAACTAGAAAACTTCAATGCTTATGTTGGTAGACAATTGAAACACAATTCTTATATGCTTGAACAGTTGAGTGATTATATGTCTAGAGTTAAAGGTGAACTTAAACTCATTAGTAAACATGCTTCTATGGTTACCACTCAAGTAGAACAAGTACTTAAAGCTCAGAATGATTTGCTCAATGAATTGAATAATAAGAAGAATGATAATGTTGTTAGAGTTGTGACTAGAGGTGGTAAAATGACTCAGAAACCTTTGTATCCTGAGGGCCATCCTAAGAGAATTGAGCAGGATTCTCAAAGAACTAATGTAGATGCACCTAGTCCTTATAAGAAGAAGAAAAAGAAAAATGATAGGACTTTGCATGCTTCTAGTGAACCTGTTGTAGACACACCTAAGAATCCCAATGATATTTCTATTTTTGATGCTGAAACACAATCTGGTAATGAGCATGAACCTAGTGAAAATGCTAATGATGATGTTCATATTGATGCTCAACCTAGCAATGATAATGATGTAGAAATTGAACCTGTTGTTAATCTTGATAACCCACAATCAAAGAATCAACGTTATGATAAGAGAGACTTTGTTGCTAGGAAACACGGTAAAGAAAGGGAGCCATGGGTTTAGAAACCCATGCCTTTTCCTCCCAAACCATCCAAGAAAAAGGATGATGAGGATTTTGAGCGCTTTGCTGAAATGATTAGACCTATCTTTTTGCGTATGCGTTTGACTGATATGCTTAAAATGAATCCTTATGCCAAGTATATGAAAGAAATTGTTACAAATAAAAGAAAGATACCGGAAGCTGAAATTTCCACCATGCTTGCTAATTATACTTTTAAGGGTGGAATACCAAAGAAGTTAGGAGATCCTGGAGTACCCACTATACCATGCTCCATTAAAAGAAATTATGTTAGAACTGCTTTATGTGACCTTGGAGCCGGTGTTAGTGTTATGCCTCTCTCTTTATATCGTAGACTTGGTTTGAATAAGTTGACACCTACTGAAATATCTTTGCAACTGGCCGATAAATCAACTGCTATACCTGTCGGTATTTGCGAGGATGTGCATGTTGTGGTTGCAAACGTTACTATTTTAACGGACTTTGTTATTCTTGATATTCCTGAGGACGATAGTATGTCTATTATTCTTGGAAGACCCTTTTTGAATACTGCAGGGGCTGTTATTGATTGCAACAAAGGCAATGTCACTTTTCATGTTAATGGTAATGAGCATACGATACACTTTCCGAGGAAACAACCTCAAGTCCACAGTATCAATTCTATTGGAAAAATTCCATCGATTATTTTTGGAGGTTTTGAATTTCCTCTTCCTACTACCAAGAAGAAATACGATATTCTTATTATTGGGGATGTGCATGTCCCCGTTGAGGTAACATAGTGTTATTCGAAATTTCTCCGGTTCCATGTTTTTCGGAATGAGTTTGTTAACAAGACTTGATCAACCTTGTTAGTGGATTCCTTTTGAAGAACATGAGATGGATGAAGTTAGAAGGCACAACCTTCTGTGCCCTCTTTTTACTTTCTGTTATTTAGTTGAAATAAAGTAAAAAATAGTATTTTTCCGTCTGTTTTCTGATTTATCCGTGCAATAAAAAAATACCCCGAAAATAAAAGTTCTCCAAATGCCCTGCCAATTTAATATGTTTTTTCTGGAATATTGGAGAATATTTGGCACTGAGAACACATCAGGGGGAGTTGGCACCTGGCCACGAGGGTCCAGGGTGCGCCCACCCCCCTGGGCGCGCTCCCTGCCTCGTGGGCCCACGGTGGCTCCCCTCCACTTATTCCTGCACCCACACACTTCTTCTTCCTCCCAAAAAGTCACCAACCAGCTCAAGCACGAGTTCTAGCTCATTTTGCTGCGATTTTCGATCTCCTTGCTCAAAGCACCTCTCACAAAACTTCTTTGGGGGATTGTTCCTTGGTATGTGACTCCTCCAATGGTCCAATTAGTTTTTGTTCTAGTGCTTTATTCATTGCACATTTTTGCTGCCTAGGTGACCATGTTCTTGAGCTTGCATGTCAAATTTATATGGCTCCAAGTAGTTCTAATGCATGATATAGGCTCTAGGCACTTGTAGAAGTAGTTGCTATCAATTTTGTTGAGCTTGGTTCACTTTTATTTGAAGTTACTAAAATTTTCAGAAATTTTTCAGAGGAAGAAATATGTTTAGGAAAATGTACCAAGGTGGTCCTTCAAGGAAGCAAGGACCCAGGCTTGCAATCTGCGATGCTGACGATGAACCACCAAGGGACGCTCAAGTGCGGGCCTGTGAATGGCCTTTGGAGGGCTTGATGGATTGAGCAGGAATCAAGGAAGAATTTAACGCATATGTGTGTAACGCTAATCTTGTGAGCTTCGAGGCAGATAAGTGCCACCAGTACCACTATCTCACTAATTCCTTTGTGAGGAGGTTTGAATTTTCATCGCCACGCAATTGTCAAACTGTCCTGTTTGATCTTTATGAAAAGTCTTATACAATGGACTTAGAGGATTTTAATACTGCTTGCAAACTTCCACAATGGGGTAGCACTAGTGAGCCTCGCAAATCTGAATTTAGAGATTTTCTTGCTAGTATAACTGTGGGGGAATCTAGAGACATAGTACAAGCTACCAAGGGAGCATTCATTTTCCTGCTATACATTATTTTGCTCTCTTCATAGGTAGGTGCATAAATGGTAAGGATGAAGCATGTCACATGTGTGTCCCTGACCTCAGTGTTCTCAGGAGTGCTGTGTTAGGAGATAAACATTATAATTTGGGAGCCATTGTTGCACGTAGGTTACATAATAATAGATTTAATGGAGATTTCTTTGGTGGAATTTATGCAACCCGTTTAGCTAATTTTCTTGGTGTAACCATACGTGAGGATGATATTGAGTTGCCTCCTGCTTATTTAGATTATGAGGCTATGGTTCGTCATTGTTTTGTTGAGAGGAACGATCAGTTCCTCCAGTACCGACTAATCTTTGACAGACGATGCACCTATCACGTCGCTCTCCCTGCTTCTACCTTCTCTGACTTTCAGGCAAAGGGGAGATATTTCATAACCAGGGAGGAGGCGAACGAGTACGAGAGGAGGGCTGAGATAGCTCACCTCCAAGCTGCAGCCCACAATGCAATAACTGCTGCATCTCAGTACGACCCCAACTACAACTTTGGATATCCGCCAGGCCAGCCGTGGCAATAGACCAACTTAGGCCAAAAGCCTAAGCTTGGGGGAGTACATATTTCTCACCGACATTACATTTATGTTCACACACTCATTGCTAGATGTCAGTGCTCATACTTTTTCTTTGTACTATCCATGCTAGTTTATTTTCCTTTTTCTTGCTTTCTTCTTGTGTGTTTGAAAAACCTTAAGAAAAACAAAAAAATTAGTTGTAGCTTTAGCTAGTTTACTTATCTTGCTGTAGTAGTAATAATTAAAAAGAAAACCCAAAAAAAATCCATGTTCTTCTTTTGCTTGTTAGGAGCTTTCCCGTGTAAATAGTTTTTATTTCTTTTCTCTTCTTTGGGGGACGATAGGAGAAGACCATGATGAAATTGTTAAAGTGGCTCTTATATGCATTATTGTTGATTTAACCAAGAGCCCATAGTGCCTTGTCTTCTCCTGTTTATTAAATGCTTGCAGATTCTAGCTTAGTGTAATGCACGTGCACTATTATTATTATTATTATTCACATCATTCGGTCGTGCAAGTGAAAGGCAATTATGACGATATATGATGGACTGATTGAGATGAGAGAAGCTGGTATGAACTCAACCTCTCTTGTTTTTGTAAATATGATTAGTTCATCGTTCCTGATTCAGCCTATTATGAATAAACATGTTTGCAATGATAATTAGAGATTATAGTTACTTATGCCATGCTTAATTAGCTAGGAGTTTATAATGGTTTGCCTTGCGTGCCAACATGCTATTAAAATGGTTGTGATGTGGTATGATGGGGTGGTATCCTCCTTTGAATGATTTAAGTGACTTGACTTGGCACATGTTCACGCATGTAGTTGAAACAAAATCAACATAGCCTTCATGATATTTATGTTCATGGTGAATTATATCCTACTCATGCTTGCACCCAAGGTTTATTAATTTTAATGCATGTTCATGACTGTTGTCGCTCTCTAGTTGGCCGCTTCCCAGTCTTTTGCTAGCCTTTACTTGGACTAAGCAGGAATACTGCTTGTGCATCCAATCCCTTGAACCCCAAAGTTATTCCATATGAGTCCACCATACCTTCCTATATGCAGTATCTACCTGCCGTTCCAAGTAAATTTGTATGTGCCAAACTCTAAACCTTCAAATGAAATTCTGTTTTGTATGCTCAAATAGCTCATGTATCAACTAGGGCTGTCTGTATCTTCCATGCTAGGCGGGTTATTCTCAAGAGGAGTGGACTCCGCTCCTCACTCACGAGAAAATGGCTGGTCACCGGGATGCCCAGTCCCATGCTTTATGCAAACCAAATCAAAATAATTGCAAACAAAACTCCCCGGGACTGTTGTTAGTTGGAGGCACTCGTTGTTTCGAGCAAGCCATGGATTGATGCTTGTTGGTGGAGGGGGGTATAAACTTTACCATTCTGTTTGGGAACCGCCTATAATGTGTGTAGAATGGAAGATATCGCCATCTCTTGGTTGTTATGTTGACAATGAAAGTATGCCGCTCAAAATATTATTCATCTCTATTTCAAAAACCGACCTCTGGGACCTCTACAAATCCCTGCTTCCCTCTGCGAAGGGCCTATCTATTTACTTTTATGCTGAGTCATCACCCTCTTATTAAAAAGCACCAGCTGGAGAGCACTGCTGTCATTTGCATCCATTACTGTTAATTTATATTGGGTATGACTATGACTGGATCTCTTTTACCATGAATTACAATGTCTAGTCTGTCCTTGATCTTTAAAGGTGCTCTGCATCTATGTTTTGCGGTCTCAGAAAGGGCTAGCGAGATACCATCTTGTTATATCATATCATGATTGTTTTGAGAAAGTGTTGTCATCCGAGATTTATTATTATTGCTCGCTAGTTGATTATGCCATTGACATGAGTAAACATGAGACCTAAGTGTTATTGTGAATATGGTTAGTTCATAATCTTTGCTGAAAACTTGAATGCTAGCTTTACATATTTACAACAACAAGAGCAAACAGAGTTAGTAAAAGTTTTTCTTTATCACTTTCAGTTTATCAACTGAATTGCTTGAGGACAAGCAAAGGTTTAAGCTTGGGGGAGTTGATGCATCTCCGTCGTATCTACTTTTCCAAACACTTTTGCCCTTGTTTTGGACTCTAACTTGCATGATTTGAATGGAACTAACCCGGACTGACGTTGTTTTCAGCAGAATTGCCATGATGTTATTTATGTGCAGAAACAAAAGTTCTCGGAATGACCTCAAACTTCACGGAGATTATTTTTGGAAATAATAAAAAATACTGGCAAAATAATCAAGGCCAGGGGGCCCACACCCTTTCCACGAGGGTGGGGGGCGCGCCTGCCCCCTGGGCGCGCCCCTGCCTCGTGGGCCCCCTGGAGCTCCACCGACCTCAACTCCAACTCCATATATTCGTGTTCAGGGAGGAAAAATCAGAGAGAAAGATTCATCACGTTTTACGATACGGAGCCGCCGCCAAGCCCTAAACTCTCTCAGGAGGGCTGATCTGGAGTCCGTTCCGGGCTACGGAGAGGGGAATCCGTCGCCATCGTCACCATCAACCATCCTCCATCACCAATTTCATGATGCTCACCGCCGTGCGTGAGTAATTCCATCATAGGCTTGCTGGACGGTGATGGGTTGGAAGAGATTTATCATGTAATCGAGTTAGTTTTGTTAGGGTTTGATCCCTAGTATCCACTATGTTGTGAGATTGATGTTGTTATGACTTTGCTATGCTTAATGCTTGTCACTAGGGCCCGAGTGCCATGATTTCAGATCTGAACCTATTATGTTTTCATGAATATATGTGAGTTCTTGATCCTATCTTGCTAGTCTATAGTCACCTACTATGTGTTATGATCCGGCAACCCCGAAGTGACAATAATCGGGACCACTCCCGGTGATGACCGTAGTTTGAGGAGTTCATGTATTCACTATGTGTTAATGCTTTGGTCCGGTACTCTATTAAAAGGAGGCCTTAATATCCCTTAGTTTCCATTAGGACCCCGCTGCCACGGGAGGGTAGGACAAAAGATGTCATGCAAGTTCTTTTCCATAAGCATGTATGACTATATTCGGAATACATGCCTACATTACATTGAAGAATTGGACCTAGTTCTGTGTCACCCTATGTTACGATTGTTACATGATGGACCGCATCCGGCATAATTCTCCATCACCGATCCAATGCCTACGAGCTTTTTACATATTGTTCTTCGCTTATTTACTTTTCCGTTGCTACTGTTACAATTACTACAAACCCCAAAAATATTACTTTTGCTACCGTTATCGTTACTTCCATACTACTTTGCTACGAAATACTTTGCTGCAGATACTAAGTTATCCAGGTGTGGTTGAATTGAAAACTCAACTGCTAATACATGAGAATATTCTTTGGCTCCCCTTGTGTCGAATCAATAAATTTGGGTTGAATACTCTACCCTTGAAAACTTTTGCGATCCCCTATACTTGTGGGTTATCACATTGCCATTTGTCAACCTTGTAACACTGCGATTTGTCAAAATATGCAGCTAAAAATCACTAGCACTATCTAATTTTTGCAACTAAAATGACTAGCACTATTCATATGGACACCACTAGCAGGCGTGAGTTGATGGACGCATATGCAAATGTACCATTGATTACATATGACAAGTCATCAACCCACAACGACAACGAGGATACACGTTGGATTATAGATAATTTCAAACAAAACATTCTAGTAAAGTTTTTCTCACACAACAAATAACAAAGCGATGAAATGAACTTCAGCTCAACCGCTTGTCGGCGTTGGAAACGCTTGCTTTGAACCAGAAGTGTTTCTCTAGGAAGGGCCGGCTACTGTCAATCTCGAGACCAACACAGGACTGATCATCCAGGATGAAGCGGCCTATGTCAGGACCCATATTGGGACAGTAGGGAAGCATAGCAATGTCCGAGGTATAGATACAGTTGCTTCTCATCAATGGTAGTAACATTGTGTCAACAGCAGCTGGATCGCCTTCCACCATCATTGGATAGTTTTGTCCAAGGAAGAGCAAGTTTCCACCAAGAATTTCAATACTGAACCAGGGAGAAGGTGTTGGCGCTAGTACACTAGTATCCACCCCGAATACCCTGCAACGGATGTTGGAATAGGTCCGGAGAGTGCGACCGTGCGAGACAACACCTGCTTCCTTAGTAACATCAGCAGTGCCCTGTATACAGACAAGAAGAAGAGGTGATCCATCGGAATAAGTTTCCAGGCGCCACTGAGTATATGGGTCCAGCTCGTCCTCATGCTCGTGATCATCAGCATCGTCATCTCCCCCTTGGTTATAAAAATTCAAAAGTATAGGTGGTGGAATGTTCACAGGACCTTGGAAACACAAGAAGGTTAATTAGTTAGTAAAGGGAAACTAGCTAACCTGCATGCATGTGGATGAAACAATTATAATTACGGTGGAAGACAAACATACCGAAAGCATGATGATTCCATGCAAAAACAATGCCACGAGTGGTGGCAGCAAACACAAGACCCTCGTATTGAATTGCATCACAGTACTCATCCGTGTACAGCAATTGATCTTTGAGCAATATCCATCGAGGCGTGGAAGTAAGGAAGGCAACAAGCTTGTCGAAGATAGCAATAACTTCATAGTTCGAATAATCCCAATAGCGGCTGGGAACTCGACAAATTGCTATCTTCCATAGACGACAGTCACCATGATCGTATTTGAACTCACGTAGAATACCGGTGTACTCAACCTCTGGGCAGTCGTCTGAGATTTTTGGAAGTGGAATCCGGTGACGAGTGTACACATTCACAAGTTCCCACTCGAAGTTGTACTGAATGTAAACAACCCAATCTCCATTTGCGCCTACCCAAGCCTTGCCCTCAAGCGATAGCATCTTAACATCATACGTACCATTATCAAGCGACATCAACTTGAACAAGGCGAGGCTTCCCTCGTCCCCGCGCCAGTCAGCAGGGTCACGGCGAAGAAGATAGGGGAGATCAAACCACTCCTGGACCCTTGGGTTCCCTGTAATGATGTTATTGTTGAGTCGAGAATGGTCTTGAACGAACCTTCCGTGCTAGCCGAGGTGATGACATCGCACCGATCAATGAGTTCCTCCACCGCGTCATCATTCAGATCGGGGCAAGAATAATGGGGTCGTTTCTGGCCAGTTCCCTCCATGGAGAAGATGATCGAACAATGGCAGAAGAAAGGGTGAAGGCGAATGGAGGAGGGAGGAAGAGCGTGCGACAACAGTTCCAAATCGAGAGGGAAAGGTGAATTGGCGGTGGACGGTTGCCACGGTACACGAAGAGGCGCCTGGGGAGTGAACCGTTGCCACAGAGGTCACACACTGACGACAAGGGCCGACTGAACCGCATGCGTACATCGCACACACCTTGATCTGGTTGACCGTTTCTTTTGTGTTGCCTAATCACAAACAGTTCATCCGAGTGAACCGCATGCTGTATATCGCACACAACTTCATATGGCTGACCATTTCTTTTGTGTTGCCTAATCACAAACAGTTCATCCGAGTGAACCATATGTTGTGTATCGCACACGCCTTCATCTGGCTACCCGTTTCTTTTGTTCCTCCTCATCGCAAACAGTTAACTGAACTGAACTGTATGCCCTTCATCGCACACGCAACTAAAACTTGAACCGTGTTTGATACATCTGTCATCGCAAACGTTTTATACATTTCTGACGGTTTTCATACAGCACCGCTTGCGATTATTGCATCGCACACAGTTTCTTGAAGGGTCTCTGATTGTAGTGTCGCGTTAGCAGCATCCTGCAGTAGTGCAATCTCGCTTAGCACGTATCTTAGAGGTTCTTTCTTTGCACTCATCAATGGAAATTCTCATAGCTTTGAGAGACTCATTGATATCATGCTTGGGTGGAATAGATCTAAGTTTCAAAGAATCAACATCAAGAGAAATTCTATCCACGTTCCTAGCCAAATCATCGATCTTAAGCAACTTTTCTTCAATCAAAGCATTGAAATTCTTTTGCGAACTCATAAATTCTTTAACACTATTATCAAAATCAGAGGGCATCTTATTATAATTTCCATAAGAATTGTTGTAGGAATTACCATAATTATTAGAGGAATTACTAGAGAATGGCCTATGATTAAAATTACCTCTATACGCGTTATTACCAAAATTGTTCCTACCAAAAAAATTCACATCCATAGATTCATTATTATTCTCAATCAAAGTAGATAAAGGCATATCATTAGGATCAATAGGAGCGCTTGTGATAGCCTGGCTTATTAGGGATGATAGACTACTCATATCAATAAGGAATTCCTTTTTTTCCGGAAGCCCATTCGGACAGAACTCCAAAGTTAAGCGTGCTCAGCTTGGAGTAATTTCAGGATGGGTGACCGACCGGGAAGTTGCTCCCGGGTGCGCATGAGTGACGACAAAGTGCGCAGAAAAGACTAGTATTGATCTGTGGGGCCAGTCTAGATCCCGCCAGGTGTAACGGCCACCGGCGGGTGTGTCCGGGGCGTTACAAGTTGGTATCAGAGCCGACCCTCGCGGTTACACGGATGTTTGCGGACAGGTGCGCGGTCATCTTATTCATGACGTTTGTGACCCGTCGTGGCACACGGCATGGCACATGTACCGGACTGGATGAACAGACGTATGTGCCAAGAGGGAACGTTCCTGTGGCCCGCCGAGGACGTCGGTTCCTCTGAGTGGGGGTGTATGTGATAGCCTGGCTTATTAGGGATGATAGACTACTCATATCAATAAGGAACTTGTAACACCCCGGACACACCCGCCGGTGGCCGTTACTCCTGGCGGGATCTAGACTGGCTCCAGATATCAATACTAGTCTTTTCTGCGTACTTTGTCCTCACTCATGCGCACCCGGGAGCAACTTCCCGGTCGGTCACCCATCCTGAAATTACTCCATGCTGAGCACGCTTAACTTTGGAGTTATGTCTGAATGGGCTTCTCGCCGCCGCCGGACTCCACCAGCGCCACCCCGGTCACCTCTTCTCCTCCTCCCCTTGTCTCTCTCTTCCTTCTCTAACCGCCGGCGCCGTCACCATGTGCAGCTCGTCGCCGGAGCTCCGCCGCCGGCCTCCGCAGCTCGCCTCCGGCCGGATCCGCCTTCCTCCGCACCTCCGGCGTTGTCCCCGCCTCGCCTCGGCCTCCTCCGCGTCGTCCCCGCCGCCTCCTCCATGCCGGCGACCGCTGCTCCGCCGTCTGGCTCTCCCCGTGCCCAGACCTGCGGAAAACCAGTGGACCGTCCGGTTCGCTGGGAACCCGACCCGGTCCACTCGGTCCGCATCGAACCGCTCGAACCGACGCCCTGGACCACCCAGTTTTCCAGCCTCCGTCACCGAGCCGGCCCACGGGCCCTCTCGTGAGCGAGCCTCGCCTATCCTTCGCCCGTGCACATTTTAGTATATGTCGCTCGATCTATTTTTTTCTTCTGTTAAAAAGTGGTCGTCCCTGAAAAGTCATATCATGTTGCATTCTTGTGAGTGGTGAAACTTTGAGCATAATTGTCCTATGATGATGTTCTTTATATGCAAATGGTGTTCTCTTTGTGCTCTATGAGATGGTGGTGTTTGCATTCGTATTAGAGTTGATCTTGCCATGCTAATCTTTGTTGCAAAAGTGCAAGTTTCTGTTAACTATGAAAAACTGATAAAACTTGCTCTTTGTTATTTTTTGTGATTAAATGCAAGCATCATTGAGCATCTTGTCAACATGTGTTTGGTGCATTTTTCTGTCCTCTTGCTTTTAGTATTTATCTCATGTCATGATATGCCCTGTGGTGACTAGCACAAGCTTGTGAAGTGGGGTACGTGTTGTCACTGTTCCGCTAAGCCAGAATCTGTTATATTATGATGTCATGTTTACTTGATGCTACCATCAAATCTATGCATATTTTGGAGATGTCCAGTAATCATTTTTGAAGATATTGTAACGCTATATCCATGCATGCCCTTGTTTGAATTTATAACTTGATGCAGCTTGTTCTTTTGGTGCCCTCAAATTGCTTAAAAATATAACTGTCAGCATGCCTAGTTGTTCGCCAAGTCTGTGATATCTTCTTGCCATGTTCACTTGAAGTTAGCATCAAATATGTTGCTCCAATGATCATGCTCAGTAATGATATTTTGTTAAGTGTGTTTAGTACATGCTTTCCATGCTCTTTGATGCCATGATAAGTTCCTGTAGCATATACTTATGTTGTCTCAAAGTATGCATCACGAATCTGTTTTCAGCCTTACTCTGTTTTTCAAGTCTGAGAATCTGTTATAACTTGCAATCTTGTCTTGACGAATGCCGTTGATCTAGAGGTTATATGGAGATGCTTATTAATCATGTTTTGCCATGTTTAACTTTTGATTTAATTTCATGCTTTCTTTGTCTATGTTCATGCACTATAGCATGCTTGTTCCATGCCTCCAACATGTCAACATGTTATTTCTCCTCACATGTATGCCCTGTTTTTCACCAAGTCATAATCTATGTTATAAAGTTGCTTTTTGCATTGATCATGTTGGATTAATCCTGATGCCTATGAACCTAAAACTTGATGCTAATTGAAGTATTTAATCTGTACCGTAAGTGCATATCAAGTTTGTGTCCATATGTTTCTTATACCATGTTGTTTCCTTGATTGCAAGTGCTTACTTGATGTTTTGGGCAGATTGTGTTTTAAACTTGTATGTGTTGAACCGTGGCTCCGTTTGGAGCATGCTCTACATGAACATTGCTTGGTTTTGCATGTAGTTTCATCTTGCCTTGTTGCATACTTGGATTGAGCATGTATGCTTGATGTTTGAATGCATTTTGCATCAATGCCATGTTTAACTTGTTTTGCTCATATCTTCTAGGCCGTAGCTCCGAATTAAACGAACCTTATATGTAACTTGACTAGAAAAACATGTAGATCATCATGGTGCACTTTAACTTGTTGTTTAACAACTTCAACATAATGTGTTATTCAGATCTGGACCAATTTCGAAATTTGCATATGAGGAGTTTCCAAAATTGTTGTATGTTGATTCCGGCCTCATTTAAACTTGCTTTGATGTGTGGTCTTGTATGCTTCATCCCTTGCCATGAGTAGCATCATGTGGCCTTCTCATGCATCATACTTGGTTGTGCATCATGCCATGTTATGTGTTTTGTGATTACCGCGTTGTTTGCTTCTTTCCGGTTGTGCTTCTTCTCGATAGTTCCTGTTTCGTTGCGATCGTGAGGATTCGTTCGACTACGCTTGGTTCGTCTATGCCCGGTCATCTTCTTCATGGACTCGGTCTTCTTCCTAGTGGGATTTCAAGCAAGATGACCGTCACCTTGGATCTCACTACTATCATTGCTATGCTAGTTGTCTCGATGCTATCGCTATGTCGCGCTACCTACCACTTGTTTATGAAGCCTCCCAAATTGCCATGATAGCCTCTAACCTTTTCCACCATCCTAGCAAAATGTTGTTTGGCTATGTTACCGCTTTGCTCAGCCCCTCTTATAGTGTTGCTAGTTGCAGGTATAGTTGCAGGTTGTTCCATGTTGGGACATGGATATCATGGAATATCACAATATCTCTTATTTAATTAATGCATCTATATACTTGGTAAAGGGTGGAAGGCTCGGCCTTTTGCCTGGTGTTTTGTTCCACTCTTGCCGCCATAGTTTCCGTCATACCGGTGTTATGTTCCTTGATTTTGCGTCCCTAACACGGTGAGTGTTTATGGGCCCCTCTTGACAGTTCGCTTTGAATAAAACTCTTCCAGCAAGGCCCAACTTTGGTTTTACCATTTGCCTAATAACAACTAAAACTTGCATAGGGACCGGCTAGCACCCGAGGTTTCTTAATCAACAACCCAGGCCAGTGCTCCTCATGAGTGCTGGTCCAAAACAGAGCACCTTGCGGCGCCCCCTTGGCAACTTGGGTCTCAGCCAACCGTAAGCTTCGCTCATCCGTCGTGGCCTGGGACGAGATACGTGTGGCTACTATCAGGGTGTCGGCACGTCCAGAGGTCTTGCTGGTTTTGTTTTACCATTGTCGAAATGTCTTGTACACCGGGATCCCGAGTTTGATCGGGTTGTCCCGCGATGGAGGATTGTCTCCGCGGATCATGAGCTTGTTATGAGCTAAGTTGGGACACCCCTGCATGGTTTAAACTTTTGAGAGTCGTGCCCGCGGTTATGTGGCAGATGGGAATTTTCAATATCCGGTTGTAGAGAACTCGACACCAGACCTGAATTAAAATACACCAACCGTGTGCGAAACCATGACGGTCTCTTTTCGAGTGAGTCGAGAAGAGAACACGGTGGGGTTATGTTTGAACGTAAGTAGTTCAGGATCACTTCTTGATCATTACTAGTCTGCGGCCGTTTGTGTAGTTTCTCATCTTATTCTTGTATTCGTAAGTTAGCCACCATACAATGCTTAGTCGCTTGCCGCAACCTCACCACTTATCCTTTCCATACCCATTAAGCTTTGCTAGTCTTGATACCCATGGTAATGCGATTGCTGAGTCCTTGTGGCTCACAGATTACTACAACAACAGTTGCAGGTGCAGGTAATGCAATGATCTGACGTGAGAGCGATGCTTGATTGCTTTTGGAGTTCTTCTTCTTCGATCAAGGGATAGGTTTCGGGTCGGGGAGCCTGGTCTAGCACGGTGGATGTCGTTCTCCTTTTTCGTTTGATTTCATCCGTAGTCAGATCCTGCTCTTCTGTATGATGATTGCTATGTATGGATGAACTGTTGTATTCATGTTGTAGTTTGTGGCGAGTGCAAGCCTTTATCTTGTATTCTTATCTATTCAGTACATGGTTTGTTGTAATGATATCCACCTTGCTATGTGCTCAAAATGCGGTTGTGCCCCAAACATGAATTCATCACGTGATTGGGATAGAACCGCATCTTGGGCGCTACAAGTTGGTATCAGAGCCTTACCGACCTTAGGTGCCCCTTGATTGATCGAACATCCGCCGTTGTTGAGTCTAGAAATAACTATTTTGAGTCTAGTTATATCAGAGAGTAGGAATTCTTTTTATTCCTTATCCCGTCATCGCTCTGGTGAGGACTCCTGACGTAGGTGTTTGTCCCACTCTTCTATCCTTTTTCACTTAAATTTTTTTAGGATCACGCAGGTACTATAGAATCGGTCCGATATCATTGTGACGGGGATTCTGTTTTGGTGCCTCCTGACATTCAGGGGTTGTGGCAGTGTCCCGGGGAGTTGAGCTCCAAGGTGTTTTTGTCACAGTGCTTATTGTTCCAGCTCCGGAATACCAGAGGACGCCGACATCGAAAATGCTTCTATACTCTTTGTGGTGAGAGTAGTTTGACGACCCAGTACTGGGGAGAGCGATCAGATGTATTGCCACAGCTAGTATATCGGATGTTTTCGAAGGTCTGAGGTACACAATTTCCGAGGTTTTCTTGGTTATGTGTTGACGGATGGATACAGTTGGAGTGTAGGATTTGTTAGTTGTGTGAGATATTTGTGCCTCCCTGTATCCCCACCACCAGATTGCATAACGAGAAAGTTTTGGGAGTTCATAGGTGGGAATTCAAGTAGTTATCCAGGATTTCTTTTCGACAGATGTATGATTTGAGATTGGGGTCCAACGTCTAGTGGTTCCTTTTTCACGGTCGATTTACAGTGGTTGCGAGGCAACTTAAAGAATCCTTGGCTATGCCGATTCGGGGACGTCTCATTTTTCATTCATGATGTCTGTTGTACGTCGTGCTCGTGGGGCCTCATCACGAACACTTCCGGCGAAATCTCTATCATATGTTTGTTTCCGGCTTATTCTGCAAGCCAAGCCTTTGTTTTGTTTTGAGTTGTGGTATTCGAGTTGCTTCAATGTCAGGTGTTGATTCCATACCTTCCCTAAGTGGTGTTCTCATACTTCTATGTGAATACTAATCATTCTTGATCATCGAGATTGTCTTGACATTCTTTCCAACCGGTGCACTTCTCTTCAAGATGATCCTATCATTTTTCACATTTCCAAGATAAAATCTAAGTTTTCTCAAGGACATTCGTTTCAATCGTCCCAAGTTGTTTTTTGTTGTCTCATCCGCCCACCCTTTTTTTCCAAGTGCTCAGATTTCTTAATCAAGTATCTATTTTATTGATGCGAAGTCTCATCATTCCTTTCCTTCAGTGTTCTTACCCGGTGATTTCTCTTGAGATGCTCAGAAGCTTCAAGTTCATCATTCTTTCCTTCTCCGTCCTATTTTCTTCTCCGGTGGACTAAATTCAAGCTTTCGGTATTCATCATTTTCACCTTCCTCAATTCACATGATTTCCATGTTCGAAGTTCTTATCCAAGGCTCTCTTATTTATTCACCTCTCTATATTCATATCCGGAGTGTAGAAGATATCTCAGAAGATTCGTGTTTCCATTCTTAATCCGTTCAATTTATTTCGAGGTTGATATCTCATCCAAGCCATTTAAATCAACCGGTGCAATCTCTATTTCAAGCAACCATTTCGACAACCAGGAAGAAAGGAAAAGGGGAAAAGGGGAGCAAAGAAACCATGAGTACTCATCCAAAGTACTCGCAAGCAAGAATCTACACTACATATGCATGGGTATATGTGTAAAGGGGAAATATCGGTGGACTAAACTGCAGAATGCCAGAATAAGAGGGGGGTAGCTAGCCCAGTCGAAGACTACGCTTCTGGCAGCCTCCATCTTGCAGCATGTAGAAGAGAGTAGATGGTAAGTTCACCAAGTATCATCGCATAGCATAATCCTACCCGGCGATCCTCCCCTCGTCGCCCTATGTGAGAGCGATCACTGAGTTATATCTGGCACTTGGAAGTGTGTGTTTTATCCGGTTCTAGTTGTCATAAGGTCAAGGTAAAACTCCGGGTCGTCCTGTTACCTAGGATCACAGATATTCGAATAGATAAACTTCTTTGCAGGGGTGCACCACATTACCCAACACACTCGATCCCCTTTGGCCGGAAACACTTTCCTGGGTCATGCCCGGCCTCGGAAGATCAACATGTCGCAGCCTTACCTAGGCACAACAGAGAGATCAGCACGCCGGTCTAAATCCTATGGCGCAGGGGTCTGGGCCCATCGCCCGTTGCACACCTGCACGTTGCGAGGGCGGCCGGAAGCAAACCTAGCCTCCCTAATACAAGAGCAGGCGTTCCAGTCCAATCCGGCGCGCGCCGCTCAGTCGCTGACGTCAAGAAGGCTTCGGCTGATACCACGACGTCGAGTGGCCATAACTGTTCCCACTTAGTTTGTTAGTGCGTATAGGCCAGTGGCCAGACTCGGATCAAATACCAAGATCTCGTTAAGCGTGTTATTTTGAAGTAACCGCGGATGCCGACCAGGGCCAGGCCCACCTCTCAACTAGGTGGTCTCAACCTGCCCTGTCGCTCCGCCACAAAGTAACTGTCGGGGGCCGTTGGAACCTAGGCCCACCTCTACCGGGATGGAGCCACCTGTCCTGTCAGCCCCCACATCGGAATCACTTGCGGGTACTCTACGAGCCGACCCGACTTTTGTCACCACCATATATCATGTATTATGTATAAGCATATACCCGTGATCACCTCCCGAGTGATCATGACCCGGTAGTATCGCATGGCAGACGGACAAGAATATAGGGCCACTGATGGAATACTAGCATCCTATACTAAGCATTTAGGATTGCAGGTAAGGGTAACAACTGTAGCAACAATGACAGGCTATGCAGCAGAATAGGATTAAAAGAAAGCAGTAACATGCTACACTACTCTAATGCAAACAGTAGAGAGAATGAATAGGCGATATCTGGTGATCAAGGTGGGGGGCTTGCCTGGTTGCTCTGGCAAGGAGGGGTCGTCAACACCGTAATCGTACTGGGTAGCAGCGGCGTCGGTCTCGATGTCTAACGAGAGAAGAGGGGGAAGAAACAATAAATATAATGTAAACATATGCATGACGATGCATGACATGACAATGAGCGGTGCTAGGCGTGCCCTAACGCAGTAGGAGGTGATACAGGCGAAGGGGGGAAACATCCGGGAAAGTATCCCCGGTGTTTCACATTTTCGGACAAATGAATCGGAGGGGGAAAGTTGTGTGTTTGCTATGCTAGGGATGTGTGGCAGACGAACGGGTTACGTATCCGGATTCGTCTCGTCGTTCTAAGCAACTTTCATGTACAAAGTATTTTCATCCGAGTTACATATTATTTTAAATTAATTTTTAAAGTTTTAAATCATTTTCTAGAATTAACAGATTATTTTAATTCAAAATTGCATTTATGACATCATCATGATGCCAACATGACATCAGCAGTCAACTCTGACCATTGACTAGTCAAGCTGACACGTGGGTCCCACTTGTCATAGACTCAGGTTAACTAAACCAGGTTAATTAGACTAATTAAGTGATTAGGCTAATTTATTTTAATTAGATTAGTTAAACATGATTCATTAACTTAATTAACTCATTAATTAATTAATTAATTTATTCTAACATTTTTAAAATGTTCAGGGGGTGGGGCCCGGTTGCCAGTGGCTCTAGGGAGCCTTAGAGGACATGCAGTTACGGGCACGGGCGAATGGGCACAGGGCGCCTCGCCTGGTTAGGCGCTACCCGCCGGGCGCGGGGCAGGGACAGGCGGAACGCGGGACGCGGGCATGGCAGGCGCGGCACGGGGCGAGCAGAGGCGCGCGGCGGTAGAGGAAGCGAGCAGCAGCGCGCGGAGCAGGAAGCGGTGGCGGATGCTGCAGGGGCGAGGGGCGAGAGAGGGGTGCGGCCTGGCACCGGTGCGGGGTTGCACGAGAGGGCCGCCGACGGCCAGTGGGTGGCCGGGGTGCTGGGACGCGGGTCGGCGGCGACCCTGGCCAGCGCAGACGGGCGGCTAAGGCGGCGGTGTGCGGGACGGCGAGCAGCGGGGCTCAGAAGCGGGTGCGCAGGGTGCGGGACGGCGAGCAGCGGGGCTCAGCAGCGGGCGCGCGGGGCCTGGCGGTGAGCGCGGCGGGGCTACCGGACAGGTGCGGTGCGGCGAAGCAGTGTAGCAGCAGCAGGTCGTGGGCGAGCGCGGCGCGCGGGCGCTAGCGGCAGCGACGCAGTAGCGATGCGGGACAGAGACGCAGGCGAAGTGGAGCTAAGGGGCTAGGAGTGGCCTACTCGATGTGGCGAAGCAGATGGGCAGCAGCACGGAGCCGTTTGGTCACCGGAACGGCGCCGGCGACAAGCTACGCAGCGGCGAGCTCGGGCAAGATTAGAGGCGGCGCATACGACCAGCTAGCGGCGACGAGAGAGAGAGGGGAGGAAGCGAGGCCTCACGTTGAGCCTGTAGAGGTGCAAAGCGGGCTCGGGGAGGCTCGGCGGCGACATCATCGGCGACGGCGTGCTGTGGTCGTGGGTTGAAGAAGACGACGTAGGGGACGCAACATTGGAACCAAGGCTCGGGAGGCGCCTGCATTGTGGCATGCAGATCTTTGTGAAGACCAAGGACATACAATACTAGATGAGAACCAGAAGACAGAAACCCCCGGCAAGACCCTTGCCGGGGACGCCTGCGAGACCCCGGCAAGGCCCTTGCCGGGGACCCGGCAAGACCCTTGTCGGAGACATCTGCGGGGCCGTAGCCAGACCCCCACCTGCGAAGGCTCCACCGCCGTTCCAACACAGAAGTCAACCCGCCAACAAGGCAGGCACCTGCGTGGCGGCATGCAGATTCCAGGCCAACTCAGCAAGCACCTCTGTGGTGGCATGCAGATCTTCGTGAAGACTCTGCCACCGCACCAACTCAGCAGCCAGCCAGCCAGCGTGGCGCTGCACGCCTAGTCAGCCTAGACGCACGTCGGAGTGAGGCAAAACGGCGGCGGACGGGACAAGTGTCCTTGCCGTCCCCGATAAAGTGAGAGGCCACGTCGGCACCGCATTAAATGCGTTTGTCCTACGGTGCCACGCGATAGACTTGTATACAGTACAAACGTTCCACCTCCTGTGTGCCACTGTGGCGACCCCCTTTGGCTATAAAAGGAGGCCCGAGGCATACTGGAGGAGGATTCAGACTTTTTGGACCCTGCACGCTTTGTAGCTAGTCCAAGAACACCAGATAAACACAAACCAACAGGAGTAGGGTATTACGCATCACTTGTGACCCGAACCTGGATAAATTCCCCGTGTTGATCTTCTAAACCCGCTCTTTCCACATCCCCACGCCCGCCGACCGTAGAAGGGATTCCCCGTGATCCCATAGGTGCCGTTTCCACCGACATCCAAAATTCATCGGATCTCGCAAACACACCGCAAAAAAGTATTACATCGAATAGATCTGCAAGAACATCGAGGAGAACATGGTATTGAGAATCAAAGAGAGAGAAGAAGCCATCTAGCTACTAGCTATGGACCCGTAGGTCTGTGGTAAACTACTCACGCTTCATCGGAAGGGCAACAAGGATGATGTATAAGCCCTCCGTGATCGAATCCCCCTTCGTCAGGACGCCAAAAAAGGCCCCTAGATGGGATCTCACGGGTACAGAAAATTGCGGCGGTGGAAAAGTGCTTTCGTGGCTCCCCTGGTTGGTTTTGGGATATATGGGAATATATAGGCGGAAGAAATAGGTTGGTGGAGTCACAAGGGCCCCACAAGGGTGGGGGCGCACCCTACCCCCTGGGGGCGCCCTCCGTCCTTGTGGCCGCCTCGTGGCTTCCCTGACTTGCACTCCAAGTCCTCTAGATGTCTTCTGGTCCAAGAAAAATCATCGTGAAAGTTTTATTCCGTTTGGACTCCGTTTGGTATTCCTTTTCTGCGAAACTCAAAAACAAGGAAAAGAACAAGAACTGGCAGTGGGCTCTAGGTTAATAGGTTAGTCCCAAAAATAATATAAAATAGCATATTAATGCATATAAAACATCCAAAACAGATAATATAATAGCATGGAACAATCAAAAATTATAGATGCGTTGGAGACGTATCGGCGGTCAATGTGTGGAGTAATAGTAGTAGATGCAGACAGGAGTCGGTCTACTAATCTTAGACGTGATGCCTATATACACGATCATTGCCTTCGATATCGTCATAATTATTTGCTCTTCTATCAATTGCCCAACAGTAATTTGTTTACCCACTTTATGCTATTTTCTCGAGAGAAGTCACTAGTGAAATCTACGGCCCCCGGGTCTATTTCCTATCATATTATTTGCAGATCTATTTTTTGAAAAACCCAAAAATATCTTACTGCACTTTTTATTTATTTATTTTGTGTTTTTGCCAGATCTATTTATCAAATCTCATACAAATTAATCCATCTCAATACCGAGGAGGGATTGACAACCCCTCTTATGCGTTGTGTTGCAAGTATTTGTTCTTTGTGTGCGGGTGTTGCTTACGTAGTGTTTCTTTGTAACACCCCGCATGTAACTTTCCATATTTGTAACTCCGACTCTTGCCATTTTTGGCTATGTGTTACGATATTCCCTCCGTGGTCGGGTTTTTGTTTTTTGTTTTGCATTTTGTTCATGTCATGCATTTCATATCATGTCATCATGTCCATTGCATTTGCATACGTGTTCGTCTCATGCATCCGAGCATTTTCCCCGTTGTCCGTTTTGCAATCCGGCGCTCCTATCTCCTCCAGTGCACCCCTCTTGTTTTCTTTCGTGAGCGGGCGTCAAACGTTCTCGGAATGGACCGAGGCTTGTCAAGTGGCCTTGGTATACCACCCGGAGACCACCGGTCAAGTTTCGTTCCATTTGGAGGTCGTTTGGTACTCCAACGGTTAACCGGGTAACCGCAGATGCCTTCTGTCTGTTCCAGCAAAAAACCCCTCTCTAACCAGCCCAAAACCCACCAAACTCTCTTCCATGCTGTAGGTCGTTCGATCACGATTGTGTGGGCGAAAACCGCACCTCATTTGGAGCCTCCTAGCTCCCCCTACCTATTTATATGCTTCTCTCCCGAAATTACGTTCGCAGTCCAACCCTAGCGTCTTCCACCTCGCGCCGCCGGACAAAATCCGCCCGCGCCGGACACGTCCGCCCTCGCCGACCGATGAATCCGGCGCCGACACCTGTCCTCCGCCTCCATCCGCCGCCGCCGGCCCGCGGGGCCCGAGTCGGGCCCGCGCGGCTCGCCCGTCTCCGCCCGCGCCTCGCGGTGCTCCGCCGCCGCGCCGGTGCCCCGCCGCACCTCGCCCGCGTCGCCGGTGTCCGCCGCCGCCGGCCATCGCCGGTCCCGCCTCCGCTCACTGCTCC
Organism: Aegilops tauschii subsp. strangulata; assembly: GCF_002575655.3. Taxonomy (NCBI): domain Eukaryota; kingdom Viridiplantae; phylum Streptophyta; class Magnoliopsida; order Poales; family Poaceae; genus Aegilops; species Aegilops tauschii. Next base: position 285,349,697 of record NC_053037.3, read on the forward strand.
GCGCCGCAGCCGGCCGGCGCCGCCCTCCTCCGCCGCCGCCGCCGTCCCCTTCCTCCTCGTCGCGCCCCACCGCCTCCTCTCCTTCCTCCGTCGCCGGCCCCATCTCCGGCCACCGCCCCGTCGAAGCTCGGCCCGGCCCCGATCCGATCTGGGTCAACGAGGTTGACCCCGAAACCCCCCCCCCCCCCCCCCCCGAAAATCCCCAAGTCTGTGATTTTTTGCAATAAGTGTCCCTGTTCATCATTGCATAACTCTCTGCATATAGCTCCGTTTCACGCGTGTAATATGTCAAATTGTTCGTCTCGTGATGCTCTACATTTTGTTCAATTGCACCATGTTCATTAGAGGCCATCTTGATGTCCAAATCTCTGTTGCAAGAGTGCTAGTTGCTGTTATCTGCTGGTTCTTAGCAGAACTTGGAGATTTGTCATTTTTGTATCATTTAATCTGTGCATCTTATGGGCATGAGCTTTACATGTGTTTTGTTGTATGCCATGCCATATTTCCAAGGGTGTATGCCATGTATTTTTTTGATCTCTCTGGTGACTAGCACAAGCATGCAAACTAGGCCCCGTAATGTTTCTGATTTCAGGGACTTAGTGATTTCTCTAAGTCTGTCTGCTGTTATTTTGTTGTCATATAAACTTGATGCTACAGAGAGATCCATGCATATTTTGGAGATGTTCAGTAAGGATGTTTTGTAGATATTGTTGTAATGGATCCATTCCTGCCCTTGTTTGCAATTATGGAGTGCCATAGCATGACTTAATCTTGCTCTACGTTTGCTATAAAATAATTCTGGCAGATTCTTAACATGATATTCATTTTTGCCAAGCTTGTTGTAGTTGATCCATAGATGCTATGCTTATGTTCTTGCCATGGATAACTTCTTAAACATGCCATCTTGCTGTAGGTATGCTTTTTTTATCATGAATTGCTTTGTGGTGACTGCTTCAAGCTCACCAAGAGGCCTTCATATTATTATTTCTGCTTTTAGTAATCTTGCTGAATCCTGATAACGAAACTTGCTATGTTGACATGCTTGCCATCATATCTTCTGATCCTTTTTGGCTTATGGTCAGTAAGGGACTTTTGTCATATGCTTTTAGTAGAATACTTCCATGCCTTGTTTTGCCATGTTAAGTTCCTGTAGCATGTTGATTTCGTGCTCTGAACATAGATACCTGATGCTGTTTTCTGCCATGTCCAGTAATTTCACCAAGTCTGTGAACCTGTTATCTTTTGCACTTTTGCCATGCTTGTTTGAGCTTGTTATGTTGTGAACTAGCCGTAGCTAAGTGTTCATCTTTTGTCAAGCATCTCCTTTAGATTACTGCCATATGATTTGTTGCTATGTTGGAGTGCTGTAGCATTGTTGTTTGTTGCATGTTAAGTGCTATCATGCTGTTAATCGCAGATTCGTGTCATTCTTGTTTTGCTTGCCATTTGCAAACCGTGCATCCGTTTCTGGTGATCTTTATATCGATTTCGACCGAAATCATCTCATCTTTCCAGTGGCATGCTTGGTTTGACAAGTTACTGCCTTGTTCATCATTTTTCTTCCGAAGCACGCATATGCATCGCATATCATACATGTTTTGCATCATGTTGCTTGTGCATTTCTCGTGATTGATTGTGGTTCCGTTTGTTTGTGTTCTTGTCTTGGGTAGAGCCGGGAGACGAGTTCGTGAACGAGGAACCTGTTGAGTACGCTTACGAGGATCAAGCTTTCGACAACTCTGAGAACCTTGCAGGCAAGATGACCACCCCTCGAAATCACTTCTATCTTTGCTTTGCTAGTTGTTCGTTCTATTGCCATGTTGCGCTACCTATCACTTGCTATATCATGCCTCCCATATTGCCATGTCAGCCCCTCACCATCCTTTCCTAGCAAACCGTTGTTTGGCTAAGTTACCGCTTTTGCTCAGCCCTTCTTATAGCGTTGCTAGTTGCAGGTGAAGTTGAAGTTTGTTCCATGTCGGAACATGGATATGTTGGGATATCACAATATCTCTTATTTAATTAATGCATCTATATATTTTTGGTAAAGGGTGGAAGGCTCGGCCTTATGCCTGGTGTTTTGTTCCACTCTTGCCGCCCTAGTTTCTGTTATACCGGGTTTATGTTCCTTGAGTTTGCGTTCCTTACACGGTTGGGTGATTTATGGGACCCCCTTGACAGTTCGCCTTGAATAAAACTCCTCCAGCAAGGCCCAACCTTTGTTTTACCATTTGCCACCTAAGCCTTTTCCCCCGGGTTTTCGCGAGCCCGAGGGTCATCTTTATTTTAACCCCCCCGGGCCAGTGCTCCTTCGAGTGTTGGTCCAAACCGAGCAGCCTGCGGGGCCACCTCGGGGAAACTCGAGGTCTGGTTTTACTCGTAGCTTGACTTATCCGGTGTGCCCTGAGAACGAGATATGTGCAGCTCCTATCGGGATTTGTCGGCACATTCGGGCGGCTTTGCTGGTCTTGTTTTACCATTGTCGAAATGTCTTGTAAACCGGGATTCCGAGACTGATCGGGGTTTTCCGGGAGAAGGTTTATCCTTCGTTGACCGTGAGAGCTTATGATGGGCTAAGTTGGGACACCCCTGCAGGGTATTATCTTTCGAAAGCCGTGCCCGCGGTTATGAGGCAGATGGGAATTTGTTAATGCCCGGTTGTAGAGAACTTGTCACTTGACCCAATTAAAATACTTCAACTGCGTGTGTAGCCGTCATGGTCTCTTCTCGGCGGAGTCCGGGAAGTGAACACGGTTTGAGTTATGAATGACGTAAGTAGGAGTTCAGGATCACTTCTTGGTCATTGCTAGATGACGACCGTTCCGTTGCTTCTCTTCTCGCTCTCTTTTGCGTATGTTAGCCACCATATATGCTTATTGCCGCCGCAGCTCCACCTCATTACACCATCCTTTCCTATTAGCTTCAATAGTCTTGATCTCGCGGGTGTGAGATCGCTGAGTCCTCGTGACTCACAGATTCTACCAAAACAGTTGCAGGTGCCGACGATGCCAGTGCAGATGATGGGATCGATCTCAAGTGGGAGTTCGATGAGGAACGTGGTCGTTACTATGTGTCTTTTCCTGATGATCAGTAGTGGAGCCCAGTTGGGACGATCGGGGATCTAGCATTTGGGATTATCTTATTTTCGTTTGGATCTTGACCGTAGTCGGTCTATGTGTGTATTTTGGATGATGTATGAATTATATTTATGAATTGTGTGAAGTGGCGATTGTAAGTCAACTCTTTATGCCATTCTTGTTCATTACATGGGATTGTGTGAAGATGACCCTTCTTGCGACAAAACCACTATGCGGTTATGCCTCTAAGTCGTGCCTCGACACGTGGGATATATGGCCGCATCATGGGCGTTACATGCTTGGTTCTCCTACTGGATTGATAACCTTGGTTTCATAACTTAGGGAAATACTTGCCGTTATTGTGCTGCACATCCCCTCCTCTTCAGGGAATTACCAACGCAGATACAAGCAATCAGTCATGTATATAGGCATCACATCCGGGACAAGTAGACCGACTCCTGCCTACTTACTACTCTTTTTCCACACATCGACCACTATCCATCATGCATCTAGAGTATTAAGTTCACAAAGAACGGAGTAACACCTTAAGCAAGATGGCATGATGTAGACAAAGTAAACTCACGCATGAATAAACCCCATGTTTTCATCCTTAATGACAACTAAACAAATACATGTCATGTCCCTTTCTGTCACTGGGATTGAGCACCGCAAGATCGAACCCGTCACAAAGCACCTCTCCCATTGCAAGATAAATCAATCTAGTTGGTAAAACCAAATCAATAAATCGGAGAGAAATACAACGCTATAATAATCATGCATAAAAGAGTTCAGAGAAGACTCAAATAATATTCATGGATAATTTGATCATAAACTCACAATTCATTGTATCCCAACAAACACACCGCAAAAAGTCATTACATCGAATATACCTCCAAGAACATCAAGGAGAACATTGTATTGAAGATCAAAGAGAGAGAGGAAGCCCTAGCTACTAACTATGGACCCGTAGGTCTGTGGTAAACTACCCACACATCATCGAAAGGAAAGCAAGGTTGATGTAGAGCCCCTCCGTGGTTGATTTCCCCTGTGGCAGTGTAGGAAAAGGCCTCCAGATGGGATCTCTCGAGAACAGGAACTTGCAGCGGCGATAAAAGTATTTCGGGTGGCTCTTTGTTGGTTTCCCGATTTTAGAGAATCTATAGAGGCGGAATTAGGTCAAATGGGTGAACATGAACCTCACGAGCCACCAGGGCATGCCTACCCCCCTGGGCGGGCCCTGGTGCCTCGTAGGCTCCTCTTTCATCTTCCGGCCCTCGCTCGAAGCTTCTAGGGTCTCTTCTGTCTAGAAAAAAATTCCAAAAAGTTTTGTGGCATTTGGACTTCGTTTGGTACTGATATTCTGGAAAACCAAAAACAGCAACTCGCATTGGGCACTAAGTTAATAGGTTTGTCCCAAAAATGATATATAATTGCTTGTAATTGCATATAAAACATGCAAGATTGATACTATAATAGCATGGACAATCAAAAATTATAGATATGTTGGAGACGTATCGGAACTCTAGTAAGCATCTACAACAACTAAAGATTATTAAGGTAAAACTCAATGATAGCATTAAGTAGGAAGTCCCCTTTACTCTCATACGCAATGACCCCCTTACTCGGGTTTAAGCTTTATCACTCTCGCAACCTACTATAAGCGAATCATGAACGTATTGAAACACCCTACAGCGGGAATCCCATACGCTTGCGCGACACGGAGGGCACCATACTAACATACAAGTCATATCAATCACACCACACCACAATTAACCCGCATGCCAAAAAGAATCTACTCGAATATCATAGGATGGCCATGATATGTCTCCAACGTATCTATAATTAGTAAATTGTTGCATGAATTGAATATCATGAAGTTGAAATTACATGTTCATATCACGCCTAGTAGTAGCTTCACATTGTGTTTAGAAAGTGAAATCTATTGAAGCTTGACAATCACAATATTGGTCATACAAGCAATTCATGAACGATTAGTATAAGGAAGAGAACTTTCACATACGAATATATTATCTTGGACAGCTTTTATGATTGTGAATACCCATTAATTATTTTCAAACTTGAGAAAATTAGTTGAAGTTGGACAAGGAAGACAACGTGATGAGTTATAGTTCTGTATATTTGCGTAGAATTTATATTGTGATAGGTCCTCCAACATGTGGTGTTTGCTTAGGATCTTTTGCTAGCCAAAAATTCATACTAAGTGGAGATACTACTTGTGCATCCAAAGACCCTTAGACCCAAATTTCTTGCCATGAGTGTCCACCATATCTACCTATGGATTGAATAAGATCCTTTAAGTAAGTTGTCATCGGTGCAAAAAGCAGTAAAAATTGCTCCTAAAATATAAGTGATCTTTTATTGCAAGGGAAAATAAGCGTTGTACGAACTTGTGATGGTAAAGAAATAAAAGTGCTGGACTGCATAATAAAGGTTGTTATCATAAGGGGCAATATAACGTGACGTTCCTTTGCATTAAGAGCTTGCGCATCCAAAAATAAAAAGCGCATGACAACCTCTGCTTCCCTCTGTGAAGGGCCTATCTTTTACTTTTCAGTATTTACTTTTATGCAAGAGTCAATAGTATGCACTCTCATTTCAACCTCAATTATTCTCTAGTTGGCAAGCATCATGTGGTGGGGAAAGATATAGGCATATATGGCCAGTCAAATATATTTGATCATGTATTATTATTGTTGACAATTATCTCTATGATAAATGAGTTGGGAGGCGAAACATTAAGCCGTTGTCTTTCTCTGTGTTCGATGGATGCCATTTGTTCTAAAAATATGCTTTGAGTACTAGCAATCATAGAAGACTATATGATGATTGAGTATGTCGAGCTCTTATTTAGACTTTGTTGAGAATAAGTTGAGTCGCAATTGTTTGATGACTAAGAATATATATAGGTTGTTAAGTTTCAAGAGAATGCATTGTTTGAACCTTAACATGTGAATCAATTGCTAATTTATCATGATGAATTTCTTGAGAAAGGGCTGTTGTTATGATGCTAGGAAAAGTGATTGAAATTATCATTGATCAAACTTATGCACTATGCTAGCATTCACACCTCATAAATTATTTCTTTTATCATTTACCTACTCGAGGACGAACAGGAATTAGACTTGGGGATGCTCATACATCTCCAACATATCTATAACTTGTGAAGTATTCATGCCATGTTTACATAAATTCTATATGGTTTTGGTATGATTTGAATGAAACTAACCCGGACTGATGTTGTTTTCACGAGAACTATCGTGGTGTTGTTTTTTGTGCAGAAATAAAAGTTCTCCAAATGAGCCGAAACTTTTTGACGATTTTTTTTGGAACAAAAGAGGCACTAGAATCTTCATGGGAGGACCGAAAGATGAAGGAGGTCGCCACTACCCACCAGGGCGCGCCACGGGCCTAGGGCGCGCCCTAGTGCCTAGTGGGCCCCTCGTAGCCCATCTTCACATGAAACCGACGCCAAAAAATCTTATAAATACAGAAAACCCCAGAAATAACCCTACATGAGAAGTTTAGTCGCCGCAAGCCTCTGTATCCAAGAAATACCATTTGGAGCCATGTTCTGGCACCCTATCGAAGGGGGAAATCATCACCGGAGGCCATCTTCATCATCCCGGCAGCCACCATGATGAGGAGGGAGTAGTTCACCCTCGAGGCTAGGGGTATGTACTAGTAGCTATGTGTTTGATCTCTCTCTCTTTCTCTCTCTCTCTCTCTCTCTCTCTCTCTTGTTCTTGATTTGGTACGATCTTCACGTACCGCAAGCTTTGTTAATATAGTTGGATCATATGGTGTTTTCCCCTCTCTATCTTGTTGTGATGAATTGAGTTTTTACCTCTGAGGTTTCACTATTATTGGATTAAAACTTTTATGGATTTGAGAACACTTGATGTATGTCTTGCATATGAATACCCATGGTGACAATGGGGTATTATATTGATTCACTTGATGTATGTTTTGGCACTCAACTCGCAGATTCGTGAGGTGACATTAGCGTAATCTATGCATAGGGGTTGATGCACGTTTTCATCTTTGTTTCCCCGGTAGAAATCTTGGGGCACTCTTTGATGTTCTTTCTATTGGATCGAATATTATGAATCTGAAGTTGTTTGATGCATATCGTATAATTGACCCACAGATACTTGTGGTCACATTGGAGTATTTAGGTGACATTAGGGTTGATTGATGTGTTTTCATATGGTGTTATTTTAGTTTGGACGCTAGGTCTGTTTGTGAAACTTATAGGGACGGGTCAATAGACTGGTCGGAAAGGATAACTTTGAGGTGGTTTGCTACCTACAACAATTTCTTTTTATGTTCTCCACTAGATAAGAACTTTGGAGTGATTCTTTGTCGCACGTTGAGGGATTATTATATGATTCAACTATGTTAGCACTGTTGACTAGTGAAAGTATGAACCGTAGGCCATATTTTCAAGCATTGCAATACCGTTTTTGCTCACTTTTGTTACTTGATACCTTGCTGTTTTTTATTGTTGCTATTACAAAAACCTATATCTACTATCCATATTACACTTGCATCACCATCTCTTCACCGAACTAGTGCACCTATACAATTTACCATTGTATTTGGTGTGTTGGGGACACAAGAGACTCTTTGTTATTTGGTTGTAGGGTTGTTTGAGAGAGACCATCTTCATCCTATGCCTCCCACGGATTGATAGACCATAGGTCATCCACTTGAGGGAAAATTGCTACTGTCCTACAAAACTCTGCGTTTGGAGGCCCAACATGAGTCTACAAGAATAAGTTGTGTTGTAGACATCAAGCGCTTTTGGCACCGTTACCCGGGAGGTGAGTGCTTGAAGGTATATCTTTAGATCTTGCAATTGAATCTTTTAGTTTCTTGTTTTATCACTAGTTTGGTTTATAAAAGAAAACTACAAAAAATGGAATTGAGGTTGCCTCATATTATTCACATATATCTTGTCTTTCTTGAAAATGATGGAAAGGAAAATTGTGCTCAATTGATAGAACAAGAATTCAATAAAATGTATGGCATAAAATCTTTAAATGATGAGAATGATTTCAATGTTTATAGTATGAATTCTTTGAATATCCATGATGTTAATAATATGCAAAGCCCTATGCTTGGGGATGTTATGTTTGATGAAGATGATATTTTTAGTTCCCCAAGTTTTGATGAGAAAATTTATTATGATGATAGCATGCCTCCTATTTATGATGATTATATTGATGGAAGTGGATTTGGAGAGGTCATGACTTTATTTAGTGACGATTCCACTACTCCGGAAGAGGTTTCAATTGATTATTATGAGAACAAAGTTGCTATCTATGATGATTATGGTGAGGACATGAATGCTATAAAGAATAATGATAACCATGAAACTTGTCATCATGATTTCAGTGCTCAAATTGATTATGTCAATCAAGTATCTCATGATAGTTATTTTGTTGAATTTGCTCCCACTAATATTAATGAGAAGAAAATTGCTTATGAGGAGAGTAGTATTTTTTATGCATTTGGATCATGAAAAGAATGCTTTATGTGATGGATATATTGTTGAATTCATTCATGATGCTACTGAAAATTATTATGAGATGGGAACTTATGCTTTTACCTATCTCAATAATCTCAAGTTTCCTCTCTTTATGTTGAAAGTTTTGAAGTTGCACTTGTTTTGCCTTCCTATGCTAGTTGATTCTTTCTCCCATAAATTGTTTGCTCACAAAATCCCTATGCATAGGAAGTGGGTTAGACTTAAATGTTCTTGTCATGTGATTCATAATGCTCTCTTTATATTTCAATTTATACTTTTATGCGAGCATCATTGAAATCATCATGCCTAGCTAAAAAGGCATTAAAGAAAAGCGCTTGTTGGGAGACAACCCAACATTTACCCCTATTGTTTTTGTGTGTTCAAATGATTAGGATACAGTAGTAATCATGTTTTATAGCTTTTGCTTCAATAAAGTGCCAAGTAAAGCCTTTGGGATAACGTGGATGATAGTTGACTTGATTCTGTGCAAAAACAGAAACTTTGTGCCTAGTAACAGAATTTTTAAAAAGCACTGGAGTGTCGAAAAATTCTTATTTTTTAGAGATGATTTATATACAAATTCCCTAGTTGTGCTAATTTTTCCAAATTTTTGGACTAACATAAGTATGGTCATTGTTCAGATCATTACACGTCATTCTGTTTTTGACAGATTCTGTTTTCAATGCATAGTTTGCTTGTTTTATAGTTTCTATGGCATATATTGGTTAATATAAATTGTAGAAATTGTAGGTTACAGTAGGCATTGTGTGAGGACAATTATGAATCTTATATTGACAGTACCAAAGTGAATGATTTGTCTTTATGATACTAACCTATCTCACAAAGTTCTGTTAAGTTTTGGGTGATTGAAGTTTTCACGTTTTGGGTGAGATGCCGATATGAGGAGAATAAGGAGTGACAAGACCCTAAGCTTGTGGATTCCCAAGGCACCCAAGGTAATATTCAAGTAATAGCCAATCAACTAAGCTTGGGGATGCCTTGGAAGGCATCCCCTCTTTCATCTCCAACATTAGCGGTAACCTCACTTGGAGCTATATTTTTATTCGTCACATGATATGAGTTTTGCTTGGAGCATCATTTTATTTTATTACAATTTTCCTGATGATATTTATAATAATGTTTTGCATCTTTTATTTTCAATAAAAATGTCAAGTATGGCCTTTACCATGCTTATTTTGCAAGTCTATATGTTGATGTTTGAAAACAGAAAGTTTGTTGTTATGTTTTGATTATTTGTGAATAGTCAGAACATGATAAAATCTTGAAATTTTTACACAATAAGATACAACAAATTTTCTACAGTGTGGTATTTTTTCAGAATATTTGGAGTTAGAGAAGTATGAATCTTCTTGCATTGTTTATAGGTTGTCATGTTTAGACAGATTGCTGTTATGTTTGCATTGTTTGCATATGTTTGCTTGTTTAATGATTATATTTGAGGATAGGAGTATTAAATATGTAGAGGCATTTAGTATGCAATGTTAAATAATAATTTTAGTGATTTGCTACAGTAGAGAATGATAAGGTTATTGCACTGATTTTTACTAACTTATCTCATGAGTTCTTGTTAAGTTTTGTGTGGTTGAAGTTTTCAAGATTTAGGGACCCGTGATATAAAAGGAATTAAAGAGACACAAAATCTCAAGCTTGGGGATTCCCAAGGCATCCCAAGTTAATATTTCAAGAAGCCACCTTTCTTTATCAAAAATTATCGGTTAGCCTTAGTTGAGCCTAAGTTTTTGCTTCTTCACATGATGTGTGTTATTCTTGGAATGTCATTTTATTTTGTTTTGCTTGTTCTTTTAATAAAATACATAGATATGAAAGTTTTTAAATGAGAGAGGGAGAGAGAGAGTCCTCAAATAGCTACCCATTTACTTAACTACTTGCTTGATCTTCACTTATATCTTTTTGGAGTAGTTTGTCATTTACTCTTGTGCTTCACTTATATCCTATGAGTAAATTGTTGAATGAATTAAATATCATGAAGTTGAAATTATATGTTCATATGATGCCTAGTAGTAGCTTCACATTGGGTTTAGAAAGTGAAATCTATTGAACCTTGACAATCACAATATTGGTCATACAAGCAATTCATGAATGATTAGTATAAGGAAGAGAACTTTCACATACAAATATATTATTGTAACATCCCAAATTTTCAATTTGGAATGTTATACATTAGATCATCATGCACATCATATTTTATTGCTTTTTGATTTGCGGTCCTAGAAATTCCACGCAACTCAAGGACCCACGGAGAGAGTTGGGGGTTTCGTTATTTTCATATTTGGGTTTTCTCAAATTTTGAAAATGGGATCATTTGTTTTAATTATTTTTCTCTCCGAAAACATTTCATATCAAAATATATGAGAGGGGATAAAATGACTTCTCCACAAATAATGAAATATTGGAGGAAAAATATTAAAAACAAATATTTGATTTTATTTGGATTTTATTTGATGTTATTCGAATTAGGAAAAAATACGCGTTTTTCAAAATTGCACTTTAGGCCCAAATAAATGTTCACCTTGACCGGCTTGATTTTAGAAGTCGGGAAAATTTTATTTCAGGACTTTTGGAGTCCGTTTAGTATTTCTTTTCTTACTTTTTCTGCACGTTTGAATTATTTTAAAAAAAAGTCAACCGCCTTACGGGCCGAGTCCGACCCGGACACCTCAGCCCGGCCGGCCTTTAAAGCCGCGGCCCGAGCCCCACCTCAGCCCTAGTCGCCGCCGCCCCGAAACCCTAGCCGCCGCCCGCCGCCCGCGCCGCCGCCCGCGTCGCCCCGCCGCCCGACCCGCCACCCGCTGGAGCCCCGCCGCCATCCGCCGCCAAACCGCCGGAGTTGCTCGCCGCCGCCGTCGTCACGCGAACCGAGGTAGCCGCCGGTTTTTCTCGAAAAACTGTTCGGTTTTATTTCGAAACCGAGATGCGTTTTTTTAATATTAGATCGGTTTATTTATTTTTCCGGTTTAGTAAAATAGCGAACGCCCGTTCCTTCGTTCGTTTTAACGAACGGTTTTTGTTTTTTTACAGATAGTGAACGTACGTTCGTTAGCCTGTTCGTCAGTTTTTCTTTTTCTCGGATTTTCCGCGATTATTCCTGGTCGCGATTTCCGATCTGTTTTCGTTTTAGTATAACTTGTCGCTCGTTTATCGGAATCAGGCGATTTAAGCGCCTAGAGTTTCATCTCAAAAACCTCTTTCCGTTTAACCAACTCAAATAAGTTTCTGCTACTGTAAAATTTAACTTAGATCCAGATTAGTAAACGAAGCTTGTTTCTTTCGCTGTTTGACCTTCGTTGCTTCGTTTGATTTGATTCTTTTTGCAAACCGGAGTTCTTAAGTTGAACTTTCTGGTTAGATCTCTTATTTTGAGTTTTATTTCGTGCACCCTTGCTTGATTTCTTATGTATGTATAGTTTGTTTGCGATAGAGTACCCGGAGTGCGAAGTGTGCTACTACGAGTCTCTAGGTTTCACGGATCATTAGCAAGGCAAGTAACACTTTGATCATACTTTTCATTACCCAGTTTTATTGCATTAGATCAATCCTCAAACAACTGCATGATTAGGATCTGATTAATATGTGGGTTTTGGGAAGTAGATGAGGTAGTACCTATTGTCCTGTTTACTATCAAACCATCGGGAGTTACTTCTACGTTTGCTTATATTGCTATGCTATGCTCGTAGACATGGATTGGGTTTGAGTGAATTCTTCATGACAGATGTGAGATTATTAATTTAAGGTTCAACTTAAGGTGGCTACTTTAATTTACATCTGGGTGGATTGAGGCTCCTGGAGAAACCAGTGTTGCCTGTATTTTTGGATATCCCGGAGTACCCGTGTGATCATCCTATGGACCGCCACCCAGACTCAAAGGGATCATGAGATTATTCATGCTAGAAACTTCCGTGTGCAGCCACAAGCTATTATGGGCTCTAGCATAGTTGAGTAGGTTACATGACCTCTTGAAGAGGTGGGCTAGCAGATGTAGGGGAAAGTAGGTGTAACTGTCCACCCGGAGTAAAGAGTAGTGTTTCTGAAAGACTGTGTCTCGGTCATCCGTTTCTCAAACACCATGTAGTGCGAGAAATCAAGCGGAGGCGATCGAGTCTTGTGGGGAAAAGTGCACAAACCTCTGCAGAGTGTACAAACTAATCATGATTAGCCGTGTCCCCGGTTATGGACATCTTGAGTATCTAGTTCTTGGATTATCATGTGAATCTCATCATCATGTTACTTAATTTAATTTGATTGGGTTAATCACGTTCTTAATTGGGATTGAGTTGGAGGTACCTTCTCAATGTTACCACCATGATAGTTAAATAAAATTTATTCCTTTGTGGTAGGGAAAAATTGGCTTTTCGCAAAACTGTAACCATAGAGCTTTCCACCAGCCAAATATGCATGTAGTGATAGCATTATTCTGTTCATTACTCTCTATGTGTTACTTTGCCAGCATATTCCATGTGCTGACCCGTTTTCGGGCTGCAACGTACCATGTTGCGACTTTTCAGACGACGAGTAAGGAGCCTTAGGTCATGGTATTATACTCAGTGATGCCGTTGGAGTTGATGGACTCACTTTATCTTCCAAGCCTTCCGTTGTTATCGTATTTTAGATGGCCTTAAGCCATATTTATTGTATTGAGTTCTCTTGAACTATTCGATATAATAAGTGTGTGATTGCTACTCTGTTATAAATCCTTCAAAGTACTGTGCGTGTCAGCATTACCGATCCAGGGACGGCACTGATGCACAGAGACTAGACTGTTTGAGGTCTGGTCGCTACAATTATCTTGGACAGCTTTTATAATTATGAATACCCATTAATTATTTTCAAACTTGAGAAAATTAGTTGAAGTTAGACAAGGAAGACAACATGATGAGTTATGGTTCTGTATATTTGCATAGAATTTATATTGTTATGGGTCCTGCAACATGTGGTGTTTTCTTAGGATCTTTTGCTAGCCAAAAATTCATACTAAGTAGAGATACTACTTGTGCATCGAAAAACCCTCGGACCCAAATGTCTTGCCATGAGTGTCCACCATATCTACCTATGGATCGAATAAAATCCTTTAAGTAAGTTGTCATTGGTGCAAAAAGCAATAAAAATTGCTCCTAAAATATAAGTGATCTTTTATTGCAACGGAAAATAAGCGTTGTACGAACTTGTGATGGTAAAGAAATAAAAGCGACAGACGGCGTAATAAAGGTTGTTATCATAAGGGGCAATATAATGTGACGTTCCTTTGCATTAAGAGCTTGCGCATCCAAAAATAAAAAGCGCATGACAACCTCTGCTTCCCTCTGCAAAGGGCCTATCTTTTACTTTTCAGTATTTACTTTATGCAAGAGTCAATAGTATGCATTCTCATTTCAACCTCAATTATTCTCTAGTTGGCAAGCATCATGTGGTGGGGAAAGATCTAGGCATATATGGCCAGTCAAATATATTTGATCAAGTATTATTATTGTTGACAATTATCTCTATGATAAATGAGTTGGGAGGTGAAACATTAAGCCCTTATCTTTCTGTGTGTTCGATGGATGCCATTTGTTCTAAAAATATGCTTTGAGTACTAGCAATCATAGAAGACTATATGATGATTGAGTATGTCGAGCTCTTACTTAGACTTCTTTGAGAATAAGTTGAGTTGCAATTGTTTGGTGACTAAGAATATATATAGGTTGTTAAGTTTCAAGAGAATGCATTGTTTGAACCTTAACATTTGAACCAATTGGTAATTTATCATGATGAATTTTATGAGAAAGGGTTGTTGTTATGATGCTAGGAAAAGTGATTGAAATTATCATTGATCAAACTTATGCACTATGCTAGCATTCACACTTCATAAACTATTTCTTTTATCATTTACCTACCTGCTGATATCTACTACTCAACCTTCTTCTTGTAGACGTTGTTGGGCCTTCAAGTGCAGAGATTTGTAGGACAGTAGCAAATTTCCCTCAAGTGGATGACCTAAGGTTTATCAATCCGTGGGAGGCGTAGGATGAAGATGGTCTCTCTCAAGCAACCCTGCAACCAAATAACAAATAGTCTCTTGTGTCCCCAACACACCCAATACAATGGTAAATTGTATAGGTGCACTAGTTCGGCGAAGAGATGGTGATACAAGTGCAATATGGATGATAGATATGAGCATTTGTAATCTGAAAAATATAAAAACAGCAAGGTAACTAATGATAAAAGTGAGCGTAAACGGTATTGCAATGCTAGGAAACAAGGCCTAGGGTTCATACTTTCACTAGTGCAAGTTCTCTCAACAATAATAACATAATTGGGTCATATAACTATCCCTCAACATGCAACAAAGAGTCACTCCAAAGTCACTAATAGCGGAGACCAAACGAAGAGATTATGGTAGGGTACGAAACCACCTCAAAGTTATCCTTTCTGATCGATCTATTCAAGAGTTCGTAGTAAAATAACACGAAGTTATTCTTTCCATTCGATCTATCATGGAGTTCGTACTAGAATAACACCTTAAGACACAAATCAACCAAAACCCTAATGTCACCTAGATACTCCAATGTCACCTCAAGTATCCGTGGGTATGATTATACGATATGCATCACACAATCTCAGATTCATCTATTCAACCAACACAAAGAACTTCAAAGAGTGCCCCAAAGTTTCTACCGGAGAGTCAAGACGAAAACGTGTGCCAACCCCTATGCATAAGTTCACGAGGTCATGGAACTTGCAAGTTGATCACCAAAACGTACATCAAGTGGATCACGTGAATATCCCATTGTCACCACAGATAAGCACTTGCAAGACATACATAGAGTGTTCTCAAATCCTTAAAGACTCAATCCAATAAGATAACTTCAAAGGGAAAACTCAATCCATCACAAGAGAGTAGAGGGCGAGAAACATCATAAGATCCAACTATAATAGCAAAGCTCGCGATACATCAAGATCGTGCCGAATCAAGAACACAAGAGAGAAAGAGATCAAACACATAGCTACTGGTACATACCCTCAGCCCCGAGGGTGAACTACTCCCTCCTCGTCATGGAGAGCGTCCGGATGATGAAGATGGGCACCGGTGAGGGATCCCCCCTCCGGCAGGGTGCCGGAACAGGCTCCCGATTGGTTTTTGTGGCTACAGAGGCTTGCGGCAGCGGAACTCCCGATCTAGGTTATGTTCTGGAAGTTTAGGTATATATAAGAGGTTTTGGCGTCGGGAATAAGTCAGGGGGGTCTCCTAGGCGGCCACGAGGTAGGGGCGTGCCCAGGGGGTAGGGCGCGCCCCCCACCCTCGTGGTGGCCTCTGGACTCCTCTAGTCCATCTCCGATGCTCCGTGGGCTTCTTCTGGTCCAAAAATAATCTCTGTCAATTTTGAGGTCAATTGGACTCTGTTTGGTTTTCCATTTCTGCGATACTCAAAAACAAGGAAAAAAATAGAAACTGGCACTGGGCAATAGGTTAGTCACAAAATTCATATAAAATAGCATATAAATTCATATAAAACATCCTAGATGGATAATATAATAGCATGGAACAATCAACAATTATAGATACGTTGGAGAGGTATCAAGCATCCCCAAGCTTAATTCCTGCTCGTCCTCGAGTAGGTAAATGATAAAAACAGAATTTTTGATGTGGAATGCTACCTAACATAATTATCAATATAATTTTCTTTATTGTGGCAAGAATATTCAGATCCATAAGATTCTAGACAAAAGTTTAATATTGACATAAAAATAATAATACTTCAAGCATACTAACCAAGCAATTATGTCTTATCGAAATAACATGGCCAAAGAAAGCTCATCCCTACAAAATCATATAGTTTGGCCATCCTTCATTTTCGTCACACAAAAATGCTCTCATCATGCACAACCCCGATGACAAACAAGCAATTGTTTCATACTTTAGTATTCTCAAACTTTTTCAACTTTATGCATGGAGGCTTTGCCACAAATACGATGTCAACTACATGATCATGCAAGGCAATATGACAATGATGAAGCATGTCATAATAAACAAAACGGTGGAAAGTTGCATGGCAATATATCTCGGAATGGCTATGGAAATGCCATAATAGGTAGGTATGGTGGCTGTTTTGAGGAAGATATAAGGAGGTTTATGTGTGATAGAGCGTATCATATCACGGGGTTTGGATGCACCGGCGAAGTTTGCACCAACTCTCGAGGTGAGAAAGGGCAATGCACGGTGCCGAAGAGGCTAGCAATGATGGAAGGGTGAGAGTGCGTGTAATCCATGGTCTCAACATTAGTCATAAAGAACTCACATACTTATTGCAAAAATCTACAAGTCATCAAAACCAAGCACTACGTGCATGCTCCTAGGGTGATAGATTGGTAGGAAAAGACCATCGCTCGTCCCCGACCGCCACTCATAAGGAAAGCAATCAAAGAACACCTCATGCTTCAAATTTGTCACACAATGGTTACCATACGTGCATGCTACGGGACTTGCAAACCTCAACACAAGTATTTCTCAAATTCACAATTACTCAACTAGCATGACTCTAATATCACCATCTTTATATCTCAAAACAATTATCAAGTATCAAACTTCTCATAGTATTCAATGCACTCTATATGAAAGTTTTTATTATACCCATCTTGGATGCCCATCATATTAGGACTAATTTCATAACCAAAGCAAATTACCATGCTGTTTAGGACTCTCAAAATAATATAAGTGAAGCATGAGAGTTCAATAATTTCTATAAAATAAAACCACCACCGTGCTCTAAAAAGATATAAGTGAAGCACTAGAGCAAACGACAAACTACTCCGAAAAATATAAGTGAAGATCAATGAGTTGTCGAAGAATTATGCAACTATGTGAAGACTCTCTAACATTTAAGAATTTCAGATCTTGGTATTTTATTCAAACAGCAAGCAAAACAAAATAAAATAAGATGGCGCTCCAAGCAAAACACATATCATGTGGTGAATAAAATTATAGCTCCAAGTAAAGTTACCGATGAACAAAGACGAAAGAGGGGATGCCTTCCGGGGCATCCCTAAGCTTAGGCTCTTGGTTGTCCTTGAATATTACCTTGGGGGGCTTTGGGAATCTCCAAGCTTAGGCTCTTGCCACTCCTTATTCCATAGTCCATCGAATCTTTACCCAAAACTTGAAAACTTCACAACACAAAACTCAACAGAAAACTCGTAAGCTCCGTTAGTATAAGAAAATAAAACCACCACTTAGGTACTGTTGTGAACTACTTCTAAATTCATATTGGTGCAATATCTACTGTATTCCAACTTCTCTATGGTTTATACCCTCCTATACTACTCATAGATTCATCAAAATAAGCAAACAACACAATGAAAACAGAATCTGTCAAAAACAGGACAGTCTGTAGTAATCTGTATCAAACGTATACTTATGGAACTTCAAAAATTCTGAAATAAATTGTTGGACCTGAGGAATTTTTCTATTAATCATCTGCAAAACGAATCAACCTAAAATCACTCTCCAGTAAAAAAAATGGCAGCTAATCTCGTGAGTGCAAAAGTTTCTGTTTTTTACAGCATGATCGCAAAGACTTCACCCAAGTCTTCCCAAAGGTTCTACTTGGCACAAATACTAATTAAAAAAATAAAACCACACCTAAACATAGGCTATATGAATTATTTATTACTAAACAGGAACAAAAAGCAAAGAACAAAAATAAAACTGGGTTGCCTCCCAACAAGCGCTATCGTTTAACGCCCCTAGCTAGGCATGATGATTTCAATGATGCTCACATAAAAGATAAGAATTGAAACATAAAGAGAGCATCATGAAGAATATGACTAGAACATTTAAGCCTAACCCACTTCCTATGCATAGGGATTTTTTGAGCAAACAACTTATGGGAACAATAATCAACTAGCATAGGAAGGCAAAACAAGCATAACTTCAAAACTTTTAACACATACAGAGGAAACTTGATATTATTGCAATATGTAGAAGCATATGATCCTCTCTCATAATAGTTTTCAGTAGCATCATGAATGAATTCAACCATATAACCAGCACATAAAGCATTCTTTTCATGATCTACTTGCATAGAATTTTTATTACTCTCCACATAAGCAAATTTGTTCTCATGAATAGTAGTGGGAGCAAACTCAACAAAATAACTATCATGTGAAGCATAATCCAATTGAAAATTAAAATCATGATGACAAGTTTCATGGTTATCTTTATTCTTTATAGCATACGTGTCATCACAATAATCATCATAAATAGGAGGCATGCTTTCATCATAATAAATTTGCTCATCAAAACTTGGGGGACTAAACATATCATCTTCATCAAACATAGCATCCCCAAGCTTGTGGCTTTGCATATCATTAGCATCATCGAAATACAAGGAATTCATACTAACAACATTGCAATCATGCTCATCATACAAAGGTTTAGTGCCAAACAGTCTAATGCATTCTTCTTCTAGCACTTGAGCACAATTTTCCTTCCCATCATTTTCATGAAAGACATTAAAAAGATGAAGCATATGAGGCACCCTCAATTCCATTTTTTCTAGTTTTCTTTTATAGAATAAACTAGTGATAAAACAAGAAACTAAAAGATTCAATTGCAAGATCTAAAGATATACCTTCAAGCACTCACCTCCCGGGCAACGGCGCCAGAAACTGCTAGATGTCTACTACTCAACCTTCTTCTTGTAGACGTTGTTGGGCCTCCAAGTGCAGAGGTTTGTAGGACAGTAGCAAATTTCCCTCAAGTGGATGACCTAAGGTTTATCAATCCATGGGAGGCATAGGATGAAGATGGTCTCTCTCAAGCAACCCTGCTACCAAATAACAAAGAGTCTCTTGTGTCCCCAACACACGCAATACAATGGTAAATTGTATAGGTGCACTAGTTCGGCGAAGAGATGGTGATACAAGTGCAATATGGATGATATATATGAGTATTTGTAATCTGAAAATATAAAAACAGCAATGTAACTAATGATAAAAGTGAGCATAAACGGTATTGCAATGCTAGGAAACAAGGCCTAGGGTTCATACTTTCACTAGTGCAAGTTCTCTCAATAATAATAACATAATTGGATCATATAACTATCCCTCAACATGCAACAAAGAGTAACTCCAAAGTCACTAACAGTGGAGAGCAAACGAAGAGATTATGGTAGGGTACGAAACCACCTCAAAGTTATCCTTTCTGATCGATCTACTCAAGAGTCCGTAGTAAAATAACACGAAGTTATTCTTTCCATTCGATCTATCAAAGAGTTCGTACTAGAATAACACCTTAAGACACAAATCAACCAAAACCCTAATGTCACCTCGATAGTCCAATGTCACCTCAAGTATCCTTGGGTATGATTATACGATATGCATCACACAATCTCAGATTCATCTATTCAACCAACACAAAGAACTTCAAAGAGTGCCCCAAAGTTTCTACCGGAGAGTCAAGACGAAAACGTGTGCCAACCCCTATGCATAAGTTCACGAGGTCACGGAACTCGCAAGTTGATCACCAAAACATACATCAAGTGGATCACGTGAATATCCCATTGTCACCACAGATAAGCACATGCAAGACATACATCAAGTGTTCTCAAATCCTTAAAGACTCAATCCGATAAGATAACTTCAAAGGGAAAACTCAATCCATCACAAGAGAGTAGAGGGGGAGAAACACCATAAGATCCAACTATAATAGCAAAGCTTGTGATACATCAAGATCGTGCCGAATCAAGAACACAAGAGAGAGAGAGAGATCAAACACATAGCTACTGGTACATACCCTCAGCCCCAAGGGTGAACTACTCCCTCCTCGTCATGGAGAGCGTTGGGATGATGAAGATGGGCACCGGTGAGGGATCCCCCCTCCGGCAGGGTGCCGGAACAGGGTCCCAATTGGTTTTTCGTGGCTACAGAGGCTTGCGGCGGCGGAACTCCCGATGTAGGTTATGTTCTGGGAGTTTGGGTATATATAAGAGGTCTTGGCGTCGGGAACAAGTCAGGGGGGTCTCCGAGGCGGCCACGAGGTAGGGGACGCGCCCGGGGGGTAGGGCGCGCCCCCCACCCTCGTGGTGGCCTCGGGACTCCTCTTGTCCATCTTCGATGCTCCGTGGGCTTCTTCTGGTCCAAAAATAATCTCTGTCAATTTTTAGGTCAATTGGACTCCATTTGGTTTTCCTTTTCTGTGATACTCAAAAATAAGGAAAAAACAGAAACTGGCACTGGGCTCTAGGTTAATAGGTTAGTCCAAAAAATCATATAAAATAGCATATAAATGCATATAAAACATCCTAGATGGATAATATAATAGCATGGAAGAATCAAAAATTATAGATACATTGGAGACGTATCAAGCATCCCCAAGCTTAATTCCTGCTCGTCCGCGAGTAGGTAAATGATAAGAACAGAATTTTTGATGTGGAATGCTACCTAACATAATTATCAATGTAATTTTCTTTATTGTGGCAAGAATATTCAGATCCATAAGATTCAAGACAAAAGTTTAATATTGACATAAAAATAATAATACTTCAAGCATACTAACCAAGCAATTATGTCTTATCGAAATAACATGGCCAAAGAAAGCTCATCCCTACAAAATCATATAGTTTGGCCATCCTTCATTTTCGTCACACAAAAATGCTCTCATCATGCACAACCCCGATGACAAGCCAAGCAATTGTTTCATACTTTAATATTCTCAAACTTTTTCAACTTTCACGCAATACATGAGCGTGAGCCATGGACATAGCACTATGGGTGGAATAGAATATAATGATGGGGGTTGTGTGGAGAAGACAAAAAAGGAGAAAGTCTCACATCGACGCGGCTAATCAACGGGCTATGGAGATGCCCATCAATTGATGTCAATGCGAGGAGTAGGGATTACCATGCAACGGATGCACTAGAGCTATAAATGTATGAAAGCTCAACAAAAGAAACTAAGTGGGTGTGCATCCAACTTGCTTGCTCACGAAGGCCTAGGGCATTTGAGGAAGCCCATCGTTGGAATATACAAGCCAAGTTCTATAATGAAAATTCCCACTAGTATATGAAAGTGACAACATAGGAGACTCTCTATCATGAAGATCATGGTGTTACTTCGAAGCAGAAGTGTGGAAAAAAGGATAGTAGCATTGTCCCTTTTATTTCTTCTTTTTTTGCCTTCCTTTTTTTATTTGGCCTTTCTTCTTTTTTCTTTTTTTATTTGGCCTTTTTTGGCCTTGCCTTTTTTTAATGGGACAATGCTCTAGTAATGATGATCATCACACTTCTATTTATTTACAACTCAATGATTACAACTCGATACTAGAACAAAGTATGACCCTATATGAATGCCTCCAGCGGTGTACCGGGATGGGCAATAAATCAAGAGTGACATGTATGAAATTATGCATGGTGGCTTTGCCACAAATACGATGTCAACTACATGATCATGCAAGGCAATATGACAATGATGAAGCGTGTCATAATAAACGGAATGGTGGAAAGTTGCATGGCAATATATCTCGGAATGGCTATGGAAATGCCATAATAGGTAGGTATGGTGGCTGTTTTGAGGAAGATTAAGGAGGTTTATGTGTGATAGAGCGTATCATATCATGGGGTTTGGATGCACCGGCGAAGTTTGCACCAACTCTCGAGGTGAGAAAGGGCAATGCACGGTACCGAAGAGGCTAGCAATGATGGAAGGGTGAGAGTGCGTATAATCCATGGACTCAACATTAGTCATAAAGAACTCACATACTTATTGCAAAAATCTACAAGTGATCAAAACCAAGCACTACGTGCATGCTCATAGGGGGGTAGATTGGTAGGAAAAGACCATCGCTCGTCCTCGGCCACCACTCATAAGGAAAGCAATGAAAGAACACCTCATGCTTCAAATTTGTCACACAACGCTTACCATATGTGCATGCTACGGGACTTGCAAACCTCAACACAAGTATTTCTCAAATTCAAAATTACTCAACTAGAATGACTCTAATATCACCATATTTATATCTCAAAACAATTATCAAGTATCAAACTTCTCATAGTATTCAATGCACTCTATATGAAAGATTTTATTATACCCATCTTGGATGCCCATCATATTAGGACTAATTTCATAACCAAAGCAAATTACCATCCTGTTTAGGACTCTCAAAATAATATAAGTGAAGCATGAGAGTTCAATAATTTCTATAAAATAAAACCACCACCATGCTCTAAAAAGATATAAGTGAAGCACTAGAGCAAACGACAAACTACTCCGAAAAATATAAGTGAAGATCAATGAGTAGTCGAATAATTATGCAACTATGTGAAGACTCTCTAACATTTAAGAATTTCAGATCTTGGTATTTTATTCAAACAGCAAGCAAAACAAAATAGAATAAGATGACGCTCCAAGCAAAACACATATCATGTGGTGAATAAAAATATAGCTCCAAGTAAAGTTACCGATGAACAAACACGAAAGAGGGGATGCCTTCCGGGGCATCCCCAAGCTTAAGCTCTTGGTTGTCCTTGAATATTACCTTGGGGGGCCTTGTTCATCCCCAAGCTTAGGCTCTTGCCACTCCTTATTCCATAGTCCATCGAATCTTTACCCAAAACTTGAAAACTTCACAACACAAAACTCAACAGAAAACTCGTAAGCTCCGTTAGTATAAGAAAATAAAACCACCACTTAGGTACTGTTGTGAACTCATTCTAAATTCATATTGGTGCAATATCTACTGTACTCCAACTTCTCTATGGTTTATACCCTCCGATACTACTCATAGATTCATCAAAATAAGCAAACAACACAATGAAAACAGAATCTGTCAAAAAAAACAGTCTGTAGTAATCTGTATTAAACGTATACTTCTGGAACTCCAAAAATTCTGAAATAAATTGTTGGACCTGAGGAATTTGTCTATTAATCATCTTCAAAAATAATCAACCTAAAAGCACTCTCCAGTAAAAAATGGCAGCTAATCGCGTGAGCGCAAAAGTTTATGTTTTTTACAGCATGATCGCAAAGACTTCACCCAAGTCTTCCCAAAGGTTCTACTTGGCACAAATACTAATTAAAAAAATAAAACCACACCTAAACATAGGCTATATGAATTATTTATTACTAAACAGGAACAAAAAGCAAAGAACAAAAATAAAACTGGGTTGCCTCCCAACAAGCGCTATCGTTTAACGCCCCTACCTAGGCATGATGATTTCAATGATGCTCACATAAAAGATAAGAATTGAAACATAAAGAGAGCATCATGAAGAATATGACTAGCACATTTAAGCCAACCCACTTCCTATGCATAGGGATTTTGTGAGCAAACAACTTATGGGAACATTAATCAACTAGCATAGGAAGGCAAAACAAGCATAACTTCAAAACTTTTAACACATAGAGAGGAAATTTGATATTATTGCAATATGTAGAAGCATATGATCCTCTCTCATAATAATTTTCATTAGCATCATGAATGAATTCAACCATATAACCAGCACATAAAGCATTCTTTTCATGATCTACTTGCATAGAATTTTTATTACTCCCCTAGATGGGAGGAGAGTTTCCTCTCATGTTTGGACTTTGTTTGTTATGGTTTTTCTGCAAAACAGAAGACATGCAACAAACAAGAACTGACACTGGGCACTAGATCAATATGTTACACTACAAAAAAGACACATCCATGACATTTTGGCCAGAACAATTTTTTTCTGTCAGGCTTATGACACTTCTATGACGATAATTGTGACAAAAGCGCGTATCATCGTAGATGTGGTGGGCTCCTACTTCTATGACAAAAAATCATGACAGAAAATGGGCTTTTCATCCTGGGCGGGCCGGAGACGCAGCTGCATGACATTATTTGGGCCATCCATGACGGAAAAAATTGTGGTAGAAGCGAGGGCGAGGAAAAAATGGGGAGTTCCCGGTTACGGTGGGTGGTCGGGGCCGAGCGATGCACAGAGGTTTGCGCGTTTCTCTTATGTACGCATGTGTGTGCGAGGTGTTGGCTAACTGAACCCGAGCGATCGCACGTTACTGAACCCGAGTGATCGATCCCTTGGCTGTTATCTAAATTCGAGCGATTCATTCGCTGCTGACTGAACCCGAGCGATTCCTTCGCTTTTGCTGCTAACTGAACCGAGCGATCGATCACTGCTGCTTCTTACTAAAGTCGATCGAGCCCCGTTGTGAGACGTGCCAGCCCGTGTTGGGTTGCCTGTCGATGAATAGTGACCATTGCTACCGTGCGCATGGTACGTAGAATGAGTCGAGACATGGTTAGTCGAGCCGGTTGGTTGGCTGTGGATGAACAGTTCCCGGTGGGGGTTGGATGAACAGGACCACGTGGTAGTAGGCCATTGCCGCTGGATTACCAGGACCTCGAGGAGGCCGCCGCACCCTAGCCGGTTGGGGGTGGATGAACAGGACCCCGTGGAGGCTCTATGAACAGTAGCCGATGGAGGCTGGATGAACAGTAGCCCGTGGGTGAATAGTAGCCTGTGGAGGCTGGAGGAGGTCGGCAGTGGATGAACAATAGCCCGTGGAGGCTAGAGCGAGGCAGTAGACAATGGATGAACATGACCTCGTTTCGACCGTAGGAGCTCCAACACAAGTCCATTTCCTCCATTTTGTGGTACGCCGCACCCCTAACGATCAACAGGACCCCGTTTCGACTGTAGGCACTCGAATAGAAGTTTGTTTCCTCCGTTTTGCGGTATGCCAGACCCGTCCCAATGAATAGGACCCTGTTTCGATCGTACTCGGTCTAACAGAAGGCTCGTTTCCTCTGTTCTGTGGTACGCCAGACCTCGTTTCGGCTGTTCCGTCCAAGCCGGTTGGCTCCCGATGAACACGATGTATTCCGTTGCCTCCCGATGAACACGACGCATTCCGTTACCTCCCGATGAACACGACGCAGTTTCTCCGTTCTGACATAGCCGGTTGGCTTCTGATGAACAGGACGCCGTTGCTGCCATCCATTGCCTCTCCATGTACACGATCCCTGGCCGTACGTATGCGCGAGTATGTGTTCGAGATCCCGCCTGTATGTACTTACGTAGTCGTTTTTTGGCATCTAGTTGTACGTACGTGTACACGGTTTTGACTCGACTGCCTGAATTGCTACCGCTCCTTACTCGGCCACGGTTCATCGTGGCAGACTGACTGATCGACCGGTATGTACACACACAACGCTACGTACGCTTTGACCGGGTGGGTCCCAGTTGTTCCTTGCGTGCAAACATATAGCTGGTGGATCCCAGCTGTCAGGGGGAAGAATCTTTTTTTGCCCATAGTACGGACGCACTTCCTTGCGTGCAAAGATGTAGCCTGTGGGCCCAATTGTCAGGGGGAAACATTTTTTCACAAAACATAGAGTCCCTTCTGGTGGGTCCCTGCTGTCTGGTGGAGGAATAATTATTTTACGGTAATAGGAGGCACTTCCTTGCTGCAGCTATGGACCCAACTGTCAGCCTCTC
The DNA here is from genome assembly GCF_002575655.3 of Aegilops tauschii subsp. strangulata. Lineage (NCBI taxonomy): Eukaryota > Viridiplantae > Streptophyta > Magnoliopsida > Poales > Poaceae > Aegilops > Aegilops tauschii. The sequence continues at coordinate 285,375,824 of NC_053037.3, forward strand.
CACATACAGTCCTCTTCCGATGGAAGTCGTTCCTCGACCACGTTGACCACGCCGCACCGAGAGCACCAAGGCGGTGGATGATGGCGAGGCCTAGGAAGGGGACGACGCGGAGCCAGGGAAGACGCGGCAGCATGGATGCCCACGCGGAGAGGAGTACGAGGGTTGACTGGTCCAGCTGCAGTGTGAGGCTGCCGTCGCCGCAGAATAACAAGGGTTGTGGGTGAGTAGAGGGATGGCCTAGACAGAGGTTGGAGTGGGAGGGGTGGTGAGGCCTGCGCGGCAGCACAGCCGGCCACGGGAGGCAGGAGCAGGCAGCACAGCCTGCGATGGTTTGGGCGGCTACAGCAAGAAGACCATAGGTTGAAGAAGCATGACAACCGTTGGATGGACACCGTACGGTCACCGCAGCTAGAATCATTTATATTGACTAAGTTGACAAAGCCCTGCGTCCGCGTCAACTTAGTAGGCCCACAAGTCAGCCTTCAAATATGGTGGGTCCTACCTAGCAGCTGGGGTATTCATTTTTTTGTGCATAATAAGGAGGCACTTCCTTGTATTCGAAGATATAGCTGGTAGGTCTGAGCTGTCAGCGGGGGGAATGTTTTTTTTTCACGAAATACAGAGGCCCTTTCGGTGGGTCCCCGCTGTCAGGTGGAGGCACTTCCTTGCTGCGGCCGTGGACCTAGCTGTCAGCCTCTCCACGTATAGTCCTCTCCTGATGGAAGTCTATCCTTGACCATGTTCACCAGGCCGCATCGAGAGCACCAAGGCAGGGACGATGGCGAGGCCTTGGAAGGGAATGACCAGGAGCCGGGGAAGACTCGGCAGTTGTTTCCCATGCGGAGGGGAGTACGAGGGTTTACTACTTCGGCTGCAGTGTGAGGCTGCCGTCGCCGGAGAATAACAGGAGGTCTACGTGAGTAGAGGGTTGGCTAGGCCAGCGATGGGTGTACGGTGGGGCGGTGAGGCTTGCGTGGTAGCACAGCCGGCCGCGGGAGGAGGGAGCAGGCAGTCCCGCCGGCGCTTGTTTGAGCGGCTGGAGCAAGAAGAGCAGAGATTGAAGAAGCACGACGGCCGTTGGATGGACATCCAACAGTCAATGCTATCGTGTGTTGACTAAGTTCACACGGCGTTGCGTGTGCGTCAACCTTTTTTTAGGAAAGCGTACGCGTCAACCTATAGTAGGCGAACAAGTCAGCCTGAAATCTGTGGAAAATAGCATACAGCCCATCTGCCATTATTTCTAGTAATTTACAACCCATTTGCTAATTCTTTAGGATTTTTTTGGAGCCCATATTCTTTTTGTTAGCATTACAGCCCATATTCTGGCCACGATTAAAAAATTATATGAAATTTTGTATATTTCGGTGTGGTCCCAACTGTTTTTAATCCCAAAATTTCGAGTCACATTCGAACTAATTTGAAAAATAAATTTATATCAATATAAAATCCAAATAATTGTCCACGCATAAAAATCAATGGAATTTAAAATCTTGAAAAGAAAAGAAAAGAAATTTGAAACTAATTTCCGGTTTGATGTGTTTTAAAAATGTATAGCCCATTTCTCATTACTGATAGCCCATTTTCTGGGCAAGCCGAATGAAACTCTCCTCGTCTTAAAAGATTTGCAGCCTAGTAGGGCTGACAAAGCAAGTAGGCCTTGGTTGGGTATTCTGCAAAATAACAAAAAAACTGGGCTAGCCATTTTTAGAAAGAAAAAAAACTACTAGGCTAGTATTGTGGTAAACATAAAATAAAAGGCTGACTAGACAAGCCAGAGTGACCTGCACAGCCCAGTTCACACCCTGCTTCCGCCTCAAAAACAAAAAGAACTGGGCGAGCTGCTGGGTCCCTGGTGTCAGCCGCTCGTTGTGCAATTCTCTTGTTTATTGACTACGTTGACAATGGCATGGGACCCAGATGACAGAAATCCATTAGAAGGAACCATTTTTTGGCTTGAAATAAGGAGGCACTTGCTTGCGTACTGCCATGACCCTGGTGGGTCTCTGCTATCATCCTCTCCATGTACAATCATCTCCTAATTGTGTACGCGTCAACCTAGTAGGCCCACAAGTCAGCCTCTAAACCCATGGCGGACAAATACAACCCATGTCATATGTTCAAACGGAAAGTTCAACATTCAGAGCAAAGTAACATGTCTCATCCAGATATAGAGTACTGAACTTCCACGTTGACAACCATCATAGCCAGGTTAACTATCTACTCCCACTATTACTCTAGTAGTGTACAAGTACTAACTTACTCTTAGCTAACTAGACGATGCCGGCAGCCATCTGCGGTACATGCTAAACGTCGGCACCGACGTACTCCTCCTCGCCTTGGACTTGCCAGAGGTGCGATAGGGTGCGTCGCTCACGTGCGTTGCCCCTTTCCATGCGGGCACGGTCCACCGAAGCTTCGGCTTCTAAGCGGGAAACCCACCTGATGAGCTGGTAGTAAAATTCGGCGTCGCGAACGCGTGCGTACCCGACAGCTTCCAGGGCTATTTGTCGGGCGCCGGCCTCCACGTAGTTGGCCTAGTTGCGGGCACTCTGCTCGCTAGTCAGAGTGTCGGTGCGTTGCTGCTCCATGCCCCGCTGGCGGTGCAAATCATCGATACGCTGCTCCTCCGCCAGGCAATCGCGCTCCAACAAGTCCTCATACTCCGCATTGCCATCTAAAGACCGGTAGAATGCCTCCTCCCTCCGTCTGCCTTCCGATGAAAAACCGAACACTAGTTCCGGTGGTGACCGCCTCCGGCGTCGCCTATTGCGGACGAGCGGGGGCATGAAGGATGTGGCGAGAGCGAGGGCAAGTGGAGAGCGATTTCGGGCCGGTGGGGGCTTATGAGGATAGGGCGAGTTGGGTGGTGGTGCCACCGGAGAACGACGGGAACCAGTAATTATAGGCGGAAGGTAGGTGAACCAGCGTGTCGCGGGAAATGCGACGGTCATCGTGGTCATCGGAATTCAATGCATAAGAAGCCATGGCTTAGCGCGCCAGCTTGCCGTGGAAAACTAGAAAACTGAAATTATGATTGTCGTCCCGTCCCGTCCCGTCAGTGGTGCGTCCCGTCCATGCTGGGTCGCACGTCGGCATGACGGTCAAACGAGTGCGCTCGATTCATCCAGATGAGGTACGTATGTGATCCGCTGGTTAATCGTGTAGGATCGAGTCAGTGCGATAGTGTACATGTAGGATCGCAATAGTTGATGAACGTTCGCTGGGAGATAAGGCATTTGCGAACGTTTTGCTGGTAGTTTCTTCAGATTCGCATGGCATTTTCTTCAGAAGAGCATGTCAGTTTCTTCAGAGGTAGGCATTTTTATTCAAAAAACTGCCACCTTCGGATCTTGCATCGCAACTAAAACTGCCAGGAGCGTTTTAGTAGGCTAGCTAGTGATCGATCAGTAACTTGTAAACACTGAGTGAACAGAAATAAGGAACTGCTAGTAACTTGTAAACACTGAGCACACAGAAATAAGGATCATGCTGTGCAAAGTAGTAAGAGTCGATCCGTTCGAAATGTTCACATGAGACTCACAGGCCTGGCATTGTAACATGTTCACATTAGTAGCCCAAATTCACAACCAACTAGTACGATTCCCATACATAAGATCAACATGTTAATGCATCTCAATGATTCACAGATCATATAAAAATATGTAGCTGCAAAAGCAAAGATCTAGAAAAAACATATGTTCAAACTACTAACATGGTTGCTTCTCTGGGCCAACATTCAGTACAGAGTGAAAGATAAATTTGTTTGTGAAGTCTACAATTCCTCTTGCAAACGTAAGTCATTTCACCAACAGCTGGAACCATTAGAATGAACCACACATGATGGAGGAACATCCACTGCAATATGATTTGGTCTTCTCTCGATCACACGGCGAGACTATTTTCGGAATACAAACTTTAGGCTACATGATGCCCATTGTATAATCACACCAAAGCAATGAAGCACCTAGTGTTGGCCAATAAATAGTACAGTACTACTTTTGTGCAGTCCATGAAGTGACTATCCAATCTTTCTGTGTCTATTTTCAAATGGCACTGCATGTAGTGACTATACTATTCTCTTGTGCAGTTCCACCAAAATTGAGGTCACTTTGTTTGTTTACCAAATAGCAACGGGCAGACATCTGTCTGCACAAATATCAAGCAGCTAGTAAACATATACCGCACCTTGTATTTTCGGTTTAAACACGTCTTTTCTAGTCATTTCCCCTTACCACCTGTCATGTTTTGCACTGGACAATTTGATACTGTCATGTTTTGCCCTGGAAAATTTCATACTGAATTGATTTGCTCGTACAGAGCAAAAATATAGCGCATATTCTTTATCAGACCAAGGATATCCATGTTCGCAGTGATGGAAGAGGTGAAATCGATACAACCAAAATTGAGCATCCTATCATTGAATCATGTCCTGCACCTCCAATGTAGGTCCACCCTACCAATAAATTCACATGCAAACCACTAATATTACTATCTAATGACAATACAAAAAAGTAGCAAGATAGTAGCAAACCATGTACCTTCGTAATGAACAGCTCATAGTGCCACCAATTGGATATACCGGTTTGGAAGAAAACATGCTCGTAATGTTGAACCATTTGGACTTTTTGTGCATTTCCACTAAAATCGAGCATCCCTATTTGCACAGATATTGAAAGTGTGATTACTATAAAAGTGGCAATAGTTGAAGCATAGACTCACAAATATAAGCATTCAAATTTCTTAATGGGAAAAGGTAGCAAGACTGTTTCTAACCACCTTTTTGAAGGAATAAATAAGGCAACAGCGGCTGATGTCAGGAAGGCAAACATAGTATTTTCTAAAATATTGAGCCATTCCCGAACTTTCCTCTTCTTTAAGCATATTTTGTGCAGTTCAACTAAAATAAAACTCCATCACCACCTTGATAGTTTAGTGACACTATGCAAAAAAGCAATGACTTACCATTACATCATGATGTCAGGTATGTGATCGACACACATTAGAGACAAACATGCAGACCTCCTCCGATAACATAATGAACATTAATTTTAACAAAGGTGTGACTAGCTTTACCGGCATAATTTGAGTGAACTCTACACCCTCTGTTCCTTAATATAAGACATTTTCACAGTTCAATTTAAAGTACCCAAACGTCTGGTATTTAGAAAAACAGGTAGTAGTTTTCTTGAGCACATATCTGGTTAAGCTTGCCACACCTTATATATGTCCATACGCTAATGCAAAACCATTCGAATAGTACAAATATACACTAATCCAGTGGCTAGTGCAACAGTAGAGTAGTTTTTTAATTACAGGGTACAGTACAATGGTTTACTGAACAGATTTCCATAAGCTAGCACTGGAAGATTTCTATAAGCATTAATTATACAAAATTTAAAGGTAACAAGTTTCAGCATTGGTATACTAGTTGTGCAACGGCATTAAACCAAATACAGAAGTCTGAAGGTAACTAGCATTATTAACTAATGACAGTATAAAAAAATTGCAAACCATGTACCTTCAAGGTAAATATCATTCCAAACTCGAGGGGACTTGAAAATTGCTATCCCAATCTTGATAATCGATCAAACATAAAACTTGATCAACCGAATCAAGAAAACAGCCGGAGGAGGAGGTGCCCACTCTTGACCTTTCCTCTTCTCTTCATAATTTGTTGTGCAGTTTAACCAAAATAAAATGACATCAGTGCCTTGGCATTTTGGTGATACTGTACAAAAAAATTGACTTATCTCATGAAAGTGGCATTGCTTAAATGAGTGCAGCATTAGTTAAATGTGGCATCACTTTAGCAGTAGCATTGCTTGAACTTACCGCTGGCGTTGTACTAACAGCAAAAAAGTGGCAATAAGAGCATGGGAGGCTCATTTGGATAGTGGGCGCCCCAGTACGATGTACCTGCACGGACGCATAGAGTGGTGAGGGAGAGATGGTTGCCCAGAGCAACAAATATCCAGGCAGTATATGTGGATTACGTCCCATTTTTGTTCTCTTTAGCCACCTTTTTCCTATGTGAGGACAACAAACCGGTCGACCTAGTCATTGTCTATTGAGATTTCATGCCTTTCTACCCCTTTTTCAATCAAGAGACACGAGACTCGTTCCTTAGCTACCGATTTCCCCCTTTTCAACCTAGATGGGGGTTTGATGCCTAGTTTCTTCGACAATACTTTCTCCATTCCTTTCTTTATTCAACCCAAACATGGATTAGTCTGCATGAAGTAGGGTTTCCTTTAATAGTGTAAATTACGGTTTTCGTCTGTGTGACCAGCATAGCAGAGGATAGCAAATTGGGGAGATGGTGGAGTGGAAAAAGATCCACATGCAGCGACATGGCTGATGGGGCAATAGAACAAGGGTATGTTTCGAAAAGAGGTAGCATACCCGAGGGTCGGCGGGAAGTGGCTTTGCTCATGGTCGTCATCCTCCGCGCACACTACTGCAACGAGCTTGGGGACGGAGACCATCCCACGCGGGTGCTAGGTCTAAGAGGATGACCTTGTCGTTAGTACGTGACCTCGCTCGCTGACGACGAGCGCGTCAACGCTACACGTCCTTTTCTTCCCCGGAGGATCTATGACCATCGGTGAGGAGGGAGAGAGAGGGGCACCGCCGTCTTTTTTAGATCTGGAGAGAGGGTGATAGCGTGAGAAGCAAGTGGCCAGCCCTTAGCAAGCTGTAACATCCCAAATTTTCAATTTGGAATGTTATACATTAGATCATCATGCATATCATATTTTATTGCTTTTTGATTTGTGATCCTAGAAATTCCACGCAACTCAAGGACCCACGGAGAGAGTTGGGGATTTCTTTATTTTCATATTTGGGTTTTCTCAAATTTTGAAAATGGGATCATTTGTTTTAATTATTTTTCTCTCCGAAAATATTTCATATCAAAATATATGAGAGGGGATAAAATGACTTCTCCACAAATAATGAAATATTGGAGGAAAAATATTAAAAACAAATATTTGATTTTATTTGGATTTTATTTGATGTTATTCCAATTAGGAAAAAAATACGCGTTTTCAAAATTGCACTTTAGGCCCAAATAAATGTTCATCTTGACCGGCTTCATTTTAGAAGTCGGGGAAAATTTATTTCGGGATTTTTTGAGTTCGTTTAGTATTTATTTTCCTACCTTTTCTGCACGTCCGAATTATTTTTTAAAAAAAAGACAACCGCCTTACGGGCCGTGTCCGACCCGGACACCTCAGCCCGGCCGGCCTTTAAAGCCGCGGCCCGAGCCCCGCCTCAGCCCTAGTCGCCGCTGCCCCAAAACCCTAGCCGCCGCCGCCGCCCCGCCGCCTGCGCCGCCGCCCCGTGCCACCGCCCGCGTCGCCCCGCCGCCCGACCCGCCGTCCGCCGTCGCCCGCCGGAGCCCCGCCGCCTCTCGCCCGATGCCGCCACCCGCCGGAGCCACTCGCCGCCGCCGCCGTCACGCAAACCGAGGTAGTCGCCGGTTTTTCTCGAAAAACCGCTCGGTTTTATTTCGAAACCGAGATGCGTTTTTTATTAGATCAGTTTATTTTTTTTGGTTTAGTTAAATAGAGAACGCCCGTTCGTTCGTTCGTTTTAATGAACGGTTTTCATTTTTTTACAGACAGCGAACGTTCGTACGTTAGCCTGTTCGTCAGTTTTTCTTTTTCTCGGATTTTCCGCGATTATTCCTGATCGCGATTTCCGATCTGTTTTTCGTTTTAGTATAACTTTTCGCTCATTTATCGGAATCAGGCGATTCAAGCGCCTAGAGTTTCATCTCGAAACCCTCTTTCCGTTTAACCAACTCAAATAAGTTTTTTCTACTGTAAAATTTGACTTAGATCCAGATTAGTAAATGAAGCTTGTTTCTTTCACCGTTTGAGTTTTGTTGCTTCGTTTGATTTGATTCTTTTTGCAAACCGGAGTTCTTAAGTTGAACTTTCTGGTTAGAACTCTTATTTTGAGTTTTATTTCGTGCACCCTTGCTTGATTGCTTATGTATGTATTGTTTGTTTGCGATAGAGTACCCGGAGTGCGAAGCGTGCTACTACGAGTCTCTAGGTTTCACGGATCATCAGCAAGGCAAGTAACACTTTGATCATACTTTTCATTACCCAGTTTTATTGCATTAGATCAATCCTCAAACAACTACATGATTAGGATCTGATTAATATGTGGGTTTTGGGAAGTAGATGAGGTAGTACCTATTGTCCTGTTTACTATCAAACCTTTGGGAGTTACTTCTACGTTTGCTTATATTGCTATGCTATGCTCGTAGACGTGGATTGGGTTTGAGTGAATTCTTCATGGTAGATGTGAGATTATTAATTTAAGGTTCAACTTAAGGTGGCTACTTTAATTTACATCTGGGTGGATTGAGGCTCCTGGAGAAACCAGTGTTGCCTGTATTTTTGGATATCCCGGAGTACCCTTGTGATCATCCTATGGACCGCCACCCAGACTCAAAGGGATCATGAGATTATTCATGCTAGAAACTTCCGTGTGCAGCCACAAGCTATTATGGGCTCTAGCATAGTTGAGTAGGTTACATGACCTCTTGAAGAGGTGGGCTAGCAGATGTAGGGGAAAGTAGGTGTAACTGTCCACCCGGAGTAAAGAGTAGTGTTTCTGAAAGACTGTGTCTCGGTCATCCGTTTATCAAACACCATGTAGTGCGAGAAATCAAGCGGAGGCGATTGAGTCTTGTGGGGAAAAGTGCACAAACCTCTGCAGAGTGTACAAACTAATCATGATTAGCCGTGTCCCCGGTTATGGACATCTTGAGTATCTAGTTCTTGGATTATCATGTGAATCTCATCACCATGTTACTTAATTTAATTTGATTTGGTTAATCACGTTCTTAATAGTAATTGAGTTGGAGGTACCTTCTCAATGTTTAACAACCACCATGATAGTTAAATAAAATTTATTCCTTTGTGGTAGGGAAAAATTGGCTTTTCGCAAAACTGTAACCATAGAGCTTTCCACCAGCCAAATATGCATGTAGTGATAGCATTATTCTATTCATTACTCTCTATGTGTTACTTTGCCAGCATATTCCATGTGCTGACCCATTTTTGGGCTGCAACGTATCATGTTGCAGACTTTTCAGACGACGAGTAAGGAGCCTTAGGTCGTGGTCTTATACTCAGTGATGCCGTTGGAGTTGATGGACTCACTTTATCTTCCAAGCCTTCCGCTGTTATCGTATTTTAGATGGCCTTAAGCCATATTTATTGTATTGAGTTCTCTTGAACTATTCGATGTAATAAGTGTGTGATTGCTACTCTATTATAAATCCTTCAAAGTACTGTGCGTGTCAGCATTACCGATCCAGGGATGACACTGATGCACAGAGACTAGACTGTTTGAGGTCTGGTCGCTACAGAGATGGTATCAGAGCACACGCTGACTGTAGGACACGACCACTAAGCTAAAGCCCTAGATCACTACTCTCTTCTCATTTCTGACTCCTCTCCTTTCTTCCACTCTTTTAGGATGGCGGATGCAAGGAACAAGTTCGCCCAACCGGATGAGGATACACCTTTTGGCGACACTTGAAGGAAGTTACTAAGTACCTGAATATCGGAATACCAAGCTTCACTGGGAACTACAATGCCACACTACCAGAAGAGGAGCGTTGGATGATTCAAGTTCAAGTTCCAGGAAGGACGTTCACGCCAGTCACTGAGCCCATAGAGTTTTCCTTTGATGCACCAACCTGGAGTCTAGGAAAGAGCATGGCAGCCCACATCACCATGGGACGCATTGGAGAAGTGTACCACAATGATCTCAAGGATACTATCTATCAGATTTGTGGGCGCCGAGACGAGCAATGGGAGATGATTTGCACCAGGAAGGATAGATCTATCGCAGCTTTCATTCAGGAGTTAAACCAGCACATTTGTCACCAGGAGAACCAGATGTGCGCAGACATGATAGAACTGAAGAAGGCAAAGACTAGGATCATGGAACTGGAGGAAGAAATCAAGGCTACATGCGAGGATTATATGGAGGAAATCGTCGCACTAGTGGAGAAGAATGGCGACCTGACAAAGAAGCTAGGAGTTTTCATGGGAGACCCAGCACCAGGAGGAGATGATGACGATTCTACTTGCCCGGAGAACTACATCATCATCGAAGACACCGACTCGGACCCCAGTGATGATGATTGGGAGGATGAAGCCGGAGCAGATATCATGGAGTTTTCGACTGAGCAATTTTTCTAGTAGACCACCAAATTAGTAGTAGTATTCCACCATGTATATAGTATAGTCCAAGCACTTTGTAACGATAGTTAGATCGATTTTATGCCTTGTTTGAATTGATTGGAGTGATATGATTGTGTTTGTCTCATGTGCATATGGGTAGTGTTTTCCCTCTAGACCTCATTCTATTCTATTTTCTCATCTTTTCTAAACCATCAGATGCCCCCGAGACGCGACACCGGATTTGTTTTCCCACCGGAGATCACTCAGTTGATTCAGCAGCAGAATGCCCTGATGCAAGTGCTAGTTCAAAACCAAGGCAACAACAACAACCCACCACCACCACCTGTTGATCACTTAGCCAGATTTCTTAGGCTGAATCTGCCGGTGTTCTCGAGTAGCACCGAGCCGATTGTGGCAGATGATTGGCTCCGCAAGGTTGGAAGGGAGCTGACCACTGCAGGATGCACAGATGCGGAGAGAGTGCGCTTTGCCGCACATCAGCTTGATGGACCCGCAGCATCATGGTGGGAGAATTACACAGCCACACACCCTATTGACACTGTCACATGGGACCAGTTTCAGCAAGCTTTCCGTACTGCCCATGTTTCAGCAGGAGCTATGGCCATGAAGAAGCGTGAGTTTCGCAACTTACGCCGAGGAGGACGTACCGTTGGCCAGTACGTGGAGGATTTTAGTAAGTTAGCACGTTACGCCCCAGATGACGTTGCTACAGATGCAGCTAAGCAGGAGAAGTTTCTGGAAGGACTGAATGATGAGCTGAGCATGCGTTGAAGACATGGAGACATTTTCTCATCGGAAACCATTGTGAGGTGTACACGGATCACAAGAGTTTGAAGTACATTTTCACGCAGAAGGAGTTGAATCTTAGGCAAAGGAGATGGTTGGAGCTCATTAAGGATTATGATATGAGATTGCATTATCACCCAGGGAAGGCTAACGTAGTAGCCGATGCGTTGAGCCGCAAGAGCCATGTCAACACGCTCATGACCGGAGAGTTACCCAAGAAGTTAGCAGAGGATCTTCATGAACTATGTTTGAGAATAGTTCCAAGAGGCTTTGTAGCAGCATTGGAGATTCAATCTACTTTGATGGATAAGATGAGAGAAGCTCAGAAAACAGACAAGGAAATTGCTGAGATAAAGGAAAGGTGAGTAAAGGAAAAGCCAAGGGATTTCGTGAGGATGAACACGATACCTTATGGTTTGAGGACCGCGTTTATGTGCCCAGTGATCCGGAGATCAGGAAGTTGATTCTGCAAGAGGCCCATGATACACCATATTCGATTCACCCAGGAAATACCAAGATGTATTTGGATTTGAAGGATACTTTCTGGTGGACCGGAATGAAGAAGGATATTGCGGAGTATGTAGCAGTTTGTGATGTATGTCAGAGAGTAAAGGCAGAGCATCAGAAGCCAGCAGGATTGCTACAACCATTGCCGATACCCGAATGGAAGTGGGATAAGCTAGGCATGGATTTTATCACAGGATTGCCCAGGACTCGTTCAGGCTATGACTCGATATGGGTTGTAGTCGATCGTTTGATGAAGGTAGATCATTTCATCCCAGTAAAGACCACTTATACAAGTGCCAAGTTGGCAAAGATATACATGACCAGGATCGTATGTCTGCATGGAGTTCCAAGGACCATTGTATCAGATAGAGGAACCCAATTTACTTCAAAGTTTTGGAATCAGTTGCACGAAACTTTGGGTACTAGGCTAGAGTTCAGTACAGCCTTTCATCTACAGACAGACGGACAGACCGAGAGAGTCAATCAGATTTTGGAGGACATGCTGAGAGCTTGTGCGCTAGATTATGGATCTAGTTGGGACGACAATTTGCCGTATGCAGAGTTCTCTTACAACAACAGTTATCAATCCAGTTTGAAGATGGCCCCTTTTGAAGCTCCGTACGGAAGGAGGTGCAGGACACCGTTGCTGTGGGACGAAGTTGGAGACCGCCAATTGTTTGGACCAGACTTGATTAAGGAGTCTGAGCAGAAAGTGAAGTTGATTCGCGATAGGATCAAGGTAGCCCAGTCCAGGCAGAAGAGTTATGCGGATTCTAAACGCAAGGAGACAGTTTACGAAGTCAGAGACAGAGTTTATCTTCGAGTATCACCACTTCGAGGAGTAAAGCGCTTTGGAGTTAAGGGAAAGTTAGCGCCACGTTTTGTAGGACCATACAGAATTTTGGAGCGTATGGGAGAAGTTGCTTACAAGTTGGAATTGCCCGAAGGATTGTCGGGAGTTCACGATGTGTTCCATGTTTCTCAGCTGAAGAAGGGCCACGCAGAGATGGCTGGGATACCACTGAGAGATACAGTGCCATTGGAAGCGATTCAGCTGGATAGTGATTTGACCTATTAGGAGAAACCAGTTAAGATTCTTGAGTATGCCAGCCGAGTCACCCGCAGCAAGGTTATCAAGTTTTGCAAAGTTCAGTGGAGTCACCATACCGAGGATGAAGCCACCTGGGAGCAAGAGGAAGATCTATGAAAGGACCACTCTCACCTATTTTCTAGCCAACCCGAATCTCGAGGGCGAGATTCATCTTAAGGGGGTAGGTTTGTAACATCCCAAATTTTCAATTTGGAATGTTATACATTAGATCATCATCCATATCATATTTTATTGCTTTTTGATTTGCGATCCTAGAAATTCCACGCAACTCAAGGACCCACGGAGAGAGTTGGGGATTTCGTTATTTTCATATTTGGGTTTTCTCAAATTTTGAAAATGGGATCATTTGTTTTAATTATGTTTCTCTCCAAAAATATTTCATATCAAAATATATGTGAGGGGATAAAATGACTTCTCCACAAATAATGAAATATTGGAGGAAAAATATTAAAAGCAAATATTTGATTTTATTTGGATTTTATTTGATATTATTCGAATTAGGAAAAAAATAAACGTTTTTCAAAATTGCACTTTAGGCCCAAATAAATGTTCATCTTGACCGGCTTGATTTTAGAAGTCAGGGAAAATTTATTTCGGGATTTTTGGAGTCCGTTTAGTATTTCTTTTCTTAGTTTTTCTGCACATCTGAATTATTTAAAAAAAAGTCAACCGCCTTACGGGCCGTGTCCGACCCGGACACCTCAGCCCGGCCGGCCTTTAAAGCCGCGGCCCGAGCCCCGCCTCAGCCCTAGTCGTCGCCGCCTCGAAACCCTAGCCGCCACCGCCGCCCGCGTCGCCCCGCCGCCCGACCCGCCACCCGCCGGAGCCCCGCCGCCGTCCGCCGCCGCCGGCCCGAGCCCCGCCGCCTCTCGCCCGACGCCGCCACCCGCCGGAGCCGCTCACCGCTGCCGCCGTCACGCGAACCGAGGTAGCCGCTGGTTTTTCTCGAAAAACCATTCGGTTTTATTTCGAAACCGAGATGCGTTTTTTTATTAGATCTTTTTTTATTTCCGGTTTAGTTAAATACCGAATGCCCGTTCGTTCATTTTAACGAACGGTTTTCGTTTTTTTTACAGACAGCGAACGTTCGTTCATTAGCCTGTTCGTTAGTTCTTCTTTTTCTCGGATTTTCCGCGATTATTCCTGATCGCGATTTCCGATCTGTTTTTCGTTTTAGTATAACTTTTCGCTCGTTTATCGGAATCAGGCGATTCAAGCGCCTAGAGTTTCATCTCGAAACCCTCTTTCCGTTTAACCAACTCAAATAAGTTTTTGCTACTGTAAAAATTGACTTAGTTCCAGATTAGTAAACGAAGCTTGTTTCTTTCGCCGTTTGAGTTTTGTTGCTTCGTTTGATTTGATTCTTTTTGCAAACCGGAGTTCTTAAGTTGAACTTTCTGGTTAGATCTCTTATTTTGAGTTTCATTTCATGCACCCTTGCTTGATTGCTTATGTATGTATTGTTTGTTTGCGATAGAGTACCCGGAGTGCGAAGTGTGCTACTACGAGTCTCTAGGTTTCACGGATCATCAGCAAGGCAAGGAACACTTTGATCATACTTTTCATTACCCAGTTTTATTGCATTAGATCAATCCTAAAACAACTGTATGATTAGGATCTGATTAATATGTGGGTTTTGGGAAGTAGATGAGGTAGTACCTATTGTCCTGTTTACTATCAAACCTTTGGGAGTTACTTCTACGTTTGCTTATATTGCTATGCTATGCTCGTAGACGTGGATTGGGTTTGAGTGAATTCTTCATGACAGATGTGAGATTATTAATTTAAGGTTCAACTTAAGGTGGCTACTTTAATTTACATCTGGGTGGATTGAGGCTCCTGGAGAAACCAGTGTTGCCTGTATTTTTGGATATCCCGAAGTACCCGTGTGATCATCCTATGGACCGCCACCCAGACTCAAAGGGATCATGAGATTATTCATGCTAGAAACTTCCGTGTGCATCCACAAGCTATTATGGGCTCTAGCATAGTTGAGTAGGTTACATGACCTCTTGAAGAGGTGGGCTAGCAGATGTAGGGGAAAGTAGGTGTAACTGTCCACCCGGAGTAAAGAGTAGTGTTTCTGAAAGACTGTGTCTCGGTCATCCGTTTCTCAAACACCATGTAGTGCGAGAAATCAAGCGGAGGCGATCGAGTCTTGTGGGGAAAAGTGCACAAACCTCTGCAGAGTGTACAAACTAATCATGATTAGCCGTGTCCCCGGTTATTGACATCTTGAGTATCTAGTTCTTGGATTATCATGTGAATCTCATCACCATGTTACTTAATTTAATTTGATTGGGTTAATCACGTTCTTAATTGGGATTGAGTTGGAGCTACCTTCAGTTAAATAAAATTTATTCCTTTGTGGTAGGGAAAAATTGGCTTTTCGCAAAACTGTAACCATAGAGCTTTCCACCAGCCAAATATGCATGTAGTGATAGCATTATTCTGTTCATTACTCTCTATGTGTTACTTTGCCAGCATATTCCATGTGCTGACCCGTTTTCGGGCTGCAACGTATCATGTTGCAGACTTTTCAGACGACGAGTAAGGAGCCTTAGGTCGTGGTCTTATACTCAGTGATGCCGTTGGAGTTGATGGACTCACTTTATCTTCCAAGCCTTCCGCTGTTATCGTATTTTAGATGGCCTTAAGCCATATTTATTGTATTGAGTTCTCTTGAACTATTCGATGTAATAAGTGTGTGATTGCTACTTTGTTATAAATCCTTCAAAGTACTGTGCGTGTCAGCATTACCGATCCAGGGATGACACTGATGCACAGAGACTAGACTGTTTGAGGTCTGGTCGCTACACAAGCAAGCGCTGAAGCTCCAGCCTACATATCTTTTTTGATACTAGTACTAGAGGTGGAGTAGTGGTAGAGTAGTTTCTATTTTCTCTGCATACAGTACCAGTTAGTCGTGCTTCAAAACTGAACGGCGCGCCATTAAAAAATAAAGTCAAGAAATAATGCGGCACCTCGGGCCAATGCGGCCAAATTGCATTTTGCACGAGAAATGACACACCATGTTTCGTTGACATGTGGTCCCGTTCCAACATGTCAGTGAGACGACGGCGACCGTCCACCGCCTCTTAGCCTTTCCCTCTCGATTTGGAACTGCTGTCGCACGCTCTTCCTCCCTCCATTTGCCTTCACCCTTCCTTCTGCAATTGTTCGATCATCTTCTCCATGGAGGGAACAGGCCGAAAACGACCCCGTTATTCTTGCCCCGATCTGAAAGATGACGTGGTGGAGGAACTCATTTATCAATGCGACGTCATCTCCTCGGCTAGCATGGCAGGTTCGTTCAAGACCATTCTCGACTCAACAAATAACATCATTACAAAGAACCCAAGGGTTCATGAGTTGTTTGATCTCCTCTATCTTCTTCGCCATGACCCTGCTCGTTGGCGCGGGGACGATAGAAGCCTCGCCTTGTGCAAGTTGATGCCGCTTGATAATGATATGTGCGATGTTAAGATGCCATCACTTAAGGGTAAGGCCTGGGCAGGCGCAAATGGAGATTGAGTTATTTATATTGGGTACAACTGCGAGTGGGAACTTGTGAATGTGTACACTCGTCACCGGGTTCCACTTCCAAAAATCTCAGAGTGCCCTGAGGTTGAGCACACAGATGATCTACGTAGGTTCAAATACGATCATGGTGATTGTCGTCTACAGAAGATAGCAATTTGTCAAGTTCCCGACCGCTCTTGGGATTACACGAACTACCATGTTGTTGCTATCTTCGACAAGCTTGTTGCCGTCCTTACTTCCACGCCTCGATGCATATTGCTCAAAAATCAATTTCTGTACACGGATGAGTACTGTGATGCAATTCAATACGAGAGTCTTGTGTTTGCTGCTGCCACCACTCATGGCATTGTTTTTGCATAGAATCCTTATTGTTTCGGCATGTTTGTCTTCCACCATAATTAGAATTGTTTCATCCACGTGCATGCGAGTTAGTATCCCCGTACTAATTACCCTTCTTGTGTTTCCAAGGTCCTGTGAACATTCCACCACCTATACTTAAAAAAATTTATAACCAAGGGGGAGATGATGATGGTGATGATCACGAAAACGAGGACGAGCAGGACCTACATACTCAGTGGAGCCTGGCAACTTATTCCGATGGATCACTTCTTCTTGTATGTATACACGGCACTGCTCATATTACTAAGGAAGCAGGTGTTGTCTCCCATGGTCGCACTCCCGGGACCTATTTCAACATCCATTGCACGGTATTCGGGATGGATACTAGTGTGCTAGTGCCATCACCTTCTGCCTGGTTTCGTATTGATAGTCTTGGAGAAAACTTGCTCTTCCTTGGACAAAACTATCCAATGATCGTGAAAGGCGATCCAGCTGCTGTTGGCACAACGTTACTACCATTTATGAGAAGCAACTATATCTATACCTCGGACATTTGTAGCGACCAGACCTCAAATGGTCTGTGCTTCTGTGCACCAGTGTCATCCCTGGATCAGTAATGCTGACACGCATAGTACAAATGGAGGATTTATAATAGAGTAGCAATCACACACTTATTACATCGAATATCTCCAAAGAGATTAAGTATGATAAATATGGCTTAAGGCCATCTAAAAACGATAACAGCGGAAGACTTAGAAGATAAGTGAGTCCCATAGTTGGAGGATTGCGCACTTTTCCCCACAAGACTCGATCGCCTCCGCTTAATTCTCGCACTGCATGATGTTTGAGAAATGGATGACCGAGACACAGTCTTTCAGGAACAATCACTCTTTACTCCGGGTGGACCGGTAAACCTACTTTCCCCTACATCTGCTAGCCCACCTCTTCAAGAGATCATGTAACCTACTCAACTATGCTAGAGCCCATAATAGCTTGTGGCTACACACGGAAGTTTCTAGCATGAATAATCTTATGATCCCTTTGAGCCTGGGTGGCGGTCCTTATACAAACAGACAACACTGGATTCTCCAGGTGCCTCAATCCACCCAGATGTGAGTTTTAGTTGCCACCTTAGGTAAACCATTATTAACAATCTCACATCTGTCATGAATATACTTCAAAACCCAATCCACGTCTACGAGCATAGCATGGCAATATAATAGCAATGTAGAAGTAACTCCCAAGGGTTTGATAAGAGAACAGGCAATAGGTACTACCTCAACTACTTCCCAATTCCCACAGTTTAATTAGATCCTAATCATGCAATTGTTTAAGGAATAGATCTAATGCAATAAAAATGGGTATGGAAGGTATATGATCAATGTGTTACTTGCCTTGCTGATGATCCGCGAAACCTAGCGATTCGAAGTAACAAGCGGCACACTCCGGGTACTCTATCGCAAACAAACAAGCAGACAATCAGTACTCATCTAATGCACAGGTAAAACTCGAATGAAAGATCCAACCAGAAAGTTCAACTTAAGAACTCTGGTTTGCAAAAAGAATCAACTCGAACGAAGCAACGAAAGTCAAACGGCGAAAGAAACAAGCTTCGTTTACTAATCTGGATCTAGGTCAAATTTTACAGTAGCAAAAACTTGTTTAGTGGGTTAAACGGAAAGAGAATTTCGAGATGAAACTCTAGGCGCTTGAATCGCCTGATTCCGATAAACGAGCAAAAAGTTAAACAGAAACGAAGTTTCGATCAGAAATCGAGATCTGAGATAATCGCGGAAAAATCCGACGAAAAAGAAAAACGGACGAACGGTTAAAGAACGGACGTTCGTTAACAGAGAAAATCCGACGAACGCGTTCGTTAAAACGAACGAGTCGGTGAACGCTCACAAAATAACA
The DNA here is from genome assembly GCF_002575655.3 of Aegilops tauschii subsp. strangulata. Taxonomy (NCBI): domain Eukaryota; kingdom Viridiplantae; phylum Streptophyta; class Magnoliopsida; order Poales; family Poaceae; genus Aegilops; species Aegilops tauschii. The sequence goes on from NC_053037.3 coordinate 285,394,259, forward strand.
AAACCGAAAAAAAACCGATCTAGGTTTTTTTTGAAACGAACGGTTTTGAAAAAAACGGCAACCGACGGCGAGGCAATACCTCGTCGGGGGCGGGCTCCGGCGGGGCTCGGCTAACTCCGGCGAGGGCGGCGGGGTGCGGCGGGGTGCGGGGGTGCTCGGGGCGGCGAGGGGCGGCTCCGGCGGCGGCGAACGGCGTGCGGCGGAGGCACAATGCTCTCAACATGTCCTCCAAAATCTGGTTGACTCTCTCAGTCTGTCCATCTGTCTGTGGGTGAAAAGCTGTACTAAATTCTAGCCTGGTTCCCAATGTTTCATGTAACTGCTTCCAAAACTTCGAGGTAAATTGGGTTCCTCTGTCTGATACAATGGTCCTCGGAACTCCATGCAAACATACGATCCTGGTCATGTATATCTTTGCCAACTTAGCACTGGTGTAAGTGGTCTTCACTGGAATGAAATGAGCCACTTTCGTCAAACGGTCGACTACAACCCATATTGAGTCATAGCCTGAACGAGTCCTGGGTAATCCTGTGATAAAGTCCATGCCTATTTTATCCCACTTCCATTCGGGTATCGGCAATGGTTGTAGCAATCCTGCTGGCTTCTGATGCTCTGCCTTCACTCTCTGACACACATCACAAACTGCTACGTACTCTGCAATATCCTTCATTCCGGTCCACCAGAAAGTATTTTTCAGATCCAAATACATCTTGGTATTTCCTGGGTGAATCGAGTATGGTGAATCATGGGCTTCTTGCAAAATCAACTTCCTGATCTCCGGATCATTTGGCACATATACGCGGTCCTCAAACCATAAGGTATCGTGCTCATCCTCACGAAATCCCTTGGCCTTTCCTTTGCTCATCTTCTCCTTTATCTCTTCAATCTCCTTATCTGTCTTCTGAGCTTCTCTGATCCTTTCCATCAAGGTAGACTGAATCTCCAGTGTCGCTAAATAGCCTCTTGGGACTATCTCCAAACATAGCTCGCGAAGATCCTCGGCTAACTCCTGAGGTAACTCTCCTGTCATGAGGGTGTTGACATGACTCTTGCGGCTCAACGCGTCTGCTACTACGTTAGCTTTTCCTGGATGATAATGCAATCTCATATCATAATCCTTAATGAGCTCCAACCATCTCCTCTGTCTGAGATTTAACTCCTTCTGCGTGAAAATATACTTCAAACTCTTGTGATCTGTATACACCTCACAATGGTTTCCGATGAGAAAATGTCTCCATGTCTTCAATGCATGCACCACGGCTGCTAATTCCAAATCATGCGTAGCATAATTCTTCTCATGGGGTTTAAGTTGTCCTGAAGCATATGACACAACTCTTCCTTCCTGCATAAGCACTGCTCCAAGTCCTCGACGAGAAGCGTCACAATAAACTTCATAGTCCTTGCGTTGATCTGGCAGAATCAACACTGGTGATGTAACCAATCGTTTCTTCAACTCTTGGAAACTAGCTTCACATTCCTCAGTCCAATTGAATTTGGTGTCCTTCTTCAATAGCTCAGTCATGGGCTTAGCAATCTTCGAGAAATTATCGATGCATCTCCGGTAGTATCCTGCAAGTCCAAGAAAACTCCGGATTTCTCCAACTGTCGTGGGTGATTCCCAACTTGTCACTGTGTCAACCTTGGCAGGGTCTACTGCTATTCCTTCTCCAGAAATAACATGTCCAAGGAATCCAACTTCCTTCAGCCAAAATTCACATTTGCTGAACTTGGCATATAACTGATGTTCTCTGAGCTTCTCAAGTACCAATCGCAAATGCTCCTCATGCTCTTCCTCATTCTTGGAAAAGACTAAGATATCGTCAATGAACACCACGACGAACTTATCCAAAAACTCCATAAACACTTTGTTCATCAGGTTCATAAAATAGGCAGGTGCGTTAGTCAGACCAAATGACATAACGGTATACTCATACAATCCATATCTGGTGGTAAAAGCCGTCTTAGGTATATCCTGCTCTCGAATCTTTAACTGATGGTATCCTGATCGTAGATCGATCTTGGAAAATACTTTAGCTCCTTGTAGGCGGTCAAACAAATCATTGATCATCGGCAGTGGGTACTTGTTTTTGATGGTCACTTCATTCAATCCACGGTAATCAACAACCATCCTCAGCGATCCATCTTTCTTCTCCACTAGAAGTACTGGTGATCCCCAAGGTGACGAACTTGGGCGAATATAGCCTTTATCCAGTAACTCCTTGATCTGCTTCTTAATTTCCTCCAAATCTTTTGCGGGCATCCTGTACGGTCTCTTAGATATTGGCCCTGTGCCTGGCAAAAGTTCAATCAAGAATTCAATGTCTCTATCTGGTGGCATGCCTGGCAACTCTTCTGGAAATACATCCGGATAATCCTTCACCACTGGTACTTCCTCCTGTACAACTCCTGATAAGGAATTCACTTGAGTCCTCTTCGGCATATGCCGGGATACATACTTGATCCTTTTTCCTTCCGGGGTGGTAAGCAAAATCGTCTTACTGGCACAATCGATATTTCCTCCATACAACGATAGCCAATCCATTCCCAAAATCACATCCAAACCTTGCGACTCCAAAACTATGAGGTCTGAGGGAAAAACATGCCTACCAATGGCCAATGGTATCTGAAAACATCCTTGGCTTGCCCTATGCTCTGCTCCTGGCGAGGTTACTAGCATAGGGGTTTTGAGAACTTGGGTGGACAGCTTAAACTTATTCACAAATCCCCTTGATATGTATGAATGCGATGCACCAGTATCGAAAAGAACGGTTGCAGTAAATGACTTAACCAAAAACTTACCTATTACTGCATCAGGCTGAGCTTCAACCTCCTCCACGCTCACGTGGTTCACATGTCCTTTGTTGAACGGGTTCGGCTTCTTCCCAGAGCTTCCATTGCCATTTCCATTTTGGGCTTCAGGACATTCATTGGCATAATGTCCAGTCTTCTGGCACTTAAAGCAAGTGACTTGGCTCAGGTCCCTCTTGGCTGGGGTAGATGGGTTGGTACGGTTCTGTCCGTTGCTTCCTCCATTCCCATTACCATTTTTAGAGCCATTATGGTTGTGCGAACTACCTCCTCCATGGGTATGCTGAAACTGTCCTCCCGGTTTCGGGGCAAATCGTGGCTTCTGCTGAGCTCCAGAATTGTACTTCCCTTGTCCATACTTCCTCTTACGGTTTTCAATCTGCTGTTGCTTCCCTTCAATCATGAGAGCTCTATCTACCAACTCCTGGTAGTTGTTGAAGGTTGCTACCATCAACTGCATTCTCAGCTCATCATTCAGTCCTTCCAAAAATTTCTCCTGTTTAGCAGCATCTGTAGCAACGTCGTCTGGGGCATAACGTGCTAACTTACTGAAATCCTCCACATACTGGCCTACGGTGCGTCCTCCTTGGCGTAGGTTGCGAAACTCGCGCTTCTTCATAGCCATAGCTCCTGCTGAAATATGAGCTGTACGGAAAGCTTGCTGAAACTGGTCCCATGTGACAGTGTCAATAGGGTGCGTGGCTGTATAATTCTTCCACCATGATGTTGCGGGTCCATCAAGCTGATGTGCGGCAAAACGCACTCTTTCCGCATCTGTGCATCCTGCAGTGGTCAACTCCCTTCCAACTTTGCGGAGCCAATCATCTGCAACAATTGGCTCGGTGCTACTGGAAAACACCGGCGGATTTAGCCTCAAGAAACGGGCTAAGTGATCAACTGGTGGTGGTGGCGGTGGGTTGTTTATTGTTGTTGCCTTGGTTCTGTACTAGCACTTGCATCAGGGCATTCTGTTGCTGAATCAACTGAGTGATCTCCGGTGGGAAAAGAAATCCGGTGTCACGTCTCGGAGGCATCTGATAGGTTAGAAAAGATGAGAGTTAAGAATAGAATGAGGTCTAGAGATAAAACACTACCCATATGCTCATGAGACAAATACAATCAATATCACTCAATCAATTCAAACAAGGCATAACAATCGATCTAACTAGCGTTACAAAGTGCTTGAACTATACTATTAAATGGGGGAAAACTACTACTGATATGGTGGTCTACTAGAAATTCTGATCCGTTGAAGACTCCATGATGTCTGCTCCAGCTTCGTCAACAAAGTCATCTTCACTTGGTTCCGAGTCAGTGTCGTCGATGATGATGTAGTTATCCGGACAAGTGCATTCGTCATCCTTTGCTTTTGGCACTGGATTTCCCATGAATACTCCAATCTTCTTCTCCAGGTCGTCATTCTTCCCTACTAGTGCGATGATTTCCTCCATATAATCCTCGCGTGTAGCCTTAAGTTCTTCCTCCAGCTCCTTGATCTTCGTCAATGCCTTCTTCAGTTCTTCCTTGTCCGTGCACATCTGGTTCTCCTGGCGACGAATATGTTGGTTTTGCTCCTGGATGAAAGCTGCGATTGATCCATCCTTCTTGGTTCTGATCATCTCCCATTGCGCGTCTCGGCGTCCACAAATCTGATAAATTGTATCCTTAAGCTCCTGGTGGTAGACTTCTCCAATGCGTCCCATAGCGATGTGTGCGGCCATGCTCTTCCCTAAACTCCAGGTTGGTGCTTCGAAAACCAATCTTATGGGTTCAGTAACTGGCACAAACATCCTTCCTGGAATGTGAACTTGAATCTTCCAGCTCTCCTCTTCGGGTAATGTGGCGTTGTAGGTTCCGGTGATGCTTGGTATTCCTATGTTCAAATACTTAGTGACTTCCTTCAAGTGTCGACCAAAAGGCGTGTCTTCATCTGGTTGCATGAACTTGCTCCTTGCATCCGTCATTCCTAAAAGAGTAGAAAAAGGAGAGGGGTCAGAAATGAGAAGAGAGAAGTGTTCTAGGGCTTAAGCTTAGTGGTCGTGTCCTACAGTCAGTGTAACATCCCAAATTTTCAATTTGGAATGTTATACATAGATCATCATTGCATATCATGTTTTGTTGCAGTTTGATAAAATCCTCGATAAATCCTAAGCAACTCAAGTACCCTCGGAGAGAGTTGGGGATTTTCTTAAATTTTCATATTTGATTTTATCAAATAATAAGACGAGGATTTTGGTTTTAATTATTTTTCTCTCCGGAAAAATATTTCATTTTAAATAAACGAGAGGAGAAAATATGACTTCTCCAAAACAATCGAAATACTGGAGGAAAAATGTTAAAATCATTATTTGGAATTTATTTGGATTTTATTTGCAATTTTTATTGCATTAAAAATATTGCATATTTTCAAAATATTTATTTTGGATTATAAAAATGTTCACGCTATTCTAGAGTTTCTAACTAGACGGGGAAAATTCATTTCATATTTTTCTGATTTTTATTTATTTTTCTACGTATTATTTTCCGCGGAACTTACTTAAAAAAAAACGCCCGCGCGACGACTGGGCCAAAGGCCCAGCCGACGGCCCGCCTCGCGCCTCTCCTCTTCCCGCACGGGATCGCCGCCGCCGGAGTCCGCCATGGACACGGGACCGCCGCCGCCTCGGGTTGCCCCCTCCCCCAAGCCGCCGGACCCCCCCCCCTCTTTATACACCCCTCCCCCCTCTCTTTCCTCACATCGCCGCCACCGCCCACACTCACCGCCGCCGCCGCCGGTGCGCCCGCCGCCGCCCGTTCGCCGCCGGAGCCGCCGCCTCTCCCCGCCGGAGCCGCCGCCCCCGAGCCCCGCACCCCGCGCCCCTCGCCGCCCGAGCCGCAGCCCCGCCGGTGCCTCGCCGGAGTAGCCCCGACGAGGTATGCTCGCTGCCCGTAGACTTGCCGGTTTTCGTTTTAAAAAAAACCCTTCGTTTAAAAAAAACCCCTTCGTTTAAAAAAAAACCCTAGATCTGTTTTTTTTCGGTTTTATTATTTTACGAGCGTTCACTGAACCGTTCGTTTTAACGAACGCGTTCGTCGGTTTTTCTCTGTTAACGAACGTCCGTTCTTTAACCGTTCGTCCGTTCTTCTTTTTCGTCGAATTTTTCAGCGATTATCTCAGATTCGATTTCTGATCGAATTTTCGATTCTGTTTAACTTCTCGCTCATTTATCGGAATCAGGTGATTCAAGCGCCTAGAGTTTCGTCTCGAAATTCTCTTTCCGTTTAACCTACTCAAACAAGTTTTTGCTACAGTAAAATTTGACCTAGATCCAGATTTGCAAACGAAGTTTCTTTCTTTCGCCGTTTGACTTTCGTTGCTTCTTTCGAGTTGATTCTTTTTGCAAACCGGAGTTCTTAAGTTGAACTTTCTGGTTGGATCTTTTATTCGAGTTTTATCTGTGCATTAGATGAGTACTGATTGTATGCTTGTTTGTTTGCGATAGAGTACCCGGAGTGTGCCGCTTGTTACTTCGAATCGCTAGGTTTTGCGGATCATCAGCAAGGCAAGTAACACTTTGATCATATCCCGTTCATACCCAGTTTTTATTGCATTAGATCTGTTTTCCTCGAACACTTGCATGATTAGGATCTAATTAAATTGTGGGTATTGGGAAGTAGTTGAGGTAGAACCTATTACCTGTTTCCTATTCAAACCCTTGGGAGTTACTTCTACGTTGCTTTTATTATTGCCATGCTATGCTCGTAGACGTGGATCGGGTTTGAGTGAAATTCATGACAGATGTGAGATTGTTAATTAATGGTTTACTTAAGGTGGCAACTTAAACTCACATCTGGGTGGATTGAGGTACCTGGGTATTCCAGGATTGCCTGTTTTTCTTTTGGACCGCCACCCAGGTTCAAAGGGATCATGAGATTATTCATGCTAGAAACTTCCGTGTGCAGCCGCAAGCTATTATGGGCTCTAGCATAGTTGACTAAGTTGTGTGAACTCTTACAGTGGTAGACTAGCAGATGTAGGGGAAAGTAGGTGTAACTGTCTACCCATACGTAAGGTGCAAACACTTCTGAAAGACTGTGTCTCGGTCATCCGTTTCTCAAACATCATGCAGTGCGAGAATCAAGCGGAGGCGATCGAGTCTTGTGGGAAAAGTGCACAAACCTCTGCAGAGTGTACAAACTAATCATGGTTAGCCGAGTCCCCGGTTATGGACAACTTGAGTATCTAGTACTTGGATTATCATGTGAATCTCATCACTATGTTACTTCTAATTAATTTTGTTGGGTTATTGATGACATTTTAATTGGGATTGAGATGCTGTCAACCATCTCAATGTTTCACAACCACCATGATAGTTAAATAAAATTTATTCCTTTGAAGTAGGATAAAATTGGCTTTTCGCAGAAACTGTAACCATAGAGCTTTCCACCAGCCATATATGCATGTAGTATAGCATTGTTATTGTTCATTATTCTCTATGTGTTACATTGCCAGCATATTCTATGTGCTGACCCGTTTTCGGGCTGCAACGTTTCATGTTGCAGACTTTTCACACGACGAGTAAGGTGCCTTAGGTCGTGGTCTTATACTGAGTGGTGCCGCTGGAGTTGATGGACTCACTTATCTTCCAAGTCTTCCGCTGTTATCGTGTTAGATGGCCTTAAGCCATGTTTATCATACTTAATCTCTTCGGAGATATTCGATGTAATAAGTGTGTGATTGCTACTCTGTTATAAATCCTCCATTTATACTGTGCGTGTCAGCATTACTGATCCAGGGATGACACTGGTGCACAGCAGCACAGGCCATTTGAGGTCTGGTCGCTACAAAGTTGGTATCAGAGCACACGCTGACTGTAGGACACGACCACTAAGCTTGAGCCCTAGAAAGCTTCTCTCTTCTCATTTCTGACCCCTCTCCACTTTCTACGCTTTTAGGAATGGCGAATGCAAGGAGCAAGTTCATGCAACCAGATGAAGACACGCCGTTTGGACGACATTTGAAGGAAGTCACCAAGTACTTGAACATAGGAATACCAAGCATCACCGGAACCTACAACGCCACATTACCTGAAGAGGAGAGCTGGAAGATTCAAGTTATCATTCCAGGAAGGACGTTTGAGCCAGTTACTGAACCCATGAGATTGGTTTTCGAAGCACCAACTTGGAATTTAGGGAAGAGCATGGCCGCACACATCGCCATGGGACGCATCGGAGAAGTCTACCACCAGGAGCTTAAGGATTCAATTTATCAGATTTGTGGACGTCGAGACGCGCAATGGGAGATGATCAAGACCAAGAAGGATGGAACAATTGCAGCTTTCATCCAGGAGCAGAACCAACATATTCGACGCCAGGAGAATCAGATGTGCACGGACAAGGAAGAACTGAAGAAGGCATTCACAAAGATCAAGGAACTCCAAGAAGGACTCAAGGCTACACGCGAAGATTACTTGGAGGAAATCAACGCACTAGTAGGGAAGATTGACGACCTAGAGAATAAGATTGGAGCATTCGTGGGAAATCCAGTGCCAAAAGCAGAAGTCGACGAATGCACTTGTCCGGATAACTACATCATCATCGACGACACCGACTCGTAACCAAGTGAAGATGAATGGATTGATGAAGCTGGAGCAGACATCATGGAGTCTTCAACGGATCAGAATTTTTAGTAGACCACCATATCAGTAGTAGTTTTCCCCCATTCAATAGTATAGTTCAAGCACTTTGTAACGCTAGTTAGATCGGTTGTTTTGCCTTGTTTGATTGATTGAGTGATATTGATTGAATTTGTCTCATGAGCATATGGGTAGTGTTTTCTCTCTAGACCTCATTCTATTCTTAACTCTCATCTTTTCTAAACCTATCAGATGCCTCCGAGACGCGACACCGGATTTGTTTTTTCCGCCAGAGATCACCCAGTTGATTCAGCAATAGAATGCCCTGATGCAAGTGTTAGTTCAGAACCAAGGCAACAACAACAACAACCCACCGCCACCACCACCTGTTGATCACTTAGCCCGTTTCCTGAGGCTAAACCCGCCGGTGTTTTCCAGTAGCACCGAGCCGATTGTAGCAGATGATTGGCTCCGCAAAGTTGGAAGGGAGTTGACCACTGCAGGATGCACAGATGCGGAAAGAGTGCGTTTTGCCGCACATCAGCTTGATGGACCCGCAGCATCATGGTGGGAGAATTATACAGCCACACACCCTATTGACACTGTCACATGGGACCAGTTTCAGCAAGCTTTCCGTACAGCTCATGTTTCAGCAGGAGCTATGGCTATGAAGAAGCGTGAGTTTCGCAACCTACGCCAAGGAGGACGCACCGTAGGCCAGTATGTGGAGGAATTCAGTAAGTTAGCACGTTATGCACCAGATGACGTTGCTACAGATGCTGCCAAGCAGGAGAAGTTTTTGGAAGGACTGAATGATGAACTAAGCATGCAGTTGATGGTAGCGACTTTCAACAACTACCAGGAGCTGGTAGATAGAGCTCTCATGATTGAAGGGAAGCAACAGCAGATTGAAAACCGTAAGAGGAAGTATGGACAAGGGAAGTATAACTCAGGAGCTAAGCAGAAGCCTCGATTTACCCCAAAGCCGGGAGGACAGTTTCAGCATACTCATGGAGGAGTTAGTTCGCACAACCATAATGGCTCCAAGAATGGTAATGGGAATGGAGGAAGCAACGGACAGAACCGCACCAACCCATCTACCCCAGCCAAGAGGGACCTAAGCCAAGTCACTTGTTTTAAGTGCCAGAAGAATGGACATTATGCCAATGAATGTCCTGAAGCCCAAAATGGAAATGGCAATGGAAGCTCTGGGAAGAAGCCAAACCCGTTCAACAAAGGACATGTGAACCACGTGAGCGTGGAGGAGGTTGAAGCTCAGCCTGATGCAGTAATAGGTAAGTTTTTGGTTAAGTCATTTACTGCAACTGTTCTTTTCGATACTGGTGCATCGCATTCATACATATCAAGGGGATTCGTGAATAAGTTTAAGATGTCCACCAAAGTTCTCAGAAACCCTATGTTAGTAACCTCGCCAGGAGCAGAGTATATGGCCACCCAAGGATGTTTTCAGATACCATTGGCCATTGGTAGGCATGTTTTCCCCTCAGACCTCATTGTTTTGGAATCACAAGGTTTGGATGTGATTTTGGGAATGGATTGGCTATCGTTGTATGGAGGAAACATCGATTGTGCCAGCAAGACGATTTTGCTTACCACCCCGGAAGGAAAAAGGATCAAGTATGTATCCCGGCATATGCCGAAGAGGACTCAAGCGAATTCCTTATCAGGAGTTGTACAGGAGGAAGTACCAGTGGTGAAGAATTATCCGGATGTATTTCCAGAAGAGTTGCCAGGCATGCCACCGGATAGAGACATTGAGTTTTTGATTTAACTTTTGCCAGGCACAGGGCCAATATCTAAGAGACCGTACAGGATGCCCGCAAAGGATTTGGAGGAAATTAAGAAGCAGATCAAGGAGTTACTGGATAAAGGTTATATTCGCCCAAGTTCGTCACCTTGGGGATCACCAGTACTTCTAGTGGAGAAGAAAGATGGATCACTAAGGATGGTCGTTGATTACCGAGGATTAAATGAAGTGACCATCAAAAACAAGTACCCACTGCCGATGATCAACGATTTGTTTGACCGCCTGCAAGGAGCTAAAGTATTTTCCAAGATCGATCTACGATCAGGATACCATCAATTAAAGATTCGAGAGCAGGATATACCTAAGACGGCATTTACCACCAGATATGGATTGTATGAGTATACCGTTATGTCATTTGGACTGACTAATGCACCGGCCTATTTCATGAACCTGATGAACAAAGTGTTTATGGAGTTTTTGGATAAGTTCGTCGTGGTGTTCATTGATGATATTTTAATCTTTTCCAAGGAGAAGATGAGCAAAGGAAAAGCCAAGGGATTTCGTGAGGATGAGCACGATACCTTATGGTTCGAGGACCGCGTATATGTGCCAAATGATCCGGAGATCAGGAAGTTGATTTTGCAAGAAGCCCATGATTCACCGTACTCGATTCACCCAGGGAATACCAAGATGTATTTGGATTTGAAGAATACTTTCTGGTGGACCGGAATGAAGAAGGATATTGCGGAGTATGCAGCAGTTTGTGATGTGTGTCAGAGAGTGAAGGCAGAGCATCAGAAGCCAGCAGGATTGCTACAGCCATTGCCGATACCCGAATGGAAGTGGGATAAAATAGGCATGGATTTTATCACAGGATTACCCAGGACTCGTTCAGGCTATGACTCAATATGGGTTGTAGTCGACCGTTTGACGAAAGTGGCTCATTTCATTCCAGTGAAGACCACTTACACCAGTGCTAAGTTGGCAAAGATATACATGACCAGGATCGTATGTTTGCATGGAGTTCCGAGGACCATTGTATCAGACAGAGGAACCCAATTTACCTCGAAGTTTTGGAAGCAGTTACATGAAACGTTGGGAACCAGGCTGGAATTTAGTACAGCATTTCACCCGCAGACAGATGGACAGACCGAAAGAGTCAACCAGATTTTGGAGGACATGTTGAGAGCATGTGCACTAGATTACGGATCTAGTTGGGACGACAATTTGCCATATGCGGAGTTTTCATATAACAACAGTTATCAAACCAGTTTGAAGATGGCCCCTTTCGAAGCCTTGTACGGAAGGAGGTTTAGAACACCGTTGTTATGGGACGAAGTTGGAGACCGTCAGTTGTTTGGACCAGATCTGATTAAGGAGTCTGAACAGAAAGTGAGGATGATTCGCGATAGGCTCAAGGTAGCCCAGTCCAGGCAGAAGAGTTATGCCGATTCTAAACGAAACGAGACCGTTCACGAAGTCGGAGACAGAGTGTATCTTCGAGTATCACCACTTCGAGGAGTGAAGCGCTTTGGAGTTAAAGGAAAGTTAGCGCCCCGTTTTATCGGGCCATACAGAGTGTTGGAACGTATGGGAGAAGTTGCTTACAAGCTGGAATTGCCCGAAGGATTGTCTGGAGTTCATGATGTATTTCACGTTTCACAGTTGAAGAAGTGCCACGCAGAGATGGCTGAGATACCACTGAGAGATACTGTGCCACTGGAAGCGATTCAGTTGGAAAGTGATTTGACTTATGAGGAGAAACCAGTTAAGATTCTCGAGTATGCCAGCCGAGTTACCCGCAGCAAGGTTATCAAGTTTTGCAAAGTTCAGTGGAGTCACCACACGGAGGATGAAGCCACCTGGGAGCGAGAGGAAGATCTACGGAAAGACCACTCCCACCTGTTTTCTAGCCAACCCGAATCTCGAGGGCGAGATTCATCTCAAGGGGGGTAGGTTTGTAACATCCCAAATTTTCAATTTGGAATGTTATACATAGATCATCATTGCATATCATGTTTTGTTGTAGTTTGACAAAATCCTCGATAAATCCTAAGCAACTCAAGGACCCTCGGAGAGAGTTGGGGATTTTCTTAAATTTTCATATTTGATTTTATCAAATAATAAGACGAGGATTTTGGTTTTAATTATTTTTCTCTCCGGAAAAATATTTCATTTTAAATAAACAAGAGGAGAAAATATGACTTCTCCAAAACAATCGAAATACTGGAGGAAAAATGTTAAAATCATTATTTGGAATTTATTTGGATTTTATTTGCAATTTTTATTGCATTAAAAATATTGCATATTTTCAAAATATTTATTTTGATTATAAAAATGTTCACCCTATTCTAGATTTTCTAACTAGACGGGGAAAATTTATTTCATATTTTTCTGATTTTCATTTATTTTTCTACGTATTATTTTCCGCGGAACTTATTTAAAAAAAACGCCTGCGCCCCGACTGGGCCAAAGGGCCAGCCGACGGCCCGCCTCGCGCCTCTCCTCTTCCCGCACGGGATCGCCGCCGCCGGAGTCCGCCATGGACACGGGACCGCCGCCGCCTCGGGTTGCCCCCTCCCCCAAGCCGCCGGACCCCCCCCCTCTTTATATACCCATCCCCCCTCTCTTTCCTCACATCGCCGCCGCCGCCCGCACTCACCGCCGCCGCCGCCGGAGTCGCGCCCGCCGCCGCCCGTTCGCCGCCGGAGCCGCCGCCTCTCGCCGCCGGAGCCGCCGCCCCCGAGCCCCGCACCCCGCGCCCCTCGCCGCCCGAGCCGGAGCCCCGCCGGAGCCTCGCCGGAGTAGCCCCGACGAGGTATGCTCGCTGCCCGTTGACTTGCCGGTTTTCGTTTAAAAAAAACCCTTCGTTGAAAAAAAAACCCTTCGTTTAAAAAAAACCATAGATCGTTTTTTTTCGGTTTTATTATTTTACGAGCGTTCACTGAACCGTTCGTTTTAACGAACGCGTTCATCGGTTTTTCTCTGTTAACGAACGTCCGTTCTTTAACCGTTCGTCTGTTTTTCTTTTTCGTCGGATTTTTCAGCGATTATCTCAGATTCGATTTCTGATCGAATTTTCGATTCTGTTTAACTTCTCGCTCGTTTATCGGAATCAGGTGATTCAAGCGGCTAGAGTTTCGTCTCGAAATTCTCTTTCCGTTTAACCTACTCAAACAAGTTTTTGCTACAGTAAAATTTGACCTAGATCCAGATTTGCAAACGAAGTTTCTTTCTTTCGCCGTTTGACTTTCGTTGCTTCTTTCGAGTTGATTCTTTTTGCAAACCGGAGTTCTTAAGTTGAACTTTCTGGTTGGATCTTTTATTCGAGTTTTACCTGTGCATTAGATGAGTACTGATTGTATGCTTGTTTGTTTGCGATAGAGTATCCGGAGTGTGCCGCTTGTTACTTCGAATCGCTAGGTTTTGCGGATCATCAGCAAGGCAAGTAACACTTTGATCATATCCCGTTCATACCCAGTTTTTATTGCATTAGATCTGTTTTCCTCGAACACTTGCATGATTAGGATCTAATTAAATTGTGGGTATTGGGAAGTAGTTGAGGTAGAACCTATTACCTGTTTTCTATTCAAACCCTTGGGAGTTACTTCTACGTTGCTTTTATTATTGCCATGCTATGCTCGTAGACGTGGATTGGGTTTGAGTGAAATTCATGACAGATGTGAGATTGTTAATTAATGGTTTACTTAAGGTGGCAACTTAAACTCACATCTGGGTGGATTGAGGTAACTGGGTATTCCAGGATTGCCTGTTTTTCTTTTGGACCGCCACCCAGGTTCAAAGGGATCATGAGATTATTCATGCTAGAAACTTCCGTGTGCAGCCGCAAGCTATTATGGGCTCTAGCATAGTTGACTAAGTTGTGTGAACTCTTACAGTGGTAGACTAGCAGATGTAGGGGAAAGTAGGTGTAACTGTCTACCCATACGTAAGGTGCAAACACTTCTGAAAGACTGTGTCTCGGTCATCCGTTTCTCAAACATCATGCAGTGCGAGAATCAAGCGGAGGCGATCGAGTCTTGTGGGAAAAGTGCACAAACCTCTGCAGAGTGTACAAACTAATCATGGTTAGCCGAGTCCCCGGTTATGGACAACTTGAGTATCTAGTACTTGGATTATCATGTGAATCTCATCACTATGTTACTTCTAATTAATTTTGTTGGGTTATTGATGACATTTTAATTGGGATTGAGATGCTGTCAACCATCTCAATGTTTCACAACCACCATGATAGTTAAATAAAATTTATTCCTTTGAAGTAGGATAAAATTGGCTTTTCGCAAAAACTGTAACCATAGAGCTTTCCACCAGCCATATATGCATGTAGTATAGCATTGTTATTGTTCATTATTCTCTATGTGTTACATTGCCAGCATATTCTATGTGCTGACCCGTTTTCGGGCTGCAAAGTTTCATGTTGCAGACTTTTCACACGACGAGTAAGGTGCCTTAGGTCGTGGTCTTATACTGAGTGGTGCCGCTGGAGTTGATGGACTCACTTATCTTCCAAGTCTTCCGCTGTTATCGTGTTAGATGGCCTTAAGCCATGTTTATCATACTTAATCTCTTCAGAGATATTCGATGTAATAAGTGTGTGATTGCTACTCTGTTATAAATCCTCCATTTGTACTGTGCGTGTCAGCATTACTGATCCAGGGATGACACTGGTGCACAGCAGCACAGGCCATTTGAGGTCTGGTCGCTACAGTCAGCGTGTGCTCTGATACCACCTTTGTAGTGACCAGACCTCAAATGGTCTGTGCTGCTGTGCACCAGTGTCATCCCTGGATCAGTAATGCTGACACACAAAGTACAAATGGAGGATTTATAACAGAGTAGCAATCACACACTTATTACATCGAATATCTCCAAAGAGATTAAGTATGATAAATATGGCTTAAGGCCATCTAAAAACGATAACAGCGGAAGACTTGGAAGATAAGTGAGTCCATCAACTCCAGCGGCATCACTGAGTATAAGACCACGACCTAAGGCACCTTACTCGTCGTCTGAAAAGTCTGCAACATGAAACGTTGCAGCCCGAAAACGGGTCAGCACATAGAATATGCTGGCAATGTAACACATAGAGATTAATGAACAATAATAATGCTACACTACATGCATATATGGCTGGTGGAAAAGCTCTACGGTTAAGTTTTTGCGAAAAGCCAATTTTTCCCTACTTCAAAGGAATAAATTTTATTTAACTATCATGGTGGTTGTGAAACATTGAGATGGTTGACAGCATCTCAATCCCAATTAAAAATCATCATTAACCCAACAAAATTAATTAAAAGTAACATGGTGATGAGATTCAAATGATAATCCAGGTACTAGATACTCAAATTGTCCATAATCGGGGACACGACTAACCATGATTAGTTTATACACTCTGCAGAGGTTTGCGCACTTTTCCCCACAAGACTCGATCGCCTCCGCTTAATTCTCGCACTGCATGATGTTTGAGAAACGGATGACCGAGACACAGTCTTTCAGGAACAATCACTCTTTACTCCGGGTGGACCGGTACACCTACTTTCCCCTACATCTGCTAGCCCACCTCTTCAAGAGATCGTGTAACCTACTCAACTATGCTAGAGCCCCTAATAGCTTGTGGCTGCACACGGAAGTTTCTAGCATGAATAATCTTATGATCCCTTTGAGCCTGGGTGGCGGTCCTTATACAAACAGACAACACTGGATTCTCCAGGTGCCTCAATCCACCCAGATGTGGGTTTTAGTTGCCACCTTAGGTAAACCATTATTAACAATCTCACATCTGTGATGAATATCACTCAAAACCCAATCCACGTCTACGAGCATAGCATGGCAATATAATAGCAACGTAGAAGTAACTCCCAAGGGTTTGATAAGAGAACAGGTAATAGGTACTACCTCAACTACTTCCCAATTCCCACAATTTAATTAGATCCTAATCATGCAATTGTTTGAGGAATAGATCTAGTGCAATAAAACTGGGTATGGAAGGTATATGATCAACGTGTTACTTGCCTTGCTGATGATCCGCGAAACCTAGCGATTCGAAGTAACAAGCGGCATACTCCGGGTACTCTATCGCAAACAAACAAGCAGACAATTAGTACTCATCTAATGCACAGGTAAAACTCGAATGAAAGATCCAACCAGAAAGTTCAACTTAAGAACTCCGGTTTGCAAAAAGAATCAACTCGAACGAAGCAACGAAAGTCAAACGGCGAAAGAAACAAGCTTCGTTTACTAATCTGGATCTAGGTCAAATTTTACAGTAGCAAAAACTTGTTTGAGTGGCTTAAACGGAAAGAGAATTTCGAGACGAAACTCTCAGCGCTTGAATCGCCTGATTCCGATAAACGAGCGAAAAGTTAAACAGAAACGAAGTTTCGATCAGAAATCGAGATCTGAGATAATCGCGGAAAAATCCGACGAAAAAGAAAAACGGACGAACGGTTAAAGAACGGTCGTTCGTTAACAGAGAAAATCCGACGAACGCGTTCGTTAAAACGAACGAGTCGGTGAACGCTCACAAAATAACAAAACCGGAAAAAAACCGATCTAGGGTTTTTTTTAAATGAACGGTTTTTTTTTAAAAAAACGGCAACCGACGGCGAGGCAATACCTCGTCGGGGGCGGGCTCCGGCGGGGCTCGGCTAGCTCCGGCGAGGGCGGCGGGGTGCGGCGGGGTGCGGGGGTGCTCGGGGCGGCGAGGGGCGGCTCCGGCGGCGGCGAGCGGCGGCGGCCTCGAGCTCCGGCTCCGGCGGCGGGGTGCGGGGCAGGTGCGGGGCGGCGGTGGGGTGAGAAGAGGGGGGGCGGCGGCGGCTATATATGGAGGGGGGCAGCGGCTTGGAGGAGGGGGCAAGGCGGGGGCTGCTCCCGTGCTCAAGGCGGGGGCTGGCGTACGCGGGGAGGACGACGCGGGGTGGGCCGGCGGCTCGGCTGGGCTTTGGCCCGGTCGGGCGCGGCGCAGTTTTTTTTTTAGACGTTCCGCCGAAAAATTCATAGAAAAATAAATAAAAGTCCAAAAAAGATAAAATAAATTTTCCCCGTCTAGTTAGAAAATCTAGAATAGGGTGAACATTTTTTGACACAAAAATAATTTTTTGAAAACATGCAATATTTTTAATGCAATTAAAATTGCGAATAAATTCCAATAAATGATTTTAACACTTTTCCTCCGATATTTCAATTGTTTTGGAGAAGTCATATTTTCTCCTCTCATTTATTTTTTTATGAAATATTTTTCCGGAGAGAAAAATAATTAAAACCAAAATCCTCGTTTTATTATTTGATGAAAATCAAATATGAAAATTCGAGAAAATCCCCAACTCTCTCCGAGGGTCCTTGAGTTGCTTAGGATTTATCAAGGATTTGTCAAAATGCAATAAAATATGATATGCAATGATGATCTATGTATAACATACCAAATTGAAAATTTGGGATGTTACAACATTGCTATGGTTCCCTACCCTGGCTATCACAATATGTGTCCTGATATAGGCCGCTTCAGCCTGGATGATGAGTCATGCGTTGGCTCGATATTGATAATAGCTTCCCCTTCCCAGAGGCTTACTTATGGTTCAAAGCAAGCGTTTCCAACACTGAGGATTGGTTGAGCTGAAGTTCATTTCATTGCTTGTTATTTGTTGTGTGATAAAAATTTAGTATTTACTAGAATGTTTTGTTGGAAATAATCTATAATCCAACATGTATCCTCGTTGTCATTGTGTGTTGATGACTTGTTGTATGTAATGAATGGTACATTTGCTTATGCATGTCATAAACTCAATTTATGAATGGTTTTCGAGTCACTTCTTGGAGTGTGAGTACCGTGGTAGTATAGCCAGCATTCGGTTATATAAAGTTGCCACATCACATAGCGCCAACCTAATAGTGGAGTATGCTAGTACAATAGTTAGTCCTAGTACTAGTATACCATCAACTAGAGCTAGGTGTCGCACGGAGGCCGAGAAACATGATGATAGCATGATTGTGTGAGGTGGGCTTGTACGTAGTATGATGTAGGTATAGGGCTTGCCGTGTTTCCTACTCCTCCGGTCTAAATGTGGAGAAGATTTGGTCGAGTTCTTCCTCCTTTTGCCGACACGTGGGACATCCAGCATCCAGGTCGTGTCATGCAAGAAAACGAAGTGCTAGTTGAAGCCATGTGATGTTCATCTTGGGTTAAACTGTAAATAGAATCTTACTCTTGAGTAACTCCAAGAGAGGCCACCAAAGATCTTTATTGGATTTGTTTTTCATCATCAGCACGTCGAGGTGAAAGATGTGCAGGTTCAGTGGGTCGTCTTGAGTTTTCACTGACATGTGGGACCGCATGTGAGCAAACAGACAATGGCCACACTCCGCGCATCTGCTGGCTGGCTGAGAAGAGAGAGAGAGAGGAGGGTTGAGCACGGACTCCAGAAAATTTCGCGACAATGTGAGTAGTACTAGTAGTGTACCGTACTCCTGGAAAGATAATGTGTTCGCCCTACATAACCAGCACCTTGATAGGCTTAAAGAGGACTCTAGGATAAAGTTGATGGCTTGGATTAACTCCTTAGTTTAACTTCAGGTAGGTAGTTGTAGTTTTTCTTTCTTAGCTCTTGTACAGTCTTTTATTTCTCTGTTTGTACAGTTATTGATCTTTAATAAAGGGTTGTGGGGCTTTGCCTCACAGTAAATATTCAAAAAAAAACCAACACCTCAATATAGTGGGGTGGCATGGACCATAACTAGCATTCACGTCTAGCTGTACGGCACACGCCACCCACATGAGTCCCATCTGACGCCAATTTTCTTGGAGTCCATGCTACAGCTATCTCTTCTCCCTCATGTTTTCTCTAACTCAGCCATCGCGCGATGGGCGGGGTGGGGGTTTGCCGATAGTCGGTTTGCTCAATTGCGGTCCCACTTGTAAGTGAAAATGCAACACAGCACGCATTCCCCCTTGAGCGGCGTGCCGGACCAACCGTGTGGCGGTGCGACGCGAACACGGCAGGCTTTTCCTTTTGAACTTGTAACTTGTAAGATTTGGTTCTGCTCCATGGCACGACCGATAGATAGAAATGACGATTTTCCCTAGTGTAATGAGAAGTTTGGTTCTGGCGCGGTTCATGCATGGAGTATGTACGAAAATTATGAAGTTGATGCGAAAGGTAAGATAATTACTAGTACAATATACTACTACATGGAATTGACAGAAAGATAAAGATACATACGGATCCATCAACGACATCCTCACGCCCTAGTGCGCCGGGTCACCAACCGACATGTGAGGAGTTGCGGCGTTAGCGGCGAGCTCAACATGCTTCTGAACAATGCTGTCCAAGGTTGCCCTGCTGTCCAAGAAGGCTAGTGTCCTATTGTCCTCCTCTTGCATGTAGTAGTCCTTGTGGACGATTTGCACGTAGACGTGGGTGATTCGACCTAGAGGTGGACATTCTCCGACACGACGGCGGGCAGTCGCAGGGCCACTAGTGCATCGAAGAGGTTGTCACCATAGAGGTCGTTAAGGGTAGCGGGCATCGCAGAGCCTGGGCGCGTGGGCTGGAGGCGTACGTCAAGGTCGTTCCCGAGCTTCTTGACGATGGTGAACTTTTCGAGGAAGCCGACGACGACCTCGTCGAACAAGGAGATGAATTTGTCGTCCAAGAGGCCTCTCACCCTGGCGGCCTCAAGAACGACCTGGAGACGTTCCTTGGCGCCGCGCCATAGGCCCGCGTCGTGGACCATCTGGCACAGCCAGGTGATGCTCGCGCTCATCGCCTCCATGGGTCTAGCTTCTAGTCAACTGAACTTGCGATTGGAGTGATCACTCTTGCCCTTGGTTAGGGTGCGTAGGTGTGTAGGGTTTCATAGATTGGACCGGCGGGGAGCCTTTATATGAGAAGTGCAAACTGCGTTGCATTCACGTGTGTGTTGGCCATCTACACCTCGGCCCTCCCTCTGTGCTGGTTCAGTATACTCATCTTTGCTGTTTACTGGTTTATTGGCCCCCTTTGCATTTTGCGCCAAGTTTTGACCTTTGATTTAACTAATAAAATGTTAATGCATGTAACCAAAAATAATATCATCAGAAATTATGTTCAAATACAAATCCAATGATACAATTTTTGGTTACATGCATTATTATTATTTTAGTTAAATCTATGGTCAAAATTTGGCACAAAATACTAAGGGGACCAATAAACTAGGACGGAGGTATGAGTAGTATTTTGTAATTTATGTCATTGCATAAAGAGAATTGAGCACTGCATGTTGTGCTAAGTAGTCTCAAGTCATTGAATGCATACGCACCCCACGTCTCCTATTGGGTGATTTCTTTTTTCGTGGAAAAAAATAGGGAACGATGTGGGTAGTTAATGCACCGCGCCTAAAAGTTTTGGGATTATTTGGTTTTCGTAACGTGACTAATGAACCAGTATGGAGGGAGTACAATAGTAGTCTTTGATTGCAATTTTTTGTTGGTAGCTTACCAAGCTGACCGCTCGGTGAGTATAATAGTAGTCTGATTGATGAGACTTCAGATTTGAGCCATCTACAGGAAGCGAGAGTGTATAATATCATCGCGAACTACGTTCAAAACTAAATAAAACAATACTCCATGTATTTATTTATAGAGGGAGTAGTACATTATTGAGATATTTAAAGCATAAGTTCCTCTCCCATAATAATTTTCAGTAGCATCATGAATGAATTCAACAAAATAACTATCACATAAAGCATTCTTTTCATGATCCACAAGCATAGAAATTTTATTACTCTCCACGTAAACAAATTTATTCTCATCAATAATGGTGGGAGCAAACTCAACAAAAGAACTATCATGTGATTTAAAATTAAAATCATGATGACAAGTTTCATGGTTATCATTATTCAATATAGCATACATGTCATCACCATAATCATCATAGATAGCAACCTTGTTCTCATAGTCAATTGAAGTCTCATAAAAATGGTGGATTCATCACTAAATAAAGTCATGACCTCTCTGAATCCACTTTCATCATTATAATCATCATAAATAGGAGGCATACAATCATTATAACAAATTTGCACATCAAATCTTGGGGGACTAAAAGTATCATCTTCATCAAACATAGCTTCCCCAAGCTTATGGTTTTGCATATCATTAGCATCATGAATATTCAAAGAATTCATACTAACAACATTGCAATCATGCTCATCATTTATACCAAACATTCTATTGAATTCTTCTTCTATCAATTGAGCACAATTTTCCTTTCCATCATTTTCACGAAAGAAATTATAAAGATGATCAATAATATGATGCAACCTCAATTCCATTTTTTATGTAGTTTTCTTTTATAAACCAAACTAGTGATAAAACAAGAAACTAAAAGATTCAATTGCTAGATCTAAAGATATACCTTCATGCACTCACCTCCCCGGCAACGGCGCCAGAAAAGAGCTTCGTTGACGGGATGTGAGTGCCGCTTACCTAACCTCCCTGGCAACGGCGCCAAAAAAGAGCTTGATGTCTACTATGCAACTTTATTCTTGTAGACTTGTGTTGGGCCTCCAAGCGCAGAGTTTTGTAGGATAGTAGCAATTTTCCCTCAAGTGGGTGACCTAAGGTTTATCAATCTGTGGGAGGTGTAGGATGAAGATGGTCTCTCTCAAACAACCCTGCAACCAAATAATAAAAAGTCTCTTGTGTCCCCAACACACCCAATACAATGGCAAATTGTATAGGTGCACTAGTTCGGCGAAGAGATGGTGATACAAGTGTAATATGGATAGTAGATATTGATTTTTGTAATAGGAACAATAAAAACCGCAAGGTAGCAAGTAACAAAAGTGAGCACAAACGGTATTGCAATGCTTGAAAATGAGGCCTAGGGTCCATACTTTCGCTAGTGCTCAACAATGGTAATATAATTGGATAATATAACCATCCCTCAAAGTGCGATGAAGAATCACTCCAAAGTTCCTATCTAGCGGAGAACATAAGACAGAATTGTTTGTAGGGTACGAAACCACCTCAAAGCTATTCTTTCCGATTGATCTAACCAAGAGTTTGTACTAAACTAACACCAAAGCAAATTCAGATTCATAATATTCAATCCAACACAAAGGACTTCAAAGAGTGCCCCAAGATTTCTACCGGAGAAACAAAGACAAGAATGTGCATTAACCCCTATGCATAGATTACCCCAATGTCACCGCGGGAATCCGCGAGTTGAGTGCCAAAACATATATCAAGTGAATCAATACGATACCCCAATGTCACCACAAGTATTCATATGCAAGACATATATCAAGTGCTCTCAAATCCATGAAAGTATTCAATCCAATAACAACAGAATCTCAAAGAGAAAACTCAATTCATCACAACAAGATAGAGAGGGGAAAACACCATATGATCTGACTATATTAACAAAGATCGCGATACATCAAAACACAAGAAAGAGATTAAACACATAGCTACTGGTACAAACGCTCAGTCCCGAGGGTGGACTACTTCTTCCTCATCATGGTGGCCGCCGGGATGATGAAGTTGGCCACCAGTGATGATTCCCACCTCCAGTGGAGTGCCGAAACGGGGTCTAGATTCGTTTCTCGTGGGTACAGAGCGTTACGGCGGCGGAACTTCTGATGTAGGGTTAACCCCGAGGGTTTTTGGAATATTTGGGAATTTATAGGGCAAAGAGGGGGTGCAGGAGGCCACCGAGGTGGGCACAACCCACCCAGGCGCGCCCTGGTGGGTTGTGCCCCCCTCGGGGCACCCACCAGGTGCTTCTCTGGCCCACTCGATGTCTTCTGGTCCATAAAAATCCATAAAAAGTTTTGCGGTGTTTGGACTCCGTTTGATATTGATTTCCTGCGATGTAAAAAACAAGCCAAAAACAGCCACTGGCATTGGGCACCGGGTCAATAGGTTAGTCCCAAAAAATGATATAAAGTTGCTATAAAATGATCGTAAAACATCCAAGAATGATAATATAACAGCATGAATACTTCATAAATTATAGATACGTTGGAGAAGTATCAGGAACAAGTGTGGGCATCTTTTTGCAAAACTGCAGCAGTTTGCTTTGTATGCGTCAGATCTAGATCCGACGGCTATTGGTGAAAGATGGTAGGCACACCATCATCACCAACTCAGGACCTCTTTGATTGGCAGGATTGTGAAAACACGGGAATAGGAAAAGTATAGGATTGGAGTGTCATGCCCACTTGAATCCCATAGGATTAGCAAGGAGCGTTTGATTTCACGGGAAGAGCAAAGGAACTGTAAAAAGAGGTTAGAGTGGATGTTAGATTTCCTATGAAATGTAGTACAAATATTCCATTGGAAAAATTCCTATGGGATTCAATCCTATGAAGCAAAGGACAAACGTAGGAAAATTTTCAAAGGATTTCAATCCTCCAAAAATCCTATAGAATTCCCTTGAATCAAAGGAGCCCTCGGGTTTTTATAGGAGTAGTATAGATAAATAGAGAAACTCTTATAAAACCAAGTTGGTGGTAATCGTGTGCCTGCCATCCTACAATATAGACCGTCCGATCTATATCTGGCAGATGGAAAGTAAACTATGGCAATTTTGCAAAAAGATACATGCACCCCTCTCCACATTTGCAGATAAGGCGTTCCCTCGTTCATCTTCGTCTCCCACAAAATAAACAGCTCGTATAAATGCATCTTGATGTTCCGTGCAACGCATGGGACTCTTGCTAGTAATAATAAATATTGTACTCGAGTAATGGGTATATCGTTGCCGCACCTATGCACTTGAACATTTATCGTAACATAGTACCTCGTGCTGGATAGTCATAGTATTACAAGTTTCAAACTGATATTACAAATGCTAGGAGTAATGTTGTGTTGGGGAACGCAGTAATTTCAAAAAAAATCCTACGCAGACACAAGATCCATCTAGGTGATGCATAGCAACGAGAGGGGAGAGTGTTGTCCACGTACCCTCGTAGACCGAAAGCGGAGCGTTAAGTAACGCGGTTGATGTAGTCGAACGTCTTCACGATCCAACCGATCAAGTACCGAACGCACGACACCTCTGCGATCTGCACACGTTCAGCTCGGTCACGTCCCTCGAACTCTAGATTCACCTCGGTGATGGCGTGGTGACGGTGATGATGAAGTTACCGGCGCAGGGCTTCACCTAAGCACTACGACGATATGACCGAGGTGTGTAACTGTGGAGGGGGGCACCGCACACGGCTAAGAGATTGTCTATTGTGCCATTGGGGTGCCCCCTGGCCACGTATATAAAGGAGGGAGGAAGAGGAGGCCGGCCTAGGAGGGGCGCGCCTATAGGGGGGTCCAACTAGGATTCCCAATCCTAGTTGGAGTCCCCTTCCTTTTCCAAGAGGGGAGAGAGGGAAGGAGTAGGAGAGGGAGAAGGAAAGAGAGGGGGGCTCCGCCCCCTCCCTAGTCCAATTCGAACTTGCCATGGGGGCACGCGGCCACCCTTTGAGGCCCTTCTCTCCTTTCCCGTATGGCCCATTAAGGCCCACTACTTCCCCCGACGAATTCCCGTAACTCTCCGGTACTCCGAAAAATACCCGAATCACTCGGAACCTTTCGATGTCCGAATATAGCCTTCCAATATATCGATCTTTACCTCTCGACCATTTCGAGACTCCTAGTCATATCTGTGATCTCATCCGGGACTCCGAACAACCTTCGGTACATCAAATCAAATAACTCATAATACAAATCGTCATCGAACGTTAAGAGTGCGGACCCTACGGGTTCGAGAACTATGTAGACATGACCGAGACACATCCCCGGTCAATAACCAATAGTGGAACATGGATGCTCATATTGGCTCCTACATATTCTACGAAGATCTTTATCGGTCAGACCGCATAACAACATACGTTGTTTCCTTTGTCATCGGTATGTTACTTGCCCGAGATTCGATCGTCGGTATCACCATACCTAGTTCAATCTCGTTACCGGCAAATCTCTTTACTCGTTCCGTAGTGCTTCATCCCGCAACTCACTCATTAGTCACATTGCTTGCAAGGCTTATAGTGATGTGCATTACCGAGAGGGCCCAGAGATACCTCTCCGACAATCGGAGTGACAAATCCTAATCTCGGTCTATGCCAACTCAATAAACACCATCGAAGACACCTGTAGATCATCTTTATAATCACCCAGTAACGTTGTGACGTATGATAGCACACTAAGTGTTCCTCCGGTATTCGGGAGTTGCATAATCTCATAGTCATAGGAACATGTATAAGTCATGAAGAAAGCAATAGCAATAAACTAAACGATCATAGTGCTAAGCTAACGGATGGGTCTTGTCCATCACATCATTCTCTAATGATGTGATCCCGTTCATCAAATGACAACACATGTCTATGGCTAGGAAACTTAACCATCTTTGATTAACGAGCTAGTCTAGTAGAGGCATACTAGGGACACTCTGTTTGTCTATGTATTCACACATGTACTAGGTTTCCGGTTAATACAATTCTAGCATGAATAATAAACATTATCATGAAATAAGGAAATAAATAATAACTTTATTATTGCCTCTAGGGCATATTTCCTTCATGTTGCACCTACGAAGAGGGAATTATTAGGAAGTTTACATAAGAACTTTCGTTACTTTAGGTGGATGCAGCATTATCGTACAAACTAAAATCCACCGCCCTGACAAGTCACTAATGGGCAAATAAAAAAATTAGTCTCTGGCGACTTGATGTTTCAAAAACAAATTCAGCTTCTGTGAAGACTTTGTCATTTAGGCTTAGACGCTTGTGGTGATCAGCACGCCATGAGAACGCCAAACCTCATTACCTTGAGCACACTTGCCTCCAAAACAAAGAACCTGACCAATTTAATCTCAGATGTGCTGCCTCGATAGTCTATCAAATCAATTTCTGTAAGATGGAGATCAAGGCATTCCATGAGATTCTTATAGTGCAGCACATTTTTCACTTTTGGGTCTTTTTTTATCTGCAAAAGAAGAGAACATATTAGAGCAGCTGGCTGTATAAGATTATCGTGTCATCAAGAGGTACCAATATCATTCGCTCATACGATAGGGTTGGTTATAGGGTTGGATCTAAGGCTAGTGATATTTTTCCACTCTCTATCTCTCTCTTTCTATTTCCTCTCATTTACCTTGGAGCACGTGAAGAGCTTGGGCATTTGTTGCCTTCCACTATGTGGCCGATGCCATATTTCTCAAAAGTATGCCACATAATACGCATCGGTGTCAAATCAAAAGATTTTGGCACCGCTCTAGTGATGTGAAAGAGTTGGCACCGCTGTGCACACAGACCCACATGTATAAACAAATCAATCAAACCAACTACACAAGCCTCTCCCTCTCCCAAACAAGTGTTTTTTATTGCCTCGGTCCTCTCCCACGCAAGTATTTTTTCATTGCGTGGGTTAATTTGGCACCGGAGCAAAGTAGGTGATCCAGATTGGGGAACTAGGTGAGAAATGGAGGGGCATCGATGCCAAATGCATCAGAAGTGAATTTGGCACGTGTTTTGGCCGACATAGTGGAGGGCCGTGATACATCTCCAACGTATCTACTTTTTCTCACGCTTTTACTCTTGTTTTGGACTCTAATTTGCATGATTTGAATGAAACTAACCCCGGATTGACGTTGTTTTTAGTAGAACTACCATGGTGTTGCTTTTGTGCAAAAAAAAAAGTTCTCGGAATGGAATGAAACTTTGCGAGGATTTTTTATATCAATAATAAGAATTTCTGGAGCCAAGACCTGCAGGAGAGGGGCACCTGGGTGGGCACAACCCACCAGGGTGCGCCCCCCTCACCTGGCGCGCCCAGATGGGTTGAACCCACCTGGTGGCCCCGCAGAGCTCAACCCTGATACTATAAATTCCTATTTTCGGAGAAAAAATCAGGGAGAAAGAATTATCATGTTCCACGAGACGGAGCCGCCGCCAAGCCCTGTTCTTCCTCGGGAGGGCAGATCTAGAGTCCGTTTGGGGCTCCGGAGAGGGGGATCTTCGTTCTTCGTCATCACCAACCCTTCTCCATCGCCAATTCCATGATGCTCCCCACCGGGAGTGAGTAATTCCTTCATAGGCTCACTGGTCGGTGAGGAGTTGGATGAGATTCATCATGTAATCGAGTTAGTTTTGTTAGGGCTTGATCCCTAGTATCCACTATGTTCTTAGATTGATGTTGTTATGACTTTGCTATGCTTAATGCTTGTCACTTTGGGCCCGGGTGCCATGAACTCAGATCTGAACCATTTATGAATTCATCATTATATCCATGTTTTAGATCCGATCTTGCAAGTTATAGTCACCTACTACGTGTTATGATCCGGTAACCCCGGAGTGACAATAACCGGGACTTCTTTCGGTGATTACCGTAGTTTGAGGAGTTCATGTATTCACTATGTGTTAATGCTTTGTTCCGGTTCTCTATTAAAAGGAGGCCTTAATATCCCTCAGTTTCCAATATGGACCCCGCTGCCACGGGAGGGTAGGACAAAAGATGTCATGCATGTTCTTTTAATAAAGCATGTATGACTATTTACAGAATACATGCCTACATTATATCGATGAACCGGAGCTAGTGCCGTATCGCCCTAGGTTATAACTGTCACATGATGAATATCATCCAACAAGTCACCGATCCAATGCCTACGAATTTATCCTATATTGTTTCTGCTAAGTTACTACTGCTATCATCACTGTTACACTTGCTACAAAATTACTGCTATCACTGTTACTGTTACCGTTACTGTTGCTACTACTATTAAAACAATCAAACTACTTTGCTACTGATCACTTTGCTACAGATAATTAATCTCCAGGTGTGGTTGAATTGACAACTCAGCTGCTAATACCTTCAAATATTCTTTGGCTCACCTTGTGTCGAATCTATAAATTTGGGTTGAATACTCTACCCTCGAAAACTGTTGCGATCCCCTATACTTGTGGGTTATCAAGACCTTTTTCTGGCACCATTGCCGGGGAGCATAGCTATATTTGTTGAGTCACTTGAGATTATTATCATATTATCACTATGAAGAATCTGAAGGATCCAAAGACTAAGATATTTCCCGCAAAGACGAGGGGAGGTAAGGAACTGCCATCCAGTTCTGCTTTAGATCACCTTCTGTTTTGAGTAAACTTGCAACACCACCACATGCTATCAATTCTAATATGTCGCAAGTTATTGATGATGCTACTTCTACTATGAATGATGCTTATGATGATGCTAGTACCTTGCTTGATAATGATGATGTGCCACTTAGTGAATTTCTTGATGCACAAATTGCTAGAGTAATACAACATGATGTTGTTGAATCTGATGATGAGCTTGAAACTAAATCTCCTAAAACACCTGCTAGAACTAGACTTCCTAGATATGAATTGCCTAACGTACCGGAAGGTTATGTTATGAATGAGGAGACAACTAGAGATATTCTTGCTTGTAAGGATAGAGATGATCTAGAGAAATTACTATGCAAGTATAAAGAAAAATCTCTGAATGCTAGAATGAAATGTGATTCTAAGTTTGCTACTTCACCTATCTTTATTGATGATAAGGATTATGAATTCTCTGTCGACCCAGAGTTAATTACTTTGGTTGAATCTGATCTTTTCCATGGTTATGAAACTGAAACTGTTGTGGCACATCTTACTAAGTTGAATGATATAGCCACCCTTTTTACTCATGATGAGAAGACTCGCTATTACTTTATTCTCAAATTATTTCCTTTATCATTAAAGGGTGATCCTAAAGCTTGGTACAATACTCTTGCTCCTGGTTGTGTGCGTAGTCCCCGGGATATGATCTATTACTTATTTGAAAAATATTTTCCTGCTCATAAGAAACAAGCTGCCTTACAGGAAATATTTAACTTTGTGCAAACTAAAGAAGAGAGTCTCCCACAAGCTTGGGGGAGGCTTTGCCAGTTACTTAATGCTTTGCCTGATCATCCTCTTAAGAAAAATGAAATACTTGATATCTTCTATAATGGACTAACCGATGCTTCTAGGTACTTCCTAGATAGTTGTGCTGGTTGTGTTTTCAGGGAACGAATTGTTGGACAAGCTGAAGAATTATTGAATAACATATTGAAAAATTATGATGATTGGACTCTTCCTGAACCACCGGCTAAACCCACTCCTAAGAAGAGGGGTATATTATATCTCAGTCCTGAAGATATGCAAGAGGCAAAGAAATCTATGAAGGAAAAAGGTATTAAAGCTGAGGATGTTAAAAATTTACCTCCTATTGAAGAAATACATAGGCTTAATACACCACCACTGCATAAGGTGGTAGAGGTAAATTCTCTTATGAAGTTCAATGAAAATGATAATCCTCACAATATGCATCCTAGCCAATGCCTTTATGATTTTGAAAACTAGATTAGAAAACAAGATCACTTCAATGCAAATGTTATGAAACAGTTGAAATATAATTCTGATATGATTGCTCGCTTGAGTGACTTGTTATTTAGAATATCAAATGATGTTAGAGGTGTTAGAAAACATGCTTCTATGGTTCAAACTCAGTTAGAACAAAGTTGCTAAATCACAAAGAGAATTGCTTGATGAAATGAATCATAATATGCATGACTTTGCTGTTAGAGTTGCAACTAGAGGAGGTAAAATGACTCAGGAACCACTTTATCCCGAGGGACACCCAAAAAGAATTGAACAAGATTCACAAAGAGCTAACACTAGTGCACCTAGTCCTTCTAAAAAGAAAAAGAAGAAGAAGAATGATAGGACTTTGCACACTTCTAGTTAACCTGAAATAGAAAAACTTCCTGATAATGAAAATGAAACTTCTATCTCTGATGATGAAACTCAATCTGGTAATGAACACTCACCTAGTGATAATGAAAAATATAATGATGGTGTTCATGAAGACACTCAACCAAATGAAAAAGAACCAGACAATGATGTTGAGATAGAACCACCTGTTGATCTTGATAACCCACAACCTAAGAATAAAAGATATGATAAAAGAGACTTTGTGGCTAGAAAACACAGTAAAGAAAGAGAACTGTGGGTTAAAAAACCTATGCCTTTTCCACCCAAGTCAACCAAAAAGAAATATGATGAAGAATTTGAACGCTTTGCTGAAATGCTGAGGCCAGTCTTTTTGCATACTCGCTTGACTGATATCTTGAAAATGCCTCCTTATGCAAAGTATATAAAAGACATCATCACAAATAAGAGAAAAATACCAGAAGCTGAAATCTCCACTATGCTTGCTAATTACACTTTCAAAGATGGAGTACCTAAAAAACTTGGAGATCCAGGAATACTAACTATACCTTGCTCTATCAAAAAGAATTATGTGAAAACTGCTTTGTGTGATTTAGGAGCTGGTGTTAGTGTTATGCCTTTCTCTTTATATAAAAGACTTTAATTGAATAAACTCACACCTACTGAAATATATTTGCAAGTGGCTGACAAATCAACTGCCATACCTATCGGTATCTGTGAGGATGTGCCCGTTGTTGTTCCTAATGTTACTATTTTGACTGACTTTGTTATACTTGAGATGCCCGAGGACGACAACATGTTCATTATTCTTGGTAGACCCTTCTTGAATACTGCAGGGGCTATTATTGATTGCAATAAAAGCAATGTCACTTCTCATATTAACGGTAATGAGCATATGGTGCACTTTCCGAAGAAACAATTCCAAGTGAATGGTATTAATGTTATTGAAAAATCTCTGACAATCACTATTGGAAGTTTTCAAATACCTCTACCTACTGTCAAAAAGAAATATGAAATGCTTATTGTTGGGGACATTCATATCCCCATTGAGATAACTTAGTGATTTCTGAAAGTTCTTCGGTTTCATGCTAATCGAAAGTGGTTGTTAATAAGACCTGATTAACCTTATTAATGAATCATTTTTGAGCGGTATGAAGTTGATAAATTTAGTAAGCACTACCTTCTGTCCCTACTTTTTATTCTCTGTTTTTACTAGTTAAATAAAATAAAATGCCATGTTTTGTCTGTTTTCTGAATTCCCCGTGCAATAAAAATGACCCAAAAATAAAAGTTCTCAGAATGCCTTGAAAATTCAACATGATTTTTTCTGAATATTTCTGAATTTTTGGTGCAAATAATACTAGAGGGAGGTGCACCAGGTGGACACAACCCACCTGGGCACGCCAGGACCCCCAGGCACGCCCTGGTGGGTTGTGGTCCCCACGTGGGCCCCCTCACTTATCTCTTTATCCCACATCATCACTTACCTCTAGAAAAAAATCTCCATTGCTTTCTCTCCGGTGTTCTTGAGCTCAAACCCGTGGATTTCGATCTCTTTGCTCGAAGCTCCGTTTCTGAAACTATTTCGGGGGATTGTTGATTGGTATGTGACTCCACCATTTGTCCAATTAGTTTTTGTTTTAGTGGTTTATACTTTGAAAAATTAGCTACTCTTGGTGCTGTTGTAGATGTGCTTGTTGAATTCTTAGTGTTCTAAGTAGTTTGAATGCTTGCTATGGCCTCTATTATCCCTGGGAATAGTTGCTATCAATTTCATAAAGTTTTGTTGACAAATTTTTGTCACCCCAAAATTTTTATTTTCAGAAAATTGTACGCGGACATGATGAACCTATTTGGAAGGAGTTCTTCGAGGAGACGATCCTCGGGGGCATCTTCTAGTGACAGTTCTGCTCGCCGGTCTTATGTTGAACCAAGTGAAAGTTCCACACGAGATGCCACCACCAAAACATGCTTATGGCCTTGCGATGATTATATGGTGCATGTGGGCATCAAGGAGGAATTTGAGCAATATGTTCACAATGCCGGTCTCGGTCCCTACCTTTCAGATAAGTGTGAACAACGCCAACTTCTCACTGAATCATTTGTTAACGGATTTAAATATTTTCCACATGAGTCTAGGGTGTCGTTTATGCTTTATGATAATCCATTTACTATTCCACTGGAGAATTTTTCTTACCATTGCAAACTTCCATTTTGGGGTTCGCTTGATGAGCCACCAACGGCTGAGTTCGAGTCTTTCTTGACTAGCCTTTGTTACGGTGAAAATAGGGGAGTGAGACAAGGAAGAATAAAGAGCATTCACCTTCCTGCAATTCAGTATTTTGCATTATTTAACGGCAAATGCAAAGTAGGCAAGCAAGACTGTAGCATACTTTGTGCCTCAGACTTGAGCCTCATTCACACGGCTCTCACTGGTGAAAGGAATTATAACCTTGGAGCGATTGTTGCACGTAGACTTCAGCATAACGCTAACAGTGGCTGGTTCTACGGTGAAATTTATGCCACGCGTTTAGCATGAGGGCTGGATGTTTCACCTTTGCCCTTTGATCCTATCCTACCCACGCAGTATTTAGATTTTGACACTTTAAAAGAGGATAAGATTCTCAAGGGGAAGGTTGATAACTTCACTTATAATTTAATGTTTAACCAAAAATCTGTTGTGCACACATATTTGCCTGCACCTGCTCTTTTTGACTATCACAGCAAGGGGAGATATTTTGTTCTTGAGAACGAGGCCCGAGCTCATAACGCAGCAGTGGTGGCAGCACGGTAAGCCGAGGCATCCGCACCGAGAGCCTCCGTGAGTTACCACGCCGACTACTACCCACCAGGCTACTGATTGATTACCAACTTAGGCCAAAGCCTAAGCTTGGGGGAGTACGTGTTTCTCACCGACATTATATTCATGCTCATGCATATCATTCTATTTGTCGGTGTTCACACTTTTTCATTGTATCATCCATGTTTAGATTTATTTTCTTGCTTTCTTCTTGTGTGTTTGAAAAACTTTAGAAAAACCAATAAAATAAGTTGTAGTAATTTACTTTCTATGCATGCTTAGTACTAGTATTAAAAAGAAAACCCAAAAAGATTTCCTTGTTCTTCTTTTGCTTGTTGGGAGCTTTCCCGTGTAAATAGTTTTTCTCGTTTTTACTTTTTGTTTGCTTGTTGAAGAAAACCAAAAACTCCAAAAATATTTCAGTGTGTTCCTCTGAATTTCTTTTCTTTTTATTCGAGTTGTACCAAGGAGAAGACCACGATGAAAATGTTGAGTGGCTCTCACATGAATAACAGTTGAACTAATAAGAGCACAATTTACCTTGTCTTCTCCTGTTGAATAAATGTTTGCAGATTCCAGCTTAGTCCACAGCATTCTTGCACTATTATTATTTCCATATCATTCGGTCGTGCAAGTGAAAGCCAATAATGACGACATTCGATGAACTAGCCGTGGCAGAGAGAAACTGGTATGAACTCGACTTGTTCTGTTTGTGTAAATATGTTTAACCTAGTATCCATGATTCAGCCCATTATCATTAAACATGTTTGCAATGAAAATTAGAGATTATAGTTTCTCATGCCATGCATAAGTAGCTGGGAGTTGATAATGATTTATCTTGGATATCAACATAGCGTTAAAATGATTGTGATGTAGTATGATGATATGGTATCCTCCTCCGAATGTTCGAGTGGCTTGACTTGGCACATGTTCATGCATGTAGTTGAATCAAAACCAACATAGCCTCTATGATATTTATATTCATGGTGTCCATATCCTACTCATGCTAGTGTCCAATGTTACTTATGCATAATGCATGGTTATGATCATTGTTGCTCTCTAGCTGGCCGCTTCTCAATCTAAATTGCTAGCCTTTGCCTGTACTAAGTGGGAATTCTGCTTGTACACCAAAAACCTTGAACCCAAAGTTATTCCATATGAGTCCACCATACCTACCTATATGCGGTATTACCCTGCCATCCTAAGTAAATTTGCATGTGTCACCTCTAAAAACTTCTAAAAATTATCCTTTTTGTGTGACTGGATCGTTCATGGAACGACAGGAGGTGGTCGGTATCTTCCATGCTAAGCGGGCTATTCTCAGGTCGAGTGTTTATTCACTTGCCATCTCACGAGAAAAGGGCGGTAATAGGGATTCCCAGTCCCGAACTCAAAAATGCAAATAATTAAACAAAACTCCCCTGGGACTGTTGTTGGTATGGACGGCACCCGTTGTTTCGGACAAGCCATGGAATGTGATTGTTGGTGGTGGGGGAGTAAACCTTTACTTTTATCGCTTAGGAACCGCCACTAGCGTGCTTAGCATGGAAGATGTTGATAACTGATGGTCATGAAGTGAATAAGAAGGGTGCATGTCTCAAAATAATCAGTTATCTCTGTTTTAAAATTGAGCTCTGACACCTCTGCAAACCTCTGCTTCCCTCTGTGAAGGGACTATCTATTTACTTTTATGTTGTGTCACCACCTTCTAAAACAAGCGCCAGAAATTGAGTAGAGCATGGCTGTCATGATTATGCATTGTGTGTAGCTAATGTTGGGTGCATCATGACTGGATCTTTTCTACCATGAAACGATGTTTAGTCGCTGCTTGAACTTTGGAGGTGCTCTGCATTTATGTTTTGCGGTCTCAGAAAGGGCTAGCGAGATACCACTACTGTCATATTATATCATGGTTGTTTTGACAATGTGTTGTTGTTTGGGATACCTTATTATTGCTCGCTAGCTGATTATGTCATTGATATGAGTCATTATAATCTTTAAGACTTATTGTCGACATGGTTAGTTATAATGATTGGCTGAAAACCTGGGTGCGATTTAAGCTTATTTATGCAAACAAGAGCAAAAGAGTTCGTAAAAGTTTTTCTTTCTCACTTTCAGTTTATCAACTGAATTGCTTGAGGACAAGCAAAGGTTTAAGCTTGGGGGAGTTGATACGTCTCCAACGTATCTACTTTTTCTCATGCTTTTACTCTTGTTTTGGACTGTAATTTGCATGATTTGAAAGAAACTAACCCCGGATTGACGCTGTTTTCAGCAGAACTACCATGGTGTTGTTTTTGTGCGGAAATAAAAGTTCTCGAAATGGAACGAAACTTTGCGAGGATTTTTTATATCAATAATAAGAATTTCTGCAGCCAAGACCTGCAGGAGAGGGGCACCTGGGTGGGCACAACCCACCAGGGCGCGCCCCCTCTCCTAGCGCGCCCAGGTCGTTTGTACCCACCTGGTGGCCCCGCAGACCTCAACCCTGATACTATAAATTCCTATTTTCGGAGAAAAAAATAAGGGAGAAAGAATTATCACGTTCCACGAGACGTAGCCGCCGCCAAGCCATGTTCTTCCTCCGGTGGGCAGATCTGGAGTCCGTTTGGGGTTCCGGAGAGGGGGATCTTCGTTCTTCAACATCACCAACCCTTCTCCATCACCAATTCCATGATGCTCCCCACCGGGAGTGAGTAATTCCTTCGTAGGCTCGCTGGTCGGTGAGGAGTTGGATGAGATTCATCATGTAATCGAGTTAGTTTTGTTAGGGCTTGATCCCTAGTATCCACTATGTTCTTAGATTGATGTTGCTATGACTTTGCTATGCTTAATGCTTGTCAATTTGGGCCCAGGTGCCATGAACTCAGATCTAAACCGTTTATGAATTCATCATTATATCCATGTTTTAGATCCGATCTTGCAAGTTATAGTCACCTACTACGTGTTATGATCCGGTAACCCCGGAGTGACAATAACCGGGACTTCTTTCGGTGATTACCGTAGTTTGAGGAGTTCATGTATTCACTATGTGTTAATGCTTTGTTCCGGTTCTCTATTAAAAGGAGGCCTTAATATCCCTTAGTTTCCAATATGGACCCTGCTGCCACGGGAGGGTAGGACAAAAGATGACATGCAAGTTCTTTTAATAAAGCACATATGACTATTTACGGAATACATGCCTACATTATATCGATGAACTGGAGCTAGTGCCGTATCGCCCTAGGTTATAACTGTCACATGATGAATATCATCCAACAAGTCACCGATCCAATGCCTTTGAATTTATCCTATATTGTTACTGCCAAGTTACTACTGCTATCATCACTATTACACTTGCTACAAAATTAATGCTATCACTGTTACTGTTACTGTTACTGCTGCTACTACTATCAAAACAATCAAACTACTTTGCTACTGATCACTTTGCTGCAGATAACTAATCTCCAGGTGTGGTTGAATTGACAACTCAGCCGCTAATACCTTCAAATATTCTTTTGCTCCCCTTGTGTCGAATCTATAAATTTGGGTTGAATACTCTACCCTCGAAAACTGTTGCGATCCCCTATACTTGTGGGTTATTGATGTCTATTATGCAACCTTCTTCTTGTAGACGTTGTTGGGCCTCCAAGTGCAGAGGTTTGTAGGACAGTAGCAAATTTCCCTCAAGTGGATGACCTAAGGTTTATCAATCCGTGGGAGGCGTAGGATGAAGATGGTCTCTCTCAAGAAACCCTGCAACCAAATAGCAAAGAGTCTCTTGTGTCCCCAACACACCCAATACAATGGTAAATTGTATAGGTGCACTAGTTCGGCGAAGAGATGGTGATACAAGTGCAATATGGATGGTAGATATAGGTATTTGTAATCTGAATTTATAAAAACAGCAAAGTAACAAGCGATAAAAGTGAGCGTAAACGGTATTGCAATGCTAGGAAACAAGGCCTAGGGTTCATACTTTCACTAGTGCAAGCTCTCTCAACAATAATAACATAATTGGATCATATAACTATCCCTCAACATGCAACAAAGAGTCACTCCAAAGACACTAATAGCGGAGAACAAACGAAGAGATTATTGTATGGTACAAAACCACCTCAAAGTTATTCTTTCGGATCGATCTATCATAGAGTTCGTACTAGAATAACACCTTAAGACACAAATCAACCAAAACCCTAGTGTCACCTAGATACTCCAATGTCACCTCAAGTATCCATGGGTATGATTATACGATATGCATCAAACAATCTCAGATTCATCTATTCAACCAACACATAGAACTTCAAAGAGTGCCCCAAAGTTTCTACCGGAGAGTCAAGACGAAAACGTGTGCCAACCCCTATGCATAATTTCACGAGCGGAACCCGCAAGTTGATCACCAAAACATACATCAAGTGGATCACGTGAATATCCCATTGTCACCACAGATAAGCACATGCAAGACATACATCAAGTGTTCTCAAATCCTTAAGGACTCAATCCGAGAAGATAACTTCAAAGGGAAAACTCAATCCATTACAAGAGAGTAGAGGGGGAGAAACATCATAAGATCCAACTATAATAGCAAAGCTCGCGGTACATCAAGATCGTACCATCTCAAGAACACTAGAGAGAAAGAGATCACACACATAGCTACTGGTACATACCCTCAGCCCCGAGGGTGAGCTACTCCCTCCTCGTCATGGAGAGCGTCGGGATGATGAAGATGGCCACCGGTGAAGGATCCCCCCTCCGGCAGGGTGCCGGAACAGGGTCTCGATTGGTTTTTGGTGGCTACAGAGGCTTGCGGCAGCGGAACTCCTGATCTATTATGTTCTCCGATGTTTTTAGGATATATGGACATATATAGGCGAAAGAAGTCTGTCAGGGGAGCCACGAGGGGCCCATGAGGGTGGGGGCATGCCCAGGGGGTAGGGCGCGCCTCCCTGCCTCGTGGCTTCCTCGAAGCTTCCCTAACGTCTACTCCAAGTCTCCTGGATTGCTTCCGTTCAAAAAATAACTCTCCCGAAGGTTTCATTCCGTTTGGACTCCGTTTGATATTCCTTTTCTTCGAAACACTGAAATAGGCAAGAAAACAGCAATTTGGGCTGGGCCTCCGGTTAATAGGTTAGTCCCAAAAATAATATAAAAGTGTTTAGTAAAGCCCATAAACATCCAAAACAGATAATATAATAGCATGAATACTTCAAAAATTATAGATACGTTGGACATATCAGTTATCAGGCCGTCCTCGAGTAGGTAAATGATAAAAGAAAGAATTTATGAAGTGTGAATGCTAGCAGGTGCACAAGTTTGATCAATGATAATTTCAATCACCTTTTCTAGCATCATTATATATCATAACAGTAGCTCAAATCATAGGACTTCTCATGATCAAGTAACAAGCTATTCACATTGTAAAGTATAGATCATAAACTTTCTTGAAAACTAACAAACTGTGTTATTAGTCATCAAACAATTACAATTCATCTTATTTTCAGGAAGGGTCTATGTCAGAGCTTTGATTCAGCAAACTTCACATACTCAACTATCATTTAGTCTTTCACAATTGCTAACACTCACGTGATATTTATGGGTTCAAAGTTTTAATCAGACACAGAGAAAGATAGGGGCTTATAGATTCGCCTCCCAACCTTTTACCACAAGGGTAATGTCAACAATAATAGTTCATGATGCCTTGCATCCAATTGGATATATATATATATATATATATATATATATATATATATATATATATATATATATATATCAGGATCTTTCCAACACAATGTGCTTGCCAAATGATAAAATGTAAAAAGGAAAGGTGAAGATCACCATGACTCTTGCATAAGGTAAAAGACAAGAATAAAAGATAGGCCCTTCGCAGAGGGAAGCAGAGGTTGTCATGCGCTTTTATAGTTGGATGCACAAAATCTTAATGCGAAAGAACGTCACTTTATATTGCCACTTGTGATAGGGACCTTTATTATGCAGTCCGTCGCTTTTATTACTTCCACATCACAAGATCGTATAAAGCTTATTTTCTCCACACTAATAGATCATACATATTTAGAGAGCAATTTTTATTGCATGCACCGATGACAACTTACTTGAAGGATCTTACTCAATCCATAGGTAGGTATGGTGGACTCTCATGGCAATACTGGTTTAAGGGATATTTGGAAGCACAAGTAGTATCTCTACTTGGTGCAAAGAATTTGGCTAGCATGAGGGGGAAAGGCAAGCTCAGCATGTTGAATGATCCATGACAATATACTTTATTTCGGATATAAGAAAACATAACCCATTACGCTGTCTTCCTTGTCCAACATCAACCTTTTAGCATGTCATATTTTAATGAGTGCTCACAATTACAAAAGATGTCCAAGATAGTATATTTATATGTGAAATCTCTCTTCCCTCAATATTCTTTCATGAATTGTTCAAGTGACTAATACAATGTTTGCTAACCTTCAATAAATTTACCACCTCTACTTCTTATATGTGAAGTCATTACTCCCCATGGGATAAGTATATGAAACATATATAAATTTCAGATTTATGATATTCAAATCATTCAACTATTTACTCATAGGATATAAGTGAAGCACACGAGTAGATGACAAACTACTTCCAAAAAGATATAAGTGAAGATTAATGAGTAGTTAAATAATTATGTAACTATGTGAAGACTCTCTCTCATTTAAGAATTTCAGATCTTGATATTTTATTCAAACAGCAAGCAAAACAAAATAAAATGACATTCTAAGAATAGCAAACATCATGCGAAGAAGCAAAAACTTAGGATCAACCGAAACTAACCGATAGTTGTTGAAGAAGAAAGGTGGGATGCCAACCGGGGCATCCCCAAGCTTAGACGCTTGAGACTTCTTGAAATATTATCTTGGGATGCCTTGGCCATCCCCAAGCTTGAGCTTTTGTGTCTCCTTAATTCCTCTCATATCACGGTCTCCCTAAATCTCAAAAGCTTCATCCACACAAACTTAACAAAGACTCGTGAGATAAGTTAGTATAAACCAATGCAAGAACCTTATCATACTCTACTGTAGCAAATCACTAAAATTATTATTCAACATTTCATACTAAATGCCTCTGCATATTTAATAGTCCTATCCTCAAATAGAATCATTAAAGAAGCAAACATATGCAAACAATGCAAACATAACAGCAATCTGCCTAAACAGGACAGTCTGTAAAGAATACAACAAGATCCATACTTCCCTAGCTCCAAAAATTATGAAAGAAAATTCCCACTATAGTAAATTTATCAGAGCTTATTATGCAAAAGGTTTCAACATTTTATCACATTCTGACTTTTCTAGGGAATTTTCGCAACAGCGGTAAACTTTCTGTTTTCAAACAGCAACATGAAGACTTGTAAAATAGGCATAGTAAAGGCTATCAATGCCACTTTTATTGAAATAAAAGATGCAAAACATTGTTCTAAATAACAGCAAGCAAATCCTAACAAAATAAATTGACGCTCCAAGCAAAACACATATCGTGTGGTGAATAAAAATATAGCTCCAAGTAAAGTTACCGATGAACGAAGACGAAAGAGGGGATGCCTTCCGGGGCATCCCCAAGCTTAGGCTCTTGGTTGTCCTTGAATATTACCTTAGGGTGCCTCGGGAATCCCCAAGCTTAGGCTCTTTCCAATCCTTATTCCATAGTCCATCGAATCTTTACCCAAAACATGAAAACTTCACAACACAAAACTCAACAGAAAACTCGTAAGCTCCGTTAGTATAAGAAAATGAATCACCACTTAGGTACTGTTGTGAAATCATTCTAAATTCATATTGGTGTAATGTATACTTTATTACAACATCTCTATGGTTCATACCCTCCGATACTACACATAGATTCATCAAAATAAGCAAACAACACAATGAAAACAGAATCTCTCAAAAACAGAGCAGTCTGTAGTAATCTGTATCAAACGTATACTTCTGTAAGTCCAAAAATTGTAAAATAAATTGTTGGACCTGAGGAATTTATCTATTAATCATCTGAAAAAAGAATCAACCTAAAATCACTCTCCAGTAAAAAATGGCAGCTAATCTCGTGAGCGCTAAAGTTTCTGTTTTTTACAGCATGATCATAAAGACTTCACCCAAGTCTTCACAAAGGTTCTACTTGGCACAAACACTAATTAAAACATAAAACCAAATATAACCAGAGGCTAGATGATTTATTTATTACTAAAAAGGAGCAAAAATCAAATAACAAAAATAATATTGGGTTGTCTCCCAACAAGCGCTAACGTTTAACGCCCCTAGCTAGGCATGATGATTTCAATGATGCTCACATAAAAGATAAGAATTGAAACATAAAGAGAGCATCATGAAGAATATGACTAGCACATTTAAGTCTAACCCACTTCCTATGCATAGGGATTTTGTGAGGAAACAACTTATGGGAACAATAATCAACTAGCATAGGAAGGCAAAACAAGCATAACTTCAAAACATTAAGCACATAGAGAGGAAACTTGATATTATTGCAATTCCTACAAGCATATATTCCTCCCTCATAATAATTTTCAGTAGCATCATGAATGAATTCAACAATATAACCATCACATAAAGCATTCTTTTCAGGATCTACAAGCATAGAATTTTTATTACTCTCCACATAAGCAAATTTATTCTCATTCGGAATAGTGGGAGTATCATAAGAAACTAGAATACTATAAATTGTTTCCACATTGAAAGAATAATGTTTAGAAAAAGGGTAATCATAATCATGACAATTTTTATAAATATAACCATCACTACTTTTTATAGCATAAGTGTCATCACAATAATCATCATAGGTAGCAACTTCGTTCTCATCATAATCGATTGAAACCTCTTCCAAGATAGTGGAATTATCACTAAATAAAGTCATGACCTATGCAAATCCACTTTCATATTTATCACAATAAGATTCAACATCCTCCAAAATAGTGGGATCATTACTTCCTAAAGTTGACACTCTTCCAAACCCACTTTCATCAGTATAATCATCATAAGTAGGAGGCATGCTATCATCATAATAAATTTGCTCATCAAAACTTGGGAGGCTAAAAATATCATCTTCATTAAACATAGAATCCCCAAGCTTGGGACAAACATTAATTGCAGCAAATATATTCTCAAACAAGTCATTCACATCAAACATGGCATCCCCAAGCTTGGTCCTTTTCATATCATAAGCATAATCACTCTCAGCATTAATAGTACGGATAGCACCAATAGTATAGCAATTATCATCATCACAATGAGTAATAGGAGCAACATCATTTGGGAGAGATACCTTTTTACCTTTGTTTCTCCGTCTTTTCTTTTTCTTATTCACATTATGTGTGGGTTCAATCCTCTTTTTGGAGCTCCTTATTAATGAGATTGGTTGAGTAGAAGGCTCCTCCTCGTTACCTGATTCATCATAAGAAATAATAGGAGGATATTGGGAAGCATCTTCCCTTTCATTAGCATTCTCTTCATACTCTATTTGTTTTGTTTTCTTTATGTAATTGGCAATATAAGGATTTTCAATGCAATTCACCGCACAATACATAAAAATTTCTTCTAAATCAATATCGAGGAATTTCTCAAGGTTATATTTAGGAATATGCTTAGTTATACGTTTCATTTCTTCATAACCCAAAAGCAAACTAAGTTCATTATGATGTGCAAGGGAAATCAAGTCATCACAATTTTTGGACACGATTCAATCATGAAACAATTTGCATTTGAGATTTGAATGACCATTTTCATTGCAAAGTTCACAAGTACGGCGAAGAAATTTTAAATTTTCAGCACAAACATCTAGCCTTTCTTGCAACCATTTAGTTTCCAAATACTTATGCCTCTTGCAAAATCTATTTTCCCTAATTGGTGTGTACTTGCAAGTTCTATGTATTCCACAAAAGTTGACATGCTTATAAGAGACATTTTCATCATGACTAGTGCAATCATCATTAGTACTATGGATATTCAAAGAGTTCATACTAACAACATTGCAATCATGCTCATCATCCAAAGATTTAGTGCCAAACATTCTAATGCATTCTTCCTCTAGCAATTGAGCACAATTATCGGAATCCTTATTCTCATGAAAGATATTAAAAAGATGAAGCATATGAGGCACCCTCAATTCCATTTTTTTGTAGTTTTCTTTTATAAACTAAACTAGTGATAAAACAAGAAACTAAAAGATTCGATTGCAAGATCTAAAGATATACCTTCAAGCACTCACCTCCCCGGCAACGGTGCCAGAAACTGCTTGATGTCTACTACGCAACCTTCTTCTTGTAGACGTTGTTGGGCCTCCAAGTGCAGAGGTTTGTAGGACAGTAGCAAATTTCCCTCAAGTGGATGGCCTAAGGTTTATCAATCCGTGGGAGGCGTAGGATGAAGATGGTCTCTCTCAAGCAACCCTACAACCAAATAGCAAAGAGTCTCTTGTGTCCCCAACACACCCAATACAATGGTAAATTGTATAGGTGCACTAGTTCGGCGAAGAGATGGTGATACAAGTGCAATATGGATGGTAGATATAGGTATTTGTAATCTGAATTTATAAAAACAGCAAGGTAACATGCGATAAAAGTGAGCGTAAACGGTATTGCAATGCTAGGAAACAAGGCCTAGGGTTAATACTTTCACTAGTGCAAGCTCTCTCAACAATAATAACATAATTGGATCATATAACTATCCCTCAACATGCAACAAAGAGTCACTCCAAAGTCACTAATAGCGGAGAAAAAACGAAGAGATTACTGTATGGTACGAAACCACCTCAAAGTTATTCTTTCGGATCGATCTATCATAGAGTTCGTACTAGAATAACACCTTAAGACACAAATCAACCAAAACCCTAGTGTCACCTAGATACTCCAAGGTCACCTCAAGTATCTGTGGGTATGATTATACGATATGCATCAAACAATCTCAGATTCATCTATTCAACCAACACATAGAACTTCAAAGAGTGCCCCAAAGTTTCTACCGGAGAGTCAAGACGAAAACGTGTGCCAACCCCTATGCATAATTTCACGAGCGGAACCCGCAAGTTG
Source organism: Aegilops tauschii subsp. strangulata (assembly GCF_002575655.3). Classification (NCBI taxonomy): domain Eukaryota; kingdom Viridiplantae; phylum Streptophyta; class Magnoliopsida; order Poales; family Poaceae; genus Aegilops; species Aegilops tauschii. The sequence goes on from NC_053037.3 coordinate 285,438,070, forward strand.
ATCACCAAAACATACATCAAGTGGATCACATGAATATCCCATTGTCACCACAGATAAGCACATGCAAGACATACATCAAGTGTTCTCAAATCCTTAAAGACTCAATTCGAGAAGATAACTTCAAAGGGAAAACTCAATCCATTACAAGAGAAGAGAGGGGGAGAAACATCATAAGATCCAACTATAATAGAAAAGCTCGCGGTACATCAAGATCGTACCATCTCAAGAACACGATAGAGAGAGAGAGAGATCAAACACATAGCTACTGGTACATACCCTCAGCCCCGAGGGTGAACTACTCCCTCCTCGTCATGGAGAGCGCAGGGATGATGAAGATGGCCACCGGTGAAGGATCCCCCCCTCTGCCAGGGTGCGGGAACAGGGTCCCGATTGGTTTTTGGTGGCTACATAGGCTTGCGGCGGCAGAACTCCCGATCTATTCTGTTCTCCGATGTTTTTAGGGTATATGGACATATATAGGCGAAAGAAGTCTGTCAGGGGAGCCACGAGGGTGGGGGCGCGCCCAGGGGGTAGGGCGTGCCTCCCTGCCTCGTGGCTTCCTCGAAGCTTCCCTGACGTCTACTCCAAGTCTCCTGGATTGCTTCCGTTCAAAATATAACTCTCCCGAAGGTTTCATTCCGTTTGGACTCCGTTTGATATTCCTTTTCTTCGAAACACTGAAATAGGCAAGAAAACAGCAATTTGGGCTGGGCCTCCGGTAAATAGGTTAGTCCCAAAAATAATATAAAAGTGTGTAGTAAAGCCCATAAACATCCAAAAAATATAATATAATAGCATGAATACTTCATAACTTATAGATACGTTGGAGACGTATCAGCATCCCCAAGCTTAATTCCTGCTCGTCCTCGAGTAGGTAAATGATAAAAGAAAGAATTTATGAAGTGTGAATGCTAGCAGGTGCACAAGTTTGACCAATGATAATTTCAGTCACCTGTTCTAGCATCATTATATATCATAACAGTAGCTCAACTCATAGGACTTCCCATGATCAAGTAACAAGCTATTCACATGTTAAAGTATAGATCATAAACTTTCTTGAAAACTAACAAACCGAGTTATTAGTCATCAAACAATTACAATTCATCTTATTTTCAGGAAGGGTATATGTCAGAGCTTTGATGCAGCAAACTTCACATACTCAACTATCATTTAGTCTTTCACAATTGCTAACACTCACGTGATATTTATGGGTTCAAAGTTTTAATCAGACACAGAGAAAGATAGGGGCTTATAGATTCGCCTCCCAACCTTTTACCTCAAGGGTAATATCAACAATAATAGTTCATGATGCCTTGCATCCAATTGGATATATATATATATATATATATATATATATATATATATATATATATATCAGGATCTTTCCAACACAATGTGCTTGCCAAAGGATAAAATGTAAAAAGGAAAGGTGAAGATCACCATGACTCTTGCATAAGGTAAAAGACAAGAATAAAAGATAGGCCCTTCGCAGAGGGAAGCAGAGGTTGTCATGCGCTTTTATAGTTGGATGCACAAAATCTTAATGCGAAAGAACGTCACTTTATATTGCCACTTGTGATAGGGACCTTTATTATGCAGTCCGTCGCTTTTATTACTTCCACATCACAAGATCGTATAAAGCTTATTTTCTCCACACTAATAGATCATACATATTTAGAGAGCAATTTTTATTGCATGCACCGATGACAACTTACTTGAAGGATCTTACTCAATCCATAGGTAGGTATGGTGGACTCTCATGGCAATACTGGTTTAAGGGATATTTGGAAGCACAAGTAGTATCTCTACTTGGTGCAAAGAATTTGGCTAGCATGAGGGGGAATGGCAAGCTCAGCATGTTGAATGATCCATGACAATATACTTTATTTCGGATATAAGAAAACATAAGCCATTACGCTGTCTTCCTTGTCCAACATCAACCTTTTAGCATGTCATATTTTAATGAGTGCTCACAATTACAAAAGATGTCCAAGATAGTATATTTATATGTGAAATCTCGCTTCCCTCAATATTCTTTCATGAATTGTTCAAGTGACTAATACAATGTTTGCTAACCTTCAATAAATTTACCACCTCTACTTCTTATATGTGAAGTCATTACTCCCCATGGGATAAGTATATGAAACATATATAAATTTCAGATTTATGATATTCAAATCATTCAACTATTTACTCATAAGATATAAGTGAAGCACACGAGTAAATGACAAACTACTTCCAAAAAGATATAAGTGAAGATTAATGAGTAGTTAAATAATTATGTAACTATGTGAAGACTCTCTCTAATTTAAGAATTTCAGATCTTGATATTTTATTTAAACAGCAAGCAAAACAAAATAAAATGACATTCTAAGAATAGCAAACATCATGCGAAGAAGCAAAAACTTAGGATCAACCGAAACTAACCGATAGTTGTTGAAGAAGAAAGGTGGGATGCCAACCGGGGCATCCCCAAGCTTAGATGCTTGAGACTTCTTGAAATATTATCTTGGGATGCCTTGGCCATCCCCAAGCTTGAGCTTTTGTGTCTCCTTAATTCCTCTCATATCACGGTCTCCCTAAATCTCAAAAGCTTCATCCACACAAACTCAACAAAGACTCGTGAGATAAGTTAGTATAAACCAATGCAAGAACCTTATCATACTCTACTGTAGCAAATCACTAAAATTATTATTCAAAATTTCATACTAAATGCCTCTGCATATTTAATAGTCCTATCCTCAAATAGAATCATTAAAGAAGCAAACATATGCAAACATAACAGCAATCTGCCTAAACAGGACAGTCTGTAAAGAATACAACAAGGTCCATACTTCCCTAGCTCCAAAAATTATGAAAGAAAATTCCGACTATATTAAACTTATCAGAGCTTATTATGCAAAAGGTTTAAACATTTTATCACATTCTGACTTTTCTAGGGAATTTTTGCAACAGCGGTAAACTTTTTGTTTTCAAACAGCAACATGAAGACTTGTAAAATAGGCATAGTAAAGGCTATCAATGCCACTTTTATTGAAATAAAAGATGCAAAACATTGTTCTAAATAAAAGCAAGCAAATCCTAACAAAATAAATTGATGCTCCAAGCAAAACACATATCGTGTGGTGAATAAAAATATAGCTCCAAGTATAGTTACCGATGAACGAAGACGAAAGAGGGGATGCCTTCCGGGGCATCCCCAAGCTTAGGCTCTTGGTTGTCCTTGAATATTACCTTAGGGTGCCTCGGGCATCCCCAAGCTTAGGCTCTTTCCAATCCTTATTCCATAGTCCATCTAATCTTTACCCAAAACATGAAAACTTCACAACACAAAACTCAACAGAAAACTCGTAAGCTCCGTTAGTATAAGAAAATGAATCACCACTTAGGTACTGTTGTGAAATCATTCTAAATTCATATTGGTGTAATGTATACTTTATTACAACATCTCTATGGTTCATACCCTCCGATACTACTCATAGATTCATCGAAATAAGCAAACAACACAATGAAAACAGAATCTCTCAAAAACAGAGCAGTCTGTAGTAATCTGTATCAAACGTATACTTCTGTAACTCCAAAAATTGTAAAATAAATTGTTGGACCTGAGGAATTTATCTATTAATCATCTGAAAAAATAATCAACCTAAAAGCACTCTCCAGTAAAAAATGGCAGCTAATCTCGTGAGCACTAAAGTTTCTGTTTTTTACAGGATGATCATAAAGACTTCACCCAAGTCTTCAGAAAGGTTCTACTTGGCACAAACACTAATTAAAACATAAAACCAAATATAACCAGAGGCTAGATGATTTATTTATTACTAAAAAGGAGCAAAAATCAAAGAACAAAAATAATATTGGGTTGTCTCCCAACAAGCGCTAACGTTTAACGCCCCTAGCTAGGCATGATGATTTCAATGATGCTCACATAAAAGATAAGAATTGAAACATAAAGAGAGCATCATGAAGAATATGACTAGCACATTTAAGTCTAACCCACTTCCTATGCATAGGGATTTTGTGAGCAAACAACTTATGGGAACAATAATCAACTAGCATAGGAAGGCAAAACAAGCATAGAGAGGAAACTTGATATTATTGCAATTCCTACAAGCATATATTCCTCCCTCATAATAATTTTCAGTAGCATCTTGAATTAATTCAACAATATAACCATCACATAAAGCATTCTTTTCATGATCTACAAGCATAGAATTTTTATTACTCTCCACATAAGCAAATTTATTCTCAACGGAATAGTGGGAGTATCATAAGAAACTCGAATACCAAAAATTGTTTCCACATTGAAAGAATAATGTTTAGAAAAAGGGTAATCATAATCATGACAAGTTTTATAAATATAACCATCACTACTTTTTATAGCATAAGTGTCATCACAATAATCATCATAGGTAGCAACTTCGTTCTCATCATAATCGATTGAAACCTCTTCCAAGATAGTGGAATTATCACTAAATAAAGTCATGACCTATCCAAATCCACTTTCATATTAATCACAATAATATTCAACATCCTCCAAAATAGTGGGATCATTACTTCCTAAAGTTGACACTCTTCCAAACCCACTTTCATCAATATAATCATCATAAGTAGGAGGCATGTTATCATCATAATAAATTTGCTCATCAAAACTTGGGAGGCTAAAAATATCATCTTCATTAAACATAGAATCCCCAAGCTTGGGACAAACATTAATTGCAGCAAATATATTCTCAAACATGTCATTCTCATCAAACATAGCATCCCCAAGCTTGGTCCTTTTCATATCATAAGCATAATCACTCTCATCAATAATAGTATGGATAGCACCAATAGTATTGCAATTATCATCATCACAATGAGTAATAGGAGCAACATCATTTGGGAGAGATACCTTTTACCTTTGTTTCTCCGTCTTTTCTTTTTCTTCTTCACATTATGTGTGGGTTCAATCCTCTTTTTGGAGCTCCTTATTAATGAGATTGGTTGAATAGAAGGCTCCCCCTCGTTACCTGATTCATCATAAGAAATAATAGGAGGATATTGGGAAGCCTCTTCCCTTTCATTAGAATTCTCTTCATACTCTATTTGTTTTATTTTTGTTTATGTAATTGGCAATATAAGGATTTTCAATGCAATTCACCGCACAATACATAAAAATTTCTTCTAAATCAATATCGAGGAATTTCTCAAGGTTATATTCTGGAATATGCTTAGTTATACGTTTCATTTCTTCATAACCCAAAAGCAAACTAAGTTCATTATGATGTGCATGGGAAATCAAGTCATCACAATTTTTGGACACGATTCGATCATGAAACAATTTGCATTTGAGATTTAAATGACCATGGTCATTGCAAAGTTCGCAAGTATGGCGAAGAAATTTTAAATTTTCAGCACAAACATCTAGCCTTTCTTGCAACCATTTAGTTTCCAAATACATATGCCTCTTGCAAAATCTATTTTCCCTAATCGGTGTGTACTTGCAAGCTCTATGTATTCCACAAAAGTTGACATGCTTATAAGAGACATTTTCATCATGACTAGTGCAATCATCATTAGTACTATGGATATTCAAAGAGTTCATACTAACAACATTGCAATCATGCTCATCATCCAAAGATTTAGTGCCAAACATTCTAATGCATTCTTCCTCTAGCAATTGAGCACAATTATCGGAATCCTTATTCTCATGAAAGATATTAAGAAGATGAAGCATATGAGGCCCCCTCAATTCCATTTTTTTGTAGTTTTCTTTTATAAACTAAACTAGTGATGAAACAAGAAACTAAAAGATTCAATTGGAAGATCTAAAGATATACCTTCAAGCACTCACCTCCCCGGCAACGGTGCCAGAAACTGCTTGATGTCTACTACGCAACCTTCTTCTTGTAGACGTTGTTGGGCCTCCAAGTGCAGAGGTTTGTAGGACAGTAGCACATTTCCCTCAAGTGGATGACCTAAGGTTTATCAATCCGTGGGAGGCGTAGGATGAAGATGGTCTCTCTCAAGCAACCCTGCAACCAAATAGCAAAGAGTCTCTTGTGTCCCCAACACACCCAATACAATGGTAAATTGTATAGGTGCACTAGTTCGGCGAAGAGATGGTGATACAAGTGCAATATGGATGGTAGATATAGGTATTTGTAATCTGAATTTATAAAAACAGCAAGGTAACAAGAAATAAAAGTGAGCATAAACGGTATTGCAATGCTAGGAAACAAGGCCTAGGGTTCATACTTTCACTAGTGCAAGCTCTCTCAACAATAATAACATAATTGGATCATATAACTATCCCTCAACATGCAACAAAGAGTCACTCCAAAGTCACTAATAGCGGAGAACAAACGAAGAGATTATTGTATGGTACGAAACCACCTCAAAGTTATTCTTTCGGATCGATCTATCATAGAGTTCGTACTAGAATAACACCTTAAGACACAAATCAACCAAAACCCTAGTGTCACCTAGATACTCCAAGGTCACCTCAAGTATCTGTGGGTATGATTATACGATATGCATCAAACAATCTCAGATTCATCTATTCAACCAACACATAGAACTTCAAAGAGTGCCCCAAAGTTTCTACCGGAGAGTCAAGACGAAAACGTGTGCCAACCCCTATGCATAATTTCACGAGCGGAACCCGCAAGTTGATCACCAAAACATACATCAAGTGGATCACATGAATATCCCATTGTCACCACAGATAAGCACATGCAAGACATACATCAAGTGTTCTCAAATCCTTAAAGACTCAATTCGAGAAGATAACTTCAAAGGGAAAACTCAATCCATTACAAGAGAAGAGAGGGGGAGAAACATCATAAGATCCAACTATAATAGAAAAGCTCGCGGTACATCAAGATCGTACCATCTCAAGAACACGATAGAGAGAGAGAGATTAAACACATAGCTACTGGTACATACCCTCAGCCCCGAGGGTGAACTACTCCCTCCTCGTCATGGAGAGTGTCGGGATGATGAAGATGGCCACCGGTGAAGGATCCCCCCTCCGGCAGGGTGCGGGAACAGGGTCCCGATTGGTTTTTGGTGGCTACAGAGGCTTGCGGTGGCGGAACTCCTGATCTATTCTGTTCTCCGATGTTTTTAGGGTATATGGACATATATAGGCGAAAGAAGTCTGTCAGGGGAGCCACGAGGGGCCCATGAGGGTGGGGGCACTCCCAGGGGGTAAGGTGCGCCTCCCTGCCTCGTGACTTCCTCGAAGCTTCCCTGACGTCTACTCCAAGTCTCCTGGATTGCTTCCGTTCAAAAATAACTCTCCCGAAGGTTTCATTCCGTTTGGACTCCGTTTGATATTCCTTTTCTTCGAAACACTGAAATAGGCAAGAAAACAGCAATTTGGGTTGGGCCTCCGGTTAATAGGTTAGTCCCAAAAATAATATAAAAGTGTTTAGTAAAGCCCATAAACATCCAAAACAGATAATATAATAGCATGAATACTTCATAAATTATAGATACGTTGGAGACATATCAGTTATCAGACCGTTATAGCCCACTTTTGTACTACCTCGTATTTAGTGTAAAATTTTGACTTAGATTTACCTAAGAAAATGCCAATGCATGTCACCAAAAATTATACCATTTGAAATTATATTGAAATACGAATCTAACGATATAATTTTTAGTGACATGCATTAACATTTTGTTAGTTAAATCTATGGTCAAATTTTGATACTACAAAATATGAAGAGTAAACTAGGACGGAGGTAGTACCTGCTCTTAGGCTAACCATAGAGTTACTAGTCTAAGTTACTTGCCACTATGACTAGCCTAGGCTACTAGTAGTACAACAAAAAACGATGCAGTTCATCACGTGAGAAAAAATACTAAAAACATTTCTTTCGTTGAAGTGCGTAGATGCAGTTTTGAACACTACACTTGTCATCGTAATTTGGGAAAATTACGAAAAAAATTGAGCTACGTTGTGATTGTCGTTTACTAATAGGAAAGAAGTTTCGCCTCGATGAGTAGCTTCTCCATGCATGGAAAGCATGTAAGGAATCCAACAACTTGATCCAGATTGGGGCCGATAGATTTTATTGCCAAGATCTTCACTGTGTGCACAGACTGGGTCAAGCTTGTAGGAATCATTTTTTGGGTGACAGTCGTAAATACATCAAGAAGAAATTTAAAAATGTGAATTTCAAGAAGACGGAGAAGAAGATGAGTGTTGTACCTGAACGATTGCGGATCCAATAAAGAGTTTGGAGAATTTGGCAGACGAGTACACCAACGCTGTCAATTTCGGCACGTCAATGACCCTGGTTTTTGTTGGACCTTCTATATCAGATACAGGCAATCTCTCAAGGAAAGGCGCATTCTCAATGACCATAACGTGGAATAGCTAGAGTGATCTCTTCCCAATTGATATCTTGTTGCGGGGCTAGCAAGACACATAAATCCATCAGAGATTCGTCGAGGCGATGTGGAGGCTAATGAACCCGTGGATCTGCGGAAGACGAAGGTACTCGAGCGCAGTACAGCTGCGGAGTAGGTGCTCCATGGCCTTCTTTGAGATGCCAACGTCGAAGAGGTCGAGCTGGTTGAGTTGATGGGGAATAAGGGCGGGCGCGACATTAATCTGTGGAAAATAGCAGGAGCTGAAGCTGGCGCGACGCGCGTTGGCGTGAGGTGGAGCGCGGACGGCGGCAGAGAGCGACATCGTCCAGCTTCAAACCTGAGCTCCTCGAGCTAATCTAGGGCGGGGGATAAGAACCAATTGTTGAACTTGGCTTGGAACTTGCAGTTGGTACTAAACATGCGGATGTCAAGGCGTCTGGCTGGCCCAGGATGCAATGAAAGGATCTTGGAGACTGCGGCCATGCATTCATAATCCCCGCCGCAGAGGCAGCTATCGACGGTGATGTTGAGGGGGACGCGGCGCCAGAGGGGGCGCCACCGCCAGGAGAGCAGGGTAGTCCGCACGGTAGATTTGGTGGGCAGGAGGCCGATGATGACGAGCATCATGTCGTCGGGGAGGCTGCTGATGAAGTCTAGGCTCGCCGTATGTAGTTTTGGCTCGAGCCGCCTCCGCTTGTTGGCTGCCTCGCCGTCCATCTCAACCGGCGGTGACGCCGGTTTACACGCGTGCTTGGTGTGTATTGTGTCTTGGGTGTGCACGAGTGCGTCCTTGTGTGCATGCCGCCGCGCAGTGGTGAAGTGTGCGCGAGTGCGTCCTTCACGCGGAAGAAGTGTGCCCTCAATTTACTAACATGCAGGGTGCTACCACGAGTGGTTTCAACTTTGTTTACTTCACAGCATGTCAAATGGGCCTCTAGTTTACTTATTTTCACCCACTGCCACATGGGCCAGCACACGAACATAGAGAACACGAGCTAACAAGGCAGCATGTGGACAGGTTGACCGGTCAACTAAACAATATACGGAGCTATACGCTGACACAGTGACCGTATAATCCCTTGGTATAGAGAGATTGAGTGAGAGGGGAGGCCCGTGAGAGATGGTAGAGAGACAACGAGCTACTCCCTCCGGTCGATAATGTAGTGCCTGTATTTTTTTAAAGTCAAACTTTTGAAACTTTGACCAAGTTTGTAAAGAAATTACTTATATCTACAATACCAAAGATAAATGATAGTATGAAGTAAGTACATGTTGTGATGAATCTAATGATCGTTCCAGATGTAAATGTTCTTCTCCACATATACCTGGTCAAACTTTTCTGAGGTTTGACTTTTCAAAACATCCATATGTTTATGGACGTGAGAGAGTACCTAACTAGAGAGAGTGTGTGAAATAGAAAGAGTGAGTGAAAATGTGTGTGTGCGTGTGTGAAAGAGACATGGACAACACACGATAAAGTAGAAAAAAAGCGTGTGTGTCTTCGACAGCGGAAGCGAGGTGAGGAGATAGTGTGTGGTTGTTTGCAACCGAGAGAGAAAGACCCCTAGCACGTGGCCAAGAGAGGTCTGACAAACATGGGAGAGAGGTCGAGAGAGACGTATGGAGAAAATGCAGACATGGGGAGGAGAGAGTGTATGTTTGTGATAGAGAGATCCCCTGGAGATCGTGATGGGACTATGATGTCTACTACACAACTTTATTCTTGTAGACACGTGTTGGGCCTCCAAGCACAGAGTTTTGTAGGACAGTAGAAATTTTCCCTCAAGTGGATGACCTAAGGTTTATCAATCCGTGGGAGGCGTAGGGTTAAGATGGTCTCTCTCAAACAACCCTGCAACCAAATAATAAAAAGTCTCTTGTGTCCCCAACACACCAAATACAATGGTAATTTGTCTAGGTGCACTAGTTCGGCAAAGAGATGGTGATACAAGTGTAATATGGATAGTAGATATTGATTTTTGTAGTAGGAACAATAAAAACAGCAAGGTAGCAATTGATAAAACGGAGCACAAACGGTATTGCAATGCTTGAAAATGAGACCTAGGGTCCGTACTTTCACTAGTGCAACCTATCAACAATGCTAATATAATCGGATCATATAACCATCCCTGAAGGTGCGATGAAGAATCACTCCAAAGTTCCTATCTAGCGGAGAACATAAGAAGAATTTGTTTGCAGGGTACGAAACCACCTCGAAGCTATTCTTTCCGATCGATCTATCCAAGAGTTCGTACTAAAATAACACCAAATAATTTTAGATTCATAATACTCAATCCAGCACAAAGAACCTCAAAGAGTGCCCCGAGATTTCTACCGGAGAAACAAAGACAAGAACGTGCATCAACCCCTATGCATAGATTACCCCAATGTCACCTCGGGAATCCGCGAGTTGAGTGCCAAAACATCTATCAAGTGAATCAATACGATACCCCATTGTCACCACGAGTATTCATATGCAAGACATATATAAGTGCTCTCAAATCCATAAAAGTATTCAATCCGATAAAACAAAATCTCAAAGGGAAAACTCAATTCATCACAACAAGATAGAGAGGGGAAGACACCATATGACCCAACTATATTAACAAAGCCCGCGATACATCAAGATCGTGACATCTCAAGAACACGAGATAGAGAGAGAGATTAAACACATAGCTATAGGTACAAACCCTCAGCCCCGAGGGTGGACTACTCCCTCCTCATCGTGGTGGCCGCCGGGATGATGGAGATGGCCACCGGTGATGATTCCCCCCTCCGGCAGGGTGCCGGAACGGGTTCTAGATTGGTTTTTCATGGCTACAGAGGCTTGCGGTGGTGGAACTTCTGATCTAGGGTTACCCTGAGGGTTTTTGGAATATTTGGGAATTTATAGGGCGAAGAGGGGGTGCGGGAGGCCACCGAGGTGGGCACAACCCACCTGGGCGCGCCTGGGCCCCTAGGCGCGCCCTGGTGAGTTGTGCCCCCCTCGGGGCGCCCCTGATGTAGGGTGGAACCCTATACGGCCGATCTTTCACGAAAGGAGCGGATCCCAACTAAGAACACGAAGAACACGAGGGGAAAACGAGGGAAAACACAAGGGGAACTCTCAAACCAACGAGATACGGTCACACATATGCTAGATCCTCGAAACACGAGAGGAGATACAAGATCCAAAGTCAACAAAGGACGATACAAAGGGTAACCAATTCTTCTCCGTAAGGAGGTCTTGATGGAGCCACCCAAGAGGGGGTCTTGAATCCAACGTGGATCTTCTCCGAAGAGGGGCCGCGGTCTCTCTCGTGGAGTAGATCCATATGGATGAGCAAAGCTCTATCTCACATATGAGCTAAACCAATGCTAACCCTAACTAGGAGGAGGGAGAGGTCTATTTATAGTCTTAGTGCAAAAGAGGGGTGAAGTGAAGGGGTACATGGGCTTCGGCCTGAAACTGGACACAGCCAGGGCTCGGACGTCCGTAAGGCGCCGGTCGTCCGGAGGCTCGCGGGGGTCCGGACGTCCGTAGATCTTCGGATGTCCGCAGATTAGGTTCTGTTGCCACGGCATCGGACGTCCATAGGTGTCCGGTCGCCGGTCGTCCGGTCTTCCTCGGACTTCCGCTAATATCGTTATGTTGGCGTAGCGTCGGTCGTCCGGGGGGGTTCGGTCGTCCGGAGCCTGGCAGGTGTCGGACGTCCGGTCTTGGACGGTCGTCCGGTCTCTGTAGCGTTTGCTGGCCTGAGTTCCTCAGGCTGTTGTGATCTCCAGGGGTCGGACGTCCGGGCTGGGCCGGTCGTCCGGAGCCTGTAGCTTCCGTGACAGCTTTTCTTCTCGTCCTTCGCACTTGGTGTCCTCGCCGTCTTGTCTATTGGATGTAGATGTTCCATGGCTTTCCTCCAAGTACTTGAGCACACATAGTGTTTCCGCTTGAGGTAGTAGCCATGTCTCAAGTGTCGAAAGTGGTAGTTCGGAAAGGAGCGAGTTCACCTTATCTTCGATAGCCTTTGCTCTAGCTCTTGTCATTGGTCCAAGTGGTGTCGTTGGAGGTGTAGATGCGTCCATGGGGATGATCGTGGGATGCTCCGCATCATCTCCCCTCCCTTGGGAAAGATCCGACCTCGGATCAAAATCTTCATCACCATGGTAGGGCGAAAGATCCTTGATGTTGAAGACGTCGCTCACGTTGTACTTGTCGCGCGGGAGATCGATCTTGTAAGCGTTGTTGTTGTAGCGTGCTAGCACCTTGAAGGGTCCATCGGCTCGTGGTAGAAGTTCGGACTTGCGTTCGTTACAGAAATGTTCCTTGCGAAGGTGTAGCCACACAAGATCTCCAATGTTGAATATCATGGGTTGCTTGTTGACGTTGAGCTTGGTCTCGAGTCATTGTACTTGGCACTCGATGGTGTGCCTTGTATCTTCATGCATCTTCTTGACGTAGCTCACTCGGGTGCTCGCGTCCATGTTGATGCACTATTGTAGTGGTAGAGGAAGAATGTCCAATGGGGACAACAGGTTGAAACCATAGACGACCTCGAAAGGGGACTTGCCGGTAGTCGAATGTCTTGCACGGTTGTAGGCGTACTCGGCGATGGGTAGGCACTCCTCCCATTCCTTGATGTTCTTCTTGATTAGCACGTGGAGAAGAGTGGAGAGCGTGCGGTTCGTCACCTCCGTTTGGCCGTCGGTTTGTGGATGGTATGCCGTGGAGAATAGTAGCTTGATTCCGAGCTTGGCGCATAAGGTCTTCCAAAAGTAACTCCAGAACTTGACGTCGCGGTCCGAGACAATCGTCTTTGGCACTCCATGAAGTCGCAAGATTTCCCTACAAAAGAGATTGGCAACATGTGAAGCATCGTCTATCTTGTTGCAAGGAATGAAATGAGCCATTTTTGGAGAATCGGTCCACAACAACAACAACAGAATCCTTGCCATTTCTAGTTCTAGGCAAACCAAGTACAAAATCCATGCTAATATCTTCCCATGGTTGATAAGGAATTGGAATAGGCATATATAGACCATGAGATTGAGCTTTAGACTTAGCTTTGCGACATGTAGAGCATCGGTTGGTGAAGCGGTTGATGTCGCGGAACATCTTGGGCCAAAAATAGTTCTTGGAGAGCGTAGCAAGTGTCTTGTCGCGTCCAAAATGTCCCATTAGTCCTCCTCCATGAGATTCTTGCAAAAGCAACAAACGAAGAGAAGACTCGGGGATGCAAAGTTTGTTAGCTCTCATAAGATAACCATCCTTGATGTAATATCGTTCCCAAGATGGATTTGTCAAACACTTTGCATAAGGAATAGCAAAAATGGGGTCATGCGCATATAAGTCTTTTATGTGCTCAAAGCCAATGACATTCAATTCAAGTTGAGTAACAAGCATGCATATACGGGAAAGCGCATCCGCCACAACATTTTCCTTACCTTTAATATACTTGATGACATAAGGAAAAGACTCAATAAATTCACTCCACTTAGCATGACGCTTGTTCAACTTAGTTTGACCCTTAAGGTATTTAAGTGTTTCATGATCGGTATGGACGATGAATTCATGAGGGCGGAGATAATGTTCCCATTCATGCAAAAATCCCACTAAAGCATATAGCTCTTGTCATATATGGGATAATTGAGTTGCGCGCCGGAAAGTTTCTCACTAAAATATGCTATGGGGCGCTTCTCTTGCGTTAACACACCTCCTATGCCATTACCACTAGCATCGCAATGAATCTCAAAGGGTTTGTCAAAGTTGGGTAATGCAAGCACGGGAGCATGAGTAAGCAAATTCTTAAGCTCATTGAAAGCGGTGTCTTGGGATGTTCCCCAAACAAACGGTGCATTTTTCTTACTCAAAGCATGTAAAGGTGAAGCAATGGTGCTAAAATCCTTCACAAATCTACGGTAGAAACCGGCTAAACCAAGGAAATTACACACTTGTTGCAAATTGGTTGGTTGGGGCCAATTTTTAATAGCATTGATCTTAGATTCATCAACATGAACACCCTTAGAAGATACTACAAAACCCAAGAAAACAAGCTTATCAACACCAAAAAGGAATTTTTCCATATTAGCATAAAGTTGCTCTTTACGAAGAGTTTGTAGCACGGTGCGAAGGTGGGTGACATGCTCTTTGAGTGATTTGCTAAAAACAAGGATATCATCAAAGTAGACAACAACAAATTCACCAATATAAGGGCGAAACACATAATGCATAAAACGCATGAAAGTACCGGGTGCTTCTGATAAACCCATAGGCATGACTAACCACTCATACAAACCAAACTTTGTTTTGAAAGCGGTTTTCCATTCATCACCCTCTTGTATGCGTATTTGATAGTAACCACTTTTAAGATCAATTTTGGAAAAAAAAATAGTGGCACCGCTAAGTTCATCTAGCATATCGTCAAGGCGTGGAATGGGGTACCTATAGCGAACGGTGATAGCATTGATAGGTCTACAATCGGAACACATGCGAAAGCTACCGTCTCTTTTTGGCACAAGAATGACCGGTACGGCACAAGGACTCAATCTTTCACGCACATGTCCATGGTCTATGAGATGCTTTACTTGCCTTTGTATTTCTTTGGTTTCTTCGGGGTTGACTCGGTAGGGAGCCTTGTTTGGAAGTGGCGCTCCGGGGATGAGGTCAATTCGGTGCTCGATGCCTCGTAGTGGAGGTAGACCCGGAGGTAGCTCGTCGGGGAAAACATCTTGGAATTCCTGCAATAAAGAAGATAACACCAAAGGTAGATTGTGAGAGGTGTTGGTTTTTGGTGCCTCGTCCTTGCACAATAGGACATAGTGTAGGACACTTGATGGGTTCTCACACACTTCTCTCATCTCACGTTTGGTGGCAAAGAGAACTAAGTTTTTCTTGTCGCTCATCGTGGAGGCACTCAATTTTGGCTTGTGGCGCTCACTCTCTTTTTGGTGGTTCGCTCTCTCACTATTCTCTCCACGATGGGTGGCTTGCTTGTCCGCGATCACTTGGCTTGGAGACATAAGTCGTAGCACATACTCCTTTCCTTTCATCTTGAAGCTATAGTGGTTTGTATGCCTGTTGTGGATGACACCTCAGTCAAATTGCCATGGTCGTCCAAGAAGAAGGTGGCAAACGGTCATCGGAAGGACATCACACTCCAAAATGTCTTCGTAAGCTCCGATCTTGAAAGAAACTTGTACTCTGTGCTCGACTTGGATGGTGCCGGTGTCGCTTAGCCATTGAACCTTGTAGGGGTGCGGGTGCTTCATCTTGACCAATTGGAGCTTGGAGCATAGTTCTTCACTTGCGAGGTTATGGCAAATCCCTCCATCGATGATGACCTTGACGGACCTTCCATTGATGTCGGCCTTGGTGTGGAAGATATGGCATCTTTGGTCTTCTTCTTGTTGATGTTGAAGAGTCAAGACCTTTGAGACAACAAGAGCGGGGCTTGAATCTTTGTCGCAAAAGATTTGATCATCTTCGTTGTTCACTTGTCGGTGCATGGCCACTTGGTCAAGGGCTTCCATTTCTCCTTCACTCATGGAGTCGTAGGTTCCGTCGTCATTGAGGATCATGGTGCGCTTGTTTGTGCACCCAAAGGACTTGTGGCCTCGGCCGCCGCATGTGAAGCATTTGAAGGAACTTGTCTTGATGGTCTCATCGGTTGGGGTAGATGATGATGAAGCTTTCGACTTGAAGTTGCTTGTAGTAGGAGGACGACTTGAGCTTGTCGAAGTTTTCTTGTAACTTGACTTGTCGCCGTTGCTTGTAGGTGGCTTGGTTGAGGTAGAAGGTGTTGGAGTCGTTGAAGCTTGGGTGTTGGAGAAGCCATAGGACTTGGATGAGAACTTGGCGTACTTGAAGTCATCTTGCACTTGGCGTTCCGCTTTGGTGGCTTGATGCACTAGCTCGATGAGGTTCGAGTATGTTTGGAAGTCGGCAATCTTCTTGATAGGGTGATTGAGTCCATTCAATAAACGTGCCATAGTTTGCTCATCATCTTCCGTGACATTGGCTCTTATCATGGCAATCTCCATTTCCTTGTAGTACTCTTCAACGCTCTTGGTTCCTTGCTTGAGGAGTTGGAGTTTCCTGAAGAGGTCGCGGTTGTAGTAGTTTGGCACGAATCGTGCTCGCATGACATCCTTCATTTGCGCCTAAGTAGTGATGGGTGGTTCACCTCTTGCCTCTCGGCGCTCAATGACTTGTTCCCACCAAATGAGGACGTAGTCTTGGAATTCAAGGGATGACATTGCTATCTTCTTCTCTTCTTCGTAGTTGTGCAAGTGGAAGATTTTGTCAACCTTCAATGCCAATGATATGTACTCTTCGGGGTCATTGCTTCCGGTAAACTTAGGCATTGTGAACTTTAGCTTGTCGTATTGTTGCTCTTCATTGTGTTGGGGTCAAGGATGATGACGCCCATGTCATTGAGGATTGACAAACTCATGTTGCTCTTGTCGAGGAGGGTTGTCGACCTCATCTTGCTCTTGTCAAGGAAGATTTCCATTGTCGGGGTGCTCTTGTTGAACTTGATGTTCTTGCCGAGCTTGTGGAGGCGCTTGTCGATCTTGACGAGGAACTTGACGATGCACACGTGATTGATAAATCCTTTCTTGAACTTCATCTCGAAGCGCTTCTTGTTGCTCACGAGCTTGTCGGCCTCGGTTGGCTACGGCACGACTTGAATCACGAAGGGCACGTTGCGCCTCAAGTGCTTGAGCTTCACGTAGTTGTTGTTCTTGACGTTGTGCCTCGGCGTCTTGTGCATCTTGATGTTGGCGCGCTCGCTCCTCTTGTTCTTGTTGGCGTTGACGTTGCCGTTCTTATGCTTGCGCGAATGTAGCTTGGTTTTGACGATGTCGATGCTCTTGAGAGTTGGTGCCGTGTAGAGGATTGCGGTTTGCTTGACGATCTTGACGCGCGGCACGACGAAGAGTGTTCGATGTCGGGGTACTTGAGCCGGAGATGGTGTCATCGGAGTGTCGACTCGAGCGGCTCCCTCTTGAGTAGGACGAAGTGGTAGAAGAGCAGTTGACCAACAAGGCACGAATCTCGTCCATTCTTGCGTCATTCTCGTGCTTGTGTCCGTCGAGCTTATGGTCGAAGTAGTCTCTTGTACATTGCTCGGGGAGTCGCAAGTCGGTGGCGAGGTTGTCGATGCGGTCGCTCATTGCTAGTTGCTCTTCATGTAAGGCTCGTTGCGTTCCAAATAGGTGTAGCTTGGTGACGTAGTTGTTCGGATCATCGTCTTGCTCAAGGAAGAGTGGGTTTGTAGAGGTACTTGGCCTATCCATCATTCCAAACAAAGATATGTGAGTGGGAGAAAGAGAAGAACCAATACCAAATGTACCTTGACCGATGTTGAAGATGGATCAAAGATCACTCCAATGTGGAACAAGGAAATAGCACAATTGGTACCAATTCTCATCGGTTTCTCACACCTACACAAGTAAAAGCTTATGGTGGAGCTTGGTTAGGATGGTGGCACAAAATTCGATGCAATTGTAAGTGAGACTCAATAATGTTGGAAAAGATTCACAAATTTGCAAATGCAACAAGTAGACCAATAGCAAGATAAGGTACACGGAAACACACACGCAAATAGATAAGTGGGGTCGTGCAACCAAGGGTGAGCCAAAATGTGGAATCCACAAAGATGCTCTTGTTGCACAACACTAGAGAGACGCTAGCACGATTGCACAATAGGCGGAT
Organism: Aegilops tauschii subsp. strangulata; assembly: GCF_002575655.3. Lineage (NCBI taxonomy): Eukaryota > Viridiplantae > Streptophyta > Magnoliopsida > Poales > Poaceae > Aegilops > Aegilops tauschii. The sequence goes on from NC_053037.3 coordinate 285,456,128, forward strand.
AAGAACTTGTGCACAACCTACTAAGCAAAAAATGCAACGACTTCTATCCCCAAGTATGCTATATGTATGGTATTTCTATGCTATGATCCAAGATGATCGAGTATGACAATCTTAATGTTGGATGATGCTATGGTTCTTGCTTATAAGCTCTTTGCTTATCTTTCCTCTTTTGCTTAAAAGCTTGTTTGGCTCTTTGTTGTTTGAGCTCTTTTCTCAGGTAATGCTTCATGAACCAAGATAGCAATTGTGTATGCGATGACAACTTTGTGACACAAGAGATGATACCAAGATATGATCCACGATGATATGGTATGTATGTTATGGGAAGTATGATCACTAATGTGCACAAGTCATGTTGCCGGCAATACTCAAAGGCTAGTCTCGATGGGTAAGCTACGCAAAAAGTAAGGCTATGGGGTTATCAATGCAATTGCAAGAATGTATGATGATATCATGATACCGAGATAAGGTTACCGATGATGACGAGTCCGTGGTGAAGATGAGTGGCGGTTATGTCGATGTCGAACCGTACCTAGATAGCCGAAATGCAAAAGGACACAGTTACCACAACTCAAATTCTCCAAGACCCAAAACATGTCAAAATCGTCGGAGTTGGGTAGCGGGAAAGCTAATGTGGTGGTATTGGAAGGTGCATGCGGAAGTGGTGGATGTGGCTGAATTTTTTTTGGGAAAATTCAGTTTCGTCAGGGTATTGCGGACGTCCGGGGTTTTACGGTCGTTCGGTCATCGGACGTCCGGTGCCTGGGCGATTTCGGGCACAGGATGAACTACTAGGGTTCGTGATGGAAGTGGCGAAATTGGTCAAATCCAGGCGATTTTGTGGATGGAAATGGTGGAGATGATGGGGGAAGGCTAGATCCACTCAAGGCAAAGCAAATCCATGGATCAAATCCAACAAAACTTCATCGCACCAACAAATCACAAAAAAAAAATTAGGGCTAATTTTGTGGGGAATTTTCGAATTAGGACGAAAAAATAACCAAATCAAGCTAGAAAACGAAGAGGGGAGGCTCCGAAATCTTGATCAACGTGGCTCATGATACCAAGATGATGTAGGGCGGAACCCTATACGGCCGATCTTTCACGAAAGGAGCGGATCCCAACTAAGAACACGAAGAACATGAGGGGAAAACACAAGGGGAACTCTCAAACCAACGAGATACGGTCACACATATGCTAGATCCTCGGAACACGAGAGGAGATACAAGATCCAAATTCAACAAAGGACGATACAAAGGGTAACTGGTTCTTCTCCGTAAGGAGGTCTTGATGGGGCCACCCAAGAGGGGGTCTAAAATCCAACGTGGATCTTCTCCGAAGAGGGGCCGCGGTCTCTCTCGTGGAGTAGATCCGTATGGATGAGCAAAGCTCTATCTCACATATGAGCTAAACCAATGCTAACCCTAACTAGGAGGAGGGAGAGGTCTATTTATAGTCTTAGTGAAGAAGAGGGGCGAAGTGAAGGGGTACATGGGCTTCGGCCCGAAACTGGACACAGCCAGGGCTCGGACGTCCGTAAGGTGCCGGTCGTCCAAAGGCTCACGGGGGTCCGGACATCCGTAGATCTTCGGATGTCCGCAGATTAGGTTCTGTTGCCACGGCGTCGGACGTCCGTAGGTGTCCGGTCGTCCGGTCGATGGTCGTCCGGTCTTCCTCGGACTTCCGCTAATATCATTCTGTTGGCGTAGCGTCGGTCGTCCGGAGCCTGGCAGGTGTCGGACGTCCGGTCCTGGACGGTCGTCCGGTCTCTGTAGCGTTTGCTGGCCTGAGTTCCTCGGGTTGTTGTGATCTCCAGGGGTCGGACGTCCGGGCTGGGCCGGTCGTCCGGAGCCTGTAGCTTCCGTGACAGCTCTTATTCTCATCCTTCGCACTTGGTGTCCTCGCCGTCTTGTCCATTGGATGTAGATGTTCCATGGCTTTCCTCCAAGTACCTGAGCACACATAGTGTTTCCGCTTGAGGTAGTAGCCATGTCTCAAGTGTCGAAAGTGGTAGTTCGGAAAGGAGTGAGTTCACCTTATCTTCGATAGCCTTCGCTCTAGCTCTTGTCATTGGTCCAAGTGGTGTCGTTGGAGGTGTAGATGCGTCCATGGGGATGATCGTGGGATGCTCCGCATCAACCCCCCAGGTGCTTCTCTGGCCCACTGGATGTCTTCTGGTCCATACAGAATCCACAAAAAGTTTCACAGTGTTTGGACTCTGTTTGATATTGATTTCGTGCGATGTAAAAAACAAGTAAAAACAACAACTGGCACTGGGCACTGGGCCAACAGGTTAGTCCCAAAAAATGATATAAAGTTGCTATAAAATGATTGTAAAACATCCAAGAATGATAATAAAGCAGCATGAATACTTCATAAATTATAGATACGTTGGAGACGTATCAGCATCCCCAAGCTTAATTCCTACTCGTCCTCGAGTAGGTAAATGATTAAAGAAATAATTTATGAAGTGTGAATGCTAGCAAAGTGCATAAGTTTGATCAATGATAATTTCAATCACTTTTCCTAGCATCATAATAGCAATTCTTTCGCATAAAACTCATCATGGTAAAGTAGCAACCAATTCACATGTTAAGGTTCAAACAATGAATTCTCTTGAAACTCAACAACCTATATTCTTAGTCACCAAACAATTGCAATTCAACTTATTCAACAAAGTCTAAGAGCTCCACATACTCAACCATCATATAGTCTTCTATGAGTGCTAACACTCACCGCATACACATGAGCAAAACGTTTCAATCGGACACATAGAAAGATAGGGGCTTATAATTTCGCCTCCCAACGTATTCACCTCAAGGGTGATGTCAACAATAATAACTCATGCTACCCATATCCAACTGGATATATGTGCCTAGATCTTTCCTCACCACATGATGCTTGCCAAAAGAGAAAAATAAAAAGGAATAGAGAGAAAACTTTGACTCTTGCATGAAAGTAAATACATAAAAGTAAAAGATAGGCCCTTCGCAGAGGGAAGAAGAGGTTGCCATGCACTTATTTGTTTGTATGCTCAACCCCTTAGTGCAAAAGGACGTCATGTTATATTTCCCCTTGTGATGGAAACCTTTATTATGCAGTCTGTCGCTTTTATTCTTTACCATCACAAGTTCGTACAACGCTCAATTTTCTCTTACACTAAATGGTCTCACACTTTCAGATGCAATTTTTATTTCCTTATTGCACCGATGACAACTTACTTGAAGGATCTTACTCAATCCATAGGTAGGTATGGTGGACTCTTTGAAAATAAGATTTGGGTTTAAGGGTTTTTGGATGCACAAGTAGTATCTCTACTCAATGCAGAATTTTTGGCTAGCAAAGATGGGGGGGGGGCAAGCACCACATGTTGAAGGATCTATGACAATATAACTTCTCTGTGAATATTAACAAACATAAATCATTATGTTGTATTCCTTGTCCAATGTCAACAATTTTGGCATATAATATTTTGATGGGGGCTCACAATCACAAAAGATTTCCAAGATAGTGTATTTGCATGTGAAAGTTCTCTTCCTTATAGTAATCATTCATGAATTGCTTGTATGACCAAAATTGTGATTGTCAAGCTTCAAAAGATTTCAATTTCTAAACCCATTGTGAATCTACATGATATGAACATATAATTTCGACTTCATGATATTCAGTTCATTCAACAATTTACTCATAGGATATAAGTGTAGCACAAGAGTAAATGACAAGCTACTCCAAAAAGATATAAGTGAAGATCAATCGAGTACTTAAGTAAATAGACAGCTATGTGAGGACTCTCTCTTATTTAAAACTCTCAGATCAAAGTATTTTATTAAAATAGCAAGAAAAATGAAAATAAAATGACATTTCAAGGATAGCACAACTCATGTGAAGAAGCAAAAACTTAGGCTCAACCGATACTAACCGATAATTGCTGATGAAGAAAGATGGGATGCCTACCGGGGCATCCCCAAGATTAGATGCTTGAGACTTCTTGAAATATTATCTTGGGATGCCTTGGGAATCCCCAAGCTTGAGCTTTTGTGTCTCCTTAATTCCTTTTATATCACGGTTTCCCTAGATCTTAAAAACTTCATCCACACAAAACTCAACAAGAACTCGTGAGATAAGTTAGTATAAACCAATGCAAAAACCTTATCATTCTCTACTGTAGAAATCACTAAAATTATTATTTAACATTGCATACTAAATGCCTCTGCATATTGAATACTCCTATCCGCAAATAGAATCATTAAACAAGCAAACATATGCAAAAAATGCAAACATAACAGCAATCTGCCAAAACAGTACAGTCTATAAAGAATGCAAGAAAATTCATACTTCTGTAACTCCAAAAATTCTGAAAAATTACCACACTGTATACAATTTATCATAGCATATTGTGTAAAAATTTCAAGATTTTATCACGTTCTGACTTTCCAGACGGATCCAGACAATGACAGCAAACTTTCTGTTTTTAAATAGCAACATGTAGACTTGCAAAATAAGCATGGTAAAGGCTATCCTTGTCATTTTTATTGAAGTAAAAGATGCAAAACATTATTATAGAAAGCAGCAAGCAAATCCTAACAAAATAAAATTATGCTCCAAGTAAAACTCATATCATGTGATGAATGAAAAGATAGCTCCAAGTGAGGTTACCGATAATATTGAAGACGAAAGAGGGGATGCCTTCTGGGGCATCCCCAAGCTTAGTTGCTTTGATCTTCCTTGGATATTAACTAGGGGTGCCTTGGGCATCCCCAAGCTTAGGGTCTTTTCACTCCTTATTCTCCTCATATCGACATCTCACCCAAAACTTGAAAACTTCAATCACACCAAACTTAACGGAACTTCGTGAGATAGGTTAGTATGATAAAGAGCAAAACCATTTCACTTTGGTACTGTCAAAGACAAGATTCATAATTGTTTCCACACAATGCCTACTGTAGCATATCATTTCCACAATTTATATTGAGCAATATAAGCCATAGAAACTAGGAAACAAGCAAACTATGTATTGAAAACAGACTCTGTCAAAAACAGAACAGTCTGTAGTAATCTGTACTAAAACCATACTTCTTCTACTCCAAAAATTCTGAAAACTTAGGACAACGTAGGACATTTGTATATCAATAATCTGTAAAAAAAATCAAAATTTTATCACATTCCAGTGAATTTAAACAATTCAGGTTCTGGAAGCAAAAGTTTCTGTTTTCTCACAGAATCAAGTCCTATCATCCACACTATCCCAAAGGCTTTACTTGGCACTTTATTGAAACAAAGGCTATAAAACATGATTACTATAGTATCTTAATCATGTGAACACACCAAAAATGTAGGGGTAAATGTTGGGTCGTCTCCCAACAAGCGCTTTTCTTTAATGTCTTTTTAGCTAGGCATGATGATTTCAATGATGCTCGCATAGAAGATAAGAATTGAAACACAAAGAGAGCATCATGAAGCATATGACTAGCACATTCAAGTATAACCCACTTCCTATCCATAGGGATTTTGTGAGCAAACAACTTATGGGAACAAGAATCAACTAGCATAGGGAGGCAAAACAAGCATAACTTCAAAACTTTCAACACCTAAAGAGGAAACTTGATATTATTGCAATTCCTACAAGCATAAGTTCCTCCCTCGAAATAATTTCCAGTAGCATCATGAAGAAATTCAACAATATAACCATCACATAAAGCATTCTTTTCATGACACAAAAGCATAGAAAACTTATTACTCTCCACATAAGCAAAGTTCTTCTCATCAATAGTAGTGGGAGCAAACTTAACAAAATAACTATCATGAGACACTTGATTGGCATGATCAATTTGAGCAATAAAATCACGATGACCAGTTTCATGGTTATCATTATTCTCTATGGCATACATGTCATCATCATAATCGTCATAAGTAGGAGGCATACTACCATTATAACAAATTTGCACATCAAATCTTGGGGGACTAAAAATATCATCTTCATCAAACATAGCATCCCCAAGCTTATGGCTTTGCATATCATTAGCATCATGGATATTCATAGAATTAATACTAACAACATTGCAATCATGCTCATCATTTATGCTAAATGTTTTATTGAATTCTTCTTCTATCAATTGAGCACAATTGTCTGTTTCGTCATTTTCAAGAAAGACATTATAAAGATGAATAATATGAGGCAACCTCAATTCCTTTTTTTATTTTTCTTCTTATAAATCAAACTAGTGAATAAACAAGAAACTAAAAAATTCAATTGCAACATCTAAAGATATACCTTCATGCACTCACCTCCCCGGCAACGGTGCCAGAAAAGAGCTTCGTTGACGGGATGTGAGTGCCGCTTACCTAGCCTCCTCGGCAACGGCGCCAGAAAAGAGCTTAATGTCTACAACACAACTTTATTCTTGTAGACACGTGTTGGGCCTCCAAACGCAGAGTTTTATAAGACAGTAGCAATTTTCCATCAAGTGGATGACCTAAGGTTTATCAATCCGTGGGAGGGGTAGGATTAAGATGGTCTCTCTCAAACAACCATGCAACCAAATAATAAAAAGTCTCTTGTGTCCCCAACACACCAAATATAATGGTAATTCGTATAGGTGCACTAGTTCGGCGAAGAGATGGTGATACAAGTGTAATATGGATAGTAGATATTGATTTTTGTAGTAGGAACAATGAAAAACAGCAAGGGAGCAATTGATAAAACGAAGCACAAACTGTATTGCAATGCTTGAAAATGAGGCCTAGGGTCCATACTTTCACTAGTGCAACCTCTCAACAATGCTAATATAATTGGATCATATAACCATCCCTCAAAGTGCGATGAAGAATCACTCCAAAGTTCCTATCTAGCGGAGAACATAAGAATAAATTGTTTGTAGGGTACGAAACCACCTCGAAGCTATTCTTTCCGATCGATCTATCCAAGATTTTGTACTTAAATAACAGCAAATAATTTCAGATTCATAATACTCAGTCCAACACAAAGAACCTCAAAGAGTGCCCCAAGATTTCTACCGGAGAAACAAAGACAAGAACCTGCATCAACACCTATGCATAGATTACCCCAATGTCACCTCGGGAATCCACGAGTTGAGTGCCAAAACATATATCAAATGAATCAATATGATACCCCATTGTCACCGCGAGTATTCATATGCAAGACATATATCAAGTGCTCTCAAATCCATAAAAGTATTCAATCCGATAAAACGAAATCTCAAAGGGAAAACTCAATTCATCACAACAAGATAGAGAGGGTAAAACACCATATGATCCAACTATATTAACAAAGCCCACGATACATCAAGATCGTGACATCTCAAGAACACGAGAGGGAGAGAGAGAGAGAGAGAGAGAGAGAGAGAGAGAGAGAGAGAGATTAAACACATAGCTACTGGTACAAACCCTCAGCCCCGAGGGTGGACTACTCCCTCCTCATCATGGTGGCCACCGGGATGATGAAGATGGCCACCGATGTTGATTCCCCCCTCCGGCAGGGTGCCGGAACGAGGTCTAGATTGGTTTCTTGTGGCTACAGAGGCTTGCGGCGGCGGAACTTCTGATCTAGGGTTACCCTGAGGGTTTTGGAATGTTTGGGAATTTATAGGGCGAAGAGGGGGTGCGGGAGGCCACCGAGGTGGGCACCCCCCAGGTTCTTCTCTGGCCCACTGGATGTGTTCTGGTCCATAAAAATCCATAAAAAGTTTCGCGGTGTTTGGACTCCATTTGATATTGATTTCCTACGATGTAAAAAACAAGCAAAAACAGCAACTGGCACTGGGCACTGGGTCAATAGGTTAGTCCCAAAAAATGCTATAAAGTTGCTATAAAATGATTGTAAAACATCCAAGAATGATAATAATGCAGCATGAATACTTCATAAATTATAGATACGTTGGAGACGTATCAGACTACATGGGTGGGAGATCGAGTGACAAGGTGTGTGCGCGATAGAAGATACCCCGAGAGATATCGAGATAGACATATGAATGGAAGGAGACAATACGTGTGTTCCTAGTGGCTGGTGAGAGATAGTCATACTTCGGGGGGGACTACGTGTGCCTATTATGGAGTGAGGGATTATGGTACTTAGGGGGGTATGCGTGTCACATAGAGAGAGAAAAAGGGCGGAGAGTGTTAGATGGGTCTATGAAGCGCGAGCGAGATATGTGTATGTGTGAACCAGGGAGATATAAAGTTTGAGAGAGATAGAGGAGCCCCGATACGGCTGAGTGGTGCGTCAGATAGCTGAGGGGGGGAAAGAGATACTCCATCCGTTCGATAATGCAGTGCATATAAATTTTTTAGAAAGTCAAACTTTGGAAACTTTGACCAGGTTTACGCAAATATTATTTATATCTACAATACCAAAGATACATCATGCAAAACTACATCTCATGATGAATCTAATGATATATGTTTGCCATTCTAGATGTAAATGTTTTTCTCCACGTACATGGTCAAACTTTGTGATGCTTGACTTTTCAATAAATCTATATGCTATGGACCAAAGAGAGTGCCTAAGTCGAGAGAGATCAAGTGCGTATGAAGGAGAATGAGTGAGTGTGCAAAAAGAGTGTGTGTGAAAGAGAAAGGGACAACAAACGATTAAATAGAGAGAGAATGTGTGTTCATTTCTTATGCAAACATATCACGCATGCATCTCCGAGATAGAAAAGCAAGGTGAGGATATACACGAAGATAGCTAGTTCGTGATTGTTTCCAACGGAGAGATACACCCCTATAGGACATGTCCAATAGAGGTCTGGGCAACAAGGGACAAAGGTCGAGAGGGACGCATGGAGAAGATGGACGCATGGGGAGGAAGAGAGTGTGTGTTTGTGATAGAGAGATCCCCTCGATATCGTGAGGGGACTATATGGGTGGGAGATCGAGGGACGAAGTGTGTGTGCGATAGAAAGATGCCCCAAGAGAAATCGAGATAGACCAAGTGAGGGAAAGAGACAATGCACATGTTTGTGATGGAGACTAAGAATTAGTCATATACATAGGGGGACTGTGTGTGCCTACAATTGAGTGAGAGACAATCATACTTAGCTAAGTGTGAGATTGTGTGTGTGTGCGCGCGTGTGAGATGGAGAGAGAACGAGGGTGAGAGAGAGAGTTTTAGATGGGTCTATCGAGTGCGAGTGATATATGCATGTGTATGTATGACCCAGGGAGATGGAGAGTTTGAGAGAGAGAGGGAAGAGCTCCGAGACAGCAGAGTGGTGCGTGAGAGAGTTACTGGCAACGAGCTAGGGAATTTGTGTGCGTACGATGAGTGCACCCAAGATATTTATCTTGGACTAGAGAATCATACATAGTGTGAGAGAGACCTATACATGGAGTGTGCATGCGAACTAGAAAGACCCCCTCCCCCCCCTCACAGAGAGAGATATATATATAGAGAGAGAGAGAGGGACCGACAAGGTTTGTGTTTGGATGCATGAGATAGAATTGAAAATTGTCGACGAGAGAGAGAGAGAGAACAGGAGTCCGAGAGAGGGGGAGGTCGCGTTTATGCATCACAGACTGATATAAACCATGTTTCGATATAAATTTGCATTCAGATATTTGAATTGGAGAACATGTTGTCTGCAATCCACACATGAACGAAGATATGCGTATCAAACAAGTTCATTAATTTGACTTTCAACATGTTCATGGAGTACTATAATACAGTACAACATGCTACTCAATTGAGGTGTTCTTTTGGATTTAGTTCACTATTTTGACCCGGTGAATGAGCTATTTCATTGAATCGAGATATTTCATTTTGGATTTGATTCCTGTTTTTGAGTGGGTCAACTATTTTTCATATAGTAAATCGTTAGCAACGAGCATGTAAAAACACATTAGTCCCGAGCATCATCTCACCATCTAAAAAAGAAGTGGCGAGCTAATATTTCGAATTTGATTCAAATCGACTTGGTAAGGTAGACGTGGATGCTCGTTCTCGCAAAATTTTAATGAACCGCTAAACACCCTCTACTCGGTGGAATTCGCCCGAGCAAATAAATGGGAGACGCGAAATTACCGGCCTATGTGGGACACGCATCAATTGGCCAGTTGTACATTGAGGGTAGGTTTGTAACTTCATCCAAGCGCGCCTTCTCCTCGACTGAAATGACATGTGCAACCATGGGCGGCAAAACACCCTCTCCTCGACCGAAATCACTCACGCCGACTATTTCAAAACACGCCCTCCTCACCCGAAATTGCTCGCGCCGACTAGTTCAAAACATTCCCTCCTCGCCCGAAATCGCTCGGGCCCACTATTTCAAAACACGCCCTCCTTGCCCGAAATCGCTCGTGCCCACTATTTCAAAACACACCCTCCTCGCCTGAAATCGCTCGCGCCCACTATTTGGGAGAAGCAAAGTTACTCTACTATCCCCGACCCTCAGTACACAGACCCAAGCCCAGAAGCCTAAAGGCAGGGGTAGAACTGTAACCCCCCCCCACACACACACACACCCACACAAACACATTTCAGAAAAATGCGTCCGTAAGACATGGTTCCCCTCCCAATTCCCCATTCATACATCATGGGCGCCAAATCACCTTCTCCCCGGAAGCTCCCTTCTCCCTAGCCGCGAAACCTCAACCCCTCCTCAATGGCGCCCCCACCACACCAAATTCACTGCCGCCCTCCTCCCAATGCCGGAGACGCTGTCCGTTTGCCATCGTGCACTGGGCCGTGTGCCTCTTACTTCGTGCTGTCGGAGCTGCCTCGACGATGACCGCGTGAACTGTAGCAGAGCCAATTCACCCGCGCCGTTGTGCACGGCGCCGGAGCGGCACCAACTTCGGATGCGCCCAGGGCCCCGGCCCTGCTTCCCCGTAGCCGTCGACCGTCGCGACACCTCTGCTTTCCTGCCGCCGGTAGCCACCGCGATCGCGCCGGCCTCACCGACTCGGTAGCTAGAGCTGCCTACTTCACCGGGCCATAAGATAGGTCGTACACTCATCTTAAATCACTTTATTTAGGCATCAGTTGTCTGAATTTTTATTCTGGGCCAATCGATTCCCAATGGGAAGCAGCACCCCTCGAGGCGGCGGAGCTCCTAGGCTGCTGGTTGGCTGGTGTCTAACGTAAGGGTGCAGGGGCGCAAGTTCGCCACGGAAGCAGCGCTTAGGTGGCTATCTTAGAGTTGTGTGGGTTGAAGGTATTGCCACTGCCGGATCTGGATGACAGCGAGTCTTTGTGGATTAGCCGGGGGCGGTGCAACCATGGCAATGCGGTGGGGCAGGGAGCGGGGTTTTGGTCGGAGCTCTCGCGGCCAGGGACGGCGGAGGCAGGCTACTCTGCCGGTGGTCGCTGGCTCTTCTGGGAAGATTCTGAATAGTGTCAGCCGGGAGGCACAAGACGACCATCAAGCCATCCGGCGTAGATCGGACAGTACCAAAATAAAATAAAATCGTGTGACCCCAATTTAGTTTTCAGTCAACAGACGTATGACCACTCTCGTACCTTACTGTTGATCTCTTAGGGTATTTCTTCATATCAGAGATATGTGTCGTTCTTAACATTTTGCGTTTTCTTCATCTTCAGCCACACCGTCTTCCTTTTCACCGCAGCTACTCTAACAAGGGAAGCATACACCAGAAGAGAGCTATTGTACCCACTCAACAGTTCCTTGCATCGAATGTGCGTGCCCGACATGGACAGCCACAACAACTGCAGGACCATCGACAAGTCAGCACATGATGCTCACTCCTATGGATGGCAGCCAGATAGGTTGTACCCTCATCTTACTTGTGTGCAACATTTATGGCTTTGTTATTCATCTAAGCATGGAAAATAGATTATCACATTTCACTATATATTCATGCTGATCTCTTAAGAGTCTTGTTCAGGACTTAACACTATTCCATAGTTCAGATAAGAGACTTGTTATTTAGGTAACGATGTTCCATAGTTATCATCCATCAGCCAATGTTATCCCACAGGCTGGTGATTATACCACTTCTAGTATTGCCTATGTTGTTCTTTAATACTTTTGTGTGCCATCTAGTTAATCTCGAGTAAGATACATATTCTGTAGCTTTCATCTGTGTTCTCCCTTTAGTTTTTGAGACATGTTGCTGCTAGTTAAGCCTAGTCTTACTATTTATGTCGTCTCCTATAGGCACTCATTACATAAATCTAACTACTATTGTCTTCCATGCATGTCAGATATAATTGCACACACTGATATATCCACAAGAACCTCACGGAGCAATGTAACAGTCAAAAAACTTGACGTCAATGATACCCACTATGATGGAACATGTAAAGGCAGTTCTTCAGAAGACTTGCAGAAAGATGTCAAATCCTATTCACCCCACAAGGTCCTTGCTCTAACTTGGCCCGTGATATGGGTACATCATTCATATAATGTCCTGGAGTGCATCTACTCTATTGCAATGCCATGTGCTTAGCCTCCTGATCATGCATGTAAATATGTCATGCCTTCCTGTTTTTCACTACCTATTCCATTCATGATAACATATTTTCAAATTCAAGTAGTGTCATTCTACTCTGTCGCAATTCCATCTGCTTAGTTTGGACATCATGCTTCTTAATATCTTATGCATTGTCATTCATCAGTATGTACTTCATCTGTCTACCATACCATATTTTTTTACATTGAAGTGTTGTTCTAGTGGTCTGTTGCAATGCCATCTTAGTTTCCCAATAAAACACCATATGTTGCCTTAATGTTTTTCTGTATGTGTTCCGCTATCATACAGTTTTACATTCAACTAATGTTTTTTTACTCTCTTGTCCTGTCGTATCCCTAGCTCGTAAATCATACTCCCTCCGTCCGGATTACATGTCACGGAAATGGATAAAAATGGATGTATCTAGAACTGAAATACGTGATAGATGCAAAGGTGTCCCGTCTTTCGATGAGATGGTGGCTATTGTTTTGGAGGAAGTCGACTTTGATGATCCGACTACGAACGTGCGAGGACGTCGCGCCTTAGAATCGCTAAACCAACTCCGAGAGGTTATTAACCACGCCGGAGCACGATCAACCTGACCACAAAGGTCTGTTTCGTGCAGGCAAGTGAAGAACAAGCAAGAAACTAAGATTGCAATCTGGATATTGCGAATATAAGAGGAAAGCTTTATTGATCAAGGTGGGGTTCTGTGACGCCTTTGTCTGGTCGTTGAACACAAATGAAGTACGCGAAGTTGCAGCTATGGCGAACTTTAATCTAAACAAAACCCAAAATCTAAACGGTGCCCTAAGGGTTGTATATATGGAGGAAGAGGGGGGAATTTCGTGGCCCTTGGGGAAGGGGTCCGAAACCAACCCTATCTCTTGTTTCCCCACACATACAGACTCTAAAAACAGCCTATACTTATGTATTTCGAAATTACATGGGCCTGGCCCAATAATAAGGTGACGCAGCACCTAGAATAGCCTTTGGATGAAATTTATGAAGTGGCATCTTGTATATTTCGTCCAAGGCTTCATGCACTCATTATGGTGGCTTCAAAGTCCTGAAATCATCACTTGTAACTCCGTTCTTGTTCCCCTTACGCATGCCATCATCTCCATGATTGGTCTTGCTCCAGTGTTCATCCCTCTTATCCATGCCAGGCCCTTCATTTGTAAGCAAAACAAATGTATCCAATTTAGGCAGCATCAAATTCTCATGAACATTAGAATCATTACCAAGAAACGGAAGTACCTGATAATTTAATTGGCGTGCGCGAGCTCTAGTAATTGATCCAGTATATGTAGCGGTAGGGGCTGTGGGTGTAACAATGGTATTGATGTCCTCATCAATACGCCTGGACACACCCATTTCTTTCCGGATGGAGGGAATACATGTCAATATGTCATGCCTTTCTATTCTTCAGTACCCATTCCATCTCTTTGTCGTAGCTTGTTTTATAACTGAAGCACCATTCTTCTATATAAGGCATGCAAGGGGAAGACGGCTATGTTAGAATCTGAAGGGTTACAAACAAGGTCTTTGCAAAAGATTGAAACGCCAGGAGATACTAAACCTACTCCAGTGTTCATAGATACTTCTCCAGCACAGAGAAACCCAACTCCTACTGATAATAAGCAGATTCAAGTGGCCAAAGAACTAGTCCGCTCTAGTCCAGCAAATCAACTCCATTCTAAAAAGCGTGTGCGTATTCTCACATCATGAAATTTTATAGCATTCAGATCATATTTTCTACACGTTTCTTACCCATCACTCTTTTAGAAAATAAGCTTAAAGGATAGAAGACTTTCTAAACTGGGATCGTGTTCGAGGAAATTGTTGGGGAGCGTAGTAATAATTCAAAATTTTCCTACGTGTCACCAAGATCAATCTAGGAGATGCTAACAACGAGAGAGAGAGAGAGAGAGTGCTTCTTCATACCCTTGAAGATCGCTAAGCGGAAGCGTTACAAGAACGCGGTTGATGGAGTCGTACTCGCGGCGATTCAAATCGCGGAAGATCCGATCTAGCGCCGAATGGACGGCGCCTCCGTGTTCAACACACGTACAGCCCGGGGACGCCTCCTCCTTCTTGATCCAGCAAGGGGAGAGGAGAAGTTGAGGGAAAGCTCCGGCAGCACGACGGCGTGGTGGTGGTGGAGCTCGTGGTTCTCCGGCAGGGCTTCGCCAAGAACTATGGAGGAGGAGGAGATGTTGGAGGAGGAGAGGGCTGCGCCAGGGAAGGGGTGTGGCTGCCCTCTATCTCCCTCACTATATATAGGGGGAAGGGGGTGGAGGAGGCGCCCTAGGGTTCCCTAGGGGAGGGGCGGCGGCCACAGGGGAAACCCTAGATGGGTTTGGGCGCCCCCACCCCTAGGAAACTTGCCCCCCAAGCCGGGAGGGGTGGCTGCCCTAGGGGAGGCGCCCCCACCTCTCCAGGTTACGTGAGAGGGGTTGGGAGGGGCGCACAGCCCCTTAGTGGGCTGGTGTGCCCCCTTCCCTTGGCCCATAAGGCCCCCAACGCTTGTCGGGGCCTCCGAAACACCTTTCGGTCACGCTGGTCGTCACCCGGTACTCCCAGAACAATTCCAGACTCCAATACCCTTCGTCCAATATATCGATCTTCACCTCCGGGCCATTCCGGAGTTCCTCGTCATGTCCGGGATCTCATCCGGGACTCCGAACAACCTTCGGTAACCACATACTATTTCCCATAACAACTCTAGCGTCACCGAACCTTAAGTGTGTAGACCCTACGGGTTCGGGAACCATGCAGACATGACCGAGACACCTCTCCGGCAAATAACCAATAGCGGGATCTGGATACCCATATTGGCTCCCACATGTTCCACGATGATCTCATCGGATGAACCACAATGTCGGGGATTCAATCAATCCCGTATACAATTCCCTTTGTCTATCGGTATGTTACTTGCCCGAGATTCGATCGTCGGTATCCCAATACCTCGTTCAATCTCGTTACCGACAAGTCTCTTTACTCGTTCCGTAACACATGATTGCGTGGCTAACTCATTAGTCACATTGAGCTCATTATGATGATGCATTACCGAGTGGGCCCAGAGATACCTCTCCGTCATACGGAGTGACAAATCCCAGTCTCGATTCGTGCCAACCCAACAGACACTTTCGGAGATACCTGTAGTGCACCTTTATAGCCACCCAGTTACGTTGTGACGTTTGGTACACCCAAAGCATTCCTATGGTATCCGGGAGTTGCACAATCTCATGGTCTAAGGAAATGATACTTGACATTAGAAAAGCTCTTAGCAAACGAACTACACGATCTTGTGCTATGCTTAGGATTGGGTCTTGTCCATCACATCATTCTCCTAATG
The DNA here is from genome assembly GCF_002575655.3 of Aegilops tauschii subsp. strangulata. Lineage (NCBI taxonomy): Eukaryota > Viridiplantae > Streptophyta > Magnoliopsida > Poales > Poaceae > Aegilops > Aegilops tauschii. Next base: position 285,471,918 of record NC_053037.3, read on the forward strand.
ATGTGATCCTGTTATCAATGACATCCAATGTCAATGGTCAGGAAACCATAACCATCTATTGATCAACGAGCTAGTCAACTAGAGGCTCACTAGGGACATGTTGTGGTCTATGTATTCATACATGTATTACGGTTTCCAGTTAATACAATTATAGCATGAACAATAGACAATTATCATGAACAAGGAAATACAATAATAACCATTTTATTATTGCCTCTAGGGCATATTTCCAACAGTCTCCCACTTGCACTAGTGTCAATAATCTAGTTCACATCACTATGTGATTGTAATGAATCCAACACCCATGGGGTTTGTTCATATGTCGCTTGTGAGAGGGGTTATTAGTCAACGGGTCTGAACATTTCAGATCCGTGTGTGCTATACAAATCTCTATGTCATCTTGTAGATGCAGCTACCACGCGCTACCTGGAGCTATTCCAAATAAGTGATCTACTATACGAATCCGGTTTACTACTCAGAGTCATCCTGATTAGTGTCAAAGTTTGCATCGACGTAACCCTTTACGACGAACTCTTTTACCACCCCCATAATCGAGAAAATTCCTAGTCCACTAGTTACTAAGGATAAGTTCGGTCGCTGTCATGTGATCCATTCCTGGATCACTCTTGTACCCCTTGACTGACTCATGGCAAGGCACACTTCAGGTGCGGTACACAGCATAGCATACTGTAGAGCCTACGTCTAAAGCATAGGGGACGACCTTCGTCCTTTCTCTCTCTTCTATCGTGGTCAGGTCTTGAGTCTTACTCAATACTCACACCTTGTAACATAGCTAAGAACTCCTTTTTTGCTGATCTATTTTGAACTTCTTCAAAATCATGTTACGGTATGTATTCATTTGAAAGTACATTTAAGCGTTTTTTATCTATCCTTATATATCTTCATGCTAAGTGTTCAAGTAGCTTAATCCAGGTTTTCCATTGAAAAACACTTTTCAAATAACCCTGTATGCTTTCCAGAAATTCTACATCATTTCTGATCAACAATATGTTAACAACATATACTCATCAAAAATTCTATAGTGCTCCCACTCACTTCTTTGGAAGTACAAGTTTCTCATAAACTTTGTATAAACCCAAAATCTTTGATCATCTCATCAAAGCGTACATTCCAACTCCGAGATGCTTACTCCAGTCCTTAGAAGGATTGCTGGAGCTTTGCATACTTGTTAGCATCTTTCAGGATTGACAAAACCTTCTGGTTGTATCACATACAACCTTTCCTCAAGAAAATCGTCAAGGAAACAATGTTTTGACATCCTATCTGCAAGATTTCATAAATAATGCAGTAATTGCTAATATAATTCCAACAGACTCTTAGCATTGCTATGAGTGAGAAAGTCTCATCGTAGTCAACTCCTTGAACTTGTCGGAAAACATCTTAACGACAAGTCGAGCTTTTTTAATGGTGACACTTACCATCATTGTCCGTCTTCCTTTTAAAATCCATCTGCACCCAACAGCCTTATGACCATCAAGTAGTTCTTCCAAAGTCTATACTTTGGTTTTATACATGGATCCTCTCTCGGATTTTATGGTCTCGAGCCATTCATCAGAATCCGGGCCCACCATCGTTTCTCCATAGCTCGTAGGTTCATTGTTGTCTAGCAACATGACTTCCAAGACAGGATTACGTACCTCTCTGAAGTAGTACGCATCCTTGTCGACCTACGAGGTTTGGTAGTGACTTGATCCGAAGTTTCATGATCACTATCATAAGCTTCCACTTCAATTGGTGTAGGTGCCACAGGAACAACTTCCTGTGCCCTGCTACACACTAGTTGAAGTGACGGTTCAATAACCTCATCAAGTCTCCACCATCCTCCCACTCAATTCTTTCGAGAGAAACTTTTCCTCGAGAAAGGACACGTTTCTAGAAACAATCACTTTTGCTTCCAGATCTGAAATAGGAGGTATACCCAACTGTTTTGGGTATTCTATGAAGATGCATTTATCCGCTTTGGGTTCGAGCTTATCAGCCTGAAATTTTTTCACATAAGCGTCGCAGCCCCAAACTTTTAAGAAACGACAGCTTAGGTTTCTCTAAACCATAGTTCATACGGTGTCGTCTCAACGGAATTGCGTGGTGCCCTATTTAAAGTGAATGTGGTTGTCTCTAATGCCTAACCCATAAACGATAGTGGTAATTCGATAAGAGACATCATGGTATGCACCATATCCAATAGGGTGCAGTTATGATGTTCGGACACACCATCACACTATGGTGTTCCAGGCGGTATTAGTTGTGAAACAATTTCCACAATGTCTTAATTGTGTGCCAAACTCGTAACTCAGATATTCATCTCTATGATCATATCATAGACATTTTATCCTCTTGTCACGACGATCTTCAACTTCACTCTGAAATTACTTAAACCTTTCAATAATTCAGACTTGTGTTTCATCAAGTAAATATACTTATCATCTACTCAAATCATCTGTGAACTAAGAACATAACGATATCCACTGCGTGCCTCAGCACTCATTGGACTGCACACATCAAAATGTATTACTTCCAACAAGTTGCTTTCTTGTTCCATCTTACTGAAAACGAGGCCTTTCAGTCATCTTGCCCATGTGGTATGATTTGCATGTTTCAAGTGATTCAAAATCAAGTGAGTCCAAACGATCCATCTGTATGGAGTTTCTTCATGCATATCTACCAATAGACATGGTTCGCATGTCTCAATCTTTTCAAAAACGAGTGAGTCCAAAGATCCATCAACATGGAGCTTCTTCATGCGTTTTATGCCAATATGACTCAAATGGAAGTGCCACAAGTATGTGGTACTATCATTACTATCTTATATCTTTTGGCATGAACATGTGTATCACTACGATCGAGATTCAATAAACCATTCATTTTAGGTGCAAGACCATTGAAGGTATTATTCAAATAAACAGAGTAACCATTATTCTCCTTAAATGAATAACCGTATTGCGATAAACATAATCCAATCATGTCTATGCTCAACGCAAACACCAAAGCAAACAACATTTATCTGGGTTCAATACTAATCCCGAAGGTAGAGGGAGCGTGCGATGGTGATCATATCATCCTTGGAAACATTTCCAACACACATCGTCACCTCACCCTTAGCTAGTCTCCGTTTATTCCGTAGCTTTTGTTTCGAGTTACCAATGTTAGCAACTGAACCGGTATCTAATACCCATGTGCTACTAGGAGTAGTAGTAAGGTACACATCAATAACACATATATCAAATATACTTTTGTTGACCTTGCTAGCCTTCTCAGCTACCAAGTATCTAGGGTAGTTCTGCTTCAATGACCGTTCCCCTCATTACAGAAGCACTTAGTCTCGGGTTTGGGTTCAACCTTGGGTTTCTTCACTAGAGCAGCAACTGATTTGCCGTTTCATGAAGTATCCCTTCTTTCCCTTGCCCTTCTTGAAACTAGTGGTTTTACTAACCATCAACAATTGATGCTCCTACTTGATTTCTACTTTCACGGTGTCAAACATCGCGAGTTGCTCAAGGATCATCATGTCTATCCCTGATATGCTATAGTTCATCACGAAGCTCTAATAGCTTCGTGGCAGTGACTATGGAGAACCATCACTATCTCATCTAGAAGATTAACTCCCACTCGATTCAAGCGATTGTAGTACTCAGACAATCTGAGCACATGCTCAACGATTGAGCTTTTCTCCCTTAGTTTGCAGGCTTAAGAAACTTGTCAGAGGTCTCATACCTCTTGACGTGGGCACTAGTCTGAAATCCCAATTTCAGTCTTTGGAACATCTCATATGTTCTGCGACGTTTCAAAACCGTCTTTGGTGCCACAATTCTAAACCGTTAGCATTACGCACTGAACTATCATGTAGTCATCAAAACGTGTATGTCAGATGTTTCGCAACATCTATAGACGACGCTCGATGTTCAGCACACTGAGCGGTGCATTAAGGACATAAGCCTTCTGCGCAGCAATGAGGATAATCCTCAGTTGACGGACCCAGTCCGCATAATTTCTACTATCAACTTTCAACTAAATTTTCTCTAGGAACATATCTTAAACAGTAGAACTAAAGCGTAAGCTACGACATAATTTGCAAAGACCTTTTGACTATGTTCATGATAATTAAGTTCATCTGATTATTTAATGAACTCCCACTTAGATAGACATCCCTCTAGTCATCTAAGTGATACATGATCTGAGTCAACTAGGCCGTGTCCGATCATCACGTGAGACGGACTAGTCATCATCGGTGAACATCTTCATGTTGATCGTATCTACTATACGACTCATGTTCGACCTTTCGGTCTCTTGTGTTCCGAGGCCATGCCTGTACATGCTAGGCTCGTCAAGTCAACCAAGTGTTTCGCATGTGTAAATCTGGCTTACACCCGTTGTATGCGAACGTTAGAATCTATCACACCCGATCATCACGTGGTGCTTCAAAACAATGAACCTTCGCAACGGTGCATAGTTAGGGGGAACACTTTCTTGAAATTTTAGCGAGGGATCATCTTATTTATGCTACCATCGTTCTAAGAAAATAAGATGTAAACATGACAAACATCACATGCAAATCATAAAGTGACATGATATGGCCAATATCATCTTGCGCCTTTTGATCTCCATCTTCGAGGCGCGGCATGTTCACCTTCGTCACCGGCATGACACCATGATCTCCATCATCATGATCTCCATCATCGTGTCTTCATGAAGTTGTCTCGCCAACTATTACTTCTACTACTAGGGCTAACGGTTAGCAATAAAGTAAAGTAATTACATGGCGTTTTTCATTGACACGCAGGTCATACAATAAATTAAGACAACTCCTATGGCTCCTGTCGGTTGTCATACTCATCGACATGCAAGTCGCGATTCCTATTACAAGAACATGATCAATCTCATACATCACATATATATAATTCATCACATCCTTTTGGCCATATCACATCACATAGCATACCCTGCAAAAACAAGTTAGATGTCCTCTAATTGTTGTTGCATGTTTTATGTGGCTGCTATGGGTTTCTAGCAAGAACGTTTCTTACCTACTCAAAAGCCACAACGATGATATGCCAATTGCTATTTACCCTTCATAAGGACCCTCTTCATCGAATCCGATCCGACTAAAGTGGGAGAGACAGACACCCGCTAGCCACCTTATGCATCAAGTGCATGTCAGTCGGTGGAACCTGTCTCACGTAAGAGTACGTGTAAGGTCGGTCCGGGCCGCTTCATCCCACAATGCCGCCGAATCAAGATAAGACTAGTAACCGTAAGCAAATTGAACAAATCATCGCCCACAACTACTTTGTGTTCTACTCGTGCATAGAATCTACGCATAGACCTAGCTCATGATGCCACTGTTGGGGAACGTAGTAATAATTCAAAATTTTCCTACGTGTCACCAAGATCAATCTAGCAGATGCTACCAACGAGAGAGAGAGAGAGAGAGCTTCTTCATACCCTTGAAGATTGCTAAGCGGAAGCGTTACAAGAACGCGGTTGACGGAGTCGTACTCGCGGCGATTCAAATCCCGGAAGATCCGATCTAGCGCCGAACGGACGGCGCCTCCGCGTTCAACACACGTACAGCTCGGGGACGTCTCCTCCTTCTTGATCCAGCAAGGGGAGAGGAGAAGTTGAGGGAAAGCTCCGGCAGCACGATGGCGTGGTGGTGGAGCTCGTGGTTTTCCGGCAGGGCTTCGCCAAACACTATGGAGGAGGAGGAGATGTTGGAGGAGGAGAGGGCTGCGCCAGGGAAGGGGTGCGGCTGCCCTCTATCTCCCTCACTATATATAGGGGGGAGGGGTGGAGGAGGCGCCCTAGGGTTCCCTAGGGGAGGGGCGGCGGCCACAGGGGAAACCCTAGATGGGTTTGGGCGTCCCCACCCCTAGGAAACTTGCCCCCCAAGCCGGGAGGGGTGGCTGCCCTAGGGGAGGCGCCCCCACCTCTCCAGGTTACGTGAGAGGGGTTGGGAGGGGTGCACAGCCCCTTAGTGGGCTGGTGTTCCCCCTCCCCTTGGCCCATAAGGCCCCCAACGCTTGTCGGGGCCTCCGAAACACCTTTCGCTCACGCTGGTCGTCACCCGGTACTCCCAGAACAATTCCAGACTCCAATACCCTTCGTCCAATATATCGATCTTAACCTACGGACCATTCCGGAGTTCCTCGTCACGTCCAGGATCTCATCCGGGACTCCGAACAACCTTCAGTAACCACATACTATTTCCCATAACAACTCTAGCGTCACTGAACCTTAAGTGTGTAGACCCTACGGGTTCGGGAACCATGCAGACATGACCGAGACACCTCTCCGGCCAATAACCAATAGCCGGATCGGGATACCCATATTGGCTCCCACATGTTCCACGATGATCTCATCGGATGAACCACAATGTCGGGGATTCAGTCAATCCCGTATACAATTCCCTTTGTCTATCGGTATGTTACTTGCCCGAGATTCGATCGTCGGTATCCCAATACCTCGTTCAATCTCGTTACCGGCAAGTCTCTTTACTCATTCCATAATGCATGATCCCGTGGCTAACTCATTAGTCACATTGAGCTCATTATGATGATGCATTACCGATTGGGCCCAGAGATACCTCTCCGTCATACGGAGTGACAAATCCCAGTCTCGATTCGTGCCAACCCAACAGACACTTTCGGAGATACCTGTAGTGCACCTTTATAGCCACCCAGTTACATTGTGGCGTTTCGTACACCCAAAGCATTCCTACGGTATCCGGGAGTTGCACAATCTCATGGTCTAAGGAAATGATACTTGACATTAGAAAAGCTCTTAGCAAACGAACTACACGATCTAGTGCTATGCTTAGGATTGGGTCTTGTCCATCACATCATTGTCCTAATGATGTGATCCCGTTATCAATGATATCCAATGTCCATGGTCAGGAAACCATAACCATCTATTGATCAACGAGCTAGTCAACTAGAGGCTCACTAGGGACATGTTGTGGTCTATATATTCACACATGTATTACGGTTTCTAGTTAATACAATTATAGCATGAACAATAGACAATTATCATGAACAAGGAAATACAATAATAACCATTTTATTATTGCCTCTAGGGCTTATTTCCAACATAAATTATCTTGCGGGAATTCTCTGTGCTCCAATGCTGATGTAAGTACCTGTTGTATATCACTAAATTTTTACATCAGCATGTATTTTGTTAATCGGCGTGAATCCAACCTTTATCTGATCTAAATTTACTTGTAGCAAAATGTATAATTAAAGGCGACAATGTTGAATTTTGTAAGGAAAACTGCCTTGTAGTTTTGCATATTGAGTTGCATGAGTGTACTATCTCATATCATGCACATTACTAAATTGTGTGCTATTCTGGTTGCCCAATCATTCATTGTGTCAATGTTGCTTTCCTATTACCTTACCTGGCTGATGATAGCTTGCCATATTATGTTAATTTGGTGTAGGCTGGTGTGATCTGGTTTTTTAAATGTTCGTTGTGTCAATGTTGCTTTCCTATTTTCTGACCTGGCCAATGATAGCAATGCTAGTGTGTTAATTTCGTGCAGGCTACTGAAGATAAGAAGACAAACTATGAAAACAGCAAGGCAACCCCATTTTTTATTTTCAATAAATCTAGTCCAGGTAATATGTGATGAGGACATCAATACCATTGTTACACCCACAGCCCCTGCTGCTATACATACTGGACCAATTACTAGAGCTCGCGCACGCCAATTAAATTACCAGGTACTTTCGTTTCTTGGTAATGATTCTAATGTTCATGAGAATATGATGCTGCCTAAATTGGATACATTTGTTTTGCTTACAAATGAAGGGCCTAGCTTTGAGAAGGATGAACATTGGAGCAAGAACAAGCATGGAGATGATGGCATGCGCATGGGGAACAAGAACGGAGTTACAAGTGATGATTTCAGGACGTTGAAGCCACCATAATGCGTGCATGAAGCCTTGGACGAAATATACAAGATGCTACTTCATAACTTTCGTCCAGAGGCTATTCTAGGTGCTGCGTCACCTTATTATTGGGCCAGGCCCATGTAATTTCGAAATACTTGAGTGTAGGTTGTTTTTAGAGTCCGTGTGTGTGGGGAAACAAGAGATAGGGTTGGTTTCGGACCCCTTCCCCAAGGGCCACGAAATTCCCCCCCTCTTCCTCCATATATACAGCCCTTAGGGCGTCGTTTAGACTTTGGGGTTTTGTTTAGATTAAAAGTTCGCCATAGCTGCAACTTCGCGTACTTCGTTTGTGTTCAACGACCAGACATAGGCGTCACAGAACCCCACCTTGATCAATAAAGCTTTCATCTTATATTCGCAATATCCAGATTGCAATCTCAGTTTTTGCTTGTTCTTCGTTTGCTCGCAGGAAACAGACCCTCGTGGTCAGGTTGATCGTGCTCCGGCGTGGTCAATAACCCCTCGGAGTTGGTTTAGCGATTGCTAAGGCCCGACGTCATCGCACGTTCGTAGTCGGATCGTCAAAGTCGACTTCCACCAAAGCGATATCCATTATCTCATCGAAAGACGGGACACCTTTGCCTCTATCAAGTGGTATCAGATTTCCAGGTTGCTCGGTGAGATTTTACAGTTTTTCGTAGTTTAGATCGAGTCTGTTCTTCATACCTATAGTCCACGAAAAAGCCAAAAAAATTTAGGGTTAGTTCATCCTACCCGAACCAATCTGAGCCTTTGCATAATATTTTTTGTGTTTGCTTTGTTGAATTTGCGGTTGCATCGTCGTGTCAAGTTGCTGGTCTTAGTGTCTAGTCCTTTAGAGTTTCGAGTTCTGTTCACAGGTTGTCACGTCGCCGCTGCCATATATCACCACCGCATCATCATCATCGCTCCTGCCATATACCACCACCGCACCAACTTCATCGCCGCTGCCATATACCACCACCACATATTCACCGCCAATCCGAGTCCATATACGCCACCACATATCCGCCGCCATCACGCCAATCCGAGTACACCTGCAACATATATCCGCCACCAGTCCGAGTTCCACCGGATTCATCTCCACCACCAGTCCGAGTTCCACCAGATTCATCTCCGCCACCAGTCCTAGTCCAAGTCCAGTATTTTGTTACTCTGTTTTGGATTTTCAGATCACGCCATACTCCGAGTCGTGAAATAGAAGGACTCCCAAACTTTTGTGTTACCCGCAGTAGAAAAATAGTTCCAGTTTAAAAAAAACTAAGTCTGGAAAATTCTGGCTAGGCAGTTTTTAGACCATTTGTAGACTTTTTCGAAAAAAAATTGTTGCGGAGCAAAAAAAAAGAGGAAAAAAGTGCAAAAAAAAAAGTGAATTTTTTTTTCAGAGTGTGCTCCTCCCTTGTTTACGTGCAGCGCCGTGATTTTGTTAGTGTTCTAGGCTCGCGTCTCTAGCACGGTCTAGCCTAGGACCAGCACAGTACCGTCGTTGAGCGTTTATTCAACTTTGCATATCTTAATTGATTATTGCTGACCCTTTTTGCTACCATATTATAAGCCTTCCCAGCTCCACATACATCTACGTCGTGCGTTTGACTCTCCCTGGTAATCGCTCTATCCAAGCTTTGAGAGTTTTGACTACAACGGTTGCCGATCACCACCTGCTGTTGGGTAAGAACTGGTAAGAATTTGAGATTCGCTTGAAGGGTTTGTGACACACCACCATCACCACCACTTCCTAGTAGTCTGTAGGATCATATTCTTTTGTGTTTCTATTGCTGCTAACCATGGCAGGATCACAAGCCGGTGAGACTGATTGGGAGAACATGACGAACAAGGGGTTGCATGATAAATTTCAGCAAACGATGAGTGGCCAGGTGGGAGATGTGCTAAACAGATTTGAAGAGGCTATGGAGAAGATAGATGTCGTGGAGAAGTCGTTTGAGACAAAGCTGGATAACAGGTTTAATGAATTGCTCAAGCATCTTCCCCAACCACCACCGGCTGCAACAACAACAACCACATCTCCAATGTCGCCTTCCAAATCAAGTGGGACGAGCACAGCGCGTTCCAATTGAGACTGGTCAAAATTCAGGTGCCGCTGCACCTACTGTTGATGCTTCTTTGGCTCCTGCTACTGCGGCGGCTGAGGAGGATGACGATTATGCGGGTGATTATGAGGATGAGGTTGATCAAAATCAGAACTACGTGCAGCCACCAGCACCACCTCCAGCAGGTCGACCTCAGGTATATATTCGCAACGGTAGGCCTCCACCACCACCTCAGGTACGAGATCATGACCATGTTCCTAAACTGAAATTGAATATTCCACTGTTTGAGGGTAGATACATTCCTGATGTATATCTTACTTGGGAGTTAGAAACTGAACAACGTTTTACATGTTTACAATATCCCGAGGAGCGACGGGTTGCTGCTACTGTTTGTGCTTTCACTAGTTTTGCATGTGCATGGTGGTCTGAACATTGTAGATTATATCCTATTCTAGCTACTTGGGCTGCTTTGAAAACTGCTATGCGTACTCGTTGGGTTCCACCATATTATTAACGTGAATTGCTTCAAAAACTGCAGCGTTTACGACAAGGGAAAAATTCTGTAGAAGAATATTATCAGGAATTACAAACTGGCATGATTAGATGTGGTATTGTTGAGGAGAATGAAGCTATGCTTGCATGTTTTATGGGTGGTTTAAATAGAGAGATTCAGACCATTCTAGAGTATAAGGAGTATACTAATATCACTCGTTTATTCCATCTTGCTTGTAAAGCTGAACGTGAAGTGCAGGATCGACAAGCATTGGCGCGAACTAACTTTTCTGCAGGTCGACCTTCATCATGGACACCGCGTGCATCTTCTACTTCCACTGCACCAGCACCTCCATCAGGTTCCACCTCCAGCCGTGATACAAGAAAGCAGGCACAACCACCACTATCTGCCAAGAGCGCACCTGCCGGGCCTGCACAGAGCTCTTCTTCTTCCATGGCATCAACGGGGCACACAAGTGATATTATTTGTCGTCGTTGTAAGGGAAGAGGACATTATGCGCGAGAATGCAAATCTCAGTGTGTAATGATTGCTACTGAGGATGGTGGGTATGAGTCCGCTAGTGACTATGATGAGGAGACTTTGGCTCTTATTACACGTGAAGAACATGGTGGAGATGATTTTGAAAATGAGACGCAATACATGGCTCCTGAAGACGCTGACAGGTATGAATGTTTAGTTGCTCAACGTGTTTTGAGTGTGCAGGTCACACAAGCAGAGCAAAATCAGAGGCATAATTTGTTCCATACAAAGGGAGTTGTGAAGGAACGTTCTGTTCGCATCATCATAGATGGAGGGAGCTGTAACAACTTGGCTAGCATGGAGATGGTGGAGAAACTATCTCTCACCACAAGACCACATCCACATCCTTACTACATCCAATGGTTCAACAACAGCGGCAAGGTTAAGGTAACACGTACTGTTCGTGTGCATTTTAGTATCTCTACATATGCTGATTATGTTGATTGTGATGTGGTACCCATGCAAGCATGTTCCTTATTACTTGGTAGACCATGGCAATTTGATAAAAATTATGTACACCATGGTAGAAACAATCAGTATACTCTTGTTCATAAGGATAAAAATATTACTTTGCTTCCTATGACTCCTGATTCCATTTTGAAAGATGACATTAATAGAGCTAATAAAGCAAAACAGGAGAAAAATAAGAGTGAAAATCAGATTGTGGCAAAAGAATTTGAGCAACAAATGAGACCTAATAATAAACCGTCTAGTGTTGTTTCTGAAATTAAATTGAAAAGTGCATGTTTACTTGCCACAAAATCTGATATTGATGAGCTAGATTTCCAAAAATCTGTTTGCTATGCTTTTGTGTGCAAAGAGGCATTATTTTCATTCGAGGACGTGCCTTCCTCTTTGCCCCCTGCTGTCACTAACATTTTGCAGGAGTTCGCTGACGTCTTTCCACAAGACGTGCCACCGGGATTACCACCTATTCGAGGGATTGAGCATCAAATTGACTTAATTCCCGGTGCATCGCTACCCAACCGTGCACCATACCGTACCAATCCAGAGGAGACGAAGGAGATTATGCGTCAAGTACAGGAGCTACTCGACAATGGTTATATACGCGAATCTCTTAGTCCTTGTGTTGTTCCTATTATACTTGTGCCTAAAAAGGATGGTACATCGCGTATGTGTGTTGATTGTAGAGGCATTAATAACATTACTATTCGTTATCGTCATCCTATTCCTAGGCTAGATGATATGCTTGATGAATTGAGTGGCTCTACAATATTTTCCAAAGTTGATTTGCGTAGTGGATACCATCAAATTCGTATGAAACTGGGAGATGAATGGAAAACAGCATTTAAAACTAAGTTTGGTTTATACGAGTGGTTAGTCATGCCTTTTGGGTTAACTAATGCACCTAGTACTTTCATGAGACTAATGAACGAAGTTTTACGTGCTTTTATTGGACGATTTGTGGTAGTCTATTTTGATGATATACTGATTTATAGCAAATCTTTGGAGGAACATTTGGGACATTTACGTGCTGTTTTTATTGCTCTACGTGATGCACGTTTGTTTGGTAAACTTGGGAAGTGCACCTTTTGCACCGACCGAGTATCTTTTCTTGGCTATGTTGTTACTCCACAGGGAATTGAAGTTGATAAAGCCAAGATTGAAGCTATTGAGAGTTGGCTGCAGCCCAAAACGGTCACACAAGTGAGGAGTTTCCTTGGCCTCGCTGGTTTCTATAGGCGTTTTGTGAGAGATTTCAGCACCATTGCTACACCTCTCAACGAGCTTACAAAGAAGGATGTGCCTTTTGTTTGGGGTACCGCACAGGAAGAAGCCTTCACGGTATTGAAAGATAAGTTGACACATGCTCCTTTACTCCAACTTCCTGATTTTAATAAGACTTTTGAGCTCGAATGTGATGCTAGTGGAATTGGATTAGGAGGTGTGTTATTACAAGATGGTAAACCTGTTGCATACTTTTCTGAAAAATTGAGTGGGCCTAGTCTGAATTATTCTACTTATGATAAAGAACTATATGCTCTTCTTCGGACTTTAGAAACATGGCAACATTATTTATGGCCCAAAGAATTTGTTATACATTATGATCATGAATCTTTGAAACATATTAAAAGTCAAGCTAAAGTGAATCGTAGACATGCTAAATGGGTTGAATTCATTGAAACTTTCCCTTATGTCATTAAACACAAGAAGGGTAAAGAAAATGTTATTGCTGATGCATTGTCTCGTCGCTATACTATGCTGTCACAACTTGACTTCAAAATATTTGGTTTGGAGACCATCAAAGATCAATATGTGCATGATGTTGATTTTCAAGATGTTTTGCAGAATTGTAAAGAAGGAAGAACCTGAAACAAGTTTGTCGTTAATGATGGATTTGTGTTCCGTGCTAACAAGCTATGCATTCCAGCTAGCTCTCTTCGTCTTTTGTTGTTGCAGGAGGCGCATGGAGGAGGATTAATGGGACACTTTGGCGTGAAGAAGACGGAGGACGTACTTGCTACACATTTCTTTTGGCCAAAGATGAGACGGGATGTTGAGCGTTTTGTTGCTCGCTGCACTACATGTCAAAAAGCTAAGTCACGACTCAATCCTCATGGTTTATATATGCCTTTGCCTGTACCTAGTGTTCCTTGGGAGGATATATCTATGGACTTTGTTTTAGGTTTACCTCGAACAAAGAAGGGGAGGGATATCATATTTGTTGTCGTGGATAGATTCTCAAAAATGGCACACTTTATACCATGTCATAAAAGCGATGATGTTGTTAATGTTGCTGATTTGTTCTTCCGTGAAATTATTCGTTTGCATGGTGTGCCAAATACTATTGTTTCAGATCGTGATACTAAATTTCTTAGCCACTTTTGGATATGTTTATGGGCTAAGTTGGGGACTAAACTGCTTTTTAGTACTACTTGTCACCCCCAAACTGATGGACAAACTGAAGTAGTCAATAGAACATTGTCTACTATGCTTAGGGCTGTTTTGAAGAATAATAAGAAAATGTGGGAAGAATGCTTGCCTCATATTGAGTTTGCTTATAATCGTTCATTGCATTCTACTACTAAGATGTGCCCTTTTGAAATTGTGTATGGTTTCCTACCTCGTGCACCTATTGATTTGTTGCCTCTTCCATCTTCGAAGAAGGTTAATTTTGATGCTAAACAACGTGCTGAATTGATCTTAAAAATGCATGAGTTAACTAAGGAAAACATTGAGCGTATGAATGCTAAATATAAACTTGCTGGAGATAAGGGTAGAAAACATGTTGTGTTTGCACCTGGAGATCTTGTTTGGTTACATTTGCGTAAGGATAGATTTCCTGATTTGCGCAAATCAAAGCTAATGCCACGTGCTGATGGTCCTTTTAAGGTGTTAGAGAAAATAAATGATAATGCATATAAACTTGAGCTGCCTGCAGATTTTGGGGTTAGTCCCACTTTTAACATTGCAGATTTGAAGCCTTATTTGGGTGACGGAGATGAGCTTCCGTCGAGGACGACTTCATTTCAAGAAGGGGAGGATGATGAGGACATCAATACCATTGTTACACCCACAGCCCCTGCTGCTATACATACTGGACCAATTACTAGAGCTCGCGCACGCCAATTAAATTACCAGGTACTTTCGTTTCTTGGTAATGATTCTAATGTTCATGAGAATATGATGCTGCCTAAATTGGATACATTTGTTTTGCTTACAAATGAAGGGCCTAGCTTTGAGAAGGATGAACATTGGAGCAAGAACAAGCATGGAGATGATGGCATGCGCATGGGGAACAAGAACGGAGTTACAAGTGATGATTTCAGGACGTTGAAGCCACCATAATGTGTGCATGAAGCCTTGGAAAAAATATACAAGATGCTACTTCATAACTTTCGTCCAGAGGCTATTCTAGGTGCCGCGTCACCTTATTATTGGGCCAGGCCCATGTAATTTCGAAATACTTGAGTATAGGCTGTTTTTAGAGTCCGTATGTGTGGGGAAACAAGAGATAGGGTTGGTTT
This sequence comes from Aegilops tauschii subsp. strangulata, assembly GCF_002575655.3. NCBI lineage: Eukaryota > Viridiplantae > Streptophyta > Magnoliopsida > Poales > Poaceae > Aegilops > Aegilops tauschii. The sequence continues at coordinate 285,486,937 of NC_053037.3, forward strand.
CGGACCCCTTCCCCAAGGGCCACGAAATCCCCCCCCCCCTCTTCCTCCATATATACAGCCCTTAGGGCATCGTTTAGACTTTGGGGTTTTGTTTAGATTAAAAGTTCGCCATAGCTGCAACTTCGCGTACTTCGTTTGTGTTCAACGACCAGACAAAGGCGTCACAGAACCCCACCTTGATCAATAAAGCTTTCATCTTATATTCGCAATATCCAGGTTGCAATCTCAGTTTCTTGCTTGTTCTTCATTTGCTCGCAGGAAACAGACCCTCGTGGTCAGGTTGATCGTGCTCCGGCGTGGTTAATAACCTCTCGGAGTTGGTTTAGCGATTGCTAAGGTGCGACGTCATCGCACGTTCGTAGTCGGATCATCAAAGTCGACTTCCCCCAAAGCGATATCCATTATCTCATCGAAAGACGGGACACCTTTGCCTCTATCAATATGGCAATAAATCTTGAATAATCTATTCGATTCCCCTCCTAATTTATGTTATGATGAAGTTGTCGAGACACTCTCCACTATCAATAATACAAGTCTGCCAAAATCGCCATCTGAATCTGTTGAATTTCCTCTGTCTCGAATCCAACGGAAAAAATGTATGTTTGTGAACGAATTACTGGCTGAAGAAATCATGGAAATCGTGGAGGAATCAGAGGTGCACATTCTTGCGCAACAACAACTGATCAATGTTTTCAGAGACAGTGTAGCAAAGAAGGAAGAACTTGCTCACATGCTTATGGGCGTCATCCGCGCTAAGGTTGCAGATTGTGAGGTTGTAGATCGTTAAGTTCTGCTCATTTATTTGCACTGGCATCAATCTTTGATTGCCTAGTGGATGTAATTTCTTGTAATATATGCTGGATGTGCAACGTTTTTCCTTGTATGTCGTACGTTTTCTTAGCGCGCATCGCATTCCGGCTAACTGGTCGCTAGGAAGGCAAAAAAAGCAGTGAAATTATTAGTTAGCACGAACAGTCGTGGACCCTATATGAAGGAAGCGGCCCACTACCCTTAATGGGCTTCCCTAATGGGCTCGCATGGGCCAAAATTCTCATATGCCTTTGATTGACCGGTTTGTGTCCTATCCATAATTGCTCGTCATAATGGGCTCAAATTACAGCTGGGCCGGAATCGACCTGATCTAATTGGGCCTACTGACATGTTCGAACTTTAGCGGGCCCATTAAGTTAATGGGTCGTAACTAGGCCGAAAGCACTATTGGGCCGCTATAATTGAAATGAGCCAACAGTTAATGCTCGGACCTGTTACCTCCCGGGTCGTTAACAGGCCGACATCGAAGCGGGCAAGTAGTGGGCCCATTCGACTTCACGGGCCGCTAACAGGCCGATACTAAGGTCAGGCTATATATGGCCCAACTGTATGTTGGGCCTTTAGCAGGCCGAAAGAAAAAGCGGGCTCGTACTGGACCATGAAGAGCATGGACCGCTAAGACGCCGAAAGTCAGGTCAGACTTTATATGGCCCAACTGTGTTGTGGGCCTTTAGCAGGCCAAAAGAGAAACCGAGCTGGTATTGGTCATGAAGATCATGGGCCATTAAGAGGCCAAAACTCAGGTCCGACTGCAAATGGACCAACTCATTTATGGGCCATTAACGGGCTGAAAGACACACCGGGCTGAAAATTGGCCCAACACTTAAATGGGTCGCTAAAAGGCCGAAAGACGTACATCCTGAAAATTGGCCCATCCCTTGAATGGGCCGTTAACAGGCTGAAACCACATGGGGCCGATATTGAGCCCAAATATATAGCGGGCTGTTAATGGGCTCGAACTGACGCTGGGCTGCAATGGTGTCAAATAGTTAATGGGTCGTTGACGGGCTGAATTGGCACATCTTGTATGGGTCGTGGGCTTAAATGGACCAGACACAAGTAGGCCCTATATGGGTTGGCCTGCTAATTTTGACTGGGCCGGCCTCTTTCACCTAAATGGGCCACTGTTGGGCCTTGCCACGTGCCAACGTATCATAGGCGCCTCCCGTACAATGAGTGGATGACATCTGTCCCAACGCTGAGTCGACACGTGGATCCTCCGGCGAATGAGAATTTTACACGTGGAAAATCCCCATTGGTCGGGGCTGTTAACGGGTTATCGGATCCAAACCGGAACCCGATAGCTTAATGGCGATCCGTTACGATGGATGCCACGTGTCGGTTACCCTTAACGAAAACACTTCCATGACGCGCCATTTATCGTCATGGAAGTGGACACTTTCGTGATGATAATTTTGGTTGTCATGGAACACTTCTACGACAGCACAGATATGACTATCTTGATTCTTTCATAAAATCGTCATGGATGTACATGCATGACAGAAAACGTGATCTACTGTGACAAACACGTATCATCACAGAGTGGTTTTTTTGTAGTGTTAGTCCAAGAAAATCATATAAATTATTGTCAAAAGTATGTGGAAGTAGTAAAATATTGGCATGAAACAATCAAAAATTATAGATACGACGAAGACGTACCATCGTCGCAATCATTCTCGTCTCGGCGATGAATTCCGGCCGGCCAAAACCCTAGAGTGATGTAGCCACACCAGAGCCGCCCATCGGCTCTGATCTGACTATCACGTTCTATCTAGAACAAATCGGTATGTTTCATTCCTGGCCATCTATAGTCACTTGATCCAACGACCCATATTGAGGCCTTATCTGAAACATTCTCTGAATTAAATTAAATATCTGTTAAATAGGCAGTTTTGCATAAAGCCCCTAAACCCTAGAACCATCATAAATTTTTACCTATAAATCCAAGTGAGGTGATTCTTTTTTGCAGATTGACCCTCATGGCATGCTCTAGCGAAAAATACCAATTATTTTCACTTTTGCACTATTCAAATTTGATTCTTTAAACATTGTGTATGAACCTTTGTAAGGGGCTAAAATGCAAACCATAACTCCAACCGGAGTTGATCTTTTTACAAATTGATCCTTTGGGTGTAAAGTTTTTTTTCTCTAGAATGCACACGAATGTGTGTATCACATATTGATAGGAGAAAGGGTGAGGAACCCACCACCATAGCGTTACATTACACGTGGTTTACATGAATGGTACGCAAGACCACCGACTACGTAAATCACTACATGGATTGCTCGCCATTGGCCCAGTTATATATAGCTGCAAAGAAGAAGGTAAGATCCCCTTTAAACATGCCCGCGGAGCTCCAACTTCTCGCTTCTTGGGCTATGTTGTTTATTGCCTGTTGAACCGCCAGTGATGCCCCCGCGGAAACGACTACATTGCGATGTTTCCATAACTCCCGTAGGGCTAGCATGACGACCATCCTTACATCGCGCAAAGAGCAATTATTCGAGGATCGCGAGCTACACCACTCCACCGGACTATCATCACGTCAGAATTGTATTGCGAATACACAATTGATAAGAAGATGATTGATCGTTTCTTGGTGCTGGCTGCACATAGGGCATGATGCCTGGTGGGGAGAGGCCTCTCGGCGCAAGACAATCCGATGTTCAACGGCTATTTTTCAGCGCGAGCCACGCAAAGAAACGACATTGCTGGGGCGCCTTTTGCTTCCACACATAATCAGCATAAGTGGCCACCTCCCTCCCCCCAAACTTTGAATCATATGTGAAGGAGACTAAGAAGTTTCCTTTTGGTTCCGGGCCCAGCGAATGGTGTCTGGTGTTTCATTCCTTAGTTGAAAGCCCGTGATTATCGTCAAAGCCTAGGTAGTCTTCGATATTGGGCAAGTCTATGTTTGCTCCAATGTTTGTTTCCCAAGCATTCTCTGGCCGCGTGTTTAACCATTATGGATGATCTCACTCGAGGTGACACCCTCTCGTACATACTTGGCGCAAGTTCCTGGATCCTCAAGCCATTGATCCATCTATCTTCCCAAAAGAGGGTGCTCTCCCCATTGCCTACATCCGCTCTGACTGCTGCCTTGTAAATTGCACGGGCCTCATTAGGAACATTTACTGTGAATTCTTTCCATGGCCTCAGTTAAATTTGAACTTGGTTAAACTTTAGTGCCACAACTGAAACTACTGCCATGGCAGCCGTTTTGGCTTAGTTTTCACTGTTACGACAGAGTTTCAGAAGTGCTCCATAGCAAAGCTTTTGAAATGTGAATTGAATTGATCATGACTGTTGATTCAGTAATTCTGTTTCCTTGTGTTCCAAAAAGTTTGCAAGTGACCATTATAATCTTTTTACCCAGGTTTGAACTTTCCTTTATTTGAATTTGAATTTAAACCATATTTGAACCTAGAATCAAACCACAACACCAAATCAAGTGAAGCTTTTTGTAAATTGATTCAAATGATGATCACTACCTAACTAAATCACTTTGGGTTGAAATCCAACCTATCAAGTTTGAATTATTTCAAATTTGAACTCAAACCTAGTTCTAATTATGACTTCCAAAACCTTTTGAATACAAAACATGAATGTTCTTCTACATTGAGTCAAATGTTGAACTGAAATCAGACAAACATTTGAAGTCAAATAAGGTCTTTCAAATTTATGGAGTGTTGAACTCAACGAAGCAATAACTGTTCACAAGTACATATGAAAAACAGAGAGTTGAGGAAGGAGGTAAGGAAAGAGGAGTGTGAGAAAATCAGTTAATCGCATTTTTAGGAAAACAAACTAATAGTCATTTCCCTACAACTACGAAAACCTGGGTTTCCAAGAACTACGTTTTCTTATATAAACGGGTTGGGGGATGGGGTAGATGCTTTGTGATTTGTGAATGTCACGTGTCATCCATCAGGATGGGTCTCACCTGCTAACCCGTGAGACCTGGTCTCATAGAATTCTTCTCCTGGTTGGTCAGAGTAGCCAAACAAAAATTTATTCAATTAGATTGTTTACTAAATTGTACAGATTGCATTTTGTATACTGTACCTATCCAAACAACCCGCAAGGTTAGATTATTAAGTGTAAAGAACAAATGACAAGACAAACACCTTGCAAAAGATTCGACAATATCATCTCAGTATTATAAGGTAAATCTTTTCAGGACCCGACAGTCATTTCCTATGCAAAGTCTACGACTTCGCTATTCATAGACACATAAACTCAGGTTGTATATATGGAACCTAATTAGGGGTGCGGTACAGCTTGCCGAAAACATGGAGTACGGCAACGACGGCAATAAACCCTATGCTCATGATCAGAACAGCATTTGGGGACATCTTGCGCCCAGCAGCCTCATCAGTGTAGAACTGAAGCATTGTACTGGCGCCGCCACCACCTCCAGCAGCGGCAGCACCACTGGTGGTTCTACGTCTGCGCAAGCTTGCAGCTGCAGCTGCACTCCCTCTTGCAGGTGCATCGCCATTAGCCACCATCTTCTTTTATCTACCTACATGGAAGTAGGTAGTTCGATTAGAAGGATTGTAGCACTAGTATCATAACAGACCAAAACATACATGGTGTTCCAAATGATCAAATGGCATGCATCATCAGTAAGTTTGTTGGAGAAGTACAAAGGTATATAGAAAATGAGCAAGCACAGTCATATGCCATCAAATGGTGTCTCGCTACATCTTCTGTTGACTAAGAGACGAATACGGTGTTGACTAAGATAAGGGTAATACAGTGTTGCATCCAAATGCTAAGGTAACCTACAATATGGAACCAAAACGAAAATGTTGATCAGAGCCATACTGAATTTTGTCAAACCCAATAATTTTGTCAGAATAAAATACTGAATTTTATCGACAAATTGTGTGATGTGTTGTCAGAACAAACAACCGAATTTGTTCGACAGTTAACTGACACTTGTTCAGTGTGGGGTGACAAAAAATCCAATTATTAATCAACAATACACCAGGAGAAGTAAACTTTAGTGTCCTGACAGTAAAGGGAAGAACAAATTCGATAAGTACTCCCTCTGTAAATAAATATAAGAGCGTTAAGATCAGTAACGCTCTTATATTTCTTTACAGAGGGAGAACTATATATCTGATCAAACGCTGTACTCTTTTTTCAATCTATAAGTAGGCTGTCTTCCGAGATGCATCTTCAGTAACAACCATATTTTTCTTCCCTGTATAGGATTTTGTTTCAAAACAAAGATGCAGGATAGAACAATGATAATCAGCATATGCGTGAATAAGAGATGTTCAGTCGGTTTAAAATGGATCAATCTAAGGATGCTAGTTTCAGTCACACAAAAGTGTGTTCAGATTCTGTCAATAACTGCAGCCCTTTTTGAGTCTCCTCGTACGATATGATCTTAGAATAAATGATATGAAGGTAAAGAAAGCTGAGCACACACAGGCCTACGAGCCAATTGATCAGGTAAAGGAATAACACAAGCAGTGCAATTTGGATGCTAGCATGGTTCTTCGTATCAGGAATTCAAATATAGAAGGCGAAAATTATCTAACCATATATAAACGGGTCGCAATGATCGTACGCAACATAATAAATCTCCTACGCCCAATCTGAATCTACGAAACAACACTTTAGAATCTGCGGATGAACACACGATCCAACATGGCGTGTCTGAGAAACACCGACGGATCGGCACACATATTCCGACTCCCAACGAACCATCCATCGAACAGATCAAAGGAACCGAAATCGCATCAAGATTCCACCAAATCTGAACTCCCTAGGACGCAAGCCGAGGCGATCTAAACCACAAAGACAACAAGGTAACGCATCTTCTCTGGACACACGACGCGCAGGCGGGGGATCAATCAATCCGGCATGGTGGTGATGAGATAGGAGGATTACGCGCGCGTACCTGATGAACTCGACCTCGCTGATCCTCCTCTCCTCTTGTCCGTCTGGCTACCAAATCCAAAGCTGGTGCGTGAAATTCGAGCGCGGAATGATCTCCCTGATGTGCGTGCCCCTTATATCTATGCACGGGCTAGCCGCTTTCCGGGTCGGGTCGAGCCCAAAGTCCGCTCGCTGTGCGTGACGTGGCCCGCGCGATCTGATTGGACGATGCGCCTCCCCACTCGTCTATCTAGGCCGTTCGTTTGGCTACAGGGTCTGAAGTCTTCCGCTCGCCCACCCGCCCGGCAAAGTTGACCGTAGTTATCTCGTCGAAAGGTCCGGTCTGGCGTCACTTTCTTTTAGATCACCGCCTGGGGGCGGATCCTATTCGCCGTCTAGGTCAGGGAATAGCGAACAAACGCACACCCCATAAGATTGGGCCGGCCCAATTATCAAGGCTTCTCTTTTGGTTTTCTTTTGTTTCTGCGTTTTCCTTTTGGTTTTGTCTTCATTTTCTTTCTTATTTTTGGGAGCTCCTAAGTCGCGCCTTAAGCGCCACTTGGAGGAATGGGCGTACACAAAGCCTCCATGCTGGGCCGGCTATGTAAGGCGAGCGCTCCCCCCCCCCCCCCTCGTCGCTCGAGCGCAGTTTGACTGGTCGCAAGTCAACTGTTGACTTTCAAAAAAATAAAGTAAAAAATCATGAATTTCAAAAAAGTTCATGAACTTGAAAGAAAACTTCACTAGTTCTGAGAACATTTTATCGAATATGAAAAAAAATCACCAACTTCAACAAAATTTCATTGAATTAGAAAAAAAGTTTATTGAATTTGAAAAAAGTCAATGAAAGTGAGAAAAAGTTCATCAACTTTGAACATATTTCACAAACTTAAAAAAATTCATGAATTTGAAAAATAAACCATAGAATTCGAAAAAAAGTTCAACAAATTTGAAAAAATATCCCTGATTTTTAAAAAAGTTCATCAAATTTAAAAAAACATTATTTTTGAAAAAATCATCGATTTTAAGGAAAGTTCACCGAATTTGAAAAATGTTCATAAAATTCGGTGATTTTTTTCACCGAATAAGAAAAAGGAAAAATAGAAAAGAAAAAGAAAGAAGAACAGATGAACGAATAGGTTGTAGCTAATCATATCGGTGTGATTGGTCTAGTTAGCTATCCTGCTAGCTTGCACGAGGAGGTCGTGGGTTTGAAACCTGCCGCTCGCTCTGTTTCGCACATGTTGAAAACTGAAAAGTGAAAGCCAATATGAGTCGGCCCAGTGTTGCGCGAGTGTGAAAAAATTGATATGGTTGACTAGAGGGGGGTGAATAGGCAACCACATATTTTTAATTTTTTTTAACAAATTAGGGTTAGCAACAAATAGGTTGTCTAGATGTGCAACTAGGTGAGCAACCTATATGATGCTAACAACAACAACAACAACAAGAGCAAGCAAAGGATACAACACAATAGAAGCTTGCATAAAGTAAAGGTAAGAGATAACACAAGTGGATACGGTGAAGACGAGGATGTGTTATCGAAATTCCTTCCCTTTGAGAGGAAGTACGTCTCCGTTGAAGCGGTGTGGAGACACAATGCTCCCCAAGAAGCCACTAGGGCCACCGTATTCTCCTCACGCCCTCACACAATGCGAGATGCCGTGATTCCACTAGTGGTGCCCTTGAAGGCGGCAACCGGACCTTTACAAACAAGGTTGGGGCTCTCTCCACAACCGAATTGGAGGCTCCCAACAATACCACGGAGCTTCACCACAATGGAATGTGGCTCCAAGGTGACCTCAACTGCCTAGAGTGCTCAAACACCCAAGAGTAACAAAATGCACACAAGAAAGTATGGGGGAATCAAATTTCCTTTGGTGAAAGTGTAGATCTAGGTCTCCTCCTTCAATCCCTAGCAAATCAACAAGTTTGAGTGGCTAAGGAGAGAGATCGGGCAAGAAAGCTTGAAGGGCATTAATGGAGGAGAGAGAGAGAGGTAAGAGGTAAGGAGGTAGGTGGAAGAACCCCACTTTATATAGGGACCCCCATTTTCCAACCGTTACAGGAGTTTTTGCACTGCAGCGGTACAACCGCTCATGACCCCGGTACAACCGGGATTCACGGGTATGCTGCAGAAACCCTATCAAGCGGTACAACCGAAGGTACGAGTGGTAATACTAGTTACAACGAGTAACCAGACCAACCGCTCGCCCACCGCCCAACAACCGCCTCAAAATAGAAGGGAGTCATCCCTATGGCAGTGGTCGAGCGGTAGTTGCACCAGAACTACCGCTTGGTCCAAGACACGGAGGCGGCTAAGTCCAGAGCGGTAGAACCGCTCCGGTCACCGGTTGTACCGGTTATCAGAGTATAACCGGGACAACCGGCCCACCACCGCCCAAGGACCGCCCCATCACAGAACCGAGTCCGGTGGTTGCGCGTACCTGGCCAGTACAACTGCACGTGAAGCACCCCAATGTTTTCCCAGAGTAGAGGCGGTACAACCGCTGGGCATGTACCTGGGAGTAGCAACCCAAGGGTATCACCCCTGGGCGGTGGTTGTGCCAGTTGAACTGGGCAGGCGGTACGACCGCCCAAACGAGCGGTACAACCGCTTGGAAAGTAAACCACTGGTTTGGAAGGAAACGGGGACCTCTCTCTCCTCGAACGGAAGGGAACAATGGGTGAAGAGAGATGTGTACCAATACCTTCCAATGTCGATTCCTGATAACCCACAAGTATAGGGGATCATTTGTAGCCTCTTTCGATAAGTAAGAGTGTCAAACCCAACGAGGAGCTAAAGGTAGAACAAATATTCCCTCAAGTTCTATCGACCACCGATACAACTCTACGCACGCTTAATGTTCGCTTTACCTAGAACAAGTATGAAACTATAAGTACTTTGTAGGTGTTGTAGGATAGGTTTGCAAGACAATAAATAGCACGTAAATAAAAACTCGGGGCTGTTTAGATAAAGAAACAATTAAGTTAGTATAACGAGTGTGGAAAAGTGGTAGTAGGAGTTGCGGAATTGTCCCTAAGCAATTGACTACGTTACTAGACCGATAGCAAGTTTTATGTGGGGGAGAGGCCACTGCTAGCATGTCATCCCTTACTTGGAATTCTATGCACTTATGATTGGAACTATTAAAAAGCATCCGCAACCACTAACGTTCATTAAGGTAAAACCCAACCATAGCATTAAGATATATTGGTCCCCCTTCAATCACGTATGCATCAATTTCTATGCTAGGCTGAAGTTGCCGTCACCCTAGCCCTCCAATACATAGTCCTATCAACATACAACTAACCTTATGGTGTGATCCACACGCGCGCTCATATGATGGGCACCAAAGTACAAGAACATAACCACAAGGAAATTAAACCAACCATAGCAATTCACCAATCGCTGATAGGACAACAAAAATCTACTCAAGCATCATAGGATGGCAACACATCATAGGATAATAATATGAAGCATAAAGCACCATGTTCAAGTAGAGGGTACAGTGGGTTGTGGGAGAGTGGACCGCTGAATATAGATGGGGAAAGGTGATGAAGATGTTGGGGAATATGACGGAGGTCTTGGTGTAGATCGCCGCCATATGATGATTGCCCCGGCGGTGTTCCGGCGCCACCGGGAGAGAGGGGGAGAGAGCCCCCCTCCTTATTCTTCTTCCTCGACCTTCCCCCTAGATGTGAGAAGGGTTTCCCCTCTGGTCCATGGCCTCCATGGTGGCGGAGGGGCAGGAGCCCCTCTGAGATTGGATCTCTCTCTCACTGTTTCCTTCTGTTTCTGCGCTCTCCGATTCTGGCCTTTCAGCGTTTCTTAAATTCCCGAAGATCCGTACCGATTGGGCTAAAATTTTAACATGATTTTTATCCGGATATTAGCTTTTTTGCGGTCGAAGAAGGGCACTAACCGCCTTACGGGGTGCCACAAGGGCCCAGGGCGCGCCCTACCCCCTGGGGCGCGCCCCTGCCTTGCCGCCGCCTGGGGCATCGTCTCGCGTTGATTCCACTTCCCAAAATTCACATATATTCCAAATAAATCTACGTAAGTTTTTATCCCGTTTGGACTCCGTTTGATATGGATTTTCTTCGAAACAAAAAACATGCAACAAACAGGAACTGACACTGGGCACTGGATCAATATGTTAGTCCAATAAAATCATATAAATTGTTGCCAAAAGTATGCAAAAGTTGTATAATATTGGCATGGAACAATAAAAAATTATAGATACGACGGAGACGTATCAATTCCCTCTTAATAGTACGGGTTTCCTACTACTAAAGAAATAAACACGTAGAGAACACCGTCTTCGATCTTTTCCGTCTGGAGGGAATGCCTAATCGTCTTGTATCCAACATAGAGTACCTGAAGAACTTGGCACACGATTAGACCAAAGGTGAGTTGTCATCATCACCAAAACACAAAGGCGGGAAATGCCCTAACAATCTCCCCCTTTTTGGTGGATGATGACAACTACAAGATTTGCACTGGAAGTCTAGAAAATGTAGACGGGCTCCCCCTAGATGTGTGCACTATTTTGATTTTGCCTTTGGAATGCAAAGTCACACATTAGGATCAATGCTCCCCCTAGATTTTGTAGACCAACCAATACGAATACCTGAGAAGATAGACAATAAGCATACATGTAGAGTGTAAATACTGGTAAGAAAGAGAGACAAAACTTAATGAAAATACTATAGGATAGATAGGGAACACATGTCCCACACCATGCAAGTCTCACACCACAAGGTTCACAAACTGAAGGAAAGAAAATAGAAGTTCAAGTTCAACTCTCAATGCGAAGCAAATGAAACACACAACTCCCATGCAAATCCTGAGACCTAATAGAACTCTCCCCCCCCCTCGGCATCACCAAAAAGGAAAAGAGTGATCCTAACGCCCCGGAGCTCAGTAGTCCTCCTCTGACTCCTCGGTCTCATCTGGATCACCATCTTCAGACTCCTCATTGTCCTCCATGATATCATCAGCAACAGCAGAAGTGGAAGTAGCAGGATGGTCAGAGGCCTCATCATCAGTACATGTGCTCTACTCACATATCCACTTGTCCTCTGGAGTGATGCTCTTCTCGGATCCACTCTTCACTGGCATGTTGAGGTGCTTCATCATGGAAATTTGTCGGTGCCAAGCAAGCTTCTCATTCACATGTGCCTCATACAACTTCTTCTGAATGTGAGACTGGAGGCAAAACGTCTTCTTCACCTTAGCGGTGAGCTTAGTCACCCAAGAGGGCTTGGCACCCACCTCCATCTCGAAATCCTCATCATCTGAAGTGGCATAGACATCCTTGGGATCATCAGCAGGAAAGCAGGGCTCGGCATGCTTCGTATTCTTAAGTTGCTTGACCTCATGCACGGTGAGGTTATCTGGCGAAGTGAGAGGCTTTCTAGGACGACGAACAGCCAAACTGAGTACAGAAAGCACATGACAAAGAGAGCATAGATGGGAACCTTACGGTAGATGACCATGATGTACATCTCCTCCCATAGCCACTTGGACACATCAAACGTAGAACCAGAGCCCACTTGAGTCTTCATAGAAACAAGCAAATCAACGACGCACCCATAAATCTCATCCTGATTTCCAACCTTGGGTAGAAGCACATTCCGAAACACACGGTGCATGATATCATATACTTTCTCAAGATCCTTGGACTCACCAATGATGCCTCGCCCACGAATATATAGAGGATCAACCTTCTCCCTAGGCACGGAATGGGCATGGTCGTGAGGACGAATGCCGCCATTCCTGTCGAGACCGGTATCATCATAGCCAAGAGCATTGCAGAAAGCTCTCCAAGGCACTTGAAAGAACTCATCACGGCACATGAAAGAGAGAGAGCGCGATCATCCTCTTCACCAAAATAAACGGTTGCATAGAACTGATGAATAAGCTGAACATCGAAGTCCCAGTTGATAGACATGAGCTTGATCAAATCAAACTCCTCATAGAGAACCAACGCCTCTCCAAAGTACTCCATGTTGTTCCTCCAATGGTCAAGGTCAATGGTCCACTTCTTGGTATACCGATTCTTGTGATGCTCGAACAACTCATTGACAATCCTCACTTGCATCTCATTCTGGAACTGAATAGTGGTCCAACGTGGGTCAACCGGAACCACATACGAATTCCTCTTCCGGAAGGTTTCCCAGTACTTTGCCTTCCACTTGTGCATAGGAAGGGCAACACGTTGCTTGGCAGCGACATACTTTTCACGGTGAGTTGTCTTGGTGGGAACCACAACCTCATCTTCCACTTTAGACTCAACAGGGCGCTTGCATCTACGGGCTCGCTTCTTGGTCTTGGTAGGAGGAGCAGAGCAAGAACCAAAGCCACCTGCACACACATGCACACACACGGGAAGCACACAAGAGACCCAGCAGAGATGAGAGGATTGCACATAAGAACGGATGAATATATTGCTTGTGAATCAGAGAAGATAAAATAGTGCAACATGGTTCAGGAATGTAAGTGCTAGTTATCGACTAGAGGGGGGTGAATATGCGATTTTTATGAAAGTCTTCAAAACATGGAAGTTTAGAAGACAAACAATAGAGATGAACCTAATAACATGCAGCGGAAGGTAGACTACACTAGGCAAGCCATAGTCAAGTATTCAATGAAGTGAAAGCTCGAAGACTAATAGCAGCTAAGTAGTAATGATCAGGAAGGAAGATAGTATGAAGCCAAACAACAATAGAAGTCGCACAGTGAAGTCAAACAGGTAGTACAGACAGGCAATGACTTCACGAAGACAAACTGTAAGTAAAGAGAGGGAGAAGATATAACCAGTCGCTTGGTGAGGACAAGGACTTGTTGGACCAGTTCTAGTTGCTGTGACAACTGTACGTCTGGTTAGGGAGGCTGAGATTTAACTCAGAAGACCGCGTCTTCACCTTATTCCCCTTGAGCTAAGGACACCCAGTCCTCGCCCAGTCACTCTGGTAAGTCTTCAAGGTAGACTTCCAAACCTTCACAGACTTCGTTCACCGGCGATCCACAATGACACTTGGATGCTCAGAACGCGACACCTAACTGGCTGGACGATTCACAGTCCTCAAGTGTAACAAGTCTTCAGGTCACGCGGACAGAAAGACTTCAGTGATGCCTAACACTCTTTGGCTCTGGGTGTTTGGGCTTTGTCCTTGCAAGGATTTCTCTCTCTCAAAAGCTTCGAGGTGGGTTGCTCTCAAACGACAAAAGCCATGCACTAACTCTGAGCAGCCACCAATTTATGGTGTAGGGGGTGGGCTATTTATAGCCACTAGGCAACCCGACCTGATTTGTCCAAAATGACCCTGGGTCACTAAGGAACTAACACGTGTTCCAACGGTCAGATTTCAAACACACGCGGCAGCTTGACTTGGGCTACAACTAAAGCTGACTCATCCAACTGTGGATAAGATTTGCTTTCATTGTCTTCGCTCGAAGACATAGGATTTGGTTGAGCATCACTTCAGTCACTCTGACTTTGTTCACTGGGACCCCACTTAACAGTATGGTGGTTCCTACGACTCAACAAAGAAGAAAGGAAACTACGAAACAACTATGTCTTCACACTCCATAGTCTTCACGTGAATGTCTTCTTGAGTCATAAGCTTCGATGTGATTGTCTTCACATACCACCATTGTCATCAATGTCTTCATACATTTTTAGGGGTCATCTCCGGTAGGTAAACTGAATCAATGAGGGACTACTACCTGTGTTATCCTGCAATTCTCACAAACACATTAGTCCCTCAACCAGGTTTGTCGTCAATACTCCAAAACCAACTACGGATGGCACTAGATGCACTTACAATCTCCCCCTTTTTGGTGATTGATGACAAACTGGTTGAAGTTTTCAACGGGGATAAAAGTATGTGAAATTGTAAAGGATTAAGGTATTGTCTTCATAAGTAGCAAAAGTCTCCCCCTGAAGATGTGCATATAAGTATTTTGCTTTTGGAATGCAAATGCACATGGTAGGTTGTACTTGTGGAGATCCTCTTCAACTTATGAAGGCAATTCATCATGCATGATAAGACATAACGAAGATAATGACATGCATAATGAAAAATGGATGTCTGCAATATGACTTCATGCGGGATTTATCATCGCATATGCGGAATTTATCATCGCATCACAGAATTGCAGAAAAGTAGCAGGCGACCATCAAGTTTAAGTGTTACAACTCAAAGGACCAAAAAGGTTTGAAGACATAGAGCCTCTACTCGTTCCCATGAGGAGTAGGTGAAGCAGCAGGGTCGTCGTTGAGGCTTGGTGGTGCAGAAGAACTTGGTGCAGTGTTGATACGCGCCGAAGTTGGAGGTGGTGAAGTAGCATCATCTTCGTCATCAATAACTCTGGCATTAACAGTTGCAGCTGAGGATGAATAGTCAAAGTCTTCAAGAGAGGGAGTCCGACGCAAGACAACGTTCCTGGGAGGAGTGGAATCAAACTTGAATCTCTCTGTGAAGCCATCGTCTTGAAGATCAGCTTCAGCACTGAGCAATGTCAGACTCTTCCATGACCTCCGACAGGTTCCATGAGTGACAAATGCATTCTTGGTGGCAAGATTGCGAATGTGGTTGACGTCCACCAAGAGGCTTTGCATCTGACGCTTTAGCCAGTAGTGATGCTTATCTTGCTTTTGATGCAAGGCAACGAGAAGCTCTCGGTCATTGAGAACACGAGAACGCTTTCGAGGCCTTTGAGCTATTGTACTTTCAGTGGCTTCAGTATGGGCACGATGAGGTGCACGAGTATTGCCAGCCAAAGGATAAACACGAGTGGCAGCCAGAACTCCTTCAATGGGCTGAGTGAAGCTTTGATGATCAGCATTGTGAAGATAAATAGGCTCCTTTGCAGGCTCTGGGTAGATGGCTTCGACAGACATATCAACCTCTCGCAAGAATATCAGATGGTTGCGCGCAGACGGCTGATAGTTGACCGCAGAGTGAAGCTTGATAAGGCGCATAACCCATGGAGCATAGAATTTCAATCCAAAAAGATCAGAGCCAGATGCAGCCAATTGCCTGATGAAGAAGTCTTGAGCATTGAAACTGATGCCATTGAAGATATATAAGGCCAATGTCTTCATTGCTCCTTTAAGCTTCACTGCAGAGGAATGTCCCTTGACAGGCCAGAGAGTTCGCCTGATGATATGATAAATAGTGCAGGGCAGATACTCTAGGTCTTCAACAAAGAATTCCCGTGGATATTCAGCATCGCGTGGCAGTGGCTTCATCATGCTCAGCATTTGGCTCATGTTGGGCTCAGGCTTCTGGAAGATGCTTTCCAAAGCATTGCGGTGAAGCTGACAACCAGGTTCATATAGTTCACCTGGAGTGGGCAGACTAGAGAGCTCAATAATGTCAAGAGCTTTGGCTTCGTGATGAACATTGCCTGTCATCCACTCAAGGATCCATGTCTTTGGATCCCTGTTGTAGCCGCGAATGTGGAGGGTGGCATAGAATTGTAGCAGAAGCTCTTCGTTCCAGTGCTCTTTGTCAGTCACAAATTTTAGCAGACCAGCATCCCGGAAACAATCAAGGGCTTCTTCTAAGCAGCGCAGTCTAGCAATAGCTTCACAGTCTAGTCGCATACGGGGAAAGATGCGCCCTTGATCATAAAGAACACATGAATAGTAACTGCGCTGCTGATAGCTCCAGAACCGATCAGATGAAATTATTGGCTTCGAGTAGGGGTTCTTGGCACTGTCAAAGAAGGTGTTGTGTGCAATGAAGCCATTTGCATTGAAGGATCCTGTTGAAGTTGCAGTACCTGGAAACCTTGGCAACCTTGGCTTAGGCTTCTGGACCTGAGGCCTGTGCTCTACATGATAGTAAAATTGTGGACCTGCAGCAGGTGGAGGAACCAGAATGGGCCATCGGACAGTAACAAGCCGACCATGATCAAATGCTTGCTCAGTGGTGTATGGCCTTGGAGGTGGTACAGGAGCAGTGCATGTGCATTAGCTTCAGGCTGCAGATTGGCTTCAGGTGCAGCATTGGCTTCAGGTGCATTGACTACTGACACCACATTAACTTCAGGCGCCACATTTGCTTCAGCCATGACAACGTCATTGGCTTCAGTATTGGTGTTGGTGGCCGCCTCAATGTTATCAACCTCCACTTGAGTAGCTGGAGGGTCGGACACGTTCTCCTCGAGAACAAATTCTTGGTTGGACGGGGGTGTAGCAACACGTTCTTCTTCTTGACGGGGTTCTTCTTGTTCATCGGCTGATGCAGCCGGAATATCTTCAGCAGCTTTGGCTTCAAACTCTGAGATGTTCACAGTTGGAGTGCTTCAGGAAATACTTGGCGTGATACTGAGTGGTGCTCTTCTCCTTCTGGAACACTCGAAAGAGTGACTTGTGGCCTTGGTCCTTTGGGAAGCCTGTGAAATGCTGGCGATGCTTGTGGAGATGGAGTTGTCTGGGCCACAAAGTCTTCATCATCAAGCACCGGAGTGGTGACCTGAGTTGGGGGAGTACTTGGTGATTCTTTTTCATGGGGGGAGTCTTGAGGGTGATCAGCCCATGAATCTTCCTGAGCAATTGGCATCAGAGGACGACCAATGCTGATGAGTTCGTTGTTCATTAGAACAGGCGATGATACCAATTCATGCTCGATCTGAGGAAGGACTTCATCATCAACTACATTGTCTTGGGGACCAATGTCTTCAGCTGCGGTGTGGTCAACAGCTGGATCTTCTTGAGCTTCAGGAGCCTCTGTGGTAGCAAGCTCATGAACTATCAACCGATGCTCTTGGTGTGTGGACGCAGGACGAGCAACTGAGATTGGCTCGACTACTAGGGGCTCTGAGGGAGCAGCCCGATCTTTCTTCTTAGTTTTTCTCTTCTTGGTTGGTGGAGCTTCATCAGTGGTGTTCTTGGACTTGCGCTTTCTGGCTTCGACTTCGGCTGTCCTTGTTTTCTTGAGTTCTGAAGCTACTGTGGGGACCTTTGGCTTCACGCCTGTCATACTGGCGGGGAAGACAATGCGAGGTTCTTCCCGCTTGGATGCTTCAGCTTGGTCCACAGCAGGCTTCTTCTTCTTCTTGGCAGCCATCTTGGGGTCACTGCCGGGACGCCCAAGTGCCTTGTGCTTCTCGGCTTCATTGTAAGCTTGAACACATTTGGCAGCGAGGAGTTTCATGCGCTCGCGAGAACCTTTAGCTTCGTCACGTTTCTTGTGAAACGCCTCCTTGAGCTCATGCATCATTTGCTTGAAGTTTTGGACATCAGTCACACTGAGCTTGGCCATATGCTTCTTGAACTGGGCTTTTTCATAGTCAATTTTGTTCTTCAGTTCGACAATTCTCTGAGCTAGAGCCAGCTCAGGAGCAATGGCTCCATGGAAGGAGACGCTTAGGCCCATAGGAAGCTGAAGATCATCAAAACTTAGGTTTGGGCTATCAAACCACTCATCAATGAACTTGTTCAGGACGTCCACATCAAAAAGGGGAAGATCGTTGAAGATTTCTGCCTCTTGCTTGCTCTTTATTAGCAGCTCGAGAGCATCGTTGCCAAGGTCGTCATCACTTGACAGATCAATGGCTTCGTTCTCATTCCTCATAACAGTAGCTGGGGTCAGTTCTTGACCAGAAATTTGCATAGGCTTCTTCTTCTTCTCTGTCTTGGAGATGCGAGAAAGATCTTCAGAATGCACACTTGGTGCAGGAGGAGCAGTGGCCAGAGGCTTCGCACGCGAAGCTCTTGGTGCAGTGGAGGGCTTTGAAGCCTTGGATTTATTCTGCTTTTGAGGCTTCGGTGGAGCAGGCGCTTCATCAGAATCAGCGTCATCTGCAGAGTGCTCCACGGCTGCCCCTTGAACCATAATGTGAGTGATGAGACCTTCAAGGTTGTAGAAGGGCCCGACGATATTGGGTTCAGCATCGCGTGTGCCATCGGCCCGAGGAGCAGAAGGGCCGGGGTTGAAGTCTAATCCCAGCGATTTCTTGTTCTCTTTGGCCGATGCCTTTGCAGTCTGAAAGTTGCACTTGAAGAGATTATCGTCACGACACCATATCAATGATGATGGGTCGGCATTGGCAGGCTGCGGTCCACGGACCATACAGGGGTGGAAACCCTGAGCAATAGCTTCAGCTCTGTTCTTGGGTTGAAGATTTCGAAAGAGAATATCCCCCCAAGGACTCTTGATGGCATTCTTCTCAGCATACTCCTGGGTCACAAATCTGTATTTGAACCATTGCTCGGCCCAATATCTTCGAATCCACTGGATTCGAGTTTTGCGCTGATTATAATCCTCTTCTGGATCAGTCTTGTACAACTCATAGAGATCTGGTGGCAAATCCCTTGATGTTCCCCCACGGCGCTGCCTGCCGCCCTTCCTTGCAGACTTTTCTGTGGCCATGAAGTTCACACTGAATGGCTTCAAAACTATCAAAGTCTTCCGTCTGCTGGTCAGACAAGAACTAGCTTTGGGAGAGTTAATGTGATGCTGTAAGAATTCTGCAAATGAATGCAGACTGTGAGAACCAAGGGATTCTCCCATGGACATGTACCTGTGACAGCATTAGAGATGTGAGGGAAGGGGAAGAGGTCATATGCATTCTCAGAAGATTTTGAAGATAAATCAATTTAGAAGACATTGACGTCATAGTGCAAAGACATTCACTTTATGTTGGGAGTTGGTTCCAGATTTGTACGAATCCAAGAATAGGTACAAGTGAGGAATCTAACTATATGTGAAGCATAAGTGAATATACTAGGCATATTATGAGATGCAGAACAGGATAGATCTAACGATGTAGCCAGAGAAACCACTTTTGGTGAAAAAGGATGAATCAATCGGATCAAAAAGGCAGTAAAAGTGAGTTTTAATTACCACACGAAGAACTGCTAGACGAGGTAGAGAGGAGGCCGAGCAGTTCGATCTTCCCTGCCCTAACTTGGCGACGGAGGACACCTACGGCGGTGGCGGAGAAGATGATGTCCGCGGCCGGCGTGAGGACTGTTGGGAATCGTAGAATAATTTAAAAAAATTTCCTACGCTCACCAAGATGCATCTATGGAGTATACTAGCAACGAGGGGAAAGGAGTGCATCTACATACCCTTGTAGATCGCGAGCGGAAGCGTTCCAATGAACGTGGATGACGGAGTCGTACTCGCCGTGATCCAAATCACCGATGACCGAGTGCCGAACGGACGGCACCTCCGCGTTCAACACACGTATCTCTACAACCCTAGCGTCACCGGACCTTAAGTGTGTAGACCCTACGGGTTCGGGAGACATGCAGACATGACCGAGACGCCTCTCCGGTCAATAACCAACAGCGGGATCTGGATACCCATGTTGGCTCCCACATGTTCCACGATGATCTCATCGGATGAACCACGGTGTCGAGGATTCAATTAATCCCGTATGCAATTCCCTTTGTCAATCGGTATGTTACTTGCCCGAGATTCGATCGTCGGTATCCCAATACCTTGTTCAATCTCGTTACCGGCAAGTCTCTTTACTCGTACCGCAATGCATGATCCCGTGACTAACGCCTTAGTCACATAGAGCTCATTATGATGATGCATTACCGAGTGGGCCCAGAGATACCTCTCCGTCACACGGAGTGACAAATCCCATTCTCGATCCGTGCCAACCCAACAGACACTTTCGGAGATACCCGTAGTGCACCTTTATAGTCACCCAGTTACGTTGTGACGTTTGGCACACCCAAAGCACTCCTACGGTATCCGGGAGTTGCACGATCTCATGGTCTAAGGAAAAGATACTTGACATTGGAAAAGCTCTAGCAAACGAAACTACACGATCTTTTATGCTATGCTTAGGATTGGGTCCTGTCCATCACATCATTCTCCTAATGATGTGATCCCGTTATCAATGACATCCAATGTCCATAGTCAGGAAACCATGACTAACTGTTGATCAACGAGCTAGTCAACTAGAGGCTTACTAGGGACACGTTGTGGTCTATGTATTCACACATGTATTACGATTTCCGGACAATACAATTATAGCATGAATAATAGACAATTACCATGAACAAAGAAATATAATAATAACCATTTATTATTGCCTCTAGGGCATATTTCCAACAGTCTCCCACTTGCACTAGAGTCAATAATCTAGTTACATTGTGATGAATCGAACACCCATTGCGTCCTGGTGTTGATCATGTTTTGCTCTAGGGAGAGGTTTAGTCAACGGATCTGCTACATTCAGGTCCGTATGTACTTTACAAATATCTATGTCTCCATTTTGAACACTTTCACGAATGGAGTTGAAGCGACGCTTGATATGCCTGGTCTTCCTGTGAAACCTGGGCTCCTTCGCAAGGGCAATGGCTCCAGTCTTGTCACAGAAGAGAGTCATCGGGCCCGACGCATTGGGAATCACCCCTAGGTCGGTAATGAACTCCTTCATCCAGACTGCTTCCTGCGCTGCCTCCGAGGCTGCCATGTACTCCGCTTCACATGTAGATCCCGCCACGACGCTTTGCTTGCAACTGCACCAGCTTACTGCTCCTCCATTCAAAATATACACGTATCCGGTTTGTGACTTCGAGTCATCCAGATCTGTGTCGAAGCTAGCGTCGACGTAACCCTTTACGACGAGCTCTTCGTCACCTCCATAAACGAGAAACATATCCTTAGTCCTCTTCAGGTACTTCAGGATATTCTTGACCGCTGTCCAGTGTTCCATGCCGGGATTACTTTGGTACCTTCCTACCAAACTTACGGCAAGGTTTACATCAGGTCTGGTACACAGCATGGCATACATAATAGGCCCTATGGCCGAGGCATAGGGGATGACACTCATCTTTTCTATATCTTCTGCCGTGGTCGGGCATTGAGCCGTGCTCAACTGCACACCTTGCAATACAGGCAAGAACCCCTTCTTGGACTGATCCATATTGAACTTCTTCAATATCTTGTCAAGGTATGTACTCTGTGAAAGACCAATGAGGCGTCTTGATCTATCTCTATAGATCTTGATGCCTAATATATAAGCAGCTTCTCCAAGGTCCTTCATTGAAAAACACTTATTCAAATAGGCCTTTATACTTTCCAAGAATTCTATATCATTTCCCATCAATAATATGTCATCCACATATAATAAGAGAAATGCTACAGAGCTCCCACTCACTTTCTTGTAAACACAGGCTTCTCCATAAGTCTGTGTAAACCCAAACGCTTTGATCATCTCATCAAAGCGAATGTTCCAACTCCGAGATGCTTGCACCAGCCCATAGATTGAGCGCTGGAGCTTGCATACTTTGTTAGCATTCTTAGGATCGACAAAACCTTCCGGCTGCATCATATACAACTCTTCCTTAAGGAAGCCGTTAAGGAATGCCGTTTTGACGTCCATCTGCCATATCTCATAATCATAGTATGCGGCAATTTCTAACATGATTCGGACGGACTTCAGCTTCGCTACGGGTGAGAAAGTCTCATCGTAGTCAACCCCTTGAACTTGTCGATAACCCTTAGCGACAAGTCGAGATTTGTAGATGGTCACATTACCGTCTGCGTCCGTCTTCTTCTTAAAGATCCATTTGTTTTCTATGGCTTGCCGCTCATCGGGCAAGTTAGTCAAAGTCCATACTTTGTTTTCATACATGGATTCTATCTCGGATTTCATGGCTTCCAGCCATTTGTCGGAATCCGGGCCCGCCATCGCTTCTTCATAGTTCGAAGGTTCACCGTTGTCTAACAACATGATTTCCAGGACAGGGTTGCCGTACCACTCTGGTGCGGAACGTGTCCTTGTGGACCTACGAAGTTCAGTAACTTGATCCGAAGCTTCATGATCATCATCATTAACTTCCTCCCCAGTCGGTGTAGGCACCACAGGAACATCTTCCCGCGCTGCGCTACTTTCCGGCACGGAAGGGGTGACTATCACCTCATCAAGTTCCACTTTCCTCCCACTCAATTCTTTCGAGAGAAACTCCTTCTCCAGAAAGGACCCGTTCTTGGCAACGAAGATCTTGCCTTCGGATCTGAGGTAGAAGGTATACCCAATGGTTTCCTTAGGGTATCCTATGAAGACGCATTTTTCCGATTTGGGTTCGAGCTTTTTAGGTTGAAGTTTCTTGACATAAGCATCGCATCCCCAAACTTTTAGAAACGACAGCTTAGGTTTCTTCCCAAACCATAATTCATACGGTGTCGTCTCAACGGATTTCAACGGAGCCCTATTTAAAGTGAATGCGGCAGTCTCTAAAGCATAACCCCAAAAT
The DNA here is from genome assembly GCF_002575655.3 of Aegilops tauschii subsp. strangulata. Taxonomy (NCBI): domain Eukaryota; kingdom Viridiplantae; phylum Streptophyta; class Magnoliopsida; order Poales; family Poaceae; genus Aegilops; species Aegilops tauschii. Next base: position 285,509,908 of record NC_053037.3, read on the forward strand.
GAGAGCGGTAAATCGGTAAGAGACATCATAGATCGCACCATATCCAATAGAGTGCGATTACGACGTTCGGACACACCATTTCTCTGAGGTGTTCCAGGCGGCGTGAGTTGTGAAACTATTCCACATTTCCTTAAGTGTGTACCAAATTCGTGACTTAAATATTCTCCACCACGATCTGATCGTAAGAATTTTATTTTCCTGTCACGTTGATTCTCAACTTCACTCTGAAATTCCTTGAACTTTTCAAAGGTTTTAGACTTGTGTTTCATTAGGTAGACATACCCATATCTACTTAAATCATCAGTGAGAGTGAGAACATAATGATATCCTCCGCGAGCCTCAACACTCATTGGACCGCACACATCGGTATGTATGATTTCCAATAAGTTGGTTGCTCGCTCCATTGTTCCGGAGAACGGAGTCTTGGTCATCTTACCCATGAGGCATGGTTCGCACGTGTCAAATGATTCGTAATCAAGAGACTCCAAAAGTCCATGTGCATGGAGCTTCTTCATGTGCTTGACACCAATGTGACCAAGGCGGCAGTGCCACAAGTATGTGGGACTATCGTTATCAACTTTACATCTTTTGGTATTCACACTATGAACATGTGTAACATCACGTTCGAGATTCATCAAAAATAAACCATTGACCAGCGGGGCATGACCATAAAACATATCTCTCAAATAAATAGAACAACCATTATTCTCGGATTTAAATGAGTAGCCATCTCGAATTAAACGAGATCCAGATACAATGTTCATGCTCAAAGCTGGCACTAAATAACAATTATTGAGGTTTAAAACTAATCCCGTAGGTAGATGCAGAGGTAGCGTGCCGACGGCGATCACATCGACCTTGGAACCATTCCCGACGCGTATCGTCACCTCGTCCTTCGTCAGTCTCCGTTTATTCCGTAGTTCCTGTTTTGAGTTACAAATATGAGCAACCGCACCGGTATCAAATACCCAGGAGCTACTACGAGTACCGGTAAGGTACACATCAATTACATGTATATCACATATACCTTTGGTGTTGCCGGCCTTCTTCTTGTCCGCTAAGTATTTGGGGCAGTTCCGCTTCCAGTGATCACTTCCCTTGCAATAAAAGCACTCAGTCTCGGGCTTGGGTCCATTCTTTGACTTCTTCCCAGTAACTGGTTTACCGGGCGCGGCAACTCCCTTGCCGTCCTTCTTGAAGTTCTTATTACCCTTGCCCTTCTTGAACTTAGTGGTTTTATTCACCATCAACACTTGATGTTCTTTTTTGATTTCCACCTCCGCTGATTTCAGCATCGAATATACCTCAGGAATGGTCTTTTCCATCCCCTGCATATTGTAGTTCATCACAAAGCTCTTGAAGCTTGGTGGAAGCAACTGAAGGATTCTGTCAATGACCGCGTCATCCGGGAGATTAACTCCCAGCTGAGTCAAGCGGTTGTGCAACCCAGACATTCTGAGTATGTGCTCACTTACAGAACTATTTTCCTCCATTTTACAGCTGAAGAACTTGTCGGAGACATCATATCTCTCGACCCGGGCATGAGCTTGGAAAACCAATTTCAGCTCCTCGAACATCTCATATGCTCCATGTTTCTCAAAACTCTTTTGGAGACCCGGTTCTAAGCTGTAAAGCATGCCGCATTGAACGAGGGAGTAATCATCAGCACGCTGCTGCCAAGCGTTCATAACGTCTTGGTTCTCTGGGATTGGTGCATCACCTAGCGGTGCTTCTAAGACATAATCTTTCTTGGCTACTATGAGGATGAGCCTCAGGTTCCGGACCCAGTCCGTATAGTTGCTGCCATCATCTTTCAGCTTGGTTTTCTCTAGGAACGCGTTGAAATTGAGGACAACGTTGGCCATTTGATCTACAATACATAGTGTAAAGATTTTAGACTAAGTTCATGATAATTAAGTTCATCTAATCAAATTATTCAATGAACTCCCACTCAGATAGACATCCCTCTAGTCATCTAAGTGATACATGATCCGAATTTAACTAGGCCGTGTCCGATCATCACGTGAGACGGACTAGTCAAGATCGGTGAACATCTCCATGTTGATCGTATCTTCTATACGACTCATGCTCGACCTTTCGGTCCTCCGTGTTCCGAGGCCATGTCTGTACATGCTAGGCTCGTCAAGTCAACCTAAGTGTATTGCGTGTGTTCCGAGGCCATGTCTGTACATGCTAGGCTCGTCAACACCCGTTGTATGCGAACGTTAGAATCTATCACACCCGATCATCACGTGGTGCTTCGAAACAACGAACCTTCGCAACGGTGCACAGTTAGGGTGAACACTTTTCTTGAAATTATTATAAGGGATCATCTTACTTACTACCGTCGTTCTAAGCAAATAAGATGCAAAAACATGATAAACATCACATGCAATCAAATAGTGACATGATATGGCCAATATCATTATGCTCCTTTGATCTCCATCTTCGGGGCACCATGATCATCTTCGTCACCGGCATGACACCATGATCTCCATCATCATGATCTCCATCATTGTGTCTTCATGAAGTCGTCACGCCAACGATTACTTCTACTTCTATGGCTAACGCGTTTAGCAATAAGTAAAGTAATTTACATGGCGTTATTCAATGACACGTAGGTCATACAAAATAATAAAGACAACTCCTATGGCTCCTGCCGGTTGTCATACTCATCGACATGCAAGTCGTGATTCCTATTACAAGAATATGATCAATCTCATACATCACATATATCATTCATCACATCTTCTGGCCATATCACATCACATAGCACTTGCTGCAAAAACAAGTTAGACGTCCTCTAATTGTTGTTGCAAGTTTTTTTTACGTGGTTTGTAGGTTTCTAGCAAGAACGTTTTCTTACCTACGTATGACCACAATGTGATTTGCCAATTTCTATTTACCCTTCATAAGGACCCTTTTCATTGAATCCGTTCCGACTAAAGTAGGAGAGACAGACACCCGCTAGCCACCTTATGCATCTAGTGCATGTCAGTCGGTGGAACCTGTCTCACGTAAGCGTACGTGTAAGGTCGGTCCGGGCCGCTTCATCCTACAATGCCGCCGAAACAAGAAACGACTAGTAGCGGCAAGAAGAATTGGCAACATCAACGCCCACAACTTCTTTGTGTTCTACTCGTGCATAGTAACTACGCATAGGCCTGGCTCATGATGCCACTGTTGGGAATCGTAGCATAATTTAAAAAAAATTCCTACGCTCACCAAGATGCATCTATGGAGTATACTAGCAACGAGGGGAAAGGAGTGCATCTACATACCCTTGTAGATCGCGAGCGGAAGCGTTCCAATGAACGTGGATGACGGAGTCGTACTCGCCGTGATCCAAATCACCGATGACCGAGTGCCGAACGGACGGCACCTCCGCGTTCAACACACGTACGGTGCAGCGACGTCTCCTCCTTCTTGATCCATCAAGGGGGGAGGAGAGGTTGATGGAGATCCAGCAGCACGACGGCGTGATGGTGGATGTAGCGGGTCTCGGCAGGGCTTCGCCGAGCTTCTGCGAGACGGAGAGGTGTAGCAGGGGGAGAGGGAGGCGCCCAAGGCTATAGGTTGCTGCCCTCCCTCCCCCCCTTTATATAGGCCCCCTGGGGGGTGCCGGCCCCAAGAGATGGGATCTCAAGGGGGGGCGGCAGCCACAAGGGGGGGAAGGGGTTGCCTTGCCCCCCAAGGCAAGGGGGAACTCCCCCTAGGGTTCCCAACCCTAGGCGCATGGGGGGAGGTCCAAGGGGGGCGCCCCAGCCCACTAAGGGCTGGTTCCCTTCCACTTTCAGCCCACGGGGCCCTCCGGGATAGGTGGCCCCACCCGGTGGACCCCGGGACCCTTCCGGTGGTCCCGGTACAATACCGGTAACCCCCAAAACTTTCCCGGTGGCCGAAACTGGACTTCCTATATATAATTCTTCACCTCCGGACCATTCCGGAACCTCTCGTGACGTCCGGGATCTCATCCGGGACTCCGAACAACTTTCGGGTTTCCGCATACATATATCTCTACAACCCTAGCGTCACCGGACCTTAAGTGTGTAGACCCTACGGGTTCGGGAGACATGCAGACATGACCGAGACGCCTCTCCGGTCAATAACCAACAGCGGGATCTGGATACCCATGTTGGCTCCCACATGTTCCACGATGATCTCATCGGATGAACCACGGTGTCGAGGATTCAATTAATCCCGTATGCAATTCCCTTTGTCAATCGGTATGTTACTTGCCCGAGATTCGATCGTCGGTATCCCAATACCTTGTTCAATCTCGTTACCGGCAAGTCTCTTTACTCGTACCGCAATGCATGATCCCGTGACTAACGCCTTAGTCACATAGAGCTCATTATGATGATGCATTACCGAGTGGGCCCAGAGATACCTCTCCGTCACACGGAGTGACAAATCCCATTCTCGATCCGTGCCAACCCAACAGACACTTTCGGAGATACCCGTAGTGCACCTTTATAGTCACCCAGTTACGTTGTGACGTTTGGCACACCCAAAGCACTCCTACGGTATCCGGGAGTTGCACGATCTCATGGTCTAAGGAAAAGATACTTGACATTGGAAAAGCTCTAGCAAACGAAACTACACGATCTTTTATGCTATGCTTAGGATTGGGTCCTGTCCATCACATCATTCTCCTAATGATGTGATCCCGTTATCAATGACATCCAATGTCCATAGTCAGGAAACCATGACTAACTGTTGATCAACGAGCTAGTCAACTAGAGGCTTACTAGGGACACGTTGTGGTCTATGTATTCACACATGTATTACGATTTCCGGACAATACAATTATAGCATGAATAATAGACAATTACCATGAACAAAGAAATATAATAATAACGTCATAGTGCAAAGACATTCACTTTATGTTGGGAGTTGGTTCCAGATTTGTACGAATCCAAGAATAGGTACAAGTGAGGAATCTAACTATATGTGAAGCATAAGTGAATATACTAGGCATATTATGAGATGCAGAACAGGATAGATCTAACGATGTAGCCAGAGAAACCACTTTTGGTGAAAAAGGATGAATCAATCGGATCAAAAAGGCAGTAAAAGTGAGTTTTAATTACCACACGAAGAACTGCTAGACGAGGTAGAGAGGAGGCCGAGCAGTTCGATCTTCCCTGCCCTAACTTGGCGACGGAGGACACCTACGGCGGTGGCGGAGAAGACGATGTCCGCGGCCGGTGTGAGGACGGCGTCGGTGAGGTTGCAGCAGCTAAGCGCTTCGTCGCCGGCGTCGTCGAGAGCTAGCGGTGGCGCTAAGGTTTGTCGAGGTGGAGAGTTGGAAGAAAGATTTTGACCACGATGAGTTGTGCATTTATAGGGAGAGGGACAACACAACGCAATTACGCAGGTGCCCCTGGCGGTTCACATCTGAGGGACACGTGGCGAACATGCAACACATTGGAAGTTGTTCCATGTTCCCACGCACGCCTGGACTGTCGGGTGGTCGTTCCGGCTTCTCCGGGTTTCAGGTAATAAGGATTGAGCATTTAAAACAGATTCAATGTTTGTCTCTGTATCTTCTGCTGACAAGGACGCAGAGAAGACATTCGACGGTTTTCAATAGAATGCATATGATTTGGATAGATAGAATTTGAGGTAGAAGCATAGAGAGGTTAGGGTCCGATCACATTCACTTAGTCCAAAAGATTCAAATGAGAAGACATAGCTATAAGTGAATGCTGTAGAGGACAGAACACAAGTACATGTATATATCTGAGTAAAACTAAATCAACAAGGTGAAAATCATCAGGAAGACAAATCAATGTTGAAGATAAATCAAATGCGAAGACTTAGCAAATGTAACGCCAGGAGAAAAACACTTCAAACAAGAATTTGGTGGTGGCGTTACCCACCGTATAGGAAGTATTAGACCCAGACACGGCGCACAATTATCGTGGCGCTCTAAAGTCAAATTCTGCATTAATGTATTCACACTCAGAGTGTAAGTCCTCATTGATTGAAGACATACATTACATCGTGTGTTGCACATCTATGTCATCAACATGCGTAAGTGTTAGGATGTGTGCCTAATCACAGGACATTCGAGGATTCCAAGATATTTAGCTCACACCGCAACTTGCAAAACCTTTTCTCATCCAAGGGCTTTGTGAAGATATCTGCCAATTGCTCTTCAGTGTTGACATGAATGATATCAATATCTTCCTTCATGACATGATCTCTGAGAAAGTGATGACGAATCTCAATGTCCTTTGTCTTCGAGTGCTGAACAGGGTTGTTGGCAATCTTGATGGGCTTTCATTGTCGTAGTAGAGTGGAACTTGTTTCAGATGGATGCCATAGTCCTTGAGTGTTTGCTTCATCCATAGAAGCTGAGCGCAGCAAGATCCAGCAGCTATGTATTCAAATTCAGCAGTGGAGAGAGATACACAGTTTTGCTTCTTTGAAGACCAACAGACAAGTTATCGTCCCAAAAAGTGACATGTGCCTGATGTAGACTTGCAATCCACCTTGTCACCAGCATAATCAGCATCCGAAAATCCAACTAGATCAAACTCTGAGCCCTTGGGATACCATAATCCTAGTGTCGGGGTGTAAGCCAAATATCAAAGAATTCACTTCACAGCTAAGTGATGTGATTCCTTTGGTGCCGCTTGGAATCGGGCACACATGCAAACACTAAGCATTATATCTGGCCTAGATGCACATAAATAAAGTAAAGAACCAATCATGGAGCAGTATACCTTTTGATCGAACTCTTTACCATTGGCGCCAGGACCCAGATGACTTTGGTTGGCATTGGCGTCGTGTAACCTTTGTAGTCTTACATTCCAAACTTCTTCAAACAGTCTTTGAGATATTTCTCTTGAGATATGAAGATGTCGTTGCTTTGCTGACGAATTTGAAGACCAAGGAAGAAAACTTCAGTTCACCCATCATGGACATTTTATATTGCTCTTGCATCATGTGTCCAAACTCATCACTTTATTTTTGGTTAGTGCAGCCGAAGATAATGTCATCCACATATATTTGGCACACAAACAGTTCACCATCATATGTCTTCGTGAAGAGTGTGGGATCCAGGGAACCAGGTTTGAAGCCTTTGCTCTTCAGGAAGTCTTTGAGTGTGTCATACCAAGCGCGAGGGGCTTGTTTGAGGCCATACAATGCCTTGTTGAGCTTGGATACCACATCAGGATGTTTTGGATCTTCAAAGCCAGGTGGTCGTGCAACATACACTTCTTCTTCAATCTTGCCATTGAGAAAATCACTCTTCACATCCATTTGATACAGAAGGATGTTGTGATGATTTGCGTAGGCTAGCAGTATGCGAATGGCTTCAAGCCTAGCCACAGGAGCAAATGTTTCATCGAAGTCAATCCCTTCAACTTGAGTGTATCCTTGGGCAACGAGACGAGCCTTGTTTCTGACAACTTGACCATGCTCATCTTGTTTGTTGCGATATATCCATCTGGTGCCTATTATGTTGTGTTTGCGAGGGCCAGGACGCTTGACTAGTTCCCACACATTGTTCAGCTTGAATTGTTGAAGCTCTTCTTGCATAGCTTGAATCCATTCAGGTTCCATGAAGGCTTCAGCAACTTTCTTGGGTTCTGATATTGAGACAAATGCAAAGTGCCCACAAAAATTTGCTAGCTGTGTTGCTCTTGAACAAGTGAGTGGACCTGGTGCATTGATGCTATCAATTATCTTCTCAATTTGTACTTCATTTGCAACACGAGGATGAAACGGACGAAGATTTTGCTCTTGCTGATCATTGTCATCATTTGGAGGATTGTCTTCAGGCTGAGCATTGGCTTCAGGTTGATTAGGTGCAGAAATGATGAGTTCCTCTTCAGCCCGTGCCTCAGAAGATATGATCTCTCCAGTTCCCATGAGCTTGATGGATTCACTAGGTGGATCTTCATCTAGCACATTTGGCAGGTGCTCTCTTTGCGTGCCATTAGTTTCATCGAACCGCACATCTATAGTTTCAACCACTTTATAGTGAAAGAGGTTGAAGACTCTGTAGGAGTGCGAATCCTTTTCGTAACCAAGCATAAATCCTTCATGTGCTTTCGGTGCAAATTTTGAAGTGTGATGTGGATCCTTGATCCAGCACCTAGCACCAAATACTCTGAAGTAACTGACATTAGGCTTCTTACCAGTAAGGAGTTCATAGGATGTCTTCTTCAGAAGCTTGTGAAGATAAACACGGTTGATGACATGGCATGCAGTATCAATGGCTTCAGGCCAGAACTTTCTTGGAGTCTTGTATTCATCAAGCATCGTCCGAGCCATCTCAATGAGTGTTCTGTTCTTGCGCTCCACGATGCCATTTTGCTGAGGTGTGTATGGAGTGGAGAACTCATGAGTGATGCCTAATGTATCCAGGTAAAGGTCGAGGCCTGTGTTCTTGAACTCAGTGCCGTTGTCACTTCTAATATGCTTGATCTTGACGCCATAGTTATTCATGGCACGGTTGGCGAAGCGTCTGAAGACATCCTGCACTTCAGTCTTATAGAGAATTATATGCACCCACGTATATCTTGAATAATCATCAACAATGACGAAGCCATAGAGATAAGCAGTAGTAGTGAGAGTAGAGTAGAGAGTAGGGCCAAATAAGTCCATGTGTAGCAGCTAGAAGGGTTGAGATGTCGTCATGATTGTCTTCGAGGGATGCTTGGCCCTAGTCATCTTTCCAGCTTTGCAGGCACCGCACAAGTGATCCTTCTTGAACTTGACTCCCTCGATGCCTATGACGTGTTTCTTCTTCGCGAGAGTGTACAGATTCCTCATGCCCGCATGTCCTAGCCTCCGATGCCAGAGCCAGCACTCTGAAGCCTTTGCTAGAAGACATACGGCCAGCTGTGGTCCTGCTGAGAAATCTATCATGTACAAATCATCTTTTCGATACCCTTCAAAGACTAGAGACTTGTCAGATTCCATTAGTACAAGGCAACGATATTTTCCAAATATCACAATCATGTTCAAGTCACAAAGCATTGAGAGAGACATTAAGTTGAAACCAAGGGATTCAACAAGCATCACTTTATCCATGTGTTGTTCCTCTGAGATTGCAACTCTACCTAGACCCAATACCTTGCTTTTACCAGTGTCAGCAAATGTGATGTGACTCTTGTCAGATGGACGTAAGGTTGAGTCCATGAGAAGACTTCGATCACCAGTCATATGATTAGTGCATCCGCTGTCCATAATCCATTCCGAAGCATGAGGTGTCATACCCTACAGTACAGTTAGGGGGATAGGCTTCACCAAGAGTATTGTGAAGCATAAACATTTGATGCACAAGAGGATTATCAAAGCTCAGATCAAGGTTAGGACAGATAGGATGATTGGCAAGCGATTCAGGAACAAAATACATAGTGAGACCATTTGGGCATTTTATCTTGCGCCCTACAAGATGTTTTAGGTCCCCAGCAAAAGCATCGGACGCCTTTGATTTCCGGCTGGAGACCTTTCCCTGCAAAATAAAGTTAATTTTTCTTAACCACCCACATCTTCAGGGGTAGCTTAGAAGCAATGAGTCTAAGTGCAGCATCTGAGAACTTTGGCTTTGGAGCCCTAGCAAATAGCCTTGCAGGAGATGAACAGTACTCATATGAATAAGCAGAAAGGTTCTTTGTTTTATGAACATAGCGGTTTGATGACACGCGCTCATATTCATAAGTTTGAGTGTGATTTCCCTGCAAAACATTGGCGTTAGGGTGACTCAGGTGAGTCCTGTGTCTGTATGAAGCCTTTGGGCCATATGAAGCCTTTGCTCTGGGGTTTGTCTTCTTCCCTTGTGGTGTCATGATGACATTCACAGGAAGATTCTCTAGACACTTTTTGGGCACCCAGATCTTCTTCATAGGTGGTCCATTCCTGCAGTTAGTACCAATGTACCTGGCAAACACTTCACCATTCTGATTCTTGAACAGTTTATAGTTTGCATCAAAGGATTCATCAATGATAATTGGGTTAGCACAAGTGAAGCCAGATAAGGTGGATGGATCCACTGAAGGTCCCTTTGCAGCAACCCATGTGGTTTTGGGGTACTACTCAGGCTTCCAGTAAGAACCATCAACATTCATTTTCCTCTCGAACCCAACACCCTCTTTTCTAGGGTTTCGGTTCAGAATCTGCTTTTTGAGGACATCGCATAGTGTTTGATGCCCTTTGAGACTTTTGTACATCCCTGTATCAAGCAATGTCTTCAACCTAGCATTTTCATTAGCAATAGTAGTGGCATCCTCAGCAGAGGGGTCAGCTACCACATCAACAGTTGAAGATATTGCACCAGTAGCAGCAGTAGAACATTCAGCAACAGAAGTAGTGTTATCACGCTTAAGGCATTTTAGACATGGTGGTTCAAATCCTTCCTGAGCGGGACTGATCTGTTGAGCGCGAAGTGACTCATTCTCCTTTTGAAGATCTTCATGAGCCGCTCTCAATTTCTCATGTTCTTGCTTCCTTTGAAGATAATCATAGGAAAGCTTTTCATGAGTTGTTGAGAGCGTTTCATGACGACTTTCAAGTTCCTCATACTTAACATGAAGATTTTTTATGTCTTCAATTAAGGACTGAGATCGGGTCATTTCCGCGTCCAACAGGTCATCGCTTTTGTCTAACAGTTTTTGAATATGTTCCATAGCTTTCTGTTGTTCAGTTGCAGTTTTAGCAAGTGTTTTGTAGCTGGGTTTGGATTCACAATCGGAGTCATCTTCACTTGATGTTTGAAAGTAAGCATCGCGTGAGTTTACCTTGGCACCATGTGCCATGAAGCACTAGGTGGGAGCGGAGTCGTCCTTGTCATTAGCATCAGCGTTGGTGATGGAACCATTGTCTTCAGTGTTGAAGATGGACTTGGCAACGTAAGCTATAGCTAGAGCCAGACTGGCAACGCCAGAGTCGGACTCCTCCTCGGACTCCACCTCCGCCTCCTCAGAAGCAGACTCCTCCTCTGAATCCATCTCCTTGCCAACAAAATCATGAGCCTTGCCAGATGAGCTCTTCTTGTGTGATGAAGACTTCGATGAATATTTGGAAGAAGACTTTGAGGATTTCTTCTTCTTCTTGTCATCAGAATCATATTCCTTGCTCTTTTTCTTCTTCTTATTTTCATTGTCCCACTGCGGACACTTAGAGATGTAGTGACCAGGTTTCTTCCACTTGTGGCATGTTATCTTCTTGTGGTCATGAGTAGAAGCTTCATCATTTCTTGAGCTGGATCGTGAAGACTTTCTGAAGCCTTTCTTCTTTGTGAACTTCTGGAACTTCTTCACAAGCATAGCAAGCTCCTTTCCAATGTCTTCAGGATCACCAGAACTGCAGTCAGATTCTTCTTCAGATGAGGAAACAACCTTTGCCTTCAAAGCGCGAGTTCGGCCATAGTTGGGACCATAGATATCTCTTTTCTCAGATAGCTGAAACTCATGTGTGTTGAGCCTCTCAAGTATGTCAGACGGATCGAGTGTCTTGAAGTCAGGGCGTTCTTGAATCATCAGGGCTAGGGTGTCAAATGAGCTGTCAAGTGATCTCAGGAGTGTCTTGACTATTTCATGCTTGGTGATCTCAGTGGCGCCGAGAGCGTGAAGCTCATTTGTGATGTTAGTGAGGCGATCAAACGTGAGCTGGACATTCTCATTGTCATTTCTCTCGAAGCGGTTGAACAGGTTGCGAAGGACACTGATCCTTTGATCTCTCTGGGTTGAGACGCCTTCGTTGACCTTGCAGAGCCAGTCCCAGACTAGCTTCGAAGTTTCCAAAGCGCTCACACGGCCATACTGTCCTTTGGTCAGATGACCACAGATGATGTTCTTGGCAGTAGAATCCAGTTGAACGAACTTCTTGACATCAGCAGGGGTGACACCTTCGCCAGTCTTGGAAACGCCGTTCTTGACGACATACCATAGATCAACATCAATGGCTTCAAGATGCATGCGCATCTTATTCTTCCAGTAGGGGTAATCAGTGCCATCGAAGACAGGGCACGCAGCGGAGACTTTGATTATCCCTGCAGTCGACATAGCTAAAACTCCAGGTGGTTAAACCGAATCACACAGAACAAGGGAGTACCTTGCTCTGATACCAATTGAAAGTGCTAGTTATCGACTAGAGGGGGGGTGAATAGGCGATTTTTATGAAAGTCTTCAAAACATGGAAGTTTAGAAGACAAACAATAGAGATGAACCTAATAACATGCAGCGGAAGATAGACTACACTAGGCAAGCCATAGTCAAGTATTCAATGAAGTGAAAGCTCAAAGACTAATAGCAGCTAAGTAGTAATGATCAGGAAGGAAGATAGTATGAAGCCAAACAACAATAGAAGTCACACAGTGAAGTCAAACAGGTAGCACAGACACGCAATGACTTCACGAAGACAAACTGTAAGTAAAGATAGGGAGAAGATAGAACTAGTCGCTTGGTGAGGACAAGGATTTGTTGGACCAGTTCCAGTTGCTGTGACAACTGTACGTCTGGTTAGGGAGGCTGAGATTTAACTCAGAAGACCGTGTCTTCACCTTATTCCCCTTGAGCTAAGGACACCCAGTACTCACCCAATCACTCTGGTAAGTCTTCATGGTAGACTTCCAAACCTTCACAGACTTCGTCCACCGGCGATCCACAATGACTCTTGGATGCTCAGAACACGACGCCTAACCGGCTGGAGGATTCACAGTCCTCAAGTGTAACAAGTCTTCAGGTCACGCAGACAGAAAGACTTCAGTGATGCCTAACACTCTTTGGCTCTGGGTGTTTCGGCTTTGTCCTCGCAAGGATTTCTCTCTCTCAAAAGCTTCGAGGTGGGTTGCTCTCAAACGACAAAAGCCGTGCACTAACTCTGAGCAGCCACCAATTTATGGTGTAGGGGTGGGCTATTTATAGCCACTAGGCAATCCGACCTGATTTGTCCGAAATGACCCTGGGTCACTAAGGACCTGACACGTGTTCCAACGGTCAGATTTCAAACACACGCGACAGATTGACTTGGGCTACAAGTAAAGCTGACTCATCCAGCTGTGGATAAGATTTGCTCTCATTGTCTTCGCTCGAAGACATAGGATTTGGTTGAGCATCACTTCAGTCACTCTGACTTTGTTCACTGGGACCTCACTTAATAGTACGGTGGTTCCTACGACTCAACAAAGAAGAAAAGGAAACTACGAAACAACTATGTCTTCGCACTCCATAGTCTTCACGTGAATGTCTTCTTGAGTCATAAGCTTTGATGTGATTGTCTTCACATACCACCATTGTCTTCAATGTCTTCATACATTTTTAGGGGTCATCTCCGGTAGGTAAACCGAATCAATGAGGGACTACTACCTGTGTTATCCTGCAATTCTCACAAACACATTAGTCCCTCAACCAGGTTTGTCGTCAATACTCCAAAACCAACTAGGGATGGCACTAGATGCACTTACAAGGAATCCCGGTTGTTCCAGTTCTCCAACCGGTGGAACCGCCCAAGAAGGGCAGTTGTACCGCTGGAAGCGAGCAATTCCACCCATGGGAGAGCAACTACCTACGGTATTTGAATCAAATTGCAATATTCTAATTTCTAACGATGCACAAAACAGTAACAGGAGCATATAGATCTCTTCCACCCAATAGTTTGGACAAACAAACACGGGATATCAAGCAATGCCTTAAGAGGATGGATTTAAAGATTGAAACCCTAGAAAAGAGGAACGAGGCATTACCGGTATCCATGGGAAGAGATCGGGTGGGAGGGGGCCTCCACGAAGCAGATCCAAGGAAGGCCCATGGATCCAGAGCGATGGAGAGCACTCTGGGGTGAGGATGACGGCGACTGGCGGCTAGGGCAGGCGAGAGGAACGGGCACGAAAGGAAGAAGAAGATACCCTTTCAGCCCGACCCCTTTATATACCCATCAGACCGCGAAGCGGTTGTACCGCCTTGAAGGGTGGTTGTACCGCTCCCTGGGACATACCAGTGGTTGCGGGTGGTACTTCCGACGCCAGGGAGGCGGTGGTAGTACCGCCTGGAACCGAGCGGTAGTACCGGCCAGGAGCACAACCTGAGGAGCCAGCGTAGAACCGTAGAGACCACCCTGGTGGTACTCCTGGGACGATGCAACCAAGTGTCCGAGCGGTTGAACTGCCATGGGAACCTGTTGTACCGCCCAGTCAACATCACCCACACCATGACCAACTTGTGTGCAATTGGAAAAGATGGTTTAAGGGAAAGAGAAGGCATGGGATGGAGACAAGACACTGGAATAGGGTGAGGTAAACTCCAAGAGTGCAAGAACCAAGCAAGAAAAGACCACTACTTGGAGGTTGCAAACACCTAGCACCTAAACAATCTAGCAAGAGCGAATAAGATCCAACGAAGCCAACCCTTTTCATGGAGAAAAGGGGTGGTGGTCAAAGCTGAGTCAATTGGTATGGCACTTCGAAGATTTTAATCTTGGGCCCATGACCAAAACTCATCTTTGAATCACACGTACCATAAAAAATGGCGAATGTGAAAGACATGATCAATTTATGCATAATGGGGGGAGGAAGTGTTCATTGAGAGGACAACACTCCCCCTATGTCCATGCCTACATCTAGAACAAGATAAAATGATGAATGCGGTGGGGTGCGCCTAGGTTCAAGCCACATTGCTCGAATCAATGATATTTAGCTCATGCCTTAACTCGCGAAATCTTGCTTCATCTAGAGGCTTGGTGAAAATATCTGCTATTTTCTCTTGAGTGTTGATGTAGATGATCTTAATATCTCCATGCTTGATGTGATCCTGAATGAAATGATGATGAATCTCAATGTGCTTCGTCTTGCTATGTTGCACCAGATTGTATGAGATCTTGATAGCACTTTCATTGTCACATAGAAGAGGCACTTTGTCACAAGTGACACCATAATCCTTTAAAGTTTTCCTCATCCATAGCAATTGTGCACAACAACTTGCGACGACTACATACTCAGCCTCGGTGGAGGAGAGAGACACATAATTTTGCTTCTTCGAAGATCAACTTACCGCAGAGCGGCTAAGGAATTGGCACCCTTCGGAAGTTGACTTCCTCTCCACACAATCTCCCGCCCAATCCCAGTCCGAATAACCCATGGGATCAAAGCTTACTCCTTTGGGATACCATAAGCCAAAGTTTGGGGTATGAGCCAAATATCGAAAGATTCGCTTGACCGCCACATAGTGGCTTTCCTTAGGTGCGGCTTGAAACCATGCACAAATTCCCACACTCAATATGATATCCGGTCTAGATGCACAAAGGTAAAGCAAGGATCCAATCATGGAGCGATATACCTTTTGATCCACCGCTTTACCATTGGGATCACTGTCAAGCTTGCATTTGGTGGGCATGGGCAACTTGACGAGCTTGACATCATCTAGCTTGAACCTCTTGAGAATGTCTTGGGTATACTTGGCTTGGTTTATGAACGTTCCTTCTCTCCTTTGCTCGACTTCGAACCCAAGAAAGAACTTCAACTCTTCCATCATAGACATCTCAAACTTCTTGATCATTAGTGTGGAAAACTCATCATTAAAGATTTGTTAGGAGAACCAAATATAATATGATCAACATATAGTTGGCATATGAACAAATCCCCTTTGACCCTCTTAGTATAAAGAGTGGGATCAATTTTCCCAATTTCAAATCCATGATCTTGCAACAACTCGGTAAGGTGCTCATACCACACACGTGGGGCTTGTTTAAGGCCATAGAGCGCCTTCTTGAGTTTTTATACATGATTGGGGAGCTTGGGATCCTCGAATCCCAGGGTTTTTTTGACATATACCAACTCATTCAAAGGACCATTAAGAAATGCACTCTTCACATCCATTTGTTGCAACTTAAAATAATGATTAGATGCATATGCAAGCAACATGCGAATAGATTCAAGACGAGAAACGGGGGCAAAGGTTTCACCGTAGTCGATACCCTTAACTTGGGAGTAGCCTTGTGCCGCCAATATTGCCTTGTTTCGAACCACCACACCGTTCGCATCCTGCTTGTTCTTGAATATCTATTTGGTCCCAATGACATTGTGTTCCTCCGTTGGCCTTGGCACTAATTCCCAAACTTGGTTGCGCACAGAGTTGTTGAGTTCATCATGCATGGCTTCAAGCCAATCCACATCATCGAGCGCCTCATGTACCTTTTGGGGTTCAACACACGAAACAAACGCGTGATGCTCACAAAATTTGACAATTGTCTACGAGTAGTTACCCCTTTTCTCAAGCTTCCAAGTACATTCTCCATGACATGTTATTGATGCTTGAGCTTGGAAGCCACCTTGGCGGCACGATGCTCCAAAAGTTCCTCAATGGGCATTTGAGGATAATTATCTTGATCATTTTGAGCACCATCTTGAGCTTGTTCTTGATCATGAGCTTGCACTTGATCTTGAACTTGCTCGGAGTCATGAACTTGATCTTGGGCATCATTTGGTGCATCACCATATCCATGAGGTTGATCTTTCCCTTGATCTTGTTCATTTGGTTGAGGGCCTTCACTTTTTTCTTCGAAAGCGTATGGGGTCTAGTGTTGGTGATGGATCCACTTGAGTAGAGCTTTGTCCTTCTCCTTCGGCCACAAGGGGTTCCTCAATGGGGAGTATTTGACCAATCCCCATTCTTATTATGGCTTGGGGAGGAATTCATCACCTACACCACCAAGACCACTTCGCTCCACTTGGGAGCCATTATTTTCGTCAAACTCTACATTACATGTCTCCTCAATGAGTCCATTGGACTTGTTGAGGACACGGTAAGCATGAGAGTTTGTAGCATAACCAATAGATATGCCCTCTTGAGCTCTAGGTTAAAATTTAGAAAAATGAACACCTTTATTGAGAATGAAACACTTACAAACAAACACCTGGAAGTACTTGAGGTTGGGCTTGTTACCGGTAAGTATCTCATATGGAGTCTTGTTCAAGCCTTTGCGGAGGTAGAGCTGATTGGATGCATGACATGTGGTGTTGATGGCTTCGGCCCAAAAGTTATACGGAGATTTGAATTCCGCCATCATTGTCCTTGTTGTGTCCATCAACGTCTAGTTCTTCCTTTCCGCCACACCATTTTGTTGAGGGGTATAGGGTGCGGCATATTGGTGCTTGATCCCCTCATCACTAAGAAACTCATCCAAGGTGTTGAACTCAGTGTTGTTGTCACTTCTAATCATCAATATCTTTGCTTCATGTTGATGTTGAGCTTCATTAGCATAGTCAATGACGGTTTGCTGGGTATCACTCTTCCTCTTGAAGAAGTATACCCATGTGTATCTTTAGTAATCATCCACAATCACCAAGCAATACTTTCTTCCCCCAAGACTGTCAAAGGATGGAGGACCAAAGAGATCCATGTGAAGGAGCTCCAAGGGCCTCTTCGAGTAGATGATAGTCATGGGTCGATAGCTGTCTCATGTAACTTTCCTTCGATACAAGCACTGCAAGCACGATCTTTGGCAAAACTCACATTTGTTAGTCGACGGATGTGATCCCCTTTGAGGAAACTTTGCAAAGATCTCATATTGACATGGGCTAGTCGGCGATGCCAAATCCATCCCACATTAACTTTAGCCACTAGGCACGTCGCGGTCTTAGTGGGTCCCTCCGAAAATTTAACCACATAGAGACCGTTCTCGACATGCCCAACAAAGGCTACTTTAAGAGTCTTGCTCCACAAAAGGGCCACAGTATCAAGATCAAAGAATCTTGCAAAGGCCATGAGTCCAAGTGTTAATGAACGAAAAGTAAATTGTATGCAAGGGACTCAACAAGCATGACCTTCTCAATAGATAAATCTTGAGAGATGACCACCTTGCCAAGACCCAATACCTTAGATGTTGAAGCATCACCGAATTGGACATGAGTGGGCATGGATGGAATAGGATGAACGTCCACCACCAAGTCCTTGCTCCCGTTCATATGATTTGTTGCTCCACTATCAAGCAACCATGACACCCCACCGGAAGCAACTCCTACAAGAAATCAATGCTTGGATTTAGGTACCCATTTCTTAATGGGTCCTTTTAGGTTAGCAACAAGGGTCTTAGGAACCCAAATAGAATATTCTATGTATGCATAAGAAGAACCAACAAATTTGGCATAAACATGCCCATCACTAGCACGACACAACACATATGAGGGGTTAAAGTCGCCGGCTTTGTTGGAAGGGGCGGTTTTGCCCTTCTTGGCATTACCACCCACTTCCTTGTTATTCTTCTTCTCATGAGTACCCTCACCCGCCTTGACAAAGGCTTCCTTAGGCGGGATAGGTTGCTTGGTCTTGTTCTTCTTCTTCTTCTTAGACTTGGGTACAAACCCAAGTCCTTCCTTTCCCACAACTTCCTTTTGATTACTCAAAAGGTCATTTAGGTTCTTCTCGCCTTTTATGCATGTCACAAGGCCCTTCTCAAGTTACTCTTTCAACTTGGCATTTTCCTCCACAGGATGCACATGCTCACAACAAGGGCTAGTAGCATGGGCATTATCAATTAGAACGAAAGGAGGACATGTGGAAATCTCCTTGGTTAGCTTCACTTGGAGTTGATCATGAGACTCCTTGAGAGAGGCATGAACACCCTTCAAGACCTTGTGAGACTTGTCAAGTGTGCCAAACTCTTCCTTGAGTCTTTCATGGCCAACTCCAAGTGCAACTTTCTCGGATTTAAGCACACGAGTAAGAACAATAGCATGATCAAGATCTTTTTGCAATTTAGCATGATCAATGTTGTGTGACTCCTCAAGAGTCAAACGAAGACCTCGCTCTTCCTCTAGAGCAATGGAAAGATCCACAATCTCATCGGCATAGTCACGACTATGCCCCTCCAAATTGGAGATCATATCCTCATGATACTCAATGATATCATTGTCCTCACCAAGTTATTCCAAGAGAGCAACAAAGTGCTTCTTGGATTCACCCTTGAGCTTACTCAAGAATTTGTAAAACCCATTCACATCAACTTTCACCACCTCACTATCATCTACACAATCTAACAATGAAGGAGTAGTAGTGATGGTGGTTTTGATTTTGGGGATTACCTTATTGATACCTTGGCCATGAGGCACTTGGCAATGAGGTTCTCGTTGGGGGCACCAAAGAGAGACACCTTGGAGGGGGAAGAGGTGACAATGGACACAGTTGCCATTGCCATTCCTTTACCTCTTGTATCTTCATCATCATCTTCGGAGGGGTATTCTTTATGTGCCACCGAACCCTTTGGAGGTATCTTATTGGTGAAGTTGTTCTTGTTTTGGAATGACTTGGCTTTATCTTTGCGAATGGGTTTGCCACTGTTGTCTTCCCTCTTTTCATAAGGACAATCCACCACAAAGTGACTCACATTGCCGCAATTGTAGCACATCCTCACTCGTTGCTTGTTCTTTGACCCACTTGAATTGTTCTTGGAGAAGTTGGGCCTTGAACTTCTCTTGTTGCCCCAAAATTGCCTTGACGCAAGAGCCATGTGTTCCTGGTAAGCATATTTGGTGTCTTCGGGGCAACCCTCTTACTCTTCCTCCTCTTCTTCTTCTTCTTCCGGAATGGCCTTGGCCTTCAAGGCAAGGTTGGTAGAGGATTTCTTTAACCGGACACGGGCAAGAGCATTGTTGGCGGTCTTGTTCATGATGTTCATGGCAATAAACTCATCCAACACTTCACTTGAAGACAAGGTGTAGAAATCCGGCCTTTGACGAATCACAGAGGACATGGCCTTGTTGAATGGCATGATGGCCTTGAGAAACTTGCGCTTGATCCCATTGTCATCCGTATCCTTGCTCCCATGGTCTTGGAGAGCAACCACAAGTGTTGTCACCCTCCGGTAGAGATCACACAGATCCTCATCTTCTAGCATCGCAAATTCATCGGCCTCATCAAGGACCACTTCAAAGTTGGACCGTTGGATGCTTGAGCTCCCCTTGTACAAACATATGATGTGTTCCCAACAATCCTTTGCACAAGTGAAGGGGCGTAAGTGAGATAGATCTTCGGGGGGAACCACGACTTGAAGGATGAACAAAGCGGAGTGATTGTATTGATTGTCTGCCTCTTCTCTTGGAGTGAGATTGTTTAGATCATGCAGGTAGAAGCCTTTCTTGATGATTCTCCAAAGATTTGTTGAGCTGTGATTCAAATGAGACTTGAACGAACCAATTAGCAAAATCACCCTTTACAAGCTTAGGAGGAGGACCAAGGTTGTTAAGATGCGGTGTAGGGACCGGTCCTCCATAGACCAGGGGAGGGGGAACCGAGGCAAAGGTTCCCGTCCCATTCTTGTTTTGAGGGGACGAGGTATGAGTACCTTTAGCCGCTTCCTTGGCAGAATTGTCCTCAGACTCCGATGCGGTGAGATTAACCACAAATAACGGACCAGGAGAAGTTTTCAACCCCTCAAGTAATTCTTTAAACACGGATTTGACCTCGGACATCATAGACGTCTTAAGTGAAGCCATGGCTTCATTTAAGTCGTCCCGAGTGATCGAGTTCAACTCCATGATCTCGGGCACTTCCTCCCCTGTGTTGACCATACTCTTCGGGTGGTGAAACCCTTAAAAATAAACATGGCTCTGATACCAATTGAAAGAATTGATATGGTTGACTAGAGGGGGTGAATAGGCCAGTACCAATTTTTAACTTTTCTTAACAAATTAGGGTTAGCAACAAATAGTTGTCTAGATGTGCAACTAGGTGAGCAACCTATATGATGCTAACACAGTAGAAGCTTGCAAAAAGTAAAGGTAAGAGATAACCACAAGTGGAGACGGTGAAGACGAGGATGTGTTACCAACGTTCCTTCCCTTTGAGAGGAAGTACGTCTCCGTTGGAGCGGTGTGGAGGCACAATGCTCCCCAAGAAGCCACTAGGGCCACCGTATTCTCCTCACGCCCTCACACAATGCGAGAAGCCATGATTCCACTAGTGGTGCCCTTAAAGGCGGCGACCGGACCTTTACAAGCAAGGTTGGGGCTCTCTCCACAGCCGAATTGGAGGCTCCCAACAATACCACGGAGCTTCACCACAATGTAATGTGGCTCCAAGGTGACCTCAACCATCTAGAGTGCTCAAACACCCAAGAGTAACAAAATCCACACAAGAAAGTATGGGGAAATCAAATTTCCTTTGGTGGAAGTGTAGATCTAGGTCTCCTCCTTCAATCCCTAGCAAATCAACAAGTTTGAGTGGCTAGGGAGAGAGATTGAGAAAGAAAGCTTGAAGGGCATTAATGGAGGAGAGAGAGAGAGATCAAGAGGTAAGGAGGTAGGTGGAAGAACCCCCCTTTATATAGGGACCCCCACTTTCCAACCGTTACAACAGTTTTTACACTGCAGCAGTACAACCGCTCATGACCCTGGTGTTGGGGAATGTAGCAGAAATTCAAAATTTTCTACGCATGACCAAGATCAATCTATGGAGTTTACTAGCAACGAGAGGGAAGGAGTGCATCTACATACCCTTGTAGATCGCGAGCGGAAGCGTTCTAACGAACGGGGTTGATGGAGTCCTACTCGCCGTGATCCAAATCACCGATGACCGAGTGCCGAACGGACGGCACCTCCGCGTTCAACACACGTACGGAGCAGCGACGTCTCCTCCTTCTTGATCCAGGAAGGGGGAAGGAGAGGTTGATGGAGATCCAGCAGCACGACGGCGTGGTGGTGGAAGTAGCGGGATCCCGGCGTGGTGGTGGAAGTAGCGGGATCCCGGCAGATCTGAAATAGGAGGTATACCCAACTGTTTTGGGTATTCTATGAAGATGCATTTATCCGCTTTGGGTTCGAGCTTATCAGCCTGAAACTTTTTCACATAAGCATCGCAGCCCCAAACTTTTAAGAAACGACAACTTAGGTTTCTCTAAACGGTGTCGTCTCAACGGAATTGCGTGGTGCCCCTTTTAAAGTGAATGCGGTTATCTCTAATGCCTAACCCATAAACGATAGTGGTAATTCGATAAGAGACATCATGGTATGCACCATATCCAATGATGTTCGGACACACCATCACACTGTGGTGTTCCAGGCGGTATTAATTGTGAAACACTTTCCACAATGTCTTAATTGTGTGCCAAACTCGTAACTCAGATACTCATCTCTATGATCATATCACAGACATTTTATCCTCTTGTCACGACGATCTTCAACTTCACTCTGAAATTAGTTGAACCTTTCAATAATTCAGACTTGTGTTTCATCAAGTAAATACACTCAGCATCTACTCAAATCATCTGTGAAGTAAGAACATAACGACATCCACTGCATGCCTCAGCACTCATTGGACTACATACATCAAAATGTATTACTTCCAACAAGTTGCTCTCTTGTTCCATCTTACTGAAAATGAGGCCTTTCAGTCATCTTGCCCATGTGGTATGATTTGCATGTCTCAAGTGATTCAAAATCAAGTGAGTCCAAACAATCCATCTGCATGGAGTTTCTTCATACCAATAGACATGGTTCGCATGTCTCAATCTTTTCAAAAACGAGTGAGTCCAAAGATCCATCTACATGGAGCTTCTTCATGCGTTCTATACCAATATGACTCAAATGGCAGTGCCACAAGTATGTGGTACTATCATTACTATTTTATATCTTTTGGCACGAACATGTGTATCATTGCGATCGAGATTCATTTTAGGTGCAAGACCATTGAAGGTATTATTCAAATAAACAGAGTAACCATTATTCTCCTTAAATGAATAATCGTATTGCGATAAACATAATCCAATCATGTTTATGCTCAATGCAAACACCAAATAACAATTATTTAGGTTTAACACCAATCTCGATGGTAGAGGGAGCATGCGATGCTTGATCACATCAACCTTGGAAACACTTCCAACACACATCGTCATCTCACCTTTAGCTAGTCTCCATTTATTCCGTAGCTTTTATTTCAAGTTACTAACACTTAGCAACCGAACCGGTATCTAATACCCTGGTGCTGCTAGGAGTACTAGTAAAGTACACATTCATATAATGTATATCCAATATACTTCTGTCGACCTTGCCTGCCTTCTCATCTACCAAGTATCTAGGGTAGTACTGCTTCAGTGACCGTTCCCCTCATTACAGAAGCACTTAGTCTCGGGTTTGGGTTCAACCTTGGGATTCTTCGCTAGAGCAGCAAATGATTTGCTGTTTCATGAAGTATCCCTTCTTCCCTTGCCCTTCTTAAAACTAGTGGTTTTACTAACCATCAACAATTGATGCTCCTATTTGATTTCTACTTTCACGGTGTCAAACATCGCGAGTTGCTCAAGGATCATCATGTCTATCCCCGATATGTTATAGTTCATCACGAAGCTCTAATAGCTTGGTGGCAGTGACTATGGAGAACCATCACTGTCTCATCTGGAAGATTAACTCCCACTCGATTCAAGCGATTGTGGTACTTACACAATCTGAGCACATGCTCAACGATTGAGCTTTTCTCCCTTAGTTTGCAGGCTTAAGAAACTTGTCAGAGGTCTCATACCTCTTGATGTGGGCACTAGTCTGAAATCCCAATTTTAGTCTTCGGAACATCTCATATGTTCTGCGACGTTTCAAAAACGTCTTTGGTGCCACAATTCTAAACCGTTAGCATTACGCACTGAACTATCACGTAGTCATCAAAATGTGTATGTCAGATGTTTCGCTACATCTACAGACGACGCTGAGGTTCAGCACACCGAGCGGTGCATTAAGGACATAAGCCTTCTGTGCAGCAATGAGGACAATCCTCAGTTCACGGACCCAGTCCGCATAATTGCTACTATCAACTTTCAAATAAATTTTCTCTAGGAACATATCTTAACCAGTAGAACTAAAGCATAAGCTATGACATAATTTGCGAAGACCTTTTGACTATGTTCATGATAATTAAGTTCATCTGATTAATTAATGAACTCCCACTCAGATAGACATCTCTCTAGTCATCTAAGTGAT
This sequence comes from Aegilops tauschii subsp. strangulata, assembly GCF_002575655.3. Classification (NCBI taxonomy): domain Eukaryota; kingdom Viridiplantae; phylum Streptophyta; class Magnoliopsida; order Poales; family Poaceae; genus Aegilops; species Aegilops tauschii. The sequence goes on from NC_053037.3 coordinate 285,533,825, forward strand.
ACATGATCCGAGTCAAACTAGGCCGTGTCCGATCATCACGTGAGACGGACTAGTCATCATCGGTGAACATCTCCATGTTGATCGCATCTACCATACGACTCATGTTCGACCTTTCGATCTCTTGTGTTCCGAGGCCATGTATGTACATGCTAGGCTCGTCAAGTCAACCTAAGTGTTTCGCATGTGTTCCGAGGTCATGTCTGTACATGCTAGGCTCGTCAACACCCGTTGTATTCGAACGTTAGAATCTATCACACCCGATCATCACGTGGTGCTTCGAAACAACGAACCTTCGCAATGGTGCACAGTTAGGGGGAACACGTCTCTTGAAATTTTAGTGAGGGATCATCTTATTTATGCTACCGTCGTTCTAAGCAAATAAGATGTAAACATGACAAACATCACATGCAAATCATAAAGTGACGTGATATGGCCAATATCATCTTGCGCCTTTGATCTCCATCTTCGAGGCGCGGCATGATCACCTTCGTCACCGGCATGACACCATGATCTCCATCATCGTGTCTTTATGAAGTTGTCTCGCCAACTATTACTTCTACTACTATGGCTAACGGTTAGCAATAAAGTAAAGTAATTACATGGCGTTTTCATTGACACGCAGGTCATACAATAAATTAAGACAACTCCTATGGCTCCTGTCGGTTGTCATACTCATCGACATGCAAGTCGTGATTCCTATTACAAGAACATGATCAATCTCATACATCACATATATCATTCATCAATCCTTTTGGCCATATCACATCACATAGCATACCCTGCAAAAACAAGTTAGACATCCTCTAATTGTTGTTGCATGTTTTACGTGGCTGCTATGGGATTCTAGCAAGAACGTTTCTTACCTACGCAAAAGCCACAACGTGATATGCCAATTTCTATTTACCCTTCATAAGGACCCTTTTCATCGAATCCGATCCCACTAAAGTGGGAGAGACAGACACCCGCTAGCCACCTTATGCAACTAGTGTATGTTAGTCGGTGGAACCTGTCTCACGTAAGTGTACGTGTAAGGTTGGTCCGGGCCGCTTCATCCCACGATGCCGCCGAATCAAGATAAGACTAGTAACGGCAAGTAAATTGACAAAATCGACGCCCACAACTACTTTGTGTTCTACTCGTGCATAGAAACTACGCATAAACCTGGCTCATGATGCCACTTTTGGGAAGGTAGCAGAAATTCAAAATTTTCTACGCATGACCAAGATCAATCTATGGAGTTTACTAGCAACGAGAGGGAAGGAGTGCATCTACATACCCTTGTAGATCGCGAGCGGAAGCGTTCTAATGAACGGGGTTGATGGAGTCGTACTCGCCGTGATCCAAATCACCGATGACCGAGTGCCGAACGGACGGCACCTCCGCGTTCAACACACGTACGGAGCAGCGACGTCTCCTCCTTCTTGATCCAGCAAGGGGGAAGGAGAGGTTGATGGAGATCCAGCAGCACGACGGCGTGGTGGTGGAAGTAGCGGGATCCCGGCAGGGCTTCGCCAAGCACAAGCGGGACGGAGAGGTGTTGCAGGGGGAGAGGGAGGCGCCAGGGGCTGTGGTGCTGCTGCCCTCCCTCCCCCCAATATATATAGGGACCCCTGGGGGGGCACCGGCCCTGGGAGATCAGATCTCCAAGGGGGGGCGGCGGCCAAGGGGGAAGGGGGGTAGCTTCCCCCCCAAGCCAAGTGGGGCGCCCCCCACCCCTAGGGTTTCCAACCCTAGGCGCAGGGGGAGGCCCAAGGGGGGGCGCCCCAGCCCACTAAGGGCTGGTTCCCTTCCCACTTCAGCCCATGGGGCCCTCCGGGACAGGTGGCCCCACCCGGTGGACCCCCGGGACCCTTCCGGTGGTCCCGGTACAATACCGATAACCCCCGAAACTTTCCCGGTGGCCGAAACTGGACTTCCTATATATAATTCTTCACCTCTGGACCATTCCGGAACTCCTCGTGATGTCCGGGATCTCATCCGGGACTCCGAACAACTATCGGGTTTCCGCATACTAATATCTCTACAACCCTAGCGTCACCGAACCTTAAGTGTGTAGACCCTACGGGTTCGGGAGACATGCAGACATGACCGAGACGCCTCTCCGGTCAATAACCAACAGCGGGATCTGGATACCCATGTTGGCTCCCACATGTTCCACGATGATCTCATCGGATGAACCACGATGTCGAGGATTCAATCAATCCCGTATACAATTCCCTTTGTCTATCGGTATGTTACTTGCCCGAGATTCGATCGTCGGTATCCCGATACCTTGTTCAATCTCGTTACCGGCAAGTCTCTTTACTCGTTCCGTAACACATCATCCCGTGATCAACTCCTTGGTCACATTGTGCACATTATGATGATGTCCTATCGAGTGGGCCCAGAGATACCTCTCCGTTTACACGGAGTGACAAATCCCAGTCTCGATTCGTGCCAACCCAACAAACACTTTCGAAGATACATGTAGTGCACCTTTATAGCCACCCAGTTACGTTGTGACGTTTGGTACACCCAAAGCATTCCTACGGTATCCGGGAGTTGCACAATCTCATGGTCTAAGGAAATGATACTTGACATTAGAAAAGCTCTTAGCAAACGAACTACACGATCTTGTGCTAGGCTTAGGATTGGGTCTTGTCCATCACATCATTCTCCTAATGATGTGATCCCGTTATCAACGACATCCAATGTCCATGGTCAGGAAACCGTAACCATCTATTGATCAACGAGCTAGTCAACTAGAGGCTTACTAGGGACATGGTGTTGTCTATGTATCCACACATGTATCTGAGTTTCCTATCAATACAATTCTAGCATGGATAATAAACGATTATCATGAACAAGGAAATATAATAATAACCAATTTATTATTGCCTCTAGGGCATATTTCCAACAGTCTCCCACTTGCACTAGAGTGAATAATCTAGTTCACATCACCATGTGATTAACACTCACAGGTCACATCACCATGTGACCAACATCCAAAGAGTTTACTAGAGTCAACAATCTAGTTCACATCACTATGTGATTAACACTCAATGAGTTCTGGTTTGATCATGTTATGCTTGTGAGAGAGGTTATTAGTCAACGGGTCTGAACCTTTCAGATCCGTGTGTGCTTTACGAATATCTATGTCATCTTGTGGATGCTACCACGCGCTACTTGGAGCCATTTCAAATAACTGCTCTACTATACGAATCCGGTTTACTACTCAGAGTCATCCGGATTAGTGTCAAAGTTCGCATCGACGTAACCCTTTACGACGAACTCCTTTTCACCTCCATAATCGAGAAAATTCCTTAGTCCACTAGATACTAAGGATAAGTTCGACCACTGTCATGTGATCCATTCCCGGATCACTATTGTACCCCTTGACCAACTCATGGCAAGGCACACTTCATGTGCGGTACACAGCATAGCATACTGTAGAGCCTACGTCTAAAGCATAGGGGACGACCTTCGTCCTTTCTCTCTCTTCTGCTGTGGTCAGGTCTTGAGTCTTACTCAATACTCACACCTTGTAACACAACCAAGAACTCCTTCTTTGCTGATCTATTTTGAACTCTTTCAAAATCATGTCAAGGTGTGCGTTCTTTGAAAGTATCATCGGGCGTCTTGATCTATCTCTATAGATCTTGATGCCCAATATGTAAGCAGCTTTATCCAGGTCTTCCTTTGAAAAACTCTTTTCAAACAACCCTTTATGGTTTCCAGAAAATTTACATCATTTCAGATCAACAATATGTCATTCACATATACTTATCAGAAATGTTGTAGCGCTCCCACTCACTTTATTGTAAATACAAGTTTCTAACAAACTTTGTATAAACCCAAAAACTTTGATCACTCCATCAAAGCGTATATTCTGACTCCGAGATGCTTGCACTAGTCCATGGAAGGATCGCTGGAGCTAGCATACCTTTTAGCATCCTTAGGACAAAACCTTTCTGATTGTATCACATACAACCTTTCCTTATGAAAACTGGTAAGGAAACTTGTTTTGACATCCATCTGCCAGATTTCATAAATGCAGCTAATGCTAACATGATTCCGACGGACTTAAGCATCGCTACGGATGAGAAAATCTCATCGTAGTCAACTCCTTGAACTTGTGAAAATTCTCTTTGCCACAAGTCGAGCTTCATAGACGGTAACATTACCGTTCATGTCCGTCTTCTTCTTAAAGATCCATTTATCTCAATGGCTTGCCGATCATCGGGCAAGTTCACCAAAGTCCATGCTTTGTTCTGATACATGGATCCTATCTCGGATTTCATGGCTTCTAACCATTTGTCGGAATATGGGCCCACCATCACTTCTCCATAGCTCGTAGATTCAGTATTGTCTAACAACATGATATCTAAGACAAGATTACCGTACCACTCAGGAGTAGTACATACCTTGTCGACCTACGAGGTTTGGTAGTGACTTGATCCGAAGTTTCATGATCACTATCATAAGCTTCCACTTCAATTGGTGTAGGTGCCACAGGAACAACTTCCTGTGCCCTGCTACACACTAGTTGAAGTGACGGTTCAATAACCTCATCAAGTCTCCACCATCCTCCCACTCAATTCTTTCGAGAGAAACTTTTCCTCAAGAAAGGACTCGTTTCTAGAAGCAATAACTTTTGCTTCCAGATCTGAAATAGGAGGTATACCCAACTGTTTTGGGTATTCTATGAAGATGCATTTATCCGCTTTGGGTTCGAGCTTATCAGCCTGAAACTTTTTCACATAAGCATCGCAGCCCCAAACTTTTAAGAAACGACAACTTAGGTTTCTCTAAACGGTGTCGTCTCAACGGAATTGCGTGGTGCCCCTTTTAAAGTGAATGCGGTTATCTCTAATGCCTAACCCATAAACGATAGTGGTAATTCGATAAGAGACATCATGGTATGCACCATATCCAATGATGTTCGGACACACCATCACACTGTGGTGTTCCAGGCGGTATTAATTGTGAAACACTTTCCACAATGTCTTAATTGTGTGCCAAACTCGTAACTCAGATACTCATCTCTATGATCATATCACAGACATTTTATCCTCTTGTCACGACGATCTTCAACTTCACTCTGAAATTACTTGAACCTTTCAATAATTCAGACTTGTGTTTCATCAAGTAAATACACTCAGCATCTACTCAAATCATCTGTGAAGTAAGAACATAACGACATCCACTGCATGCCTCAGCACTCATTGGACTACATACATCAAAATGTATTACTTCCAACAAGTTGTTCTCTTGTTCCATCTTACTGAAAATGAGGCCTTTCAGTCATCTTGCCCATGTGGTATGATTTGCATGTCTCAAGTGATTCAAAATCAAGTGAGTCCAAACGATCCATCTGCATGGAGTTTCTTCATACCAATAGACATGGTTCGCATGTCTCAATCTTTTCAAAAACGAGTGAGTCCAAAGATCCATCTACATGGAGCTTCTTCATGCGTTCTATACCAATATGACTCAAATGGCAGTGCCACAAGTATGTGGTACTATCATTACTATTTTATATCTTTTGGCACGAACATGTGTATCACTGCGATCGAGATTCATTTTAGGTGCAAGACCATTGAAGGTATTATTCAAATAAACAGAGTAACCATTATTCTCCTTAAATGAATAATCGTATTGCGATAAACATAATCCAATCATGTTTATGCTCAATGCAAACACCAAATAACAATTATTTAGGTTTAACACCGATCTCGATGGTAGAGGGAGCATGCGATGCTTGATCACATCAACCTTGGAAACACTTCCAACACACATCGTCATCTCACCTTTAGCTAGTCTCCATTTATTCCGTAGCTTTTATTTTGAGTTACTAACACTTAGCAACCGAACCGGTATCTAATACCCTGGTGCTGCTAGGAGTACTAGTAAAGTACACATTCATATAATGTATATCCAATATACTTCTGTCGACCTTGCCTGCCTTCTCATCTACCAAGTATCTAGGGTAGTACTGCTTCCGTGACCGTTCCCCTCATTACAGAAGCACTTAGTCTCGGGTTTGGGTTCAACCTTGGGATTCTTCGCTAGAGCCGCAAATGATTTGCTGTTTCATGAAGTATCCCTTCTTCCCTTGCCCTTCTTAAAACTAGTGGTTTTATTAACCATCAAGAATTGATGCTCCTATTTGATTTCTACTTTCGCAGTGTCAAACATCGCGAGTTGCTCAAGGATCATCATGTCTATCCCTGATATGTTATAGTTCATCACGAAGCTCTAATAGCTTGGTGGCAGTGACTATGGAGAACCATCACTGTCTCATCTGGAAGATTAACTCCCACTCGATTCAAGCGATTGTGGTACTTAGACAATCTGAGCACATGCTCAACGATTGAGCTTTTCTCCCTTAGTTTGCAGGCTTAAGAAACTTGTCAGGGGTCTCATACCTCTTGATGTGGGCACTAGTCTGAAATCCCAATTTTAGTCTTCGGAACATCTCATATGTTCTGCGACGTTTCAAAAACGTCTTTGGTGCCACAATTCTAAACCGTTAGCATTACGCACTGAACTATCACGTAGTCATCAAAATGTGTATGTCAGATGTTTCGCTACATCTACAGACGACGCTGAGGTTCAGCACACCGAGCGGTGCATTAAGGACATAAGCCTTCTGTGCAGCAATGAGGACAATCCTCAGTTCACGGACCCAGTCCGCATAATTGCTACTATCAACTTTCATAAATTTTCTCTAGGAACATATCTTAACCAGTAGAACTAAAGCATAAGCTATGACATAATTTGCGAAGACCTTTTGACTATGTTCATGATAATTAAGTTCATCTGATTAATTAATGAACTCCCACTCAGATAGACATCTCTCTAGTCATCTAAGTGATACATGATCCGAGTCGAACTAGGCCGTGTCCGATCATCACGTGAGACGGACTAGTCATCATCGGTGAACATCTCCATGTTGATCGCATCTACCATACGACTCATGTTCGACCTTTCGATCTCTTGTGTTCCGAGGCCATGTCTGTACATGCTAGGCTCGTCAAGTCAACCTAAGTGTTTCGCATGTGTTCCGAGGTCATGTCTGTACATGCTAGGCTCGTCAACACCCGTTGTATTCGAACGTTAGAATCTATCACACCCGATCATCACGTGGTGCTTCGAAACAACGAACCTTCGCAACGGTGCACAGTTAGGGGGAACACGTCTCTTGAAATTTGAGTGAGGGATCATCTTATTTATGCTACCGTCGTTCTAAGCAAATAAGATGTAAACATGACAAACATCACATGCAAATCATAAAGTGACGTGATATGGCCAATATCATCTTGCGCCTTTGATCTCCATCTTCGAGGCGCGGCATGATCACCTTCGTCACCGGCATGACACCATGATCTCCATCATCGTGTCTTTATGAAGTTGTCTCGCCAACTATTACTTCTACTACTATGGCTAACGGTTAGCAATAAAGTAAAGTAATTACATGGCGTTTTCATTGACACGCAGGTCATACAATAAATTAAGACAACTCCTATGGCTCCTGTCGGTTGTCATACTCATCGGCATGCAAGTCGTGATTCCTATTACAAGAACATGATCAATCTCATACATCACATATATCATTCATCAATCCTTTTGGCCATATCACATCACATAGCATACCCTGCAAAAACAAGTTAGACGTCCTCTAATTGTTGTTGCATGTTTTACGTGGCTGCTATGGGATTCTAGCAAGAACGTTTCTTACCTACGCAAAAGCCACAACGTGATATGCCAATTTCTATTTACCCTTCATAAGGACCCTTTTCATCGAATCCGATCCCACTAAAGTGGGAGAGACAGACACCCGCTAGCCACCTTATGCAACTAGTGCATGTTAGTCGGTGGAACCTGTCTCACGTAAGTGTACGTGTAAGGTTGGTCCGGGCCGCTTCATCCCACGATGCCGCCGAATCAAGATAAGACTAGTAACGGCAAGTAAATTGACAAAATCGACGCCCACAACTACTTTGTGTTCTACTCGTGCATAGAAACTACGCATAAACCTGGCTCATGATGCCACTGTTGGGGAAGGTAGCAGAAATTCAAAATTTTCTACGCATGACCAAGATCAATCTATGGAGTTTACTAGCAACGAGAGGGAAGGAGTGCATCTACATACCCTTGTAGATCGCGAGCGGAAGCGTTCTAATGAACGGGGTTGATGGAGTCGTACTCGCCGTGATCCAAATCACCGATGACCGAGTGCCGAACGGACGGCACCTCCGCGTTCAACACACGTACGGAGCAGAGACGTATCCTCCTTCTTGATCCAGCAAGGGGGAAGGAGAGGTTGATGGAGATCCAGCAGCACGACGGCGTGGTGGTGGAAGTAGCGGGATCCCGGCAGGGCTTCGCCAAGCACAAGCGGGACGGAGAGGTGTTGCAGGGGGAGAGGGAGGCGCCAGGGGCTGTGGTGCTGCTGCCCTCCCTCCCCTCCACTATATATAGGGACCCCTGCGGGGGCGCCGGCCCTGGGAGATCAGATCTCCAAGGGGGGTCGGCGGCCAAGGGGGAAGGGGGGTAGCTTCCCCCCCAAGCCAAGTGGGGCGCCCCCCACCCCTAGGGTTTCCAACCCTAGGCGCAGGGGGAGGCCCAAGGGGAGGCGCCCCAGCCCACTAAGGGCTGGTTCCCTTCCCACTTCAGACCATGGGGCCCTCCGGGACAGGTGGCCCCACCCGGTGGACCCCCGGGACCCTTCCGGTGGTCCCGGTGCAATACCGATAACCCCCGAAACTTTCCCGGTGGCCGAAACTGGACTTCCTATATATAATTCTTCACCTCCGGACCATTCTGGAACTCCTCGTGACGTCCGGGATCTCATCCGGGACTCCGAACAACTTTCGGGTTTCCGCATACTAATATCTCTACAACCCTAGCGTCACTGAACCTTAAGATATAAAAGATTACTAAAACATAAAATAAAATAAAATAAATTGCAGCAAGTTATTTTTGGTATATAGATATGAAAATATATGATGGAAAATAGACCTGGGGGCCATTGATTTCACTAGAGGCTTCTCTCTTGAAGGCAAATAATATTGTGGGTGACCAAATTACTGTCGAGCAATTGATAGAAAAGCGCAAAGTTATGACGATATCCAAGGCAATGATTATGAATATAGGCATCACGTCCGTGTCAAGTAGACCGACTCCTGCCTGCATCTACTACTATTACTCCACACATCGACCGCTATCCAGCATGAATCTAGAGTATTAAGTTCATAAGAACAGAGTAACGCCTTAAACAAGATGACATAATGTAGAGGGATAAACTCAAGCAATGTGATGAAAACCCCATCTTTTTACCCTTGATGGCAACAATACAAATACGTGCCTCGCTACCCCTACTTTGTCACTGGGTGAGGACACCGCAGGATTGAACCCAAAACTAAGCACCTCTCCCATTGCAAGAAAAACCAATCTAGTTGGCCAAACCAAACCGATAATTCGAAGAGAAATACAAAGATATCAAATCATGCATATAAGAATTCAGAGAAGATTCAAATAATATTCATAGATAAGCTGATCATAAATCCATAATTCATCGATCTCGACAAACACACCGCAAAAGAAGATTACATCGGATAGATCTCCAAGAACATTGAGGAGAACATTATATTGAGAATCAAAGAGAGAGAAGAAGCCATCTAGCTACTAGTTATGGACCCGTAGGTCTGTGGTAAACTAGTCACGCTTCATCAGAGGGGCAATAGAGTTGATGTAGATGCCCTCCATGATCGAATCCCCTCCGACAAGATGCCGGAAAAGGCCCCAAGATGGGATCTCATTGGAACAGAAGGTTATGGCGGCGGAAAAGTATTTTGGTGGACGCTTCTGGTTGTTTGGGAGTATTTGGGAATTTATAGGCCAAGAATTAGGCTTAGAAGAGCCCCGAGGGGCACACAAGCCAGGGGGCGCGCCCTGGAGGCTTGTGGCCTCCTCGTGACTCTTCTGACTTCATCTCCAAGTCCTACGTGTGTCTTCTGGTCCAAGAAAAATCATCGCGAAAGTTTTATTCTATTTGGACTCCGTTTGATATTTCTTTTTTGTAAAACTCAAAAACAAGGAAAAAACAGAAACTGGCACTAGGCTTTAGGTTAATAAGTTAGTCCAAAAATAATATAAATTAGCATATTAATGCATATAAAACATCCAAAACAGATAATTAAATAGCATGGAACAATCCAACATTATAGATACGTTGGAGACGTACCTCCTGGCCGGTACAACCGCCCATGAAGCACCCCAAGGTTTTCCCGGAGCAGAGGCGGTACAACCGCCCGGGGGCAGCGGTACAACCGTTTGGCATGTACCTGGGAGCAGAAACCCCAGGGTATCACCCCTGGAGCGGTGGTTGTGTCGGTTGAGCTGGCCAGGTGGTACAACTGCCCAAACGAGCGGTACAACCACTTGGAAAGTAAACCACTAGTTTGGAAGGAAATGGGGACCTCTCTCTCCTCTAACAGAAGGGAGCAGTGGGTGAAGAGAGATGTGTACGCGCAATGATTCACCCAATACCTTCCGATGTGGATTCCCTCTTAATAGTACGGGTTTCCTATGACCAAAGAAATAAGAGCATCTCCACTCGCGCACCCAACAGGCACCCCAGGGCAAGTTTTTTAGCGCCGGTGCCAAAAAAAACCAGTCGCGCCCCCTGGACGCCGAACTCCGCCCGCTCAGCCCATATTTTGGCTTGGCGATCCCAGACCGAACCCAGCGCACTGGGGGTGCTTGAGGGCTCCGGCGAAAGGAAAAACCGCGCTTGGGTCACCACTGTCAGGCGAAAAATCATCTTGCACGTCCAGATCCCCCCCCCCGTGCACGCCCTACCGCCAGCGTGCCGATCTCGGCGCCGCCTACCTACCCACCGCCGCTAGAAAGGCTATTCCCCGCTGGAAAAGAGAGGGTTCACCGCGGCAGCCTTCGACCCGCTCCTGGGCGAGCTTTCCGTTGCTCCGGCCACGTGGGAGGGGATACCGACGGCTGCGCGCCTACCACTCCTGCCAGGTGTTCGGCGATTTGTCTGCTCGGCAATGGACTCGGACGACGAGGAGGCATTTGCGGCGCTGCTGGAGGAGGAAGCTGATGCCGACGCCCAGGATGAAGAGCACCTCATGGTCCTTACCGCTCTGGACGGCCTGTTCGTGAGCAATGCGAAGCCGCGGCGAGGTGGCTCGGCGCCGGGCCGGCTGAAGGCAAAGCAGAGGCATCGACTGGAAGGCTATTGCTTGCTCTATGCCGACTACTTCGCCGACGCTTGACTCCACGGCGAGAAAGTATTTCGGCGCTGTTGTCGGATGAGCCGGAAGCTCTTCCTTAGGATTGTGAATTCCATCCATGAGTTCGATAGCTACTTCAAGTGCAAGAAGGATTGCATCGGCACACTTGGATTCACCTCACTCCAGAAGTGCACGACAGCTATGAGGATGCTAGCATACGGAGCTCCCGGTGACTCATCGAAAGACTATAGACGCATGGCCGAGTCCATGACCATTGACTGTTTGTACAAGTTTTGCAGGGCAGTGGTGGTAGTGTTTGAACCACAATACTTGTGATCACCCAATGCCGAAGACACTGCTCGGATCCTAGCACAGAATGCAGCAAGAGAATTTCCTGGGATGCTTGGAAGCATCGACTGCATGCATTGGGCATGAAAAAATTGTCTATTTGCTTGGCAGGGGATGTACAAAGGCGTGAAAGGAGCTTGCAGTGTGGTACTTGAGGCAGAGGCCACACAGAAGCTCTGGATTTGGCACTCCTTCTTTGGTATGCTAGGAACTCACAATGACATCAACGTACTGCAGTGCTCGAATGTCTTCGCCAAGCTTGTTGAAGGTCATGCTCCTCCGGTGAACTTCGAGGTCAATGGGCGCCACTACAACAAGGGATACTACCTAGCAGATGGCATCTATTTGAGATGGTCCACATTTGTGAAGACTATCTCAAACCATGTGCCAGGAGGCAAGAACTCCTACTTTGCCAAGTGCTAGGAGGCTTGCAGGAAGGATGTCGAGCGGGCATTTGGTGTGCTCCAATCTCGATTTGCTGTTGTCCGGTACCCCGCTCAGACCTGGTCGAAAAATCAAATGTGGGAGGTCATGACTTGTTGTGTCATCTTGCACAACATGATCATCGAGAGCGAGCAGGAAAAGCGAGTGTTTGGCACTGAACCATATTACAGGCAGGGTCCTCTTGCCCCAGTTGATCACCAGTTACCGGTAACCTGAACTACCTTCCTCAATATGCGTCAGGAGATCCGAGACCCACAGGTGCATCAACAACTACAGCACGTTCTGGTGGAGCACCCATGGAGGCTCAAGGGCAACGCCTAGCTCAACGTGTGATGAAATATGAGTTTTTATTTATTGAACTATTTAATTTGTATTGATTTGTGTGATGAACTATGTGATAAAAATAGCTTCTGTTGAATTTGTGGCGAAGCACGCCGAATATGGGCTGAAATCGGTCCAATTTGCGCCCGAAAGTGGGCCAATTTACGCCGAAAGTGGGCCGAAATCGGCGGCCGGGATCCCGAGCCCCCCCCCCCCCACGCCGATTTTTTCACCGGCGCGCCCCCAGACGGCGCTATTTCAAGCCCCTGGGGGGCCGAACGGCTGGAGATGCTCTAAACACGTAGAGAACAACGTCTTCGATCTTTTCCGTCTGGAGGGAATGCCTAATCGTCTTGTACCCAACATAGAGTACTTGAAGAACTTGGCACACGATTAGACCACAAGGTGAGTTATCATCATCACCAAAACACAAAAGCGGGAAATGCCCTAACAGGGTGTTTGCGTCCATTTGCATACACTGAAAGAATGGGCGCCTTAAGTGCCGTTTAGGAATTGCCTTATTTTTTTGTTTTTATTTTTCAGCTTGCAAATAGTTTTTATATTAGTGAATATTTGTTTAAATCAGAAACTTATTTAAAGTTCGTGAAAATCTTTTGAAATTATTAATATTTTTAAAAATTTGGAACATTTCCTTAAATCATGACTTTTTCTGAATTCATGATTTTTTCCAAATTCGTGATTGTTTTCTTAAAGTTGTGGAACAAATTTTGAACTTTGCTAACATTTTTTAAATCAATCACCTTTTGTTGAAATTTGGGAATAATTGAAATTCATGAACTTTTTTATTGAATTTCATGAATATTTATTTGAATTTGTGAACATTTTTAAAAATTTGGAACGTTTTTTCAAATCCGTGAGTGTTTTCTGAAAATCTGGGGGCGCCCCGCCCGGGCACATGGGCTGGCATGTCCACGTCAAATCGAAGCCAGCAAGCGTGGGTCCAACAAGGAGGAGGCTCCCCCTCCCTTGTCGCCTCTCAACTCTCTGAAAACCAACACACACGAGAGATTTTGCGCAGCGATAAAACTGAGCTGCTTTTCTGTTTTCCTTCCTTTTATTCCTCAACAGAAGTAAACGTGCCGCGGATCCTGCGCCCCGACTGGATCGTGCCATCCCACGATCGAGCACTCGGTCCACGGCGCCCTACGATCGCTCCGCGGATCGCACAGAACGCGTCTCGCGGGAGCAGCTAACTAACCTGACGAAAGACACTAACTGAAACTTTAACTGAAGAAAGCTAACGCGAGTCTGAAACTGAAAACGGCATGCTAGCTATCCTAGCTTATTGTGCAACAAACTCCCCCTAAGCTAGGGTGGCTGGCACCTGATGACTCCAACACGATCGCGCATCTCCTGGAACTGAATCCGTCCAAGAGCTTTCGTGAGGATGTCGGCGAGCTGGTCACCAGTTCGCACGTACTGGACGTCGATGCTGCTGTTGTCGACGCACTGTCGAAGGAAGTGATATCGCAGCTCAATGTGCTTGCTCCTATCATGGAAGACAGGATTCTTGCTCAGCGCTATCGCTGACTTGTTGTCGATGCAGAGCTTGGTGGCGCCGTCGACGCGCCCGAGCAGCTCCCCGAGCAGCCGCCAGAGCCAGATTGCCTGGCACGCGGCTCCCGCTGCGGCGACGCACTCTGCCTCGCACGAGGAGAGCACGACGATCTTTTGCTTGGCAGATTGCCATGACACCGGGCTGCCTCCGAGGAAGAAGATGGTTCTGCTGGTGCTCTTGCGATCATCCACGTCCCCTCCAAGATCTGAGTCGCTATACCCGACGAGTTCCGCGCCGCGTGCTTGCCGAGTGTAGCAACATCCCAGCTAGTGCGTGCCGGCGATGTATCTCAGCAGCTGCTTCACGGCGGCCCAGTGTTCGCTTGTCGGCTCCTCCATGAACCTGCTGACGTAGCCGACGGCGTAGGTGATGTCCGGTCGAGTGTGGGTGAGGTAGCGGAGGCTCCCCACCACACTCCTAAAATGCGTGCCGTCCACGCGCTCCCCACCGGCCTTCCGGCTTAGCTTGAGCCGTGGCTGCATCGGAGTGGCCACGGGATGGCAATCCTCCATGCCGGCTTTCTCCAGTAGCTTGCCGGCGTAGGACGACTGCGCGATGAAGATTTGCCCCGGCCGCTGAGTCACTTCGATGCCGAGGTAGTAACTCAGCAAGCCTAAGTCACTCATCTTGAAGAGAGACATCATCTCCTGCTTGAACTCCACGACAGCCGTTGTGGACGCACCAGTGACGATCAGGTCGTCCACGTATACGCCGACAAGGAGACGGCCACCGGCTCTGGTGCGAGTGTACACGGCGTGCTCGGACGGACACTTCTCAAAGCCGAGGGCATGGAGACTACTGTCAAGTTTTGCATACCAGGCCCGCGGCGCTTGACGCAGTCCGTAGAGTGCTTTGTGTAGCCGGAGCACCTTGTTCGCTGCACTGGCGAGTTCGAAACCGGGGGGCTGCACCACGTATACCTCCTCCTCAAGTTCGCCGTTGAGAAAGGCTGACTTGACATCAAGGTGGTGCACCTCCCAGCGCTCCTGTGCCGCTACGGCGAGAAGTACGCGTACGGAGTCGAGCCGAGCCACCGGCGCAAACACTTCCTCGAAGTCAATGCCGGCGCACTGCACAAAGCCCTTCGCCACGAGGCGAGCCTTGTGCTTGATCACCTCGCCGGCGGCGTTCCGCTTCTCCTTGAAGACCCACTTCAATCCAATAGGCCGATGACCTGCTGGCAAATCACACAGGGACCAAGTCTGGTTAGACTCGATGCACGCCATTTCCTCCATCATCGCCGCCCGCCATGCCGCATGGGGCTCGGCCTCTGCGAACGTCACCGGCTCTCCTTCGGGCCGCAGGAGTAGGTGCTCTGCCCTCCCGCCCTTGGCCGCGTCGTGCGCGAGCACATCATCCATGCGACGGAAACGGTGCACGACGTCGGGGTTGTCGTCGTCGTCGAACATGTCCAGCTCGAAGGGCGGCGGGGTCGCGTACTGCACGTCCTGCCAGACTGGATGGGCAGGTGGCGCGCTTCCCGTCGCTGGTGAATCTGCTGCAGAGTTATCGTGGGTGGGTGTCGCTGTGGTAGGAGCGGGCGACCCCGCAGCAGCTCTGGGCGGCGCCGATGGCGACGGGCTGACCAGTGCAGCGCTGTCCCCCTCATGGTCACCATATGAGGCGAAGTCGACGATGAACGTGCCGCCCGTGCCTGTTGCCTCGCCGCTCCAGTCCCAGCTCGCGTTCTCGTCGAACACGACATCGCGGGACACATGCACGCGGCGACTCGTCGGGTCGTAGACCCTGTACGCCTTGGTGCCGGGCTCGTAGCCGATGAGCACCATGGGCGTGCTTCGATCGTCCAGTTTCTTGAGGTTGGGCCGCGCGTTCTTGACGTGAGCCACACACCCAAAAACTCGCAGGTGACTCACCTCCGGTTTCTTGCCGTGCCAAAGCTCGTACGGGGTTGCGCCGTCCACGCTGCGAGTGAACGCGCGGTTCAGGAGATAGACGGCCGTAGTCACCGCCTCTCCCCAGAAGTAGTCTGGCATGCCCTTGGCCTTCATCATGCTCCTCGCCATGCCCACCACCGTCTGATTGCGCCTCTCGACAACGCCGTTCTGCTGCGGCGAGTACGGCGCTGTGAGGTGACGTTGAACTCCGGTGGCGGCGAAGTGCTCGGCCAGTGACGAGGACGTGAACTCTCCGCCGCGGTCAGTGCGCAGCGTGCCCAGCTTGCGTCGTGCCTCCACCTCAGCACGCGCCTGGAACCTCTTGATGGCGATGCCTGCCTCATCCTTGCTAGACAGCAGGGTGAGCCACATATAGCGACTGTGGTCGTCCACCAGAAGCAGGAAGTAGCGCCGCCCTCCTGGTGTTGCTGGCGTGATTGCCCCGCACAGGTCTGCGTGAACGAGGTCGAGAGGAGTCTCCGCTCTGAACTTGGCCGTCTGGGGAAATGGCGCTCGGCGTTGTTTGCCAGCGAGGCACGCCTGGCAGAGCTCCCCCGAAGACTCAATGCCCGGCAGCCCCTGCACCATACTTGCCCGCGCCATCCGCTGCAGTGCGTCGACGTGCAGGTGACCGAAGCGGGCGTGCCAGCGCCATGACACGCTGTCCGCGCGCGTGGCAAGACAAGCCGGACGAACAGGGTGGATGTGAACCTTGTACAAATGATTTTGGGACCGTTTTACCTTGAAGATGAGGGCGCCGCGTCGATCGCGGACAGTGAGGACGTCGTGGCGCGTGTTGATGTCGCAGCCGTTCTCGTCGAGATGCCCGAGGCTGACGACGCTGCTCTTGAGCCTGGGGATGTAGTACACGTCCATGAGGGCGCGCTGAGCTCCCCCGTCGATGGTGAAGGCGACTGTGCCGCGCCCCTCGATACGTACCACTGACCCATCACCGAACCGCACGGATCCGGTGATCGCGGCATCGAGTTCGGCGAAGGCCGTGCGATCTCCAGTCATGTGGTTGGACGCGCCAGTGTCCAGGAACCACATTGGGTCCAGCGCAGCGTCCTCGGCGGCCGGAGCGACGTTCGCCTGCTCCTCGTTCAGGAAGACCGTGGCGTGTGGCGGATCGCAGTGGCCCACGATGAGTGCCGTGGGTTTTGCCGCCGGAGCCAGCGCCGCGACGCTGCTGCCTGCCTGAGTGGGACGTACGATCTCGACCACCTCGGCGAGCAACAGCTCCGGATCGGCCTCCTCATCGGCTTGGGCAAGGAGGGCATCCTCCTCCCTCTTCTTCTTTCTGCAGTCGCGCGCCCAGTGCCCCTTGAAGCCGCAGTATCGACACTTCTCCTTGTCCCCGCCGCTCTTGTCGGGGTAGTCCGCGCCACTAACGGCGCCACGCGCGGCACCACGTCCGCCACCGTGGCCCCTTCCTCGGCCACGGCCGCCGCCCTTGCGACGGTTGGTGTTGCCGCCCGAGACGCGAGGTTGCAGTTCTCTGGCCTGCCACTCCTCCCGAGTGAGAAGCAGCCGCCCACCTTGGCTGCTGCTGCCGCCATGCGCGTCGTCGAGGCGGTCCTGCACGACGCGCAGCCTGCCGGTGACCTCGTCCAGGGAGAGCGTACTAATGTCCAGCAGCGTCTCGATCGCGATCGCCACCTGCGCGAACTGGGATGGAACCACGCGCAAAAACTTGGCCACTACCTTTGATTCTTCCACGGTGTCGCCAAGGGCGCGCAGGCCGATGACGATCCCTGACAGGCGGAGCGAGAAATCGTCGATCGTCTCCCCGTCGCGGAAGCTGATGCCCTCGAAGTCACGCCGGAGTTTCTGCGCGTTGGCCTCGCGCACACGCGTGGCACCGAGACGCTGCAGAGCGATGGCGTCCCACGCCTCCTTGGCGGTCTCCTTCTCGCCCACCGCGAGCAGCACATCCGAGGGGAGGCCGCGCAGGATGGTGATCATCGCATTGCGCTCGTGGTGGTAGGAGACGTCACCGTGCGAGACCGCTCCCCACCAGCCATGGGCCTGAAGGTATACCTTCATGAGCAGAGCCCACTCTGCGTAATTTGTACGCGTCAGCATTGGGAGTGCGCCTGAGGAGGTCGCCGGCTGCACCACCGGCTGCACAGTCATGTCGCCGCGGCGGCGAGTTCGTCCCCGATCCTGGGACGGAGCACGCAGACGTGGAGGGGTCTCCGAACGCCCTGCGCCGCCCGCGGACGTCCTCGCCGCGGCCGCCGGCGTCCTTGACATGGCTCTGATGCCACTTGTCGCCTTTCAACTCCCTGAAAACCAACACACACGAGAGATTTTGCGCAGCGATAAAACTGAGCTGCTTTTCTGTTTTCCTTCCTTTTATTCCTCAACAGAAGTAAGCGTGCCGCGGATCCTGCGCCCCGACTGGATCGTGCCATCCCACGATCGAGCACTCGGTCCACGACGCCCTACGATCGCTCCGCGGATCGCACAGAACGCGTCTCGCGGGAGCAGCTAACTAACCTGATGAAAGACACTAACTGAAACTTTAACTGAAGAAAGCTAACGCGAGTCTGAAACTGAAAACGGCATGCTAGCTATCCTAGCTTATTGTGCAACATCCCTCGCACTAAAATTGACGAGTGACGACGGTACCAAAGGTGGAAGACGACGGAGAAATCGATTTCCCGACATTTCCGATCAGCGAAAGGGGAATTTCTGGCCAACAGGACCAGTGATTTGATCCTTGACCATGGATCAGATAATGGGGAAGGCAGGCGGGTACTTGTTCAACCAGCAGGCCAGCAAGGAGATGAGAAACGTCGGCGACGACCTCAATGTCAGTCCCCTCCTCCCCTTTCTCTAGATTTCTTTAAACTTCTTCAATTCGATTTCGCACCTGGTCCGAATCATTCGTTCTAAACATGCATGCATGCATCATGTACTGACTGACTGAAATCTGGCTCCGGGCTTCTCAATGATTGTCCCCTGTTGTATCCTTCTTCTTTTTTGCGAGTTCCCCTGCTGGAGTATTTGACAAAAAACTACCACATTAGGGGTTTCCGTCCCACTGAACTACCACATTTAAAAAAATGACCGATAACTATCAAAATTTTCTAATTTTGTGACTAAAAACTAGTACCACTTTTAAAAAATGGCCCGTTTAGACGATTTAAACGCGATTATGACAAACGAGGCCCACCCATCAGGGTTGACGTGGCGGCCCAGTCAACTCCGTTTGTTTTGACCGTCAAGTTGACTGCTATGATAGGTGGGGCCCACATGTCATCATCAACCTTCCTCCTCCTGTGTCTCTCTCGGGCATTTCAACAAGCACCTTCTGTACATCTAAGGGAAGGAGGCGACGACAAGGGGAAGAGCGACCTCCAGCACGACGCTCACCACGACCAACTGCACGGCCGCCTCCTTCCAGCTTGCCGCTGCGGTCATGACCGCCACGCGCGCTGGAGATGAGTGGCCACGCCGCCACCGCCGCCGTCGGCTTCCTCTGCCGCCGCCGTCACCGACGCGGCAATGACGACCAGGAAGACCAGGCGGAAGAGGAGCGTGGCGACGAAGACGAACAACACGACGCCCTGCACGAACGACTCCATGCCGCCGGTGTCAGAGTGACTCCAGCTGTACCGGTATCAGGAGTTGGGATAATACGCCGGGACGGCCGTGGACGCGGGCTCCGCGGCGGCGACCAGTGCGGCGCCGGTGAAGAGGGCACGGGCCGGGGCGTGCCGCGGACTAGCTCGGAGAGCGAGCGCGGCCGGTCGCCGCGGAGCGTGGCGCAGGCGGCCTGCGTCGCGAGCTTGCTGGCGAGTACGCTAGGTGGAGGACGAGTAGCGCCGCTGGGTGCAGCCACGCCCGCGTACACCTCGACGACACTGCTCCAGAGCACCACCCGCACCACCAAGTCGGCCGGCGACGTGGACCCGGCGCTCGTGCTCAGCTCCACCGACGCGGAATGTACCTGGCTTCCTCACCCGCTCCTCCCAATCGACACAGGAGCAGCTGGATGAGCATGCTCGCGTTCGTGGTGGGCCGGAGCTCACCTGCTCTCCTCCCATGCACATAAGGTGTTTGTTGAAATGCCAAAGAGAGTGAGAGGAGGAAGAAGAAGGTTGATGTGAGCCCCACCTGTCATAACGGTTAACCTGACGGTCAAAACAAACGTAGTTGACTTTGCCGCCATGTCAGCCTTGACGGGTGGGTTCTGCCTGTCATAAACACGTTTAAATCGTCTAAACTGGGCATTTTTCAAAAGTGGTAGTTTTTAGTCACAAAATTAAAAAAATTGGTAGTTATCAGTCATTTTTTTTAATGCGGTAGTTCAGTGGGACGGGAACCCCTAATGTAGTAGTTTTTTGTCAAATACTCTCCCCTGCTGTATCCGATGGGATTAATCAGCTCAAGCTGCCCTCTGAAATACCCTCCTTGCATTGGTAGCCCATATGTGTAGGGCCTTTACTTGCAGGATGAAGAACGGTCTGACTTGAGATAGATCAGAGCTATTGTGTATTTGTGTTCTGTGTTGTCATTTACTTCCTCGGTTTCTAAATATAAATTTTTCTAGAGATTCCAATATGAACTACATAGGGAGCAAAATGAATGAATCTACACTCTAAACTATGTCTATATACATCCATATATAGTTTATATTAAAATCTCTAGAAAAATTTATATTTAGGAACGGAAGGAGTAGAATGTTGTTGTCCTGTTATGGATGCCGACCTCACCTCCCTGACCATGCAGCATTCGAGTGAATAAAGCCTTGCATAAATATCTTGGTTCCATAAGATTCTGTGTTGGGTGGCTTTTGCTTGCTATGTCTCCAGGTAATGGGAACTAGTAAGGAGTTCCTTTTTCTTTCTTGTGTGCTGAGTTGCTGACTCCATAAACCATTTGCTATTTTGATTCAGAGTATATCAAGCAGCATGGGAGATGGAGCCAAATGGATGGTCAACAAAATAAAAGGTAAGGTACCCTTCCCTAGCTTTGCTAATCCTGGTTCAAAAGGCACACTACGCATGATTTCATCTCCCTCGGTCTGTGTGGCCATGCGAGCAAGAAAGTAACCAACCATTTTGGTTTCAGGAAAAATGCAGAAACCATTGCCTCAACTCCTAAAGGAATACGACCTTCCAATGGGCCTCTTCCCACAAGACGCGACCAATTACGAGTTTGACGAGGAGACAAAGAAGCTCACGGTGCACATCGCGTCGGCGTGCGAGGTTGGCTACAAGGATTCGTTGGTGCTCCGGTTCTTCACCTGCGTGACCGGCAAACTCAACAAGGGGAAGCTGTCGGAGGTGGAGGGCATCAAGACCAAGATCCTCATCTGGATAAAGGTGACCGCCGTCAGGACGGAAGCCTCCAAGGTGCATTTCTGCGCAGGCTTGAACAAGACCCGGAATCGCGACGCCTATGAGGTTGTCAGGGACGGTGTTTCAATAGACAAGTTCTAGATTAATTCGGCGCAACTCTGTGTGAAAAGCTTGTATACCACTGTGATGTGATGATGTTCGTCTGTCCTGTGCATAAGAGAAAATAGATTTGTTAATAAAAAAGTGAAATTTATTCTAGGTGAACCGGCGAAATCTGATTGATTCCGACATAGATTAAACATGGTCATCGGGTCATGTATGATGATTATTTCAAGGCACACATCTGCCTGGGTTTGGGTCCACCACGCGTTGAAACGCTACGGGCGACTGACAGGCGATTGCTAGGCGATCTGCTGCCAGCGCTAGGGTTAGGGTTTTGGCGGCGGGGGTGGTGTGGTTTACGGTGGTGTCTAGGGCGGCAACTGCGCCTCCCTCGATGCGGACTGGTGTAGCCTCTCTCCCCTACGCGGCGCTGCCATGGGGGAGAAGGCGAAGGAGAAATCTGCGGTGACACCGGCGGCAAAGGCGAACCCGGTGGCGACAGCGACCCCGGGGAAAGCAGCAAGCGGGGGATCCTCAGAGTCCCCGATCACGTGCAAAACGCCAGATCCCGCTACAAGCCTCTCTACGAGACTGGGAGGTATGGTGATGTTAGACAAGGAGGCGGAGGGTTTCGTCTTCGAGGAACCAGATCAGATCTTGCCCAAGAACTTGAAGTGGTCGGCGGTTGGGAAAGCTTTCTCTCCGCGACCCCTCAACAGGACGGTGCTAGAGAAAATGATGCATAAGGCTTGGGGGCTCCATCATGAGGCAAGGTTCCGAGACATGGGCGACAACATCTTCGTTGTCCACTTTGGGAGTGAAGGGGACTGGAAGCATGCTATGAACAGTGGACCATGGCAATATGATTTCAATGTGCTGGCGTTGAAGGAATATGAGAGCAATGTACGGCCATCGGAGATGGTGTTTGACAGGATAGATGTGTGGGTCAGAGTCACTGATCTTCCACCAGGAAAAAGAACAGAGGCCTTTGGCAAAGCCCTGGGAAATTGGCTTGGTGAAGTTGTGAAAGTGGATGTCGATAAAGATGGGATGGCCAGAGGAAACCAACTGCAGGTTAGAGCTAGGATTTCACTTTTTGAACCCCTGGTCCGTGGTTTCGTCCTCAAGACCTCTCAGGAGGATAAAGTGGGCACCTGGTTTGATTTTCATTATGAAAAGGTTCCACACTTCTGCTTTGAGTGTGGAAGATTGGTGCATGTGAATGGACGCTGCGAGCCTCCTGTAAATAAAGCGGAGCAATGGGGGGCTGGCTGAGAGCCTCACCAGGTAGGAGCACTGGCTCTAAGAACGAGACCAAGGGAGGAAAGAACAACATCACGACTAGCAACAGTTTTATGAGTTCACAATCGGACGGAAATAACAGGGAGCAGGACGGCCATGCTCGCGGACGGGATGCTCCAGTGAAACGCAACCTGAACGCCGAATTTGATCGACCGGTGAATGCACGCACTGGCGGGCAGAATCGAGTAGAGAGAGGGGTAGTTGACTCCCCCAGCAAGGACAGGTATAGAAGAGAATGGCCAGAAGAAAGACATCTCAGGCATGAGATAGAAAGGAAGAAAGAGAGAGATCTGAGGGAAAAGCTCAAGGAACGGCAGAGGCAGAGGGATGTCGAACGTGAGCAGAATCATGTGCGAGGCCAATGGGAGCGGGGCTCATCCAGCAGAGGTGGAGATGGCAGATATGGATATCACCCACACTACCCTACAGAGAGGAGGAGGGGGCACTATGTCAGGAAACCTAGGCAGGATCATGAGGAGAGGAGACGGAGGGAAGACAGTCCCCATGGTGCTCCTAATTCAAGAAAGAGGAGGCCGAGACAGATGTGGGTGCCCAAAGGGGAGGGTGACAAGCAGGATGGTGATGAATCCTTTATCCGAGACACGAGACAGAAGACTTCCTCCGTGTTTGATCGCATCGAAGAGCAGGTCGATTTATCGGCGGACCCTGCCAGGGAGCAGGGCCGCCGGGAGCGATGATCATTTTGGCCTGGAACTGCCGGGGGTTGGGGTTGGACTCGGCAGTAGGCGAACTACGGGGCCTGATTAGGTCATACAACCCAGCGGTGGTGTTCTTATCAGAAACTAAAAAGAGATCAGGGGCGATGGATAGGCTTAAGTGGAGCTTGGGGTTCAGTAAAGGGGTAGCGGTGGATTGTAAGGGAAAGAGTGGAGGACTAGCGCTGTGGTGGAGGGATCATGTTGAAGTAACAGTGAGGCCGTGGTGCCAGTATTACACCGATGCGGCGATCGTGTGTGATGGTGCCTCCTTTAGATTCACTGGAATCTATGGGGAGCCCTGCATCGACAAAAGAACGAAGACGTGGGAGATTTTGCGATATCTTAGTGCCCAAGACAACCTCCCATGGCTATGTGCGGGAGATTTCAATGAAGCTCTTAAACAGGATGAACAGCAGGGTAGTAACCCAAGACGTAGGAGACAAATGGAGCTCTTTGAAGACTGCTTGTCCGACTGCGGGCTGGCGGATCTCGGTTTCTCAGGGTACCCGTTTGCGTGGGATAACAAGAGGGAGCATGGAGATAATATTCAGGTACGGCTGGACAGGGCGACGTGTAATGGTGACTTTGCGCATTTATTCCCGTCTATCGAAGCGCAACATGTGATGACTGAAGAATCAGACCATCAAGCGCTAATCATTAAAGCGTTGGTGATGGCGGGGGAATCTCGTGCGCGGGGACATAGATCCTTTATGTACGAGGCAGCATGGGCGAGGCATGAGGATTACGAGGCCATGGTAGCCGCTACATGGGGGGTGGCTCATGCAGCCAATCAGCATGAAGGGCGACTTGCAACAACGTTTAACAGTTTAAAGGCAGCGACGAGATCCATGCAAGAGTGGAGTTGAAAGGTTTTTGGTTCCATAAAGAGGCAAATTGCGCACCTTAAGGCACATTTGGTGGATGCGAAAGAGAGGGCCGCCCGTACGGGATATAGACAGGAGATAAAGGAGATTGAAGACCAACTGCATGAGCTTTACGAGAGGGAAGAGGTGTATTACAAGAAACGATCGAGGGTAGATTGGTTAACGAAGGGGGACCAAAATACAAAGTACTTTCAAAACCGAGCCTCACACCGAAAAAGAAAGAACACAGTCAAGGCGCTAAGGAGAGAAGATGGGACGGAGTGCATGGACGATGATGGGATGAGGAAGATGGCCGCTCAGTTCTATGCCCACCTCTTCGCTTCTGAGGGTGCGTCGAATGGGGAGAGGGTTCTGCAACACATTCAAGGAGCAGTGACTGATGAGATGAATGCAAAACTTGGGGCTCCTTTCACCGATGACGAGGTCGAGCAGGCCCTCTTCCAAATGGGGCCCACTAAAGCATCGGGACCGGACGGCCTCCCGGACATGTTCTACCAACACCACTGGGCGCTGGTGAAGGAGGATGTGTGCGGTGCAGTTCGTGATTTCCTCGCGAGGACGGCGGCTCCAAATGGCTTCAACGACACGATTATTGTGATGATTCCGAAAGTGAAGGCGCCGGAGCTGCTGGCGCAGTTCCGCCCCATCAGCCTATGCAACGTGCTTTATAAGATTGCGGCGAAGGCACTGGCCAATCTCCTCAAGGTGGTTCTTCCGTTCATGATCTCAGAGCAGAGTGCATTCGTGCTAGGCAGGCTTATAACGGATAACGTTCTGGTAGTGTATGTATGTGTGCATGCAATTAGGAAAAGGAAGAGGAGGAAACCTATGTGTGCTGTCAAACTGGACATGATGAAGGCTTACGACCGGGTGGAGTGGGACTTCCTAGAACAAATGATGCTGAAATTTGGCTTCTCCGATCACTGGACAGAGATGGTTATGAGGTGCGTGAAAACAGCGACGTTCTCGGTGAAGTTAAATGGGGGCCTATCCGAAAGATTTCATCCCACCAGAGGGCTCCGGCAGGGAGATCCTCTCTCCCCGTATCTTTTCCTGTTTTGTGTAGAAGGCTTCTCTGCATTGCTGAAAGATGCTCAGAGGGAGAAGAACATCAAGGGGGTCTCTTTTGGGAGTGGTGGACCAACTGTCACTCATTTGCTCTTCGCTGACGACAGTGTAGTCTTTGTGGAGGGATCAAGAGAGAACTTCGAGGCTTTGCGCCATATACTGCTGGATTATGAGGTGGCCTCGGGTCAAAAAGTTAACCTCCAAAAATCAGCGGTCTTCTTTGGCAAGGGTACATCGGATGATGATAAAAATGACCTCAAGCAGGTGTTGCAAATAATAGAGGAGGCGCTGAGTGAGAGGTATTTGGGCCTGCCCACGGTGGTTGGGAGATCCAAGGACGGTACGTTCATGTACATAAAGGAGAGTGCAAAAGGAAAAGTATCTGGATGGAAGGGTCAAGGCTTGTCTAAGGTGGCGAGAGAGGTGCTTGTCAAGTCCGGCTTCCAGTCAACACCAACTTTTACCATGAGCAGTTTTCAACTCACGAAGAAAATGTGCGGGAACCTGTCTTCTATTTCTTCGAAATTCTGGTGGGGCGAAGCAGATGGTCATAAGAAGGTGCACTAGGTCGGCTGGGATAGAATGTGTATGATAAAGAATGAAGGGGGGCTAGGATTTCAAGATCCCAAAGCGTTCAATCAAGCCATGCTAGCCAAACAAGCATGGCGCCTGCTACAAGTGCCAGAGTCGTTATGTGGAAGGGTTCTAAGGGCAAGGTATTACTCCGACAGATCAATCTTAGATGCCACATGCTCGGACGGGGGATCGTACACATTCAGGAGCATATTACACGGACGTGACCTGCTCATTGATGGCCTGATCTGGCGTATAGGGGACGGCTCGCAAGTCAAGATCCACCATGACAATTGGGTACCTAGGAGCGGTAGTCTAAGGCCACTGGGACAACGATACATGGTGGGCATTACGCAAGTCGGGGATCTGATCGAGGGCGATGTTCGCTCTTGGAATAGAAATCTGGTGCTGGAGATGTTTCTTCCAGATGAAGCACATGAATATTACAAGTCCCAGTTGGGGGACCGGAGGTACAAGATTACCAAGCCTGGAATTACACTAAAAATGGCATCTTCACTGTCCGGTCGGTGTACCATCTCCGCATGAGCCAAAAACGGCTGAGATCCGGACGGCCGGAGTCCTCATCCTCTGTGGTGGATCATAAGTCCTGGTTGAGCCTTTGGGACACAGTTGCACCGGGCAAAGTAAAAATTCATATGTGGCGACTGATACGAAATGGCCTGGCCGTGGGTGCGTAACTCTTGAGGAGGAAGATCAAGGCAGGTGTTTCCTGTAATGCCTGTGGCCGGGAGTAGACGAACCTCCATAGATTCTGGGGCTGCTATCATTCGGTGAAGTTTTGGAAGATAATGCATTCGGAGTTGGGAGTACCGGTGGCGATCCCACCGGAGTCAGTTTGTTCCCAGAGTGCGTTGTCAAGATGGTTGCTCTCGTGGTTTGCGGAGGCCTCAGATGATGAGCGGGCTATTATGGTACAGGGCACGTACGCGTTGTGGCTTGCGAGGAACAATGCACGCGATGGACAGAGGATTGAAGAAGCAGAGTCTATTGCGCAAAGGGTCTTCAACTTGATGATCGAGTGGCAGGCTATCCACGTGCGGAAGACCAAGCAGGTAAAGCCGGTGGTGAAAGAAAAGTGGAGACCCCCGGCGGAGGGGTGGATCAAGGTCAATGTGGATGGTGCAACAACTAAGGGGGGAGAGATAGGGGGAGCCGGAATGATCTTCAGGAACCATGTCGGAGCATATGTGGGTGGCGCATGCCATGTCCTCCCACTGGGGAGTGACCCGGAGAGGATTGAGCTCCTCGCATGCAGGAGAGCTGCCCAGTTGGCGAATGATCTAAACATCACAAACCTACACATCGAGATGGATTGCAAGACGATTGTGTGCAAGCTCCAGAACGTGCAGAAAGATTTCTCACCTCTGGGGCCTATTGTGGAGGAAGTCAGGCAGTTGTTGGCATCAAGGGAAAGCTGGAAGATTTCTTGGGTGAGAAGAGAAGCTAATGGAGCTGCCCACTCGTTAGTGAAGGAAGCTGCAACGAATAAAATTTGCAAGGTGTGGCTGCATGTGCCCCCAGACTTTATTTTGCCTGTTGTCGCAGACGAGATCCCCATGTGGGAAGTTTAAATAAATTTTTGAGTGAAGAAGGCATAGTTTTTTTTTTGAACCGTTGAAGGCATAGTTGATACGGAAGTGTTGTGCACACGACGAACAGTTGTACTAGTATTCGAAAATTCCTAGGGGCACGTTGGTGTGTGGGCACCCGTTCTGTTACATGCTTTCTTTCTTTTTAACCCTGTTTCACCGGTTTAATCCCTGTGTGAGCACCCGTTCTGTTACCTAGGGGCACGCTGGTGTGTGGGCATCCGTTTTGTGCATAGGAGAAGATTTTATCTATGGGAGGGAAAGAAATTTTATTGAAGCGGTGATTCAATCCATTCCTGTTTTTGCCATGGGGGTTTCTAAAATCCCGAAGGAAATTTGCAAAGAGATAACTGATGCCATGGCTGCGTTTTGGTGGGGGGATGATGATAATGGTAAACAGATGCATTGGTTTGCATCGTGGCGTATGTGTATCCCGAAGAAGAATGTGTTGGGGAACGTAGTAATTTCAAAAGAAATCCTACGCACACACAGGATCATGGTGATGCATAGCAACGAGAGGGGAGAGTGTTGTCCATGTACCCTCGTAGACCGAAAGCGGAAGCGTTAGCACAACGCGGTTGATGTAGTCGTACGTCTTCATGATCCGACCGATCAAGTACCGAACGTATGGCACCTCCGAGTTCAGCACACGTTCAGCTCGATGACATCCCTCGAACTCCGATCCAACCAAGCTTTGAGGGAGAGTTCCGTCAGCACGACGGCGTGGCGACGATGATGATGTACTACCGACGCAGGGCTTCGCCTAAGCACCGCTACGATATTATCGAGGTGGACTATGGTGGAGGGGGGCACCGCACATGGCCAAGAGATCCAAGGGATCAATTATTGTGTCTAGAGGTGCCCCCTGCCCCCGTATATAAAGGAGCAAGGGGGGAGAGGCGGCCGGCCAGGAGGAGGCGCGCCAGGGAGGAGTCCTACTCCCACCAGGACTCCCTCCTTTCCTAGTTGGAGTAGGAGAAGGGGGGAGGAGGAGGGAGAGAGGAAGGAAAGGGGGGCGCCGCCCTCCCCCCTCCTTGTCCAATTTGGACTAGAGGGGGAGGGGGCACGCGGCCTGCCCTGGCCGCCCCTCCTCTTCTCCACCAAGGCCCATCTTGGCCCATTAAACCCCCGGTACTCCGGTAAAATCCCGATTTCATCCGGAACACTTCCGATGTCCAAATATAGGCTTCCAATGTATCAATCTTTATGTCTCGACCATTTCGAGACTCCTCGTCATGTCCGTGATCACATCCGGGACTCCGAACTACCTTCGGTACATCAAAACACATAAACTCATAATATAACCATCATTGAACTTTAAGCATGCGGACCCTACGGGTTCGAGAACTATGTAGACATGTCTCCGGTCAATAACCAATAGCGGAACCTAGATGCTCATATTGGCTCCCACATATTCTACGAATATCTTTATCGGTCAAACCGCATAACAACATACGTTGTTCCCTTTGTCATCGGTATGTTACTTCCCCGAGATTCGATCGTCGATATCTCAATACCTAGTTCAATCTCGTTACCGTCAAGTCTCTTTATTCGTTCCGTAATACATCATCCCGCTACTAACTCATTTGTTGCAATGCTTGCAAGGCTTATAGTGATGTGCATTACCGAGTGGGCCCAGAGATACCTCTCCGACAATCGGAGTGACAAATCCTAATCTCGAGATACGCCAACCCAACAAGTACCTTCGGAGACACCTGTAGAGCACCTTTATAATCACCCAATTACGTTGTGACATTTGGTAGCACACAAAGTGTTCCTCCGGTAAACGGGAGTTGCATAATCTCATAGTCATAGGAACATGTATAAGTCATGAAGAAAGCAATAGCAGAATACTAAACGATCGAGTGCTAAGCTAACGGAATGGGTCAAGTCAATCACATCATTCTCCTAATGATGTGATCCCGTTAATCAAATGACAACTCATTTCAATGGCTAGGAAACATAACCATCTTTGATCAACGAGCTAGTCAAGTAGAGGCATACTAGTGACACTCTGTTTGTCTATGTATTCACACAAGTATTATGTGTCCGGTTAATACAATTCTAGCATGAATAATAAACATTTATCATGATATAAGGAAATAAATAATAACTTTATTTTTGCCTCTAGGGCATATTTCCTTCAGTCTCCCACTTGCACTAGAGTCAATAATCTAGATTACACAGTAATGATTCTAACACCCATGGAGCCTTGGTGCTGATCATGTTTTGCTCGTGGAAGAGGCTTAGTCAACGGGTCTTCAACATTCAGATCCGTATGTATCTTGCAAATTTCTATGTCTCCCACCTGGACTTGATCCCGGATGGAGTTGAAGCGTCTCTTGATGTGCTTGGTTCTCTTGTGAAATCTGGATTCCTTTGCCAAGGCAATTGCACCAGTATTGTCACAAAAGATTTTCATTGGACCCGATGCACTAGGTATGACACCTAGATCGGATATGAACTCCTTCATCCAGACTCCTTCATTTGCTGCTTCCGAAGCAGCTATGTACTCCGCTTCACATGTAGATCCTGCCACAACGCTTTGTTTAGAACTGCACCAACTGACAGCTCCACCGTTCAATGTAAACACGTATCCGGTTTGCGATTTAGAATCATCCGGATCAGTGTCAAAGCTTGCATCGACGTAACCATTTACGACTAGCTCTTTGTCACCTCCATAAACGAGAAACATATCCTTAGTCCTTTTCAGGTATTTCAGGATGTTCTTGACCGCTGTCCAGTGATCCACTCCTGGATTACTTTGGTACCTCCCTGCTAAACTTATAGCAAGGCACATCAGGTCCGGTACACAGCATTGCATACATGATAGAGCCTATGGCTGAAGCATAGGGAACATCTTTCATCTTCTCTCTATCTTATGCAGTGGTCGGGCATTGAGTCTTAATCAACTTCCAGAAATTCTTAATTTTTTTGTCAAGGTATGTGCTTTGTGAAAGTCCAATTAAGCGTCTTGATCTATCTCTATAGATCTTGATGCCCAATATATAAGCAACTTCACCGAGGTCCTTCATTAAAAATCTCTTATTCAAGTATCCCTTTATGCTATCTAGAAATTCTATATCATTTCCAATCAGCAACATGTCATCCACATATAATATCAGAAATGCTACAGAGCTCCCACTCACTTTCTTGTAAATACAGGCTTCTCCAAAAGTCTGTATAAAACCATATGCTTTGATCACACTATCAAAGCGTTTATTCCAACTCTGAGAGGCTTGCACCAGTCCATAAATGGATCGCTGGAGCTTGCACACTTTGTTAGCTCCCTTTGGATCGACAAAACCTTCCGGCTGCATCATATACAACTCTTCTTCCAGAAATCCATTCAAGAATGCAGTTTTGACATCCATTTGCCAAATTTCATAATCATAAAATGCGGCAATTGCTAGCATGATTCGGATAGACTTAAGCATCGCTACGGGTGAGAAAGTCTCATCGTAGTCAATCCCTTGAACTTGTCGAAAACCTTTTGCAACAAGTCGAGCTTTATAGACAGTAACATTACCGTCAGCATCAGTCTTCTTCTTGAAGATCCATTTATTCTCAATGGCTTGCCGATCATTGGGCAAGTCAACCAAAGTCCACACTTTGTTCTCATACATGGATCCCATCTCAGATTTCATGGCCTCAAGCCATTTTGCGGAATCTGGGCTCACCATCGCTTCTTCATAGTTCGTAGGTTCGTCATGGTCTAGTGACATAACCTCCAGAACAGGATTACCGTACCACTCTGGTGCGGATCTTACTCTGGTTGACCTACGAGGTTCAGTAACAACTTGATATGAAGTTTCATGATCATCATCATTAACTTCCTCACTAATTGGTGTAGGTATCACAGAAACCGGTTTCTGTGATGAACTACTTTCCAATAAGGGAGCAGGTACAGTTACCTCATCAAGTTCTACTTTCCTCCCACTCACTTCTTTCGAGAGAAACTCCTCTAGAAAGGATCCAAATTTAGCAACAAAAGTCTTGCCTTCAGATCTGTGATAGAAGGTGTACCCAACAGTTTCCTTTGGGTATCCTATGAAGACACATTTCTCCGATTTGGGTTCGAGTTTATCAGGTTGAAGCTTTTTCACATAAGCATCACGGCCCCAAACTTTAAGAAACGACAACTTTGGTTTCTTGCCAAACCACAGTTCATAAGACGTCGTCTCAACGGATTTCTATGGTGCCCTATTTAACGTGAATGCAGCCGTCTCTAAAGCATAACCCCAAAATGATAGCGGTAAATCAGTAAGAGACATCATAGATCGCACCATATCTAGTAAAGTATGATTACGACGTTCGGACACACCATTACGCTGTGGTGTTCCGGGTGGCGTGAGTTGCGAAACTATTCCGCATTGTTTCAAATGAAGACCAAACTCGTAACTCAAATATTCTCCTCCACGATCAGATCGTAGAAACTTTATTTTCTTGTTACGATGATTTTCAACTTCACTCTGAAATTCTTTGAACTTTTCAAATGTTTCAGACTTATGTTTCATTAAGTAGATATACCCATGTCTACTTAAATCATCTGTGAAGGTGAGAAAATAATGGTACCCGCCGCGAGCCTCAACATTTATCGGACCACATACATCTGTATGTATGATTTCCAACAAATCTGTTTTTCGCGCCATAGTTCCGGAGAACGGCATTTTAGTCATCTTGCCCATGAGGCACGGTTCGCAAGTACCAAGTGATTCATAATCAAGTGGTTCCAAAAGTCCATCAGTATGGAGTTTCTTCATGCGCTTTACACCAATATGACCTAAACAGCAGTGCCACAAATAAGTTGCACTATCATTATCAACTCTGCATCTTTTGGCTTCAATATTATGAATATGTGTATCACTACTATCGAGATTCAATAAAAATAGACCACTCTTCAAGGGTGCATGACCATAAAGATATTACTCATATAAATAGAACAACCATTATTCTCTGATTTAAATGAATAACCGTCTCGCATCAAACAAGATCCAGATATAATGTTCATGCTCAACGCTGGCACCAAATAACAATTATTCAGGTCTAAAACTAATCCCGAAGGTAGATGTAGAGGTAGCGTGCCGACCGCGATCACATCGACTTTGGAACCATTTCCCATGTGCATCGTCACCTCGTCCTTAGCCAATCTTTGCTTAATCCGTAGTCCCTGTTTCGAGTTGCAAATATTAGCAACGGAACCAGTATCAAATACCCAGGTGCTACTACGAGCATTAGTAAGGTACACATCAATAACATGTATATCACATATACCTTTGTTCACCTTGCCATCCTTCTTATCCGCCAAATACTTGGGGCAGTTCCACTTCAAGTGACCAGTCTGTTCGCAGTAGAAGCACTCAGTCTCAGGCTTAGGTCCAGACTTGGGTTTCTTCTCCTGAGCAGCAACTTGTTTGCTGTTCTTCTTGAAGTTCCCCTTCTTCTTCCCTTTGCCCTTTTTCTTTAAACTGGTGGTCTTGTTGACCATCAACACTTGATGCTCCTTCTTGATTTCTACCTCCGCAGCCTTTAGCATTGTGAAGAGCTCGGGAATCGTCTTATCCATCCCTTGCATGTTATAGTTCATCACGAAGCTCTTGTAGCTTGGTGGCAGTGATTGAAGAATTCTGTCAATGACGCTATCATCCGGAATATTAACCCCCAGTTGAATCAAGTGATTGTTATACCCAGACATTCTGAGTATATGCTCACTGACAGAACTATTCTCCTCCATCTTACAGCTGTAGAACTTATTGGAGACTTCATATCTCTCAATCCGGGCATTTGTTTGAAATATTAACTTCAACTCCTGGAACATCTCATATGCTCCATGACGTTCAAAATGTCGTTGAAGTCCCGGTTCTAAGCCGTAAAGCATGGCACACTGAACTATCGAGTAGTCATCAGCTTTGCTCTGCCAGACGTTCATAACATCTGGTGTTGCTCCTGCAGCAGGTCTGGCACCTAGCGGTGCTTCTAGGACGTAATTCTTCTGTGCAGCAATGAGGATAATCCTCAAGTTACGGACCCAGTCCGTGTAATTTCTACCATCATCTTTCAACTTTGTTTTCTCAAGGAACGCATTAAAATTCAACGGAACAACAGCATGGGCCATCTATCTACAATCAACATAGACAAGCAAAATACTATCAGGTACTAAGTTCATGATAAATTTAAGTTCAATTAATCATATTACTTAAGAACTCCCACTTAGATAGACATCCCTCTAATCCTCTAAGTGATCACGTGATCCAAATCAACTAAACCATGTCCGATCATCACGTGAGATGGAATAGTTTCAATGGTGAACATCACTATGTTGATGATATCTACTATATGATTCACGCTCGACCTTCCGGTCTCAGTGTTCCGAGGCCATATCTGCATATGCTAGGCTCGTCAAGTTTAACCTGAGTATTCCGCGTGTGCAACTGTTTTGCACCCGTTGTATTTGAACGTAGAGCCTATCACACCCGATCATCACGTGGTGTTCAGCACGAAGAACTTTCGCAACGGTGCATACTCAGGGAGAACACTTGTACCTTGATAATTTAGTGAGGGATCATCTTATAATGCTACCGTCAATCAAAGCAAGATAAGATGCATGAAAGATAAACATCACATGCAATCAATATAAATGATATGATATCGCCATCATCATCTTGTGCTTGTGATCTCCATCTTCGAAGCACCGTCATGATCACCATCGTCACCGGCGCGACACCTTGATCTCCATCGTAGCATCGTTGTCGCCTCGCCAACTTATGCTTCTACGACTATCGCTACCGCTTAGTGATAAAGTAAAGCAATTACAGGGCAATTGCATTGCATACAATAAAGCGACAACCATATGGCACCTGCCAGTTGCCGATAACTCGGTTACAAAACATGATCGTCTCATACAATAAAATATAGCATCATGCCTTGACCATATCACATCACAACATGCCCTGCAAAAACAAGTTAGACATCCTCTACTTTGTTGTTGCAAGTTTTACGTGGCTGCTACGGGCTGAGCAAGAACCGTTCTTATCTACGCATCAAAACCACAACGATAGTTCGTCAAGTTAGTGATGTTTTAACCTTCTCAAGGAACGGGCGTAGCCACACTCGGTTCAACTAAAGTTGGAGAAACTGACACCCGCCATCCACCTGTGTGCAAAGCACGTCGGTAGAACCAGTCTCACGTAAGCGTACGCGTAATGTCGGTCTGGGCCGCTTCATCCAACAATACCGCCGAACCAAAGTATGACATGCTGGTAAGCAGTATGACTTGTATCGCCCACAACTCACTTGTGTTCTACTCGTGCATATAACATCTACGCATAAAACCAGGCTCTGATGCCACTGTTGGGGAACGTAGTAATTTCAAAAAAATTCCTACGCACACACAGGATCATGGTGATGCATAGCAACGATAGGGGAGAGTGTTGTCCACGTACCCTCGTAGACCGAAAGCGGAAGCGTTAGCACAACGCGGTTGATGTAGTCATACGTCTTCACGATCCGATCGATCAAGTACCAAACGTACGGCACCTCCGAGTTCAGCACACGTTCAGCTCGATGACGTCCCTCGAACTCCGATCCAGCCGAGCTTTGACGAAGAGTTCCGTCAGCACGATGGCATGGTGACGATGATGATGTACTACCGACGCAGGGCTTCGCCTAAGCACCGCTACGATATTATCGAGGTGGACTATGGTGGAGGGGGGCACCGCACACAGCCAAGAGATCCAAGGGATCAATTGTTGTGTCTAGAGGTGCCCCCCTGCCCCCGTATATAAAGGAGCAAGGGGGAAGAGGCGGCCGGCCAGGAGGAGGCGCGCCAGGGAGGAGTCCTACTCCCACTGGGAGTAGGACTCCCTCCTTTCCTAGTTGGAGTAGGAGAAGGGGGAAGGAGGAGGGAGAGAGGAAGGAAAGGGGGACGCCCCCCCCCCTCCTTGTCCAATTCGGACTAGAGGGGGAGGGGGCGCGCGGCCTGCCCTGGCCGCCCCTCCTCTTCTCCACTAAGGCCCATCTTGGCCCATTAAACCCCCGGGGGGGTTCCGGTAACCACCGGTACTCCGGTAAAATCCCGATTTCACCCGGAACACTTCCGATGTCCAAATATAGGCTTCCAATATATCAATCTTTATGTCTCGATCATTTCGAGACTCCTCATCATGTCCGTGATCACATCCGGGACTCCGAACTACCTTCGGTACATCAAAACACATAAACTCATAATATAACCGTCATTGAACTTTAAGCGTGCGGACCCTATGGGTTCGAGAACTATGTAGACATGACCGAGACAGGTCTCCGGTCAATAACCAATAGCGGAACCTGGATGCTCATATTGGCTCCCACATATTCTACGAAGATCTTTATCGGTCAAACCGCATAACAACATACGTTGTTCCCTTTGTCATCGGTATGTTACTTGCCCGAGATTCGATCGTCGGTATCTCAATACCTAGTTCAATCTCGTTACCGGCAAGTCTCTGTACTCGTTCTGTAATACATCATCCCGCAACTAACTCATTAGTTTCAATGCTTGCAAGGCTTATAGTGATGTGCATTACCGAGTGGGCCCACAGATACCTCTCCGACAATCGGAGTAACAAATCCTAATCTCGAAATACGCCAACCCAACAAGTACCTTCGGAGACACCTGTAGAGCACCTTTATAATCACCCGGTTACGTTGTGACGTTTGGTAGCACACAAAGTATTCCTCCGATAAACGGGAGTTGCATAATCGCATAGTCATAGGAACATGTATAAGTCATGAAGAAAGCAATAGCAGAATACTAAACGATCGAGTGCTAAGCTAACGGAATGGGTCAAGTCAATCACATCATTCTCCTAATGATGTGATCCCGTTAATCAAATGACAACTCATGTCAATGGCTAGGAAACATAACCATCTTTGATCAACGAGCTAATCAAGTAGAGGCATACTAGTGACACTCTGTTTGTCTATGTATTCACACAAGTATTATGTGTCCGGTTAATACAATTCTAGCATGAATAATAAACATTTATCATGATATAAGGAAATAAATAATAACTTTATTATTGCTTCTAGAGCATATTTCCTTCAGAATGGGGGTATGGAGTTCTGTGATCTCCATGCTTTCAATTTGGCAATGTTAGCAAAACAAGTGTGGAGGTTAATCACAAACCCCAATACTTTGTGTGCGAGAGTTCTGAAAGCTAAGTACTTTCCCAACGGAGATTTATTGTCAGCAGGTCCAAAAAAGGGTTCCTCCTTTACTTGGCAGAGTATTGTTGCAGGGATACAGACTTTTAAAAGAGGTCATATTTGGAGAGTCGACACTGGGAAAAACATTAAAATATGGGAGGATCATTGGATCCCCTCAAGTCCATCGAGGAAAGTCATAACACCAAGGAATAATATTGTTCTAAGTACTGTTGATCAACTTATCAACCCTATCACTGGCAGATGGGATGAGGAGTTGATTTTGGATATTTTCAGTCCGGTCGACTCAGTAAGAATCTTGCAAATCCCTGTTATACCTGGTACAGTTGATGATTTTGTAGCTCGGCAGATGACAAGACATGGAGCTTTCTCAGTTCGGTCTGCGTATTATACTGAATGGAACCATCTATTTGGGGATAAGATACGCAGGCTAGATGATCAGAGTGGATCAAATCTGAACCCTGTTTGGGAGGTGGTGTGGAAATTGCAAATTCCTAGCAAAGTAAAAAAATTCTTGTGGCGCGCACTTCATGGGACGATTTCAGGGT
This sequence comes from Aegilops tauschii subsp. strangulata, assembly GCF_002575655.3. Classification (NCBI taxonomy): domain Eukaryota; kingdom Viridiplantae; phylum Streptophyta; class Magnoliopsida; order Poales; family Poaceae; genus Aegilops; species Aegilops tauschii. The sequence continues at coordinate 285,570,968 of NC_053037.3, forward strand.
TGTCCGTTCTTGCAAATCGCCACATAAAAACCATAAGTCAATGTCCTATCTGTCGGTGGGGTGCGGAAGATATTCAACATCTAATGTTCACTTGCAAACGTGCAAAGGAAGTGTGGAAATCACTCGGTTTATTAGAAATGATAACTTCAACGGTGCAACTTGATAAGTCAGGCTCTGAAAATCTTGCACGAATTTTGACCGATCCAAGTAATCGGTATCTGGCGTTTGGTCAGATTGGTTTGAAGGAAATTATTACTGTAGGTGCTTGGTACATTTGGTGCCAGAGGAGAGAGGCTGTAAAAGGAGTAAAAGTTGCCCCGGCCATGAATACAACATTTGCAATACAAGCGCTGACCTCAAACTATGCAAAAGCATCACAACGTCCAGTAGCTGTTGATGCAAAGTGGACTAGACCTTCAGTGTCTTTTTACAAGTTAAACATTGATGCTTCCTATTACCCTGATGGGTCAGGTGCAGCCTCGGCAATACTGCGATCATCAGGGGCGAGCTGTGGCTGGTTCCTCCTGCGTGTTAAACAACTTGTTTGAGCGTGGCAACAACGGAGGCAACACAGTTCAGAAGGGACTTGATCTTGTTGAATGCCTTGGTTGCAGCAAAGTAATTGTTGTATCTGATTCACTTGAGGTAATTGAAGCATGCACTGGGGTTGTTGAAATATGGACACCGTATACTGCTATTTTAGTGGATATTTTTCAGAAAGCTTTCAGAATTGGTCTGGTCTCTTTTAGTCATTGTCCTCGGAATGCAAACAAAGCGGCACACAATTTAGCTAAGTTAACGTATGAATCAAAAGTAGCAATGTACTGGGACGACGACCCCCCTACTATTTTACTTCCAGACTTTGTTAACGATGTGACCATGATGAAATAAAGTGCGCCGAATGGCATTCCCTAAAAAAAACTGTTTCACCGGTCCTTCATCGTCTTCTTCTTTTCATCCCTGTTCATCTTCGTCTTCCTTGGGACCAGTTCTGTCAAGGTTCATACATATCCGGAACATGGATCTGGATCCCTATGTTGGGGGTGTCAAGGTACACCATTATTGGCTTGGTGTTAGCGAACCCTACTAGTGTGCTGGGCTGGGCCATATGCTGCTCGGCTTGGGCTGCGCGGAGGCCTGGCAAGAAAGCAACTACATATACGAGGCCATCGGCAACAGACAAGTCGGCTAGGAATTGGACGGCTTCGGCCTCCTCTGCTTCTGTATCTTCTTCCTCTCGTGTTCCTCTCCTCCTCTGTACTAGCTAAACCTTGGTGAATCCATGGCTTGTAGTTCAAATCCTTGAGCAATTGATCTCTGTACTAGTGTGTTGCTAACAATTGGTATTCAGAGCCAATCCCCACCACCCTTCTTCAATTTCACCACTCAGCCTCAATTCCATGGATTGGAAGGCACGACTGGTGAACTCCATCGAGGCGGCCGTGGAGGCGGCTGTGGAGGCCGCCGTCAATCGGGCGGTACATCCGGCCGTCAAGGAGATGCGTGCCTACACCGGTGGCTCGAGGCAACGCATCCGCGAGGAGATCAAAGAGAGACGCCATGCTCGAGCGGTGGGCATCCACAACGTCGTCACCACCACGTCCGGCATGCCTGCTGCGACCACCACCGAGACCTCCATCAACCGCGGGGCCATTCTACGGCTCGGCAACGACCGAGGCATGGCCGCATCCCATGGCGCCGACCTCGCTGTCATGTCGCCCGCAACATGTTCGACACAATGCCCAAGCCGCGCCGTCACCGGGTCGATGTCAGCGCCCACTCCCACCGAAACATTAGCTTCGTCCAAGGTCGCCGTCGGTGTCGTCCCTGAGCGCGGCTGCTTCGACCTCGAGCCAGCGGCCGTGGCCTTCAGTCCGACCCCCATGCTGGACATCTCGGGTGACAGCTCAACAGCGATGAACTCCCTCACGCACGATGCCATCTCCGACACCAGTTCGGCCATGGCCTCTGTGTGTGCGTCGACATCTACACAGATTTCCTCTGCGGTGCCTATGGACACCGTCGGGGCGAGCCCAGGCGGGGACAATGCTACAACTCTCGTCTATGTCGCTATGGAGGCGTCAGCAGCAATGGAACTCGCTCCAAGTGTGGTTGTCCCATTGGTCTGCCTCGATGATTTCCACCTCAAGCCGTACATAGGTGCCATCGGCGTGTTTCCAAGTGTTCCTATGTCAGCGCCCTCCAGGTGTTCTACAGAAAGTTTAGACCAAGACACCAGCATGGAATCGCCAGAATCTACACTCGGTGTATGTCCGCTCACGAGAGTAGCATGTGCCTACTTCCACTCTAGTCTTATGCCACTAAGTGCAGTTTTGAGGAGTGCTCGTGTCAAGAAGGTCAACATGTTCCAGTTACTCAACAACAACGACAGCATCAATGTCACCAAGGAGCAGGACAAGTCACTACTTACATGGTCACCACATGTCATCGTAGCTTCAAATGAATTTGATGCTCTGTTTGTTATTGGCAATCTTACTACTCAGTAATATTTGGGTCAGTGGAGAGTTTTCAAGTCTCAACGAAGGCTCCACAAGGTACTATCGTTAGCAGATCACCCCATTTCCAATATGAATTACAAGTTACCACAACGGCCGTGGGATGTAGGAAATTGGAGTTTTGGTTGTTCAAGGTCCTACTTGTTAACTACAGGATGTGGTAAGTGGCCACGCAGAAATGAAATTGACACAAGTAGCAAGCTACTTGTTACAGCTCATTTTGGCAATGGTTCGGCATGCTTTCTTACCGGTATCCGGTATAGTTCCGAGGAATTATTGGCATTGCCGTGGGATCTTGGACAGCGAGCAATTAATTCAACCACGATTATCCATGCTCAAGGCAGTAGTGTCATCCATCAGCTGGGTCTTAATTCCTCATATAAAAACCAGAAGCGACAAGTTTTCGCAACAAGTAGTGAACTAGTAATAAGTCATGGATTAGCATGGATCGCATGCTTTCTTGATGCTTGTGAAATATTGGGTCCTGATTTTGATGCTCTTGCACTGCTAACCATTGGACCTTGGTTGAAATACATCTGTACGAGAGACCAATGGAAGATTGCTTGGTCTTTGTTGGGTTCTAATCATTGTCAGTGGCAGTCTGTTCCTTGGTCACCATTCCTCTTAATTTTGACTGAACTGCAGCCGGTCAGCATACTTGACTGTCGCCAACAAGAGCAGCTGAAGCATGACAGAGACTACTGCAATTTTCTGGCGTTCCAACCAGCTTGGCCACCACCGATGCGAGAAGGGGATTCCTTGCAATTTCTTTGGTTTGTGGTTGCTCTGGTGCATTTCAAGGAGTGGTATTATAGCTTATACCCGGACAAGTTCTGGAATCCAAGTTATTTTTGGTTTGGTATTCTAGCGTCGACACTGGCAACTACTACACCGGCGGCATCAGCGACGCTTGAGCCTGACCTCTTCACGCCACCGCAAACGAGTAGCTCTGCCGTGTGCGCCAACAAACCTAAGGACAAGCGGCAATTGTTCATGTACCAGTTCAATTGTCTTGACACTTTCTGTCAGCAATACACAGAACACCATGTTGCTTTGGCTTCTGCATATCCTGAAATTTGTGTCGAAGAAGTGGCCATTGAGGACGGTCTGTTTGGATCTTTCAGTCATGTTAAGAGGATTTTTCAACCACGATATCTGGAAGCATCTGAGTACTTGTCATCGGCAGCAGATTCAGTTCCTTATCACTGTGCACCTGTAACTGCTGGAATGATTTTTCCCTATGGTTTTGTTTCTCTATGGAAATTTGCACGGTCCAGCTGGATTGACATTTTGAGGGTGATTCAAAACACATCTGCAGTTTGGTCATGCATCTTGTGGACACATGTTCATACAACAAATTCAGTTATGGACAAAAATAGTCTCTCCCTACTGGATTACTTGCTGCAATATTGTGATGCTAGACATGTGCATCTGCTCTCAAGAATGCTAGATGTTCAAATGCTCCTGGAACTTGCTAGACGCAACAAACCAGCGGGATCAAAAGGAAGGAGGAATGTTGCAGCTCCACCCTACTGCTGCGACCAGGACCTCGACCAGGCTTACTACTTCAACCAAGTCTATGTTAACCAACACTACTACCTCGACGCTTCTTGCGACCAAGTGAAAACCAGCAACGACTACTTCCTTGAGCAAGTCGGCGTCATCTGCTACCTCAACCTCGCCAGGCTCCGCCTCAACTACGGCACCCACTACAACCTCGGCGAAGTCATGAAGCATCAAGTACCATGGGATCCAGGAGGTTCGCCATGGCATCAGCTTGAGGTCAAGCTGAATTTTAAGGAGTGGGGAATGTTAGCGAACCCTACTAGTGTGCTGGGCTGGGCCATATGCTGCTCGGCTTGGGCTGCACGGAGGCCTGGCAAGAAAGCAACTACATATACGAGGCCATCGGCAACAGACAAGTCGGCTAGGAATTGGACGGCTTCGGCCTCCTCTGCTTCTGTATCTTCTTCCTCTCGTGTTCCTCTCCTCCTCTGTACTAGCTAAACCTTGGTGAATCCATGGCTTGTAGTTCAAATCCTTGAGCAATTGATCTCTGTACTAGTGTGTTGCTAACAATTGGTTACTCCATTATAGGTTGTGAGAATGACACGTTTTCTCTGAAATTCTAAGGCCCATCCTGCATCACACGCTCTTAATCTTCAAGAAAAAAAACTGCAAAAGTGTAGAAGTTGTCTTTCACTGGGTGAAACTTACATCGTGCAAGATCCCATGTTGCCCGCATGTTTTTGTGACACCAAAACTGATTGTAGGGCCTGTTTATGTGCACCCGCGCCACTGCCATCCATCTAGTGGCCTCCGGCGGTGCCTCCTTTTCATCAAAGACGAAGTCGTCAAAGCCCTCTTCGCGGATCCCTAACTCGGCCATCATCTCTCCACTTCCGACGCGGAGTTAGAGCCAGATGCCTCAGCTGTCGTCAACCCCATAGTTGCAAAGCATGAACGCTAGCCCGAGAAAAACTAGATCAGGCCTTTGAGACGAACTCTAACCTCTTCTCGCCCCCAGAGAATTGATCAAGGCAGGGTAGTGATGCGAGGATCACCCCTAAGCCAGCCCGGATCAATTGCAGAGGAGGGAAGGTGAAACACTCAATGGCGGTGAAAAAATCACCTCCGGGAGAAGGAAACCCTAGTAAGAGGGAAAATCAAAAATCACCTCTCAAAAAGGAAACCCTAGTTAGAGGGAAATCAAGGCATGTGTGCACGATGCAATTACCCGTGGAGTTAGGCCTCGGTCTGTCTATGTCTCTGGACCCATGATAGTGGAGTTAGGCCTCGGTCTATCTATGGAGTATGGACCCATGATGAAGGAAGCCACGGGTTTAGTCAAGAGAAGCCTACAAGGTTCAGTGTGTGCGTGTTCGGCAAAGAGTAGCCCATATCTTAGCAAAGGAAGATTGCAGTACCGAGCTATGCATGACGAGGATTCTGTGCCTCAACTTGTATTTTTTGATGCTTTGAACTCGGATGTAACCAAGTATGATTAAATAAAGCGGCAAAGCTTCCAATTTAAAAATAAATAAATCCAGATGTGAGTGCATAAGTGATCAGATTTGAGCAGTGCACATGTCCGGTATTTAGATCTATGATAAAGAGCATCAAATATCAAATTTTAGTTATAAGGAAAAAGAAGAGAACTTCAGCCACATAATTTTATGATTGATATGGTAGAGCCATAGATCTAAGTTTGAAACCACTGATAGGCAGAATATTCAATTTTTCCAAACAGGAGGCCACATCACTGCAAGCTTAACCAAATTCATGGCAAATCCACCGACCACCGAATCATGGGCACGAACTTAGTTCAAATACAAAATCAACATTGAGGATTCGACTTTGTAGATGCGCTTTATACATCTCTGACTCCAATGTTTGAAGAGCCCAAGAGAAACTGGATCTTAGACATATCTGGTCTTCCCATGAAAACCCTGCTTCTTCACCTGTGAATTCATCATGTAGAAATATGTCAAGAATTGATTGATGCACTTTCCAGCTAAATTAACCTCTGCTAGTTTAGCAAATGAGTGTTTCTATACCACTTTGAATGTTGACTGCAGCTTGGATAGAGCGACAGGGCACTCTCCCTTCTCATCATACTCATCAAACTCTCCTTCAGAAAGATCAATGTCAAATGGTGTCCCATGTACCTTAAAGAAGAGGGAGATTATTAGAACACCAATAAAACCATAACAAGCATGCTGCGAGAGTGAGGAACACATAGATTGTCAAATATAGCTATCAAGCAATGCTTACTTGCTTCATATGATAAACTAAAATCCACATATCTGCAGTACATAACATAAGGGTAGTGGTACTGGGTAACTGCAACTCAAGCTCTTAGTTTGATTATAAGTTGTCCCTTTCGATCTGGGTGGAGCATAGAAGAACGTAATTACTTTCTCTTATATATACTATGTGGGATGAAGAAACACACATTTTGAAAGAGCCCAGGAAGAACACATACAGAAATCACAGATTTGCTTGTCAAAAAACAAGGCGTATTGTTTTCTGTTCGTGGAAAAGAAGACAGACAATGAATAAACTAGAAGGAATATCTGTGTTCTCAGATGCAATATAAACAGAGGTATCATTGTAATGTAAACACATTATATTAGTTCTTTTTTGTTCAATGACACACATGATATTAATTCATAAGCAAAATGATGCAAAAACCAATAATACATAGAAGCAACCATGAATTCATCAGCAGGTACATAACAGTGAAACCAATGAGTCAAGCTCGCATTGAACAAATGCAACATTAGAGCTCAGTTCTAGGCTTCTAGCACATAAATTGTCTGGGCAAAATTAATTACTAGTTACAAAACAATATAGTAAGCTGACTGCAAACAAAAATCCAGCACATTCTTTTATAATGTGACCATACAGACTGTTAATACTCGTGGATGTGGTGAAAGATCAATAAATACTTACAGATTCAGCCTTCCAGCCATTACCAAAAGCGAACTCAATAGGTTCATAGCCTCTGCATTCAAAGACCATCAAACAAGTCATCTCTCCTTTCTGGCTCTGCTCAGCAGTCAGTGGTGTTCCCTGCCCAGGAATCATCACAACTGATCCCTCCCTCGAACATAACTTGCACTGAAAGAAAACCAGAACACCGTACTGATAAGACATATAACGATATCACAAAAGTATGTACTGGAGGAAGTTTTTTGCTCCTGTACACATTCCCTAGAAAGACCTAGGGAAAACACAGGCAGGGGCCTATCAAAAGTCACTAAGCAATATAATCTACCATCAGCTAATAAAACATTTAGATTTAAATTATATAAATCATAAAATGGTTTGCAATAGAAGTGCCTATTTGACAAAGTAGTAGTATTATGGAACCTATGAAGTCCCTTAAAAGTCAAAAAAAAGAGATGCTTAAGCTTCCAACAAAACAAATGTGCAACAGAGTAATGAGATCTTGCAACACTGAAGCGGAATATAAGTACTTCTCTAGCAAGGTGCAGGTGTAATGACACCAAGAGAAGGGTGTTCTACCAGCAGTTTGAAATCCTTTATATTTGGTGAAGCTCATTGCCCTAGGGTCTTTGAGATGCATAGCGTGTCCTTTTAAAACAGTTAGCACATGAATCTGTCATCAAATACTCCCTACTAAAGTTGTACTAAAGCTGCATAAAGTAATATGGATCGGAGGGAGTACTCTCTTTGTATCTCAAAGACTGAAGGACAGTGAGCTAGCTGTCTGCTTTTAAAACGTCCTGATGGTTCCTACTGTCAATTCTAGCCAACCGGGAGAGACCTATGTCTATCCACTAAATAACTGGTTCAATGAAGGTCCATAATAAATAAACAAAAGAAAACCATATACGTATTAATAATACCCATTACCACAGAAATCAAGTAAATCTGTCTATCCCAGACACGTTTAGTGATAGCAATGGAGAATTGTAAGCAGATTGGTACTGTAAGCAAATATATTATGTCCCTGTTGTTTAAATAAAGATATCAGCTTGCAAACTAAACTTCCATTAAGAAAATAAAAAACAAAATAAGATCGCCCTGTGTTAAATTGTTCAGTACTCATTATTCAAAAAAAAGGAGGGAGTGGCAGAAACAGTGCCAGCAATAACAAAGCCCCAGACAACACATGCAGTGTTGCAGGCTAGAAACGAGAGTTACAAGACAGTCAAAGTTCTCTAGCAAAAGCAAAGTAAACAGTCCTCCCAAAATAAGTCAAAATGACAGCTTGATGCCATCAGTCCACCTTGTATTTGTTTCATCCAAAAGATGGGCAACCTTTTGTTAAAATCCAAATCACAATATGAACATGCTATATGCGTCGTTGAAGACCTCATAAGATAATTTAAACTATTACCACATAAACAAGCAGACAGAACACATATTATATACATAATTTGTTTGGACTTCACTTGCAAAATCACATGAAACCAAAATTATCACCACACAATAGCATAGACTTAGAAGAGCTTAACCACCGTCACACAGTAACAAGTTTCCTGGACATGTATGCCAATCGTAGAAGATGACACACCTATGTTCTTAACTTTGAACACAAACTGATCCTCCACCACACTATTCGATCCCCATTTTGGTTCAAAAAAGTTCAATCCCCATCTTAATGACACCTGGCATCAAACGGTGTAAAAAGAGAACAGACTACCAAATCCCACACGGAAATTTCAACCCTATTAATTCTGCGAACAGTACACACAAGACAGGAACAAGCCGATCGATCCTATCAATGCAGAAATCCGCGTTTCCAGTCTCATCGACGACACAAAAAGTATTCTCCACGGACAGAAAGCTAAGGGCACATATGAATGAGTCCAGAGGAGGCATGCGGTGAGAGAAGGTGGCACCTTCTGGAGGAGATTGGCGGTGCCTTTGCCAGTGGGCAGTTGGACGACCTCGTCGAGGGAGACGCAGGTGGTCTTGGCGCTCGTCTCCCCGCAGCTCTCGCACCGCAGCTGCGATCGATCCGACGCAGATACGCAATCGCCGTCAGAATCATCCGAATCGGAGAGAGATGTGGCGTGAGGAAAGCGACCAGAGAGTAGGCGGAGTCAGGAAGCGAACCTTGAAGTAGTAAGGGTAGCTGGGGTCGTCGCAGCCGCCGCGGGGCTGCAGGTTGGTGAGGCCGTCGAGCTCTGCCCCCACGAGCAGCGCGAAGAACACCATCTCCCCTCCGGTCGACGGGGTTGCCGCCGCCTCCTCCTCTTTCAGTCCTCGCTAGGGTTGGGGGCTTGGGTTTTTGGGTCGCGTCGGTGGCAGACGAAGCCTTGAGAGGAGAAGTGGGCGGGTTTGGGTTTGTGTGTTCGCTTTGCCTTCGCTCTCGGGGAGAAGGGGACGGGGGAGGAATATGTGTTTCTTCTTTCTTTCTTTTTTGCGAACGGGAAGAATATGTTCGGTCGCTCTGCGCTTCTCGCCGTTTCGGAACAAGTTGGACAGGAATGCCCCTGGTCTGTACTACCTCGTTTATTTCTTAGTTAACTAAAAAAGATAAATTATCTCAAATGATAAGTGTCGAGGCACGAAGCACCCCGCCCCTGACTTTTTTACAACTAAAATTGTCATCAGGAAAAAAAAGTTGCCATACTTTTCATTCGTCGTGTGCTTTTCTCAAAGTCTTTCGGTTTTCAGTCTGGTCGTTGAAGGACCGCATGTGGTATTAACGAACGTGTCATCATGTATCGTTAATAACCCCCCAGCCCCACCCCAATGCTATCGCCAGCCTGTCTATTTTGCAGGTTGCTTTTCTGAAGAAAAGCACAACAACACACTGAAATACTTTGGATTCACGCTCTGAAATGTTTTGTTTTTCTCTTGCTTTGATTTGATTCGTCTATTCTGACATGCACGAGAAAACCCTTCAAAAATGAATCTAACTCGTTGAATTATTTCGCTTCTCTGGCTACCATACTGTTCTTCAACAATCTATCTTGTAGGAGAGAATAATTTAGAAGCACTGCTGAAAACTATGATCTGAGAAGTACCTCACGCCTTATTTCCGCGATAAATCATTTCAAAGTCTTTGTACTCTAAAACAAATCTTTTCCAAAGACTCTGTTTTGCAGGAAATATCTCGGATTTCACCGAGTGCTTTGATCGATCCTCTTGACTCAAATCATATCTCAATGCCACTCTTTTGAAGATTTATTTCGCCCCGTTGTTCTCTAACAATGCAGGACTTCAATTTATGAAAACCTTCGGTAATATGCATACATTCAAGGGGAGCGTACTTTATCTTCGGACAATCTTCTATTATTTACTTGTTCGCACAATCATTGGTTACCACTACCTTTCGATGTGTTTCGTTTCGTCAACAATCGTTCAAAAAGGAGGAGGGGGATTGTTGGCGCAATATGTTGACCCCTTGTTGATGCGGAGCATCCCTCGACCATCCCCATGGACGTCACACCACCATCTCAAGCACGGAGAGGACCTATGACGAGAGCTCGCGCACGTGCCATCGAAACCGAGGTTAACTCCTTCCTCTTTGAACTCCATTCAAATTCACACGAGAGTTGGGTCCTACCTCAAACGGAAGTGTTATGCACGCTCAGGTATCAAGAAGAAGACCGTGAAGAGGCAAGGACGGAGGTACAAGCAGCTATGGAGGAGGAGAAGGAAGGAGGAGGAAGAAGGGGAGGTCCTGGACACTCCGGGTGCCGGCCACTTTGGCCCCGGGTGCCCGGCCTCAACCTGGGCGCGGCCCCTGCCAGCCCCGGGTGCCTGGCCATGTGGGGCCCGAGTGCCCGGCCCTCCCTGGGCGCTGCCCCCATGTAACGCCCCGAGACCGATGAAGGAAATATGCCCTAGAGGCAATAATAAAGTTATTATTTATTTCCTTATATCATGATAAATGTTTATTATTCATGCTAGGATTGTATTAACCGGAAACTTGATACATGTGTGAATACATAGACAAACAGAGTGTCACTAGTATGCCTCTACTTGACTAGCTCGTTGATCAAAGATGGTTATGTTTCCTAGCCATAGACATGAGTTGTCATTTGATTAAGGGGATCACATCATTAGGAGAATGATGTGATTGACTTGACCCATTCCGTTAGCTTAGCACTCGATCGTTTAGTATGTTGCTATTGCTTTCTTCATGACTTATACATGTTCCTATGACTATGAGATTATGCAACTCCCGTTTACCGGAGGAACACTTTGTGTGCTACCAAACGTCACAACGTAACTGGGTGATTATAAAGGTGCTCTACAGGTGTCTCCAAAGGTACTTGTTGGGTTGGCTTATTTCGAGATTAGGATTTGTCACTCCGATTGTCGGAGAGGTATCTCTGGGCCCACTCAGTAATACACATCACTATAAGCCTTGCAAGCATTGTGACTAATGAGTTAGTTGCGGGATGATGTATTACGGAACGAGTAAAGACACTTGCCGGTAACGAGATTGAACTAGGTATACCGACGATCAAATCTCGGGCAAGTAACATACCGATGACAAAGGGAACAACGTATATTGTTATGCGGTCTGACCGATAAAGATCTTCGTAGAATATGTGGGAGCCAATATGAGCATCCAGGTTCCGCTATTGGTTATTGATCGGAGAGGTGTCTCGGTCATGTCTACATAGTTCTCAAACCCGTAGGGTCCGCACGCTTAACGTTACGATGACGGTTATATTATGAGTTTATGTGTTTTGATGTACCGAAGGAGTTTGGAGTCCCGGATGAGATCGGGGACATGACGAGGAGTCTCGAAATGGTCGAGACGTAAAGATCGATATATTGGACGACTATATTCGGACATCGGAAAGGTTCCGAGTGATTCGGGTATTTTTCGGAGTACCGGAGAGTTACGGGAATTCGTATTGGGCCTTAATGGGCCATACGGGAAAGGAGAGAAAGGCCCCAAAGGGTGGCCGCACCCCTCCCCATGGACTAGTCCGAATTGGACTAGGGAGGGGGGCGCCCCCTTCCTTCTTTCTCCTTCTCCCTTCCCTTTTCCTACTCCAACAAGGAAAGGAGGAGTCCTACTCCCGGTGGGAGTAGGACTCCCCCCTTGGCGCGCCCTCCTCCTTGGCCGGCGGCCTCCCCCTTGTTCCTTTATATACGGGGGCAGGGGGCACCCCATAGAGACAACAATTGATCATTGATCTCTTAGCCGTGTGCGGTGCCCCCCTCCACCATATTACACCTCGATAATATCGTAGCAGTGCTTAGGCGAAGCCCTGCGTCGGTAGAACATCAACATTGTCACCACGCCGTCGTGCTGACGAAACTCTCCCTCAACACTAGGCTGGATCAGAGTTCGAGGGACATCATCGAGCTGAACGTGTGCTGAACTCGGAGGTGCCGTGCGTTCGGTACTTGATCGGTCGGATCGTGAAGACGTACGACTACATCAACCGCGTTGTGTTAACGCTTCCGCTTTCGGTCTACGAGGGTACGTGGACAACACTCTCCCCTCTCGTTGCTATGCATCACCATGATCTTGCGTGTGCGTAGAATTTTTTTGAAATTACTACGTTCCCCAACAACCGACGCTTCAGAAGACTTCCATATTTTTGTGATCACTGTGTGTTTCATTTGTGCTTGCTCTTTTATTTTTGCATTGCATCATGTCATCATGCCATCATGTCATTAATCTTTGCATCTCAACTTAACTAATAAATTGCATAGATGGTTGATCTATTTAAATCGAGGGAAGGGTGACTTCTCTTTATAACATATCCTCCCAATATTAGGGAGCTATATTTAATATTTCATTAATTTGGAATTCACCATAACACACTTGCAAATTATCCCAATGCCTTTGTTATTTTAATTCCTGGTCTCCAACCTTGCCATATATTTTTTCATCATATTCCGGAGCTCCACCAAAAATCCGAACATTTTTGGACCGTCCCAACCCTCACTTCCTATTCAAATCATTTGAATTCAAATCAAATGAGTTTGAATTTAAATCTTTTAATCAATAGCTCGCGTTGTTGCTTCCCTATGTTTATTTTGATATGTTCCTAGAGAAAAATTATGTTGAAAGATGTTAGTAGCAATGATGCGGATTGGATCCGTGATCTGAGGATTATCCTCATTGCTGCACAGAAGAATTATGTCCTTGATGCACCCCTAGGTGATAGACCTATTGCAGGAGCAGATGCAGACGTTATGAACGTTTGGCTAGCTCAATATGATGACTAGTTGATAGTTTAGTGCACCATGCTTAACGGCTTAGAATCAGGACTTCAAAGACGTTTTGAACGTCATGGACCATATGAGATGTTCCAAGAGTTGAAGTTAATATTTCAAGCAAATACCCGAGTTGAGAGATATGAAGTCTACAACAAGTTCTATAGCTAAAAGATGGAGGAGAATAGCTCAAGCAGTGAGCATGTGCTCAGATTGTCTGGGTACTACAATCGCTTAAATCAAGTGGGAGTTAATCTTCCAGATAAAATAGTGATTGACAGAATTCTCTAGTCACCATCACCAAGTTAGTAGAACTTCGTGATGAACTATAGTATGCAAGGGATGACGAAAGTAATTCCCGAGCTCTTCGTGATGCTGAAATCGACGAAGGTAGAAATCAAGAAAAACATCAAGTGTTGATGGTTGACGAGATCACTAGTTTCAAGAAAAGGGCAAAGGGAAGAAGGGGAACTTCAAGAAGAACGGCAAGCAAGTTGCTGCTCAAGTGAAGAAGCCTAAGTCTGGTTCTAAGCCTGAGACTAAGTGCTTCTACTGCAAAGGGACTGATCACTGGAAGCGGAACTACCCCAAGTATTTGGTGGATAAGAAGGATGGCAAAGTGAACAAAGGTATATTGGATATACATGTTATTGATGTGTACTTTACTAGTGTTTATAGCAACCCCTCGGCATTTGATACTGGTTCAGTTGCTAAGAGTAGTAACTCGAAACGGGAGTTGCAGAATAAACAGAGACTAGTAAAAGGCGAGGTGACGATGTGTGTTGGAAGTAGTTCCAAGATTGATATGATCATCATCGCACACTCCCTATACTTTCGGGATTAGTGTTGAAACTAAATAAGTGTTATTTGGTGTTTGCGTTGAGCATGAATATGATTTGATCATGTTTGTTGCAATACGGTTATTCATTTAAATTAGAGAATAATTGTTGTTCTGTTTACATGAATAAAACCTTCTATGGTCATACACCCAATAAAATGGTTTGTTGGATCTCGATCGTAGTGATACACATATTCATAATAATGAAGCCAAAAGATGCAAAGTTAATAATGATAGTGCAACTTATTTGTGGCACTGCCGTTAAGGTCATATTGGTGTAAAGCGCATGAAGAAACTCCATACTGATGGGATTTTGGAATCACTTGATTATGAATCACTTGATGCTTGCGAACCGTGCCTCATGGGCAAGATGACTAAAACGCCGTTCTCCGGAACTATGGAGAGAGCAACAGATTTGTTGGAAATCATACATACAGATGTATGTGGTCCGATGAATATTGAGGCTCGTAGCAGGTATCATTATTTTCTGACCTTCACAGATGATTTGAGCAGATATGGGTATATCTACTTAATGAAACAGAAGTCTGAAACATTTGAAAAGTTCATATACTTTCAGAGTGAAGCGGAAAATCATCGTAACAAGAAAATAAAGTTTCTACGATCTGATCGTGGAGAAGAGTATTTGAGTTACGAGTTTGGCCTTCAGTTAAAACAATGTGAAACAGTTTCACTACTCACGCCACCTGGAACACCACGGTGTAATGGTGTGTCCGAACATCGTAACCGTACTTTATTAAATATGGTGCGATATATGATGTCTCTTACCGATCTACCACTATCGTTTTGGGGTTATGCATTAGAGACGGCTGCATTCACTCTAAATAGGACACCATCGAAATCCGTTGAGACGACGCCTTATGAACTATGGTTTGGCAAGAAACCAAAGTTGTCGTTTCTTAAAGTTTGGGGTTGCGATGCTTATGTGAAAAAGTTTCATCCTGATAAGCTCAAACCCAAATCGGAGAAATGTGTCTTCATAGGATACCCAAAGGAGACAGTTGGGTACACCTTCTATCACAGATCCGAAGGCAAGACATTCGTTGCTAAGTATGGATCCTTTCTAGAGAAGGAGTTTCTCTCGAAAGAGTGAGTGGGAGGAAAGTAGAACTTGATGAGGTAATTGTACCTGCTCCCTTATTGGAAAGTAGTTCATCGCAGAAACCAATTTCTGTGACGCCTATACCAATTAGTGAGGAAGTTAATGATGATGATCATGGAACTTCAGATCAAGTTATTACTGAACCTCGTAGGTCAACTAGAGTAAGATCCGCACCAGAGTGGTACGGTAATCCTGTTCTGGAGGTTATGTTACTAGACCATGACGAACCTACGAACTATGAAGAAGCGATGGTGAGCCCAGATTCCGCAAAATGGCTTGAGGCCATGAAATCTGAGATGAGATCCATGTATGAGAACAAAGTATGGACTTTGATTGACTTGCCCAATGATCGGCGAGCCATTGAGATTAAATGGATCTTCAAGAGGAAGACGGACGCTGATAGTAGTGTTACTATCTACAAAGCTAGAATTGTCGCAAAAGGTTTTCGACAAGTTTAAGGTGTTGACTACGATGAGAGTTTCTCACTCGTATCTATGCTTAAGTCTCTCCGAATCATGTTAGCAATTGCCGCATTTTATGAAATCTGGCAAATGGATAAACAAAACTGCATTCCTTAATGGATTTATTAAAAAAGAGTTGTATATGATGCAACCAGAAGGTTTTGTCAATCCTAAAGGTGCTAACAAAATATGCAAGCTCCAGCGATCCATCTATGGACTGGTGCAAGCATCTCGGAGTTGGAATATACGCTTTGATAAGTTGATCAAAGGATATAGTTTTATACAGACTTGCGGTGAAGCCTGTATTTACAAGAAAGTGAGTGGGAGCACTACAACATTTCTGATAAGTATATGTGAATGACATATTGTTGATCGGAAATAATGTAGAATTATTCTGCAAAGCATAAAGGAGTGTTTGAAAGGAGGTTTTTCAAAGAAAGACCTCGGTGAAGCTGCTTACATATTGAGCATCAAGATCTATAGAGATAGATCAAGACGCTTGATAAGTTTTTTCAATGAGTACATACCTTAACAAGATTTTGAAGTGGTTCAAAATGGAATAGTCAAAGAAAGAGTTTCTTGCCTGTGTTACAAGGTGTGAAATTGAGTAAGACTCAAAGCCCAACCACGACAGAAGATAGAAAAAGAATGAAAGTCATTCCCTATGCCTCGGCCATAGGTTCTATAAAGTATGCCATGCTGTGTACCAGATCTATTGTATACCCTACACTGATTTTGGCAAGGGAGTACAATAGTGATCTAGGAGTAGATCACTGGACAGCGGTCAAAATTATCCTTAGTGGAATAAGGATATGTTTCTCGATTATGGAAGTGACAAAAGGCTCGTCGTAAAGGGTTGCATCGATGCAAGTTTTGACACTAATCTAGATGACTCTAAGTCTCGGTCTAGATACATATTGAAAGTGGGAGCAATTAGCTAGAGTAGCTCCATGCAGAGCATTGTAGACATAGAAATTTGCAAAATACTTACGGATCTGAATGTGACAGACCCGTTGACTAAAATTATCTCACAAGCAAAACATGATCACACCTTAGTGCTCTTTGGGTGTTAATCACATAGCGATGTGAACTAGATTACTGACTCTAGTAAACCCTTTGGGTGATGGTCACATGACGATGTGAACTATGGGTGTTAATCACATGGTGATGTGAACTATTGATGTTAAATCACATGGCGATGTGAACTAGATTATTGACTCTAGTGCAAGTGGGAGACTGAAGGAAATATGCCCTAGAGGCAATAATAAAGTTATTATTTATTTCCTTATATCATGATAAATGTTTATTATTCATGCTAGAATTGTATTAACCGGAAACTTGATACATGTGTGAATACATAGACAAACAGAGTGTCACTAGTATGCCTCTACTTGACTAGCTCGTTGATCAAAGATGGTTATGTTTCCTAGCCATAGACATGAGTTGTCATTTGATTAACGGGATCACATCATTAGGAGAATGATGTGATTGAATTGACCCATTCCGTTAGCTTAGCACTCGATCGTTTAGTATGTTGCTATTGCTTTCTTCATGACTTATACATGTTCCTATGACTACGAGATTATGCAACTCCCGTTTACCGGAGGAACACTTTGTGTGCTACCAAACGTCACAACGTAACTGGGTGATTATAAAGGTGCTCTACAGGTGTCTCCAAAGGTACTTGTTGGGTTGGCGTATTTCGAGATTAGGATTTGTCACTCCGATTGTCGGAGAGGTATCTCTGGGCCCACTCAGTAATACACATCACTATAAGCCTTGCAAGCATTGTGACTCATGAGTTAGTTGCGGGATGATGTATTACGGAACGAGTAAAGAGACTTGCCGGTAACAAGATTGAACTAGGTATTGAGATACCGACGATCGAATCTCGGGCAAGTAACATACCGATGACAAAGGGAACAACGTATGTTGTTATGCGGTCTGACCGATAAAGATCTTCGTAGAATATGTGGGAGCCAATATGAGCATCCAGGTTCCGCTATTGGTTATTGATCGGAGAGGTGTCTCGGTCATGTCTACATAGTTCTCGAACCCGTAGGGTCCGCACGCTTAACGTTACGATGACGGTTATATTATGAGTTTATGTGTTTTGATGTACCGAAGGAGTTCGGAGTCCCGGATGAGATCGGGGACATGACGAGGAGTCTCGAAATGGTCGACACGTAAAGATTGATATATTGGACGACTATATTCGGACATCGGAAAGGTTCCGAGTGATTCGGGTATTTTTCGGAGTACCGGAGAGTTACGGGAATTCGTATTGGGCCTTAATGGGCCATACGGGAAAGGAGAGAAAGGCCCCAAAGGGTGGCCGCACCCCTCCCCATGGACTAGTCCGAATTGGACTAGGGAGGGGGGGCGCCCCCTTCCTTCTTTCTCCTTCTCCCTTCCCTTTTCCTACTCCAACAAGGAAAGGAGGAGTCCTACTCCCGGTGGGAGTAGGACTCCCCCCTTGGCGCGCCCTCCTCCTTGGTCGGCGGCCTCCCCCTTGCTCCTTTATATACGGGGGCAGGGGGCACCCCATAGAGACAACAATTGATCATTGATCTCTTAGCCGTGTGCGGTGCCCCCCTCCACCATATTACACCTCGATAATATCGTAGCAGTGCTTAGGCGAAGCCCTGCGTCGGTAGAACATCAACATTGTCACCACGCCGTCGTGCTGACGAAACTCTCCCTCAACACTCGGCTGGATCGGAGTTCCAGGGACGTCATCGAGCTGAACGTGTGCTGAACTCGGAGGTGCCGTGCGTTCGGTACTTGATCGGTCGGATCGTGAAGACGTACGACTACATCAACCGCGTTGTGTTAACGCTTCCGCTTTCGGTCTACGAGGGTACGTGGACAACACTCTCCCCTCTCGTTGCTATGCATCACCATGATCTTGCGTGTGCATAGAATTTTTTTGAAATTACTACGTTCCCCAACAACCGACGCTTCAGAAGACTTCCATATTTTTGTGATCACTGTGTGTTTCATTTGTGCTTGCTCTTTTATTTTTGCATTGCATCATGTCATCATGCCATTATGTCATTAATCTTTGCATCTCAACTCAACTAATAAATTGCATAGATGGTTGATCTATTTAAATCGAGGGAAGGGTGACTTCTCTTTATAACATATCCTCCCAATATTAGGGAGCTATATTTAATATTTCATTAATTTGGAATTCACCATAACACACTTGCAAATTATCCCAATGCCTTTGTTATTTTAATTCTTGGTCTCCAACCTTGCCATATATTTTTTCATCATATTCCGGAGCTCCACCAAAAATCCGAACATTTTTGGACCGTCCCAACCCTCACTTCCTATTCAAATCATTTGAATTCAAATCAAATGAGTTTGAATTTAAATCTTTTAATCATGGCATTTTCTATTTTCTCGGAACAAGCACATTTTTGTGAGTCCGGGAAA
The DNA here is from genome assembly GCF_002575655.3 of Aegilops tauschii subsp. strangulata. Lineage (NCBI taxonomy): Eukaryota > Viridiplantae > Streptophyta > Magnoliopsida > Poales > Poaceae > Aegilops > Aegilops tauschii. The sequence goes on from NC_053037.3 coordinate 285,590,018, forward strand.
ATAATCCCCATGTCCAACTTCTTTCCCTAACCCTCTCTTTCTTTTCTTCTCTCTAATTCTTTTCTGTTAAAGAAAGTTTAAGAGAGAGAGGGAGAAAGGAACCCAGTAGGCCACGAGGCCCAGCCGCCCCACTTAACCTAAACCCTAGCCCGATCGAACCCCCTATTGATCCCCATCTCCTTCCCTCCAGCGCCGCCAGTGCCCGACCCCCTCTCCCTCTCCTCGCGCCCGATCCCCAACTCCCTCCGCGCGCCAGCACCCGACCTCCTCCTCGCTCCCATGGCGTCGCCACCCACACCCACCGCCGGCGCCCTGCAGCCGCCGCTGTCTTGTTGACGTGCTGTGCCCCACCTCCATGGCCGCCGCGCCCCGCCTCACAGCCTCGGCCTCGCCAAGCTTGCCTGTCCTCCGCCGTGAACCCGTCGTTTCCGTCCCGTTCTGGGCCTTCTCCGCCCACGCCCTGCCTCCTCATGCGTTGCACCAGTCGGAAGCCAGTGCCTACAAGCGAGGGCTGCAACTCACGCAGGAGAGCTCATGCTCGACCCCGCAACCCTCTGTCGTGCCTCCGCGCGCCCAACCTCCGTCCCGCGCCCACAACCATGCTCTGGATCAAGAGGAGCTCGACCCTGAGCGCCTTCGGCCCGTCCGACCTCCTCTGCCTCGCTGGCCTCCAGCGTTGACCGAGCGCCCGTGCAGCCGCATGCGTGGGCTGCTTCTGCTGCAAGGCCCAGCCAGCGCCCTTCCGGCCTGCCTCCGCTCAAGCTGCCGACCATCTCCTGCCGCTGACCACGACCATCGCCTCCTTGCTGCTGGCATCCCGAGGCCCCTTGTGTTGTTTTGTGTTGGACCGTCAAGGCCGGCAAGATCGACTACAATGGACGCCAAGGCCACACCAGGACCGCCAAGCATCGTCTCCGAGATTTTTCCCCAAGTACCACTACGGTCGTCATTCGCCGAGTACCCCTTCGGATCACCAAGTTCGACTACCATCGTCGTGAACCGCTTCCGAAATGTGTACCACTACGCCGGAGACCTCGGACCCGTCAAGTACCTCTCCAAAAACGAACGTGTGCCACTACTTCCACTGTCGCCATGTACGATTACTTCCCACGATGACCCGTGGACGTCTACTTCAACTACCGTCGCGAGAACGACTACTTCCACTATGGCCCGTGTACCACTACTTCCTTCGACGAACTGGATTTGTTCCGAAAATGCACGCTTCAAAGGTATAACCGCCGAGAACGAATGCATGTGTTGTATGAGTTGCTTGCGGTAGCACCGTGCCCGACTTGTTCGTCGCATGCTGTCACTTGTTTCCTTGCCACCGTCTTGTGGGACACCCGGTAACCGGGAGCACCCCACCGTCCTTGCATGACACGCTCACGCCCACTTCTTTTGCACCGGTATCTCCGTGAGCTATCGGAACCGATATGTTGTCGTGGCATCATTTTCGGATTCGTTGCCGTGCCACCCCTTTCTTCCACCACGGTGACAAATGCTTCATAACATGCCATGTCAACATTTTCATAAAATTGCTTAAAACTTGCATGACAACATTTAAATGTTTAAAAATTGTGTTTGGATTAAATTGCTAAATGACATGAGGATTTATCGGAATTGTTGTTTGTTGTTCCGGCCTCATTTCAATTGCCTAGATAGTTAGTTTACTTATGCTTCACCTCTTGCCATGTTAATCAACATTTAATATTGTTGGGTACATAAACGTGAGAGAACTAAATAATTGATGTGGTGTTTCGTCAATATGCAACTCGTTGCATATTGAGCTCCACTTAATTTGTAGTATTGTTTGTTGCATTTTCCCATGCCATGCTTCATTTAAACCGGACATGCATCATACTTGACTGTGCATCATGCCATGTTTATGATTGTGTGTTTACTATATTGTTTGTTTCTTTCCGGGTTGCTTCTCTCGTTAGCTTCGGTTTCATTCCGGAGTTGTGAGGATTCGTTCGACTCCGTCTGTTTGTCTTCTTGATGGACTCGTTCTTCTTCCTTGCGGGATCTCAGGCAAGATGACCATACCCTCGAAATCACTTCTATCTTTGCTTGCTAGTTGTTCGCTCTATCGCTATGTTGCGCTACCTACCACTTGTTATATCATGCCTCCCATATTGCCATGTCAAGCCTCTAACCATCCTTTCCTAGCAAACCGTTGTTTGGCTAAGTTACCGCTTTTGCTGAGCCCTTCTTATAGCGTTGCTAGTTGCAGGTGAAGATGAAGTTTGTTCCATGCTGGAACATGGATATCATGTTGATGTTGGGATATCACAATATTTCTCTTATTTAATTAATGCATCTATATACTTGGTAAAGGGTGGAAGGCTCGGCCTTATGCCTGGTGTTTTGTTCCACTCTTGCTGCCCTAGTTTCCGTCATACCGGTGTTATGTTCCTTGATTTTGCGTCCCTTACGCGGTTGGGTGATTTATGGGACCCCCTTGACAGTTCGCTTTGAATAAAACTCTTCCAGCAAGGCCCAACCTTGGTTTTACATTTGCCTCACCTAGCCTTTTTCCCTTGGGAGTCGCGCATCCCGAGGGTCATCTTTATTTTACCTCCCCGGGCCAGTGCTTGTCTAAGTGTTGGTCCAAACTAGAGCACCGTGCGGGACCATCCCTTGGCAACTTGGGTTACGTCGGTACCTGTACGCTTCGCTTATCCGGTGTGTCCTGAGAACGAGATACGTGCGACTCCTATCGGGATTGTCGACACATCGGGCGGCTTTGCTGGTTTTGTTTTACCATTGTCGAAATGTCTTGTAATCGGGATTCCGAGACTGATCGGGTCTTCTCGGGAGAAGGAATATCCTTCGTTGACCGTGAGAGCTTATAATGGGTTAAGTTGGGACACCCCTGCAGGGTATTATCTTTCGAAAGCCGTGCCCGCGGTTATGTGGCAGATGGGAATTTGTTAATATCCGGTTGTAGAGAACTTGACACTTGACTTAATTAAAACACATCAACCGCGTGTGTAGCCGTGATGGTCTCTTCTCGGCGGAGTCCGGGAAGTGAACACGGCTTTTGGGTTATGGTTGACGTAAGTAGGAGTTCAGGATCACTTCTTGATCATTACTAGTTGACGACCGTTCCGTTGCTCCTCTTCTCGCTCTTATTTCCGTATGTTAGCCACCATATATGCTTAGTGCTTGCTGCAGCTCCACCTCTCTACCCTTTTCCTACCCTTAAGCTTAAATAGTCTTGATCTCGCGGGTGTGAGATTGTTGAGTCCTCGTGACTCACAGATACTTCCAAACAGTTGCAGGTGCCGAGGATACCAGTGCAAGCGATGCTACCGAACTCAAGTGGGAGTTCGATGAAGACCTTGGTCGTTACTATGTTTCGTTTTCCTGTTGATCAGTAGTGGAGCCCAGTTGGGACGATCGGGGATCTAGCATTTGGGGTTGTCTTCTTTTATTTTGGTTCCGTAGTCGGACCTATGTGTGTACTCTGATTGATGTATGATTTATTTATGTATTGTGTGAAGTGGCGATTGTAAGCCAACTCTTTATCCCATTCTTCTTCATTACATGGGATTGTGTGAAGATGACCCTTCTTGCGACAAAACCACAATGCGGTTATGCCTCTAAGTCGTGCCTCGACACGTGGGAGATATAGCCGCATCGTGGGCGTTACAAGTTGGTAATCAGAGCCATCCCCGACTTAGGAGCCCCCTGCTTGATCGAATCGCTGGCGTTGTTGAGTCTAGAACAAAAATGTTTTGAGTCTTAGGATTATATATATCGGAGAGTAGGATTCTTTTTACTCCTCAGTCCCTTCGTCGCTCTGGTGAGGCCTCCTGACGTAGAAGTTTTGACTTTTCTCTCCTCAAATTTCACTACAAGAAAATTTAGGATCACGCGGGTATCTTGGAATCGTTCCGATGGTTTTGTGACGAGAACATTGTTCTTGGTGCCTCCTGACATTTAGGGGTTGTGGCAGTGTCCCGGGGAGTTGAGCTCCGAGGTGTTGTCGTCACAATTTTATCGTTGCAGTTCTGGAATACCTGAGTTTCGCCGACATCGAAAATCTCTTTTATGCAGTTGTTGGTGAGATCACCTCGACGCCACCCAGTACTGGGGCGGGAGTTCGGGAGTATTGCGATAACTCGTATAACGTATGCTTTTCGAAGGTTGAGGTAAATGATTTCCAAAGGTTTCTTGGTTATGTGTTGAAGGATGGATACAGCTGGATCTAGGTATTGTTAGTTTGGGTGAGATATTTTGTGTCCCCTGTATCCCCAACACCTGATTGCATAACCAGAAAGTTTCGGGAGTTTATAAGTGGGAATTCAAGTAGCTCCTAGGATATCTTTCCGACAGATGCATGATATGAGATTGGGGTTCGACGTCTAGTGGTCCGCCTTTCCACGGTTGGTTTTACAGTGGTCTCGTAGTGTCGTAAAGAGTCCTTGGCTATGCCGACTCGGGGACGCTTCGTATGTCATGTGCACTGCCTTGTACATGATGGTGTTGTACGATCGAGCCCGTGTGGGCCCCACCACGAAAACTTTGGACGAAATCTCTATCACTACAGGAATCAGCTATTTTGCCGTCTGCCACGGCGGACGGCAAAGGCATGAACGGCGGACGGCAAAGGCCTTTGCCGTCAGCCGCGGACGGCAAAAGGCTCCGGCAAAGTAGGCTACGGTAAACAGCTACTTTGCCGTCTGCTTCCTGGCGGCTGACGGCAAAGGCCCTTTGCTGTCTGCCGCGGACGGCAATAATTGTGCTCTCAGTCCGTTAAGTGGCTAACGGCAGGCCTTTGCCGTCCGCCGCGGATGGCAAACTTTCTAGTGCCTTTGCCGTCCGCTTCCGCCTCGCCCGCCGCATCGGCCGCCCCCGCTTCCGCCTCGGCCTGCGGCGCCACTTCCGCCTCGGCATGCGCCGCTGCTCAGCCGCCGCGTCGCGTCGCGTCGGCCGCCCCCGCTGAGGCGCTGCCGCCTGCCCCCCGCTGCCCGCTGCCGCCTCGCCTGCCCCGCGTGCCCCGACGCCTCCTGCCCGCCGCTGCCCGCTTCCCGCTGCCGCGCTGCCGGCTGCCGCCTCGCCTGCTCCGCGTGCCACGATGCCTCGCGGTCAACGCGACTGCATGGGATCTCGTCTTCCGCGCGCCGCCCCGTCCCATCCCGCGCCTGCCGCACGCCCGCGCCTGCCGCGGCCCGGTGCCTCCCTGCCATAGTTTAATGCCCCGCTCCGCCCCGCCACGGCGCCTCACCTGCCGCGCATTAATTCCCGGCGCTATAAAACCCGCCCTGCGCTGCGAGTTTGGTCACACCGCCCGTCCATCCCTCCTCTCCCTCTTCACACGCGCGTTCTCTTCACTGATCTGCGGGGATGGCGTCCAGCGACTCGGACTCCGACGGCGCGGCACCGGGCGGCCACTGGCCGTCGAGCCTCACGTTGGGCCAGACGGAGGACCTCGCTCGGTTCTGCCTCTACGTGCCGCCGCCGGCGAAGGTGCCGCGGCCGTGGAGGATCTGCGCGGACGGATTCCCCACGCAGGGCGTACCGGCGACCAAGGCAGAGCTTCACGTGCACCCCGGGGGACGCTACAACCGGAAGGGCCGCCGCCATTTTTGGAAGGGCAAGCGGTTCGACGACGTCATCGGCGCCTTCAAGCGCGCCGCCCGAGGGCTCCCTGTCGGTGATCTCTCTGGTGGAGCCGGACCCTCCCAGCCGTGCGGGTGCATACCCGCTCCCACCCCCGCCCCAGCAGCCCCGGCCGACGTTGTGATCCCGCCGGAGCAGGCGGCGCTCCAGCAGGACGGCGACCCGGAGGACACGCCTGGGCTCCTCGCGATCCTGGCGCAGTCAGCGGAGGAGGCCGCGGCGTCGGCGGCGCTGGAGGCCCAGGAGGAGGCGGCGCAGCAGGCGGCGATGGCGCCGCCGGAGTGGCAGCAGGTGCCGCCGGAGTGGCAGCAGGTGCCGGCGGCGGAGGAGGAAGATGATTCGGACGACGTCCCGGTGGACTGGGACGACGTTGCGAACCGGTCCAGCAGCGACGATGACGGCGGCAACGGCCCGGCCGTGATTGACCTCGTTGATAGCGACGCCGAGTAGTTTTTTTAGTGTGTTGTTTAGGTAATTTGGTTATGTCGTTCTAAGCCTAAGTACTAGACTTTATGTACGAACTAGACTTTATGTACGAACTTTTTTTAGTGTGTTGTTTGCGGACCTAAAACTAAACTAAAACTAAACCTAAAACTAAAAAAACAGAAAAAAAGGAAAAAAGAGGAGGTAGAGCTCACCTGGGGCAGGGCCGGTGGAGGAGGTGGCCGGTGGAGGAGGGGGGCGGGGCGGTGGAGGAGAGGTGCGGGGCGGCCTGGGGCGGCGGCGCCGGGCCCAGGGCGGTGGGGCGCGGGGGGGCCGGGGCGGGAGCGGGGGCGACGGGGCGGTGGGGCGGCGGGGGGCCGGGGCGGTGGGGCGCGGGGGGGGTTGGGGCGCCGGGCGGCGGCGAGTGCTGGGGGCGGCGGTGCGCGGCGGAAGGCGGCGGCGGCGGTGGGGTGGGATGTGTGGTGGCGGGGCGCGTCGGCGAGGAGAGAGAGGGAGAGAACAGAGAGTAACGGGCGGGGGGGGGGGGGTACGGGCCGTTAGGTAGTCTCCTCTTTACCGTCCGCCACTCTTTGACGTCCGCCCTTTTGCCTCTTTGCCGTCTGCTGGCAGACGGCAAAGAGGTGGGGCGTTAAGTTTTTTCCAAACGGGCGGGGGGTGGGGGCCACCTCTCTCTTTGCCGTCTGCCAGCGGACGGCAAAGATTCTTTGCCGTCTGCTGGCAGATGGCAAAGAGCCCGCAGATGGCAAAGAGCTTCTTTGCCGTCTGCCATTTCTTTGCCGTCAGCTTTTGGGTAGCTGATGGCAAAGAGCTTCTTTGCCGTCAGCTAGCAAACGGCAAAGAGCTGGCAGATGGCAAATTAGCTGATTCCAGTAGTGTATCATATGTTTGTTCCGGCTTATTCCGCAAGCCAAATCCTTTGTTTTGTTTTGTTTTGTGGTATTCGAGTTGCTTCGAAGTCAAATGTTGAATCCATACCTTTCCTAAACGGTGTTCTTATATTGCTATGTGAATACTAATCCTTCTTGATCATCGAGGTCGTCATGTTAATTCTTTTCCAACCGGCGTGCTTCTCTTCAAGTGGATCCGATCTTTTCAACATCCACAAGATCAACTCTAAGTTTTCTCAACGGTGTTTGTTTCATCCGTCCCAAGGTGCCTTTGTTTTTCCCGCCCTCCCACCCTTTTCCTTCAAGGAATCAGATGTCTTAACCAAGTATCCATTTTATTCACGTGAAGTCCCTTCATTCTTTTCAATCAATGTTCTTACCCGGTGGTTCTCATGAAGATGTTCTTCAAGTTTATCATTCTTCATTCTTTTTCTTCTCCGGTGGACTAAATTCAAGCCTTCAATGTTGGTCACATTCCTTTCCTTGTTTCAAATGCTTTCTCATGTCGGTGCATCTCTTAATCATCCACCTCTTGCTATTCATGTTATCTGGAGTGCTGAATACATCTCAGAAGATTCGCATTTCCATTCCCAATCCGTTCAAGCTATCTTGAGGTTGTTATCTCTTTTGAGCCATTTAATTCAACCGGCGCAATATTTCTTTTAATCATTCAACAGTGTATCTTTTGAGTGGGCCCTAACCCACAAGTATTTTCCCAGGATCTTACCTGACTCTTCTAATTTTTCGGAGTTATTCTCAAATTTATTGCAAAGTTTGACGTAAGAATGATTTATCATCAGTCATATGTCTTTCTCCAAGATCTTTCAAATTCTTTCATCGTTGGTTCATCATTTCTATTATCCATTGTTCCGGAGTGTCTCAATAATTTATGGTGGTGTTTCTTGTCATCATTCTCAACATTTGAAGACCGAAGAAGAGTTTTTCCTCCAAATCTTATCCGTTCTCTCAAGATTCATGGTTGCCATCCTCTCAAATTGTTTCCAATCGCGAAATTCTTTTCTTACCCATCCGGAGCATTTCAGAGTTGTTTTCATTTCTTGATCATCCAAAGGCCATCTTTTCAAAAGATTTCTTCGTTCTAAGTTTTTCAGCCTCGTTCTCCAATTATTCTAAATTGATGTCTCTTCGTTCATCTCCATATTCTTCCGGTGCATCGTTCAAATATCCGCTAATGAGTTCATGATATCTTCGTTTCACTTGTATCTAAATTCTTTCAAGTATCTTCGTTCATTTTCTAATTCTTCCCGGTGTTTCTTTATCTTTTCTTCGTTCATTTTCAATTCTTACGGTGGTTCGTTCAAGAGTTCTCTTCCTTGGTTATCATATCAATTCATTCGTTCTTTCCAATCCTACCGGCGGATCGTTGAAGACCTTCCCAAGTTTGCGCTATATCTCTTTTAATCCTTTCTACGAGAATAAGTAGTATGCCAAATCCGTTGCTTGTCATCAATTTATATTGGTGAAGGATATGCATAACGCAATTCTTATTATGGTTTCATCCAAGTGATCTAGTTTCTTCTTTCCAGAGTTGTTCATCATGTCACATTTCTCGGTTCGAGATGCTTCATCTTTTCTTTCCCGGAGTTCCAAGTTTTCCACTCTATCTCGTTGCGATGCTCCACCTAAATCATTGCAAGGCTTCACCTTGTGTTTTCAACTTTTCTTTCTTTTTATCATCTTTTATTACCGGAGTTCTTCATAGAGGCTCTACATGGTGCTTCGTCAAGGATTCCTTTCATTCGTCAATTGTTCTTCAAGTTTTCTCTCGGAGTCAAGATCCGGCAAGCTATAATCTAAAATAAACATGGTGCTCAACACATGTTTGTCTTGAGGAGTTCAAGCATTCTTCATCTCGCATTCCGAAGTGCAATTCTTTCTTCTTTATCTTTTGAGGTGGTGTTATGTCCTTCTTGACAATTTCCATCCATGTTCCATGTTTCACATGTTGTCAAGAATGAGGTATTTTAAATCCTTTAATCTCTTTGTTGGAGTTATCTTGGTATAGATTTCACTTAAAGCCTTCTCGAAGGAATGTTGCTAATTGTGGTGTCTATCAATGATCCAAGTTTTCTCCTATCCTCTCGGCGAGAGAAGTTTTCATCTTCGTGTTGCTCTCAAGCAAGCAATTGTTTCCATTTGTGGCAGGATTTCTCCTCAAGTGTTGAGAAGTTTTTTTTCCCTAAGCCCTCAACAAGCTTGTTCTTTTCGTTGTTGATTCTTCAACAACTACGTTCTATCCTTCTTTTTAAGGATGCTATATCAAATTCATTTGAGGTAGAAGATGTTATTGTCTTCTCCGTTCTTTTCATTCCATTCGTTCTTTTGTTCCAGAGGCAGTGTGTTGTTGATTTCATGAAGCATCACCCCATCTTCTCAAGTTCATGTTAATTCCTTCCATTTTCTATCGAGTGCTGTCCAAATTATGTCATTCTTGTTCCTTGTTTCTCTTTTCTACCGGTGTGCTTTCATATTCCGTTTGATCCGTTAAGCTCTTGTTCCATATTTTTCAACCTATAAGGTTCCCGTAATGTTCCTTGTTCCTCTTTTCTAACGGATTGTTTTCAACTTGGTTCATCTTCGTTGTATTCTCTCTTTTTGTTCGTTCAATCTCTCAAGGTTCTTTGGTTTCACTCTTTTGTCAAAGAAGCAACTTAGTTTTACCTTTTCCTCTTCCGTTTCTCTCCGGTGCCATCCTAGATCTCGGGACAAGATCCTCTTGTAGTGGTGGAGTGTTGTAATGCCCCGAGACCGACGCTTCAGAAGACTTCCATATTTTTGTGATCACTGTGTGTTTCATTTGTGCTTGCTCTTTTATTTTTGCATTGCATCATGTCATCATGCCATCATGTCATTAATCTTTGCATCTCAACTCAACTAATAAATTGCATAGATGGTTGATCTATTTAAATCGAGGGAAGGGTGACTTCTCTTTATAACATATCCTCCCAATATTAGGGAGCTATATTTAATATTTCATTAATTTGGAATTCACCATAACACACTTGCAAATTATCCCAATGCCTTTGTTATTTTAATTCTTGGTCTCCAACCTTGCCATATATTTTTTCATCATATTTCGGAGCTCCACCAAAAATCCAAACATTTTTGGACCGTCCCAACCCTCACTTCCTATTCAAATCATTTGAATTCAAATCAAATGAGTTTGAATTTAAATCTTTTAATCATGGCATTTTCTATTTTCTCGGAACAAGCACATTTTTGTGAGTCCGGGAGCCATGTCCAACTTCTTTCCCTAACCCTCTCTTTCTTTTCTTCTCTCTAATTCTTTTCTGTTAAAGAAAGTTTAAGAGAGAGAGGGAGAAAGGAACCCAGCAGGCCACGAGGTCCAGCCGCCCCACTTAACCTAAACCCTAGCCCGATAGAACCCCCTATCGATCCCCATCTCCTTCCCTCCAGCGCCGCCAGTGCCCGACCCACTCTCCCACTCCTCGCGCCCGATCCCCATATCCCTCCGCGCGCCAGCACCCGACCTCCTCCTCGCTCCCATGGCGTCGCCACCCACACCCACCGCCGGCGCCCTGCAGCCGCCGCCGTCTTGCTGCCGTGCTGCGCCCCACCTCCATGGCCGCCGCGCCCCGCCTCGCAGCCTCGGCCTCGCCAAGCTCGCCTGTCCTCCGCCGTGAACCCGTTGTCTCCGTCCCGTTCTGGGCCTTCTCCGCCCACGCCCTGCCTCCTCATGTGTCGCACCGGTCGGAAGCCGGTGCCTACAAGCAAGGGCTGCAGCTCACGCAGGAGAGCTCATGCTCGACCCCGCAACCCTCCGTCGTGCCTCCACGCGCCCAACCTCCGTCCCGCGCCCACAACCATGCTCTGGATCGAGAGGAGCTCGACCCTGAGCGCCTTCGGCCCGTCCGACCTCCTCTGCCTCGCTGGCCTCCAGCGTTGACCGAGCGCCCGCGCAGCCGCATGCGTGGGCTGCTTCTGCTGCAAGGCCCAGCCAGCGCCCTGCCGTCCTGCCTCCGCTCAAGCTGCCGACCATCTCTTGCCGCTGACCACCACCATCGCCTCCTTGCTGCTGGCATCCCGAGGCCCCTTGTGTTGTTTTGTGTTGGACCGTCAAGGCCGGCAAGATCGACTACAATGGACGCCAAGGCCACACCAGGACCGCCAAGCATCGTCTCCGAGATTTTTCCCCAAGTACCACTATGTTCGTCATTCGCCGAGTACCCCTTCGGATCACCAAGTTCGACTACCATCGTCGTGAACCGCTTCTGAAATGTGTACCACTACGCCGGAGACCTCAGACCCGTCAAGTACCTCTCCGAAAACGAACGTGTGCCACTACTTCCACTACCGTCGCCATGTACGATTACTTCCCACGATGACCCGTGGACGTCTACTTCAACTACCGTCGCGAGAACGACTACTTCCACTATGGCCCGTGTACCACTACTTCCTTCGACGAACTGGATTTGTTCCGAAAATGCACGCTTCAAAGGTATAACCGCCGAGAATGACCGCCCGTGAACGAATGCATGTGTTGTATGAGTTGCTTGCGGTAGCATCGTGCCCGACTTGTTCGTCGCATGCTGTCACTCGTTTCCTTGCCACCGTCTTGCGGGACACCCCGTAACCGGGAGCACCCCACCGTCCTTGCATGACATGCTCACGCCCACTTCTTTTGCACCGGTATCTCCGTGAGCTATCGGAACCGATATGTTGTCGTGGCATCATTTTCGGATTCGTTGCCGTGGCACCCCTTTCTTCCACCACGGTGACAAATGCTTCATAACATGCTCATGTCAACATTTTCATAAAATTGCTTAAGACATGCATTGTCATCCGCATCATGATAACAACATTTAAATGTTTAAAAATTGTGTTTGGATTAAATTGCTAAATGACGTGAGGATTTATCGGAATTGTTGTTTGTTGTTCCGGCCTCATTTAAATTGCCTAGATAGTTAGTTTACTTATGCTTCACCTCTTGCCATCTTAATCAACATTTAATATTGTTGGGTACATAAACTTGAGAGAACTAAATAATTGATGTGGTGTTTCGTCAATATGCAACTCGTTGCATATTGAGCTCCACTTAATTTGTAGTATTGTTTGTTGCATTTTCCCATGCCATGCTTCATTTAAACCGGACATGCATCATACTTGACTGTGCATCATGCCATGTTTATGATTGTGTGTTTACTATGTTGTTTGTTTCTTTCCGGGTTGCTTCTCTCGTTAGCTTCGGTTTCATTCCGGAGTTGTGAGGATTCGTTCGACTCCGTCTGTTTGTCTTCTTGATGGACTCGTTCTTCTTCCTTGCGGGATCTCGGGCAAGATGACCATACCCTCGAAATCACTTCTATCTTTGCTTGCTAGTTGTTCGCTCTATCGCTATGTTGCGCTACCTACCACTTGTTATATCATGCCTCCCATATTGCCATGTCAAGCCTCTAACCATCCTTTCCTAGCAAACCGTTGTTTGGCTAAGTTACCGCTTTTGCCGAGCCCTTCTTATAGCGTTGCTAGTTGCAGGTGAAGATGAAGTTTGTTCCATGTTGGAACATGGATATCATGTTGATGTTGGGATATCACAATATTTCTCTTATTTAATTAATGCATCTATATACTTGGTAAAGGGTGGAAGGCTCGGCCTTATGCCTGGTGTTTTGTTCCACTCTTGCTACCCTAGTTTCCGTCATACCGGTGTTATGTTCCTTGATTTTGCGTCCCTTACGCAGTTGGGTGATTTATGGGACCCCCTTGACAGTTCGCTTTGAATAAAATTCTTCCAGCAAGGCCCAACCTTGGTTTTACATTTGCCTCACCTAGCCTTTTTCCCTTGGGAGTCGCGCATCCCGAGGGTCATCTTTATTTTACCTCCCCGGGCCAGTGCTTGTCTAAGTGTTGGTCCAAACTAGAGCACCGTGCGGGACCATCCCTTGGCAACTTGGGTTACGTCGGTACCTGTATGCTTCGCTTATCCGGTGTGTCCTGAGAACGAGATATGTGCGACTCCTATCGGGATTGTCGACACATCGGGCGGCTTTGCTGGTTTTGTTTTACCATTGTCGAAATGTCTTGTAATCGGGATTCCGAGACTGATCGGGTCTTCTCGGGAGAAGGAATATCCTTCGTTGACCGTGAGAGCTTATAATGGGTTAAGTTGGGACACCCTTGCAGGGTATTATCTTTCGAAAGCCGTGCCCGCGGTTATGTGGCAGATGGGAATTTGTTAATATCCGGTTGTAGAGAACTTGACACTTGACTTAATTAAAACGCATCAACCGCGTGTGTAGCCGTGATGGTCTCTTCTCGGCGGAGTCCGGGAAGTGAACACGGCTTTTGGGTTATGGTTGACGTAAGTAGGAGTTCAGGATCACTTCTTGATCATTACTAGTTGACGACCGTTCCGTTGCTCCTCTTCTCGCTCTTATTTCCGTATGTTAGCCACCATATATGCTTAGTGCTTGCTGCAGCTCCACCTCTCTACCCTTTTCCTACCCTTAAGCTTAAATAGTCTTGATCTCGCGGGTGTGAGATTGTTGAGTCCTCGTGACTCACAGATACTTCCAAACAGTTGCAGGTGCCGAGGATACCAGTGCAAGCGATGCTACCGAACTCAAGTGGGAGTTCGATGAAGACCTTGGTCGTTACTATGTTTCGTTTTCCTGTTGATCAGTAGTGGAGCCCAGTTGGGACGATCGGGGATCTAGCATTTGGGGTTGTCTTCTTTTATTTTGGTTCCGTAGTCGGACCTATGTGTGTACTCTGATTGATGTATGATTTATTTATGTATTGTGTGAAGTGGCGATTGTAAGCCAACTCTTTATCCCATTCTTCTTCATTACATGGGATTGTGTGAAGATGACCCTTCTTGCGACAAAACCACAATGCGGTTATGCCTCTAAGTCGTGCCTCGACACGTGGGAGATATAGCCGCATCGTGGGCGTTACAAGTTGGTAATCAGAGCCATCCCCGACTTAGGAGCCCCCTGCTTGATCGAATCGCTGGCGTTGTTGAGTCTAGAACAAAAATGTTTTGAGTCTTAGGATTATATATATCGGAGAGTAGGATTCTTTTTACTCCTCAGTCCCTTCGTCGCTCTGGTGAGGCCTCCTGACGTAGAAGTTTTGACTTTTCTCTCCTCAAATTTCACTACAAGAAAATTTAGGATCACGCGGGTATCTTGGAATCGTTCCGATGGTTTTGTGACGAGAACATTGTTCTTGGTGCCTCCTGACATTTAGGGGTTGTGGCAGTGTCCCGGGGAGTTGAGCTCCGAGGTGTTGTCGTCACAATTTTATCGTTGCAGTTCTGGAATACCTGAGTTTCGCCGACATCGAAAATCTCTTTTATGCAGTTGTTGGTGAGATCACCTCGACGCCACCCAGTACTGGGGCGGGAGTTCGGGAGTATTGCGATAACTCGTATAACGTATGCTTTTCGAAGGTTGAGGTAAATGATTTCCAAAGGTTTCTTGGTTATGTGTTGAAGGATGGATACAGCTGGATCTAGGTATTGTTAGTTTGGGTGAGATATTTTGTGTCCCCTGTATCCCCAACACCTGATTGCATAACCAGAAAGTTTCGGGAGTTTATAAGTGGGAATTCAAGTAGCTCCTAGGATATCTTTCCGACAGATGCATGATATGAGATTGGGGTTCGACGTCTAGTGGTCCGCCTTTCCACGGTTGGTTTTACAGTGGTCTCGTAGTGTCGTAAAGAGTCCTTGGCTATGCCGACTCGGGGACGCTTCGTATGTCATGTGCACTGCCTTGTACATGATGGTGTTGTACGATCGAGCCCGTGTGGGCCCCACCACGAAAACTTTGGACGAAATCTCTATCACTACAGGAATCAGCTATTTTGCCGTCTGCCACGGCGGACGGCAAAGGCATGAACGGCGGACGGCAAAGGCCTTTGCCGTCAGCCGCGGACGGCAAAAGGCTCCGGCAAAGTAGGCTACGGTAAACAGCTACTTTGCCGTCTGCTTCCTGGCGGCTGACGGCAAAGGCCCTTTGCCGTCTGCCGCGGACGGCAATAATTGTGCTCTCAGTCCGTTAAGTGGCTAACGGCAGGCCTTTGCCGTCCGCCGCGGATGGCAAACTTTCTAGTGCCTTTGCCGTCCGCTTCCGCCTCGCCCGCCGCATCGGCCGCCCCCGCTTCCGCCTCGGCCTGCGGCGCCACTTCCGCCTCGGCATGCGCCGCTGCTCAGCCGCCGCGTCACGTCGCGTCGGCCGCCCCCGCTGAGGCGCTGCCGCCTGCCCCCCGCTGCCCGCTGCCGCCTCGCCTGCCCCGCGTGCCCCGACGCCTCCTGCCCGCCGCTGCCCGCTTCCCGCTGCCGCGCTGCCGGCTGCCGCCTCGCCTGCTCCGCGTGCCACGATGCCTCGCGGTCAACGCGACTGCATGGGATCTCGTCTTCCGCGCGCCGCCCCGTCCCATCCCGCGCCTGCCGCACGCCCGCGCCTGCCGCGGCCCGGTGCCTCCCTGCCATAGTTTAATGCCCCGCTCCGCCCCGCCACGGCGCCTCACCTGCCGCGCATTAATTCCCGGCGCTATAAAACCCGCCCTGCGCGGCGAGTTTGGTCACACCGCCCGTCCATCCCTCCTCTCCCTCTTCACACGCGCGTTCTCTTCACTGATCTGCGGGGATGGCGTCCAGCGACTCGGACTCCGACGGCGCGGCACCGGGCGGCCACTGGCCGTCGAGCCTCACGTTGGGCCAGACGGAGGACCTCGCTCGGTTCTGCCTCTACGTGCCGCCGCCGGCGAAGGTGCCGCGGCCGTGGAGGATCTGCGCGGACGGATTCCCCACGCAGGGCGTACCGGCGACCAAGGCAGAGCTTCACGTGCACCCCGGGGGACGCTACAACCGGAAGGGCCGCCGCCATTTTTGGAAGGGCAAGCGGTTCGACGACGTCATCGGCGCCTTCAAGCGCGCCGCCCGAGGGCTCCCTGTCGGTGATCTCTCTGGTGGAGCCGGACCCTCCCAGCCGCGCGGGTGCATACCCGCTCCCACCCCCGCCCCAGCAGCCCCGGCCGACGTTGTGATCCCGCCGGAGCAGGCGGCGCTCCAGCAGGACGGCGACCCGGAGGACACGCCTGGGCTCCTCGGATCCTGGCGCAGTCAGCGGAGGAGGCCGCGGCGGCGGCGGCGCTGGAGGCCCAGGAGGAGGCGGCGCAGCAGGCGGCGATGGCGCCGCCGGAGTGGCAGCAGGTGCCGCCGGAGTGGCAGCAGGTGCCGGCGGCGGAGGAGGAAGATGATTCGGACGACGTCCCGGTGGACTGGGACGACGTTGCGAACCGGTCCAGCAGCGACGATGACGGCGGCAACGGCCCGACCGTGATTGACCTCGTTGGTAGCGACGCCGAGTAGTTTTTTTAGTGTGTTGTTTAGGTAATTTGGTTATGTCGTTCTAAGCCTAAGTACTAGACTTTATGTACGAACTAGACTTTATGTACGAACTTTTTTTAGTGTGTTGTTTGCGGACCTAAAACTAAACTAAAACTAAACCTAAAACTAAAAAAACAGAAAAAAAGGAAAAAAGAGGAGGTAGAGCTCACCTGGGGCAGGGCCGGTGGAGGAGGTGGCCGGTGGAGGAGGGGGGCGGGGCGGTGGAGGAGAGGTGCGGGGCGGCCTGGGGCGGCGGCGCCGGGCCCAGGGCGGTGGGGCGCGGGGGGCCGGGGCGGGAGCGGGGGCGACGGGGCGGTGGGGCGGCGGGGGGCCGGGGCGGTGGGGCGCGGGGGGGTTGGGGCGCCGGGCGGCGGCGAGTGCTGGGGGCGGCGGCGCGCGGCGGAAGGCGGCGGCGGCGGTGGGGTGGGATGTGTGGTGGCGGGGCGCGTCGGCGAGGAGAGAGAGGGAGAGAACAGAGAGTAACGGGCGGGGGGGGGGGGGTACGGGCCGTTAGGTAGTCTCCTCTTTACCGTCCGCCACTCTTTGACGTCCGCCCTTTTGCCTCTTTGCCGTCTGCTGGCAGACGGCAAAGAGGTGGGGCGTTAAGTTTTTTCCAAACGGGCGGGGGGTGGGGGCCACCTCTCTCTTTGCCGTCTGCCAACGGACGGCAAAGATTCTTTGCCGTCTGCTGGCAGATGGCAAAGAGCCCGCAGATGGCAAAGAGCTTCTTTGCCGTCTGCCATTTCTTTGCCGTCAGCTTTTGGGTAGCTGATGGCAAAGAGCTTCTTTGCCGTCAGCTAGCAGACGGCAAAGAGCTGGCAGATGGCAAATTAGCTGATTCCAGTAGTGTATCATATGTTTGTTCCGGCTTATTCCGCAAGCCAAATCCTTTGTTTTGTTTTGTTTTGTGGTATTCGAGTTGCTTCGAAGTCAAATGTTGAATCCATACCTTTCCTAAACGGTGTTCTTATATTGCTATGTGAATACTAATCCTTCTTGATCATCGAGGTCGTCATGTTAATTCTTTTCCAACCGGCGTGCTTCTCTTCAAGTGGATCCGATCTTTTCAACATCCACAAGATCAACTCTAAGTTTTCTCAACGGTGTTTGTTTCATCCGTCCCAAGGTGCCTTTGTTTTTCCCGCCCTCCCACCCTTTTCCTTCAAGGAATCAGATGTCTTAACCAAGTATCCATTTTATTCACGTGAAGTCCCTTCATTCTTTTCAATCAATGTTCTTACCCGGTGGTTCTCATGAAGATGTTCTTCAAGTTTATCATTCTTCATTCTTTTTCTTCTCCGGTGGACTAAATTCAAGCCTTCAATGTTGGTCACATTCCTTTCCTTGTTTCAAATGCTTTCTCATGTCGGTGCATCTCTTAATCATCCACCTCTTGCTATTCATGTTATCTGGAGTGCTGAATACATCTCAGAAGATTCGCATTTCCATTCCCAATCCGTTCAAGCTATCTTGAGGTTGTTATCTCTTTTGAGCCATTTAATTCAACCGGCGCAATATTTCTTTTAATCATTCAACAGTGTATCTTTTGAGTGGGCCCTAACCCACAAGTATTTTCCCAGGATCTTACCTGACTCTTCTAATTTTTCGGAGTTATTCTCAAATTTATTGCAAAGTTTGACGTAAGAATGATTTATCATCAGTCATATGTCTTTCTCCAAGATCTTTCAAATTCTTTCATCGTTGGTTCATCATTTCTATTATCCATTGTTCCGGAGTGTCTCAATAATTTATGGTGGTGTTTCTTGTCATCATTCTCAACATTTGAAGACCGAAGAAGAGTTTTTCCTCCAAATCTTATCCGTTCTCTCAAGATTCATGGTTGCCATCCTCTCAAATTGTTTCCAATCGCGAAATTCTTTTCTTACCCATCCGGAGCATTTCAGAGTTGTTTTCATTTCTTGATCATCCAAAGGCCATCTTTTCAAAAGATTTCTTCGTTCTAAGTTTTTCAGCCTCGTTCTCCAATTATTCTAAATTGATGTCTCTTCGTTCATCTCCATATTCTTCCGGTGCATCGTTCAAATATCCGCTAATGAGTTCATGATATCTTCGTTTCACTTGTATCTAAATTCTTTCAAGTATCTTCGTTCATTTTCTAATTCTTCCCGGTGTTTCTTTATCTTTTCTTCGTTCATTTTCAATTCTTACGGTGGTTCGTTCAAGAGTTCTCTTCCTTGGTTATCATATCAATTCATTCGTTCTTTCCAATCCTACCGGCGGATCGTTGAAGACCTTCCCAAGTTTGCGCTATATCTCTTTTAATCCTTTCTACGAGAATAAGTAGTATGCCAAATCCGTTGCTTGTCATCAATTTATATTGGTGAAGGATATGCATAACGCAATTCTTATTATGGTTTCATCCAAGTGATCTAGTTTCTTCTTTCCAGAGTTGTTCATCATGTCACATTTCTCGGTTCGAGATGCTTCATCTTTTCTTTCCCGGAGTTCCAAGTTTTCCACTCTATCTCGTTGCGATGCTCCACCTAAATCATTGCAAGGCTTCACCTTGTGTTTTCAACTTTTCTTTCTTTTTATCATCTTTTATTACCGGAGTTCTTCATAGAGGCTCTACATGGTGCTTCGTCAAGGATTCCTTTCATTCGTCAATTGTTCTTCAAGTTTTCTCTCGGAGTCAAGATCCGGCAAGCTATAATCTAAAATAAACATGGTGCTCAACACATGTTTGTCTTGAGGAGTTCAAGCATTCTTCATCTCGCATTCCGAAGTGCAATTCTTTCTTCTTTATCTTTTGAGGTGGTGTTATGTCCTTCTTGACAATTTCCATCCATGTTCCATGTTTCACATGTTGTCAAGAATGAGGTATTTTAAATCCTTTAATCTCTTTGTTGGAGTTATCTTGGTATAGATTTCACTTAAAGCCTTCTCGAAGGAATGTTGCTAATTGTGGTGTCTATCAATGATCCAAGTTTTCTCCTATCCTCTCGGCGAGAGAAGTTTTCATCTTCGTGTTGCTCTCAAGCAAGCAATTGTTTCCATTTGTGGCAGGATTTCTCCTCAAGTGTTGAGAAGTTTTTTTCCCTAAGCCCTCAACAAGCTTGTTCTTTTCGTTGTTGATTCTTCAACAACTACGTTCTATCCTTCTTTTTAAGGATGCTATATCAAATTCATTTGAGGTAGAAGATGTTATTGTCTTCTCCGTTCTTTTCATTCCATTCGTTCTTTTGTTCCAGAGGCAGTGTGTTGTTGATTTCATGAAGCATCACCCCATCTTCTCAAGTTCATGTTAATTCCTTCCATTTTCTATCGAGTGCTGTCCAAATTATGTCATTCTTGTTCCTTGTTTCTCTTTTCTACCGGTGTGCTTTCATATTCCGTTTGATCCGTTAAGCTCTTGTTCCATATTTTTCAACCTATAAGGTTCCCGTAATGTTCCTTGTTCCTCTTTTCTAACGGATTGTTTTCAACTTGGTTCATCTTCGTTGTATTCTCTCTTTTTGTTCGTTCAATCTCTCAAGGTTCTTTGGTTTCACTCTTTTGTCAAAGAAGCAACTTAGTTTTACCTTTTCCTCTTCCGTTTCTCTCCGGTGCCATCCTAGATCTCGGGACAAGATCCTCTTGTAGTGGTGGAGTGTTGTAATGCCCCGAGACCGACGCTTCAGAAGACTTCCATATTTTTGTGATCACTGTGTGTTTCATTTGTGCTTGCTCTTTTATTTTTGCATTGCATCATGTCATCATGCCATCATGTCATTAATCTTTGCATCTCAACTCAACTAATAAATTGCATAGATGGTTGATCTATTTAAATCGAGGGAAGGGTGACTTCTCTTTATAACATATCCTCCCAATATTAGGGAGCTATATTTAATATTTCATTAATTTGGAATTCACCATAACACACTTGCAAATTATCCCAATGCCTTTGTTATTTTAATTCTTGGTCTCCAACCTTGCCATATATTTTTTCATCATATTTCGGAGCTCCACCAAAAATCCAAACATTTTTGGACCGTCCCAACCCTCACTTCCTATTCAAATCATTTGAATTCAAATCAAATGAGTTTGAATTTAAATCTTTTAATCATGGCATTTTCTATTTTCTCGGAACAAGCACATTTTTGTGAGTCCGGGAGCCATGTCCAACTTCTTTCCCTAACCCTCTCTTTCTTTTCTTCTCTCTAATTCTTTTCTGTTAAAGAAAGTTTAAGAGAGAGAGGGAGAAAGGAACCCAGCAGGCCACGAGGTCCAGCCGCCCCACTTAACCTAAACCCTAGCCCGATAGAACCCCCTATCGATCCCCATCTCCTTCCCTCCAGCGCCGCCAGTGCCCGACCCCCTCTCCCACTCCTCGCGCCCGATCCCCATCTCCCTCCGCGCGCCAGCACCCGACCTCCTCCTCGCTCCCATGGCGTCGCCACCCACACCCACCGCCGGCGCCCTGCAGCCGCCGCCGTCTTGCTGCCGTGCTGCGCCCCACCTCCATGGCCGCCGCGCCCCGCCTCGCAGCCTCGGCCTCGCCAAGCTCGCCTGTCCTCCGCCGTGAACCCGTTGTCTCCGTCCCGTTCTGGGCCTTCTCCGCCCACGCCCTGCCTCCTCATGTGTCGCACCGGTCGGAAGCCGGTGCCTACAAGCAAGGGCTGCAGCTCACGCAGGAGAGCTCATGCTCGACCCCGCAACCCTCCGTCGTGCCTCCACGCGCCCAACCTCCGTCCCGCGCCCACAACCATGCTCTGGATCGAGAGGAGCTCGACCCTGAGCGCCTTCGGCCCGTCCGACCTCCTCTGCCTCGCTGGCCTCCAGCGTTGACCGAGCGCCCGCGCAGCCGCATGCGTGGGCTGCTTCTGCTGCAAGGCCCAGCCAGCGCCCTGCCGTCCTGCCTCCGCTCAAGCTGCCGACCATCTCTTGCCGCTGACCACCACCATCGCCTCCTTGCTGCTGGCATCCCGAGGCCCCTTGTGTTGTTTTGTGTTGGACCGTCAAGGCCGGCAAGATCGACTACAATGGACGCCAAGGCCACACCAGGACCGCCAAGCATCGTCTCCGAGATTTTTCCCCAAGTACCACTATGTTCGTCATTCGCCGAGTACCCCTTCGGATCACCAAGTTCGACTACCATCGTCGTGAACCGCTTCTGAAATGTGTACCACTACGCCGGAGACCTCAGACCCGTCAAGTACCTCTCCGAAAACGAACGTGTGCCACTACTTCCACTACCGTCGCCATGTACGATTACTTCCCACGATGACCCGTGGACGTCTACTTCAACTACCGTCGCGAGAACGACTACTTCCACTATGGCCCGTGTACCACTACTTCCTTCGACGAACTGGATTTGTTCCGAAAATGCACGCTTCAAAGGTATAACCGCCGAGAATGACCGCCCGTGAACGAATGCATGTGTTGTATGAGTTGCTTGCGGTAGCATCGTGCCCGACTTGTTCGTCGCATGCTGTCACTCGTTTCCTTGCCACCGTCTTGCGGGACACCCCGTAACCGGGAGCACCCCACCGTCCTTGCATGACATGCTCACGCCCACTTCTTTTGCACCGGTATCTCCGTGAGCTATCGGAACCGATATGTTGTCGTGGCATCATTTTCGGATTCGTTGCCGTGGCACCCCTTTCTTCCACCACGGTGACAAATGCTTCATAACATGCTCATGTCAACATTTTCATAAAATTGCTTAAGACATGCATTGTCATCCGCATCATGATAACAACATTTAAATGTTTAAAAATTGTGTTTGGATTAAATTGCTAAATGACGTGAGGATTTATCGGAATTGTTGTTTGTTGTTCCGGCCTCATTTAAATTGCCTAGATAGTTAGTTTACTTATGCTTCACCTCTTGCCATCTTAATCAACATTTAATATTGTTGGGTACATAAACTTGAGAGAACTAAATAATTGATGTGGTGTTTCGTCAATATGCAACTCGTTGCATATTGAGCTCCACTTAATTTGTAGTATTGTTTGTTGCATTTTCCCATGCCATGCTTCATTTAAACCGGACATGCATCATACTTGACTGTGCATCATGCCATGTTTATGATTGTGTGTTTACTATGTTGTTTGTTTCTTTCCGGGTTGCTTCTCTCGTTAGCTTCGGTTTCATTCCGGAGTTGTGAGGATTCGTTCGACTCCGTCTGTTTGTCTTCTTGATGGACTCGTTCTTCTTCCTTGCGGGATCTCGGGCAAGATGACCATACCCTCGAAATCACTTCTATCTTTGCTTGCTAGTTGTTCGCTCTATCGCTATGTTGCGCTACCTACCACTTGTTATATCATGCCTCCCATATTGCCATGTCAAGCCTCTAACCATCCTTTCCTAGCAAACCGTTGTTTGGCTAAGTTACCGCTTTTGCCGAGCCCTTCTTATAGCGTTGCTAGTTGCAGGTGAAGATGAAGTTTGTTCCATGCTGGAACATGGATATCATGTTGATGTTGGGATATCACAATATTTCTCTTATTTAATTAATGCATCTATATACTTGGTAAAGGGTGGAAGGCTCGGCCTTATGCCTGGTGTTTTGTTCCACTCTTGCTGCCCTAGTTTCCGTCATACCGGTGTTATGTTCCTTGATTTTGCGTCCCTTACGCGGTTGGGTGATTTATGGGACCCCCTTGACAGTTCGCTTTGAATAAAACTCTTCCAGCAAGGCCCAACCTTGGTTTTACATTTGCCTCACCTAGCCTTTTTCCCTTGGGAGTCGCGCATCCCGAGGGTCATCTTTATTTTACCTCCCCGGGCCAGTGCTTGTCTAAGTGTTGGTCCAAACTAGAGCACCGTGCGGGACCATCCCTTGGCAACTTGGGTTACGTCGGTACCTGTATGCTTCGCTTATCCGGTGTGTCCTGAGAACGAGATACGTGCGACTCCTATCGAGATTGTCGACACATCGGGCGGCTTTGCTGGTTTTGTTTTACCATTGTCGAAATGTCTTGTAATCGGGATTCCGAGACTGATCGGGTCTTCTCGGGAGAAGGAATATCCTTCGTTGACCGTGAGAGCTTATAATGGGTTAAGTTGGGACACCCCTGCAGGGTATTATCTTTCGAAAGCCGTGCCCGCGGTTATGTGGCAGATGGGAATTTGTTAATATCCGGTTGTAGAGAACTTGACACTTGACTTAATTAAAACGCATCAACCGCGTGTGTAGCCGTGATGGTCTCTTCTCGGCGGAGTCCGGGAAGTGAACACGGCTTCTGGGTTATGGTTGACGTAAGTAGGAGTTCAGGATCACTTCTTGATCATTACTAGTTGACGACCGTTCCGTTGCTCCTCTTCTCGCTCTTATTTCCGTATGTTAGCCACCATATATGCTTAGTGCTTGCTGCAGCTCCACCTCTCTACCCTTTTCCTACCCTTAAGCTTAAATAGTCTTGATCTCGCGGGTGTGAGATTGCTGAGTCCTCGTGACTCGCAGATACTTCCAAACAGTTGCAGGTGCCGAGGATACCAGTGCAAGCGATGCTACCGAACTCAAGTGGGAGTTCGATGAAGACCTTGGTCGTTACTATGTTTCGTTTTCCTGTTGATCAGTAGTGGAGCCCAGTTGGGACGATCGGGGATCTAGCATTTGGGGTTGTCTTCTTTTATTTTGGTTCCGTAGTCGGACCTATGTGTGTACTCTGATTGATGTATGATTTATTTATGTATTATGTGAAGTGGCGATTGGAAGCCAACTCTTTATCCCATTCTTCTTCATTACATGGGATTGTGTGAAGATGACCCTTCTTGCGACAAAAACACAATGCGGTTATGCCTCTAAGTCGTGCCTCAACACGTGGGAGATATAGCCGCATCGTGGGCGTTACACCCCATCTGGCCCTGGGTGCCCGGCCCTCCCGCCTGGAGCCGCCAGCCACCACCCCGGGTGCCCGGTCCTCTACAGCGCCAAGGCCGGCCCTTCTATGACCCGTCCGGGTGCCCAGGCCTCCGACCTCCGGGTGCTCGGCCCCCTCCGTGGCGCCTACCTCTGACCAGTCCGGGTGCCCGGACTCCACCGTTTTGCCTGCGCGCAAGTTAGGTTAAAAGGACCCTTGTACCCCCCTCTTCCTCTATTTTCGTCCCTAGACTATAAGTATCCCTCATCTAGCTTGTTGGGGAGGTTAGCAAAGTATTTGATAGACACTAGAGAGCTTTGCTCCTTGTATCCCCTCCTCTTGGAGATCAAGCCCCCATCTTGGCAAGAATCCTTGTGGATTATCAAGGCCTCCTCTTGGAGAAGATCAACATCAAGACCTCATCTCCTAGGAGTGGGAAGAACTTTACCCTAGTGCTACTTTCCTTAAATTGTGCGTGTATGCTTGTGGATCTCTTGTATGCTACTCTAGTGGATGTGTTATTTGGGTTTGTTTGAGTGATCCTCCTCTTAGGTTCTTATGTGTTCTTCACTTTCCCCACCTCCAAGTGTGAAAAGATCCCATCTAGGGTTTTGCCCTACAACATCTTGGTATCATGAGCAAGGTTGATTCACATCTTGGAGTCCCATCCCCCCATTTGCTAGCTTGATTTTGTTGTTTTTCGTCCTAATTCGAAAATCCCCACAAAAATAGCCCCAAAAAATTTTCTTGCAATTTGTTGGATCTTGTGAGATTTGGTTGTTTTGGTCCATGGATTTGTTGTTTGGCAAGTGGATCTAGCCCCTACCCATCAATCCCCGCCCTTCCCACCACGAAATCCACTGAATTTGGCCATTCCACAAAAATGTTCGCCCAAATCCGACCCCCCTCAGGCACCCGCACCCCGAACCCCCGGGCTGTTTTCCCTGACCACCCCGGGCACCCGCACCTCCCACCCCCAGGTGCCCGCACCCCCCCCCCCCGAAACAGCCCAACTCCACCTCCGTTTTGGCCATAACTTCCAACTCCCAAGTCTGTTTTTCGTGTTCTTTAGCTCGTTTGGAAGCTCTTGACATCCCCCATCCACATATATCTTTACCACCACCATTTTCCTCCATCAAAAAAATTCACCATAAAAGCACCCACCTTCCGCATTTGACCGATTTTGAGTTGTGGTTTCTGTTTCCTAAAGTGTTTCGGCTACTTAGGAACATGTGACATCGACATCACCGCCATTGAGCATCGCCTCGGAGTCGTCTTCGCCAACGATCTTCACCGTTGACACTGCTAACCATAAGAAAGGACGGTAACCTCGACGACACTTAGTTCATTTACTTGCGTTTGCATTGATAACCCGAGCCATTTTGCGTCACTTACCCATCGAGACTAGCGAGTTGAGAATTGCCGGGCCACGCTATTGTGCACTGTAGTGATCTTGCTATCATCATTGTGCCCTAAGTCTCTTCTGTGCATATCTTACATACTTGTCTCATATCATATTTGGCTCGAGCATCAAGCATAGTGAAAAAAGAGAAAGAAAGAAAAGCTTTTAAGCAAAAGAGGAGAAAAGAAAGCTTGTAAGCAATAGCATTGAGCCATTTTGCATCGATATATAATCTTGGTCCCCATATACATAGCATAGTTGGGATTGAAGATGACATGTTTCTCTCATAGTTTGGTGCACAAGCGTATCTTGCCCATTTAAGCAATCGAGCTAGCGTCTCTCTAGCATCCGTACAACAAGAGCATTTTTCTGTGGTTACACATTTTGAGCTCACTCCTTGGTTGTGCGGATCCCATCTATCGTCCGTGTGTGTGTTCCTAGTGATATTCTTGGGTTTGATCTATTTGCTTTACTTGCAATTTTGTGAACCTTCTCAACCTCATCGATATCTTGACTAACATTTGCTTGAAATTTTTGTGCCACCGTCCTAACCAAGCTACTCCATAAGCTTTACTTGTCTAGGTATGAGAAACAAACCCGGTACCAATTCTCCTATTGTGGCATCATTGAGCGATACTTGATACATCCACAATCCTCAGAAAAGGTAACTTGGTATTGTTCTCTCATTACATTGAGCGATACTTGATACATCGACAATCCTCGGAAAAGGTAACTTGGTATTTTTCCCAAATGGATAGGCCAAGTTCTTTGGCGAACCCACTTTTCGAGGAGCAAGGTGATGATCATGACTACGTCACCAAGAACCACTTCTTCGTCGCCCAACGAGCTCTACATCAAGAAAGTGAAGCTTTGGGTGAACGCCTCGAGCAACTCGCCATCGACCTTCGTCAAAGCAAGGAACCGCGACTACATTGACGCCAAGTTCACCACACAAATGGAAGAATTCCGCAACATGATCGTGAGACGCGAGTCTTCCTCAACCTCTTCGCCAAGACGGCGCCACTCAAGTCGCCGCTCAAGTCGGCAATCTTTGGACTACTCCTCTTACGATGCAAGTCCTCCGCAAGCCCGCTTTCATCGACGTGATGATCCCCAAGGTCGCCAAGCTCAAGAAAATCTATTCCATGCCAATGGCTTACAAGATCGAGTTCGAGCACGTGATAGGGCGCGACGACAAGAGCAAGAAGCAATGGAGCAAGAGCAAATACCTCCACAAGTGCAACGTCAAGCACCTCAAGACGGTGATGCACTCCGACAAGCACAAGAATGTCGTGAAGCACAAGCACTTGAGCGTGAAGCACAAGCACGTGAAGCACAACACGCACTCCGCGAGGCCACTAGAGCCGTCGACGAGCACAACCGCCAAGTGCGTGAACAAGAGGAAGCACTCCGTCAAGCACGACAAGAAGAAGCCGCCAGATGCAAAGAGCAACAAGAAAGGCGAAACCAAGCGCATATGCCTCGTCCTCCTTGACAAGAACGACACCAAGTGGAACAAGTGCCTCAAGACCCTCCTCCACGCCAAGGGCGACATCACGAGGAACGAGCATTTGAAGACCTTCCTCCATGGCAAGAGCGACATCAAAACCACCACTATGATGAAGAACTCTGCTACGGCAAGCTCAAGTTAACCATGCACAAGTTCTCCGGAAGCAATGATCCCGAAGAATATATTGTTGGGGAACGTAGTATTTCAAAAAAATTCCTACGATCACGCAAGATCTATATAGGAGAGGCATAGCAACGAGCTGGGAGAGTGTGTCCACGTACCCTCGTAGGCCGAAAGCGGAAGCGTTTAATAACGCGGTTGATGTAGTCGAACGTCTTCGCGATCCAATCGATCCAAGTACCGAACGCACGGCACCTCCACAATTTGCACACGTTCAGCTCGGTGACATCCCTCGAACTCTTGATCCAGCTGAGGCCGAGGGAGAGTTTTGTTAGCACAACGGCGTGGTGACAGTGATGATGAAGTTACCAGTGCAGGGCTTCGCCTAAGCACTACGATGATATGACCGAGGTGTAAAACTGTGGAGGGGGGCACCGCACATGGCTAAAGATCAACTTGTGTGTCTTTGGGGTGCCCCCTGCCCACGTATATAAAGGAGGGGGGACGAGGAGGCCGGCCTAGGAGGGGCGCGCCTATAGGGGGGGTCCAACTAGGATTCCCAATCCTAGTTGGAGTCCCCTTCCTTTTCCAAGAGGGGAGAGAGGGAAGGAGTAGGGGAGGGAGAAGGAAAGAGGGGGGCGCCGCCCCCTCCCTAGTCCAAATCGGACCAGCCCATGGGGGTGCACGCGGCCTCCTCTTGTGGCCCTTCTCTCCTTTCCACTAAGGCCCATGAAGGACCAATACTTCCCCCAGCGAATTCCTGTAACTCTCCGGTACTCCAAAAAATACCCGAACCACTCAGAACCTTTCCGATGTCCGAATATAGCCTTCCAATTTATCGATCTTTACGTCTCGACCATTTTGAGACTCCTCGTCATGTACGTGATCTCATCCGGGACTCCGAACAAACTTCGGTACATCAAATCACATAACTCATAATAAAAATCGTGATCGAACGTTAAGCGTGCGGACCCTACGGGTTCGAGAACTATGTAGACATGACCGAGACACATCTCCGGTCAATAACCAATAGCGAAACCTGGATGCTCATATTGGCTCCTACATATTCTACGAAGATCTTTATCGGTCAAACCGCATAACAACATACGTTGTTCCCTTTGTCATCGGTATGTTACTTGCCCGAAATTCGATCGTCGGTATCATCATACCTAGTTCAATCTCATTACCGGCAAGTCTCTTTACTCGTTCCGTAATGCATCATCCCGCAACTAACTCATTAGTCACATTGCTTGCAAGGCTTATAGTGATGTGCATTACCGAGAGGGCCCAGAGATACCTCTCCGATACATGGAGTGACAAATCCTAATCTCGATCTATGCCAACCCAACAAACACCTTCAGAGACACCTGTAGAGCATCTTTATAATCACCCAGTTATGTTGTGACATTTGATAGCACACAAGGTGTTCCTCCGGTATTCGGGAGTTGCATAATCTCATAGTCAGAGGAAGATGTATAAGTCATGAAGAAAGCAATAGCAATAAAACTCAACGGTCATAATGCTAAGCTAACGGATGGGTCTTGTCCATCACATCATTCTCTAATGATGTGATCTCGTTCATCAAATGACAACACATATCTATGGTCAGGAGACATAACCATCTTTGATTAACGAGCTAGTCAAGTAGAGGCATACTAGGGACACTATGTTTTGTCTATGTATTCACACATGTACTAAGTTTCTGGTTAATACAATTCTAGCATGAATAATAAACATTTATCATGATATGAGGAAATATAAATAACAACTTTATTATTGCCTCTAGGGCATATTTCCTTCAGTCTCCCACTTGCACTAGAGTCAATAATCTAGTTCACATCGACATGTGATTTAACACCAATAGTTCACATCACCATGTGATTAGTTCACATCGCCATGTGACTAATACCCAAAGGGTTTTACTAGAGTTAATAATCTAGTTCACATCGCTATGTGATTAACACCCAAAGAGTACTAAGGTGTGATCATGTTTTGCTTGTGAGAGAAGTTTAGTCAATGGGTTTGTCACATTCAGAATCGTATGTATTTTGCAAATTTTCTATGTCTATAATGCTCTGCACGGAGCTACTCTAGCTAATCGCTCCCACTTTCAATATGTATCTAGATCGAGACTTAGAGTCATCCAGATCGGTGTCAAAGCTTGCATCAACGTAACTCTTTACGTCGAACTCTTTGTCACCTCCATAACCGAGAAACATTTCCTTATTCCACTAAGGATAATTTTGACCGCTGTTCAGTGATCCACTCCTGGATCACTATTGTATCGTCTTGCCAAACTCATGGTGAGGTACACAATAGATCTGGTACACAGCATAGCATACTTTATAGAACCTATGACTGAGGCATAGGGAATGAATTTTCATTCTCTTTCTATTTTCTGCCGTGGTCGGGTTTTGAGTCTTTAATCAACTTCACACCTTGCAACACAGGCAATAACTCCTTCTTTGACTGTTCCATTTTGAACTACTTCAAAAAAAATTGTCAAGGTATGTACTCATTGAAAAAATTTATCAAGCGTTTTGATCTATCTCTATAGATCTTGATGCTCAATATGTAAGCAGCTTCACCGAGGTCTTTCTTTGAAAAACTCCTTTCAAACACTCCTTTATGATTTCCAGAAAATTCTACATTATTTCCGATCAACAATATGTCATTCACATATACTTATCAGAAATGTTGTAGTGCTCCCACTCACTTTCTTGTAAATACAAGCTTCGCCGCAAGTCTGTATAAACTTATATGCTTGGATCAAATCATCAAAGCGTATATTCCAACTCCGAGATGCTTGCACCAGTCCATAGATGGATCGCTGGAGCTTGCGCATTTTGTTAGCACTTTTAGGATTGACAAAACCTTCTTGTTGCATCATATACAACTCTTCTTTTAGAAATCCATTAAGGAATGCAGTTTTGACATACATTTGCCAGATTTCATAAAATGTGGCAATTGCTAACATGATTCGAATAGACTTAAGCATCGCTACGAGTGAGAAAATCTCATAGTAGTCAACACCTTGAACTTGTCAAAAACCTTTTGCGATAAGTCGAGCTTTGTAGATAGTAACACTACCAACAACGTCCATCTTCCTCTTGAAGATCCATTTATTCTTTATGGCTTGCCGATCATCGGGCAAGTCAACCAAAGTCCATACTTTGTTTTCATACATGGATCCTGTGACGCCCGAATAATTAAGCTACAATAACCTTCTGCTAATGGTGCCATGTCATCATGTTACTGTTGCTAATCTTCACTTGATCCAAATCACAATTCAAATTCAAATCCAATCTAAAGTCAAAAATTCATATTTGTCACTCATGAAATCTAAAATGTTCATCTGGTAGCAAATAATCCATAACAAATATTGGTGGTGAACCAACATTTTTGCAAGGTGTTTAAATGGCCTAAACCAATTAAAGAAGTGACTAAAACAATAGATTAAATGCCTTTTTAAATTATAAAAGTGGAAAACTATTTCAAAAGCCTCCCAAACTTTTGTGGAAGGGCTCAATTTTTCCTAGTATTTGTTTATTCCACATCCACATATTTGCAAAGTCATTTGGTGGCTTAAATAAATGCAAATGGAAGCTGTTAAAAGAAAACAGTATAAAAACAAAGGATAAAAAAACACGGCCTCCCCTCCCCCGTGGGCCTCAGCCCAGCTGGCCTCTGGACCAACCAGGCCGGCCCACTCCGTCCTCCCTTTCCCCCCCACGCGCCCGAAATATCTAGCAGAAGCCCCCACTCCTCCTGATCCCCTCGCTCCTCTCCCCCACCCCACGACCCGATCTAGGTCGGGGCGTTCGCCCCCTGACAATGGTGACTGCACCGCCGCCGCCCTTTCCCCGGCGCCGCCTCGCAGCCGTCGCCCGTCGCTGCCTCGCCGTCGTCCTCCTCGCCCCTCCACTTCCTCGTGCGATGCCCGCCTGAAGCCGCCCTCGCCTCGTCACCGACCCGACGTCGTCGCTCGCATCCCCGTCTCCTCCTCGCACGGCTCCATCGAGCCTCGCCGGTGTTCCCTACAACGGGGGTGAGCCGCCATCCGTCCTCCTCTCTCCCCCCTCTGCCTCGATGTGGCCACCACACCCCGAGCCTCACCCCGCCGTGGCCCCGCGTGGGTCGCGCCCCTGCCGCTCCAGCCACGCCCGACGTGCGCGCCCGGGCACCGCGGCCCTTCCCGGTGTGCTCACCGCGCCCTGCAGCTAAGCCCACGCGCCCGTTGCCCCCGCACCCGCTGTCGCCGCTGCTGCCGCAAGCTGCTGTTGCTACGGCCGGCGTCCGGCAGCGCCACGCGCCGCGCTGCTGCCCCCCCTCGCCACGCCGTGCCACCGCAACCAGGGCCGCGCCCTGCTCCCCCCCGGCGAGCTACGAGCCGGCCGTCGCCGGCGCTCCTCTGGAGCGACTGTGCGCGCTAGCCCAGCCAGCCCTCCCCTGTTTTGGTTAGAGGGACTACCCCCCCCCAAACTAACCCCCCACTGCTACTGACCCGTGGACCCAAGGCCATTAACTTAGATTAGATATAAACTAATTTAAGTACTCCCCCCCGGGTCAATAACCAGCAGACCCCACTTCTAATTATCTCTTTAAAAAGAAAATACTAAATCTGTGAGAATGACACGTGGGCCCCACTACCCAGGTTTGACCAGTCAACAGTTGACTAGTCAACTGTGACTGGACTAATTGACTGGGTCAACCCAGCCCCCTGGCCCCACATGTCATTGACCATGGCTAGCCCCTGCTGAGTTCAAAATGTATATTCTGTTTTTAATTCGATTTAATAGTAAATCTAGGAAATTCTAGAAGATGTTTGAATCTTTGAAAATTAATAGAAATTAAACCGTAACTCGGATGAAAATGTTTTCCACATGAAAGTTGCTCAGAAAAACGTGACGAATCCGAATACGCAGTTTGTTTACCTGTCAGATGCCCCTAACTATCTGAACATGGAACATTCCCCCTCCAGTCATCTGTCTGACACAGGTCCGGAACCGGGAATACCTTCCCGGTTGAATTCGCCTTCACCTGTATCGTGCAACACTACATTAGAACACTCCTAGCGCTGCGTATTGCCATGTTATGCTTTGTGATGCTATGTTTGCTTTATATTTACTGTTTCTTCCCCCTCTTCTCTTCGGTAGACCCCGAGACCGATGCTGCCCATGTGATCGACTACGTCTCCGACGACCCTCCTTCCTTTACAGCAGAGCTTACAGGCAAGCCCCCCTTTGATCATCCCGATATCGCCCATTCCATTCTCTTATGCTTGCATTAGATTTGCTACTGTTATTGTTTTCTCCTATTCTGATGCATAGCCTGCTTTCGTAACCTGCTTATTGTTACCTTACCTGATTATCCTAAACTGCTTAGTATAGGTTGGTTAGTGATCCATCAGTGACCCCCACCTTGTCCTTGTTGCCCCTGCTTCATCATCGAAGACCCGATCAACGGGATCGAAGACCAGGCCCCGACACCGCACATCACTTTCCCCTTAGTTGCTCGACACTACACGATTATATCGAGTGCCGAGGGTGAGACCTCTTCAGCACTTCTGATGTTAACCCTGTAGTGTAGCTATTCGGTCGTGGTCATCGAGGGTGATTTCCTCCTTAACCACTTCCGATACGACTCTGTCGTGCAACCCCTCAAGTGTGAACCTCGAGGGTGGTCCCTCTTACGTTCACCTTGATGATTACATCGAGTGGAATTCGCCGGGGGTGATTCCTCGGGTTTTCCCCTTGATGTTTGGACACACGAATACTTGGACTTTACAGCTGTTACTTGGAAAGGCGGGTCGACCCTGAGGGGTACCCGCGAGTGATGTGGAGTCGGGTTGACCTGGAAGGTGCCCGCGAGATACTTACGAGGCGTGGCCGGGCATTCTTAGCCCTTGCCGCAAGTCCTCGAGACGGGGCAACGGGGTCACATCTTTCGTGAGTCTTTGCTTGTTACCGCGTGCTCCTAATCCACTACGATTTGGATATTTGATCCGAGGGGCCTCTGGCCTGATAGCACTAACCATCACGTGGGCATAGTATGGGCGTTCTGTGTCGTATACATCAGCCGAAGCTTAATAGACGTCAGCGACTGAGCGGCGCGCGCCGGGTTGGACTGCGTAAGCACCTGCCTTTTTGAAGGAGGTAGCTAGGTCAGCTCACCGGCCGCGTTCGCAACGTGCAGGAGTTCCCGGGGCGATGGCCCATGACCCCTGGGGGCATAGGTTTAGTCGGGCGTGCTTGACCTCTCTATTAAGCCTAGGTCGGGTTGCGGCGTATTGTTTGGCCGAGGCCGGGCATGACCCAGGAAAGTGTGTCCGGCCGGAGTCAATCGAGCGTGGTGGGTAAGTTGGTGCACCCCTGCAGGAAAGAAAACATCTATCGATAGCCTGTCCTACGGTAACGGACACTTGGAGTTGTATCCCGATCGATACAACTAGAACTGGATACTTGAGATGAGACATGGATATGAGAAATGGATAGTATGGCTCTGGGATTGCTTTCTCGCAGGAAGTCGAGAAAGGATCTCTGGCCGAGGTTGATAACACTTCTACTACTTTACTTTATGCTACTCTACTCCCTCCTGTTGCTGCAAGATGGTGGTTTCCAGAAGATGCTAGTCTTCGATAGGCTAGGCTTTCCCCTTCTCTTCTGGCATTCTGCAGTCCAGTCCACAGATACAACCCTTTTCATTGATACCGATGCATATGTAGTGTAGATCCTTCTTGCGAGTACTTTGGATGAGTACTCACGGTTGCTTTGCTCCCCCTTTTCCCCCTTTCTTCTTCTTTCCGGTTGCTGCAACCAGATGTCGGAGCCCAGGAGCCAGATGCCATCGCCGATGCCTACTACTACGTGGAGACCGCCGACGACCAGGAGTAGTTAGGAGGCTCCCAGGTAGGAGGCCTTTCCTTTTCGATCGATGTTGCTTTTGTGCTAGCCTTCTTAAGGCAAACTTGTTTAACTCATGTCTGTACCCAGATATTGTTGCTTCCGCTGACGCTTGAGTATTCGAGCTTATGTATTCGATCCCTCGAGGCCCTTGGCTTATTATATAAAGCTTGTATTATTTTAATTTGTGTCTAGAGTTGTGTTGTGATATCTTCCCGTGAGTCCTTGATTTTGATCGTACACATTTGCGTGTATGATTAGTGTACGATTGAATCGAGGGCGTCACAGATCCCATCTCAGATTTCATGGCCTCAAGACATTTCGCGGAATCTGGGCTCATCATCGCTTCCTCGTAGTTTGTAGGTTCGTCATGGTCTAGTAACATGACTTCAAGAACATGATTACCGTACTACTCTGGTGCGGAACATATTCTGGTTGACCTACGAGGTTCGGTAGTAACTTGATCTGAAGTTTCATGATCATCATCATTAACTTCATCTCTAATTGGTGTAGGCATCACTGGAATTGATTTCTGTGATGAACTACTTTCCAACTCGAGAGAAGGTACAACTACCTCATCAAGTTCTAATTTCCTCCCACTCACTTCTTTCGAGAGAAACTCCTTCTCTAGAAAGGATCCATTCTTAGCAAAAAATCTTGCCTTCGGATCTGTGATAGAAGGTGTACCCAACAATTTCTCTTGGGTATCCTATGAAGACACACTTCTCCAATTTGGGTTTGAGCTTATGAGGCTGAAACTTTTTCACATAAGCATCGCAACCCCAAACTTTAAGAAACGACAGCTTAGGTTTCTTGCTAAACCACAGTTCATACAGTGTCGTCTCAATGGATTTTTAGACGGTGCCCTATTTAACGTGAATGCAGCTGTCTCTAATGCATACCCCCAAAACAATAGTGGTAAATCGGTAAGAAACATCATAGATCGCACCATATCTAATAAAGTATGGTTACGACGTTCAGACACACCATTATGCTATGGTGTTCCAGGTGGCATGAGTTTGTGAAACTATTCCACATTTGTTTTAATTGAAGGCCAAACTCGTAACTCAAATATTCGCTTCTGCGATCAGATTGTAGAAACTTTATTTTCTTGTTACGATGATTCTCCACTTCACTCTGAAATTCTTTGAACTTTTCAAATGTTTCAGACTTGTGTTTCATCAAGTAGATATACCCATATCTGCTCAAATCATCTGTGAAGGTCAGAAAACAATGATACCCGCCGTGAGCCTCAACACTTATCGGACCGCATACATCGGTATGTATTATTTCCAATAAGTCAGTGGCTCGCTCCATTGTTCCGGAGAACGGAGTCTTAGTCATCTTGCCCATGAGGCATGGTTCGCAAGCATCAAATGATTCATAATCAAGTTATTCCAAAAGTCCATCCGCATGGAGTTTCTTCATGCGCTTTACACCAATATGACCTAAACGGCAGTGCCACTAGTATGTTGCATTATCATTATCAACTTTGCATATTTTGGCATCAATATCATGAATATGTGTATCACTACGATCGAGATTCAATAAACCATTCACCTTGGGTGTACAACCACAGAAGGTTTTATTCATGTAAACAGAATAACGATTATTCTTTGACTTAAATGAATAATTGTATTGCAATAAACATGATCCGATCATATTATGCTCGACGCAAACACCAAATAACATTTATTTTAGGTTCCACACTAATCCCGAAGGTAAAGGGAGTGTGCGATGGTGATCTTATCAACCTTTGGAATCATTTTCAACACACATCGTCACCTCGTCCTCAACTAGTCTTTGTTCATTTTGTAACTCCTGTTTCGAGTTACTAATCATAGCAACTGAACGAGTATCAAATACTCAGGGGCTACTATGAACACTAGTAAAGTACACGTCAATAACATGTATATCATATATACTTTTGTTCACTTTGCCATCCTTCTTATCCGCCAAGTATTTGGGGCAGTTCCGCTTCCAGTGACCATTTCCTTTGCAGTAGAAGCACTCAGTTTCAGGCTTGGGTCTAGCTTTGGGCTTCTTCATGGGAGTGGCAACTTGCTTGCCATTATTCTTGAAGTTACCTTTCTTTCCCTTGCCCTTTTACTTCAAACTAGTGGTCTTGTCAACCATCAACACTTGATGCTTTTCTTGATTTCTACCTTCGCTGATTTCAGCATCGCGAAGAGCTCGGGGAATCGTTTTCGTCATCCCTTGCATATTATAGTTCATCACAAAGTTCCAGTAACTTGGTGATAGTGACTAGAGAACTCTGTCAATCACTATCTTATCTGGAAGATTAACTCCCACTTGATTCAAGCGATTGTAGTACTCAAACATTCTGAGCACATGCTCACTGGTTGAGCTATTATCCTCCATCTTGTAGGCAAAGTACTTGTCAGAGGTCTCATACCTCTCGACTCAGGCATGAGTCTGAAATACCAATTTCATCTCTTGGAACATCTCATATGCTCCGTGACATTTCAAAACATTTTTCAAGTCCCGGTTCTAAGCCGTAAAGCAAGGTGCACTAAACTATCAAGTAGTCATCATACCGAGCTTGCCAAACATTCATAACGTCTGTATCTGCTCCTGCAATAGGTCCGTCACCTAGCGGTGCATCAAGGACATAATTCTTCTGTGCAGCAATGAGGATAATCCTCAGATCACGGACCTAGTCCGCATCATTGCTACTATCATCTTTCAACATAGTTTTCTCTAGGAACATATTAATTATAAAACAGGGGAGCTATACGCGAGCTATTGATCTATAACATAGATATGCAAATACTATCATGACTAAGTTCATGATAAATTAAAGTTCAATTAATCATATTACTTAAGAACCCCCACTTAGATAGACATCCCTATAATCATCTAAGTGATCACGTGATCCATATCAACTAGACCATGTCCGATCATCACGTGAGATGGAGTAGTTTTCAATGGTGAACATCATTATGTTGATCATATCTACTATATGATTCACGCTCGACCTTTCGGTCTCAGTGTTCCGAGGCCATATCTGCATATGCTAGGCTCGTCAAGTTTAACCCGAGTATTCTGCGTGTGCAAAACTAGCTTGCACCCGTTGTATGTGAACGTAGATCTTATCACACCCGATCATCACGTGGTGTCTCGGCACGACGAACTGTCGCAACGGTGCATACTCAGGGAGAACACTTATACCTTGAAATTTAGTGAGAGATCATCTTATAATGCTACCGCCGTACTAAGCAAAATAAGATGCATAAAGGATAAAGATCACATGCAATCAATATAAGTTATATGATATGGCCATCATCATCTTGTGCCTTTGATCTCCATCTCCAAAGCACCATCATGATCACCATCGTCACCGGTGAAAGAACATGCGGTGCCCCCATGTTTGGTTTTGGTGATTGATGACAATCTCTATGGACTAATGGTTGCCTTGAGTTATATTTGAAGGATTTGTCCATAGGCTTTTCGTGAAGACCATTTGTTGGTTTCAAGGAGAGTTTGTGATGACCAAGGTGCTTTTCAAGGAATTACCTAAAGATTGGTCATGTGAGAGGTTGATCAAGACTAAGTCAAAGAGTAAATCAAAGTGATCAACTCACAAAGCGTACAAGATGTACCAAGGGATCAAGTGATCCCATGGTATGGTAAGCATTGTCCATTACGCTTTGTATGCTAACCCATGGTATTCGTGAGAGTTCTTTGTGGGGTTAGGTTGCAGTGTGCAAGTTCAAGTGGAGCATCACGAAGAGATCAAATGCTTGAAGCTTGTCATCCATTGTGGTGACAATGGACTTGTGAAGATGTGCGGAAGGGTGGCTCACCCATAGTGTAGTATGGGGGAGCAATCAACTAGTCTTCATCGAGCCAACGCAATCAAGAAAGGTGGTCCAACTTGAGGGAGTCAAGATCATCATCATCTAGCTTAAGTGGACCATGTGCAAGGCAAAGGTTTGCCCTTGATAGGTTTTCTATTTTACCGGTCTCATGGTGGTAGTTGGGAGACCGGGTTATAGGATCGATTGCCGTACTATCAAGGGGGGCTCTTGATGAGTAGCTTGATCGTATTGTTCGTAGAGAGCTCAAACCATTGCATCCTTGCATCATCTGTCTTGGTTCTTGTTTGGTTCTCTTTGTGAGTTTTGGAGCTTATGGTCATCTTGATGAACAAGCTCGAGCTCATCGAAAACGGAGTTCTCATGCATCTTCTCTGATGTTTTCGATGTTGGAGGTTCTGCCGGTTCTTCTCTGTTGGAGGTTTCCCTCCTCTTTCTGTTAGGCATACCTCCCCTGCCTCTTCTTACTATACCCAGTCACTGTTTTGTTGCTACTCATTGTCTTGTATCCAACAAGCTTGAGTTTGCTCAATTCGAAGCTCATTTGCAGAAGTTATGGCAGTTCTGGTTTTATTGGATCTGTCTGTTGTCTCTAGCTGAGTTTTGAAGGCATCCAAGTGCTAAAGCCTCTGTGGCGTGCGGTAGCACTACTCAAGGGAGCGGTAGTACCGCAGGGGCCAGAGGTAGTACCGCTCCTGGTGAGCGGTAGTACCGCTGCCTCTAGCCCAGAACGCTGGCGCGCACGGAAGTAGGCGCGGAAGTAATTTTTTACTTCCGCGCCCTACGCGGTAGTACCGCTCCTGGTGAGCGGTAGTACCGCTGCCTCGTGTCCTGGCGCTGATGCATGCGGTAGTAGGCGCGGATGTAATTTTTTACATCCGCCCTTATGTGGTAGTACCGCTCCCTGTGAGCGGTAGTACCGTGCCGACTTTCTCTCGTAGCTAGCTCCAGCAGACGTAGGTGCGGCTGTAATTTTTTACATCCGTGGACGCGCGGTAGTACCGCAAGGTCTCGTGGTAGTACCGCTCCTGCAGTAGTTCCACCCTGTTGCCCTGTTGCAGTGTTGTTTCATTTGGCTTCTGCCGCCCTAGCGGTAGTACCGCTCGGTGCGGGCTGTGAGGATAACGGTTGGATTTTCCCCCTCCTATAAAAGGGGGTCTTCTTCCCCAATGAACCTTATACTTTGAGCTCGTGTTCTTCCCCCATTGTTGACCTTCTTCGAGCTTTCTAACTCTCAATCCCTCCATGGATTCTTGCTAGTTTTTGAGGGAAAAGAGAGAGGAGATCTAGATCCACATTTCCACCAATCACTTTCTCCTCTATGTGAGGGGAACCCCTTGGATCTAGATCTTGGAGTTCTTCGTGTTCTCTTCTTTGTTCTTCCTCTCATTTTCCTCCCTAGCATTAGTTGCTTTGGTGGGATTTGGGAGAGAAGGACTTGGGCACTCCGTGTGCCCTTGCCATTGCATTTGTTGCATCGGTTTGAGTTCTCCACGGTGATACGTGGAAGTTACAAGTTGAGAAGCTTATTACTCTTGGGTGCTTGGTACCCTTGAGCTTGTTCCTCTTGGGTGCTTGGGCGCCCTAGACGGTTGGTGGTGTTCGGAGCTCAATCATTGTGGTGTAAAGCTCCGGGCAAGCGTCGGGGTCTCCAATTAGGTTGTGGAGATCGCCCCGAGCAATTTGACGGGTACCGGTGACCGCCCCCAAGGGTTGCCAAAGTGTACGGGTTCGGTGACCGCCCCCAAGGGTTGTCATTTGTACGGGTTCAGTGACTGCCCTCAAGGGTCCCTTAGTGGATTCACGACATCTTGCATTGTGCGAGGGCGTGAGGAGATTACGGTGGCCCTAGTGGCTTCTTGGGGAGCATTGTGCCTCCACACCGCTCCAAACGGAGATTAGCATCCGCAAGGGTGTGAACTTCGGGATACATCGTCGTCTCCGCGTGCCTCGGTTATCTCTTAGCCGAGCCCTTTACTTATGCACTTTACTTTGTGATAGCCATATTGTTTCTTGTCATATATCTTTCTATCACCTAGTAGTTTATCTTGCTTAGCATAAGTTGTTAGTGCACATAGGTGAGCCTAGTTGTTGTAGGTTTTGTGCTTGACACATTAACCGCTAGGTTTATTCCGCATTTGTTCAAGCCTAAACCGTAATTATTTAAAGCGCCTATTCACCCCCCTCTAGGCGATATCCTCGATCTTTCAACCGGCTTGACACCTTGATCTCCATCGAAGCATCGTTGTCGTCTCGCCAACTATTGCTTCTACGACCATCGCTACCGCTTAGTGATAAGGTAAAGCAATTACATGGCGATTGCATTTCATACAATAAAGCGACAACCATATGGCTCCTGCCAGTTGCCGACAACTGTTACAAAACATGATCATCTCATACAACAATTTATATATTATCACGTCTTGACCATATCACATCACAGCAAGCCCTGCAAAAACAAGTTAGACGTCTCTACTTTGTTGTTGCAAGTTTTACGTGGTTGCTACGGGCTTAGCAAGAACCATTCTTACCTACGCATCAAAACCACAATGATTTTTCGTCAAGTGTGCTATTTTAACCTTCAACTAGGACCGGGTGTAGTCACACTCGATTCAACTAAAGCTGTAGAAACAGACACCCACTAGCCACCTGTGTGCAAAGCACGGCGGTAGAACCAGTCTCATGAACGCGGTCATGTAATGTCGGTTTGGGCCGCTTCATCCAACAATGCCGCCGAATCAAAGTATGGCATGCTGGTAAGCAGTATGACTATTATCGCCCACAACTCTTTGTGTTCTACTCGTGCATATAACATCTACACATAGACCTGGCTCAGATGCCACCGTTGGGGAACGTAGTATTTCAAAAAAATTCCTACGATCACGCAAGATCTATCTAGGAGAAGCATAGCAACGAGCGGGGAGAGTGTGTCCACGTACCATCGTAGACCAAAAGCGGAAGCGTTTAGTAACGCGGTTGATGTAGTTGAACGTCTTCGCGATCCAACCGATCCAAGTACCGAACGCACGACACTGCTACCTCTTGAGCATGCGTTGGTTTTCCCTTGAAGAGGAAAGGGTGATGCAGCAAAGTAGCGTAAGTATTTCCCTCAGTTTTTGAGAACCAAGGTATCAATCCAGTAGGAGATTACACGCAAGTCACCTAGTACCTGCACAAACAATCAAGAACCTTGCAACCAAAGCGGTAAAGGGGTTATCAATCCCTTCACGCTCACTCGCAAAAGTGAGATCTAATCAAGATAGTAAAGTAAATATTTTTGGTATTCTTGTTGTATAGGTTGGAAAGTAAAGATTGCAAAATAAAATAAATAGGAAACTAGAATTATAGATCGGAAACTTATATGATGTAAAATAGACCCCGGGGCCATAGGTTTCACTAGTAGCTTCTCTCATGATAGCATGTATTACGGTGGGTGAACAAATTACTGCCGAGCAATTGATAGAAAAGCGCATAGTTATGAGAATATCTAGGCAATGATCATGAATATAGGCATCACGTCCGTGTCAAGTAGACCGAAACGATTTTGCATCTACTACTATTACTCCACACATCGACCGCTATCCAGCATGCATCTAGAGTATTAAGTTCATAAGAATAGAGTAACGCATTAAGTAAGATGACATGATGTAGAGGGATAAACTCAAGCAATATGATATAAACCCCATCCTTTTATCCTCGATGGCAACAATACAATACGTGCCTTGCTACCCCTACTGTCATTGGAAAGGACACCGCAAGGTTGAACCCAAAGCTAAGCACTTCTCCCATTGCAAGAAAGATCAATCTAGTAGGCCAAACTAAACCGATAATTCGAAGAGACTTGCAAAGATATCAAATCATGCATATAAGAATTCAGAGAAGAACCAAATATTATTCATAGATAATCTTGATCATAAATCCACAATTCATCGGATCTCAGCAAACACACCGCAAAAAGTATTACATCGAATAGATCTCCAAGAACATCGGGGAGAACTTTGTATTGAGAATCAAAGAGAGAGAAGAAGCCATCTAGCTAATAACTATGGACCCGAAGGTCTGTGGTAAACTACTCACGCTTCATCGGAGAGGCAATTGTGTTGATGTAGAAGCCTTCCGCGATCGATTCCCCCTCCGGCAGATCGCCAGAAAAGGCCCCAAGATGGGATCTGATATGTCTCCGTCGTATCTACTTTTCCAAACACTTTTGCCCTTGTTTTGGACTCTAACTTGCATGATTTGAATGGAACTAACCCGGACTGGCGTTGTTTTCAACAGAATTGCCATGGTGTTATTTATCTGCAGAAACAAAAGTTCTCGGAATGACCTGAAACTCCACGGAACATATTTTTGGAAAATATTAAAAATACTGGAAGAAGAATCCACGTCAGGGGGCCTCCACCTGTCCACGAGGGTGGGGGCGCGCCTGCCCCCCTGGGCGTGCCCCCCTGCCTCGTGGGCCCCCTGTTGC
Organism: Aegilops tauschii subsp. strangulata; assembly: GCF_002575655.3. Classification (NCBI taxonomy): domain Eukaryota; kingdom Viridiplantae; phylum Streptophyta; class Magnoliopsida; order Poales; family Poaceae; genus Aegilops; species Aegilops tauschii. Next base: position 285,632,408 of record NC_053037.3, read on the forward strand.
TCCACCGACCTCAACTCCAACTCCATATATTCGTGTTTAGGGAGAAAAAATCAGAGAGAAGGATTCATCACGTTTTACGATACGGAGCCGCCGCCAAGCCCTAAAACCTCTCAGGAGGGCTGATCTGGAGTCCGTTCGGGGCTCCGGAGAGGGGAATCCATCGCCATCGTCATCATCAACCATCCTCCATCACCAATTTCATGATGCTCACTATCGTGCGTGAGTAATTCCATCATAGGCTTGCTGTACGGTGATGGGTTGGATGAGATTTATCATGTAATCGAGTTAGTTTTGTTAGGGTTTGATCCCTAGTATCCACTATGTTCTGAGATTGATGTTGCTATGACTTTGCTATGCTTAATGCTTGTCACTAGGGCCCGAGTGCCATGATTTCAGATCTGAACCTATTATGTTTTCATGAATATATGTGAGTTCTTGATCCTATCTTGCAAGTCTATAGTCACCTACTATGTGTTATGATCCGGCAACCCCGAAGTGACAATAATCGGGACCACTCCCGGTGATGACCGTAGTTTGAGGAGTTCATGTATTCACTATGTGTTAATGCTTTGGTCCGGTACTCTATTAAAAGGAGGCCTTAATATCCCTTAGTTTCCATTAGGACCCCGCTGCCACGGGAGGGTAGGACAAAAGATGTCATGCAAGTTCTTTTCCATAAGCACGTATGACTATATTCGGAATACATGCCTACATTACATTGATGAATTGGAGCTAGTTCTGTGTCACCCTATGTTATGACCGTTACATGATGAACCGCATCCGGCATAATTCTCCATCACCGATCCAATGCCTACGAGCTTTTCACATATTGTTCTCCGCTTATTTACTTTTCCGTTGCTACTGTTACAATCACTACAAAACCCAAAAATATTACTTTTGCTACTATTACCGTTACTTCCATACTACTTTGCTACTAAATACTTTACTGCAGATACTAAGTTATCCAGGTGTGGTTGAATTGACAACTCAACTGCTAATACTTGAGAATATTCTTTGGCTCCCCTTGTGTCGAATCAATAAATTTGGGTTGAATACTCTACCCTCAAAAACTGTTGCGATCCCCTATACTTGTGGGTTATCAAGACTATTTTCTGGCGCCGTTGCCGGGGAGCATAGCTCTATTCTTTGAGTCACTTGGGATTTATATCTGCTGGTCACTATGAAGAACTTGAAAAAGATGCAAAAACAACAATTTATCCCTCAACTACGAGGGGAGGTAAGGAACTGCCATCTAGCTCTGCACTTGATTCACCTTCTGTTTTGAGTAAGCTTGCGACACCTAAACCTGCTTCTGCTATTAATTCTGATATGTCGCATGTTATTGATGATGCCACTTCTGCTATGCATGATACTTATGATGAAACTACTTCTATGCTTGATACTACTGTGCCACTTGGTGAATTTCTTGATGAACAACTTGCTAGGGCTAGAGAGAATGAAATTACTGATACTGATAATATTGATGATAGTGATGATGAAGACTCTCCCCCTAATAAATATGAATTACCTGTTGTTCCTGAGGGTTATGTTATGGATGAAGAAGCTGCTAGAGCTATTTTAGCTTGCAATGATAGATATGATCTTAAGAAGTTATTAGCTAAATGGAAGCAGCAATCTCTTAATGCTAGAATGAAACCTGACCCTGCTTTTGCTACTTCACCTATCTGTGTTACTGATAAGGATTATGAATTCTCTGTTGATCCTGATATAATTACTTTGGTTGAATCTGATCCTTTTTATGGCTATGTATCTGAAACTGTTGTGGCACATCTTACTAAATTAAATGATATAGCCACCCTATTCACTAATGATGAGAAATCTCGCTACCTTTATATCCTTAAAATATTTCCGTTCTCATTAAAGGGTGATGCTAAGATATGGTTCAATTCTCTTGATCCTGGTTGTGTGCGTAGTCCCCAGGATATGATTTATTACTTCTCTGCTAAATATTTCCATGCTCATAAGAAACAAGCTGCCTTAAGGGAAATATATAATTTTGTGCAAATTGAAGAAGAGAGTCTCCCACAAGCTTGGGGGAGGCTTCTCCAATTACTTAATGCTTTGCCTGATCATCCTCTTAAGAAAAATGTAATACTTGATATCTTTTATAATGGACTAACCGATGCTTCCAGAGACCACCTGGATAGTTGTGCTGGTTCTGTTTTCAGGGAAAGAACACCAGATGAAGCTGGGATTCTATTGAATAATATGTTGACAAATGAAAATAATTGGACACTTCCTGAGCCAATTCCTAAGCCTATTCCTAAACCAACTCCGAAGAAGAGGGGTGTTCTATTTCTCAGTCCTGAAGATATGCAAGAGGCAAAGAAATCTATGAAAGAAAAAGGTATTAAAGCTGAAGATGTTAAGAATTTACCTCCTATTGAAGAAATACATGGTCTAAATTTACCGCCTGTTGAAGAAACATATGAGCTTAATCCTTCACCTATTGAAGAAACTCATGGTCTTGATAACCCGGCACATGTAGTAAAGGTAAATTCTCTCTATAGATTTGATGAAGGTGATATTCATCGTTATAAGTCTGCTAGACAATGCTTAGATGAGTTTGACAATTTTATTGTTAAACAAGAAAACTTCAATGCTTATGTTAGTAGACAATTGAAATACAATTCAAATATGCTTGAACACTTGGGTGATTATATGTCTAGAGTTAAAGGCGAACTTAAACTCATTAGTAAACATGCTTCTATGGTTACCACTCAAGTAGAACAAGTACTTAAAGCTCAAAATGATTTGCTCAATGAATTAAATAGTAAGAATAATGATTATGCTGTTAGAGTGGCTACTAGAACTGGTAAAATGACTCAGGAACCTTTGTATCTTGAAGGCCATCCTAAGAGAATTGAGCAAGATTCTCAGAGAAATAATATTGACACACCTAGTCCCTCTAAAAAGAAGAAAAAGAAAAATGATAGGACTTTGCATGCTTCTAGTGAACCTATTGCTGAACCACCTGAGAATCCAAATGATATTTCTATTTCTGATGCTGAAACACAATCTGGTAATGAACATGAAACTAGTGATAATATTAATAATGATGTTCATGATGATGCTCAACCTAGCAATGATAATGATATAGAAATTGAACCTGCTGTTGATCTTGATAACCCACAATCAAAGAATCAACATTATGATAAGAGAGACTTTGTTGCTAGGAAACATGGTAAAGAAAGGGAGCCATGGGTTCAGAAACCCATGCCTTTTCCTCCCAAACCATCCAAGAAAAAGGATGATGAGGATTTTGAGCGCTTTGCTGAAATGATTAGACCTATCTTTTTGCGTATGCGATTAACTGATATGCTCAAAATGAATCCTTATGCTAAGTATATGAAAGAAATTGTTACTAATAAAAGAAAGATACCGAAAGCTAAAATTTCCACCATGCTTGCTAATTATACTTTTAAGGGTGGAATACCAAAGAAACTTGGAGATCCAGGAGTATCCACTATACCATGCTCCATTAAAAGAAACTATGTTAAAACTGCTTTATGCGATCTTGGAGCCGGTGTTAGTGTTATGCCTCTCTCTTTATATCGTAGACTTGATTTGAATAAGTTGACACCTACTGAAATATCTTTGCAAATGGCGGATAAATCAACTGCTATACCTGTCGGTATTTGTGAGGATGTGCCTGTTGTGGTTGCAGATGTTACTATTTTAACAGACTTTGTTATTCTTGATATGCTCGAGGACGATAGTATGTCTATTATTCTTGGAAGACCCTTTTTGAATACCGCATGGGCTGTTATTGATTGCAACAAAGGCAATGTCACTTTTCATGTTAATGGTAATGAGCATACGGTACACTTTCCGAAGAAACAACCTCAAGTTCATAGTATCAACTCTATTGGAAAAATTCCATCGATTATTTTTGGAGGTTTTGAATTTCCTCTTCCTACTATCAAGAAGAAATATGATATTCTTATTATTGGGGATGTGCATATCCCCGTTGAGGTAACATAGTGTTATTCAAAATTTCTCCGGTTCCATGTTATTCGGAATGAGTTTGTTAACAAGACTTGATCAACCTTGTTAGTGGATTCCTTTTGATGAGCATGAGATGGATGAAATTAAAAAGCACAACCTTCTGTACCATCTCTCTACTTTCTATTATTTAGTTGAAATAAAGTAAAAATAGTATTTTTCTGTCTGTTTCCTGAATTATCCGTACAATATAAAAATACCCCGAAATAAAAGTTCTCCAAATGCCCTGAAATTAAAATATGATTTTTTCTGGAATATTTGAGAATATCTGGCACTGAGAACACATCAAGGGGAGCAAGCACCTAGCCACGAGGGTCCAGGGCGCGCCCCCTGCCTCGTGGGCCCATGGTGGCTCCCCTCCACTTATTCCTGCACCCACACACTTCTTCTTCCTCCCAAAAAAATCACCATCCGGCTCAAGCACGAGTTCTAGCTCATTTTGCTATGATTTTCGATCTCCTTGCTCAAAGCACCTCTCACAAAACTGCTTGGGGGGATTGTTCCTTGGTATGTGACTCCTCCATTGGTCCAATTAGTTTTTGTTCTAGTGCTTTATTCATTGCAAATTTGTGCTGCCTAGGCGACCATGTTCTTGAGCTTGCATGTCAAATTTATATGGTTCCAAGTAGTTCTAATGCTTGATATAGTCTCTAGGCACTTGTAGGAGTAGTTGCTATCAATTTTGTTGAGCTTGGTTCACTTTTATTTGAAGTTACTAAAAATTTCAGAAATTTTTCAGAGGAAGAAATATGTTTAGGAAAATGTACCAAGGTGGTCCTTCAAGGAAGCAAGGACCCAGGCTTGCAATGCGCGATGCTGACGATGAACCACCAAGGGATGCCCCAGTGCGGCCTTGTGAATGGCCTTCAGAAGACTTTATGGATCAAGCAGAAATCAAGGAAGAATTTAACGCATATTTGCGTAACGCTGATCTTGTGAGCTTCGAGGCAGAAAAGTGCCGTCAGTACCACTATCTCACTAGTTCCTTTGTGAGGAGGTTTGAATATTCATCTTCACACAATTCTCAAACTGTCCTGTTTGATCTTTATGAGAATTCTTATACTATGGACTTAGAGGATTTTACCACTGCTTGCAAACTTCCACAATGGGGTAGTCCTCGTGAACCTCGTAAATCTGAATTTAGAGATTTTCTTGCCAGTATAACTGTGGGTGAATCTAGAGACATAACATAAGCTACCATAGGGAGTATTCATTTTCCTGCTATACATTATTTTGCTCTCTTCATAGGTAGGTGCATAAATGGTAAGGATGAAGCATGTCACATGTGTGTCCCTGACCTCAGTATTCTTAGGAGTGATGTTTTAGGAGATAAATCTTATAATTTGGGAACTATTGTTGCACGCAGGTTGCATAATAATAAAATTAATGGAGATTTCTTTGGAGGAATTTATGCAACCCGTCTAGCTAATTTTCTTGAGGTACCTATACGTGAGTATGATGTTGAGCTGCCTAATGTTTATTTAGATTATAATGCCATGGTTCATCATCATTTTCTTGAGAGGAACGAGCAGTCCCTCCAGTATCGCTTAATCTTTGACAGACGTCGTGCTGTCCATATTACTCTCCCTGCTCCTGCCTTCTTTGATTATCAGGCAAAAGGAAGACATGTTATTACCAAAGAGGAGGCAGATGAGTACGAGAGGAGGGCGGAGGCAGCTCGCCGCCACGCTGCAGCTCAGGAGGCAATAGCCGCTGCATCTCATACGACCCCGGCTACAACTATGGATATCCGCCAGGCCATCCGTGGCAATAAACCAACTTAGGCCAAAAGCCTAAGCTTGGGGGAGTACGTATTTCTCACCGACATTACATTTATGTTCACACACTCATTGCTAGATGTCGGTGCTCATACTTTTTCACTGTAATATCCATGCTAGTTTATTTTATTTTTCTTGCTTTCTTCTTGTGTGTTTGTTAAATCTTAAGAAAAACAAAAAAATAGTGTAGCTTTAAGCTAGTTTACTTTCTTGCTGTAGTAGTAATAATTAAAAGAAAACCCAAAAAGATTTCCCGTTCTTCTTTTGCTTGTTGGGAGCTTTCCCGTGTAAATAGTTTTATTTCTTTTCTTTTCTTTGGGGGTCGATAGGAGAAGACCATGATCAAATTGGTGAAGTGGCTCTTATATGCATTATTGTTGATTTAACCAAGAGCCCATATTGCCTTGTCTTCTCCTGTTTATTGAATGCTCGCAGATTCCAGCTTAGTCCAATGCACGTGCACTCTCATTATTTTCACATCGTTCGGTCGAGCAAGTGAAAGGCAATTATGATGATATATGATGGACTGATCGAGATGAGAGAAGCTGGTATGAACTCGACCTTTCTTGTTTTTGTAAATATGATTAGTTCATCGTTCCTGATTCAGCCTATTATGAATAAACATGTTTGCAATGACAATTAGAGATCATAGTTGCTCGTGCCATGCTTGATTAGCTATGAGTTATAATGGTTTACCTTGCGTGCCAACATGCTATTAAAATGGTTGTGATGTGGTATAGTGGGGTGGTATCCTCCTTTGAATGATTTAAGTGACTTGGCTTGGCACATGTTCACACATGTAGTTGAAACAAATCAACATAGCCTTCACGATATTTATGTTCATGGTGGATTATATCCTACTCATGCTTGTACTCAATGTTTATTAATTTTAATGCATGTTCATGACTGTTGTCGCTCTCTAGTTGGTCGCTTCCCAGTCTTTTGCTAGCCTTCACTTGTACTAAGCGGGAATACTGCTTGTGCATCCAATCCCTTAAACCCCAAAGTTATGCCGTATGAGTCCACCATACCTTCCTATATGCGGTATCTACCTGCCGTTCCAAGTAAATTTGTATGTGCCAAACTCTAAACCTTCAAATGAAATTCTATTTTGTATGCTCGAATAGCTCATGTATCAACTAGGGCTGTCCTTATCTTCCATGCTAGGCGGGTTATTCTCAAGAGGAGTGGACTCCGCTCCTCACTCACGAGAAAATGGCTGGTCACCGGAATGCCCAGTCCCATGCTTTATGCAAACTAAATCAAAATAATTGCAAACAAAACTCCCCCTGGGACTGTTGTTAGTTGGAGGCACTCGTTGTTTCGGGCAAGCCATGGATTGATGCTTGTTGGTGGAGGGGGAGTATAAACTTTACCATTCTGTTTGGGAACCGCCTATAATGTGTGTAGCATGGAAGATATCGCCATCTCTTGGTTGTTATGTTGACAATGAAAGTATGCCGCTCAAAATATTATTTATCTCTGCTTTAAAATTGAGCTCTGGCACCTCTACAAATCCCTGCTTCCCTCTGCGAAGGGCCTATCTATTTACTTTTATGTTGAGTCATCACCCTCTTATTAAAAAGCACCAGCTGGAGAGCACCGCTGTCATTTGCATCCATTACTATTAATTTATGTTGGGTATGACTATGACTGGATCTCTTTTACCATGAATTACAATGTCTAGTCAGTCCTTGATCTTTAAAGGTGCTCTCCATTTATGTTTTGCGGTCTCAGAAAGGGCTAGCGAGATACCATCTTGTTATATCATATCATGATTGTTTTGAGAAAGTGTTGTCATCCGAGATTTATTATTATTGCTCGCTAGTTGATTATGTCATTAATATGAGTAAACATGAGACCCAAGTGTTATTGTGAATGTGGCTAGTTCATGATCTTTGCTGAAAACTTGAATGCTGGCTTTACATATTTACAACAACAAGAGCAAACAGAGTTTGTAAAAGTTTTTCTTTATCACTTTCAGTTTGTCAACTGAGTTGCTTGAGGACAAGCAAAGGTTTAAGCTTGGGGGAGTTGATACGTCTCCGTCGTATCTACTTTTCCAAACACTTTTGCCCTTGTTTTGGACTCTAACTTGCATGATTTGAATGGAACTAACCCGGACTGACGATGTTTTCAGCAGAATTGCCATGGTGTTATTTATGTGTAGAAACAAAAGTTCTCAGAATGACCTGAAACTCCACGGAACATATTTTTGGAAAATATTAGAAATACTGGAAGAAGAATCCACGTCAGGGGGGCCTCCACCTGTCCACGAGGGTGGGGGCGCGCCTGCCCCCCTGGGCGCGCCCCCTGCCTCGTGGCTCCCCTGTTGCTCTACCGACCTCAACTCCAACTCCATTATTCGTGTTCGGGGAGAAAAAAATCAAAGAGAAGGATTCATCGCGTTTTACGATACGAAGCCGCCGCCAAGCCCTATAACCTCTCGAGAGGGCTGATCTGGAGTCCGTTCGGGGCTCCGGAGAGGGGAATCCGTCGCCATCGTCATCATCAACCATCCTCCATCACCAATTTCATGATGCTCACCGCCGTGCGTGAGTAATTCCATCATAGGCTTGCTGGACGGTGATGGGTTGGATGAGATTTATCATGTAATCGAGTTAGTTTTGTTAGGGTTTGATCCCTAGTATCCATTATGTTCTGAGATTGATGTTGCTATGACTTTGCTATGCTTAATGCTTGTCACTAGGGCCCGAGTGCCATGATTTCAGATCTGAACCTATTATGTTTTCATGAATATATGTGAGTTCTTGATCCTATCTTGCAAGTCTATAGTCACCTACTATGTGTTATGATCCGGCAACCCCGAAGTGACAATAATCGGGACCACTCCCGGTGATGACCGTAGTTTGAGGAGTTCATGTATTCACTATGTGTTAATGCTTTGGTCCGGTACTCTATTAAAAGGAGGCCTTAATATCCCTTAGTTTCCATTAGGACCCCGCTGCCACGGGAGGGTGGGACAAAAGATGTCATGCAAGTTCTTTTCCATAAGCACGTATGACTATATTCGGAATACATGCCTACATTACATTGATGAATTGGAGCTAGTTCTGTGTCACCCTATGTTATGACCGTTACATGATGAACCGCATCCGGCATAATTCTCCATCACCGATCCAATGCCTATGAGCTTTTCACATATTGTTCTCCGCTTATTTACTTTTCCGTTGCTACTGTTACAATCACTACAAAACCCAAAAATATTACTTTTGCTACTGTTACCGTTACTTCCATACTACTTTGCTACTAAATACTTTGCTGCAGATACTAAGTTATCCAGGTGTGGTTGAATTGACAACTCAACTGCTAATACTTGAGAATATTCTTTGGCTCCCCTTGTGTTGAATCAATAAATTTGGGTTGAATACTCTACCCTCGAAAACTGTTGCGATCCCCTATACTTGTTGGTTATCAGGATCTCACGGGTACAGAAGGTTGCGGCAGTGGAAAAGTGGTTTCGTGGCTCCCCCTGATGTTTTTAGGGTATAAGAGTATATATAGGCGAAAGAAGTACGTCGGTGGAGCTCCTTGGGGCCCATGAGGGTAGGGGCGCGCCTACCCCCCTGGGTGCGCCCTCCTGCCTCGTGGCCGCCTCACGGAGTTCCTGGCTTCAACTCCAAGTCTTCTGGATTGCATTTGTTCCAAGAAAGATCCTCGCGAAGGTTTCATTCCGTTTGGTATTCCTTTTCTGCAAAACACTGAAATAGGCAAAAAACAGAAACTGGCACTGGGCCTTCGGTTAATAGGTTAGTCCCAAAAACAATATAAAAGAGCATATTAAAGCCCATTAAACATCCAAAATAGATAATATAATAGCATGGAACAATAAAAAATATAGATACGTTGGAGACGTATCAAGCATCCCCAAGCTTAATTCCTGCTCGTCCTCGAGTAGGTAAATGATAAAAACAGAATTTTTGATGTGGAATGCTACCTAACATAATTTTCAATGTAATTCTCTTTATTGTGGCATGAATGTTCAGATCCATAAGATTCAAAATAAAAGTTTAATATTGACATAAAAAACAATAATACTTCAAGCATACTAATAAAGCAATCATGTCTTCTCAAAATAACATGGCCAAAGAAAGTTATCCCTGCAAATTCATATAGTCTGGCTATGCTCTATCTTCATCACACAAAGTATTTAATCATGCACAACCCTGATGACAAGCCAAGCAATTGTCTCATACTTTTGATGTTCTCAAACCTTTTCAATCTTCACGCAATACATGAGCGTGAGCCATGGAAATAGCACTATAGGTGAAATAGAATGGTGGTTGTGGAGAAGACAAAAAAGGAGAAGATAGTCTCACATCAACTAGGCGTATCAACGGGCTATGGAGATGCCCATCAATAGATATCAATGTGAGTGAGTAGGGATTGCCATGCAACGGATGCACTAGAGCTATAAGTGTATGAAAGCTCAACAAAAGAAACTAAGTGGGTGTGCATCCAACTTGCGTGCTCACAAAGACCTAGGGCAATTTGAGGAAGCCCATCATTGGAATATACAAGCCAAGTTCTATAATGAAAAATTTCCCACTAGTATATGAAAGTGACAACATAGGAGACTCTCTATCATGAAGATCATAGTGCTACTTTGAAGCACAAGTGTGGTAAAAGGATAGTAGCATTGCCCCTTCTCTCTTTTTCTCTTATTTTTTATTTTTTTATTTGGGCCTTTCTCTCCTTTTTTTGCCTCTTTTTTTTTCGTCCGGAGTCTCATCCCGACTTGTGGGGGAATCACAGTCTCCATCATCCTTTCCTCACTGGGACAATGCTCTAATAATGATGATCATCACACTTTTATTTACTTACAACTCAATACTTAGAACAAAATATGACTCTATGTGAATGCCTCCGGCGGTGTACCGGGATGTGCAATGATTCAAGAGTGACATGTATGAAAAATTATGAACGGTGGCTTTGCCACAAACACGATGTCAACTACATGATCATGCAAAGCAATATGACAATGATGAAGCATGTCATAATAAACGGAACGGTGGAAAGTTGCATGGCAATATATCTCGGAATGGCTATGGAAATGCCATAATAGGTAGGTATGGTGGCTGTTTTGAGGAAGGGATATGGTGGGTGTATGATACCGGCGAAAGGTGCGCGGTATTACAGAGGCTAGCAATGGTGGAAGGGTGAGAGTGCGTATAATCCATGGACTCAACATTAGTCATAAAGAACTCACATACTTATTGCAAAAATCTATTAGTTATCGAAACGAAGTACTATGCGCATGCTCCTAGGGGGATAGATTGGTAGGAAAAGACCATCGCTCGTCCCCGACCACCACTCATAATGAAGACAATCAATAAATAAATCATGCTCCGACTTCATCACATAACGGTTCACCATACATGCATGCTACGGAAACTTTAACACAAGTATCTCTCAAATTCACAACTACTCAACTAGCATGACTCTAATACCACCATCTTCATATCTCAAAACAATCATAATGAATCAAACTTCTCATAGTATTCAATGCACTTTATATGATAGTTTTTATTATACCCATCTTGGATGCTCATCATATTAGGACTAATTTTATAGCCAAAGCAAATTGCCATGCTGTTCTAAAAGACTCTCAAAATAATATAAGTGAAGCATGAGAGATCAATAATTTCTATAAAATAAAACCACCACCGCGCTCTAAAAAGATATAAGTGAAGCACTAGAGCAAAATTATCTAGCTCAAAAGATATACGTGAAGCACATAGAGTATTCTAATAAATTCCGATTCATGCGTGTCTCTCCAAAAGGTGTGTACAGCAAGGATGATTGCGGTAAACTAAAAAGCAAAGACTCAAATCATACAAGACGCTCCAAGCAAAACACATATCATGTGGTGAATAAAAATATAGCCTCAAGTAAAGTTACCGATAGACGGAGACGAAAGAGGGGATGCCTTCCGGGGCAGCCCCAAGCTTAGGCTTTTGGTTGTCCTTGAATTTTACCATGGCGTGCCTTGGGCATCCCCAGCCACCAATCAAAACTCTGACGCAAATGAAGGATGTCATGAGAGCTCGCTTCATGCCTACACACTACACCCGTGATCTTTTCAAGAAGTTGCAACTCCTCAAGCAAGGCACGAAGACGGTGGAAGAATACTACCAAGAAATGGAGGTTGCCATGATAAGAGACAATGTCAAGGAAGATGATGAGCAAACTATGGCACGCTTCTTGAAAGGCCTCAACCACCCAATCAAATAGATTGCCGACTTCCAACCATACTCCAACCTTCTCGAGCTAGTTCATCAAGCGACGAAGGTCGAGCGACAAGTGCAAGATGACTTCAAATACGCCAAGTACTCGTCCAAGACCTACGGCTCCTACACTCAAGCTTCGTGACTTCGGCACCTCCTACCTCAACTAGAGCAGCACCAAGTTCCGGCGACAAGTCAAGTTCCAAGCAAGTTACGCCTTGATACGTCTCCAACATATCTATAATTTTTGATTGTTCCATGCTATTATATTATCAATCTTGGATGTTTTATAATCATTTTATAGTCATTTTATATCATTTTTTGGTACTAACCTATTGACATAGTGCCAAGTGCCAGTTGCTGTTTTTTCCCATGTTTTTTACATCGCAGAAAATCAATATCAGACGGAGTCCAAATGCCACGAAACTCCACAGAGAATTTTTATGGGCCAGAAGGAACACAACGGGCCCTGGCTGCGCCTGGGGAAGGGGTGCCCCGAGGGGGGCACAACTATAGCGACAAGACCTCAAACAGTCTGATCTCTATGCATAAGTGTCATCCCTGGATCGGTAATGCTGACACACATAGTACTTGAAGGATTTATAACAGAGTAGCAATCACACACTTATTACATCGAATGTCTCAAAAGAGAACTTATTACAATAAATATGGCTTAAGGTCATCTAATACGATAACAGCGGAAGGCTTGGAAGATAAAGTGAGTCCATCAACTCCAATGGCATCACTGAGTGAAAGACCACGACCTAAGGCTCCTTACTCGTCGTCTGAAAAGTCTGCAACATGATACGTTGCAGCCCGAAAATGGGTCAGCACATGGAATATGCTGGCAATGTAACACAAAAGAGTAATGAACAGAATAAAGCTATCACTATATGCATATATGGCTGGTGGAGGCTGTATGGTTAATATGTTTTGCGAAAAGCCAATTTTTCCCTACAACAAAGGAATATATTTTATTTAACTATCATGGTGGTTGTTAAACGTTGAGAATGGTAAACCCCATCTCAATCCCAATTAAAAGTAATCAATAACCCAATCAAATTTTATAATTAAAAGTGATGAGATCCACATGATAATCCAAGAACCAGATACTCAAGATGTCCATAACCGGGGACACGGCTAACCATGATTAGTTTGTACACTCTGCAGAGGTTTGTGCACTTTTCCGCACAAGACTCGATCTCCTCCGTTGGATTTCTCGCACTACATAATGTTTGAGAAACGGATGACCGAGACACAGTCTTTCCAAAGAGGTCCCCTTAACCGATAGATAGGCATGTACACCTACAATCCCCTACATCTGCTAGCCCACCATGGAAAGGTTTCCCACAACTTACTCAACTATGCCAGAGCCCATAATGGCATGTGGCTGCACATGGAAGTTTCTAGCATGAATAATCTTATGATCCCTTTGAGCCTGGGTGGCAGTCCATAGGAGAATCACACGGTACCCCAGGATTTCCAAAAATACAAGCAATCACTGGATACCCCAGGTGCCTCAATCCACCCAGATGTGTATTAAAGTTGCCACCTTAAGTTAACCATTAATTAACAATACTCACATCTATCATGAAAATGCTCAAACCCAATCCACGTCTACGAGCATAGCATAGCAATATAAGCAACGTAGAAGTAACTCCCAAAGGTTTGGTAATAAACAGGTGAATAGGTACTACCTCATCTACTTCCCAACCCACAATTTCATTCAGATCCTAACCATGCAATTGTTTGAGGATTGATCTAATGCAATAAAACTGGGTAGTAAAGAGGTATGATCAAAGTGTTACTTGCCTTGCTGATGATCCGCGAAACCTAGAGACTCGTAGTAGCACGCTTCGCACTCCGGGTACTCTATCGCAAACAAACAAGCAGACAATAAGCAATCAAGCAAGGGCACGGGTGAAACTCAAATAAGGGATCTAACCAGAAAGTTCAACTTAAAAACTCCGGTTTGCAAAAAGAATCAAATCAAACGAAGCAACAAAACTCAAACGGCGAAAGAAACAAGCTTCATTTACTAATCTGGACTAAAGTCGAATTTTACAGTAGCAAAATCTTGTTCAAGTTGGTTAAACAGAAAGAGGGTTTCAAGACGAAACTCTAGGCGCTTGAATCGCCTGATTCCGATAAACGAGCGAAAAGTTATACTAGAACGAAAATCGGATCAGAAATCGCGATCGAAAATAATCGCGGAAAATCCGAGAAAAACAAAAACTGGCGAACAGGCTAACGAACGAACGTACGCTGTCTGCGGCTAAATGGTGAAAACCGTTCGTTAAAACGAACATACGAACGGGCGTTCGCTAAATAACTAAACCGAAAAAAATAAACCGAACCAGATCTAAAAAAAGGATCTAGGTCTAGAAAAAAATCGTTCGGTTTTCTTACGTAAACTGAGGCGGCGGGGGGGGGGGGGGGGGGCGGCGACGGCGGCTGCGGCGGCGGCGGGCTAGGGTTAGGGTTTTGGGGCGCGGGTGGGCTTCGGCGGGCAGGGGGTGGCGGCTTATAAAGCCCCACGGGCGGAGTCTCGCTCGGGTACGGCCCGGAGTCGGTTTGACTTTTTTTTTTAAATAATTCGGACGTGCAGAAAAAGAAAGAAAAGAAATACTAAACGGACTCCAAAAATCCCGAAATAAATTTTCCCGGTCCTCTAAAAATAAGCCGGACAAGGTGAACATTTATTTGGGCCTAAAACACAATTTTGAAAAACGCATATTTTTCCTAATTCAAATAAAATAGCAATAAAACTCCGAATAAAAATCTGATTTGATTTTAATATTAAATCTCTGATATTTCTTTATTTTGAGGAAGTCATTTTATCCTCTCACTTTTATTTTTATAAAAGAAATATTCAAGAGAAAAATAATTAAAATCAAACGATCATCTTTTCAAAATTCGAGAAAAACTCGAATATGAAAATAATGAAATCCCCAACTCTCTCCGCGGGTCCTTGAGTTCCGTAGAATTTCTAGGATCAAACGAAAATGCAATAAAATATGATATGAAATGATGATCTAATGTATAACATTCCAAATTGAAAATTTGGGATGTTACAACAACCCACCAGGGCGCGCTAGGAGGCCCAGGCGCGCCCTGGTGGGTTATGCCCACCTCGGGTGCCCCCCGGACCACCTCTTTGCTCTATTAATACCCCAATATTCCAGAAACTCTCAAGGCGTCGACGAAATATTCATCCAGCCGCCGCAGAGTCCAGAACCACCAGATCCAATCTAAACACCATCTCGGATGGGGTTCACCACCTTCATTGGTGCCTCTCCGATGATGCGTGAGTAGTTCTTTGTAGACCTTCGGGTCTGTAGTTAGTAGCTAGATGGCTTCCTCTCTCTCGCTGAATTCTCAATACAATGGTCTCTTGGAGATCCATATGATGTAACTCTTCCGCGGTGTGTTTTTTGGGATCGATGAACTATGAGTTTATGATCAGATCTATCTTTTTATATCCATGAAAGTTATTTGAGTTTCTTTGTTCTCGTATATGCATGATTGCTTATAGCATCGTATTTCTTCTCCAATATTTGGGTTTTGTTTGGCCAACTTGATCTATTTATCTTGCAATGGGAAGAGGTGCTTTGTAGTGGATTCGATCTTACGGTGCTTGATCCCAGTGACAGAAAGGGAAACGGCACGTATGTATCGTTGCTACTAAGGATAAAACGATGGGGTCTATCTCTGCATAGATAGAACTTGTCTACATCATGTCATCGTTCTTATTGCATTACTCCGTTTTTCCATGAACTTAATACACTAGATGCATGCTGGATAGCGGTCGATGTGTGGAGTAATAGTAGTAGATGCAGGCAGGAGTCGGTCTACTAATCTTGGACGTGATGCCTATATAATGATCATTGCCTAGATATCGTCATGATTATTCGAAGTTCTGTCAATTGCCCAACAGTAATTTGTTCACCCACCGTTTGCTATTTTTCTCGAGAGAAACCACTAGTGAAACCTACGGCTCCCGGGTCTTCTTTCTCATATATTTGCCTTTGCAATCTACTTTTTCCCTTGCATTTATTTTCAGATCTATTAAACCAAAAATACAAAAATACTTTCCTGCGTTTTATTTCTATTTATTTTATTTGCGATCTATCTATCAATCTACTACAAATTTATCTCATGTCCGTTTGCCTATCTTGAGGCGCCGTACCCCGGAAGGGATTGACAACCCCTTTAACACGTCGGGTTGCGAGGATTTGTTATGTGTGTGCAGGGGCTGTTTACGTTGTGTTGCTTGGTTCTCCTACTGGTTCGATAACCTTGGTTTCAAATTTGAGGGAAATACCTACCGCCGCTATGATGCATCATCCCTTCCTCTTTGGGGAAATACCGACGTAGCTTCAAGCAACATCAAAAGGAATTTCTGGCGCCGTTGCCGGGGAGGATCTTCAACATATACCAGGTTCCTAATCACAAATCTCATCTCCTCACAATTTACATTATTTACCATTTGCCTCTCGTTTTCCTCTACCCCACTTCACAAAAATTTGCCGTTTTATTCGCCTCTCTCTTCCGTTCGCCGTTTTCTTGCCGGATCTATTTTTGAGTGCAATCTTGTTGTGTGGTCATCATGACTCAAGAGAACACCAAGTTATGTGATTTCTCAAATACCAACAACAATGATTTTATTGGCACTCCGCTTGCTCCTCCCGCCACTAGTGCGGAGTCTTGTGATATTAATACTGCTTTGCTGAATCTTGTTATGAAAGATCAATTTTCCGGTACTCCTAATGAGGATGACGCGTCCCATCTTAATACCTTCGTGGAATTATGCGATATGCAAAAGAAAAAAAGATGTGGACAATGATGTGGTGAAGATGAAATTATTTCCGTTTTCTTTCCGTGATTCTGCAAAAAAATTGGTTCTCTTCTTTGCCACGCAATAGTATCAGTTCGTGGAATAAGTGCAAAGATGCTTTTATCACTAAGTATTTTCCTCCCGCAAAAATTATTTCCCTTAGAACCCAGATCATGAATTTCAAGCAATTTGAACATGAGCATGTTGCACAATCTTGGGAAAGGATGAAAATGATGCTAAGGAATTGCCCAACTCATGGGTTAAATCTTTGGATGATCATACAAAAAAATTATGCGGGATTGAATTTTGTTTCTCGAAATCTTTTAGATTCCGCCGCGGGTGGTACTTTTATGGAAATTACTTTGGGTGAAGCCACCAAATTTCTTGATACTATCATGGCAAATTATTCACAATGGCATACCGAAAGGGCTCCTACTAGTAAAAAGGTTAATTCGGTTGAAGAAATTTCTTCTTTGAGTGAAAAAGTTGATGCTCTTATGAAATTGGTTGCTAGTAAAAGTGCTCCTATTGATTTTAATGATATGCCTTTATCTACTTTGATTGAGCAAAATAGTGATGCCATAGATGTGAATTTTATTTCTCGGAATAATTACAACAACAATGCTTATAGAGGTAATTTTAATCCTAGGCCTTTTCCTAGTAATTCCTCTAATAATTATGGTAATTCCTATGGAAATCAATCTTATAATTATAATAGGAACAACTCTGATCTTGAGAATAATATTAAAGAATTTATCAACACACAAAAGGCTCTCAACACTTCCATTGAAGAAAAGTTGAGTAAGATTGATGATTTGTCTAGAGGTGTTGATAGAATTGCTCATGATGTGGAAAATCTCAAGATGAAAATTTTTGTGCCTAAAGTAGATGAATCAATTAAATCTCTTTATGTTTCTATGGATGAGAGTAAGAAAAGAACCGCTATGCTTAGAGCTAAAAGAGAATTTTTAGAAAAAGCGTTTTCTAGTGATTTCTTTCGTAAAAGTGATGAAGATCTTAAAATGATTGGTGTTTCTTCTATTGATTCCTTGTTTAGTAAAGTTAAGATTGATGAAAAAGGGACTGGAGAAGATTCAACTTTAGGTAGAAGGCATCCCAATATTTCGGAGGGTGAAAATCTTGTTGAGAAAATTGATAAAAGTGGGTTTGGAGAGGTCAAAACTTTAACTAGTGATGTGCCCACTCTTTTCGATTACAAAGACTTTAATTATGATAGTTGCTCTTTGATTGATTGTATCTATTTGTTGCAATCCATGATAAATTCACCCCATGCCTATGAACAAAATAAGGCTTTTACTAAACATATTGTTGATGCTATGATGAAAGCTTTTGAAGAAAAATTGGAATTAGAAGTATCAATTCCTAGAAAATTGCATGATGAATGGGAACCTACTATCAAAGTCAAGATTAAAAATTATGAGTGTTTTTCTTTGTGTGACTTGGGTTCTAGTGTTTCTACAATTCTGAAATCTTTATGTGATGTGCTTGGTCTTACTAATCTTGAAGAATGCTCTTTGAATTTGCACCTGGCGGATTCTACTATTAAAAAGCCTACGGGAAGAATTAATGATGTTCTTATTCTTGCAAATAGGGATTATGTGCCCATAGATTTTATTGTCCTTGATATTGATTGCAATCCGTCTTGTCCAATTATTCTTGGTAGACCGTTTTTACGCACTATCGGTGCCGTGATTGATATGAAAGAAGGCAATATTAAGTTCCAATTTCCCTTGAGGAAGGGTATGGAACACTTTCCTAGAACAAGAATTAAGCCACCTTATGAATAAATCATGAGGGCATCTTATGGATCTCGAACCAAAGATGACAATACTTAGATCCTTGCTTTATGCCTAGCTAAGGGCATAAAACTATAGCGCTTGTTGGGAGGCTACCCAATGAATAAATTTTATTTTTTCTTTTTGCTTTCTGTTCTTGAGTTTTAGCACAATTATGCTACTTTTATGACTGTGTTTTTTGTGTTTTAATTAGTGTTTTTGCCAAGTAGAACCAATAGGATCTTCTTGAGTGATAGTTGTTTGATCTTGCTGAAAAAGACAGAAACTTTGCGCTCACGAAAACAATTCTCATTTTTTATCAGAAATAGCTTTTGCCCTGATTCTTTTTTCATAAGATTAATATACAAATTACCCAGGCCGTCCTAGTTTTTCAGAATTTTTGGAGTTCCAAAAGTATTCGAACAATTCATATTGCTACAGACTGTTCTGTTTTTACAGATTCTGTTTTCTTTATGTTGTGTGCTTATTTTGATGGCTCTATGGTTTTCTTTGATGAGTTTTTGTCATAGAAAAGTTGGAATACAGTAGATATAATACAAAAATGAAATATTAATTGGTTTGATACAAAACTTATAGTAGTGATTTATTTTTCTCACTAACGGATCTCACGAAGGTTTTGTTGAGTTTTGTGTGATTGAAGTTTTCAAGTTTTGGGTTATCTTACGATGGATGAAGGAAGGATAGAAGAGCCTAAGCTTGGGGATGCCCCGGCATCCAAAGATATTATCCAAAAATGAGCAACCAACTAAGCTTGGGGATGCCCCCGAGTGGCATCCCCGCTTTCTTCCAACGACTATCGGTATTTTACTCGAAGCTATATTTTTATTCGTCACATGATATGTGTTTTGCTTGGAGCGTCTTGTATGATATGAGTCTTTGCTTTTTTTATTTTGTGTTTTATGTCATCAATCCTTGCTGGACACACCTATTTGGGAGAGCTAAAATTATGTCATGACTTGTTAGAATTGCTCTCTATGCTTCACTTAAATTTTTATGAGCTATGGACTTGCTCTAGTGCTTCACTTATATCTTTTTGAGCACGGTGTGCTTAATATTTTTGAAGAAATACTCTCTTGCTTCACTTAGATTTATTTGAGAGTTAGTAAATTTTGAAGAAATTCTCTCTTGCTTCACTTAAATAATTTTGAGAGAAAGAAAAAGAATTATGCTCATGATCTTCACTTATATTTGTTTGAGTTTATGAAAAGCAACACATGAAAATTAGTCCCAAAGTGATAGATATCCAAGAAGGATCTAATAAAAACTTTCGTGAAGATAATTGGACAAAATAAACTTGATTCTTAGTAATAGTTTTGAGATATGATGATGTGATATGTGAGTTATGTTGATGAGTAACTATGCTTTAGTAAGAATATTGGTATTAAGGTTTGTGATTCCCTATGCAAGTATGAAAGTCAATAGTCATGCAATGAAATTATATCCTACTTATGGTGCATTATTCGGTGTTATTTATGCTTAATGCTTTCTTATGAGATTATCCGTTTCTTGGTTGGTCGCTTCTCAGTCTTTTTGCTAGCCTTCATTTTGCACCAAGTATGATCTCTACTTGTGCATCCAAAATCCTTTAAACCAGTTTTGCCACATGAGTCCACTATATCTACCTATATGCGCTATTCTTTTGCCGTTCTAAGCAAAGTTGCATGTGCCATCTCTAATTTTCAAAATAAACCTCTCTTTTGTGTGTTTGTTTCGCTCGCGGAGCGGTGAGGGGTGGCTAATATTTTCCATGCTGGATGTGTTATTCTCACGATGAGTGTTTATTCACTTGTCATTGGACGAGAGTAAGGCAAAGGTTTTAGGGATGCCCAGTCCCGAAATGCAAAAATGAATTTACTTTATGTTGTCAGATAATAAATTTCTTGGATATCGTCATGATTATTCAAAGTTCTGTCAATTGCCCAACAGTAATTTGTTCACCCACCGACTGCTATTTTTCTCGAGAGAAGCCACTAGTGAAACCTACGGCTCCCGGGTCTTCTTTCTCATATATTTGCCTTTGCGATCTACTTTTTCCCTTGCATTTATTTTCAGATCTATTAAACCAAAAATACAAAAATACTTTATGCGTTTTATTTCTATTTATTTTATTTGCGATCTATCTATCAATCTACTACAAATTTATCTCACGTCCGCTTGCCTATCTTGAGGCGCCGTACCCCGGAAGGGATTGACAACCCCTTTAACACGTCGGGTTGCGAGGATTTGTTATGTGTGTGCAGGGGCTGTTTACGTTGTGTTGCTTGGTTCTCCTACTGGTTCGATAACCTTGGTTTCATATCTGAGGGAAATACCTACCGCCGCTGTGCTGCATCATCCCTTCCTCTTTGGGGAAATACCGACGTAGCTTCAAGCGACATCACGCCTTCCTCGACTCGTCCTCCGGCAAGCACCTACAAATCCAAGACTCCCTCATCTTCGGCGCCACCGAATGACCCCGTCAAGACAAGTTCTATCAAGTGCTTCACATGTGGTGGCTGAGGACACAAGTCCTTCGAATGCACCAACAAGTGAACCATGATCTTCAACGATGATGGCACAAACGACTCCATGAGTGAAGAAGAAATGGAAGCCCTTGAGCACGTGGCCATGCAACGGCGCGTGAACGAAGATGAAGATGATCAAGTCTTTTGTGACAATGATTCAAGTCCCTCCCTCGTGGTCTCCAAGTTCTTGACGCTCCAACACCACCAAGAAGAAGACCAACGGTGCCACATCTTCCACACCAAGGTCAGCATCAACGGGCGTTCCGTGAAAGTCATCATCGACGGAGGAAGTTGCCACAACTTGGCAAGTGAAGAGCTATGTTCCAAGCTGCAATTGGCCAAGAAGAAGCATCCTCGTCCCTACAAGGTGCAATGGTTAAGCGACTCCGGCACTATTCAAGTGGAGCATACGATGCAAGTTTCCTACAAGATCGGCGCTTACGAGGATACTGATACGTCCATTTTGCATCATGTTTACCTACTGTTATTTATGATGTTTTTATGCATAATAATGCTTTTTGGAGTAATTCTAATGCCATTTCTCTCATAATATTCAAGGTACACACAGAGGGAGAATTCCGGCAGCTGGAAATCTGGACCTGGAAAAGCTATGTCAGGCCACCTATTCTGCGCAACTCCAAACAAGCTGAAACTTCACGAGGATTTTTTATGGAATAAATAAGAAATACTGGAGTAAATAACCACCGGAGGGGGGCCACCTAGTGAGCACAAGACACCAGGGAGCGCCTGGCCCCCCAGGCGCGCCCTGGTGGGTTGTGCTCAGCCCGGCCCACCTCCGGTGCCCATCTTCTGGTATATAATTCATTTTGACCTAGAAAAAATAAGGAGAGGACTTTTGGGATGGAGCACCGCCATCTCGAGGCGGAACTTGGGTAGGAGCACTTTTGCCCTCCGGCGGAGCGATTCCGCCGGGGGAACTTCCCTCTCGGAGGGGGAAATCATCATCATCATCATCACCAACAACTCTCCCATCTTGGGGACGGCAATCTCCATCAACATCTTCAACAACACCATCTTATCTCAAACCCTAGTTCATCTCTTGTGTTCATCTTTGTACGGGAACTATAGATTGGTGCTTGTGGGTGACTAGTAGTGTTGATTACATCTTGTAGTTGGTTACTATATGGTTTATTTGGTGGAAGATTATATGTTCAGATCCAATATGCTATTTAATACCCCTCTGATCTTGAGCATGATTATCATTTGTGAGTAGTTAATTTTGTTCTTGAGGTCACGGGAGAAATCATGTTGCAAGTAATCATGTGAACTTGATGTGTGTTCGATATTTTGATAGTATGTATGTTGTGATTCCCTTAGTGGTGTCATGTGAACGTCGACTACACGACATTTCACCATATTTGGGCCTAAGGGAATGCATTGTGGAGTAGTTATTAGATGATGGGTTGCGAGAGTGACAGAAGCTTAAACCCTAGTTTATGCGCTATTCCGTAAGGGACCGATTTTATCCAAAAGTTTAATGCTATGGTTAGAATTTATTCTTAGTACTTTTCTCGTAGTTGCGGATGCTTTCGAGGAGGGTTAATCATAAGTAGGAGGTTTGTTCCAGTAAGAACAACACCTAAGCACCGGTCCACCCACATATTAAATTATCAAAGTAGCGAACACAAATCGAACCAACATGCTGAAAGTGACTAGATGAAATTCCCGTGTACCCTCAAGAACGCTTTGCTTATTATAAGAGACCATTTTGGCTTGTCTGCCTCAAAAGGATTGGGCTATCTTGCTGCACTTTTGTTACTATTACCGTTACTTGTTCATTACAAATTATCTTGCTATCAAACTACTCTGTTACTTACAATTTCAGCACTTGCAGACATTACCTTGCTGAAAACCACTTGTCATTTCCTTCTGCTCCTCGTTGGGTTCGACACTCTTACTTATCGAAAAGGCTACAATTGACCCCATATACTTGTGGGTCATCAAGGCTAGTAGAAAACCTCATAAAAAAGAATTGACTAGTAAGGATGAAATAATTGGTCTTGCTTCTATTGTTGTGCCCCCTACTGATCCTCTAGAACAATATTTGTTAGACCATGAAAATGATTTACATATGCATGAAAGAAATGAAATAGATCAGATTTCCTTTGAACAACGTCCTCTGCTTAAACACAATTTGCCTATTGAAACTCTAGGAGGTCCTCCTCCACCTAAAGGTGATCCTGTTTTTGAATTAAAACAATTGCCAGACACTTTGAAATATGCTTATCTTGATGACACTACAAAAAAAATACACTTCTGTGATGATACGTGTTTGTCACAGTAGGTCGCGTTTTTTGTCATGCATGTACATCCATGACAATTTTATGACAAAATCAAGATAGTCATACCTGTGCTGTCGTAGAAGTGTTCCATGACATTACCAAAATTATCATCACGGAAGTGTGCACTTCCATGACGATAAATCGCGCGTCACAGAAGTGCTTTCGTCAAGGGTGACCGACACGTGGCATCCACCGTAACGGAACGCCGTTAAGCTCTCGGGTCAGGTTTTGGATCCGATAACCCGTTAACAGCCCCGACCAATGGGGATTTTCCACGTGTAAAATCATCATTGGCTGGAGGAAACACGTGTCGGCTCATCGTTGGGACAGATGTCATCCACTCATTGGATAGAAGGCGCCTATGATACGTCGACACGTGGCACGGTCCAACAGAGGCCCATTCCTGTGAAAAGGCCGGCCCATTTGACTTGGTCAAAAGGTGGCGGGCCGGCCCATGGAGAAGCCTGTTAACGACCTGTTCGCATATAGTCCATTTATGGCCCGCTAACCCAAGGCCCATTACGCCCTATCCGAATTAGGCCCAGTAGCGTCATCTGGGCCATCCAATATGATTCCAGCCCATTTTCACTTCTGGCCCATGTATGGCCCATGACGTCTTTCGACCCATATGAGGCCCTATGTAACTCTTGGCCTATTAACGGCCCGTGGTGAAACTGGCCCGTAATGAACAGTGTATCACTTTACACCCATTAACGGCCTGTGGTGAAACTGGCCCGTAATGAACAGTGTATCACTTTATACCCATTAACGGCCCGTTATTCCGTTGGGCTGTTTCCAGCCCATGTTATCTTTTGGCCTTCTCAGAGCCCATTTATTCTTGGGCTCATTTCCAGCATTCGTTTACTTACGGCCAGTTACTGTCATTTTCTGCTTGTGGGCCAAATTCAGCCCGTGGTTACAGTCGGCCCGTTTGTGGTCCGTTAATACATTGGGCCGTTTTCATAGCGTCATCAAATACGGCCTATTAACGATGGCCCGTTATGGTCGGCCCATGAACGGACGATTCCAACTCTAGCCCGTTTACGGCCATAATGCGGTCTGTTTGGCCCAGGTTTGGCCAATCGATCATACGGCCCGTATAAGGCCCATTGATGATACGGTCCGCAGAAGGCCCATTGTTTCTACGGCCCGTAGAAGGCCCATTGTTTCTACGGCCCGTAGAAGGCCCACTATTTCTATGGCCAGTGGGAGGCCAAGTGTCACTACAGTAAATATTAGCCCATGGTTATTGTGGCCTAGTTTTAAAAAATAGGTTATTGCAGCCACTAGCTAACCGTGGAAAAAGAACTGCAATGACTACAAGCAAACAAATAAACAAGACAACAAGGAAATAAATAAGCAAGCAACTAACGCTAGGCTATCACGGCTATTACACATATTACATCCACTGGGCATCAAAGTTTGCCACCAGTGCAAATATAGGGAACAAAGCAGCATATCATATACACTGGTTGTCAAAGTTGGCGACCAGCGCAAATAAACGCGCAGCAAAACAAATCCAGAACTGAAACCACTTCAGAAGATCTCAAGAAACAATATCCTGGTACTCATAATGCTGGCAAGATGCTTAGCAAGCTTATTAACTTTCTCTTATTTGGCGCTTAAATCCTCCAGCGCTTGCTGTTGCACCAGAAAATATGCATCTGAATTCTGCAGGGACTTCCTCAGTCCTTCAGCTTCCTGTCGCAGCACATCTGATCGATGTCTTTCAACTTGAAGTTGAGACTCAAGAAGACGAACTGATTCAGGCAGCGAGTTCGAAGAGCTTGTGCCAGCAGTAGTGGCCAGTAACTCGAACACTACATCAAGACAGGAATTTTGGGTTCCCTCACTGTCGTCAAGATAGTTTTTATCAGCTTTCTTGGAGACCAACAGGGATGTCTCACTATCTTGAACCTTATCTGCATTACTTCCTTTACCATTGGATAACGCGGTACTGTTCTCCAATACTTTGTCCGCATTCTAAAAGAGAAACAAGCAGACACATCACATGTTTACCATGTTGTATATGACAATCATTTTGGTAAATGAGTTCAGTAGTAAAGTGGACAGGATAACAACATGAAACAAACATATATCTATGTACCATGGTGACTTTATGGTCTATATCATTCTAGTTTTTGTTGCCAAATCAAGATAGAGACACAGTTCAAATAATATTTGTTCAAGACAAAGCAGAATAGACAGAATATAAGTGTGGGTAACTATAGAGCAATAACAACACTTGTAATGTGCATGACATGAGAACATAACTGTTTATTCAATTGAAACTGAAATCAACATAGAGCAGGTTACAATAGCAAACCAGTTAAAGAAACAGGTTTAAAACATACCTGTTGCGCCATTGGAGTTTCAATTCCATCCTTCAAATTTGAAAATAGTTGGTATGAGTAAATACAGTAATGCAAGAGCAAAGGAGTATGAACCATAGCTACAGAACCTGACCTGAGAACAAATCTTCTTCTCCTTTAAGCGTTGAGTTGGGATTCAGAGTGGTGGTCCTCGTGCTTTGGGCACGACAGTTCCCTTACTAACTGCTCATGTTTGGGTGCTCTGTGGTGGAGACGGTGCTGTGTCAACTGGAACTGGGTTACTATCTGTCGGGGTTGTGGTTAGAAGGGGTGTAGCTGGTTCTCTGTCCAACTGGGTAGGGGTACAATCTGCGAGAGTCTGGGTTATGTGTGGTGGATCTGGTCCTTGGGCAAGTACAACCGTGGTTCTATCTACATCAACTGGTAGCACTATCTTTTCTGAAGACCGTGTTGTTACTCCCTTAGATACTGCCATCACGCTCTCCAATTCAAATGGCTGATAAACAAGAAAAGTAATTGAAAGTATAGACATTGTATGATAGACAGGTGCAATGGATAGTGGGGAATAAAAGAGGGCATGAAATAATTCATATTTATGTTGTCTAACCAAACAGGATAGCATGACACAATTTCACATATATGATGGCTAACTAAACAGGATAGCATGACACAATTTCACATTATGATGGCTAACTAAAAAAGATGGAAAGACATAGTTCAAAATATGAGACTATGTAAACAGGATGACATGACATAACTATATAATGTGTTTATTAAATAGGTTGGCATGCCATAATTCACATACATTCACGGATAGAATGCCATAATTCAAAATATGATGACTGTAAACACTAAACAGGATAAGATGATATAACTATATGATGTCTTTATTAAATGGGTTGCCATGCCATAATTCAGATAGATGATGTGTATGTACTATGTAAACACGATGGCATGATATAATTCAAATATATGATTTATATAGTAAGCAAGTAAGCAGATGGCAATCCATATATGATGTAAAAACTAAGCAATGCAAGACAACATGCATGACATGGGTAATATAACCCTGCCAAGTTTGAGCATAGACCTCAGGGGGGAAATAGGACTGGTCATCAGTCTCTGAATCCTCCTCTAAGGAGCTCTCTGTAACCAGCAAGATGTCTGCTTCAGCAGGTAGCATTGTCTACTCTGAATACCTTGTTTTCACTCTAGATACTTCCATCACCGCTTCAAATGGCTGATGCACAGGAAGAGTAGTTGAATATACAAACGTTGTCGACAAATGGAACACGTAATACAAAAAAATGATAGCATGATATAATTCACATACATGATGATTGGCTAAACAGCATGGCATTGCATAATTCACATATATAATGCCTTTGCAACAAGATAGCATTGTATAATTCACATATATAATGTCTTGCAACAAGATGGCAATGCATAATTCACATATATGGTAATTAGACACTGAACAGGTGGCATTCACACAAAGCATGTCTAAACTAATCAAATGACATAGCAATGCGAGACACCATACACATGATATGAGCAACATAACCCTGCCAAGTTAGAGCATACACCTCGGGGGGGGGGGGGGAATAGGACTGGTCATCTGTCTCTGAATCCTCCTCTGAGGAGCTATCCGTAACCAGCGACATATGCGCTTCGTCAGATAGCATAGTCTGCTCTGAAGACCTTGTTTTCACTCCAGAATTTTCCATCACCATGTCAAATGGCTGATGCACACGAAGAGCAGTTGAATGTACTAACATTGTTGACAAATGTAATATGTAACGAAAAAAAAGGATGGCCTGATATAATTTACATATAAGATGACTGGCTAAGCAGGATGGCATTGCAAAATTCACATATATGATGTCTGGCTAAACAAGATGGCGTTGCATAATTCACATAAACGATGAATAAACTAAACAGATGGCATTCGCACAAAGGATGTCTAAACTAAGAAGATGACATATTTGATGTATAAAGTAAGCAATGCAAGACACCATATGCATGATATAACCAACATCAGCATGCCAAGTTAGAGCGAAGACCTCAGGGGGTAAATAGGAGTTGTCTTCTCCTTCTGAATCCCCCTCTGAACAGATATCTTCCTCTCGATTACAATCCGGAATGCGTGGAGGGGGGCTGCCTTTGCGCCTACCATGGAGCGACGTCTGCATGAAATTTTATTGCCACGCAAGGCTCATCTCTTTTGCTCTACATGTTCAGTTCCATTGTTTACAATAACTATCATGCATAGGAATAAAACATAGTGAGATTATGTAAGGAGTGCATGCAGAAATCCAGATTGATGGTAGCAACCTGTGGATAGACCCAAAACCAATAATAGTAGGCAGATAATGACTTCAGTTAAAAAATACAGATAATGGCTTCTTTACTGTTTGTTTCCCACCCAACATGAAACTCATAGTAGACACCGGAGATTAACCAGATAGTAGATAGATACTATTGATAGCGGCCCCGATATGTACCCCACAACCATTTAAAAACTCAAGTTTGACCATTAGTTTGGAGCTGACTCTGTGAATAGAACGATAAAGTAGCATGTAATATTAAGCGATGCATAACGTAAGCAGATAAGAAAGAGTGCGACCTCTCTTGCGAACCCGTGTAGTCCTCGAGGTCATTTGCTCGGTTGATGATGGTAATGCAGTTTTCATGGCTGCCAGCAGTGGGGAAGAAGATCTGAGGCGGCAAAAGACAGTCTGGAGGCCGGATCCCTGCTGTGCTGGACCCTTCTGTCGTTGGAGCAGCTGAGCTGAGGTGGACGACGGCGCAGCAGGAGCGGGACAAACCTGTAACATCCCAAAATTTCAATTTGGAATGTTATACATTAGATCATCATGCATATCATATTTTATTGCTTTTTGATTTGCGATCCTAGAAATTCCACCCAACTCAAGGACCCACGGAGAGAGTTGGGGATTTCGTTATTTTCATATTTGGGTTTTCTCAAATTTTGAAAATAGGATCACTTGTTTTAATTATATTCTCTCCCCAAATATTTCATATAAAAATATATGAGAGGGGATAAAATGACTTCTCCACAAGTAATGAAATATTGGAGGAAAAAAATTAAAAACAAATATTTGATTTTATTTGGATTTTATTTGATTTTATTCGAATTAGGAAAAATATGCGTTTTTCAAAATTGCATTTTAGGCCCAAATAAATGTTCACCTTGACCGGCTTGATTTTAGAAGTCGGGGAAAATTTATTTTGGGATTTTTGGAGTCCGTTTAGTATTTTTTTCTTACTTTTTCTGCACGTCCGAATTATTAAAAAAAAGGTCAACCGCCTTACGGGCCGTGTCCGACCCGGACACCTCAGCCCGGCCGGCCTTTAAAGTTGCGGCCCGAGCCCCGCCTCATCCCAAGTCGCCGCCGCCCCGAAACCCTAGCCGCCGCCGCCGCCAGCGCCGCCGCCGCCCCGCCGCCCGCGCCGGATCCACGCCGCCGCCACCGCCGCCCGACGCCGCCGCCACCGCCGCCCGTCCTGCCGCCCGACGCCGCCCGCCGGAGCCCCGCTGCCCCTTGCCCGCCGCTGCCCCGCCGGAGCCGCTCGCCGCCGCCGCTGTCACGCGAACCGAGGTAGCCGCCGTTTTTTCTCGAAAAACCGTTCGGTTTTATTTCGAAAACCGAGATGCGTTTTTTATATTAGATCGGTTTATTTTTTTTCCAGTTTAGTTAAATAGTGAACGCCCTTCGTTTGTTAGTTTTAACGAACGGTTTTTGTTTTCTTACAGACAGCGAACGTTCGTTCGTTAGCCTGTTCGTCAGTTTTTCTTTTTCTCGGATTTTCCGCGATTATTCCTGATCACGATTTCCGATCTGTTTTTCGTTTTAGTATAACTTTTCGCTCGTTTATCGGAATCAGGCGATTCAAGTACCTAGAGTTTCATCTCGAAATTCTCTTTCCGTTTAAGCAACTCAAACAAGTTTTGCTACTGTAAAATTTGACTTAGATCCAGATTAGTAAACGAAGCTTGTTTCTTTCGCTGTTTGACCTTCGTTGCTTCGTTTGATTTGCTTCTTTTTGCAAACCGGAGTTCTTCAGTTGAACTTTCTGGTTAGATCTCTTATTTTGAGTTTTATTTCATGCACCCTAGCTTGATTGCTTATGTATGTATTGTTTGTTTGCGATAGAGTACCCGGAGTGCGAAGCGTGCTACTACGAGTCTCTAGGTTTCACGGATCATCAGCAAGGCAAGTAACACTTTGATCATACTTTTCATTACCCAGTTTTACTGCATTAGATCAATCCTCAAACAACTGCATGATTAGGATCTAATTAATATGTGGGTTTTGGGAAGTAGATGGGGTAGTACCTATTGTCATGTTTACTATCAAACCTTTGGGAGTTACTTCTACATTTGTTTATATTGCTATGCTATGCTCGTAGACGTGGATTGGGTTTGAGTGAATTCTTCATGACAGATGTGAGATTATTAATTTAAGGTTCAACTTAAGGTGGCTACTTTAATTTACATCTGGGTGGATTGAGGCTCCTGGAGAAACCAGTGTTGCCTGTATTTTTGGATATCCCAGAGTACCCGTGTGATCATCCTATGGACCGCCACCCAGACTCAAAGGGATCATGAGATTATTCATGCTAGAAACTTCCGTGTGCAGCCACAAGCTATTATGGGCTCTAGCATAGTTGAGTAGGTTACATGACCTCTTGAAGAGGTGGGCTAGCAGATGTAGGGGAAAGTAGGTGTAACTGTCCACCCGGAGTAAAGAGTAGTGTTTCTGAAAGACTGTGTCTCGGTCATCCGTTTCTCAAACACCATGTAGTGCGAGAAATCAAGCTGAGGCGATCGAGTCTTGTGGGGAAAAGTGCACAAACCTCTGCAGAGTGTACAAACTAATCATGATTAGCCGTGTCCCCGGTTATGGACATCTTGAGTATCTAGTTCTTGGATTATCATGTGAATCTCATCATCATGTTACTTAATTTAATTTGATTGGGTTAATCACCTTCTTAATTGGGATTGAGTTGGAGGTATCTTCTCAATGTTTAACAACCACCATGATAGTTAAATAAAATTTATTCCTTTGTGGTAGGGAAAAATTGGCTTTTCGCAAAACTGTAACCATAGAGCTTTCCACCAGCCAAATATGCATGTAGTGATAGCATTATTCCGTTCATTACTCTCTATGTGTTACTTTGCCAGCATATTCCATGTGCTGACCCGTTTTCGGGCTGCAACGTATCATGTTGCAGACTTTTCAGACGACGAGTAAGGAGCCTTAGGTCATGGTCTTATACTCAGTGATGCCGTTGGAGTTGATGGACTCACTTTATCTTCCAAGCCTTCCGCTGTTATCGTATTTTAGATGGCCTTAAGCCATATTTATTGTATTGAGTTCTCTTAAACTATTCGATGTAATAAGTGTGTGATTGCTACTCTGTTATAAATCCTTCAAAGTACTGTGCGTGTCAGCATTACCGATCCAGGGATGACACTGATGCACAGAGACTAGACCGTTTGAGGTCTGGTCGCTACAGAGATGGTATCAGAGCACACGCTGACTGTAGGACACGACCACTAAGCTAAAGCCCTAGATCAATACTCTCTTCTCATTTCTGACTCCTCTCCTTTCTTCCACTCTTTTAGGATGGCAGATGCAAGGAACAAGTTCGCCCAACCGGATGAGGATACACCTTTTGGACGACACTTGAAGGAAGTTACTAAGTACCTGAACATCGGAATACCAAGCTTCACCGGTACCTACAACGCCACACTACCAGAAGAGGAGCGCTGGATGATTCAAGTTCAAGTTCTAGGAAGGACGTTCACGCCAGTCACTGAGCCCATAGAGTTTTCCTTTGATGCACCAACCTGGAGTCTAGGAAAGAGCATGGCAGCCCACATCACCATGGGACGCATTGGAGAAGTGTACCACAATGATCTCAAGGATACTATCTATCAGATTTGTGGGCGCCGAGACGAGCAATGGGAGATGATTAGCACCAGGAAGGATAGATCTATTGCAGCTTTCATCCAGGAGTTAAGCCTGCACATTCGATGCCAGGAGAACCAGATGTGCGCAGACATGATAGATCTGAAAAAGGCAAAGACTAGGATCATGGAACTGGAGGAAGAACTCAAGGCTACACGCGAGGATTATATGGAGGAAATCGTCACACTAGTGGAGAAGAATGGCGACCTGACAAAGAAGCTAGGAGTTTTCATGGGAGACCCAGCACCAGGAGGAGATGATGATGATTCTACTTGCCCGGAGAACTACATCATCATTGACGACACCGACTCAGACCCCAGTGATGATGATTGGGAGGATGAAGCCGGAGCAGATATCATGGAGTCTTCGACTGAGCAATTTTTCTAGTAGACCACCAAATTAGTAGTAGTATTCCACCATGTATATAGTATAGTCCAAGCACTTTGTAACGATAGTTAGATCGATTGTATGCCTTGTTTGAATTGATTGGAGTGATATGATTGTGTTTGTCTCATGTGCATATGGGTAGTGTTTTCCCTCTAGACCTCATTCTATTCTATTTTCTCATCTTTTCTAAACCATCAGATGCCCCCGAGACGCGACACCGGATTTGTTTTCCCACCGGAGATCACTCAGTTGATTCAGCAGCAGAATGCCCTGATGCAAGTGCTAGTTCAAAACCAAGGCAACAACAACAACCCACCACCACCACCACCTGTTGATCACTTAGCCAGATTTCTTAGGCTGAATCCGCCGGTGTTCTCCAGTAGCACCGAGCCGATTGTGGCAGATGGTTGGCTCCGCAAGGTTGGAAGGGAGCTGACCACTGCAGGATGCACAGATGCGGAGAGAGTGCGTTTTGCCGCACTTCAGTTTGATGGACCCGCAGCATCATGGTGGGATAATTACATAGCCACACACCCTATTGACATTGTCACATGGGACCAGTTTCAGCAAGCTTTCCGTACTGCCCATGTTTCAGCAGGAGCTATGGCCATGAAGAAGCGTGAGTTTCGCAACTTACGCCAAGGAGGACGTACCGTTGGCCAGTACATGGAGGATTTTAGTAAGTTAGCACGTTATGCCCCAGATGACGTTGCTACGGATGCAGCTAAGCAGGAGAAGTTTCTGGAAGGACTGAATGATGAGCTGAGCATGCAGTTGATGGTGGCAACTTTTAACAACTACCAGGAGTTGGTAGATAGAGCTCTCATGATTGAAGGGAAGCAGCAGCAGATTGAAAGTCGTAAGAGGAAGTATGGACAAGGAAAGTACAGTACAGGAGCTCACCAGAAGCCTCGTTTTACCCCGAACTCGGGAGGACACCTTCAGCATAACCATGGAGGTCACAATCACAATGGAGGAAGTTCGCACAATCATAGTGGCCCCAAGAATGGCAATGGGAACGGAGGAAGCAATGGACAGAATCGTACCAACCCATCAACCCCAGCCAAGAGGGATCTAAGCCACGTTACCTGTTTCAAGTGCCATAAGACTGGACATTATGCCACTGAATGTCCGGA
Organism: Aegilops tauschii subsp. strangulata; assembly: GCF_002575655.3. Taxonomy (NCBI): domain Eukaryota; kingdom Viridiplantae; phylum Streptophyta; class Magnoliopsida; order Poales; family Poaceae; genus Aegilops; species Aegilops tauschii. The sequence goes on from NC_053037.3 coordinate 285,665,776, forward strand.
AGCTAACAATGGAAATGGCAATGGAAGCTCGGGGAAGAAGCCGAACCCTTTCAACAGGGGACAGGTGAACCACGTTAATGTGGAGGAGGTTGAAGCACAGCCTGATGCAGTAATAGGTAAGTTCTTGGTTAAGTCATTTACTGCAATCGTTCTTTTTGATACTGGTGCATCGCATTCATACATATCAAGGGGATTTGTGGATAAGTTTAAGTTGCCCACCAAAGTTCTTAGAACACCTATGTTAGTAACCTCGCCAGGAGCAGAGTATATGGCAAGCCAAGGATGTTTTCAGTTGCCGTTGGCCATAGGTAGGCATGTTTTCCCCTTAGACCTAATAGTTTTGGAGTCACAAGGTTTGGATGTGATTTTGGGAATGGATTGGCTATTGATGTATGGAGGAAACATCGATTGCGCCAGTAAGACGATTTTGCTTACTACCCCAGAAGGAAGAAGGATTAAGTATGTATCCCGGCATGTGCCGAAGAGGACTCAAGTAAATTCCTTATCAGGAGTTGTACAGGAGGAAGTGCCAGTGGTGAAGGAATTCCCTGACGTATTTCCAGAGGAGTTGCCAGGCATGCCACCGGATAGAGACATCGAGTTTTTGATTGAGCTTTTGCCAGGCACTGGGCCAATATCTAAGAGACCGTACAGGATGCCCGCTAAGGATTTGGAAGAAATTAAGAAGCAGATTAAGGAGTTACTGGATAAAGGATATATTCGCCCAAGTTCGTCACCTTGGGAATCAACAGTACTTCTAGTGGAGAAGAAAGATGGATCGTTGAGGATGGTTGTTGATTATCGTGGATTGAATGAAGTAACAATCAAGAACAAGTACCCACTGCCGATGATCAATGATCTGTTTGACCGACTACAAGGAGCTAAAGTATTTTCCAAGATTGATTTGCGATCAGGATACCACCAGTTGAAGATTCGAGAACAGGATATACCCAAGACAACTTTTACCACAAGGTATGGGCTATATGAGTACACCGTTATGTCATTTGGCCTGACTAACGCACCTGCCTATTTCATGAACATGATGAACAAAGTGTTTATGGAGTTTTTGGATACGTTCGTTGTAGTGTTCATTGATGATATTCTGGTCTATTCGAAGAATGAAGAAGAGCATAAGGAGCATTTGCGTTTGGTACTTGGAAAGCTCAGAGAACATCAGTTATATGCCAAGTTCAACAAGTGCGAGTTTTGGTTAAAGGAAGTTGGATTCCTTGGACATGTTATATCCAGAGAAGGAATAGCAGTAGATCCCACCAAGGTTAACACTGTGACAAGTTGGGAAGCACCCACGACAGTTGGAGAAATCCGGAATTTTCTTGGACTCGCAGGATATTACCGGAGATTCATCGAGAATTTCTCGAAGATTGCAAAGCCTATGACGGAGTTGTTGAAGAACGACACCAAATTCAATTGGACTGAGGAATGTGAGGCTAGTTTCCAGGAGTTGAAGAAACGTTTGGTTATAGCGCCAGTGTTGATTCTGCCAGATCAACGCAAGGATTATGAAGTATATTGCGACGCTTCACGTCGAGGACTTGGAGCAGTGCTAATGCAGGAGGGAAGAGTTGTTTCATATGCCTCACGACAACTTAAACCACATGAGTTGAATTATGCTACACATTATTTGGAGTTAGCAGCCGTAGTGCATGCGTTGAAGATATGGAGACATTTTCTCATCGGAAACCATTGTGAGGTGTACACAGATCACAAGAGTTTGAAGTACATTTTCACATAGAAGGAGTTGAATCTTAGGCAAAGGAGATGGTTGGAGATCATTAAGGATTATGATATGAGATTGCATTATCACCCAGGGAAGGCTAACGTAGTAGCCGATGCGTTGAGCCGCAAGAGCCATGTCAACACGCTCATGACCGGAGAGTTACCCAAGAAGTTAGTAGAGGATCTTCGTGAACTATGTTTGGAAATAGTTCCAAGAGGCTTTGTAGCAGCATTGGAGATTCAGTCTACTTTGATGGATAAGATCAGAGAAGCTCAGCAGACAGACAAGGAAATTGCTGAGATAAAGGAAAGGATGAGTAAAGGAAAAGCCAAGGGATTTCATGAGGATGAGCACGATACCTTATGGTTTGAGGACCGCGTTTATGTGCCCAATGATCCGGAGATCAGGAAGTTGATTCTGCAAGAGGCCCATGATTCACCATATTCGATTCACCCAGGAAATACCAAGATGTACCTGGATTTAAAGGACAGTTTCTGGTGGACCGGAATGAAGAAGGATATTGCGGAGTATGTAGCAGTTTGTGATGTATGTCAGAGAGTAAAGGCAGAGCATCAGAAGCCAGCAGGATTGCTACAACCATTGCCGATACCCGAATGGTGTGGGATAAGCTAGGCATGGATTTTATCACAGGATTGCCCAGGACTCGTTCAGGCTATGACTCGATATGGGTTGTAGTCGATCATTTGACGAAGGTAGCTCATTTCATCCCAGTAAAGACCACTTATACAAGTGTCAAGTTGGCAAAGATATACATGACCAGGATCGTATGTCTGCATGGAGTTCCGAGGACCATTGTATCAGATAGAGGAACCCAATTTACTTCAAAGTTTTGGAATCAGTTGCACGAAACTTTGGGTACTAGGCTAGAGTTCAGTACAGCCTTTCATCCACAGACAGACAGATAGACCGAGAGAGTCAATTAGATTTTGGAGGACATGCTGAGAGCTTGTGCGCTAGATTATGGATCTAGTTGGGACGACAATTTGCCGTATGCAGAGTTCTCTTACAACAACAGTTATCAATCCAGTTTGAAGATGGCCCCTTTCGAAGCTCTGTACGGAAGGAGGTGCAAGACACCGTTGTTGTGGGACGAAGTTGGAGACCGCCAGTTGTTTGGACCAGATTTGATTAAGGAGTCTGAGCAGAAAATGAAGTTGATTCGCGATAGGCTCAAGGTAGCCCAGTCCAGGCAGAAGAGTTATGCGGATTCTAAACGCAAGGAGACAGTTTACGAAGTCGGAGACAGAGTTTATCTTCGAGTATCACCACTTCGAGGAGTAAAGCGCTTTGGAGTTAAGGGAAAGTTAGCGCCACGTTTTGTAGGACCATACATAATTTTGTAGCGTATGGGAGAAGTTGCTTACAAGTTGGAATTGCCCGAAGGATTGTCGGGAGTTCACGATGTGTTCCATGTTTCTCAGCTGAAGAAGTGCCACGCAGAGATGGCTGAGATACCACTGAGAGATACAGTGCCATTGGAAGCGATTCAGCTGGATAGTGATTTGACCTATGAGGAGAAACCAGTTAAGATTCTTGAGTATGCCAGCCGAGTCACCCGCAACAAGGTTATCAAGTTTTGCAAAGTTCGGTGGAGTCACCATACCGAGGATGAAGCCACCTGGGAGCGAGAGGAAGATCTACGAAAGGACCACTCTCACCTATTTTCTAGCCAACCCGAATCTCGAGGGCGAGATTCATCTTAAGGGGGGTAGGTTTGTAACATCCCAAATTTTCAATTTGGAATGTTATACATTAGATCATCATGCATATCATATTTTATTGCTTTTTGATTTGCGATCCTAGAAATTCCACGCAACTCAAGGACCCACGGAGAGAGTTGGGGATTTCGTTATTTTCATATTTGGGTTTTCTCAAATTTTGAAAATAGGATCACTTGTTTTAATTATTTTTCTCTCCGAAAATATTTCATATCAAATATATGAGAGGGGATAAAATGACTTCTCCACAAGTAATGAAATATTGGAGGAAAAATATTAAAAACAAATATTTGATTTTATTTGGATTTTATTTGATTTTATTCGAATTAGGAAAAATACGTGTTTTTCAACATTGCATTTTAGGCCCAAATAAATGTTCATCTTGACCGGCTTGATTTTAGAAGCCGGGAAAAGTTTATTTCGGGATTTTTGGACCGTTTAGTATTTTTTTTCATACTTTTTCTGCACGTCCGAATTATTTAAAAAAAAAGGTCAACCGCCTTACGGGCCGTGTCCGACCCGGACACCTCAGCCCGGCCGGCCTTTAAAGCCGCGGTTTGAGCCCCGCCTCAGCCCAAGTCGCCGCCGCCGCCCGCGCCGCCGCCCGTCCCGCCGCCCGACGCCGCCCCGCCGGAGGCGCTCGCCGCCGCCGCCGTCACGTGAACCGAGGTAGGCGCCGGTTTTTCTCGAAAACCATTCGGTTTTAATTCCAAACCGAGATGCGTTTTTTTATTAGATCGGTTTTTTTATTTCCGGTTTAGTTAAATAGCGAACGCCCGTTCGTTCGTTTAACGAACGGTTTTTGTTTTTTTTACAGACAGCGAACGTTCGTTCGTTAGCCTGTTCGTCAGTTTTTCTTTTTCTCGGATTTTCCGCGATTATTCCTGATCGCGATTTCCGATCTGTTTTTCGTTTTAGTATAACTTTTCACTCGTTTATCGGAATCAGGCGATTCAAGCGCCTAGAGTTTCATCTCGAAACCCTCTTTCCGTTTAACCAACTCAAATAAGTTTTTGCTACTGTAAAATTTGACTTAGATCCAGATTAGTAAACGAAGCTTGTTTCTTTCGCCGTTTGAGTTTTGTTGCTTCGTTTGATTTGATTCTTTTTGCAAACCGGAGTTCTTAAGTTGAACTTTCTGGTTAGATCTCTTATTTTGAGTTTTATTTCGTGCACCCTTGCTTGATTGCTTATGTATGTATTGTTTGTTTGCGATAGAGTACCCGGAGTGCGAAGCGTGCTACTACGAGTCTCTAGGTTTCACGGATCATCAGCAAGGCAAGTAACACTTTGATCATACTTTTCATTACCCAGTTTTATTGCATTAGATCAATCCTCAAACAACTGCATGATTAGGATCTGGTTAATATGTGGGTTTTGGGAAGTAGATGAGGTAGTACCTATTGTCCTGTTTACTATCAAACCTTTGGGAGTTACTTCTACGTTTGCTTATATTGCTATGCTATGCTCGTAGACGTGGATTGGGTTTGAGTGAATTCTTCATGACAGATGTGAGATTATTAATTTAAGGTTCAACTTAAGGTGGCTACTTTAATTTACATCTGGTGGATTGAGGCTCCTGGAGAAACCAGTGTTGCCTGTATTTTTGGATATCCCGGAGTACCCGTGTGATCATCCTATGGACCGCCACCCAGACTCAAAGGGATCATGAGATTATTCATGCTAGAAACTTCCGTGTGCAGCCACAAGCTATTATGGGCTCTAGCATAGTTGAGTAGGTTACATGACCTCTTGAAGAGGTGGGCTAGCAGATGTAGGGGAAAGTAGGTGTAACTGTCCACTCGGAGTAAAGAGTAGTGTTTCTGAAAGACTGTGTCTCGGTCATCCGTTTCTCAAACACCATGTAGTGCGAGAAATCAAGCGGAGGCGATCGAGTCTTGTGGGGAAAAGTGCACAAACCTCTGCAGAGTGTACAAACTAATCATGATTAGCCGTGTCCCCGGTTATGGACATCTTGAGTATCTAGTTCTTGGATTATCATGTGAATCTCATCATCATGTTACTTAATTTAATTTGATTGGGTTAATCACCTTCTTAATTGGGATTGAGTTGGAGGTACCTTCTCAATGTTTAACAACCACCATGATAGTTAAATAAAATTTATTCCTTTGTGGTAGGGAAAAATTGGCTTTTCGCAAAACTGTAACCATAGAGCTTTCCACCAGCCAAATATGCATGTAGTGATAGCATTATTCTGTTCATTACTCTCTGTGTGTTACTTCGCCAGCATATTCCATGTGCTGACCCGTTTTCGGGCTACAACATATCATGTTGCAGACTTTTCAGACGACGAGTACGGAGCCTTAGGTCGTGGTCTTATACTCAGTGATGCCGTTGGAGTTGATGGACTCACTTTATCTTCCAAGCCTTCCGCTGTTATCGTATTTTAGATGGCCTTAAGCCATATTTATTGTATTGAGTTCTCTTGAACTATTCGATGTAATAAGTGTGTGATTGCTACTCTGTTATAAATCCTTCAAAGTACTGTGCATGTCAGCATTACCGATCCAGGGATGACACTGATGCACAGAGACTAGACTGTTTGAGGTCTGGTCGCTACAAAACCACGCAAGGTTTTCTTTGACAACTATCTGTAAGAGAAGTAATTCTGTAAGGGCTCGTTTGAATTGGAGGATTCCAACAATGCAGGGATAGGAAATAGACAGGAATAGGATAGGAATGCCCGTGCGTAACTGACATGTGGCTTGTTGGGCCCACGTGTCAGTCAGCCAACTGCACCAGCAGTTAAGTAGAAGCAGCGTTCTTCTCCAGCGCAGCTCTCCGACTCCACATCGCCGCCAAGAAGCTAACCGGCCGTCAATGGTCAACCCGCCTAGCTTGGCTTCAACCGGAGGGTAGCAGCGGTGGCCTTACTTGGACCCGAGCGGCGGCGACCTACCGTGTTCTACTCTTCCTCGTTTTCTGTGTAGCGCGGCCTTGTTGGCAGTGGGGCGGGGCCTCGGCGGAGTCGTCGATGTCCTCTGTCTCGTTGCCGGCGAGCGGCGCCTCAGCGGAGCGGTGGAAATCCTCCCCCACGTTGCCGGCAGGGTGGGGCCTCGGCTGAGCCGGCGATGTCCTCTACCTCGTTGTTGGCAGGGCGGGGCCTCGGCGGAGCCGGCGGTGTCCTCTGCCTCGTTGTTGGCGCCGCGGGGCCTCGGCGGAGCAGGGCCTCGTCGACGCCAGCGGACCGGGGACTCGTCGGAGCCGGCATTGTCCTCTGCCTCATCCTCGGTCTCGCCAAACAGCGCCTCGCCGCTTCATCGCCCTCTTTGCTAGCCTCTTTGTAGGCGGCCGCAGCCTCCGCCACCCGCATGCGGTACTGCCAGCGCTCGAGGCGGCCCTTGCGGGCGGAGCGGTACGAGTCGAGCAGCGCCTCCTGCTCCGCCCGCTCCGCGGCGATCTGCTCCTCCGCCTGCGGGTGCTCCTGGAGGAGATGGTGGTTGTAGGCGGCGTCGGCCTGCGCCTCCCGGAACTGCTTCTCATGCATCTGCCTCACCCTGTCCATATATTGGGCACGGGCCTCGCCGATGGTCATGGTGCAATGCACCGGCGAGGATGGCGCGGAGGAGGGGGTTGGCGCCGGATCGTCGACTACCATGTTCTCCATTGGGACGTCGTCGTCCTCCAGCTGCCTGCCGGCCAGCCGGTCGGCAGCAATGGCTGACATCTCCTTGTGGTCCGTCGTCCGCCCGTCCCGAAGAGCGCTGGAGCGCAAGGAAGCCATGGTGGGCAGTAGTGGTGTGGACAGGAGAAAGGGAACGGATGCGGATGACTGCGGCTATGGCCGGCGCAGCAGTTTATATAGCAATGGTGGGCGGGCGGAGGGACGGACATGTGGCACCGGAGTAGCCGCCTCGGCAACCGCGTATCATTAATGTGGGCGGCAGATGGACGGACGGACGGCACTTGTGTCGTTTGAAGGCGGAGCAATCGCCTGCACCGGGAAGCGGGGCGGGCGGCGCTGACTGTTTCGGGCGAAAAGCGCGCACGGGCAAGGAGATGACTTTACTTGGAGAGGATGACAATGGGGACCCACCAGGTCCATAGCCTCACATACGCAAGTGCCTCCTTATTATATATATATAACTATAATTTATTTTGCTTCCTCCTGCTTTCCTGACATCACGGTCCCACACCATTGTCAACCTATGTAGTAGTCAATAAACGAGAGAATTGCACAAGAAGCGGCCGATAGCTGGGACCAAGCAGCTCGAGCAGTATTTGTGTTTTTGAGGTGTGAGTACTGCAGAGTTTTTCGATATTTAGCCCAGATATTAATTTTTCTCCTTCGAACAACAACGAAAACATCGCTGCAGGTATTAACTGGGCGAGCTGTGGCCTGTCTAGCCCAGGCGAGATATCCAGCCCAGATATTAATTTTTTTCAAGCTAAAAATGGCTAGCCCAGCTATAATTTTTTTAGGAATACCCAGGCAAGGTCAAGTTGTTATTCTCCGCCCCGCTGGGCTACAAATCTTTCCTAGGAGGGATGCATTAGGCTTAACAAGAAAATGGGCTTTAAGAAATAATAAATGGGATGTAATTATAAAAACTGGGCAGTAACTATAAAAAATGCACCAAACACATGATTACTTTATAAAATATTATTTTTGGATATTGAAAATTTTAATTTGATTAATTGTTGCGAGCGCAATGTTTCGTTGGATTTTTACGTAATATAAATTTATATTGAAATTGTATTTAATCTGACTAGAAATTTCGGGATAAAAATATTTCGGATCCCATCAAAATGTGGGAAATTTTATTGAATTCTGTTTTGAACGGTTGGTTGAAATGGGCTGTACTTTTAACAAACTGTAAATGGGCTGTAGTAAATTCCATTAGAATTCAAAAATGGGCTACACATTCTTACAAATCTCAAATGGGCTATAAGTTCTCTGCCACACACTTCTGGCCTTACTAAGTTGACGCGTCCCCTAAAAAAACAGAGTTGACGCGTATGCAAGGCTTTGTCAACTTATAGTCAACACACGGTTCTAGCAGCAGTGGCCGTTGGATGTCCATCCAACGGATGTCGTGCTTCTTCTTCAATCTCGGATATTCTAGCTTCACCCGCCCAAAAAATGACTCCTCCCCCTGACATCTGGGGCGCACCGTTTCGGAAGCTGACCTGTGGGCCTACTAAGTTGACGTACCAAGGGCTTTGTCAACTTAGTCAATATAAACGATTCTAGCTGCAGTGACCATACGATGTCCATCCAACGGCCGTCGTGCTTCTTCAACCTCTGGTCTTCTTGCTCCAGCCGCCCAAAGCAGCGCCGGTCGTGCCGCCTACTCCTGCCTCCCGTGGCCGGTTGTGCTGCCGCGGAGGCCTCACCGCCCCTACTGCTCCCACCGCTGGCCAGGCCATCCCTCCACTACCCACACCCCCTGTTATTCTGTGGCGACGGCAGCACAGCCGAACCAGTGAACCCTCGTACTCCTCTCCGCGTGTGCATCCACTCCCGCATCTTCCCCGGCTCCGCGTCGTCCCCTTCCTAGGCCTCGCCATCGTCCACCGCCCTGGTGCTCTCGGCGCGGCATGGTCAACGTGGTCAAGGAACGACTTCCATCGGACATGGACTGTACGTGGAGAGGCTGACAGTTGGGTCCAGCTATATCTTCGCACGCAAGGAAGTGCCTCCTTATTACGCACCAAAAAATGAATACCCCCTGCTAGCTGGGACCCACCATAGTGGGTGGCTGACTTGTGGGCCTACTAAGTTGACGAGGACGGAGGGCTTTGTCAACTTAGTCAATATGAACGATTCTAGCTCCAGTGACCGTACGATGTCCACCCAACGGCCATAGTGCTTCTTCAACCTCTGGTCTTCTTGCTCCAGCCGCCCAAAGCAGCGCCGGTTGTGCCGCGTGCTCCTGTCTCTCGTGGTCGGCTGTGATGCCGCGAAGGCCTCACCGCCCCCTACTACTCCCACCGCTGGCCCAGGGTATCCCTCTACTCACCCACACCCCCTGTTATTCTGCGGCGACGGCAGCCTCACGCCGAAGCCGAACCAGTGAACCCTCGTACTCCTCTCCGCGTGGGCATCCACTGCCGCGTCTTCCCCGGCTCCGCGTCGTCCCCTTCCTAGGCCTCGCCGTCGTCCACCGCCTTGGTGCTCTCGGCGCGGCGTGGTTAATGTGGTCAACGAACAACTTCCATCGGAAGAGTACTGTACGTGGAGAGGCTGACAGCTGGGTCCACGGCCACAGCCCAGTTTTTTTGTGATTTGCCAAGTAAGTCACTTTGTCAGGCCTGTTGGGCTGCAAATCTTTCAAGACGAGGAGAGCTTCATTCGGCTGGCCGAGAAAATGGCCTATCAGTAATGAGAAATGGGTTGTACATTTTTAAAACACATCAAACCGACAATTAGTTTCAAATATCTTTTTTTCATTTCGAGATTTTAAATTACATTAATTTTTATGCGTGGAGAATTTGTTGGATTTTATATTGATATACATTTATTTTTAAAATCAGTTTGAATGTGAGTCGAAATTTCGGGATTAAAAACAGTTCGGACCGCACTGAAATATGCAAAATTTCGTATAATTTTTTAACCGTGGCCACAATATGGGCTGTAATGCTAACAAAAAGAATATGGGCTCCAAAAAAAACCTTAAGAATTAGCAAATGGGCTGTAAATTATTAGAAATAATGGCAGATGGGCTGTATGCTGTTTTCCACAGATTTGAGGCTTTCCTAAAAAAAGGTTGACGCACAAGCAGTGACTGTTGGATGTCCATCGAACGGCCGTCGTGCTTCTTCAATCTCTGCTCTTCCTGCTCCAGCCGCTCAAACAAGCACCGGTGGGACTGCCTACTCCCTCCTCCCCGCGGCCGGCTGTGCTGCCGCGCAGGCCTCACCGCCCCACCGTACTCCCATCGCTGGCCTAGCCATCCCTCTACTCACCCACACCTGTTGTTATTCTCCGGCAACGGCAGACGAACCAGTAAACCCTCGTACAGTCGTACTCCCCTCCGCGTGGGAAACAACTGCCGAGTCTTCCCTGCCTCCGTGTCGTTCCCTTCCTAGGCCTCGCCGTCGTCCACCGCCCTGGTGCTCTCGGCGCGGCCTGGTCAACGTGGTCAACGACCGACATGCATCTGAAGTGGACTGTACGTGGAGAGGCCGACAGCTGGGTCCACGGCCGCACGCAAGGAAATGCCTCCTTATTACGTGCAAAATAATGATCCCTCCACCTGACATCCGGGACCCATCGAAAGGGCCTCTGTATTTCGCGAAAAAAACATTACCGCCGCTGACAGCTCGGACCCACCAGCTATATCTTCGCACGCAAGGAAGTGCCTCCTCATTATGCAAAAAAAAATGAATACTCCCCCTGTTAACTGGGACCCAGTATAGTGGCAGGCTGACTTGTGGGCCTGCTAAATTGACGGGGACGGAGGGCTTTTTCAACTTAGTCAATATGCACGATTCTAGCTCTAGTGACCGTACGATGTCCATCCAACGGCCGTAGTGCTTCTTCAACCTCTGGTCTTCTTGCTCCAGCCGCCCAAACCAGCGCCGGTCGTGCCTCGTGCTCGTGCCTCCCGTGGCCGCTGCGATGCGGCGGAGGCCTCACCGCCCCCTACTACTCCCACCGCTGGCCAGGCCATCCCTCTACTCACCCACACCCCCTGTTATTCTGCGGCGACGGCAGCCTCACCCCGCAGCGAACCAGTGAACCCTCGTACTCCTCTACGCATGGGCATCCACTGCCGCGTCTTCCCCGGCTCCACGTCGTCCCCTTCCTAGGCCTCGCCGTCGTCCACCGCCCTGGTGCTCTCGGCGCGGCGTGGTCAACGTAGTCAAGGAACGGCTTCCATCGGACATGGACTGTACGTGGAGAGGCTGACAGCTGGGTCCACGGCCGCAGCAAGGAAGTGCCTCCTTATTACGTGCAAAATAATTATTCCTCCACTAGACAGCGGGGACCCACCGGATGGGCCACCGTATTTCGTGAAAAAAACGTTTGCCCCTGACTGCTGGGACCCACCAGCTACATCTTCGCACGCAAGGAAGTGCGTCCGGGCAAAAAAAAACGATTCGCCCCCTGACTGCTGGGACCCACCAGCTACATCTTCCCAGGCAAGGAAGTGCCTGACAGTCGGGACCCACCTGGTCGAAGCGTACGTAGCGTTGTCATTCTGGTCGCGAACGTGTACGTACATATATACTGGTTGATGTAGAGGCGCGCACGTGTCGTAGTAGAGGCGCGTACGTGTCGTAGTAGAGGCGCGCACATAGCATGTACACGTACGTACATTGGCCAGGGTGCAACAAAGAAAATACGGCCACGTATGTGTACATACGGGCGGGGTCTCGAACGCCTACTCGCGCATACGTACGGCCAGGGCTCGTGTACATGGCTGGGTCGGAACGGAGAAACAGCGTCATCGTCGTGTTCATGGGGAGGCAACGGAATGCGTCGTGTTCCTGGGGAGGCAACGGAATGCGTCGTGTTCATCGGGAGGCAACGAAACGCGTGGGAGCCAACCGGCTGGGTCGGAACGGAATGCGTGGTCGTGTTCATCGGGAGGGCTTGGATGGAACATGCGATGGAAACGAGGCCTGGCGTACCGTAGAACGGAGGAAACGGCCTTGTGTTCGACCGGCCACGTTCGAAACGGGATCCTGTTCATCGGGAGGGGTTTGGCGTACCGTAAAACGGACGAAACGGACCTCCTACGGTCGAAACGGGGGTCCTGTTGATCGGGAGGGGTGTGGCGTACCGTAAAACGGACGAAACGGACCTCCTACGGTCGAAACGGGGGTCCTGTTGATCGGGAGGGGTGTGGCGTACCGCAGAACGGACGAAACGGACCTCCTACGGTCGAAACGGGGGTCCTGTTCATCGGGAGGGGTGTGGCGTACCGCAAAACGGGACTCCACGGGATACTGTTCATCTCCACCGTCGACCTCCTCCAGCCTCCACGGGCTACCGTCGACCTCCTCCAGCCTCCACGGGCTCCTGTTCATCCAGCCTCCACCGCGCGCTACTCCACCGGCTACTGTTCAACCACCCCTCCACGGGCACCCCTCCACCGTCTACTGTTCATCCAGCCCTCCACACCACGGGGTCCTGTTCAACCACCCCTCCACGGGCACCCCTCCACCGTCTACTGTTCATCCAGCCCTCCACCACACCACGGGGTCCTGTTCATCCAGAGGCAACGCCACCGCTCACTGTTCATCCAACCCCCCCCCCCCCCCGCAACGCTCACTGTTCATCCCAGAGGCAGCATCGATCGGCTTCAGTTAGCAGCAGTAGCGAAGGAATCGCTCGATCGGGTTCAGTGAACAGCCATCGATCGATCGCTCGGGTTCAGTAACGCGTAGCCTACAGTGCAATCGCTCGGGTTCAGTTAGAGCCCAACGCCTCGCTCGGGTTCAGTTAGAGCCAACGCCTCGCACACACGCGCGTACGTGTACGAGAGAAACGCGCATCGCTCGGCCCCCGACTTCCCACCAACACCGGGAACTCCCCGAAATTTTCCTCGCCCTCGCTTCTACCACGGTTTTTTCCGTCATGGAAGGCCCAAAGAATGTCATGCAGCTACGTCTCCGGCCCGCCCAGGACGAAAAGCCCATTTTCTGTCATGATTTTTTGTCATAGAAGTAGGAGCTCACCACATCTATGATGATACCGGGTTTTGTCACAATTATCGGCATAGAAGTGTCATATGTATGACAGAAAAAAAATTCGTTCGGCCCAAAATGTCACGGATGTGTATTTTTTTACTAGTGTGAGAAGAAGATATATCCTGTTATTATTAGTGCTAACCTTTCAGAACATGAAGAAGAAAGACTATTGAAAGTTCTAAGGAAGCACCGAGCTGCTATTGGATATACTCTTGATGATTTAAAGGGCATTAGTCCCACTCTATGTCAGCACAAGATTAATGTGGAACCTGATGCTAAACTCGTTGTTGATCACCAACGCCGGTTAAATCCGAAGATGAAAGAAGTGGTAAGAACGGAAATATTAAAACTTCTGGAAGCAGGTATAATCTATCCTATAGCTAATAGTAGATGGGTAAGTCCTGTTCATTGTGTCCCTAAGAAAGGAGGTATTACTTTTGTTCCTAATGATAAGAATGAACTTATTCCACAAAGAATTGTTACAGGCTATAGAATGGTAATTGATTTTATAAAATTAAACAAAGTAACTAGAAAAGATCATTACCCTCTGCCTTTTATTGATCAAATGCTAGAAATATTATCTAAGCACACACATTTTTGCTTCCTTGATGGATATTCTGGTTTTTCACAAATACCTGTTTCTCAACCTGATCAAGAAAAGACCACTTTCACTTGTCCCTTTGAAACTTATGCTTATAGATGTATGCCTTTTGGTTTATGCAATGCACCTGCTACCTTTCAAAGATGTATGACTGCTATATTCTCTGACTTTTGTGAAAAGATTGTTGAGGTTTTCATGACTTTTTTGTTTATGGGAAGTCTTTTGATGATTGTTTAAGCAATCTTGATCGAGTTTTGCAGAGATGAGAGCAAACAAATCTTGTCTTGAATTGGGAGAAGTGCCACTTTATGGTTAATGAAAGTATTGTTTTACGCCATAAAATTTCCGAAAGAGGTATTGAGGTGGACAAAGCTAAGGTTGATGCATTTGAGAAAATGCCATGTCCTAAATATATCAAAGGTATTCGTAGTTTCCTAGGTCATGCTGGTTTCTATAGGAGATTTATCAAAGACTTTTCTAAAATTTCTAGGCCTCTTACAAATCTTTTGCAAAAGGATGTTCCTTTGTTTTTTTATGATGATTGTTTAGAAGCCTTCGAAACACTCAAGAAAGCCTTAATTTCTGCACCTATTGTTCAACCACCTAACTGGAACTTGCCTTTTGAAATTATATGTGATGCTAGTGATTATGTTGTTGGTGCTACTCTAGGACAAAGAGTTGATAAGAAACTGAATGTTATTCATTATGCTAGTAAAACTCTAGACAGTGCTCAACGAAATTATGCTACTACTGAAAAAGAATTTCTAGCAGCGGTGTTTGCTTGTGATAAGTTTATATCTTACATTGTTGATTCAAAACTAATTATTCACACCAATCATGCTACTATAAAATATCTTATGAAAAAGAAAGATGCTAAACCTAGACTTATTCGATGGGTTCTCTTGCTACAAGAATTTGATTTACATATCACTGATATAAAAGGAGCTGAGAATCCTGTAGCTGATAACTTGTCTAGGCTTGAAAATGTTCTTGATGACCCACTACCTATTGATGATAGTTTTCCTAATGAGCAGTTAGCTGCAATAAATGTTTCTCGTAACACTCCTTGGTATGCTGACTATGCTAATTACATTGTTGCTAAATATTTACCACCTAGCTTTACATACCAACAAAAGAAAAAATTCTTCTATGATTTAAGACATTACTCTTGGGATGACCCACATCTTTATAAAGGAGTAGATGGTATTATTAGATGTTGTGTACCTGAGCATGAACAGGGACAAATCCTACAGAAATGTCACTCCAAAGCCTATCGAGGACATCATGCGGGAGATAGAGCTGCTCATAAGGTATTGCAATCTGGGTTTTATTGGCCTACTCTCTTCAAGGATGCTCGTAAGTTCGTCTTATCTTGTGATGAATGTCAAAGAATAGGTAACATCGGTAAGCGTCAAGAAATGCCTACGAATTATTCACTTGTTGTTGAACCATTTGATGCTTGGGGATTTGATTACATGGGACCTTTTCCTTCCTCTAATGGGTATACACATATTTTGGTTGCTGTTGATTATGTTACAAAGTGGGTAGAAGCTATTCCAACCAGTAGTGTTGATCACAACACCTCTATTAAAATGCTTAAGGAAGTTATTTTCCCAAGGTTTGGAGTCCCTAGATATTTAATGACTGATGGTGGTTCACACTTTATTCATGGTGCTTTCCGTAAAATGCTTGCCAAGTATGATGTTAACCATAGAATTGCATCACCCTATCATCCTCAGTCTAGTGGTCAAGTTGAACTTAGCAATAGAGAAATAAAATTAATTTTGCAAAAGACTATCAATAGGTCCCGGAAGATTTGGTCTAAGAAATTAGATGATGCACTTTGGGCTTATAGAACATCATATAAAAATCCTATGGGTATGTCTCCTTATAAAATGGTTTATGGAAAAGCTTGTCATTTGCCTCTTGAGTTAGAACATAAAGCATATTGGGCAATTAAAGAACTCAACTATGATTTCAAACTTGCCGGTGAAAAGAGGTTATTTGATATTAGCTCATTAGATGAATGGAGAACCCAAGCTTATGAAAATGCCAAGTTATTTAAAGAAAAATTTAAAAGATGGCATGATAAAAGAATCCAAAAGCGTGAGTTCAAAGTTGGAGAATATGTTCTTTTGTACAACTCTCGTTTTAGATTCTTTGCAGGAAAACTCCTCTCCAAATGGGAAGGACCCTATGTTATCGAGGAGGTTTATCGATCTGGAGCTATCAAAATAAATAATGCCGAAGGCACTAACCCGAAGGTTGTTAATGGGCAACGAATAAAACATTATATCCCAGGTACGCCCATTGATGTTGAAAGCAATATTATCCAAACTATGACACCGGAGGAACACATAAAAGAGACCTTCCGGAACACTCCAGAATCGTGAAAAAGGAGGTATGTGATACGGTAAGTAAACAGACTCCGAAAAATCCGCAAAAATATTTTTTCTCAGTTTTGGAAAATAACAAAAATTTGGAAAATAAGAAACTACCAGGAAAGTCACCCTGGTGGGCACAAGACACCAGGGTGCGCGCCCAGGTGAGTTGTGCCCACCTCGGGTACCTTCTGGACTCCGCTTTTCTTCTGTTTGCTTGTTTCCCAAGATAAAAAATCTTTATATACCCCCCCGAACCTATTGATCACCGTATCGCGGAGAAATCTTTTGTTTTCTTTTCCTTGCTGTTTTCTGTCAGATCCCATCTGCCATGGCCGCTTCAAGCTCCTCCAAGGACTAGTTCTTCAAGAACATCATCGACCCATATTTGCGGGAGGTGGTGCAGCACCCTCAGGTCATCCAGATGCATGAGGGGGTGCTTCACATCCGCGATGTGCAAGGTCCCAAGGGGACGGGAACTATGGAGGCCAGGCTTGAAGCTATGGAGCACGAGGTCATCCGGTGCAAGGGGATGGTGGAGCATGGACTCAATGCCAATCACCTCATGATCACAGACCTTACCCGTTATCTCAAGGTGGATGGCAAGTCCATGAAGGACATCGTCTTCACCCTCAACGAGCAAATCAACTTCCTCCAAAGCCAGATCTATGATCTTCAAAACCAAGTCTTTGAATATGAGGCAAGGTTTAAAGGTATGAGTTTGGCTGCCAGTTGCAGGACCCGTGAGACTCATTCCTCCTCTTATGATGGTGGACCTCTGCCATGGAAACCCGAGGACAAGATCTCTACCTCATCACCACCTTCTTCATCACCAAAAGAAAATTGAGTATCGGGTATGGCACTCCCCTTAGCTTCCGCCAAGCTTGGGGGAGGTGCCTCGGTATCGTATCACCCCCACTATCTTTTGCCTTTACTTAGCTTAGTTCGATCCATAGTTATCTTTTGCTTTAGATGAATAAAAGTTTATTTTGATCCTTTCTTTCCGAGAGTTTGCTTAGTGATCTATCCTTGTAATCGTGTGCGAGATATATAATAAAGTTTAATTTGAGTTTTTGCTTCCTTTACTTACTTGTTGCAATAAAAAAAGGAAATAAATGAAAAAGATCATATGCTAATCTTATGGTAGGTGATGACACCACATAAGGAAAAGTATAAGTAGAAAATTTTATTAGAGATTGACAAACATAGCATTGGTCAATGATGCAACTCATGAAATAATTAATAAGGGAAGAGAAGATTCACATATAAATACACTATCCTGGAAATCTTTTGTGATTGTGAGCCCCCATCAAAATATTATATGCCAAAATTGTTGACATTCGACAAGGAAGACAACATAATGAATTATGTTTGTTCATATTCACATAGAAGTTATATTTTCATAGATCCTTCAACATGTGGTGCTTGCCCCCTATCTTTGCTAGCCAAAAATTCTGCACCAAGTAGAGATACTACTTATGCATTAAAAACCCTTAAACCAAATCTTATCTTCAAAGAGTCCACCATACCTACCTAGCGACTGAGCAAGATCCCTCAAGTAAGTTGTCATCGGTGCAATAAGGCAATAAAAATTGCTTCTAAAAGTGTTAGATCATTTAGTGTAAGAGAAATTGAGCGTTGTACGAACTTGTGATGGCAAAGTAATAAAAGCGACAGACTTCATAATAAAGGTTTCTATCATAAGGGGCAATATAACGTGACGTTCTTTTGCACTAAGGGGTTGAGCATACAAACAAAAAAGCGCATGGCAACCTCTCCTTCCCTCTGCGAAGGGTCTATCTTTTACTTTTATGTATTTACTTTTATGCAAGAGTCAAAGTTTTTCTCTCTATTCCTTTTTATTTTTCTCCTTTGGCAAGCATCATGCGGTGAGGAAAGATCTAGGCACATATGTCCAGTTGAATATGGGTAGCATGAGTTATTATTGTTTACATCACCCTTGAGGTGAATACGTTGGGAGGCGAAACTATAAGCACCTATCTTTTCTATGTGTCCGGTTGAAACGTTTTGCTCATGTGTATGCGGTGAGTGTTAGCAATCATAGAAGATTATATGATGGTTGAGTGTGTGGACTTGCCTAAAGGCTCTGATACGTGACCCTTCCTGAAAAGATGATGAATTGTAGTTGTAAGGTTGACTGGGAACATAGTTTGTTGGTTTCTAATAGAGTTTATGCTTTATACTTCGATAGTGTGATGAATTGTTACTTATTCATGAGAAGTCTATGATAAAAGTTTTATGTTAAAGTTTGTTGCTGTTATAATAATTCACATGATGCTTCTATGTCCGTATTTTGTTTTTTTATCGACACCTCTCTCTCTAAGCATGTGGACATGTTTTTCGATTTCGGTTTTCGCTTGAAGGCAAGCGAGGTCTAAGCTTGGGGAGTTGATACGTCCATTTTGCATCATGTCTACCTACTGTTATTTATGATGTTTTTTTGCATAATAATTCTTTTTGGAGTAATTCTAATGCCTTTTCTCTCATAATATGCAAGGTACACACAAAGAGGGAGAATTCCGGCAGCTGGAAATCTGGACCTGGAAAAGCTATGTCAGGCCACCTATTCTGCACAACTCCAAACAAGCTGAAACTTCACGAGGATTTTTTATGGAATAAATAAGAAATACTGGAGCAAATAACCACCGGAGGGGGCCACTTGGTGAGCATAAGACACCAGGGCACACCTGGCTCCCCAAGCGCGCCCTCGTGGGTTGTGCTCAGCCTGGCCCACCTCTGGTGCCCATCTTCTGGTATATAAGTCATTTTGACCTAGAAAAAAAATAAGGAGAGGACTTTCGGTATGGAGCGCCGCCGTCTCGAGGTGGGACTTGGGAAGGAGCACTTTTGCCCTGCGGCGGAGCGATTCCGCCGGGGGAAGTTCCCTCCGGAGGGGGAAATCATCGTCATCATCATCACCAGCAACTCTCCCATCTTGGGGAGGGCAATCTCCATCAACATCTTCAACAGCACCATCTCATCTCAAACCCTAGTTCATCTCTTGTGTTCAATCTTTGTACCGGAACTATAGATTGCTGCTTGTGGGTGACTAGTAGTGTTGATTACATATTGTAGTTGATTACTATATGGTTTATCTGGTGGAAGATTATATGTTCAGATCCAATATGCTATTTAATACCCCTATGATCTTGAGCATGATTATCATTTATGATTAGTTACTTTTGTTCTTGATGCCACGGGAGAAATCATGTGAACTTGATGTGTGTTCGATATTTTGATAGTATGTATGTTGTGATTCCCTTAGTGGTGTCATGTGAACGTCGACTACATGACACTCCACCATATTTGGGCCTAAGGGAATGCATTGTGGAGTAGTTATTAGATGATGGGCTGCGAGAGTGACAGAAGCTTAAACCCTAGTTTATGCGCTATTCCGTAAGGGACCGATTGAATCCAAAAGTTTAATGCTCTGGTTAGAATTTATTCTTAATACTTTTCTCGTAGTTGCGGCTGCTTGTGAGAGGTTTAATCATAAGTAGGAGGTTTGTTCAAGTAAGAACATCACCTAAGCACCGGTCCACCCACATATCAAATTATCAAAGTAACGAACATGAATCGAACCAACATGATCAAAGTGACTAGATGAAATTCCCGTGTACCCTCAAGAACGCTTTGCTTATTATAAGAGACTGTTTTGGCCTGTCCTTTGCCTCAAAAGGATTGGGCTATCTGTTGGGGAACGCAATAATTTCAAAAACATTCCTACGCATACACAAGATCTATCATGGTGATGCATAGCAACGAGAGGGGAGAGTGTTGTACACGTACCCTCGTAGACCGAAAGCGGAAGCGTTAAGACAACGCGGTTGATGTAGTCGTACGTCTTCACGATCCGACCGATCCTAGCACCGGAAGTACGACACCTCCGCGATCTACACACGTTCGGCTCGGTGACGTCCCACGAACTCTTGATCCAGCTGAGTGTCGAGGGAGAGCTTCGTCAGCATAACGGCGTGATGACGGTGATGATGAAGCTACCGGCGCAGGGCTTTGCCTAAGCACTGCAACGATATGATCGAGGTGGATTATGGTGGAGGGGGCACCGCACACGGCTAAGACAATGTGTGTTGTGTGTTCTAGGGTGCCCCCTGCCCCCGTATATAAAGGAGCAAGGGGGAGGCCGGCCGGCCCTAGGGCGCGCCAAGGAGGGGAGTAGTCCTCCTCCTAGTAGGAGTAGGACTCTCCCTTTCCTAGTCCAACTAGGAGGGGAAGGGGAAGGAAGGAAGGGAGAGGAAGAGGAGAAGGAAAGGGGGGCGCCCCCTACCTAGTCCAATTCGGACTCCCTGTAGGGAGGGGGCGTGGCTGCCCCTTGTGGGCTTCCTCCCCTCTTCCCTATGGCCCATGTAAGCCAAACTCCCCCCCCCGGGGGGGGGGGGGGGTCCGGTAACCCTTCGGCACTCCGGTTTTCTCCGAAATCAGCCGGAACAATTCCAGTGTCCGAATATAGTCGTCCAATATATCAATCTTTATGTCTCGACCATTTCGAGACTCCTCGTCATGTCCGTGAACACATCCGGGACTCCGAACTACCTTCGGTACATCAAAACACATAAACTCATAATACCGGTCTTCGCCGAACGTTAAGCGTGCGGACCTTACGGGTTCGAGAACTATGTAGACAGGACCGAGACATGTCTCCGGTCAATAACCAATAGCGAAACCTGGATGTTCATATTGGCTCCCACATATTCTACAAAGATCTTTATGGGTCAAACCGCATAACAACATACGTTGTTCCTTTTGTCATCGGTATGTTACTTGCCCGAGATTTGATCGTCGGTATCTCAATACCTAGTTCAATCTCGTTACCGGCAAGTCTCTTTACTCGTTCTATAATGCATCATCCCGCAACTAACTCATTAGTCACATTGCTTGCAAGGCTTATAGTGATGTGCATTACCGAGAGGGCCTAGAGATACCTCTCCAACAATCGGAGTGACAAATCCTAATCTCGATCTATGCCAACTCAACAAACACCATCGGAGTCACCTATATAGCACCTTTATAATCACCCAGTTACGTTGTGACGTTTGGTAGCACACAAAGTGTTCCTCCGGTATTCGGGAGTTGCATAATCTCATAGTCATAGGCACATGTATAAGTCATGAACAAAGCAATAGCAACATACTAAACGATCAAATGCTAAGCTAACAGAATGGGTCAAGTCAATCACATCGTTCTCTAATGATGTGATCCCGTTAATCAAATGATAACTCGTGTCTATGGCTAGGAAACTTAACCATCTTTGATTCAACGAGCTAGTCAAGTAGAGGCATACTAGTGACACTCTGTTTGTCTATGTATTCACACATGTACTAAGTTTCCGGTTAATACAATTCTAGCATGAATAATAAACATTTATCATGAAATAAGTAAATATAAATAACAACTTTATTATTGCCTCTAGGGCATATTTCCTTCAGTCTCCCACTTGCACTAGAGTCAATAATCTAGTTCACATCGTCATGTGATTTAACACCGATAGTTCACATCTTTATGTGATTAGTTCACATCTCCATGTGACTAACACCCAAAGGGTTTACTAGAGTCAATAATCTAGTTCACATCGGTATGTGATTAACACCCAAAGAGTGATCATGTTTTGCTTGTGAGAGAAATTTAGTCAACGGGTCTGCCACATTCAGAGCCGTATGTATTTTGCAAATTTTCTATGTCTACAATGCTTTGCTACTCTAGCTAATTGCTCCCACTTTCAATATGTATCTAGATCGAGACTTAGAGTCACCCAGATCGGTGTCAAAGCTTGCATCGACGTAACTCTTTACGACGAACTCTTTGTCACCTCCATAACCGAGAAACATTTCCTTATTCCACTAAGGATATTTTTGACCGCTGTCCACTGATCCACTCCTGGAAAACTATTGTACCCTCTTGCCAAACTTATGGTGAGGTACACAATAGGTCTGGTACATAGCATAGCATACTTTACAAAACCTATGACTGAGGCATAGGGAATGACTTTTCATTCTCTTTCTATTTCTGCCGTGGTCGGGTTTTTAGTCTTTACTCAACTTCACACCTTGCAACACAGGCAAGAACTCCTTCTTTGACTGTTCCATTTTGAACTACTTCAAAATCTTGTCAAGGTATGTACTTGCTACCTCTCGAGCATGCGTTGGTTTTCCCTTGAAGAGGAAAGGGTGATGCAGCAAAGTAGCGTAAGTATTTCCCTTAGTTTTTGAGAACCAAGGTATCAATCCAGTAGGAGACTACACGCAAATCCCTAGTACCTGCACAAACAATCAAGAATCTTGCAACCAACGCGATAAAGGGGTTGTCAATGCCTTCACGGCCACTTGCAAAAGTGAGATCTGATAAAGATAATAAGATAAATATTTTTGGTATTATAGTTGTATAGATTGAAAAGTAAAGATTGCAAAATAAACGGTGATAGAATAGCACGTTGGCGGGAGATTAATATGATGGAAAATAGACCCGAGGGCCATAGGTTTAACTAGTGGCTTCTCTCAATATAGCAAATTCTACGGTGGGTGAACAAATTACTATCGAGCAATTGATAAAAAAGTGCATAGTTATGAGAATATCTAGGCATGATCATGAACATAGGCATCATGTCCGTGACAAGTAGACCGAAATGATTCTGCATCTACTACTATTACTCCACACATCGACCGCTATCCAGCATGCATCTAGAGTATTAAGTTCATAAGAACAGAGTAACACATTAGGTAAGATGACATGGTGTAGAGGGATAAACTCAAGCAATATGATATAAACCCCATCTTTTTATCCTCGATGGCAACAATACAATATGTGCCTTGTTGCCCCTGCTGTCACTGGGAAAGGACACCGCAAGATTGAACCCAAAGCTAAGCACTTCTCCCATTGCAAGAAAGATCAATCTACTAGGCCAAACCAAACTGATAATTCGAAGAGACTTGCAAAGATATCAAATCATGCATATAAGAATTCAGAGAAGAATCAAATATTGTTCATAGATAATCTTGATCATAAACCCACAATTCATCGGATCTTGACAAACACACCACAAAAAGAATTACATCGAATAGATCTCCAAGAAGATCGAGGAGAACTTTGTATTGAGATCCAAAGAGAGAGAAGAAGCCATCTAGTTAATAACTATAGACCCGAAGGTCTGTGGTAAACTACTCACACATCATCGGAGAGGCCATGGTGTTGATGTAGAGGCCCTCCGTGATTGATTCCCCCTCCGGCGAAGCACCGGAAAAGGCCCCAAGATGGGATCTCACGGGTACAAAAGGTTGCGGTGGTGGAAAATATGTTTCGTGGCTCCCCTGGATGTTTTCAGGGTATAAGAGTATATATAGGCGAAAGAAGTAGGTCGGTGGAGCTACGAGGGGCCCACGAGGGTGGGGGCGCGCCTACCCCCCTGGGCGCGCCTCCCTGCCTCGTGGCCGCCTTGTTGCTTCCTTGACGTCCACTCCAAGTCTCCTGGATTGTGTTTGTTCCAAAAATGATCCTCGTGAAGGTTTCATTCCGTTTGATATTCCTTTTCTGCGAAACACTGAAATAGGCAAAAACAACAACAATTTGTACTGGGCCTTCGATTAATAGGTTGGTCCCAAAAATAATATAAAAGTGCATAATAAAGCCCATTAAACATCCAAAACAGATAATATAATAGCATGGAACAATCAAAAATTATAGATACGCTGGAGACGTCTCAAGCATCCCCATGCTTAATTTCTGCTCATCCTCGAGTAGGTAAATGATAAAAATAGAATTTTTGATGTGGAATGCTACCTAACATAATTCTTTATTGTGGCATGAATGTTCAGATCCGAAAGATTCAAGATAAAAGTTTAATGTTGACATAAAAATAATAATACTTCAAGCATATTAACTAAGCAATTATGTCTTCTCAAAATAACATAGCCAGAGAAAGCTCACCCCTACAAAATCATATAGTTTGGCCATGCTTCATTTCCGTCACACAAAATGCTCTCGTCATGCACAACCCCGATGACAAGCCAAGCAATTGTTTCATACTTTAGTATTTCTGAAACTTTTTCAACTTTCACGCAATACATGAGCGTGAGCCATGGACATAGCACTATGGGTGGAATAGAATATAATAATGGGGGTTGTGTGGAGAAGACAAAAAGGAGAAAGTCTCACATTGACGCGGCTAATCAACAGGCTAGGGAGATGCCCATCAATTGATGTCAATGCGAGGAGTAGGGATTGCAATGCAACGGATGCACTAGAGCTATAAATGTATGAAAGCTCAACAAAAGAAACTAAGTGGGTGTGCATCCAACTTGCTTGCTCACGAAGGCCTAGGGCATTTGAGGAAGCCCATTGTTGGAATATACAAGCCAAGTTCTATAATGAAAAATTCCCACTAGTATATGAAAGTGACAAAATAAGAGACTCTCTATCATAAAGATCATGGTGCTACTTTGAAGCACAAGTGTGCAAAAAGGATAGTAGCATTGTCCCTTCTTTTTTTTGGGCCTTCTTTTTTTATTTGGCCTTTCTTTTTTTCTTTTTTTATTTGGCCTTTTTTATGGGACAGTGCTCTATTAATGATGATCATCACACTTCTTTTTATTTACAACTCAATGATTACAACTCGATACTAGAACAAAATATGACTCTATATGAGTGCCTCCGGCGGTGTACCGGGATGGGCAATGAAACAAGAGTGACATGTATGAAAAATTATGCATGGTGGCCTTGCCACAAATACGATGTCAACTACATGATCATGCAAGGCAATATGACAATGATGAAGCGTGTCATAATAAATGAAACGGTGGAAAGTTGCATGGCAATATATCTCGGAATGGCTATGGAAATGCCATAATAGGTAGGTATGGTGGCTGTTTTGAGGAAGATATAAGGAGGTTTATGTGTGATAGAGCGTATCATATCATGGGGTTTGGATGCACCGGTGAAGTTTGCACCAACTCCCAAGGTGAGAAAGGGCAATGCACGGTACCGAAGAGGCTAGCAATGATTGAAAGGTGAGAGTGCGTATAATCCATGGACTCAACATTAGTCATAAAGAACTCACATACTTATTGCAAAAATCTACAAGTCATCAAAAACCAAGCACTACGCGCATGCTCCTAGGGGATAGATTGGTAGGAAAATACCATCGCTCGTCCCCGACCGCCACTCATAAGGATGACAATCAAAGAACACATCATGTTTCAAATTTGTCACACAACGCGGTTACCATACGTGCATGCTACTGGACTTGCAAACTTCAACACAAGTATTTCTCAAATTCACAATTACTCAACTAGCACGACTCTAATATCACCATCTTCATATCTCAAAACAATCATCAAGTATCAAACTTCTCATAATATTCGATGCGCTTTATATGAAAGTTTTTATTATACCCATCTTGGATGCCGATCATATTAGGACTAATTTTACAGCCAAAGCAAATTACCATGCTGTTCTAAAGGACTCTCAAAATAATATAAGTGAATCATGAGATATCAATCTATAAAATAAAACCACCACCGTGCTCTAAAAGATATAAGCGAAGCACTAGAGCAAAATTATCTAGCTCAAAAGATATAAGTGAAGCACATAGAGTATTCTAATAAATTCCGATTCATGTGTGTCTCTCCAAAAGGTGTGTACAGAAAGGATGGTTGTGGTAAACTAAAAATCAAAGACTCAAATCATACAAGACGCTCCAAGCAAAACAGATATCATGTGGTGAATAAAAATATAGCCTCAAGTAAAGTTACCGATAGACGAAGACGAAAGAGGGGATGCCTTCCGGGGCATCCCCAAGCTTAGGCTTTTGTTTGTCCTTGAATTTTACCTTGGGGTGCCTTGGGCATCCCCAAGCTTAGGCTCTTGCCACTCCTTATTCCATAATCCATCAAATCTTTACCCAAAACTTGAAAACTTCACAACACAAAACTCAACAGAAAATCTCATGAGCTCCGTTAGTGTAAGAAAACAAACCACCCCTTAAAGGTAATGTAATGAACTCATTCTTTATTTATATTGGTGTTAAACCTACTGTATTCCAACTTTTATATGGTTCATACCCCCCGATACTAGCCATAGATTCATCAAAATAAGCAAACAACACACGAAAAACAGAATCTGTCAAAAACAGAACAGTCTGTGGTAATCTGTATCAAACGCAAACTTATGTAACTCAGACAAATCTGCACAAATAGTAAGACCTAGATAATTTGATTATTGATCTACTGCAATTGGAATCAGTATTTTATCACTTTCTGGTGATTTTTAACAATTGTTTTCGTGAGCAGAATGTTTCTGTCTTTTTCAGCAAGATCAAATAATTATCACCCAAGAAGATCCTATAGGTCTTACTTGGCACAAACACTAATTGAAACATAAAATAACATCTAACCAGAGGCTAGATGAATTATTTATTACTAAACAGGAACAAAAAGCAAGCAACAAAAATAAAATTGGGTTGCCTCCCAACAAGCGCTATCGTTTAACGCCCCTAGCTAGGCATAAAAACAAGAATAGATCTAGGTATTGTCATCTTTGGTGTTGGGAAAGAAAAGAGAAAATTTCTTATATATAGCATTTATCTTTCTATTTTGAGAAAGCACATGGCCATTAATGGTGGAAGAAAGATTAAGCACGCTACAGAAATTTGCATCTAAGCTAGCCTTCATCTCTTCGATAATTTCATTTTGATAAAAGCACAAGAGCGAGGTGGATTCAACCTTCTCACTCATGGGGTGCCCAAATATGGGTTTATCTTTTCATAGGTATCTATGGCATCCCCCTCAAGAAAACCTTCTTAAAAAATAGAATCTAAAACTTGCTTGAACGAAAAGGGTAAGCCAACATAAAAGCTTTTTAGGTATATCTCAATTTGATATTGAGGCACATAGCTAGCTCGGATCCTTAATAGCCTATCCCAAGCATCTTTTAAAGACTCATCAAGTAAATAACGAAAAATTCTGGGATCATCTTCATTGAAATTATCCAAACCCTCATTGATAACCCCGGTAGGTCTTTCCATAGCATCATTATTTATGAGCTTAGAGAGAACATAGGGGCTATCCAAAGTACTAAAAGCCAGGAGAGAACCCTTAGCCCTTTTTGACTTGGCCATGGCGAAAGAAAAGCAAACGGGAAAGAGGCGAAGAAAAGGCAAAGGTGAAGTGGGGGAGAGGAAAACGAGAGGCAAATGGCAAATAATGTAATGCGAGGGAGAAGAGTTTGTGATGGGTACTTGGTATGTCTTGACATGTGCGTAGATCTCCCCGGCAACGGCGCCAGAAATCCTTCTTGCTACCTCTTGAGCATGCGTTGGTTTTCCCTTGAAGAGGAAAGGGTGATGCAGCAAACTAGCGTAAGTATTTCCCTCAGTTTTTGAGAACCAAGGTATCAATCCAGTAGGAGACTACACGCAAATCCCTAGTACCTACACAAACAATCAAGAACCTTGCAACCAACGCGATAAAGGGGTTGTCAATCCCTTCACGGCCACTTGCAAAAGTGAGATCTGATAAAGATAATAAGATAAATATTTTTGGTATTTTTGTTGTATAGATTGAAAAGTAAAGATTGCAAAATGAACGACGACAGAATAGCACGTTGGCGGGAGATTAATATGATGGAAAATAGACCCGGGGGCCATAGGTTTCACTAGTGGCTTCTCTCAAGATAGCAAATTCTAAGGTGGGTGAACAAATTACTGTCGAGCAATTGATAGAAAAGCGCATAGTTATGAGAATATCTAGGCATGATCATGAACATAGGCATCACGTCCGTGACAAGTAGACCAAAATAATTCTGCATCTACTACTATTACACCACACATCGACCGCTATCCAGCATGCATCTAGAGTATTAAGTTCATAAGAACAGAGTAACGCATTAGGCAAGATGACATGATGTAGAGGGATAAACTCAAGCAATATGATATAAACCCCATCTTTTTATCCTCGATGGCAACAATACAATACGTGCCTTGCTGCCCCTGCTGTCACTGGGAAAGGACACCGCAAGATTGAACCCAAAGCTAAGCACTTCTCCCATTGCAAGAAAGATCAATCCAGTAGGCCAAACCAAACTGATAATTCGAAAAGACTTGCAAAGATATCAAATCATGCATATAAGAATTCAGAGAAGAATCAAATATTGTTCATAGATAATCTTGATCATAAACCCACAATTCATCGGATCTCGACAAACACACCGCAAAAAGAATTACGTCGAATAGATCTCCAAGAAGATCGAGGAGAACTTTGTATTAAGATCCAAAGAGAGAGAAGAAGTGATACGTCTCCAACGTATCTATAATTTTTGATCGTTCCATGCTATTATATTATCTGTTTTGGATGTTTAATGGGCTTTACTAAGCACTTTTATATTATTTTTGGGACTAACCTATTAACCGAAGGCCCAGTGTAAATTGCTGTTTTTTGCCTATTTCAGTGTTTTGCAGAAAAGGAATATCAAACGGAGTCCAAACGGAATGAAACCTTCGGGAGAGTTATTTTTGGAACAAACGTGATCCAGGGAACTTGGAGTGGACGTCAAGAGGGAAGCGAGGAGGCCACCAGGCAGGGAGGCGCGCTTGCCCCCCTGGGCGCGCCCCCACCCTCGTGGGCCCCTCGAAGCTCCACCGACCTACTTCTTCCTCCTATATATATATCCATATACCCCGAAAACATCCAGGAGCACCACGAAACCCTATTTCCACCACTGCAACCCTCTCTACCCGTAAGATCCCATCTTGGGGCCTTTTCTGGCGCTCCGCCGGAGGGGGCATCGATCACGGAGGGCTTCTACATCAACACCATAGCCTCTCCGATGATATGTGAGTAGTTTACCTCAGACCTTCGGGTCCATAGTTATTAGCTAGATGGCTTCTTCTCTCTCTTTGGATCTCAATACAAAGTTCTCCTCGATCTTCTTGGAGATCTATTCGATGTAATTCTTTTTGCGGTGTGTTTGTCGAGATCCGATGAATTGTGGGTTTATGATCAAGATTATCTATGAACAATATTTGAATCTCCTCTGAATTCTTTTATGTATGATTGGTTATCTTTGCAAGTCTCTTCGAATTATCAGTTTGGTTTGGCCTGCTAGATTGATCTTTCTTGCAATGGGACAAGTGCTTAGCTTTGGGTTCAATCATGCGGTGCTCGATCCCAATGACAGAAAGGGAAACGACACGTATTGTATTGTTGCCATCGAGGATAAAAAGATGGGGTTTATATCGTATTGCTTGAGTTTATCCCTCTACATCATGTCATCTTGCCTAATGCGTTACTCTGTTCTTATGAACTTAATACTTTAGATGCATGCTGGATAGCGGTCGATGTGTGGAGTAATAGTAGTAGATGCAGAATCGTTTCGGTCTACTTGTCGCGGACGTGATGCCTATATACATGATCATGCCTAGATATTCTCATAACTATGCACTATTCTATCAATTGCTCGGCAGTAATTTGTTCACCCACTATAATACTTATGCTATCTTGAGAGAAGCCACTAGTGAAACCTATGGCCCCCGGGTCTATTTTCCATCATATTAATCTCCCGTCAACTAGCTATTTCTATCACCGTTTATTTTGCAATCTTACTTTTCAATCTATATTATAAAAATACCAAAAATATTTATCTTATTATCTCTATCAGATCTCACTTTTGCAAGTGGCCGTGAAGGGATTGACAACCCCTTTATCGCGTTGGTTGCAAGGTTCTTATTTGTTTGTGTAGGTACGAGGGACTTGCGTGTGGCCTCCTACTGGATTGATACCTTGGTTATCAAAAATTAAGGGAAATACTTACGCTACTTTGCTGCATCACCCTTTCCTCTTCAAGGGAAAACCAACGCAGTGCTCAAGAGGTAGCAAGAAGGATTTCTGGCGCCGTTGCCGGGGAGTCAACGCACAAGTCAAGACATACCAAGTACCCATCACAAACTCTTATCCCTCACATTACATTATTTGCCATTTGCCTCTCGTTTTCCTCTCCCCCACTTCACCCTTGCCATTTTATTCGCCTCCTTCCCATCGTTTTTCTTGCGCCATGGCCGAATTAAAAAGGGCTAAGGGTTCTCTCCAAGGTTTTAATACTTTGAATAGTCCCTCTGTCTTCTCTAAGCTTATAAATAATGATGCTATGGAAAGACCTACCGGGGTTATCAATGAGAGTTTGAATAAATTCGATGAAGATGATTGCGGAATTTTTCGTTATTTACTTGATGAGTCTTTGAAAGATGCTTGGGATAGGCTATTAAGGATCCGAGCTAGCTATGTGCCCCAATATCGAATTGAGATATACCTAAAAAGCTTTTATGTCGGCTTGCCCTCTTTGTTCAAGCAAGTTTTAGATTCTATTTTTGAAGAAGGTTTCCTTGAAGGCGATCCCATAGATACCTATGAAAAGTTGAAAACTATATTTGGGCACCCCATGAGTGAGAGGGTTGAATCCACCTCTCTTTTGTGCTTTTAGCAAAATGAAATTATCAAAGAGATGAAGGCTAGCTTGGATGCAAATTTTTGTAACGTGCTTAATCTTTCTTCCTCCATTAATGGCCACGTGCTTTTTCAAAATAGAAATATAAATGCTATATATAAGAAATTTTCTCTTTTCTTTCCCAATGCCAAAGATGATAATACCTAGATCTATTCTTGCCTTTATGCCTAGCTAGGGGCGTTAAACGATAGCGCTTGTTGGGAGGCAACCCAATTTTATTTTTGTTCCTTGCTTTTTGGTTCTGTTTAGTAATAAATATTTGATCTAGCCTCTGGTTAGATGTGGTTTTATTTTTTAATTTAGTGTTTGTGCCAAGTAAAAACTCCGTCTATGTTGTCTCAACATAGCCGGTCCCAAGCCCGGGTAAAGGAGGAGGGTTGTGATAGGCTTGGCGAGCCAACGTAAAAACTCAGCCACTCTTATGGAGATGAAACCCAAAAGATTTTCGTTGGGGCGTAACCCTCTCAGCGACGCGCCACATCGAAACCCGGGTGTGGTGGAAAATGGGCAAGGGCCGGGCCGTCACCCCCCAAGTGGCGCGCCGTATCTTGATCCGGATATGGTGGCAAGTGAGCGACGATCGGGTCATCGCATCCTTAGTGGCGCGCTACATCGGCGCCCGGATGTAGTGGAAAATGAGCAAGGGTCTTCGCATTTGACTCGACGAGTGTGAAGGGTAAGGAAGCTAGCCGAGCCTAGGAGGATTCGCTTAGGTAGCTGGAACGTAGGGTCTCTGACAGGGAAGCTTCGGGAGCTAGTTGATGCAGCGGTGAGGAGAGGGGTTGATATCCTTTGCGTCCAAGAAACCAAATGGAGAGGACAGAAGGCGGAGGAGGTGGACGATACCGGCTTCAAGCTGTGGTACACGGGGATGGCTGCAAACAGAAATGGTGTAGGCATCTTGATCAACAAGAGCCTCAAGTATGGAGTGGTAGACGTCAAGAGACGTGGGGACCGGATTATCCTGGTCAAGCTGGTAGTTGAGGACTTGGTTCTCAATGTTATCAGCGTGTATGCCCCGCAAGTAGGCCACAATGAGAACACCAAGAGGGAGTTCTGGGAAGGCCTGGAAGACATGGTTAGGAGTGTACCGATTGGTGAGAAGCTCTTCATAGGAGGAGACCTCAATGGCCACGTGGGTACATCTAACACAGGTTTTGAAGGGGCGCATGGGGGCTTTGGCTATGGCATCAGGAATCAAGAAGGAGAAGATGTCTTAAGCTTTGCCCTAGCCTACAACATGATTGTAGCTAACACCCTCTTTATAAAGAGAGAATCACATCTGGTGACTTTTAGTAGTGGCCAACACTCTAGCCAGATTGATTTCATCCTCTCGAGAAGAGAAGATAGGCGTGCGTGCCTAGACTGTAAGGTGATACCTGGAGAGAGTGTTGTACCCCAGCATAAGCTGGTGGTTGCTGACTTCCGCTTTTGGATTCGTGTCCAGCGGGATAAGCGTGCCAAAGTTGCTAGAACGGAGTGGTGGAAGCTCAAGGGGGAGGTAGCTCAGGTGTTCAAGGAGAGGGTCATTAAGGAGGGCCCTTGGGAGGAAGGAGGGGATGCGGACAATGTGTGGATGAAGATGGCGACTTGCATTCGTAAGGTGGCCTCGGAGGAGTTTGGAGTGTCCAGGGGAAGGAGAAGCAAAGATAAGGATACCTGGTGGTGGAATGATGATGTCCAGAAGGCGATTAAAGAGAAGAAAGATTGCTTCAGACGCCTATACCTGGATAGGAGTGCAGACAACATAGAGAAGTACAAGATGGCGAAGAAGGCCGCAAATCGAGCTGTTGGTGAAGCAAGGGGTTGGGCATATGAGGACCTCTACCAACGGTTAGGCACAAAGGAAGGTGAAAGGGACATCTATAAGATGGCCAAGATCCGAGAGAGGAAGATGAGGGATATTGGCCAAGTCAAATGCATCAAGGACGGAGCAGGCCAACTCTTGGTGAAGGACGAGGAGATTAAGTATAGATGGCGGGAGTACTTCGACAAGTTGTTCAATGGGGAGAATGAGAGTTCTACCATTGAACTGGACGACTCCTTTGATGAGACCAGCATGCGTTTTGTGCAGCGAATCCAGGAGTTTGAGGTGAAGGAGGCTTTAAAAAGGATGAAAGGAGGCAAGGCGATGGGCCCTGATTGTATCCCCATTGAGGTGTGGAAAGGTCTCGGGGACATAGTGATAGTATGGCTAACCAAGCTTTTCAACCTCATTTTTCGGGCAAACAAGATGCCAGAAGAATGGAGACGGAGTATATTAGTACCAATCTTCAAGAACAAGGGGGATGTTCAGAGTTGTACTAATTACCGTGGAATTAAGCTGATGAGCCATACAATGAAGCTATGGGAGAGAGTCGTTGAGCACCGCTTAAGAAGAATGACAAGCGTGACCAAAAATCAGTTTGGTTTCATGCCTGGGAGGTCGACCATGGAAGCCATTTTCTTGGTACGACAACTTATGGAGAGATATAGGGAGCAAAAGAAGGACTTGCATATGGTGTTCATTGACTTGGAGAAGGCCTATGATAAGATACCGCGGAATGTCATGTGGTGGGCCCTTATCTTTTTGCATTGGTGATGGATGAGGTTACAAGGGATATACAAGGAGATATCCCATGGTGTATGCTCTTTGCAGATGATGTGGTGCTAGTTGACGATAGTCGGACGGGGGTAAATAGGAAGTTAGAGTTATGGAGACAAACCTTGGGATCGAAAGGGTTTAGGCTTAGTAGAACTAAAACCAAGTACATGATGTGCGGTTTCAGTACTACTAGGTGTGAGGAGGAGGAGGTTGGCCTTGATGGCCGGGTGGTACCTCGGAAGGACACCTTTCGGTATTTGGGGTCAATGTTGCAGGAGGATGGGGGTATTGATGAAGATGTGAACCATCGAATCAAAGCCGGATGGATGAAGTGGTGCCAAGCTTCTGGCATTCTCTGTGACAAGAGAGTGCCACAAAAGCTAAAAGGCAAGTTCTACAGGACGGCGGTTCGACCCGCAATGTTGTATGGCGCGGAGTGTTGGCCGACTAAAAGGCGACATGTTCAACAGTTAGGTGTGGCGGAGATGCATATGTTGAGATGGATGTGTGGCCACACGAGGAAGGATCGAGTCCGGAATGATGATATACGAGATAGAGTTGGGGTAGCAC
Source organism: Aegilops tauschii subsp. strangulata (assembly GCF_002575655.3). Lineage (NCBI taxonomy): Eukaryota > Viridiplantae > Streptophyta > Magnoliopsida > Poales > Poaceae > Aegilops > Aegilops tauschii. The sequence goes on from NC_053037.3 coordinate 285,699,575, forward strand.
CAATTGAGGAGAAGCTTGTCCAACATCGTCTGAGATGGTTTGGGCATATTCAGCGCAGGCCTCCAGAAGCTCCAGTGCATAGCGGACGGCTAAAGCGTGCAGAGAATGTCAAGAGAGGGCGGGGTAGACCAAATTTGACATGGGAGGAGTCCGTTAAGAGAGACCTGAAGGATTGGAGTATCACCAAAGAGCTAGCTATGGACAGGGGTGCGTGGAAGCTTGCTATCCATGTGCCAGAGCCATGAGTTGGTTGCGAGATCTTATGGGTTTCACCTCTAGCCTACCCCAACTTGTTTGAGACTAAAGGCTTTGTTGTTGTTGTTGTTGTTGTTGTTGTTGTTGTTGTTGTTGTTGTTGTTGTTGTTGTTGTTGTTGTTGTTGTTGTTGTTGTTGTTGTTGTTGTTGTTGTTGTTGTAGTGTTTGTGCCAAGTAAAACCTATAGGATCTTCTTGGATGATAGTTATTTGATCTTGCTGAAAAAGTCAGAAACTTTCTGCTCACGAAAACAATTGTTAAAAATCACCAGAATGTGATAAAATACTGATTCCAATTGAAGTATATCAGTAAAAAAATTATCTAGGTCTTCCTATTTTGGTAGATTTTTCTAAGTTCCAGAAGTTTGCGTTAGATGCAGATTACTACAGACTATTCTGTTTTTGACAGATTCTGTTTTTCGTGCGTTGTTTGCTTATTTTGATGAGTCTATGGCTAGTATCGGAGGTTATGAACCATAGAGAAGTTGGAATACAGTAGGTTTAAAACCAATATAAATAAAGAATGAGTTCATTACAGTACCTTAAAGTGGTGGTTTGTTTTATTTCGCTACCGGAGCTCATGAGATTTTCTGTTGAGTTTTGTGTTGTGAAGTTTTCAAGTTTTTGGGTAAAGATTTGATGGATTATGGAACAAGGAGTGGCAAGAGCCTAAGCTTGGGGATTCCCAAGTCACCCCAAGGCAAAATCCAAGGACAACCAAAAGCCTAAGCTTGGGGATGCCCCGGAAGGCATCCCCTCTTTTGTCTTCGTCCATCGGTAACTTTACTTGATGCTATATTTTTATTCACCACATGATATGTGTTTTGCTTGGAGCGTCTTGTATGATTTGAGTCTTTGCTTTTTAGTTTACCACAATCATCCTTGCTGTACACACCTTTTGGGATAGACACACATGAATCAGAATTTATTAGAATACTCTATGTGCTTCACTTATATCTATTGAGCTAGATAATTTTGCTCTAGTGCTTCGCTTATATCTTTTAGAGCACGGTGGTGGTTTTATTTTATAGAAATAATTGATCTCTCATGCTTCACTTATATTATTTTGAGAGTCTTTTAGAACAGCATGGTAATTTGCTTTGGTTAAAATTTTAGTCCTTAAGTGATGAGAATCCGAGATAGGTATAATAAAAACTATCATATAGAGTGCATTGAATATTATGAGAAGTTTGATACTTGATAATTGTTTTGAGATATGAAGATGGTGATATTAGAGTCATGCTAGTTGAGTAGTTGTGGATTTGAGAAATACTTGTTCTAAAGTTTGTGATTCCCGTAGCATGCACGTATGGTGAACCGTTATGTGATGAAGTCGGAGGATGATTTATTTTTTGATTGTCTTCCTTATGAGTGGTGGTCGGAGACGAGCGATGGTCTTTTCCTACCAATCTATCCCCCTAGGAGCATGCGCGTAGTACTTCGTTTCTATAACTAATAGATTTTTGCAATAAGTATGTGAGTTCTTTATGACTAATGTTGAGTCCATGGATTATACGCACTCTCACCATTCCATCATTGATAGCCTCTCTAATACCGCGCACCTTTCGCCGGTATCATACACCCACCATATACCTTCCTCAAAACAGCCACCATACTACCTATTATGGCATTTCCATAGCCATTCCGAGATATATTGCCATGCAACTTTCCACCGTTCCGTTTATTATGACACGCTCCATCATTGTCATATTGCTTTGCATGATCATGTAGTTGATATCGTATTCGTGGCAAAGCCACCATTCATAATTATTTCATACATGTCACTCTTGATTCATTGCATATCCCAGTACACTGCCGGAGGCATTCACATAGAGTCATATTTTGTTCTAAGTATTGAGTTGTAATTTTTGAGTTGTAAGTAAATAAAAGTGTGATGACCATCATTATTAGAGCATTGTCCCAAGTGAGGAAAGGATGATGGAGACTATGATTCCCCCACAAGTCGGGATGAGACTCCAAACGAAAAAAAAAAGAGAAAAAGAAAATAAAAAAAGAGGCCATAAAAAAAGGGAGAAAAGGCCCAAATAAAAAAAATGAGAGAAAAAGAGAGAAGGGACAATGTTACTATCCTTTTTACAACACTTGTGCTTCAAAGTAGCACCATGATCTTCATGATAGAGAGTCTTCTATGTTGTCACTTTCATATACTAGTGGGAATTTTACATTATAGAACTTGGCTTGTATATTCCAATGATGGGCTTCCTCAAAAATGCCCTAGGTCTTCGTGAGCAAGCGAGTTGGATGCACACCCACTTAGTTTCTTTTGTTGAGCTTTCATACACTTATAGCTCTAGTGCATCCGTTGCATGGCAATCCCTACTCACTCACATTGATATCTATTAATGGGCATCTCCATAGCCCGTTGATACGCCTAGTTGATGTGAGACTATCTTCTCCTTTTTGTCTTCTCTACAACCACCATTCTATTCCACATAGAGTGCTATGTCCATGGCTCACGCTCATGTATTGCGTGAAGATTGAAAAAGTTTGAGAACATCAAAAGTATGAAACGGTTGCTTGGCTTGTCATCGGGGTTGTGCATGATTTAAATATTTTGTGTGGTGAAGATAGAGCATAGCCAGACTATATGATTTTGTAGGGATAACTTTCTTTGGCCATGTTATCTTGAGAAGACATGATTGCTTTGTTAGTATGCTTGAAGTATTATTATTTTCATGTCAATATTAAACTTTTATCTTGAATCTTTCGGATATGAACATTCATGCCACAATAAACAAAATTACATTCAGCATTATGCTAGGTAGCATTCCACATCAAAAATTCTGTTTTTATCATTTACCTACTCGAGGACGAGCAGGAATTAAGCTTGGGGATGCTTGATACGTCTCCAATGTATCTATAATTTTTTATTGTTCCATGCTATTATATTATCTGTTTTGGATGTTTAATGGGCTTTACTAAGCACTTTTATATTATTTTTGAACTAACCTATTAACCGAAGGCCCAGTGCAAATTGCTGTTTTTTGCCTATTTCAGTGTTTTGCGGAAAAGGAATATCAAACGGAGTCCAAACGGAATGAAACCTTCGGGAGAGTTATTTTTGGAACAAACATGATCCAGGGGACTTGGAGTGGACGTCAAGAAAGAAGCGCGGAGGCCACGAGGCAGGGAGGCGCGCCCCCCACCCTCTTGGGCCACTCAAAGCTCCACCGACCTACTTCTTCCTCCTATATATATATCCATATACCCCGAAAACATCCAGGAGCACCACGAAACCCTATTTCCACCACCGCAACCTTCTGTACCCGTGAGATCCAATCTTGGGGCCTTTTCCGGCGCTTCGCCGGAGGGGCATCGATCACGGAGGGCTTCTACATCAACACCATAGCCTCTCCGATGATATGTGAGTAGTTTACCTCAGACCTTCGGGTCCATAGTTATTAGCTAGATGGCTTCTTCTCTCTCTTTGGATCTCAATACAAAGTTCTCCTCGATCTTCTTGGAGATCTATTCGATGTAATTCTTTTTGCGGTGTGTTTGTCGAGATCCGATGAATTGTGGGTTTATGATCAAGATTATCTATGAACAATATTTGAATCTCCTCTGAATTCTTTTATGTATGATTGGTTATCTTTGCAAGTCTCTTCGAATTATCAGTTTGGTTTGGCCTACTAGATTGATCTTTCTTGCAATGGGAGAAGTGCTTAGCTTTGGGTTCAATCATGCGGTGCTCGATCCCAGTGACAGAAAGGGAAACGACACGTATTGTATTGTTGCCATCGAGGATAAAAATATGGGGTTTATATCATATTGCTTGAGTTTATCCCTCTACATCATGTCATCTTGCCTAATGCGTTACTCTGTTCTTATGAACTTAATACTCTAGATCCATGCTGGATAGCGGTTGATGTGTGGAGTAATAGTAGTAGATGCAGAATCGTTTCGGTCTACTTGTCGCGGACGTGATGCCTATATACATGATCATTCCTAGATATTCTCGTAACTATGCACTATTCTATCAATTGCTCGACAGTAATTTGTTCACCCACCGTAATACTTATGCTATCTTGAGAGAAGCCACTAGTGAAACCTATGGACCCCGGGTCTATTTTCCATCATATTAATCTCCCGTCAACTAGCTATTTCTATCACCGTTTATTTTGCAATCTTACTTTTCAATCTATATTATAAAAATACCAAAAATATTTATCTTATTATCTCTATCAGATCTCACTTTTGCAAGTGGCCGTGAAGGGATTGACAACCCCTTTATCGCGTTGGTTGCAAGGTTCTTATTTGTTTGTGTAGGTACGAGGGACTTGCGTGTGGCCTCCTACTGGATTGATACCTTGGTTCTCAAAAAGTGAGGGAAATACTTACGCTACTTTGTTGCATCACCCTTTCCTCTTCAAGGGAAAACCAACGCAGTGCTCAAGACGTAGCAAGAAGCCATCTAGCTAATAACTATGGACCCGAAGGTCTGTGGTAAACTACTCACACATCATCAGAGAGGCCATGGTGTTGATGTAGAGGCCCTCCGTGATCGATTCCCCCTCCGGCGGAGCGCCGGAAAAGGCCCCAAGATGGGATCTCACGGGTACAGAAGGTTGCGGCAGTGGAAAATAGGTTTCGTGGCTCCCCTGGATGTTTTCAGGGTATAAGAGTATATATAGGCGAAAGAAGTAGGTCGGTGGAGCTACGAGGGGCCCATGAGGGTGGGGGGCGCGCCTACCCCCCTGGACGCGCCTCCCTGCCTCATGGCTGCCTCGTTGCTTCCTTGACGTCCACTCCAAGTCTCCTAGATTGCATTTGTTCCAAAAACGATCCTCGCGAAGGTTTCATTCCGTTTGATATTCCTTTTCTGCAAAACACTGAAATAGGCAAAAAAAACAGCAATTTGCACTGGGCCTTCGGTTAATAGGTTAGTCCCAAAAATAATATAAAAGTGCAGAATAAAGCCCACTAAACATTCAAAACAGATAATATAATAGCATGGAACAATAAAAAATTATAGATACATTGGAGACGTATCAGTACTCATTGAAAATATATCAAGTGTCTTGATCTATCTCTATAGATCTTGATGCTCAATATGTAAGTTCTTCACCGAGGTCTTTCTTTGAAACACTCCTTAACACTCCTTTATGCTTTCGAGAAAATTCTACATTATTTCCGATCAACAATATGTCATTCACATATACTTATCAGAAATGTTGTAGTGCTCCCACTCACTTTCTTGTAAATACAGGCTTCACCACAAGTATGTATAAAACCATATGCTTTGATCACTTTATCAAAGCATATATTCCAACTCCGAGATGCTTGCACCAGTCCATAGATGGATCACTGGAGCTTGCTCACTTTGTTAGCACCTTTAGGATCGACAAAAACTTCTGGTTGCATCATATGCAACTCTTCTTTAAGAAATCCATTAAGGAATGCAGTTTTGACATCCATTTGCCAGATTTCATAAAATGCGGCAACTGCTAACATGATTCGGACAGACTTTTAAGCATCCATACGAGTGAGAAAATCTCATCGTAGTCAACACCTTGAATTTGTCGAAAACATTTTGCGACAGTTCGAGCTTTGTAGATAGTAACACTACTATCAGCGTCTGTTTTCCTCTTGAAGATCCATTTATTCTCAATGACTAACCGATCATCGGGCAAGTCAATCAAAGTCCATACTTTGTTCTCATACATGGATCCCATCTCAGATTTCATGGCCTCAAGCCATTTTGCGGAATCTGGGCTCATCATCGCTTCCTCATAGTTCGTAGGTTCATCATGGTCTAGTAACATGACTTCCAGAACAGGATTACTGTACCACTCTGGTGCGGACCGTACTCTGGTTGACCTACGAGGTCTGGTAGTAACTTGATCTGAAGTTTCATGATCATCATCATTAGCTTCCTCACTAATTGTTGTAGGAATCACTGGAACTTATTTCTGTGATGAACTAATTTCCAATTCGGGAGAAGGTACAATTACCTCATCAAGTTCTACTTTCCTCCCACTCACTTCTTTCGAGAGAAACTCCTTCTCTAGAAAGGATCCATTCTTAGCAACAAGTATCTTGCCTTCGGATCTGTGATAGAAGGTGTACCCAACAGTTTCTTTTTGGGTATCCTATGAAGATGCAGTACTCCGATTTGGGTTTGAGCTTATCAGTTTGAAACTTTTTCACATAAGCGTCACAGCCCCAAACTTTAAGAAATGATAGCTTTGGTTTCTTGCCAAACCATAGTTCATACGGTGTCATCTCAACGGATTTAGATGGTGCCCTATTTAACGTGAATGCAGCTGTATCTAATGCATAACCCCAAAACGATAGTGGTAAATCTGTAAGAGACATCATAGATCGCACCATATCCAATAAAGTACGATTACAACGTTCGAAAACACCATTATGTTGTGGTGTTCCAGGTGGCATGAGTTGCGAAACTATTCCACATTGTTTCAAATGAAGACCAAAATCGTAACTCAAATATTCGCCTCCGCGATCAGATCGTAGAAACTTTATTTTCTTGTCACGATGATTTTCCACTTCACTCTGAAATTCTTTGAACTTTTCAAATGTTTCAGACTTATGTTTCATTAAGTAGATATACCCATATCTGCTCAAATCATCTGTGAAGGTCAGAAAATAACGATACCCGCCGTGAGCCTCAACACTTATCGGATCGCATACATCAGTATGTATTATTTACAATAAGTCAGTTGCTCGCTCCATTGTTCCGAAGAACGGAGTCTTAGTCATCTTGCCCATGAGGCATGGTTCGCAAGCATCAAGTGATTCATAATCAAGTGATTCCAAAAGTCCATCAACATGGAGTTTCTTCATGCGCTTTACACCAATATGACCTAAACGGCAGTGCCACATATAAGTTGCACTATCATTATCAACTTTGCATCTTTTGGCATCAATATTATGAATATGTGTCTCCCTACGATCGAGATTCTATAAACCATTCACCTTGGGTGTATGACCACAGAAGGTTTTATTCATGTAAACAGAATAACAATGATTCTTTAACTTAAATGAATAACCATATTGCAATAAACATGATCCAATCATATTATGCTCAACACAAACACCAAATAACATTTATTTTAGGTTCAAAACTAATCCCGAAGGTAAAGGGAGTGTGCGATGGTGATCTTATCAACCTTGGAATCTCTTCCAACACACATCGTCACTTTGCCCTCAACTAGTCTCTCTTCATTTTGTAACTCATGTTTCGAGTTACTAATCATAGCAACTGAATCGGTATCAAATACCTAGGGGTTACTATGAACACTAGTAAAGTACACATCAATAACGTGTATATCATATATACTTTTGTTCACTTTGCCATCCTTCTTATCCGCCAAATATTTGGGGTAGTTCTGTTTCCAGTGACCATTCCCTTTGCAGTAGAAGCACTCAGCTTCAGGCTTAGGTCTAGCTTTGGGTTTCTTCACGGGAGTGGCGACTTGCTTGCCTTTCTTCTTTGAAGTTCCTCTTTCTTTCCCTTTGCCCTTTTCTTGAAACTAGTGGTCTTGTTAACCATCAACACTTGATGCTATTTCTTGATTTCTACCTTCACCGATTTCAGCATCGCGAAGAGCTTGGGCATTACTTTCGTCATCCCTTGCATATTATAGTTCATCACTAAGTTCTAGTAACTTGGTGATAGTGACTAGAGAACTTTATCAATTACTATCTTATCTGGAAGATTAACTCCCACTTTATTCAAGCAATTGTTGTACCCAGACAATCTGAGCACATGCTCACTGGTTGAGCTATTCTCCTCCACCTTGTAGGCAAAGTACTGCCAGAGGTCTCATACCTCTCGACACGGGCATGAGTATGAAATACCAATTTCAACTTTTAGAACATCTTATATGCTCCGTGGCGTTCAAAACATTTTTGAAGTCCCGGTTCTAAGCCGTAAAGCATGGTGTACTAAACTATTAAGTAGTCATCATACCGAGCTTTGTCAAACGTTCATAACGTGTGCATCTGCTCCTGCAATAGGTCTGTCACCTAGCGGTGCATCAAGGACATAATTCTTCTATGCAGCAATGAGGATAATCCTCAGATCACGGACCCAGTCCGCATCATTGCTACTATCATCTTTCAACTTATTTTTTTCTAGGAACACATCAAAAAATAAACGGGGAGCTACATCGCAAGCTATTGATCTACAACATAGATATGCAAAAACTATCAGGACTAAGTTCATGATAAATTAAATTTCAATTAATCATATTACTTAATAACTCCCACTTAGATAGACATCCCTCTAATCATCTAAGTGATCACGTGATCCATATCAACAAAACCATGTCCGATCATCACGTGAGATGGAGTAGTTTTCAATGGTGAACATCACTATGTTGATAATATCTACTATATGATTCACGCTCGACCTTTCGGTCTTAGTGTTCCGAGGCCATATCTGCATATGCTAGGCTCGTCAAGTTTAACCCGAGTATTCTGCGTGTGCAAAACTGGCTTGCACCCATTGTATGTGAACGTAGAGCTTATCACACCCGATCATCACGTGGTGTCTCGGCACGACAAACTGTAGCAACGGTGCATACTCAGGGAGAACACTTATACCTTGAAATTTAGTGAGAGATCATCTTATAATGCTACCGCCGTACTAAGCAAAATAAGATGCATAAAGGATAAACATCACATGCAATCAATATAAGTGATATGATATGGCCATCATCATCTTGTGCCTTTGATCTCCATCTCCAAAGCACCGTCATGATCACCATCGTCACCGGCTTGACACCTTGATCTCCATAGAAGCATCGTTGTCGTCTCGCCAACTATTGCTTCTACGACTATCGCTACCGCTTAGTGATAAAGTAAAGCAATTACATGGCAATTGCATTTCATACAATAAAGCAACAACCATATGGCTCCTACCAGTTGCAGATAACTCTGTTACAAAACATGATCACCTCATACAATAAAATTTAGCATCATGTCTTGACCATATCAAATCACAACATGCCCTGCAAAAACAAGTTATACGTCCTCTACTTTGTTGTTGCAAGTTTTACGTGGCTGCTACGGGCTGAGCAAGAACCGTTCTTACCTACGCATCAAAAGCACAACGATTTTTCGTCAAGTATGTGCTGTTTTAAGCTTCAACAAGGACCGGGCATAGCCACACTCGATTCAACTAAAGTTGGAGAAACTGACACCCGCCAGCCACCTGTGTGCGAAGCACGTCGGTAGAACCAGTCTCGCGTAAGCGTACGCGTAATGTCGGTCCGGGCCGCTTCATCCAACAATACCGCCGAATCAAAGTATGACATGCTGGTAAGCAGTATGACTATTATCGCCCACAACTCACTTGTGTTCTACTCGTGCATATAACATCTACGCATAGTCCTGGCTCGGATACCACTGTTGGGGAACGCAGTAATTTCAAAAAAAATCCTACGCACACGCAAGATCTATCATGGTGATGCATAGCAACGAGAGGGGAGAGTGTTGTCCACGTACCCTCGTAGACCGAAAGCGGAAGCGTTATGACAACACGGTTGATGTAGTCGTACGTCTTCATGATCCGACTGATCCTAGCACCGAAAGTACGGCACCTCCGTGATCTGCACACGTTCGGCTCGGTGACGTCCCACAAACTCTTGATCCAGCTGAGTGTCGAGGGAGAGCTTCGTCAGCACGACGGCGTGATGACGGTGATGATGAAGCTATCGGCGCAGGGCTTCGCCTAAGCACTGCAACAATATGACCGAGGTGGATTATGGTGGAGGGGGGCACCGCACACGGCTAAGACAATGTCTGTTGTGTGTTCTAGGGTGCCCCCTGCCCCCGTATATAAAGGAGCAAGGGGGGAGGCCGGCCAGCCCTAGGGCGCGCCAAGGAGGGGAGGAGTCCTCCTCCTAGTAGGAGTAGGACTCCCCCTTTCCTAGTCCAACTAGGAGGGGAAGGGGAAGGGGAAGGAAGGGAGAGGAAGAGGGGAAGGAAAGGGGGGTGCGCCCCCCTCCCTAGTGCAATTCGGACTACCTATAGGGAGAGGGCGCGGCTGCCCCTTGTGGGTTGCCTCCCCTCTTCCCTATGGCCCATGTAGGCCCAAATTTCCCCCCGGGGGGGGGGTTCCGGTAACCCTCCGGCACTCCGGTTTTCTCCGAAATCACCCGGAACACTTCCAGTGTCCGAATATAGTCGTCCAATATATCAATCTTTATGTCTCGACCATTTCGAGACTCCTCGTCATATCAGTGATCACAGCCGGGACTCTGAACTACCTTCGGTACATCAAAACACATAAACTCATAATACCGATCGTCACCGAACGTTAAGCGTGCGGACCTTACGGGTTCGAGAACTATGTAGACATTACGGAGACACATCTCCGGTCAATAACCAATAGCGGAACCTGGATGTTCATATTGGCTCCCACATATTCTACGAAGATCTTTATCGGTCAAACCGCATAACAACATACGTTGTTCCCTTTGTCATCAGTATGTTACTTGCCTGAGATTCGATCGTCGGTATCTCAATACCTAGTTCAATCTCGTTACCGGCAAGTCTCTTTACTCGTTCCGTAATGCATCATCCCGCAAGTAACTCATTAGTCACATTACTTGCAAGGCTTATAGTGATGTGCATTACCAAGAGGGCCCAGAGATACCTCTCCGATAATCGGAGTGACAAATCCTAATCTCGATCTATGCCAACTCAGCAAACACCATCGGAGACACCTGTAGAGCACCTTTATAATCACCCAGTTACGTTGTGACGTTTGGTAGCACACAAAGTGTTCCTCCGGTATTCGGGAGTTGCATAATCTCATAGTCATAGGAACATGTATAAGTCATGAAGAAAGCAATAGCAACATACTAAATGATCAAGTGCTAAGCTAATGGAATGGGTCAAGTCAATCACATCATTCTCTAATGATGTGATCCCGTTAATCAAATGACAACTCATGTCTATGGCTAGGAAACTTAACCATCTTTGATTCAACGAGCTAGTCAAGTAGAGGCATACTAGTGACACTCTGTTTGTCTATGTATTCACACAAGTACTAAGTTTCCGGTTAATACAATTCTAGCATGAATAATAAAAATTTATCATGATATAAGGAAATATAAATAACAACTTTATTATTGCCTCTAGGGCATATTTCCTTCACTATCTTGCTGCACTTTTGTTACTATTACCGTTACTTGCTCGTTACAAATTATCTTGCTATCAAACTACTTTGTTACTTACAATTTCAGCACTTGCAGACATTACCTTGCTGAAAACCACTTGTCATTTCCTTCTGCTCCTCGTTGGGTTCGACACTCTTACTTATCGAAAAGGCTACAATTGACCCCATATACTTGTGGGTCATCAGATACCTTGGAGTGCGACATGGTTCCTATGTCCGTGTGCCATCTTCTCTTGGGAAGACCTTGGCAATTTAACCGCGGCGTCATCGATAACGGAAGAACTAACCACTATAGCTTCAAGATGAAGGGCAAGGAGTACGTGCTATGACCAATGTCACCAAGCCAAGTGATCGCCGACAAACAAGCATCCACACATCGTGGAGATACTAGTGAGAGAGTGAACCACCACAAAGAAAGTGAGCGCCACAAGCCCAAATTGAGTGACTCTTCGCCAAGAGAGGAAAACTTAGTACTCCTAGCCACAAAAGAGAGATGAGAGAAGTGTGTGAGAACCAATCGAGTGTTGTCCACTATGTCCTACTATGCGAAGATGAGGTGGCAAAAACTAACACTTCTAATCCTCTCCCTCTAGTGTTCTCTAACTTGTTGCAGGAATTCGCGGATGTCTTCCCCGATGAGCTACCTCCGGGGCTTCCTCCTATACGTGGCATCGAACACCGGATCGACCTCATCCCCGGAGCACCTCTTCCGAACAAGGCCCCATACCGCGTCAACCCCGCCGAAACTAAGGAGATCCAACGGCAAGTACAACAACTCATCGACAACGATCATGTACGTGAAAGTTTAAGCCCTTGTGCCGTTCCGGTTATCCTTGTGCCTAAGAAAGACGGTAGTTTTCGCATGTGCTCCGATTGTAGACCCATTAATGCTATCACCGTACGTTATAGGCACCCCATTCCTCGCCTTGATGATATGCTAGATGAGCTTAGCGGTGCCACCATTTTCTCAAAAATTTATCGTAAAATTGGCTATTACCAAATCCGCATTCAAGAAGGTGATGAATGGAAAACCGCTTTTAAAACTAAATTTGGCTTGTACGAATGGTTAGTTATGCCTATGGGTTTATCGAAAACTCCCGGTACTTTCATGTGCCTTATGCATTTTGTGCTTTGTCCATACATTGGCGTGTTTGTTGTGGTCTACTTTGACGACATACTTTTGTTTAGTAAATCCATCAAAGATCATGTAAATCATCTTAGGACCGTTTTGCAAACTCTTCGCAAGCAACGTCTTTATGCAAACATGGAAAAATGCACTTTTGGTGTTGACAAGCTTGTTTTCTTGGGTTTCGTTGTTTCTTCAAAGGGTGTCCATGTTGATGAGTCAAAAATTGAAGCAACTAAAACTTGGCCACAACCAACTAATTTGCAACAAGTGCGTAGTTTCCTTGGTCTTGCGGGTTTTTATCGTCGCTTTGTGAAAGATTTTAGCACTATTGCCGCACCGTTGCATGCCTTGAGTAACAAAAATGCTCCCTTTGTTTGGGGACCCTTGCAATCTATTGCATTTTATGAGCTCAAATCTTTTCTTACTCATGCTCCGATTCTTGCTTTGCCTAACTTTGACAAAACTTTTGAGGTTCATTGTGATGCTAGTGGTAATGGAATTGGTGGATTTTTGATGCAAGAAAAGCGAGCCATTGCATATTTTAGTGAAAAACTTTCCGGTGCTCAACTTAACTATCCCATCTATGACAAAGAATTGTATGCTTTAGTGCGTGTGTTGCATGTTTGGGAGCATTATCTTCGCCCGCATGAGTTTGTCATACACACCGATCATGAGACACTTAAATACCTTAAAGGTCAAACCAAGTTGAATAAACGACATGCTAAATGGAGTGAATTTATTGAATCTTTCCCTTATGTGATCAAGTACATTAAGGGCAAAGAGAATGTTGTGGCGGATGCTCTTTCCCGCAAATGCATGTTAATTACTCAACTTGAATTGAATGTTGTTGGATTTTATCATATCAAAGATTTGTATGAGCACGATGTGACTTTTGCTACTCCTTTTGCTAAGTGTGTGACGCATACATCTTGGGAACGATATTATATCAAAGATGGTTATCTAATGAGAGATAACAAACTATGCATCCCCGAGTCTTCTCTTAGTTTGTTAATTTTGCAAGAGGCTCATGGAGGCGGACTCATGGGACATTTTGGATGCGACAAGACTTTTGCCACGCTCTCCAAGAGCTACTTTTGGCCCAAGATGTTCCGCGATGTCTCACGCTTCACCAACCGGTGCTCTACATGCCGCAAAGCTACGTCACAATCTCAATCCCATGGTTTACATATGCCACTTCCTATTCCACATCAACCATGGGAAGATATTAGTATGGATTTTGTGCTTGGATTACCTAGGACTCAAAATGGCAAGGATTCTGTATTTGTTGTTGTGGACCAATTCTCTAAAATGGCTCATTTTATCCCATGCAATAAGATCGACGATGCTTCACATGTTGTAAATCTTTTTTGTAGGGAAATCTTGAGGTTAGACGGAGTGCCAAAGACAATTGTGTCGGACCGAGACGTCAAGTTCTTAAGCTACTTTTGGAAGACGTTATGTGCCAAGCTCGGAATCAAGCTACTCTTCTCCACGGCATATCATCCTTAAACCGATGGCCAAACGGAAGTCACCAACGGACGCTCACCACTCTCCTACGCGTGTTGATCAAGAAGAACATCAAGGAGTGGGAGGAGTGCTTACCCGTCACCGAGTACGCCTACAACCGCGCAAGACACTCTACTACCGGCAAGTCCCCCTTCGAGGTTGTCTACGGCTTCAATCCTTTGTCGCCGTTGGACATCCTTCCTCTACCGCTACAAGAACGAGCGAACATGGACGCTAACGCACGAGCCACGTACCTCAAGAAGATGCATGAAGAAACCCGTTCCGCGATCGACCGTCAAGTACACCGCCTCGCTCCAAGCTCAACATCAACAAGTCACCGATGGTGTTCCAACCAGGCGATCTAGTATGGTTACATCTCCGTAAGGAACACTTCCCCAAGGAGCGCAAGTCCAAGCTACTTTCGAGAGCCGATGGACCATTCAAGGTGCTCGCATACTACAACGACAACCCCTACAAGATCGACATTCCACGTGACAAGTACAATGTAAGCGACATCTTTAACGTCAAAGACTTGGCCAAGTACCATGGTGATGAAGATCACAATCCGTGGACGGATCTCTCCCACGGGGGGGGGGGGGGGGGGGAGGGGGAGATGATGCGGAGCATCCCTCGACCATCCCCATGGACGTCACACCACCACCGCAAGCACGGAGAGGACCTATGACGAGAGCTCGCGCACGTGCCATCAAAACCGAGGTTAACTCCTTCCTCTTCGAACTCCATTCGAATTCACACGAGAGTTGGGTCCAACCTCAAACGGAAGTGTTATGCACGCTCAGGTATCAAGAAGAAGACCGTGAAGAGGCAAGGACGGAGGTACAAGCAGCTATGGAGGAGGAGAAGGAAGAAAGGAGCAAGAAGGACGAAGAAGGGGAGGTCCTGGACACTCCGGGTGCCTGGCCACTTTGGGCCCGGGTGCTCGGCCTCAACCTGGGCGCGGCCCCTGCCTGCCCCGGGTGCCCGACCATGTGGGGGCCGGGCAGGGCGCTGCCCCCAGCCGGCCCCTGGCGCCCGGCCTTGGAGCGCCGGGTGCCCGGCCCTCCCGCCTAGAGCCCCAGCCACCACCCCCGGTGCCCGGTCCTCTACAGCGCCAAGTCCGATCCTTCTCTGACCCGTTCGAGTGCCCAGGCCTCCGACCCCCGGGTCCCCGGCCCCCTCCGTGGCACCTACCTCTGACCGGTCCGGGTGCCCGGGCCCCTTTGCCCCGGGTGGCCGGACTCCACCGTTTTGCGTGCGCGCAAGTTGGGTTAAAAGGACCCTTGTACCTCCCCCCCCCCCCCCCCTCTTCCTCTAATTTCGTCTCTAGACTATAAGTATCCCTCACCTAGCTTGTTGGGAAGGTTAGCAAAGTATTTGATAGACACTAGAGAGCTTTGCTCCTTGTATCCCCTCCTCTTGGAGATCAAGCCCCCATCTTAGGAAGAATCCTTGTGGATTATCAAGGCCTTCTCTTGGAGAAGATCAACATCAAGACCTCATCTCCTAGGAGTGGGAAGAACTTTCCCTAATGCTACTTTCCTTGAATTGTGCTTGTATGCTTGTGGATCTCTTGTATGCTACTTTAGTGGATGTGTTATTTGGGTTTGTTTGAGTGATCCTCCTCTTGGGTTCTTGTGTGTTCTTCACTTTCCCCACCTCCAAGTGTGAAAAGATCCCATCTAAGGTTTTGCCCTACAACACTTGTGTTTTGGAGATTGTTGCCAGAAACAATCGTGGACTGATTTATTTGCTAGTGCACATAAAAAGAAGCGATCCATGAAAGTCTGAGAAGAATGTTTTGTTCGAAAAATAGGGCTGCTATTGGAGATGCTACAAGGGAAGCACTCCAAAACGTGATGTCCACCACGTGTGAGAGATTGAGTGAAGTGTGGAGCACCATACAAAGTTACAAACAGCTCATAGTCCATCCCGTAAAATGTTCTATTCATAAAAAGGGATTGTGGAAATTTTGAACCAATCGAACCAAACTACACTTGACAAACAAAATTTTCTTTGTGGGAGATAAATAGAAAATTTCAACTCCATTACTCAACTTTCTTTTCACCCTCTGAGTTCTGACAAGTAACTACTTTAAATTCAAAATCCAAACTGCTCATGAATTGTGTATATCCGTCATAAACATCTGCTTTATATCTACAAAGATGTCAAATCATCTAACATTTTTTTATAGGAAAAACAATAAACACGGCCACATTAAATGGTTCTGCAAAACCAAACCAAAAAAATGACATGGAAAGTGTGAAACACACCAAAAATGTAAAGGTAGTTGGCATAGAAAAGTGCAGTCATATGGTAATGGCAAGGAATCCCTCAGTGCACAAACTTGAAATACAGGACTACTAGGATCGCTAAAACAAGAAGGGCTATCAGCAAGCCGATAATCCACTTGTTCCTATCCATCCTTCTCACCATGGCCCCCATGATCTTTCTGCTCTTGCCAATGTTGTCATCCACGTCATGCAACTGAAAAGCCAATCAAGATTGCAAATAAGTAGGTTAGAAAACACAAGACACTAGCAGCTCCTTAGAATGTCATACACTAGTAGAATATGATATAATCCAGTTGACACAATAGTATTTGTTTGAACATCAAATTTTGTAACATGACAGTTGATATGTACTAACAAGTTATCCTATGGTTTAAGGTTGAAAAAATATATAATACAACTTACATTTTGTATCATGACAGTTGGGTGATCTTACAAACATGTATACTGTAGCTGTTTGATTGATATGGTTGAATACCACTACAGAAGTTAAGTTCACTAAGGCACAAATAAAACATAGGGCTCTTAGGAACAGGGGACAAAAGAACCTAGGTAAAGCATCAGAATGCAGCGTATGTTTTTCCGACATACAAGGATTTGCCAAAAGGATAACTCTACATCTAGCAGACTAGCATCAAACAAAAATATCAGGACAGATTGCAAAGATACTGCCACAATCCAAAGTGACCTTGATAACCCACAAATAGAAAATGTTTAGGTTTGCTACTTGTACAAAACATTCAGCTGATACATGTCCATCCAAACAATCCCTTGTGGGTATATCAGAATCGAGGAAAGTTATGGGTAGGCAAATGCGACAATACAAGTATTTTATGAATAGAAGTTATAGAGTGGCTCATCAAGCTCAATTTGACTTTAATGGGACAAAATATTTTATGAATAGAAGGTATTTTCTGGACATTTCTCAAAAAATATTTTTGAATTCAGTGGTTCACAAATTTCCAAAATGTGCATGATCCTCGGTTCCCTGCTCCATCAGGCATGAATAAGTAGACTTAAGAATGAAAAGAAGAAATCAAGTTCATAAATGACAAGAAATACAAAACAAATAATCAGTTAAATTCAAGCAACATATATACTGTAAATAACCTGTAGATGTAATTAACTAGTAAAGTAAGGTAGGTTCTGCTTCTAGCACTTGTAAATAAACAGTTTACATATATAAAAAGGCTTAAAGCATACAGATACATACACATATATATATACATATATATATATATGTATATGTAAACTGTTTATTTACAGCCATCTACGCACAGATATTTGCTTGTAAACTGACTATAGACGAAAACGATACTCCTTGTAATATACTCCCCCCGTCTCAAAATGTAAACGTCTTACATTTTAAGACAGCAGGAGTACAATACAATCAAGGCACAGAGGCGACACATGGTAAGTTATTCAACATGATTTGAATTAAGCAACCTGCATAAACTATGCACTATTTTGGGGTCCACAAATACTTTGCGATGGAAAAATGAATAATGCGCAGAAACAAAGTAATTGACAAATAGGGAGAATTAACAGAAATGTTACTTGCCGTATCATTAGCATGCAAAAGAGACTGGCGCTGCTGATGCAAGTCATGCATGATGGAGACTCCAAGCTCTTCTGTTTCCAGCATAGTTCTATGGCTATCTCTGATCCTATCAGTTGTCTGATTTTGCCTTTCCGTTGTCCTGAGCAATCTTGACCTTTGATCAGCAGATACCTGCAAGATGCAATATCAATAGATCATTGGACTTTAATGGGACAAAAAAATTACTGATAGACAATGTCGAAGGATAAGCTGTTAATACTAAAATGTGAAATAATGCAAGGTTAGTGGCTAAAGATGCAGATGCAGGAGGAAGCACAGTAACCTCGTACTTCAACAAAAACATGACTGAAGCAAATTTGATATGTTAGTTGACTGCATTCAATATTCTCAGACTTTTCTAAGAGCATCACACAGAATCATCTGGGCAGCATATACTATAGCATGTGCATATATTAGAAATTCTAACTACTTCAGAAAGAAAAGAGAAAAATCACTTAACTAGATCTTCATAACAGATGGACTGAGAAAATATGCTTTCAGACAACATTTGTGAATTACAATTCTTTGAGATGGAGAGACTGACAGAGTGACAAATATCAATCTATAATATGCTAGGTATATGTGAGGAGTGGCAGGATTTTTCGGTGAGTGTATGACTCTTGAATGTTGAGGTCCAAATTATCGAATGCTACTTGTATAATATATGTAGCATATGTGCATTTAAAAGAATATCTGGGCCATGCAAAATTATCTAATAGGGGATTAAAGAAAAAGAAACCTTCATATTTTTTTGTCACCGGCCAACCTGGGTTAGCTGTAGATTGAGTTATACATGAAACTAGCACCAACCAAACATATATCAGGGTTTCCCATTTCTGACATCAACAATCAGTAAAATGTGGGTAATAAAAGACACTCAATGCATCACAGTACTTGACTCACCTCCAAATAAGAAACCACTCATGAATTAAGAATAAGGAACATACCACCAACGTATCTGCCATTCCTGACTCCAGCAACTCCTCTCTCGCCCCTTGTTGGCCATTACCAGCAGTGATTCTCTTCAACGCCCCCTTCAGATTGTTAAGATCCGACTTGTACTCTCTCAGTTTCGCCAGTTGCCCGGCCCTCACGCTCGGCTGGAGGTTCCTTGCTTCAAGATCCATCTTCCTTATCTAGAAAAGGAAACCCACATCCAGACATTTCTCAGCATGTACAATTACGCAATCACTAACCTATTACCATAAGGTAATCTATCTTGAAGATTCATACAGTAAACAGTTTCCCGATCGTTGCAAAAAACAAACCCCTCCCTTGAGATATCATAAATCAATCGAATTCCTCGGAAAACTTGTTTGGACTGAGATATGTTTGGTTACAAAGAAGAAGGGTACCAGTGCCTCGGCGCCATCGATTCCGGATTTGATCTCCGAGGCCTTCTGCTTCAGTTTCTCTACTCACGGTACAAAAGACAACCAGAAAACGTTAGAAAATTCGAGGCGAGAAATATTTGGGAAAATAAGATCGGAGGACGATTCCTGGACACAACATACCTCCCTCCTGGGAGGCGGCGGCCGTGCATTTGCGGGAGAGGGAGGCCGAGATCTCGCAGTACTGGCGCTCGTAGCCCTGGAATACATCGGTCATGGTCGATGAGCCTGATCGCCGGCCGGCCAAAACCCCTCAAAGTCTTCCTCGTTCCGATCAGGCTAGAGGAAGAAGAGTCGGGACGAAGGAACAAGAAGGGGAAATGGGGACGGAGACTGGTGAGGACGAGAGGAGAAACCGGTTACGTAAACCAAAATCGAAAGCGCACACTACACTCATAATTGGTCATGGGTCATACTTTTATTTTTATGTATATATGTATATATTCTAAATGGATATATTTTTAAAAAACTTAATTTTACTTAATTTTTAAAAAGTAAATCTGAAAAATGTTAACATAATATAAAAGCACAAATAAAATTGTTGATAGCTTTCAGAAAAATGTCATCAAAATGAAAAAATATTTATGCCTTTCAAAACTATGTCTGTGAAATTTTGAAATGTGTATAAAATATACAAAACATCTTTGCCTAGTAAAATAATGTTTCGTGCCATTAGAAAAAAATACATGAAGTTTTCAAGAAATATTCTCATATTTAAAAAAATTGTGACATTCAAAAAATATTTATACATTTATACAATGTAAAGAAAATGCTGCATAGTTTAAAACAATGTTTATTGCCATTATAGAATGTCCAGCGTGTATTTAAAAAGAATGTTGACCATATATTCAAAAAAGAGTTCATAACATGTGTTTAAGGAAAAGTACATAATGTATTTGAGAAATGTACAACATGTATTAGAAAAATGTTTCATTCATACACTAAAAATGTACACTAAGCACTGAAAAAAACAGACATGTGTTGAAAAAGACAAAAAATGATGGAAATCAACGAAGAAACATAAGAAAACTGAGAAAAACCAAAGTATAACAAAGAACAAAAAAAATCGATGAATAAACAACATAAAATAAATAAAACCAAAGAAATACAGGTGCCAAAGATAATGAAACAAAGAAAACAAGAAAATAGGAGAAAACCGAGAAAGAAACAAAAAGTTGAAGAAAACCAAAAAAGAAAACAAAAGAAAAATGAATCAAAATCGGGAAAGAAATCTGTCCAGAAACAAAGAAAAACAAAAATGGAAGAAAGAATGATGAAGAAACAAAGGAAACTGAAGTAAAGAAAAAAAAAGTTCATCAATTTTGAGACAAAAGTTCACATATTTTTCTCATGGTTTTGAAGAAAGATTTCGGATTTGAATAGATTCACACATTTAAGAGAAGAGGAACAAAGAAAAAAAGAAAAACCAAACAAAGCCGGCCCAAAAAAGAAATAAGAAAAGAGCAAAACCCTTCCAGAAGCATTTAGAAGCTCCCCAAAACAGGCCGGAAGCTTATAGAAAAGTTCATAAAACTGGCTGGGTTCGAACTGCACATGTCACAAAGGTGGAACGGGACCTGTGCGTGGGAATTACCTATTCGCTGCATTTTGCGAAAAAATAGTCAGGCAATCGCACACCCCGATCGATTGAATGGGCTGCCCCATGGGAGCGTGCGAGCCACCGGTTTTGTCAACCTTCTGAATAGTCCTCACCGTTTTTGGGATCCTTCTAGAAGTTTGCTAAACTGCGTTTTCTTTTTCTTCTTCAGTTTTGATCTGGTTTTTATTCTTTGTTCATATTTTTTTCCTTTTTCTGTTTTTTTGCAAATTTCAAAAAATGTTTGACATATTGGAATATTATTCTTTAAAAAAAATCGAAATTCCTTTTTTGCTTTAAATTTTTTGTTTGCATCTCCAAAAATATTCAGAATTTTAAATTTGTTCACGTTGTCAAATAATGTTTGGAGTTTCAAAATGTAATCATATTTTCAAAATTATTTGCAATTTCAGAAAATGTTCAGAATTTCAAAATGTGTTCACATTCTTAAAAAAAATTCATAGTTACAAAAAAAAAATTATGTTTTATTTTTTTTGAAAATTTAAAAATTGTACATAATTTAAATTTTTGTTCTCACTCTTCCAAAATATTGCTTGGAATTTGCAAGTGGGTTCTAATTTTTAAAGATTTTTCATGTTTTCAAAAAATGTCTCCTTTTAAAAAATAATTCCAATGTGCCGCTTCGATGTGTTCCTAAAAGACTCGCACTGCCCATATATCATATATCACCAAGAGCTAACAACTCCAGTGGGCTAGCAGCACACATTCAGGATTAGAGGGGCGTGTGTTCTTTTCCTTGTCGGCTCCTCCCTCCTTTTTGTGACTTAAGTCGTGTTATGCTTCGGTGCCTGTTTGTGGGCCGGCCCAGTCGCGGGTCCTTTGTGTGTCTGTGCGCTGGACAAGAGAGCAACTAGTTAACGATCGCTCCTTCGCAAGCCTCCCAACGATTACTTGGAGTTGGCCGAGAGCGCGTCACTTGAATGTTTTCCTTGGATTTTATTTTTTATTTTCCGCACGCATTTTCGGCTTTTTAGACGGGTTTTTGTTTTTCAGTTTTTTTCGACTTTTATCTTTCTTAGCTTTTGGACCAAAAAAAAATTGCGAGAAAAAAATGTCTTTTACTTTCACGAGAGGCACATGCCTCTAGGAAACGGGAAAACACACTTTTTTTTTCATTCCACGAGAGGCACGTTTTTTCTTTCGCGAGAGACATGGACGTGCCTCTCGGAAACGGAAAAAACGTGTATTTTTTGCTTCCATGAGAGGCACGGCCATGCCTCTTTTGGAAAGGGGAAAAACGTGCACCGGGTTCAGTTTTTTCATCTGTTTTTTTAAGTTCATCAAAATCTATCAACATGGGATCTAATTTTAAAGATCTCGATGCAAAGAATGCAATGATGAAAACGGTTCGAGATTTGGACGCACGGTTTAAGAGATAAAACATTTTTAAAAAGAATCTATGATAAAGGAAAAAACTTTCAGGCGCACATGCAGTGCATCACTTATCGCATCCTGATGGTGGGAGTGATCTTTGAAAGGAGTATTTCTTATCTTTTTTAGGCAAACGGAAACGTGGAGAACAAGAGGCCGAGCCCATTGGAGGAAGGTGCGCGCTAGTTTGTGCAAACACCAGTAACCGGCGCAGCGGGCGCCGAATAGGGTTTGCGCGTGACACGTGCGATCTATGGGTTTTTTTCTTTTTGTTGAGGGTGCGATCTATGGGTTCGATGCAAATGCGCTTTCGATTTTGGTTTACGTAACCGGTTTCTCCTCTCGTCCTCACCAGTCTCCGTCCCCATTTCCCCTTCTTGTTCCTTCGTCCCGACTCTTCTTCCTCTAGCCTGATCGGAACGAGGAAGACTTTGAGGGGTTTTGGCCGGCCGGCGATCAGGCTCATCGACCATGACCGATGTATTCCAGGGCTACGAGCGCCAGTACTGCGAGATCTCGGCCTCCCTCTCCCGCAAATGCACGGCCGCCGCCTCCCAGGAGGGAGGTATGTTGTGTCCAGGAATCGTCCTCCGATCTTATTTTCCCAAATATTTCTCGTCTCGAATTTTCTAACGTTTTCTGGTTGTCTTTTGTACCGCGAGTAGAGAAACTGAAGCAAAAGGCCTCGGAGATCAAATCCGGCATCGATGGCGCCGAGGCACTAGTACCCTTCTTCTTTGTAACCAAACATATCTCAGTCCAAACAAGTTTTCTGAGGAATTCGATTGATTTATGATATCTCAAGGGAGGGGTTTGTTTTTTGCAACGATCAGGAAACTGTTTACTGTATGAATATACAAGATAGATTACCTTATGGTAATAGGTTAGTGATTGCGTAATTGTACATGCTGAGAAATGTCTGGATGTGGGTTTCCTTTTCTAGATAAGGAAGATGGATCTTGAAGCAAGGAACCTCCAGCCGAGCGTGAGGGCCGGGCAACTGGCGAAACTGAGAGAGTACAAGTCGGATCTTAACAATCTGAAGGGGGCGTTGAAGAGAATCACTGCTGGTAATGGCCAACAAGGGGCGAGAGAGGAGTTGCTGGAGTCAGGAATGGCAGATACGTTGGTGGTATGTTCCTTATTCTTAATTCATGAGTGGTTTCTTATTTGGAGGTGAGTCAAGTACTGTGATGCATTGAGTGTCTTTTATTACCCACATTTTACTGATTGTTGATGTCAGAAATGGGAAACCCTGATATATGTTTGGTTGGTGCTAGTTTCATGTATAACTCAATCTACAGCTAACCCAGGTTGGCCGGTGACAAAAAAATATGAAGGTTTCTTTTTCTTTAATCCCCTATTAGATAATTTTGCATGGCCCAGATATTCTTTTAAATGCACATATGCTACATATATTATACAAGTAGCATTCGATAATTTGGACCTCAACATTCAAGAGTCATACACTCACCGAAAAATCCTGCCACTCCTCACATATACCTAGCATATTATAGATTGATATTTGTCACTCTGTCAGTCTCTCCATCTCAAAGAATTGTAATTCACAAATGTTGTCTGAAAGCATATTTTCTCAGTCCATCTGTTATGAAGATCTAGTTAAGTGATTTTTCTCTTTTCTTTCTGAAGTAGTTAGAATTTCTAATATATGCACATGCTATAGTATATGCTGCCCAGATGATTCTGTGTGATGCTCTTAGAAAAGTCTGAGAATATTGAATGCAGTCAACTAACATATCAAATTTGCTTCAGTCATGTTTTTGTTGAAGTACGAGGTTACTGTGCTTCCTCCTGCATCTGCATCTTTAGCCACTAACCTTGCATTATTTCACATTTTAGTATTAACAGCTTATCCTTCGACATTGTCTATCAGTAATTTTTTTGTCCCATTAAAGTCCAATGATCTATTGATATTGCATCTTGCAGGTATCTGCTGATCAAAGGTCAAGATTGCTCAGGACAACGGAAAGGCAAAATCAGACAACTGATAGGATCAGAGATAGCCATAGAACTATGCTGGAAACAGAAGAGCTTGGAGTCTCCATCATGCATGACTTGCATCAGCAGCGCCAGTCTCTTTTGCATGCTAATGATACGGCAAGTAACATTTCTGTTAATTCTCCCTATTTGTCAATTACTTTGTTTCTGCGCATTATTCATTTTTCCATCGCAAAGTATTTGTGGACCCCAAAATAGTGCATAGTTTATGCAGGTTGCTTAATTCAAATCATGTTGAATAACTTACCATGTGTCGCCTCTGTGCCTTGATTGTATTGTACTCCTGCTGTCTTAAAATGTAAGACGTTTACATTTTGAGACGGGGGGAGTATATTACAAGGAGTATCGTTTTCGTCTATAGTCAGTTTACAAGCAAATATCTGTGCGTAGATGGCTGTAAATAAACAGTTTACATATACATATATATATATATGTATATATATATGTGTATGTATCTGTATGCTTTAAGCCTTTTTATATATGTAAACTGTTTATTTACAAGTGCTAGAAGCAGAACCTACCTTACTTTACTAGTTAATTACATCTACAGGTTATTTACAATTGATCAGGTAAAGGAATAACACAAGCAGTGCAATTTGGATGCTAGCATGGTTCTTCGTATCAGGAATTCAAATATAGAAGGCGAAAATTATCTAACCATATATAAACGGGTCGCAATGATCGTAGGCAACATAATAAATCTCCTACGCCCAATCTGAATCTACGAAACAACGCTTTAGAATCTGCGGATGAACACACGATCCAACATGGCGTGTCTGAGAAACACCGACGGATCGGCACACATATTCCGACTCCCAACGAACCATCCATCGAACAGATCAAAGGAACCGAAATCGCATCAAGATTCCACCAAATCTGAACTCCCTAGGACGCAAGCCGAGGCGATCTAAACCACAAAGACAACAAGGTAACGCATCTTCTCTGGACACACGACGCGCAGGCGGGGGATCAATCAATCCGGCATGGTGGTGATGAGATAGGAGGATTACGCGCGCGTACCTGATGAACTCGGCCTCGCTGATCCTCCTCTCCTCTTGTCCGTCTGGCTACCAAATCCAAAGCTGGTGCGTGAAATTCGAGCGCGGAATGATCTCCGTGATGTGCGTGCCCCTTATATCTATGCACGGGCTAGCCGCTTTCCGGGTCGGGTCGAGCCCAAAGTCCGCTCGCTGTGCGTGACGTGGCCCGCGCGATCTGATTGGACGATGCGCCTCCCTACTCGTCTATCTAGGCCGTTCGTTTGGCTACAGGGTCTGAAGTCTTCCGCTCGCCCACCCGCCCGGCAAAGTTGACCGTAGTTATCTCGTCGAAAGGTCCGGTCTGGCGTCACTTTCTTTTAGATCACCGCCTGGGGGCGGATCCTATTCGCCGTCTAGGTCAGGGAATAGCGAACAAACGCACACCCCATAAGATTGGGCCGGCCCAATTATCAAGGCTTCTCTTTTGGTTTTCTTTTGTTTCTGCGTTTTCCTTTTGGTTTTGTCTTCATTTTCTTTCTTATTTTTGGGAGCCCTTAAGTCGCGCCTTAAGCGCCACTTGGAGGAATGGGCGTACACAAAGCCTCCATGCTGGGCCGGCTATGTAAGGCGAGCGCTCCCCCCCCCCCCCTCGTCGCTCGAGCGCAGTTTGACTGGTCGCAAGTCAACTGTTGACTTTCAAAAAAATAAAGTAAAAAATCATGAATTTCAAAAAAGTTCATGAACTTGAAAGAAAACTTCACTAGTTCTGAGAACATTTTATCGAATATGAAAAAAAAAATCACCAAATTCAACAAAATTTCATCGAATTTGAAAAAAGTTTATTGAATTTGAAAAAAGTCAATGAAAGTGAGAAAAAGTTCATCAATTTTGAACATATTTCACAAACTTAAAAAAATTCATGAATTTGAAAAATAAACCATAGAATTCGAAAAAAAGTTCAACAAATTTGAAAAAAGATCCCTGATTTTTAAAAAAGTTCATCAAATTTAAAAAAACATTATTTTTGAAAAAATCATCAATTTTGAGGAAAGTTCACTGAATTTGAAAAATGTTCATAAAATTCGGTGATTTTTTTCACCGAATAAGAAAAAGGAAAAATAGAAAAGAAAAAGAAAGAAGAACAGATGAACGAATAGGTTGTAGCTAATCATATCGGTGTGATTGGTCTAGTTAGCTATCCTGCTAGCTTGCACGAGGAGGTCGTGGGTTTGAAACATGCCGCTCGCTCTGTTTCGCACATGTTGAAAACTGAAAAGTGAAAGCCAATATGAGCCGGCCCAGTGTTGCGCGAGTGTGAAAAAATTGATATGGTTGACTAGAGGGAGGTGAATAGGCAACTACATATTTTTAATTTTTTTTAACAAATTAGGGTTAGCAACAAATAGGTTGTCTAGATGTGCAACTAGGTGAGCAACCTATATGATGCTAACAACAACAACAACAAGAGCAAGCAAAGGATACAACACAATAGAAGCTTGCATAAAGTAAAGGTAAGAGATAACACAAGTGGATACGGTGAAGACGAGGATGTGTTATCGAAATCCTTCCCTTTGAGAGGAAGTACGTCTCCGTTGAAGCGGTGTGGAGACACAATGCTCCCCAAGAAGCCACTAGGGCCACCGTATTCTCCTCACGCCCTCACACAATGCGAGATGTCGTGATTCCACTAGTGGTGCCCTTGAAGGCGGCGACCGGACCTTTACAAACAAGGTTGGGGCTCTCTCCACAACCGAATTGGAGGCTCCCAACAATACCACGGAGCTTCACCACAATGGAATGTGGCTCCAAGGTGACCTCAACTGCTTAGAGTGCTCAAACACCCAAGAGTAACAAAATGCACACAAGAAAGTATGGGGGAATCAAATTTCCTTTGGTGAAAGTGTAGATCTAGGTCTCCTCCTTCAATCCCTAGCAAATCAACAAGTTTGAGTGGCTAAGGAGAGAGATCGGGCAAGAAAGCTTGAAGGGCATTAATGGAGGAGAGAGAGAGAGGTAAGAGGTAAGGAGGTAGGTGGAAGAACCCCACTTTATATAGGGACCCCCATTTTCCAACCGTTACAGGAGTTTTTGCACTGCAGCGGTACAACCGCTCATGACCCCGGTACAACCGGGATTCACGGGTATGCTGCAGAAACCCTATCAAGCGGTACAACCGAAGGTACGAGTGGTAATACTAGTTACAACGAGTAACCAGACCAACCGCTCGCCCACCGCCCAACAACCGCCTCAAAATAGAAGGGAGTCATCCCTATGGCGGTGGTCGAGCGGTAGTTGCACCGGAACTACCGCTAGGTCCAAGACACGGAGGCGGCTAAGTCCAGAGCGATAGAACCGCTCCGGTCACCGGTTGTACCGGTTATCAGAGTATAACCGGGACAACCGGCCCACCACCGCCCAAGGACCGCCCCATCACAGAACCGAGTCCGGTGGTTGCGCGTACCTGGCCAGTACAACTGCACGTGAAGCACCCCAATGTTTTCCCAGAGTAGAGGCGGTACAACCGCTGGGCATGTACCTGGGAGTAGCAACCCAAGGGTATCACCCCTGGGCGGTGGTTGTGCCAGTTGAACTGGGCAGGCGGTACGACCGCCCAAACGAGCGGTACAACCGCTTGGAAAGTAAACCACTGGTTTGGAAGGAAACGGGGACCTCTCTCTCCTCGAACGGAAGGGAACAATGGGTGAAGAGAGATGTGTACCAATACCTTCCAATGTCGATTCCTGATAACCCACAAGTATAGGGGATCATTTGTAGCCTCTTTCGATAAGTAAGAGTGTCAAACCCAACGAGGAGCTAAAGGTAGAACAAATATTCCCTCAAGTTCTATCGACCACCGATACAACTCTACGCACGCTTAATGTTCGCTTTACCTAGAACAAGTATGAAACTATAAGTACTTTGTAGGTGTTGTAGGATAGGTTTGCAAGACAATAAATAGCACGTAAATAAAAACTCGGGGCTGTTTAGATAAAGAAACAATTAAGTTAGTATAACGAGTGTGGAAAAGTGGTAGTAGGAGTTGCGGAATTGTCCCTAAGCAATTGACTACGTTACTAGACCGATAGCAAGTTTTATGTGGGGGAGAGGCCACTGCTAGCATGTCATCCCTTACTTGGAATTCTATGCACTTATGATTGGAACTATTAACAAGCATCCGCAACCACTAACGTTCATTAAGGTAAAACCCAACCATAGCATTAAGATATATTGGTCCCCCTTCAATCCCGTATGCATCAATTTCTATGCTAGGCTGAAGTTGCCGTCACCCTAGCCCTCCAATACATAGTCCTATCAACATACAACTAACCTTATGGTGTGATCCACACGCGCGCTCATATGATGGGCACCAAAGTACAAGAACATAACCACAAGGAAATTAAACCAACCATAGCAATTCACCAATCGCTGATAGGACAACAAAAATCTACTCAAGCATCATAGGATGGCAACACATCATAGGATAATAATATGAAGCATAAAGCACCATGTTCAAGTAGAGGGTACAGCGGGTTGCGGGAGAGTGGACCGCTGAATATAGATGGGGAAAGGTGATGAAGATGTTGGGGAATATGACGGAGGTGTTGGTGTAGATCGCCGTCATATGATGATTGCCCCGGCGGTGTTCCGGCGCCACCGGGAGAGAGGGGGAGAGAGCCCCCCTCCTTATTCTTCTTCCTCGACCTTCCCCCTAGATGTGAGAAGGGTTTCCCCTCTGGTCCATGGCCTCCATGGTGGCGGAGGGGCAGGAGCCCCTCCGAGATTGGATCTCTCTCTCTCTGTTTCCTTCTGTTTCTGCGCTCTCCGATTCTGGCCTTTCACCGTTTCTTAAATTCCCGGAGATCCGTAACTCCGATTGGGCTAAAAATTTAACATGATTTTTATCCGGATATTAGCTTTTTTGCGGTCAAAGAAGGGCACTAACCGCCTTACGGGGTGCCACAAGGGCCCAGGGCGCGCCCTACCCCCTGGGGCACGCCCCTGCCTTGCCGCCGCCTGGGGCATCGTCTCGCGTTGATTCCACTTCCCAAAATTCACATATATTCCAAATAAATCTACGTAAGTTTTTATCCCGTTTGGACTCCGTTTGATATGGATTTTCTTCGAAACAAAAAACATGCAACAAACAGGAACTGACACTGGGCACTGGATCAATATGTTAGTCCAAGAAAATCATATAAATTGTTGCCAAAAGTATGCAAAAGTTGTATAATATTGGCATGGAACAATAAAAAATTATAGATACGACGGAGACGTATCAATTCCCTCTTAATAGTACGGGTTTCCTACTACTAAAGAAATAAACACGTAGAGAACACCGTCTTCGATCTTTTCCGTCTGGAGGGAATGCCTAATCGTCTTGTATCCAACATAGAGTACCTGAAGAACTTGGCACACGATTAGACCAAAGGTGAGTTGTCATCATCACCAAAACACAAAGGCGGGAAATGCCCTAACAATCTCCCCCTTTTTGGTGGATGATGACAACTACAAGATTTGCACTGGAAGTCTAGAAAATGTAGACGGGCTCCCCCTAGATGTGTGCACTATTTTGATTTTGCCTTTGGAATGCAAAGTCACACATTAGGATCAATGCTCCCCCTAGATTTTGTAGACCAACCAATACGAATACCTGAGAAGATAGACAATAAGCATACATGTAGAGTGTAAATACTGGTAAGAAAGAGAGACAAAACTTAATGAAAATACTATAGGATAGATAGGGAACACATGTCCCACACCATGCAAGTCTCACACCACAAGGTTCACAAACTGAAGGAAAGAAAATAGAAGTTCAAGTTCAACTCTCAATGCGAAGCAAATGAAACACACAACTCCCATGCAAATCCTGAGACCTAATAGAACTCCCCCCCCCCCCTCGGCATCAAGACACCAAAAAGGAAAAGAGTGATCCTAATGCCCCGGAGCTCAGTAGTCCTCCTCTGACTCCTCGGTCTCATCTGGATCACCATCTTCAGACTCCTCATTGTCCTCCATGATATCATCAGCAACAGCAGAAGTGGAAGTAGCAGGATGGTCAGAGGCCTCATCATCAGTACATGTGCTCTACTCACATATCCACTTGTCCTCTGGAGTGATGCTCTTCTCGGATCCACTCTTCACTGGCATGTTGAGGTGCTTCATCATGGAAATTTGTCGGTGCCAAGCAAGCTTCTCATTCACATGTGCCTCATACAACTTCTTCTGAATGTGAGACTGGAGGCAAAACGTCTTCTTCACCTTAGCGGTGAGCTTAGTCACCCAAGAGGGCTTGACACCCACCTCCATCTCGAAATCCTCATCATCTGAAGTGGCATAGACATCCTTGGGATAATCAGCAGGAAAGCAGGGCTCGGCATGCTTCGTATTCTTAAGTTGCTTGACCTCATGCACGGTGAGGTTATCTGGCGAAGTGAGAGGCTTTCTAGGACGACGAACAGCCAAACTGAGTACAGAAAGCACATGACAAAGAGAGCATAGATGGGAACCTTACGGTAGATGACCATGATGTACATCTCCTCCCATAGCCACTTGGACACATCAAACGTAGAACCAGAGCCCACTTGAGTCTTCATAGAAACAAGCAAATCAACGACGCACCCATAAATCTCATCCTGATTTCCAACCTTGGGTAGAAGCACATTCCGAAACACACGGTGCATGATATCATATACTTTCTCAAGATCCTTGGACTCACCAATGATGCCTCGCCCACGAATATATAGAGGAGCAACCTTCTCCCTAGGCACGGAATGGGCATGGTCGTGAGGACGAATGCCGCCATTCCTGTCGAGACCGGTATCATCATAGCCAAGAGCATTGCAGAAAGCTCTCCAAGGCACTTGAAAGAACTCATCACGGCACATGAAAGAGAGAGAGAGAGAGCGATCATCCTCTTCACCAAAATAAACGGTTGCATAGAACTGATGAATAAGTTGAACATCGAAGTCCCAGTTGATAGACATGAGCTTGATCAAATCAAACTCCTCATAGAGAACCAACGCCTCTCCAAAGTACTCCATGTTGTTCCTCCAATGGTCAAGGTCAATGGTCCACTTCTTGGTATACCGATTCTTGTGATGCTCGAACAACTCATTGACAATCCTCACTTGCATCTCATTCTGGAACTGAATAGTGGTCCAACGTGGGTCAACCGGAACCACATACGAATTCCTCTTCCGGAAGGTTTCCCAGTACTTTGCCTTCCACTTGTGCATAGGAAGGGCAACATGTTGCTTGGCAGCGACATACTTTTCACGGTGAGTTGTCTTGGTGGGAACCACAACCTCATCTTCCACTTTAGACTCAACAGGGCGCTTGCATCTACGGGCTCGCTTCTTGGTCTTGGTAGGAGGAGCAGAGCAAGAACCAAAGCCACCTGCACACACATGCACACACACGGGAAGCACACAAGAGACCCAGCAGAGATGAGAGGATTGCACACAAGAACGGATGAATATATTGCTTGTGAATCAGAGAAGATAAAATAGTGCAACATGGTTCAGGAAGGAAAGTGCTAGTTATCGACTAGAGGGGGGTGAATATGCGATTTTTATGAAAGTCTTCAAAACATGGAAGTTTAGAAGACAAACAATAGAGATGAACCTAATAACATGCAGCGGAAGGTAGACTACACTAGGCAAGCCATAGTCAAGTATTCAATGAAGTGAAAGCTCGAAGACTAATAGCAGCTAAGTAGTAACGATCAGGAAGGAAGATAGTATGAAGCCAAACAACAATAGAAGTCGCACAGTGAAGTCAAACAGGTAGCACAGACAGGCAATGACTTCACGAAGACAAACTGTAAGTAAAGAGAGGGAGAAGATATAACTAGTCGCTTGGTGAGGACAAGGACTTGTTGGACCAGTTCTAGTTGCTGTGACAACTGTACGTCTGGTTAGGGAGGCTGAGATTTAACTCAGAAGACCGCGTCTTCACCTTATTCCCCTTGAGCTAAGGACACCCAGTCCTCGCCCAGTCACTCTGGTAAGTCTTCAAGGTAGACTTCCAAACCTTCACAGACTTCGTTCACCGGCGATCCACAATGACTCTTGGATGCTCAGAACGTGATGCCTAACCGGCTGGACGATTCACAGTCCTCAAGTGTAACAAGTCTTCAGGTCACGCGGACAGAAAGACTTCAGTGATGCCTAACACTCTTTGGCTCTGGGTGTTTGGGCTTTGTCCTCGCAAGGATTTCTCTCTCTCAAAAGCTTCGAGGTGGGTTGCTCTCAAACGACAAAAGCCATGCACTAACTCTGAGCAGCCACCAATTTATGGTGTAGGGGGTGGGCTATTTATAGCCACTAAGCAACCCGACCTGATTTTTCCGAAATGACCCTGGGTCACTAAGGAACTGACACGTGTTCCAACAGTCAGATTTCAAACACACACGGCAGCTTGACTTGGGCTACAAGTAAAGCTGACTCATCCAGCTGTGGATAAGATTTGCTCTCATTGTCTTCGCTCGAAGACATAGGATTTGGTTGAGCATCACTTCAGTCACTCTGACTTTGTTCACTGGGACCCCACTTAACAGTACGGTGGTTCCTACGACTCAACAAAGAAGAAAGGAAACTACGAAACAACTATGTCTTCACACTCCATAGTCTTCACGTGAATGTCTTCTTGAGTCATAAGCTTCGATGTGATTGTCTTCACATACCACCATTGTCTTCAATGTCTTCATACATTTTTAGGGGTCATCTCCGGTAGGTAAACCGAATCAATGAGGGACTACTACCTGTGTTATCCTGCAATTCTCACAAACACATTAGTCCCTCAACCAGGTTTGTCGTCAACACTCCAAAACCAACTAGGGATGGCACTAGATGCACTTACAATCTCCCCCTTTTTGGTGATTGATGACAAACTGGTTGAAGTTTTCAACGGGGATAAAAGTATGTGAAATTGTAAAGGATTAAGGTATTGTCTTCATAAGTAGCAAAAGGCTCCCCCTGAAGATGTGCATATAAGTATTTTGCTTTTGGAATGCAAATGCACATGGTAGGTTGTACTTGTGGAGATCCTCTTCAACTTATGAAGGCAATTCATCATGCATGATAAGACATAATGAAGATAATGACATGCATAATGAAAAATGGATGTCTGCAATATGACTTCGTGCGGGATTTATCATCGCATATGCGGAATTTATCATCGCATCACAGAATTGCAGAAAAGTAGCAGGCGACCATCAAGTTTAAGTGTTACAACTCAAAGAACCAAAAGTATCGAAAGCGAGAGTTGTAAACACTTGGCAAAAGTATAGCAACCACCCATATGGACCCGCTTGAAGACTATCAACTCATATGCTTCTCCCCCTTTTGTCAGTAAGGACCAAAAAGGTTTGAAGACATAGAGCCTCTACTCGTTCCCATGAGGAGTAGGTGAAGCAGCAGGGTCGTCGTTGAGGCTTGGTGGTGCAGAAGAACTTGGTGCAGTGTCGATACGCGCCGAAGTTGGAGGTGGTGAAGTAGCATCATCTTCGTCATCAATGACTCTGGCATTAACAGTTGCAGCTAAGGATGAATAGTCAAAGTCTTCAAGAGAGGGAGTCCGACGCAAGACAACGTTCCTGGGAGGAGTGGAATCAAACTTGAATCTCTCTGTGAGGCCATCGTCTTGAAGATCAGCTTCAGCACTGAGCAATGTCAGACTCTTCCATGACCTCCGACAGGTTCCATGAGTGACAAATGCATTCTTGGTGGCAAGATTGTGAATGCGGTTGACGTCCACCAAGAGGCTTTGCATCTGACGCTTCAGCCAGTAGTGATGCTTATCTTGCTTTTGATGCAAGGCAACGAGAAGCTCTCGGTCATTGAGAACACGAGAACGCTTTCGAGGCCTTTGAGCTATTGTGCTTTCAGTGGCTTCAGTATGGGCACGATGAGGTGCACGAGTATTGCCAGCCAAAGGATAAACACGAGTGGCAGCCAGAACTCCTTCAATGGGCTGAGTGAAGCTTTGATGATCAGCATTGTGAAGATAAATAGGCTCCTTTGCAGGCTCTGGGTAGATGGCTTCGACAGACATATCAACCTCTCGCAAGAATATCAGATGGTTGCGCGCAGACGACTGATAGTTGACCGCAGAGTGAAGCTTGATAAGGCGCATAACCCATGGAGCATAGAATTTCAATCCAAAAAGATCAGAGCCAGATGCAACCAATTGCCTGATGAAGAAGTCTTGAGCATTGAAACTGATGCCATTGAAGATATATAAGGCCAATGTCTTCATTGCTCCTTCAAGCTTCACTGCAGAGGAATGTCCCTTGACAGGCCAGAGAGTTCGCCTGATGATATGATAAATAGTGCAGGGCAGATACTCTAGGTCTTCAACAAAGAATTCCCGTGGATATTCAGCATCGCGTGGCAATGGCTTCATCATGCTCAGCATTTGGCTCATGTTGGGCTCAGGCTTCTGGAAGATGCTTTCCAAAGCATTGCGGTGAAGCTGACAACCAGGTTCATATAGTTCACCTGGAGTGGGCAGACTAGAGAGCTCAATAATGTCAAGAGCTTTGGCTTCGTGATGAACATTGCCTGTCATCCACTCAAGGATCCATGTCTTTGGATCCCTGTTGTAGCCGCGAATGTGGAGGGTGGCATAGAATTGTAGCAGAAGCTCTTCGTTCCAGTGCTCTTTGTCAGTCACAAATTTTAGCAGACCAGCATCCCGGAAACAATCAAGGGCTTCTTCTAAGCAGGGCAGTCCAGCAATAGCTTCACAGTCTAGTCGCATACGGGGAAAGATGCGCCCTTGATCATAAAGAACACATGAATAGTAACTGCGCTGCTGATAGCTCCAGAACCGATCAGATGAAATTATTGGCTTCGAGTAGGGGTTCTTGGCACTGTCAAAGAAGGTGTTGTGTGCAATGAAGCCATTTGCATTGAAGGATCCTGGTGAAGTTGCAGTACCTGGAAACCTTGGCAACCTTGGCTTAGGCTTCTGGACCTGAGACCTGTGCTCTACATGATAGTAAAATTGTGGACCTATAGCAGGTGGAGGAACCAGAATGGGCCATCGGACAGTAACAAGCCGACCATGATCAAATGCTTGCTCAATGGTGTATGGCCTTGGAGGTGGTACAGGAGCAGTGCATGTGCATTAGCTTCAGGCTGCAGATTGGCTTCAGGTGCAGCATTGGCTTCAGGTGCATTGACTACTGACACCACATTAACTTCAGGCGCCACATTTGCTTCAGCCATGACAACGTCATTGGCTTCAGTATTGGTGTTGGTGGCTGCCTCAATGTTATCAACCTCCACTTGAGTAGCTGGAGGGTCGGACACGTTCTCCTCGAGAACAACTTCTTGGTTGGACGGGGGTGTAGCAACACGTTCTTCTTCTTGACGGGGTTCTTCTTGTTCATCGGCTGATGCAGCCGGAATGTCTTCAGCAGCTTTGGCTTCAAACTCTGAGATGTTCATAGTTGGAGTGCTTCAGGAAATACTTGGCGTGATACTGAGTGGTGCTCTTCTCCTTCTGGAACACTCGAAAAAGTGACTTGTGGCCTTGGTCCTTTGGGAAGCCTGTGAAATGCTGGCGATGCTTGTGGAGATGGAGTTGTCTGGGCCACAAAGTCTTCATCATCAAGCACCGGAGTGGTGACCTGAGTTGGGGGAGTACTTGGTGATTCTTTTTCATGGGGGGAGTCTTAAGGGTGATCAGCCCATGAATCTTCCTGAGCAATTGGCGTCAGAGGACGACCAATGCTGATGAGTTCGTTGTTCGTTAGAACAGGTGATGATACCAATTCATGCTCGATTTGAGGAAGGACTTCATCATCAACTACATTGTCTTGGGGACCAATGTCTTCAGCTGCGGTGTGGTCAACAGCTGGATCTTCTTGAGCTTCAGGAGCCTCTGTGGTAGCAAGCTCATGAACTATCAACCGACGCTCTTGGTGTGTGGACGCAGGACGAGCAACTGAGATTGGCTCGACTACTAGGGGCTCTGAGGGAGCAGCCCGATCTTTCTTCTTAGTTTTTCTCTTCTTGGTTGGTGGAGCTTCATCAGTGGTGTTCTTGGACTTGCGCTTTCTGGCTTCGGCTTCGGTTGTCCTTGTTTTCTTGAGTTCTGAAGCTACTGTGGGGACCTTTGGCTTCACGCCTGTTACTGGCGGGGAAGACAATGCGAGGTTCTTCCTGCCTGGATGCTTCAGCTTGGTCCACAGCAGGCTTCTTCTTCTTCTTGGCAGCCATCTTGGGGTCACTGCCGGGACGCCCAAGTGCCTTGCGCTTCTCGGCTTCATTGTAAGCTTGAACACATTTGGCAGCGAGGAGTTTCATGCACTCGCGAGAACCTTTAGCTTCGTCACGTTTCTTGTGAAACGCCTCCTTGAGCTCATGCATCATTTGCTTGAAGTTTTGGACATCAGTCACACTGAGCTTGGCCATATGCTTCTTGAACTGGGCTTTTTCATAGTCAATTTTGTTCTTCAGTTCAACAATTCTCTGAGCTAGAGCCAGCTCAGGAGCAATGGCTCCATGGAAGGAGACGCTTAGGCCCATAGGAATCTGAAGATCATCAAAACTTAGGTTTGGGCTATCAAACCACTCATCAATGAACTTGTTCAGGACGTCCACATCAAAAAGGGGAAGATCGTTGAAGATTTCCGCCTCTTGCTTGCTCTTTATTAGCAGCTCGAGAGCATCGTTGCCAAGGTCGTCATCACTTGACAGATCAATGGCTTCGTTCTCATTCCTCAGAACAGTAGCTGGGGTCAGTTCTTGACCAGAAATTTGCATAGGCTTCTTCTTCTTCTCTGTCTTGGAGATGCGAGAAAGATCTTCAGAATGCACACTTGGTGCAGGAGGAGCAGTGGCCAGAGGCTTCGCACGCGAAGCTCTTGGTGCAGTGGAGGGCTTTGAAGCCTTGGATTTATTCTGCTTTTGAGGCTTCGGTGGAGCAGGCGCTTCATCAGAATCAGCGTCATCTGCAGAGTGCTCCACGACTGCCCCTTGAACCATAATGTGAGTGATGAGACCTTCAAGGTTGTAGAAGGGCCCGACGATATTGGGTTCAGCATCGCGTGTGCCATCGGCCCGAGGAGCAGAAGGGTCGGGGTTGAAGTCTAATCCCAGCGATTTCTTGTTCTCTTTGGCCGATGCCTTTGCAGTCTGAAAGTTGCACTTGAAGAGATTATCGTCACGACACCATAGCAATGATGATGGGTCGGCATTGGCAGGCTGCGGTCCACGGACCATACAGGGGTGGAAACCCTGAGCAATAGCTTCAGCTCTGTTCTTGGGTTGAAGATTTCGAAAGAGAATATCCCCCCAAGGACTCTTGATGGCATTCTTCTCAGCATACTCCTGGGTCACAAATCTGTATTTGAACCATTGCTCGGCCCAATATCTTCGAATCCACTGGATTCGAGTTTTGCGCTGATTATAATCCTCTTCTGGATCAGTCTTGTACAACTCATAGAGATCTGGTGGCAAATCCCTTGATGTTCCCCCACGGCGCTGCCTGCCGCCCTTCCTTGCAGACTTTTCTGTGGCCATGAAGTTCAGACTGAATGGCTTCAAAACTGTCAAAGTCTTCCGTCTGCTGGTCAGACAAGAACTAGCTTTGGGAGAGTTAATGTGATGCTGTAAGAATTCTGCAAATGAACGCAGACTGTGAGAACCAAGGGATTCTCCCACGGACATGTACCTGTGACAGCATTAGAGATGCGAGGGAAGGGGAAGAGGTCATATGCATTCTCAAAAGATTTTGAAGATAAATCAGTTTAGAAGACATTGACGTCATAGTGCAAAGACATTCACTTTATGTTGGGAGTTGGTTCCAGATTTGTACGAATCCAAGAATAGGTACAAATGAGGAATCTAACTATATGTGAAGCATAAGTGAATATACTAGGCATATTATGAGATGCGGAACAGGATAGATCTAACGATGTAGCCAGAGAAACCACTTTTGGTGAAAAAGGATGAATCAATCGGATCAAAAAGGCAGTAAAAGTGAGTTTTAATTACCACACGAAGAACTGCTAGACGAGGTAGAGAGGAGGCCGAGCAGTTCGATCTTCCCTGCCCTAACTTGGCGACGGAGGACACCTACGGCGGTGGCGGAGAAGACGATGTCCGCGGCCGGCGTGAGGACGGCGTCGGTGAGGTTGCGGCAGCTAAGCGCTTCGTCGCCGGCGTCGTCGAGAGCTAGCGGTGGCGCTAAGGTTTGTCGAGGTGGAGAGTTGGAAGAAAGATTTTGACCACGATGAGTTGTGCATTTATAGGGAGAGGGACAGCACAACGCAATTACGCAGGTGCCCCTGGCGGTTCACATCTGAGGGACACGTGGCGAACATGCAACACATTGGAAGTTGTTCCATGTTCCCACGCACGCCTGGACTGTCGGGTGGTCGTTCCGGCTTCTCCGGGTTTCAGGTAATAAGGATTGAGCATTTAAAACAGATTCAATGTTTGTCTCTGTATCTTCTGCTGACAAGGACGCAGAGAAGACATTCGACAGTTTCAATAGAATGCATATGATTTGGATAGATAGAATTTGAGGTAGAAGCATAGAGAGGTTAGGGTCCGATCACATTCACTTAGTCCAAAAGATTCAAATGAGAAGACATAGCTATAAGTGAATGCTGTAGAGGACAGAACACAAGTATATGTATATATCTGAGTAAAACTAAATCAACAAGGTGAAAATCATCAGGAAGACAAATCAATGTTGAAGATAAATCAAATGCGAAGACTTAGCAAATGTAACGCCAGGAGAAAAACACTTCAAACAAGAATTTGGTGGTGGCGTTACCCACCGTATAGGAAGTATTAGACCCAGACACGGCGCACAATTATCGTGGCGCTCTGAAGTCAAATTCTGCATTAATGTATTCACACTCAAATTGTAAGTCCTCATTGATTGAAGACATACATTACATCGTGTGTTGCACATCTATGTCATCAACATGCGTAAGTGTTAGGATGTGTGCCTAATCACAGGACATTCGAGGATTCCAAGATATTTAGCTCACACCGCAACTTGCAAAACCTTTTCTCATCCAAGGGCTTTGTGAAGATATCTGCCAATTGCTCTTCAGTGTTGACGTGAATGATATCAATATCTTCCTTCATGACATGATCTCTGAGAAAGTGATGACGAATCTCAATGTCCTTTGTCTTCGAGTGCTGAACAGGGTTGTTGGCAATCTTGATAGGCTTTCATTGTCGCAGTAGAGTGGAACTTGTTTCAGATGGATGCCATAGTCCTTGAGTGTTTGCTTCATCCATAGAAGCTGAGCGCAGCAAGATCCAGCAGCTATGTATTCAAATTCAGCAGTGGAGAGAGATACACAGTTTTGCTTCTTTGAAGACCAACAGACAAGTTATCGTCCCAAAAAGTGACATGTGCCTGATGTAGACTTGCAATCCACCTTGTCACCAGCATAATCAGCATCCGAAAATCCAACTAGATCAAACTCTGAGCCCTTGGGATACCATAATCCTAGTGTTGGGGTGTAAACCAAATATCGAAGAATTCACTTCACAGCTAAGTGATGTGATTCCTTTGGTGCCGCTTGGAATCGGGCACACATGCAAACACTAAGCATTATATCTGGCCTAGATGCACATAAATAAAGTAAAGAACCAATCATGGAGCAGTATACCTTTTGATCGAACTCTTTACCATTGGCGCCAGGACCCAGATGACTTTGGTTGGCATTGGCGTCGTGTAACCTTTGTAGTCTTGCATTCCAAACTTCTTCAGACAGTCTTTGAGATATTTCTCTTGAGATATGAAGATGTCGTTGCTTTGCTGACGAATTTGAAGACCAAGGAAGAAAACTTCAGCTCACCCATCATGGACATTTTATATTGCTCTTGCATCATGTGTCCAAACTCATCACTTTATTTCTGGTTAGTGCAGCCGAAGATAATGTCATCCACATATATTTGGCACGCAAACAGTTCACCATCATATGTCTTCGTGAAGAGTGTGGGATCCAGGGAACCAGGTTTGAAGCCTTTGCTCTTCAGGAAGTCTTTGAGTGTGTCATACCAAGCGCGAGGGGCTTGTTTGAGGCCATACAATGCCTTGTTGAGCTTGGATACCACATCAGGATGTTTTGGATCTTCAAAGCCAGGTGGTCGTGCAACATACACTTCTTCTTCAATCTTGCCATTGAGAAAATCACTCTTCACATCCATTTGATACAGAAGGATGTTGTGATGATTTGCGTAGGCTAGCAGTATGCGAATGGCTTCAAGCCTAGCCACAGGAGCAAATGTTTCATCGAAGTCAATCCCTTCAACTTGAGTGTATCCTTGGGCAACGAGACGAGCCTTGTTTCTGACAACTTGACCATGCTCATCTTGTTTGTTGCGATATATCCATCTGGTGCCTATTATGTTGTGTTTGCGAGGGCCAGGACGCTTGACTAGTTCCCACACATTGTTCAGCTTGAATTGTTGAAGCTCTTCTTGCATAGCTTGAATCCATTCAGGTTCCATGAAGGCTTCAGCAACTTTCTTGGGTTCTGATATTGAGACAAATGCAAAGTGCCCACAAAAATTTGCTAGTTGTGTTGCTCTTGAACAAGTGAGTGGACCTGGTGCATTGATGCTATCAATTATCTTCTCAATTTGTACTTCATTTGCAACACGAGGATGAAACGGACGAAGATTTTGCTCTTGCTGATCATTGTCATCATTTGGAGGATTGTCTTCAGGCTGAGCATTGGCTTCAGGTTGATTAGGTGCAAAAATGATGAGTTCCTCTTCAGCCTGTGCCTCAGAAGATATGATCTCTCCAGTTCCCATGAGCTTGATGGATTCACTAGGTGGATCTTCCTCTAGCACATTTGGCAGGTGCTCTCTTTGCGAGCCATTAGTTTCATCGAACCGCACATCTACAGTTTCAACCACTTTATAGTGAAAGAGGTTGAAGACTCTGTAGGAGTGCGAATCCTTTCCGTAACCAAGCATAAATCCTTCATGTGCTTTCGGTGCAAATTTTGAAGTGTGATGTGGATCCTTGATCCAGCACCTAGCACCAAATACTCTGAAGTAACTGACATTAGGCTTCTTACCAGTAAGGAGTTCATAGGATGTCTTCTTCAGAAGCTTGTGAAGATAAACACGGTTGATGACATGGCATGTAGTATCAATGGCTTCAGGCCAGAACTTTCTTGGAGTCTTGTATTCATCAAGCATCGTCCGAGCCATCTCAATGAGTGTTCTGTTCTTGCGCTCCACGATGCCATTTTGCTGAGGTGTGTATGGAGTGGAGAACTCATGAGTGATGCCTAATGTATCCAGGTAAAGGTCGAGGCCTGTGTTCTTGAACTCAGTGCCGTTGTCACTTCTAATATGCTTGATCTTGACGCCATAGTTATTCATGGCACGGTTGGCGAAGCGTCTGAAGACATCCTGCACTTCAGTCTTATAGAGAATTATATGCACCCACGTATATCTTGAATAATCATCAACAATGACAAAGCCATAGAGATAAGCAGTAGTAGTGAGAGTAGAGTAGAGAGTAGGGCCAAATAAGTCCATGTGTAGCAGCTAGAAGGGTTGAGATGTCGTCATGATTGTCTTCGAGGGATGCTTGGCCCTAGTCATCTTTCCAGCTTTGCAGGCACCGCACAAGTGATCCTTCTTGAACTTGACTCCCTCGATGCCTATGACGTGTTTCTTCTTCGCGAGAGTGTACAGATTCCTCATGCCCGCATGTCCTAGCCTCCGATGCCAGAGCCAGCACTCTGAAGCCTTTGCTAGAAGACATACGGCCAGCTGTGGTCCTGCTGAGAAATCTATCATGTACAAATCATCTTTTCGATACCCTTCAAAGACTAGAGACTTCTCAGATCCCATTAGTACAAGGCAACAATATTTTCCAAATATCACAATCATGTTCAAGTCACAAAGCATTGAGAGAGACATTAAGTTGAAACCAAGGGATTCAACAAGCATCACTTTATCCATGTGTTGATCCTCTGAGATTGCAACTCTACCTAGACCCAATACCTTGCTTTTACCTGTGTCAGCAAATGTGATGTGACTCTTGTCAGATGGACGTAAGGTTGAGTCCATGAGAAGACTTCGATCACCAGTCATATGATTAGTGCATCCGCTGTCCATAATCCATTCTAAAGCATGAGGTGTCATACCCTACAGTACAGTTAGGGGGATAGGCTTCACCAAGAGTATTGTGAAGCATAAACATTTGATGCACAAGAGGATTATCAAAGCTCAGATCAAGGTTAGGACAGATAGGATGATTGGCAA
This sequence comes from Aegilops tauschii subsp. strangulata, assembly GCF_002575655.3. NCBI lineage: Eukaryota > Viridiplantae > Streptophyta > Magnoliopsida > Poales > Poaceae > Aegilops > Aegilops tauschii. The sequence continues at coordinate 285,742,174 of NC_053037.3, forward strand.
GCGATTCAGGAACAAAATACATAGTGAGACCATTTGGGCATTTTATCTTGCGCCCTACAAGATGTTTTAGGTCCCCAGCAAAAGCATCGGACGCCTTTGATTTCCGGCTGGAGACCTTTCCCTGCAAAATAAAGTTAATTTTTCTTAACCACCCACATCTTCAGGGGTAGCTTAGAAGCAATGAGTCTAAGTGCAGCATCTGAGAACTTCGGCTTTGGAGCCCTAGCAAATAGCCTTGCAGGAGATGAACGGTACTCATATGAATAAGCAGAAAAGTTCTTTGTTTTATGAACATAGCGGTTTGATGACACGCGCTCATATTCATAAGTTTGAGTGTGATTTCCCTGCAAAACATTGGCGTTAGGGTGACTCAGGTGAGTCCTGTGTCTGTATGAAGCCTTTGGGCCATATGAAGCCTTTGCTCTGGGGTTTGTCTTCTTCCCTTGTGGTGTCATGATGACATTCACAGGAAGATTCTCTAGATACTTTTTGGGCACCCAGATCTTCTTCATAGGTGGTCCATTCCTGCAGTTAGTACCAATGTACCTGGCAAACACTTCACCATTCTGATTCTTGAACAGTTTATAGTTTGCATCAAAGGATTCATCAATGATAATTGGGTTAGCACAAGTGAAGCCAGATAAGGTGGATGGATCCACTGAAGGTCCCTTTGCAGCAACCCATGTGGTTTTGGGGTACTACTCAGGCTTCCAGTAAGAACCATCAACATTCATTTTCCTCTCGGACCCAACACCCTCTTTTCTAGGGTTTCGGTTCAGAATCTGCTTTTTGAGGACATCGCACAGTGTCTGATGCCCTTTGAGACTTTTGTACATCCCTGTCTCAAGCAATGTCTTCAACCTAGCATTTTCATTAGCAATAGTAGTGGCATCCTCAGCAGAGGGGTCAGCTACCACATCAATAGTTGAAGATATTGCACCAGTAGCAGCAGTAGAACATTCAGCAACAGAAGTAGTGTTATCACGCTTAAGGCATTTTAGACATGGTGGTTCAAATCCTTCTTGAGCGGGACTGATCTGTTGAGCGCGAAGTGACTCATTCTCCTTTTCTAGATCTTCATGAGCCGCTCTCAATTTCTCATGTTCTTGCTTCCTTTGAAGATAATCATAGGAAAGCTTTTCATGAGTTGTTGAGAGCGTTTCATGACGACTTTCAAGTTCCTCATACTTAACATGAAGATTTTTTATGTCTTCAATTAAGGACTGAGATCGGGTCATTTCCGCGTCCAACAGGTCATCGCTTTTGTCTAACAGTTTTTGAATATGTTCCATAGCTTTCTGTTGTTCAGTTGCAATTTTAGCAAGTGTTTTGTAGCTGGGTTTGGATTCACAATCGGAGTCATCTTCACTTGATGTTTGAAAGTAAGCATCGCGTGAGTTTACCTTGGCACCATGTGCCATGAAGCAGTAGGTGGGAGCGGAGTCGTCCTTGTCATTAGCATCAGCGTTGGTGATGGAACCATTGTCTTCAGTGTTGAAGATGGACTTGGCAACGTAAGCTATAGCTAGAGCCAGACTGGCAACGCCAGAGTCGGACTCCTCCTCGGACTCCACCTCCGCCTCCTCAGAAGCAGACTCCTCCTCTGAATCCATCTCCTTGCCAACAAAATCATGAGCCTTGCCAGATGAGCTCTTCTTGTGTGATGAAGACTTCGATGAATATTTGGAAGAAGACTTTGAGGATTTCTTCTTCTTCTTGTCATCAGAATCATATTCCTTGCTCTTTTTCTTCTTCTTATCTTCATTGTCCCACTGCGGACACTCAGAGATGTAGTGACCAGGTTTCTTCCACTTGTGGCATGTTCTCTTCTTGTGGTCATGAGTAGAAGCTTCATCATTTCTTGAGCTGGATCGTGAAGACTTTCTGAAGCCTTTCTTCTTTGTGAACTTCTGGAACTTCTTCACAAGCATAGCAAGCTCCTTTCCAATGTCTTCAGGATCACCAGAACTGCAGCCAGATTCTTCTTCAGATGAGGAAACAACCTTTGCCTTCAAAGTGCGAGTTCGGCCATAGTTGGGACCATAGATATCTCTTTTCTCAGATAGCTGAAACTCATGTGTGTTGAGCCTCTCAAGTATGTCAGACGGATCGAGTGTCTTGAAGTCAGGGCGTTCTTGAATCATCAGGGCTAGGGTGTCAAATGAGCTGTCAAGTGATCTCAGGAGTGTCTTGACTATTTCATGCTTGGTGATCTCAGTGGCGCCGAGAGCGTGAAGCTCATTTGTGATGTTAGTGAGGCGATCAAACGTGAGCTGGACATTCTCATTGTCATTTCTCTCGAAGCGGTTGAACATGTTGCGAAGGACACTGATCCTTTGATCTCTCTAGGTTGAGACGCCTTCGTTGACCTTGGAGAGCCAGTCCCAGACTAGCTTCGAAGTTTCCAAAGCGCTCACACGGCCATACTGTCCTTTGGTCAGATGACCACAGATGATGTTCTTGGCAGTAGAATCCAGTTGAACGAACTTCTTGACATCAGCAGGGGTGACACCTTCGCCAGTCTTGGAAACGCCGTTCTTGACGACATACCATAGATCGACATCAATGGCTTCAAGATGCATGCGCATCTTATTCTTCCAGTAGGGGTAATCAGTGCCATCGAAGACAGGGCACGCAGCGGAGACTTTGATTATCCCTGCAGTCGACATAGCTAAAACTCCAGGTGGTTAAACCGAATCACACAGAACAAGGGAGTACCTTGCTCTGATACCAATTGAAAGTGCTAGTTATCGACTAGAGGGGGGGTGAATAGGCGATTTTTATGAAAGTCTTCAAAACATGGAAGTTTAGAAGACAAACAATAGAGATGAACCTAATAACATGCAGCGGAAGGTAGACTACACTAGGCAAGCCATAGTCAAGTATTCAATGAAGTGAAAGCTCGAAGACTAATAGCAGCTAAGTAGTAATGATCAGGAAGGAAGATAGTATGAAGCCAAACAACAATAGAAGTCACACAGTGAAGTCAAACAGGTAGCACAGACAGGCAATGACTTCACGAAGACAAACTGTAAGTAAAGATAGGGAGAAGATAGAACCAGTCGCTTGGTGAGGACAAGGACTTGTTGGACCAGTTCCAGTTGCTGTGACAACTGTACGTCTGGTTAGGGAGGCTGAGATTTAACTCAGAAGACCGTGTCTTCACCTTATTCCCCTTGAGCTAAGGACACCTAGTCCTTACCCAATCACTCTGGTAAGTCTTCAAGGTAGATTTCCAAACCTTCACAGACTTCGTTCACCGGCGATCCACAATGACTCTTGGATGCTCAGAACACGACGCCTAACCGGCTGGAGGATTCACAGTCCTCAAGTGTAACAAGTCTTCAGGTCACGCAGACAGAAAGACTTCAGTGTTGCCTAACACTCTTTGGCTCTGGGTGTTTCGGCTTTGTCCTCGCAAGGATTTCTCTCTCTCAAAAGCTTCAAGGTGGGTTGCTCTCAAACGACAAAAGCCGTGCACTAACTCTGAGCAGCCACCAATTTATGGTGTAGGGGTGGGCTATTTATAGCCACTAGGCAATCTGACCTGATTTGTCCGAAATGACCCTGGGTCACTAAGGACTTGACACGTGTTCCAACGGTCAGATTTCAAACACACGCGGCAGATTGACTTGGGCTACAAGTAAAGCTGACTCATCCAGCTGTGGATAAGATTTGCTCTCATTGTCTTCGCTCGAAGACATAGGATTTGGTTGAGCATCACTTCAGTCACTCTGACTTTGTTCACTGGGACCTCACTTAATAGTACGGTGGTTCCTACGACTCAACAAAGAAGAAAAGGAAACTACGAAACAACTATGTCTTCGCACTCCATAGTCTTCACGTGAATGTCTTCTTGAGTCATAAGCTTTGATGTGATTGTCTTCACATACCACCATTGTCTTCAATGTCTTCATACATTTTTAGGGGTCATCTCCGGTAGGTAAACCGAATCAATGAGGGACTACTACCTGTGTTATCCTGCAATTCTCACAAACACATTAGTCCCTCAACCAGGTTTGTCGTCAATACTCCAAAACCAACTAGGGATGGCACTAGATGCACTTACAAGGAATCCCGGTTGTTCCAGTTCTCCAACCGGTGGAACCGCCCAAGAAGGGCAGTTGTACCGCTGGAAGCGAGCAATTCCACCCATGGGAGAGCAAGTACCTACGGTATTTGAATCAAATTGCAATATTCTAATTTCTAACGATGCACAAAACAATAACAGGAGCATATAGATCTCTTCCACCCAATAGTTTGGACAAACAAACACGGGATATCAAGCAATGCCTTAAGTGGATGGATTCAAAGATTGAAACCCTAGAAAAGAGGAACGAGGCATTACCGGTATCCATGGGAAGAGATCGGGTGGGAGGGGGCCTCCACGAAGCAGATCCAAGGAAGGCCCACGGATCCAGAGCGATGGAGAGCACTCTGGGGTGAGGATGACGGCGACTGGCGGCTAGGGCGGGTGAGAGGAACGAGCATGAAAGGAAGAAGAAGATACCCTTTCGGCCCGACCCCTTTATATACCCATCAGACCGCGAAGCGGTTGTACCGCCTTGAAGGGTGGTTGTACCGCTCCCTGGGACATACCAGTGGTTGCGGGTGGTACTTCCGACGCCAGGGAGGCGGTGGTAGTACCGCCTGGAACCGAGCGGTAGTACCGGCCAGGAGCACAACCTGAGGAGCCAGCGGTAGAACCGCAGAGACCACCCTGGTGGTACTCCTGGGACGATGCAACCAAGTGTCTGAGCGGTTGAACTGCCATGGGAACCTGTTGTACCGCCCAGTCAACATCACCCACACCATGACCAACTTGTGTGCAATTGGAAAAGATGGTTTAAGGGAAAGAGAAGGCATGGGATGGAGACAAGACACTGGAATAGGGTGAGGTAAACTCCAAGAGTGCAAGAACCAAGCAAGAAAAGACCACTACTTGGAGGTTGCAAACACCTAGCACCTAAACAATCTAGGAAGAGCGAATAAGATCCAACGAAGCCAACCCTTTTCATGGAGAAAAGGGGTGGTGGTCAAAGCTGAGTCAATTGGTATGGCACTTCGAAGATTTTAATCTTGGGCCCATGACCAAAACTCATCTTTGAATCACACGTACCATAAAAAATGGCGAATGTGAAAGACATGATCAATTTATGCATAATGGGGGGAGGAAGTGTTCATTGAGAGGACAACACTCCCCCTATGTCCATGCCTACATCCAGAACAAGATAAAATGATGAATGCGGTGGGGTGCGCCTAGGTTCAAGCCACATTGCTCGAATCAATGATATTTAGCTCATGCCTTAACTCGCGAAATCTTGCTTCATCTAGAGGCTTGGTGAAAATATCTGCTATTTTCTCTTGAGTGTTGATGTAGATGATCTCAATATCTCCATGCTTGATGTGATCCTGAATGAAATGATGATGAATCTCAATGTGCTTCGTCTTGCTATGTTGCACCAGATTGTATGAGATCTTGATAGCACTTTCATTGTCACATAGAAGAGGCACTTTGTCACAAGTGACACCATAATCCTTTAAAGTTGTCCTCATCCATAGCAATTGTGCACAACAACTTGCGACGACTACATACTCAGCCTCGATGGAGGAGAGAGACACATAATTTTGCTTCTTCGAAGATCAACTTACCGCAGAGCGGCTAAGGAATTGGCACCCTTCGGAAGTTGACTTCCTCTCCACACAATCTCCCGCCCAATCCCAGTCCGAATAACCCATGGGATCAAAGCTTACTCCTTTGGGATGCCATAAGCCAAAGTTTGGGGTATGAGCCAAATATCGAAAGATTCGCTTGACCGCCACATAGTGGCTTTCCTTAGGTGCGGCTTGAAACCATGCACAAATTCCCACACTCAATATGATATCCGGTCTAGATGCACAAAGGTAAAGCAAGGATCCAATCATGGAGCGATATACCTTTTGATCCACCGCTTTACCATTGGGATCACTGTCAAGCTTGCATTTGGTGGGCATGGGCAACTTGACGGGCTTGACATCATCTAGCTTGAACCTCTTGAGAATGTCTTGGGTATACTTGGCTTGGTTTATGAACGTTCCTTCTCTCCTTTGCTCGACTTCGAACCCAAGAAAGAACTTCAACTCTTCCATCATAGACATCTCAAACTTCTTGATCATTAGTGTGGAAAACTCATCATTAAAGATTTTTTAGGAGAACCAAATATAATATGATCAACATATAGTTGGCATATGAACAAATCCCCTTTGACCCTCTTAGTATAAAGAGTGGGATCAATTTTCCCAATTTCAAATCCACGATCTTGCAACAACTCGGTAAGGTGCTCATACCACACACGTGGGGCTTGTTTAAGGCCATAGAGCGCCTTCTTGAGTTTTTATACATGATTGGGAGCTTGGGATCCTCGAATCCCAGGGGTTTTTTGACATATACCAACTCATTCAAAGGACCATTAAGAAATGCACTCTTCACATCCATTTGTTGCAACTTAAAATCATGATTAGATGCATATGCAAGCAACATGTGAATAGATTCAAGACGAGAAACGGGGGCAAAGGTTTCACCGTAGTCGATACCCTTAACTTGGGAGTAGCCTTGTGCCGCCAATATTGCCTTGTTTCGAACCACCACACCGTTCGCATCCTGCTTGTTCTTGAATATCTATTTGGTCCCAATGACATTGTGTTCCTCCGTTGGCCTTGGCACTAATTCCCAAACTTGGTTGCGCACAAAGTTGTTGAGTTCATCATGCATGGCTTCAAGCCAATCCACATCATCGAGCGCCTCATGTACCTTTTGGGGTTCAACACATGAAACAAACGCGTGATGCTCACAAAATTTGACAATTGTCTACGAGTAGTTACCCCTTTTCTCAAGCTTCCAAGTACATTCTCCATGACATGTTATTGATGCTTGAGCTTGGAAGCCACCTTGGCGGCACGATGCTCCAAAAGTTCCTCAATGGGCATTTGAGGATAATTATCTTGATCATTTTGAGCACCATCTTGAGCTTGTTCTTGATCATGAGCTTGCACTTGATCTTGAACTTGATCTTGAACTTGCTCGGAGTCATGAACTTGATCTTGGGCATCATTTGGTGCATCACCATATCCATGAGGTTGATCTTTCCCTTGATCTTGTTCATTTGGTTGAGGGCCTTCACTTTTTTCTTCGAAAGCGTGTGGGGTCTAGTGTTGGTGATGGATCCACTTGAGTAGAGCTTTGTCCTTCTCCTTCGGCCACAAGGGGTTCCTCAATGGGGAGTATTTGACCAATCCCCATTCTTATTATGGCTTGGGGAGGAATTTCATCACCTACACCACCAAGACCACTTCGCTCCACTTGGGAGCCATTATTTTCGTCAAACTCTACATTACATGTCTCCTCAATGAGTCCATTGGACTTGTTGAGGACACGGTAAGCATGAGAGTTTGTAGCATAACCAATAGATATGCCCTCTTGAGCTCTAGGTTAAAATTTAGAAAAACGAACACCTTTATTGAGAATGAAACACTTACAAACAAACACCTGGAAGTACTTGAGGTTGGGCTTGTTACCGGTAAGTATCTCATATGGAGTCTTGTTCAAGCCTTTGCGGAGGTAGAGCTGATTGGATGCATGACATGTGGTGTTGATGGCTTCGGCCCAAAAGTTATACGGAGATTTGAATTCCGCCATCATTGTCCTTGTTGTGTCCATCAACGTCTAGTTCTTCCTTTCCGCCACACCATTTTGTTGAGGGGTATAGGGTGCGGCATATTGGTGCTTGATCCCCTCATCACTAAGAAACTCATCCAAGGTGTTGAACTCAGTGTTGTTGTCACTTCTAATCATCAATATCTTTGCTTCATGTTGATGTTGAGCTTCATTAGCATAGTCAATGACGGTTTGCTGGGTATCACTCTTCCTCTTGAAGAAGTATACCCATGTGTATCTTTAGTAATCATCCACAATCACCAAGCAATACTTTCTTCCCCCAAGACTGTCAAAGGATGGAGGACCAAAGAGATCCATGTGAAGGAGCTCCAAGGGCCTCTTCGAGTAGATGATAGTCGTGGGTCGATAGCTGTCTCATGTAATTTTCCTTCGATACAAGCACTGCAAGCACGATCTTTGGCAAAACTCACATTTGTTAGTCCACGGGTGTGATCCCCTTTGAGGAAACTTTGCAAAGATCTCATATTGACATGGGCTAGTCGGCGATGCCAAATCCATCCCACATTAACTTTAGCCACTAGGCACGTCGCGGTCTTAGTGGGTCCCTCCGAAAATTTAACCACATAGAGACCATTCTCGACATGCCCAACAAAGGCTACTTTAAGAGTCTTGCTCCACAAAAGGGCCACGGTATCAAGATCAAAGAATCTTGCAAAGGCCATGAGTCCAAGTGTTAACGAACGAAAAGTAAATTGTATGCAAGGGACTCAACAAGCATGACCTTCTCAATAGATAAATCTTGAGAGATGACCACCTTGCCAAGACCCAATACCTTAGATGTTGAAGCATCACCGAATTGGACATGAGTGGGCATGGATGGAATAGGATGAATGTCCACCACCAAGTCCTTGCTCCCGTTCATATGATTTGTTGCTCCACTATCAAGCAACCATGACACCCCACCGGAAGCAACTCCTACAAGAAATCAATGCTTGGATTTAGGTACCCATTTCTTAATGGGTCCTTTTAGGTTAGCAACAAGGGTCTTAGGAACCCAAATAGAATATTCTATGTATGCATAAGAAGAACCAACAAATTTGGCATAAACATGCCCATCACTAGCACGACACAACACATATGAGGGGTTAAAGTCGCCGACTTTGTTGGAAGGGGCGGTTTTGCCCTTCTTGGCATTACCACCCACTTCCTTGTTATTCTTCTTCTCATGAGTACCCTCACCCGCCTTGACAAAGGCTTCCTTAGGCGGGATAGGTTGCTTGGTCTTGTTCTTCTTCTTCTTCTTAGACTTGGGTACAAACCCAAGTCCTTCCTTTCCCACAACTTCCTTTTGATTACTCAAAAGGTCATTTAGGTTCTTCTCGCCTTGTATGCATGTCACAAGGCCCTTCTCAAGTTACTCTTTCAACTTGGCATTTTCCTCCACAGGATGCACATGCTCACAACAAGGGCTAGTAGCATGGGCATTATCAATTAGAACGAAAGGAGGACATGTGGAAATCTCCTTGGTTAGCTTCACTTGGAGTTGATCATGAGACTCCTTGAGAGAGGCATGAACACCCTTCAAGACCTTGTGAGACTTGTCAAGTGTGCCAAACTCTTCCTTGAGTCTATCATGGCCAACTCCAAGTGCAACTTTCTCGGATTTAAGCACACGAGTAAGAACAATAGCATGATCAAGATCTTTTTGCAATTTAGCATGATCAATGTTGTGTGACTCCTCAAGAGTCAAACGAAGACCTCGCTCTTCCTCTAGAGCAATGGAAAGATCCACAATCTCATCGGCATAGTCACGACTATGCCCCTCCAACTTGGAGATCATATCCTCATGATACTCAATGATATCATTGTCCTCACCAAGTTATTCCAAGAGAGCAACAAAGTGCTTCTTGGATTCACCCTTGAGCTTACTCAAGAATTTGTAAAACCCATTCACATCAACTTTCACCACCTCACTATCATCTACACAATCTAACAATGAAGGAGTAGTAGTGATGGTGGTTTTGATTTTGGGGATTACCTTATTGATACCTTGGCCATGAGGCACTTGGCAATGAGGTTCTCGTTGGGGGCACCAAAGAGAGACACCTTGGAGGGGGAAGAGGTGACAATGGACACAGTTGCCATTGCCATTCCTTTACCTCTTGTATCTTCATCATCATCTTCGGAGGGGTATTCTTTATGTGCCACCGAACCCTTTGGAGGTATCTTATTGGTGAAGTTGTTCTTGTTTTGGAATGACTTGGCTTTATCTTTGCGAATGGGTTTGCCACTGTTGTCTTCCCTCTTTTCATAAGGACAATCCACCACAAAGTGACTCACATTGCCGCAATTGTAGCACATCCTCACTCGTTGCTTGTTCTTTGACCCACTTGAATTGTTCTTGGAGAAGTTGGGCCTTGAACTTCTCTTGTTGCCCCAAAATTGCCTTGACGCAAGAGCCATGTGTTCCTGGTAAGCATATTTGGTGTCTTCGGGGCAACCCTCTTACTCTTCCTCCTCTTCTTCTTCTTCCGGAATGGCCTTGGCCTTCAAGGCAAGGTTGGTAGAGGCTTTCTTTAACCGGACACGGGCAAGAGCATTGTTGGCGGTCTTGTTCATGATGTTCATGGCAATAAACTCATCCAACACTTCACTTGAAGACAAGGTGTAGAAATCCGGCCTTTGACGAATCACAGAGGACATGGCCTTGTTGAATGGCATGATGGCCTTGAGAAACTTGCGCTTGATCCAATTGTCATCCGTATCCTTGCTCCCATGGTCTTGGAGAGCAACCACAAGTGTTGTCACCCTCCGGTAGAGATCACACAGATCCTCATCTTCTAGCATCGCAAATTCATCGGCCTCATCAAGGACCACTTCAAAGTTGGACCGTTGGATGCTTGAGCTCCCCTTGTACAAACATATGATGTGTTCCCAACAATCCTTTGCACAAGTGAAGGGGCGTAAGTGAGATAGATCTTCGGGGGGAACCACGACTTGAAGGATGAACAAAGCGGAGTGATTGTATTGATTGTCTGCCTCTTCTCTTGGAGTGAGATTGTTTAGATCATGCAGGTAGAAGCCTTTCTTGATGATTCTCCAAAGATTTGTTGAGCTGTGATTCAAATGAGACTTGAACGAACCAATTAGCAAAATCACCCTTTACAAGCTTAGGAGGAGGACCAAGGTTGTTAAGATGCGGTGTAGGGACCGGTCCTCCATAGACCAGGGGAGGGGGAACCGAGGCAAAGGTTCCCGTCCCATTCTTGTTTTGAGGGGACGAGGTATGAGTACCTTTAGCCGCTTCCTTGGCAGAATTGGCCTCAGACTCCGATGCGGTGAGATTAACCACAAATAACGGACCAGGAGAAGTTTTCAACCCCTCAAGTAATTCTTTAAACACGGATTTGACCTCGGACATCATAGACGTCTTAAGTGAAGCCATGGCTTCATTTAAGTCGTCCCGAGTGATCGAGTTCAACTCCATGATCTCGGGCACTTCCTCCCCTGTGTTAACCATACTCTTCGGGTGGTGAAACCCTTAAAAATAAACATGGCTTTGATACCAATTGAAAGGATTGATATGGTTGACTAGAGGGGGTGAATAGGCCAGTACCAATTTTTAACTTTTCTTAACAAATTAGGGTTAGCAACAAATAGTTGTCTAGATGTGCAACTAGGTGAGCAACCTATATGATGCTAACACAGTAGAAGCTTGCAAAAAGTAAAGGTAAGAGATAACCACAAGTGGAGACGGTGAAGACGAGGATGTGTTACCAACGTTCCTTCCCTTTGAGAGGAAGTACGTCTCCGTTGGAGCGGTGTGGAGGCACAATGCTCCCCAAGAAGCCACTAGGGCCACCGTATTCTCCTCACGCCCTCACACAATGCGAGAAGCCATGATTCCACTAGTGGTGCCCTTAAAGGCGGCGACCGGACCTTTACAAGCAAGGTTGGGGCTCTCTCCACAGCCGAATTGGAGGCTCCCAACAATACCACGGAGCTTCACCACAATGTAATGTGGCTCCAAGGTGACCTCAACCATCTAGAGTGCTCAAACACCCAAGAGTAACAAAATCCACACAAGAAAGTATGGGGAAATCAAATTTCCTTTGGTGGAAGTGTAGATCTAGGTCTCCTCCTTCAATCCCTAGCAAATCAACAAGTTTGAGTGGCTAGGGAGAGAGATTGAGAAAGAAAGCTTGAAGGGAATTAATGGAGGAGAGAGAGAGGCAAGAGGTAAGGAGGTAGGTGGAAGAACCCCCCTTTATATAGGGACCCCCACTTTCCAACCGTTACAACAGTTTTTACACTGCAGCAGTACAACCGCTCATGACCCTGGTGTTGGGGAATGTAGCAGAAATTCAAAATTTTCTACGCATCACCAAGATCAATCTATGGAGTTTACTAGCAACGAGAGGGAAGGAGTGCATCTACATACCCTTGTAGATCGCGAGCGGAAGCGTTCTAATGAACGGGGTAGATGGAGTCGTACTCGCCCTGATCCAAATCACCGATGACCGAGTGCCGAACGGACGGCACCTCCGCGTTCAACACACGTACGGAGCAGCGACGTCTCCTCCTTCTTGATCCAGCAAGGGGGAAGGAGAGGTTGATGGAGATCCAGCAGCACGACGGCGTGGTGGTGGAAGTAGCGGGATCCCGACGTGGTGGTGGAAGTAGCGGGATCCCGGCAGATCTGAAATAGGAGGTATACCCAACTGTTTTGGGTATTCTATGAAGATGCATTTATCCGCTTTGGGTTCGAGCTTATCAGCCTGAAACTTTTTCACATAAGCATCGCAGCCCCAAACTTTTAAGAAACGACAACTTAGGTTTCTCTAAACGGTGTCGTCTCAACGGAATTGCGTGGTGCCCCTTTTAAAGTGAATGCGGTTATCTCTAATGCCTAACCCATAAACGATAGTGGTAATTCGATAAGAGACATCATGGTATGCACCATATCCAATGATGTTCGGACACACCATCACACTGTGGTGTTCCAGGCGGTATTAATTGTGAAACACTTTCCACAATGTCTTAATTGTGTGCCAAACTCGTAACTCAGATACTCATCTCTATGATCATATCACAGACATTTTATCCTCTTGTCACGACGATCTTCAACTTCACTCTGAAATTAGTTGAACCTTTCAATAATTCAGACTTGTGTTTCATCAAGTAAATACACTCAGCATCTACTCAAATCATCTGTGAAGTAAGAACATAACGACATCCACTGCATGCCTCAGCACTCATTGGACTACATACATCAAAATGTATTACTTCCAACAAGTTGCTCTCTTGTTCCATCTTACTGAAAATGAGGCCTTTCAGTCATCTTGCCCATGTGGTATGATTTGCATGTCTCAAGTGATTCAAAATCAAGTGAGTCCAAACGATCCATCTGCATGGAGTTTCTTCATACCAATAGACATGGTTCGCATGTCTCAATCTTTTAAAAAACGAGTGAGTCCAAAGATCCATCTACATGGAGCTTCTTCATGCGTTCTATACCAATATGACTCAAATGGCAGAGCCACAAGTATGTGGTACTATCATTACTATTTTATATCTTTTGGCACGAACATGTGTATCACTGTGATCGAGATTCATTTTAGGTGCAAGACCATTGAAGGTATTATTCAAATAAACAGAGTAACCATTATTCTCCTTAAATGAATAATCGTATTGCGATAAACATAATCCAATCATGTTTATGCTCAATGCAAACACCAAATAACAATTATTTAGGTTTAACACCAATCTCGATGGTAGAGGGAGCATGCGATGCTTGATCACATCAACCTTGGAAACACTTCCAACACACATCGTCATCTCACCTTTAGCTAGTCTCCATTTATTTTGTAGCTTTTATTTCAAGTTACTAACACTTAGCAACCGAACCGGTATCTAATACCCTGGTGCTGCTAGGTGTACTAGTAAAGTACACATTCATATAATGTATATCCAATATACTTCTGTCGACCTTGCCTGCCTTCTCATCTACCAAGTGTCTAGGGTAGTACTGCTTCAGTGACCGTTCCCCTCATTACAGAAGCACTTAGTCTCGGGTTTGGGTTCAACCTTGGGATTCTTCGCTAGAGCAGCAAATGATTTGCTGTTTCATGAAGTATCCCTTCTTCCCTTGCCCTTCTTAAAACTAGTGGTTTTACTAACCATCAACAATTGATGCTCCTATTTGATTTCTACTTTCGCGGTGTCAAACATCGCGAGTTGCTCAAGGATCATCATGTCTATCCCTGATATGTTATAGTTCATCACGAAGCTCTAATAGCTTGGTGGCAGTGACTATGGAGAACCATCACTGTCTCATCTGGAAGATTAACTCCCACTCGATTCAAGCGATTGTGGTACTTAGACAATCTGAGCACATGCTCAACGATTGAGCTTTTCTCCCTTAGTTTGCGGGCTTAAGAAACTTGTCAGAGGTCTCATACCTCTTGATGTGGGCACTAGTCTGAAATCCCAATTTTAGTCTTCGGAACATCTCATATGTTCTGCGACGTTTCAAAAACGTCTTTGGTGCCACAATTCTAAACCGTTAGCATTACGCACTGAACTATCACGTAGTCATCAAAATGTGTATGTCAGATGTTTCGCTACATCTACAGACGACGCTGAGGTTCAGCACACCGAGCGGTGCATTAAGGACATAAGCCTTCTGTGCAGCAATGAGGACAATCCTCAGTTCACGGACCCAGTCCGCATAATTGCTACTATCAACTTTCAACTAAATTTTCTCTAGGAACATATCTTAACCAGTAGAACTAAAGCATAAGCTATGACATAATTTGCGAAGACCTTTTGACTATGTTCATGATAATTAAGTTCATCTGATTAATTAATGAACTCCCACTCAGATAGACATCTCTCTAGTCATCTAAGTGATACATGATCCGAGTCAAACTAGGCCGTGTCCGATCATCACGTGAGACGGACTAGTCATCATCGGTGAACATCTCCATGTTGATCGCATCTACCATACGACTCATGTTCGACCTTTCGATCTCTTGTGTTCCGAGGCCATGTCTGTACATGCTAGGCTCGTCAAGTCAACCTAAGTGTTTCGCATGTGTTCCGAGGTCATGTCTGTACATGCTAGGCTCGTCAACACCCGTTGTATTCGAACGTTAGAATCTATCACACCCGATCATCACGTGGTGCTTCGAAACAACGAACCTTCGCAACGGTGCACAGTTAGGGGGAACACGTCTCTTGAAATTTTAGTGAGGGATCATCTTATTTATGCTACCGTCGTTCTAAGCAAATAAGATGTAAACATGACAAACATCACATGCAAATCATAAAGTGACGTGATATGGCCAATATCATCTTGCGCCTTTGATCTCCATCTTCGAGGCGCGGCATGATCACCTTCGTCACCGGCATGACACCATGATCTCCATCATCATGATCTCCATCATCGTGTCTTTATGAAGTTGTCTCGCCAACTATTACTTCTACTACTATGGCTAACGGTTAGCAATAAAGTAAAGTAATTACATGGCGTTTTCATTGACACGCAGGTCATACAATAAATTAAGACAACTCCTATGGCTCCTGTCGGTTGTCATACTCATCGACATGCAAGTCGTGATTCCTATTACAAGAACATGATCAATCTCATACATCACATATATCATTCATCAATCCTTTTGGCCATATCACATCACATAGCATACCCTGCAAAAACAAGTTAGACGTCCTCTAATTGTTGTTGCATGTTTTACGTGGCTGCTATGGGATTCTAGCAAGAACGTTTCTTACCTACGCAAAAGCCACAACGTGATATGCCAATTTCTATTTACCCTTCATAAGGACCCTTTTCATCGAATCCGATCCGACTAAAGTGGGAGAGACAGACACCCGCTAGCCACCTTATGCAACTAGTGCATGTCAGTCGGTGGAACCTGTCTCACGTAAGTGTACGTGTAAGGTCGGTCCGGGCCGCTTCATCCCACGATGCCGCCGAATCAAGATAAGACTAGTAACGGCAAGTAAATTGACAAAATCGACGCCCACAACTACTTTGTGTTCTACTCGTGCATAGAAACTACGCATAAACCTGGCTCATGATGCCACTGTTGGGGAATGTAGCAGAAATTCAAAATTTTCTACGCATCACCAAGATCAATCTATGGAGTTTACTAGCAACGAGAGGGAAGGAGTGCATCTACATACCCTTGTAGATCGCGAGCGGAAGCGTTCTAATGAACGGGGTTGATGGAGTCGTACTCGCCGTGATCCAAATCACCGATGACCGAGTGCCGAACGGACGGCGCCTCCGCGTTCAACACACGTACGGAGCAGCGACGTCTCCTCCTTCTTGATCCAGCAAGGGGGAAGGAGAGGTTGATGGAGATCCAGCAGCACGACGGCGTGGTGGTGGAAGTAGCGGGATCCCGGCAGGGCTTCGCCAAGCACAAGCGGGACGGAGAGGTGTTGCAGGGGGAGAGGGAGGCGCCAGGGGCTGTGGTGCTGCTGCCCTCCCTCCCCCCCACTATATATAGGGACCCCTGCGGGGGCGCCGGCCCTGGGAGATCAGATCTCCAAGGGGGGGCGGCAGCCAAGGGGGAAGGGGGGTAGCTTCCCCCCAAGCCAAGTGGGGCGCCCCCCACCCCTAGGGTTTCCAACCCTAGGCGCAGGGGGAGGCCCAAGGGGAGGCGCCCCAGCCCACTAAGGGCTGGTTCCCTTCCCACTTCAGCCCATGGGGCCCTCCAGGACAGGTGGCCCCACCCAGTGGACCCCCGGGACCCTTCCGGTGGTCCCGGTACAATACCGATAACCCTCGAAACTTTCCCGGTGACCGAAACTGGACTTCCTATATATAATTCTTCACCTCCGGACCATTCCGGAACTCCTCGTGACGTCCGGGATCTCATCCGGGACTCCGAACAACTTTTGGGTTTCCGCATACTAATATCTCTACAACCCTAGCGTCACTGAACCTTGAGATATCAAAGATTACTAAAACGTAAAATAAAATAAAATAAAATAAATTGCAGCAAGGTATTTTTGGTATATAGATATGAAAATATATGATGGAAAATAGACCTGGGGGCCATAGGTTTCACTAGAGGCTTCTCTCTTGAAGGCAAATAATATTGTGGGTGAACAAATTACTGTCGAGCAATTGATAGAAAAGCGCAAAGTTATGACGATATCCAAGGCAATGATTATGAATATAGGCATCACGTCCGTGTCTAGTAGACCGACTCCTGCCTGCATCTACTACTATTACTCCATACATCGACCGCTATCCAGCATGCATCTAGAGTATTAAGTTCATAAGAATGGAGTAACGCCTTAAACAAGATGACATGATGTAGAGGGATAAACTCAAGCAATATGATGAAAACCCCATCTTTTTACCCTTGATGGCAACGATACAAATACATGCCTCGCTACCCCTACTTTGTCACTGGGTGAGGACACCGCAGGATTGAACCCAAAACTAAGCACCTCTCCCATTGCAAGAAAAACCAATCTAGTTGGCCAAACCAAACCAATAATCACTACACCACGGTCAAGTTTTGGCAACACATCTATCTGTTGGCATATGGTACCTTTGCCGACACATAACTTGTAGCTAACACATATGCTGACAAAAGATAAAAGAGTCGGAGGACTTGCTGTGGGCAAAGGTATTGCCGACAGAAGTTCACTTGCCGACACTTTTTTAGTCAGCATACACCCTACCTATGCTGACAGAAAATCTGTCAATGTACACCCTACATACGCCGACAGATGGACTGTCCGTGCACACCCTACCTATGCCGACACATGATTAGCCAATGTACACCCTACCTATGCCGACACTTAACCTGTCTAGCAAGGTCTTCACCATTGCCGACACTTAAATTGTCTAGAAAGGTCTTCACCATTGCCGACACTTACTCTGCATGGCTATGGGGTGTACCTTTGGCGACACTTTCTCAGTTGGAATGTTTTTCCCAACACATAAATTGCTAGTAAGATGGTGTACAGCCAAAACAACAATTGGATATTGCTCATGTTCAAATATTACACAATGCTCAAATGTTCACAAACATTGATAATATGTTCACAAACATACATATATATTGATCACAAGTTCAAAAACAAGACAACATTGACAAAGCAAAGTTTGGCCATCTTGACCACCGTCCAGAAACACAAGTCACATAAAAGGACCACTATTTGTTATTCTAAAAGAGTTGAAACACGAAATGGTCCAAAAAACTTAAAAGTCACATCCATGACCACAAGATTTCTACTCCAGAACACTTGAAGCACCAAATGGTAGAACGCACATAAGATTCATGATTACAAGTTGGCTAGTCCGAAATACTACAAACGGCCAAATGCTACATAAGACTACGAAGTCATCACATCCATGCGCACTAGGTGGTTGAGTACCTGAAAATATTCCACACGATCTTAATGATAAGCGAATAATGAAACTATGCTCACTTAATATCTGACAAAAGTGCAAATATCATTTCGTACTGACACCTAATTAAGACATAGACATTTTTCAAATGTTTTACGCCAAAGTGGATTCATAGGAAATATTACCAATATCGAGAAAATTTTCATAGGTATCCTGAGGCTTTGGGTCAAATTCTCATACGTTCAAACTGAATGTGACTGCAAACATGTGATGTGTTACTCACGTGTAGATATGAGAAAATGCATGGGTGTACCCCAACAATTTTGCACATTTCATAGTTTGAAAATAATTTAAAAAATAATTATGGCTGCATGTTATCTGATGAAGTAGAACCAAAATGTACAGCTTCAGACAAAAAGAACTGCAGTATGGTGAAGTTTTGTATATGCCATGTGATCTTTAGTTTTGTATACATATTGATCTATGCTAATTCCTAAGGAATGTATGTGGGCATCAGATAACATCATGTGATTTTTATATTTTCAATTTTAAAACTGCAGTATGTGGATTTCAGTTTTATATAGAAGACACGAAACATTATCTAGTGATGCTATAAGTCCAGGCAAAAATTTGGCGCTCTAGTGGACACTCAAATGATGTATGTATATTTCCGAGACAAAAACAAAAAAGCTTATTGTATGCAATATGTTGTAGTACCTGCACGTCCTTGCACATCAGTTGTCTTCTTTTCATCCTTGATTTACAAAAATAATCGTTACTTTTTAATAGGTCTTCTAATAGGCAATTGATGAAATCCTTGTATTCTACATTCAAATGAAACATTATAGAGGTTAAGTATAATAGAACTATAATGAAATCATAGCACACAATCTTTATTGCAAAAAAGGAAGTCCAAAAAATGTCTACACATGAAGCTCCAGCCAAACATGGCTCACAAATAAGTTTTACAATTTCAGATACACTGAAGTGTCATGTGTGACACATTTTCCTTGCTTGCCATTTGGTTTACTCTAATGTGTGATACTTAGTCTATGTACTGGTGTTTCTAGTTCAATATCATCTGATCAATATAGCTAAATGACAGGAAAATCAGTTTTGGGGCACTTGTGTTTCATCAAAAAAGAAAAGGATTCCAAAGAGAACTATGGAAAATACTTCAGGGGTTGTACAGATTATGTGTAATCAAATGATAACATACTCATAGCACTTGTTTCCAATGCAAACTATTTCAGTTCACAGGCTGCTTCTTCCACTGCACGTTGCTCTGAAAAATGTGCATACATGTATCAACCAACCTGTGAAAAGGAAAATTGTGTTTAATAATATAGATAACTCGGCTTACCATAAATCAAATTAGAAAGTAGGCTGAGGGACTGCAAGTTATTTCCTTGGTAAGTTTAATGGATGAACTTTTCAAATGCACAAATGATGTTCAGGGAATATTAGGCCATCACGAGAATGAACACGAACATCTCATAAAACCACCATGTACCACCATTATTAAGATTGAAGTACTGTCTTATTCTTGAACCAGATTGCCATTATTAAGATTGAAGTCCTCATCTTCCTACAGCTTACAGCCCTAATGGGGATAATAGGCTACAATTAGTTTGCTCAAACCTGCAACAAACTAGCCATCTTTTCCATTCTAAACAGGCATCTTAGCGTGAATACCTTTCTACAGTGAGTTACATATCTACTCAAACCTGCTATGAACTAGGCTGGAATTTAATCGGCTACATGCTAGCTACAAAAAAGAAGTGGCACTCCAGAATTATTATGCACAACTCCATAGATATTATCCATCGCAATATTAGGTTATTGGCGCAAACTAAATGGCAGCTAGAAAAACAGAGGCAAAAATGCCTGCCCTGGAAGCACAAAATATGCTTCAGGACAAACACAAACTGCAATATCCACTTCTTGCTAGTCACGAAGACAGCTCCAACACAACGCCTTAGTCTACATCATTGAAAATATGGGTGCTCCATGACCTTTCATTGCAGAGATCCTCTTTGTTGGCTTGTCCTTACTGCCGCATTTTCGGCAAGGATCACAGCCGTAAGTTAGTACAAGATTCTTACAAGAGCCCCTCTTTTTCTCTGTTTTTCTGCAAGGATCAAGTAGCACGGATAGTCGGATACACATGTTTGATTACTATAAACTCAAGCAGATCAAGACCATTGGCGTCAAGACTAATACAGTAGACAGTTTTGAGAAGTTCCAGTGAGGGTACTCTCAAAAAAAAAAGTCAGGGTACTCGTGCAAGTTTGGGAGCTTGCCTACCCCTGGCCATACATCATCATCCCAAGTGCCCGACAACCTAGCATTCAAAAACCAAGATAGCCCATCTACATTCAATACCTCCTACTAACGCCAATTCAATAACGAAGATAGTCCATCTATATTCGATACCTCCTACTAACGCCAATCGATAAGATAATTAACATGTGGCAACGTGTGTGGCTCCAAGGACCTCAGGGTCCCCGTACTACAGAGTAAGGATCCACAAATGAATTTAGATGTGTCACGAATAGATCAAGGAAGGGGAATAGTGCAGAATCAGCCATGATCAGGTGCAATAATGCTAATAGAAGTAGTTGGAAATTTCAGTTGCTCGGCAAAACCAACTGAAAAACTAAGCACCATAAGCCCAGACCAAGCTTGAGAAATTCAAAATTACCTCAACAATATTGTACAGATATACGCCTAGATTCTCCAAATTCAGGGCCCAGCATGCTCTCTAATGTTCTTGCTTTTATTTATCTGAAAATACCTGTGTATACAACATAAAAGTGAAGTACACACCTCAGAAAAAAAATACAAGACTCCAGACCAGAAGAAAGAGAGTGTAAACATCAACATAAAACTAAAGAGTATAGGCATAGTTGAACCAGATTGGAGAATATATCGATGTACTGTCAGCAAGGTAACACATTATAGCTAAAAATATGTATCTCTTTGGAGGAAAAAGTAATTAAACTATGAATATCAGCTGCACAACCTCTATCATTCATGGTGTATGGCCAATACCTCTACGTCACACTATAGAAGCTTACTTCCTATTATCTTTTATGTATAGATCTGTGTAGATATCGCCAATTGTAGTTGCAATAGATGCTCTATCCAGCAGCAATGTGTAGAAAACTTCTGATAAACAATGATCAATACATCATCAATATATGACTGGATTGACAATCAGAGGATTATAAGACAGAGGAAAAAGAACAATCAAGGGGGGTTACACCAAATGCAAACCAAGAAAGAACGTTCTGTGCTCAGTTTCAAGTTATCACATATCCCCTCGACTGCAATTAGATGGGTATCACTGTACCAGCCAAAGTGAGAAAATAAGACAACACATTAGTTTGAGAGGACAATTTTTTTTTTGTAAACTGATTGGCACAGAATAATGCAACTATAGTTTGATTGTAGCAGGCACTGCTCTCTGTACAGGAAAATGATGGCAATATCATCACTATAGCTGGTGACACGCATCTGATTAACTCATGATACCGGTGCAGACCTAGAATTCAGAAACTTGCAAGCTTAGAATTCCGGAGCTAAAGTACCATGTCCATCTAACCATCGATCTGAGCAACGAATTAGAAAATAAAACAAAGCAATGTATAATCTTTTTGCTGCTCAGTGGTATACGGATCCAACTAGTAATCTTCGTAATACTACGCCATATTATCAAACAAAAAGGGGCAGATTAAGTGAGCAGGAATCAGGTCTTGCTTCAGATCAACAACATGTCCAAACCACTCCCGCAGCTACCAACGGTACAACTCTCAAGTTGCAGCAAACTAGCAATTCGATCTACTGACACATGGTGGTACTCACGGCTGGAAGAACAACAGCAAAGAAAACAAATCGGGGATCCCACCATTGGTGTGTGTGTGTGTGTGTGTGTGGGGGGGGGGGGGGGGGGGGGGGGGGGTGCAGTCGTTGTTGTAACTCGGAGGAAGGCAGGAGGGGGATGGGGTTGGGGACGGCGGACAAACGGAGCTCGGGGTCGAGTTATGGCTGTGACCCCGGCAGCGGCAGGGAAGCATGAGGACGGTGGCGGCAAGGACGAGGGTGACGCCGACGGCAGGGCGGCTGGGACGTAGGCGGTGGAGCGACGGCAGGGATGGGGGCATGGAGCGCGAGGGCGGCGGCGGCAGGGAAGTGGGGAATGGAATGGGGTGAATGTCCTCGATTTGAGATGGAGCCCTAGCAGCAGCAGGTCCAGTAGTAGCAGATCCGGCTGCAACGGGAGCCCGGAGATGGAGCCCCGGCAACAGCAGGTGTGGCAGCAACGGGAGCCCGGAGATGGAGCCCCTGTAGTAGCAGGGACGGGGATTGGGGAGGAAGACGGCAGGATGTCAGGGGAGGGGGCAAGGACGGCAGTTAGATCTGGAGAGGACGGCGGCTCGATCTCGGAATGGAGCTCGGGGGGAGGGGGGCGGAGTGCAAGGACGGGTGGATGTCGGGGTGGAGCTCGGGGGCGGGGGAGTGCGAGCTTCGAGACGACGGCTTGACGACGGGGGTGGAGCGCGAGGCCGGCGGCAGGACTGTGGATCGAGCACGAGGGCGGCGGCGGCAGGCACAGGTTAGGGTCGTGGAGTTGGGGATATTTTGCACGAGGGTGGAGGATATTTTGCACGAACACCCGGAAATTTCCCCCTCGCGCCTAAATCGCGCGCCACAAGTTTCCAACCATCAGTCCATTGACACGTGTCTACCTACGCCGACACTTAGTCTGTGTCCTTACACCCTGTGTACACCGACACATTTTAAGTCGCTAAGTACCCATCTATGCCGACTGAAAAACTGTCAAGGTCCACATATATGCCGACACATAGCATGTTATTAACCAATTACTGACAGATACATTGATGCTACGAGATTGCCGACTCTTAGTGTGTCCACGATGACGTACCTTTGCCGACACATGATCCGAAGACAAAACTTAAAACTTATGCTAGCAGTTATTTTGTGGAGATCATTGGACCTTTGCCCACAAAAATGTGTCACGTAAGCTCTACCGTGGTGTAGTGAATTCGAAGAGAAATACAAAGATATCAAATCATGCATATAAGAATTCAGAGAAGATTCAAATAATATTCATAGATAAGCTGATCATAAATCCACAATTCATCGATCTCGACAAACACACCGCAAAAGAAGATTACATCGGATAGATCTCCAAGAACATTGAGGAGAACATTATATTGAGAATCAAAGAGAGAGAAGAAGCCATCTAGCTACTAGTTATGGACCCGTAGGTCTGTGGTAAACTACTCACGCTTCATCAGAGGGGCAATAGAGTTGATGTAGATGCCCTCCATGATCGAATCCCCTCCGACAAGATGCCGGAAAAGGCCCCAAGATGGGATCTCATTGGAACAGAAGGTTACGGCGACGGAAAAGTATTTTGGTGGACGCTTCTGGTCGTTTGGGAGTATTTGGGAATTTATAGGCCAAGAATTAGGCTTAGAAGAGCTCCGAGGGGCACACAAGCCAGGGGCGCGCCCTGGAGGCTTGTGGCCTCCTCGTGACTCTTCTGACTTCATCTCCAAGTCCTACGTGTGTCTTCTGGTCCAAGAAAAATCATCGCGAAAGTTTTATTCTGTTTGGACTCCGTTTGATATTTCTTTTTTGTAAAACTCAAAAACAAGGAAAAAACAGAAACTGGCACTAGGCTTTAGGTTAATAAGTTAGTCCAAAAATAATATAAATTAGCATATTAATGCATATAAAACATCCAAAACAGATAATTAAATAGCATGGAACAATCCAACATTATAGATACGTTGGAGACGTATCTCCTGGCCGGTACAACCGCCCATGAAGCACCCCAAGGTTTTCCCGGAGCAGAGGCGGTACAACCGCCCGGGGGCAGCGGTACAACCGTTTGGCATGTACCTGGGAGCAGAAACCCCAGGGTATCACCCCTGGAGCGGTGGTTGTGTCGGTTGAGCTGGCCAGGTGGTACAACCGCCCAAACGAGCGGTACAACCACTTGGAAAGTAAACCACTAGTTTGGAAGGAAATGGGGACCTCTCTCTCCTCTAACAGAAGGGAGCAGTGGGTGAAGAGAGATGTGTACGCGCAATGATTCACCCAATACCTTCCGATGTGGATTCCCTCTTAATAGTACGGGTTTCCTATGACCAAAGAAATAAGAGCATCTCCACTTGCGCACCCAACAGGCACCCCAGGGCAAGTTTTTTAGCGCCGGTGCCAAAAAAACCAGTCGCGCCCCCTGGACGCCGAACTCCGCCCGCTCAGCCCATATTTTGGCTTGGCGATCCCAGACCGAACCCAGCGCACTGGGGGTGCTTGAGGGCTCCGGCGAAAGGAAAAACCGCGCTTGGGTCACCACTGTCAGGCGAAAAATCATCTTGCACGTCCAGATCCCCCCCCCGTGCACGCCCTACCGCTAGCGTGCCGATCTCGGCGCCGCCTACCTACCCACCGCCGCTAGAAAGGCTATTCCCCCACCGGAAAAGAGAGGGTTCACCGCGGCAGCCTTCGACCCGCTCCTGGGCGAGCTTTCCGGTGCTCCGGCCACGTGGGAGGGGATACCGACGGCTGCGCGCCTACCACTCCTGCCAGGTGTTCGGCGATTTGTCTGCTCGGCAATGGACTCGGACGACGAGGAGGCGTTCGCGGCACTGCTGGAGGAGGAAGCTGATGCCGACGCCCAGGATGAAGAGCACCTCATGGTCCTTACCGCTCTGGCCGGCCTGTTCGCGAGCAATGCGAAGCCACGGCGAGGTGGCTCGGCGCCGGGCCGGCTGAAGGCAAAGCAGAGGCATCGACTGGAAGGCTATTGCTTGCTCTATGCCGACTACTTCGCCGACGCTCGACTCCACGGCGAGAAAGTATTTCGGCGCTGTTGTCGGATGAGCCGGAAGCTCTTCCTTAGGATTGTGAATTCCATCCATGAGTTCGATAGCTACTTCAAGTGCAAGAAGGATTGCATCGGCACACTTGGATTCACCTCACTCCAGAAGTGCATGACAGCTATGAGGATGCTAGCATACGGAGCTCCCGGTGACTCATCGAAAGACTATAGACGCATGGCCGAGTCCACGACCATTGACTGTTTGTACAAGTTTTGCAGGGCAGTGGTGGTAGTGTTTGAACCACAATACTTGTGATCACCCAATGCCGAAGACACTGCTCGGATCCTAGCACAGAATGCAGCAAGAGAATTTCCTGGGATGCTTGGAAGCATCGACTGCATGCATTGGGCATGAAAAACTGTCTATTTGCTTGGCAGGGGATGTACAAAGGCGTGAAAGGAGCTTGCAGTGTGGTACTTGAGGCAGAGGCCACACAGAAGCTCTGGATTTGGCACTCCTTCTTTGGTATGCTAGGAACTCACAATGACATCAACGTACTGCAGTGCTCGAATGTCTTCGCCAAGCTTGTTGAAGGTCATGCTCCTCCGGTGAACTTCGAGGTCAATGGGCGCCACTACAACAAGGGATACTACCTAGCAGATGGCATCTATTTGAGATGGTCCACATTTGTGAAGACTATCTCAAACCATGTGCCAGGAGGCAAGAACTCCTACTTTGCCAAGTGCTAGGAGGCTTGCAGGAAGGATGTCGAGCGGGCATTTGGTGTGCTCCAATCTCGATTTGCTGTTGTCCGGTACCCCGCTCAGACCTGGTCGAAAAATCAAATGTGGGAGGTCATGACTTGTTGTGTCATCTTGCACAACATGATCATCGAGAGCGAGCAGGAAAAGCGAGTGTTTGGCACTGAACCATATTACAGGCAGGGTCCTCTTGCCCCAGTTGATCACCAGTTACCGGTAACCTGAACTACCTTCCTCAATATGCGTCAGGAGATCCGAGACCCACAGGTGCATCAACAACTACAGCACGTTCTGGTGGAGCACCCATGGAGGCTGAAGGGCAACGCCTAGCTCAACGTGTGATGAAATATGAGTTTTTATTTATTGAACTATTTAATTTGTATTGATTTGTATTGATTTGTGTGATGAACTATGTGATAAAAATAGCTTCTGTTGAATTTGTGGCGAAGCACGCCGAATATGGGCTTAAATCGGTCCAATTTGCGCCGAAAGTGGGCCAATTTACGCCGAAAGTGGGCCGAAATCGGCGGCCGGGAACCCGAGCCCCCCCCCATGCTGACTTTTTCACCGGCGCGCCCCCAGACGGCGCTATTTCAAGCCCCTGGGGGGCCGAACAGCTGGAGATGCTCTAAACACGTAGAGAACATCGTCTTCGATCTTTTCCGTCTGGAGGGAATGCCTAATCGTCTTGTACCCAACATAGAGTACTTGAAGAACTTGGCACACGATTAGACCACAAGGTGAGTTATCATCATCACCAAAACACAAAAGCGGGAAATGCCCTAACAGGGTGTTTGCGTCCATTTGCATACACTGAAAGAATGGGCGCCTTAAGTGCCGTTTAGGAATTGCCCTTATTTTTTCCTTTTTATTTTTCAGCTTGCAAATAGTTTTTGTATTAGTGAATATTTGTTTAAATCAGAAACTTATTTAAAGTTTGTGAAAATCTTTTGAAATTATTAATATTTTTAAAAATTTGGAACATTTCCTTAAATCATGACTTTTTCTGAATTCATGATTTTTTCCAAATTCGTGATTGTTTTCTTAAAGTTGTGGAACAAATTTTGAACTTTGCTAACATTTTTTAAATCAATCACCTTTTGTTGAAATTTGGGAATAATTGAAATTCATGAACTTTTTTATTGAATTTCATGAATATTTATTTGAATTTGTGAACATTTTTAAAAATTTGGAACGTTTTTTCAAATCCGTGAGTGTTTTCTGAAAATCTGGGGGCGCCCCGCCCGGGCACATGGGCTGGCCTGTCCACGTCAAATCGAAGCCAGCAAGCGTGGGTCCAACAAGGAGGAGGCTCCCCCTCCCTTGTCGCCTCTCAACTCTCTGAAAACCAACACACACGAGAGATTTTGCGCAGCGATAAAACTGAGCTGCTTTTCTGTTTTCCTTCCTTTTATTCCTCAACAGAAGTAAACGTGCCGCGGATCCTGCGCCCCGACTGGATCGTGCCATCCCATGATCGAGCACTCGGTCCACGGCGCCCTACGATCGCTCCGCGGATCGCACAGAACGCGTCTCGCGGGAGCAGCTAACTAACCTGACGAAAGACACTAACTGAAACTTTAACTGAAGAAAGCTAACGCGAGTCTGAAACTGAAAACGGCATGCTAGCTATCCTAGCTTATTGTGCAACAAACTCCCCCTAAGCTAGGGTGGCTGGCACCTGATGACTCCAACACGATCGCGCATCTCCTGGAACTGAATCCGTCCGAGAGCTTTCGTGAGGATGTCGGCGAGCTGGTCACCAGTTCGCACGTACTGGACGTCGATGCTGCTGTTGTCGACGCACTGTCGAAGGAAGTGATATCGCAGCTCAATGTGCTTGCTCCTATCATGGAAGACAGGATTCTTGCTCAGCGCTATCGCTGACTTGTTGTCGATGCAGAGCTTGGTGGCGCCGTCGACGCGCCCGAGCAGCCGCCTGAGCCAGATTGCCTGGCACGTGGCTCCCGCTGCGGCGACGTACTCTGCCTCACACGAGGAGAGCACGACGATCTTTTGCTTGGCAGATTGCCATGACACCGGGCTGCCTCCGAGGAAGAAGATGGTTCCGCTGGTGCTCTTGAGATCATCCACGTCCCCTCCAAGATCTGAGTCGCTATACCCGACGAGTTCCGTGCCGCGTGCTTGCCGAGTGTAGCAACATCCCAGCTGGCGCGTGCCGGCGATGTATCTCAGCAGCTGCTTCACGGCGGCCCAGTGTTCGCTTGTCGGCTCCTCCATGAACCTGCTGACGTAGCCAACGGCGTAGGTGATGTCCGGTCGAGTGTGGGTGAGGTAGCGGAGGCTCCCCACCACACTCCTGAAATGCGTGCCGTCCACGCGCTCCCCGCCGGCCTTCCGGCTTAGCTTGAGCCGTGGCTGCATCGGAGTGGCCACGGGATGGCAATCCTCCATGCCGGCTTTCTCCAGTAGCTTGCCGGCGTAGGACGACTGCGCGATGAAGATTTGCCCCGGCCGCTGAGTCACTTCGATGCCGAGGTAGTAACTCAGCAAGCCTAAGTCACTCATCTTGAAGAGAGACATCATCTCCTGCTTGAACTCCACGACAGCCGTTGTGGATGCACCAGTGACGATCAGGTCGTCCACGTATACGCCGACAAGGAGACGGCCACCGGCTCCGGTGCGAGTGTACACGGCGTGCTCGGACGGACACTTCTCAAAGCCGAGGGCATGGAGACTGCTGCCAAGTTTTGCATACCAGGCCCGCGACGCTTGACGCAGTCCGTAGAGTGCTTTGTGTAGCCGGAGCACCTTGTTCGCTGCACTGGTGAGTTCGAAACCGGGGGGCTGCACCACATATACCTCCTCCTCAAGTTCGCCGTTGAGAAAGGCTGACTTGACATCAAGGTGGTGCACCTCCCAGCGCTCCTGTGCCGCTACGGCGAGAAGTACGCGTACGGAGTCGAGCCGAGCCACCGGCGCAAACACTTCCTCGAAGTCAATGCCGGCGCGCTACACAAAGCCCTTCGCCACGAGGCGAGCCTTGTGCTTGATCACCTCGCCGGCGGCGTTCCGCTTCTCCTTGAAGACCCACTTCAATCCAATAGGCTGATGACCTGTTGGCAAATCACACAGGGACCAAGTCTGGTTAGACTCGATGCACGCCATTTCCTCCATCATCGCCGCCCGCCATGCCGCATGGGGCTCGGCCTCTGCGAACGTCGCCGGCTCTCCTTCGGGCAGCAGGAGCAGGTGCTCTGCCCTCCGCCCTTGGCCGCGTCGTGCGCGAGCACATCATCCATGCGACGGAAACGGTGCACGGCGTCGGGGTTGTCGTCGTCGTCGAACATGTCCAGCTCGAAGGGCGGCGGGGTCGCGTACTGCACGTCCTGCCAGACTGGATGGGCAGGTGGCGCGCTTCCCGTCGCTGGTGAATCTGCTGCAGAGTTGTCGTGGGTGGGTGTCGCCGTGGTAGGAGCGGGCGACCCCGCAGCAGCTCCGGGCGGCGCCGATGGCGACGGGCTGACAAGCGCAGCGCTGTCCCCCTCATGGTCACCATATGAGGCGAAGTCGACGATGAACGTGCCGCCCGTGCCTGTTGCCTCGCCACTCCAGTCCCAGCTCGCGTTTTCGTCGAACACGACGTCGCGGGACACATGCACGCGGCGACTCGTCGGGTCGTAGACCCTATACGCCTTGGTGCCAGGCTCATAGCCGATGAGCACCATGGGCGTGCTTCGATTGTCCAGTTTCTTGAGGTTGGGCTGCGCGCTCTTGACGTGAGCCACACACCCAAAAACTCGCAGGTGACTCACCTCCGGTTTCTTGCCGTGCCAGAGCTCGTACGGGGTTGCGCCGTCCACGCTGCGAGTGAACGCGCGGTTCAGGAGATAGACGGCCGTAGTCACCGCCTCTCCCCAGAAGTAGTCCGGCATGCCCTTGGCCTTCATCATGCTCCTCGCCATGCCCACCACCGTCTGATTGCGCCTCTCGACAATGCCGTTCTGCTGCGGCGAGTACAGCGCTGTGAGGTGACGTTGAACTCCGGTGGCGGCGAAGTGCTCGGCCAGTGACGAGGACGTGAACTCTCCGCCGCGGTCAGTGCGCAGCGTGCCCAGCTTGCATCGTGCCTCCACCTCAGGACGCGCCTGGAACCTCTTGATGGCGATGCCTGCCTCATCCTTGCTAGACAGCAGGGTGAGCCACATATAGCGACTGTGGTCGTCCACCAGAAGCAGGAAGTAGCGCCGCCCTCCTGGTGTTGCTGGCGTGATTGCCCCGCACAGGTCTGCGTGAACGAAGTCGAGAGGAGTCTCCGCTCTGAACTTGGCCGCCTGGGGAAATGGCGCTCGGCGTTGTTTGCCGGCGAGGCACGCCTGGCAGAGCTCCCCCGAAGACTCAATGCCCGGCAGCCCCTGCACCATACTTGCCCGCGCCATCCGCTGCAGTGCGTCGACGTGCAGGTGACCGAAGCAGGCGTGCCAGCGCCATGACACGCTGTCCGGGCGCGTGGCAAGACAAGCCGGACGAACAGGGTGGATGTGAACCTTGTACAAATGATTTTGGGACCGTTTTACCTTGAAGATGAGGGCGCTGCGTCGATCGCGGACAGTGAGGACGCCGTGGCGCGTGTTGATGTCGCAGCCGTTCTCGTCGAGATGCCCGAGGCTGGCGACACTGCTCCAGAGCACCACCCGCACCACCAAGTCGGCCGGCGACGTGGACCCGGCGCTCGTGCTCAGCTCCACCGACGCGGAATGTACCTGGCTTCCTCACCCGCTCCTCCCAATCGACACAGGAGCAGCTGGATGAGCATGCTCGCGTCCGTGGTGGGCCGGAGCTCACCTGCTCTCCTCCCATGCACATAAGATGTTTGATGAAATGCCAAAGAGAGTGAGAGGAGGAAGAAGAAGGTTGATGTGGGCCCCACCTGTCATAACGGTTAACCTGACGGTCAAAACAAACGTAGTTGACTTTGCCGCCATGTCAGCCTTGACGGGTGGGTTCTGCCTGTCATAAACACGTTTAAATCGTCTAAACTGGGCATTTTTCAAAAGTGGTAGTTTTTAGTCACAAAATTAAAAAAATTGGTAGTTATCAGTCATTTTTTTGAATGCGGTAGTTCAATGGGACGGGAACCCCTAATGTAGTAGTTTTTTGTCAAATACCTCCCCTGTTGTATCCGATGGGATTAATCAGCTCAAGCTGCCCTCTGAAATACCCTCCTTGCATTGGTAGCCCATATGTGTAGGGCCTTTACTTGCAGGATGAAGAACGGTCTGACTTGAGATAGATCAGAGCTATTGTGTATTTGTGTTCTGTGTTGTCATTTACTCCCTCGGTTTCTAAATATAAATTTTTCTAGAGATTCCAATATGAACTACATAGGGAGCAAAATGAATGAATCTACACTCTAAACTATGTCTATATACATCCATATATAGTTTATATTAAAATCTCTAGAAAAATTTATATTTAGGAACGGAAGGAGTAGAATGTTGTTGTCCTGTTATGGATGCCGACCTCACCTCCCTGACCATGCAGCATTCGAGTGAATAAAGCCTTGCATAAATATCTTGGTTCCATAAGATTCTGTGTTGGGTGGCTTTTGCTTGCTATGTCTCCAGGTAATGGGAACTAGTAAGGAGTTCCTTTTTCTTTCTTGTGTGCTGAGTTGCTGACTCCATAAACCATTTGCTATTTTGATTCAGAGTATATCAAGCAGCATGGGAGATGGAGCCAAATGGATGGTCAACAAAATAAAAGGTAAGGTACCCTTCCCTAGCTTTGCTAATCCTGGTTCAAAAGGCACACTACGCATGATTTCATCTCCCTCGGTCTGTGTGGCCATGCGAGCAAGAAAGTAACCAACCATTTTGGTTTCAGGAAAAATGCAGAAACCATTGCCTCAACTCCTAAAGGAATACGACCTTCCAATGGGCCTCTTCCCACAAGACGCGACCAATTACGAGTTCGACGAGGAGACAAAGAAGCTCACGGTGCATATCGCGTCGGCGTGCGAGGTTGGCTACAAGGATTCGTTGGTGCTCCGGTTCTTCACCTGCGTGACCGGCAAACTCAACAAGGGGAAGCTGTCGGAGGTGGAGGGCATCAAGACCAAGATCCTCATCTGGATAAAGGTGACCGCCGTCAGGACGGAAGCCTCCAAGGTGCATTTCTGCGCAGGCTTGAACAAGACCCGGAATCGCGACGCCTACGAGGTTGTCAGGGACGGTGTTTCAATAGACAAGTTCTAGATTAATTCAGCGCAACTCTGTGTGAAAAGCTTGTATACCACTGTGATGTGATGATGTTCGTCTGTCCTGTGCATAAGAGAAAACAGATTTGTTAATAAAAAAGTGAAATTTATTCTAGGTGAACCGGCGAAATCTGATTGATTCCGACAGAGATTAGACACGGTCATCGGGTCATGTATGATGATTATTTCAAGGCACACATCTGCCTGGGTTTGGGTCCACCACGCGTTGAAACGCTACGGGCGACTGACAGGCGATTGCTAGGCGATCTGCTGCCAGCGCTAGGGTTAGGGTTTTGGCGGCGGGGGTGGTGTGGTTTACGGTGGTGTCTAGGGCGGCAACTGCGCCTCCCTCGACGCGGACTGGTGTAGCCTCTCTCCCCTACGCGGCGCTGCCATGGGGGAGAAGGCGAAGGAGAAATCTGCGGTGACACCGGCGGCAAAGGCGAACCCGGTGGCGACAGCGACCCCGGGGAAAGCAGCAAGCGGGGGATCCTCAGAGTCCCCGATCACGTGCAAAACGCCAGATCCCGCTGCAAGCCTCTCTACGAGACTGGGAGGTATGGTGATGTTAGACAAGGAGGCGGAGGGTTTCGTCTTCGAGGAACCAGATCAGATCTTGCCCAAGAACTTGAAGTGGTCGGTGGTTGGGAAAGCTTTCTCTCCGCGACCCCTCAACAGGACGGTGCTAGAGAAAACGATGCATAAGGCTTGGGGGCTCCATCATGAGGCAAGGTTCCGAGACATGGGCGACAACATCTTCGTTGTCCACTTTGGGAGTGAAGGGGACTGGAAGCATGCTATGAACAGTGGACCATGGTAATATGATTTCAATGTGCTGGCGTTGAAGGAATATGAGAGCAATGGGAAATTGGCTTGGTGAAGTTGTGAAAGTGGATGTCGATAAAGATGGGATGGCCAGAGGAAACCAACTGCAGGTTAGAGCTAGGATTTCACTTTTTGAACCCCTGGTCCATGGTTTCGTCCTCAAGACCTCTCAGGAGGATAAAGTGGGCACCTGGTTTGATTTTCATTATGAAAAGGTTCCACACTTCTGCTTTGAGTGTGGAAGATTGGTGCATGTGAATGGATGCTGCGAGCCTCCTGTAAATAAAGCGGAGCAATGGGGGGCTGAGAGCCTCACCAGGTAGGAGCACTGGCTCTAAGAACGAGACCAAGGGAGGAAAGAACAACATCACGACTAGCAACAGTTTTATGAGTTCACAATCGGATGGAAATAACAGGGAGCAGGACGGCCATGCTCGCGGACGGGATGCTCCAGTGAAACGCAACCTGAACGCCGAATTTGATCGACCGGTGAATGCACGCACTGGCGGGCAGAATCGAGTAGAGAGGGGTAGTTGACTCCCCCAGCAAGGACAGGTATAGAAGAGAATGGCCAGAAGAAAGACATCTCGGGCATGAGATAGAAAGGAAGAAAGAGAGAGATCTGAGGGAAAAGCTCAAGGAACGTCAGAGGCAGAGGGATGTCGAACGTGAGCAGAATCATGTGCGAGGCCAATGGGAGCGAGGCTCATCCAGCAGAGGTGGAGATGGCAGATATGGATATCACCCACACTACCCTACAGAGAGGAGGAGGGGGCACTATGTCAGGAAACCTAGGCAGGATCATGAGGAGAGGAGACGGAGGGAAGACAATCCCCATGGTGCTCCTAATTCAAGAAAGAGGAGGCCGAGACAGATGTGGGTGCCCAAAGGGGAGGGTGACAAGCAGGATGGTGATGAATCCTTTATCCGAGACACGAGACAGAAGACTTCCTCCGTGTTTGATCGCATCGAAGAGCAGGTCGATTTATCGGCGGACCCTGCCAGGGAGCAGGGCCACCGGGAGCGATGATCATTTTGGCCTGGAACTGCCGGGGGTTGGGGTTGGACTCGGCAGTAGGCGAACTACGGGACCTGATTAGGTCATACAACCCAGCGGTGGTGTTCTTATCAGAAACTAAAAAGAGATCAGGGGCGATGGATAGGCTTAAGTGGAGCTTGGGGTTCAGTAAAGGGGTAGCGGTGGATTGTAAGGGAAAGAGTGGAGGACTAGCGCTGTGGTGGAGGGATCATGTTGAAGTAACAGTGAGGCCGTGGTGCCAGTATTACACCGATGCGGCGATCGTGTGTGATGGTGCCTCCTTTAGATTCACTGGAATCTATGGGGAGCCCTGCATCGACAAAAGAACGAAGACGTGGGAGATTTTGCGATATCTTAGTGCCCAAGACAACCTCCCATGGCTATGTGCGGGAGATTTCAATGAAGCTCTTAAACAGGATGAACAGCAGGGTAGTAACCCAAGACCTAGGAGACAAATGGAGCTCTTTGAAGACTGCTTGTCCGACTGCGGGCTGGCGGATCTCGGTTTCTCAGGGTACCCGTTTACGTGGGATAACAAGAGGGAGCATGGAGATAATATTCAGGTACGGCTGGACAGGGCGACGTGTAATGGTGACTTTGCGCATTTATTCCCGTCTGTCGAAGCGCAACATGTGATGACTGAAGAATCAGACCATCAAGCGCTAATCATTAAAGCGTTGGTGATGGCGGGGGAATCTCGTGCGCGGGGACATAGATCCTTTATGTACGGGGCAGCATGGGCGAGGCATGAGGATTACGAGGCCATGGTAGCCGCTA